>NC_053493.1:203734069-205146569 GCF_905171775.1 Rana temporaria
TGTTGGCACACCAAATGACCCCCCCCCCCCCCACATGAGTTAGTGAATATTTTAGATTAAACATTTTATTTGTTTGTAATGTTTGATGCCTAAAATAATACCCACAGTATTACAAACAATAGGCACGTTTTTCAAATCAACAAAAAGGCTTTTATTTGAGCAAATTATAAAAAGGATCAAAATCAGAATGGCAGCACTTGAACAGCTAGCAACATACATGCAAACTTGCATTTGAAACATGGTGAAGGATAAACTAGCCAACCTCAGGAAGCACACTAAATAAAATCTGAAGCAGCAGCACATAACCAAAGGAACCCAAGCTGTGGTAGTCCAAACAAGATGCCATTTGTGGGGGATCAAATGGAAGGCAGGGCATCAACGTCTCCTCTTCCTTGCAACCTTCCTTCCAGGCTGCCTTCCAGCGGGTCTTCCCTGGGCCCTTGCAGGTGGGGATGATGTGGCAGCATGAGAATGGTGTTCAGCAAGCCGGGCCGGGTCACATAGCCCAGTGTCTGGGGTCAGCAGCTCCCTCTGCATCCACCAAAGGGCCTGGTTGATCACGCCCTTTGCCAGTTGCCTCTGCTCCTCCGTGCCTTGATTCAGGTCATGTGCCACGGAGGCACTGTAGGCCTCAGTGGGGTTGAGGGGGGCCCTCATGATGGCACTCGCCTCCTGAATCATTTTCAGGCTGGCTTCCTCCACTGCCCCCAATTTCTTCTTACGGCCTGGTGGCCTAATATAAAGGGGAGGAGCCTGGCTGGTGGTGCTTGTCCTGGGGAGCTGCTGAACGCCACTGGGCCCGGCCTCCTCCTGGCTGCCACTGACCCCTTCGGCCTGGCTGTCAGTGAGGAGAGGATCTGCCACCTCCTGGCTGGTCTCTTCTTCCTGTGTAAAAAAAAGGGACATGTTGTAATATATTTAGGAATATACTCACTCACATTTTCATGCTTGAATCTTATTTTTTGCCTTGAATTTAAACTTGAAAACAGACTCACCCTCTGACCCCTGCAGTTGTCATCCCTGACACCTATTTGTTTGCCCACGATTTTAGATTTTTACTTCCCAGCTTGTATTTTATTAACCAATATCAAGTCAAGAATCAAACAATAATTAATATTATTACATAAATAGTTATGAAACTACTATACCTCATCATCGTAGAGGCGCAGATCTGCCTCTCTGTCAGCCAGGCCCTCTTCATCCGACTCTGCAGGGCTGTGGTGATCTGGGGAAGTCCCGCTGGGAGGTAGCGTGGAGGAAAGGTTGGGATTCAGACTCGACATTGATGGCCTGCCTTCCAGTTGATCCCGCAAAAATGACATCTGGTTGTAATACCACAGCTTGGGTTCCTTTGGTGGTCTTGCTGCTGCTCCAGATCTTAGCTGCTTTTGGTGAGCTTTGTACGCTCTCCTATATGTGCCCCTGAGGTTGGCAAGTTTATCCTTCACCATGTTGGCACTGCATTCTGGCACCCATGTCCTCATGTATGCTGCTAGCTGTTCAAGTGCTGCCGCTCGTACGTCCTTATTGTGGTAATGGTCCTGCTTTGAATCCCACAGGATGGGCATTTCCCGAAATTTATCCAGCAAATGCTGGATAATGTCTTGGCTCTGCAGGAGATCCATTGTGAATTTATTTTTTTTTTTTTTTTATTCTAGATAGAAAAAATGAAAAGAAACCAAAAACACAATTAAAAAAAGCCTCAGCATTTACATTGATAGAATATGTTGTTAAAAAAGTAGTACCTATATAGAAATACAAACACAGTGTCTCTTGTTTTGAAAATGCTGGCCAGCTCTGCCCCATTGGTTGGTTTTAGCTAACATTTTTTTTTAACATGCCGCCCCTTTGGTTACATTGCAGGAAATAATATAAATCTACAACCATACACAATTCTTACAAATGACAGCATTCATCAAGGCACTATTGCATGTGTAGATATCCTGCCCCTCAGCATTGATTACATGAAAGAAACTTCCTAATGACCTCTGTCCAACCAACACAGAACAATACTTGGCCTGATCTGAATACACCCTACATAATTACTAATGAGTCACAGCATTTTTGATCTCTCTATTTTGTGATGTCTACAAAAGCATTTGGGTATGAAAATCACATTCTGGTATCCAAGAGACATAATAGCTTAATAAAACTGTGCAACCAACAGACCAAACCCCCATCCCATTGCTCTACATTTTAGAGCCCGCTGCTGATCCCATGTTTAAATTTCTTACCTGCCTCTCTCACAATCCTCGTTTCTTCCGCTCGCTGAATTAACACGTAACCTACGTAATCACGTCAAGCGCCTTTTATCCACTCCGCGTATGTATGAAACGCCGCCCTCGTCACCTTTGCCATGCCCCTAATCAATAGAAAAAGTAAATATGGCGTTAACTGTGTAGGTTCTGGAATCGCGCGAATATTCTCCGCGTAACCTACGTCAATACGTTGTTGGCATTCGCGACACTCCGCATATGCAATAATCCCCGCCCTCATCTCCGCCCCTGACGGGACATTTCCTCGTTTCCACGCCCCTAATCTCTGTGGGAAGGAAAGATGGCGATGTCACACGAGCGGGCACGGAGCTCTCATGGCGCAAGTGAAGGGACAGAGGCTGGACCGTCCCGATCCAGGCCTAAAAGATATAAAGCCACTAATATGGCGTTCGAAGAAATGGTGGAGTTGGTTTACATCATGAGGAGGAAGGATTATGATGGTGAATGTGGGCCCTACAAAACACCGAACCGTAGGAAGTCACACATAATGGACAAGGTGGCAAGGAGAATGAGGAGAATGTTTGGTGTCACCAGGTCAAAGGAGCAACTACGGAAGCGTTGGTCCGATTTAAAATTGAGGGAGCCACATCACATGAAGAAGATCCTCAAAATTCTGCGTAAAAGTAAGTCCATATTATTTAAGGGGGGGGGGAATGTCTGCAATAATGTGTTGACATGTATTTTTTCACATCTGCCTCCTTGGCCTGCTTTTACTTTTGAACACGTGTAGATACTGTATTGTGTTTATGTCAAATAACAACCTTAAACAAATTTTGTGAAATAGTAAACACGCGTAATATGACATTGTTTAGCAAAAATGTGACGTTACTCCAGGAACAACACACCTGGACATGGCTGACTGGCCCCAAACTTGGTTTTCCAACATTGTTGAATAGCAAAATCACAGAAATTAAATTGAGTGAATGTGACAGGCAAACAAGATTCATTCTCCAAAATGCAAATAAAGCTGATGTTTTAACATCTTGAAATGCAAAGCACCTGTGTCTCAAAAATCAAAGTATATTTATTTGGAGGGTCGACGAGAATTAATGTTTTGGGGGGACATCCATTTGTGTCACTTCTTTGCAAAAAAGTGGCAGGATCAGAGCTTGGCCTAGAACTACGCCAAAAATGGAGGATTGCTGAAAGAATAAACAACCAAAAATCATCATAAATGTATCGTCTATGCAATGTGTGCGATTTATGATATCCAATATCAGTGTGCTGATGAGTATACCTTTTGTTTTTTATTATTTCTTATAGGGGAAAGAAGACGCCAGCAATTGGAGGAGGCAGAGAGGGCCAGACACCCGGAAAATCAAACACCTCCACATGTTGAGCAGGAGGAGGCTGGGGAAGGAAGAGAGGAGGATGTGGAAGGAGAAGAGGATGTGGAAGGAGAAGAGGATGTGGAAGGAGAAGAGGATGTGGAAGGAGAAGAGGATGTGGAAGGAGAAGAGGATGTAGAAGGAGAAGAGGATGTGGAAGGAGAAGAGGAAGGAAGAAAGGAGGAAGGAAGAGAGGAGGAAGAAGTTATTTTGGACTTAGAATTTATATCAGATGAAGGGCAAGTGGCGGAAGAACAATTTGGCAAATTGCAAGAAGGTGGATTGATGGATGAAGGAGGAGTCGAAGATGATGGGGAGGTGGTGGAAGAAGGAGGAGTGATAGAAGATGATGGGGAGGTGGTGGAAGAAGGAGGAGTGATAGAAGATGAAGAAATTGGGGATGTGGAAATTATCAGGCCATCAGGTCAGTGTCACCCCTATATTAATAGGGCCAAACATATGCAGATAGGCTGGAAATTATTTACATATTTTGAATGCCAATTTGTTTCTTTTTAGGGGATCAAGATGGAGTAGCACATTTTTCACGTGCAAGTGCTTCTATCATTATACAGCAACTAATGGAGTGCAGCACGGAAATGGACATTATGCAGGAAAGGATGCTAGTCATGGAGCAGAATGTGCGAAATGTCATTTCAGAGTGTAGCACGGAAATGGAGAACATGCGACAAAGGATGCTAGTCATCAACCAAAATTACAAAAATATCATGGACATGATGGGCCGTGTCAAAGACTGAACCACAGAAGCCCATCCCCCGCCCATCCCCCGCCCACAAAACCCTTTTTAATTTTTGTACTTTATAATACGCCAAAATTTCTAAATGCACACACAGTGTGCCAATATGTGCTAGCTGCCATCACAGACTATCTATTGTCTGTGCTTTGTGGGTACAAACCCCTCCTCGATCCTCAAGTAGTTGAGAGGAAGGGTTTGCTCCCACAAAACACAGACATTGATCACCCATGATGTCAGATAGCACATGTGGCCATTTGTCTGTTTAACCAATGACATTTGGCGAGTTTTCACTGAATGTGTGCATTTAGAAATTTTGGCGTGTTCCAGTGTGAAAGCACACCATCCATATGACTGACTGCTGTTCATTTTTTTAATTTTTGTTTGGTGTTGATCTTTTTTGGTTTGTAAATGTTTCCATTTTCAGATCACAAAACGAACAATAAATCTCACCTAAAGAAAGAAGTTAACTAATTTTTGTAAAAAAAAAAAAATGTTTTGTGTTGTGTTAAAATCTTGTAAAAAAAATTAGACACAAACAAATGACAAGCCCAAAAATTCTAGCGTATAGTTTCAGTGAAATTATTCTTACATTGTGTTTCGATCATTATTATTGATAATCACTGTCAATAAAGACAAAAAAATAAATAATTAAAAGCCAATATTTTGTCTCAAGAATTTGCAGGAAATGTTTTCTGCCTAAAAATACACATTTCTTGTTAAAAAATGACTAAAATAAAAAAAAAAAATGAGACATCAAAAGCAGAAAAAAGAGTGGCTTCTTATTTCTAGACTGAATACCCAGTTAGTAGATGAGTGAATAATGTGCAAATGTGGTTAGTTAATACATCTGAGTAAGTAAATCTGGCACTAGAAGTGCACTATTTTTGGAGATAACCTGGAAGACAGAAAACTAGAGAAAAAGCAGTAATGACAAACAACTGTATAAAGTCCAATGGTCTAATTATTTATTAGTTGTGAGAATATTCCTTTCTTTGGGGGCCGAATTAGAAAGAAATATGATCTGGCATAGCAATGGCCCCCCGACCCATGAAGTACTCAACATATTTGTCGCGTACCTCACGAGCAGATTGGGGGGCCAAGCCAGCGCGACCAGTGTCCAGGCCAGGAATGTTCTCTGAGGGTAGTCCTGCCTCAGAGCCCATGGAGGCTAGGTACGTCTGGGAGTGCCTGCGTAGAAAATTGTGCAAAATGCAGCAGGCAAATATAACGGTGTTCAATTTATATTCCGCCAAATGTATCGATGTCAGGAACAGGCGGAACCGGTTGCTGAGGATCCCAAAGGCATTCTCGACTACCCTCCGAGCCCTGGACAACCGAAAATTGAACACACTCCTCTCTGAGGTGAGGGTCCTCTGGGGAAAAGGCCGCATTAGGTGAGGTCCAAGGCCAAAAGCCTCGTCCGCTAGGAACACAAACGGAAGTCCTTCCACATTATCTTCATCTGGTGGCAATGCCAGACCACCAGTTTGGAGACGATCATAGAAATCAGTCCGTGCGAACACTCCCCCATCTGACATCCGGCCGTTCTTCCCCACGTCCACATAGAGAAACTCATACTGTGCCGACACCACCGCCATCAACACAATACTATGATAACCCTTGTAGTTATAATAGAAGGACCCCGAGTGGGGTGGGGGCACAATGCGGACGTGTTTCCCATCTATTGCTCCACCG
Organism: Rana temporaria; assembly: GCF_905171775.1. Classification (NCBI taxonomy): domain Eukaryota; kingdom Metazoa; phylum Chordata; class Amphibia; order Anura; family Ranidae; genus Rana; species Rana temporaria. Next base: position 203,740,123 of record NC_053493.1, read on the forward strand.
CAGTTAGGAAAATCCCACCGCTCGGCAAATTGGGAAGCCACAGACTGCCATTCCTGTGGTGTGGAGGGTAGCTGTGGGGACAAACAAAAAAAGAGATTTAGTACTTTGGCACATAAACATTGCAAACATAATCATACAAGCATCCTTGTGCAACTTTACATTTTTTAAATAGCATTTGCAAATTATGAAGGGAGAATTTCGGGGCACAAATATATAGGGCCAATTAATTAATAAGAGACTCCACAGCCCTCTGATGGGGACAAAAACACTTTGAAGGGGGGGTGGGGGGTGTTTAAACTGTTTTTAGAAAACCAAAAAAATAAAAAAATAGTGGCATGGTGGGGGTTGGCCCGAAGATAGCATGCTGGACAGGTTAATATTGGGTAAGATCAAAATATGCAGGTAGGCCAAAATAAAAAGAACATGTAAAAGCTGATATCAACATGCATAGTGAGAAAAGGGAACGTTAGTTAAACACACAGCATATCTGGGAAATAAAATAAAAAGTTAGTTTGCCACATTATTAAAGACACATTGTGAGGTTAAAATGAGGAAACTTACCTTCATATACTCCTCGTGCATAACTTTAATGATGGCAGCACACGTGTCCGGTATGATGACCCCAAGCGCCTGCGGAGAGATGCCTGTTGAGAACTTGAGGTCCTGCAGGCTCCTCCCAGTCGCCAGGTACCGCAACGTGGCAATAAGCCTCTGCTCGGCCGTGATGGCTTGGCGCATCACAGTGTCCTGCCTCGTGATATAGGGGGACAGAAGATCCAGCAGACTGTTGAATACGGGGTCCGTCATGCGGAGAAAATTCCTATAGTCATTAGGATTATTCTCCTGGATTTCCCTAAGCAGAGGCATATGTGAGAACTGGTCACGCTGGCGCAACCAATTCTTGGTCCAGAAACGCCTCCGCCCCCTGTTTCTGGCCAAAGTACTGGAATAATGAACATATCCAGCAGCCATCCCATAAACAGCACCAACTCGCGAAAATTGACGCTGCTGCTCCATCATGGCTTCAAACCGGCCGGCTGGTCAGTCAAGAACACACTCCAACAGAAAGCACAATCAAATCCAGTGGTACCTGCAAAGAACGCACGACACACAGATACGAACGCACAGTACGAATCTGCTAAGCAGAACGAACTGCACGCCTGTACCCGAATGCCAACTACGTACCCACAAGCACACGCACTGAACGAGAAAATACTACCTGCTAAAGCCTGGAGACCGAGAAGCGCGAATCAGCTCTAACCAAACCTTCACTAACACGAGCAAAGCCGTAACTAGCAAAAGCGGAACAGAGGGCGTCGCCATTGACTTTGGCCTTTCCCTTTATAGTGACGTCAAACGTGGATTACGTGCACGCGTTCAGGTCCGCAGGGAAATATCGTCCGCTGGTGTGTACAAGCCAGCGGGCCAAATGAAAAAACAGCCTTGTACGCCGGAAACAGCCCGTCGGACATTTCGAACGGACATGTTTGCTCGTGAGTACTCGGCCTTACAGTAACAGTCCAGACAATGAATGGGTTAAACTTTTTCAATGCATTTAAAAAATTGCATTGCTGGCAATTGCATTTATTTTTATGAGAAACTCAATAAATATTATGTTTAGCGCATTCACCTTGGAGGAAGTTGTTACTGATAACAATGAATAATGGATTTAAAGAGCTATACTTACTGGAAAGTCATCTTAACCTTGTACATTAACATTCACTGTAAGAGAATACGTGAAACTGATCTTCGGGGGCATTATGCAGGTATAGAGGTCACATTTGTGTGTTCTGTGTTGGTAATAACTGCTGCTTTAAAACTGATCTTCCCTCCAGTTTGAAAGTTATGGTTTCACTAGTTACTATCAAACATACATAACATGATATTTTTAAACCTTTGGGAAATTATATATCCAATCATCAATATATCTTTGAATAAATGACTCATAAGATCTTATCTTTGTTTACCTTGTAAAGAAAATTAAGGTTGTATTTTTTTTCTTTCTTCTGTAAGGTTGTATTTTTTTAACCCCTTTCAACCTCCCAACACATATTTAAAGCAGTAAAACAGTGGCCTTTAAAATCCACATGCTGCATTTATGCATCGCTGGGTGGCCAAGGCATTTTCTACTCCTCCTGACCAATGACTAAGGGGCATTTTTTACTCCCTCTGACGGCTGATAGCGTGAAGAGGGCACTGGGACAGGAGCATTTTACTTTCACCACCAATGCAGGGGCATTTATATACCCACTGCAGGGCCAGGTTTTACTCCTGCTGACCAGTGAAGCAACGGAAAGAAGTGTGGATGTTTTTTTCCAACTGTTTACTGACATAAGGGCATTTTCTACTCCCATTGACTACCAATGCAGGGGCAATTATTACTCCTATTGAGAACCCATGTAGATAATTTATTTCTCAAAAAAAAAACTAATTATAGGAACTTTTTTTTACTATCACTGACAACATAGGGGCATTTTTTTATTCCTACTGACAGTGAACTGGCTCTTTGTTTTAAGTGTTTAGAGATCCCATCTCTAAATATTTTCCTTAGCACGCAACATTCAGATTAGTGGGCAGTGACATTGCATGATGAATGCAGAAGTGAATACTTTGGAATCCATTTAATTTTTTCTGGAAACACTCATTATTTTTAATCACTTCCTTTTGATAGTTGCTGTAAAGCTTGACATTAGGTAAAGGATTTCAGATATAGCTTTTCAAAGGTAGAGATTGAGTGGAATATGAACAGTTACTTATTCTTCTTAAGGAACCCTTTCTAGAGAGGCTGTCTTTTCTCATGTCTAGTTCTGAAAATGTATGTTTTCTGGCAGTCATGCTGAGCTTCTAGCTTGAATACTTCGAGTAACTCACCTAGACAAAGTATGTAGCTAAAGACTTAGGGCCAGATTCACAGTGAGAGTACGCCGGCGTATCTACTGATACGCCAGCGTACTTTCAAATTTGCCGCGTCGTATCTTTATTTTGAATTCTCAAACAAAGATACGACGGCATTTGGCTAAGATCCGACAGGCGTACGGCTTCGGATCTTAGGATGCAATACTTCGGCGCCCGCGTCGTTTTCCGCGTCAAATATGCTAATTAGCTGTTTACGGCGATCCACGAAGGTATGCGTAGTCGTCGCATTCGCTTACGTTGTCGCTAGTCGGCTTTTCCCGTCGTAAAGTTGCAACTCCTAGTTCAATGGCTTATATTTAGACTAGCCATGTTAAAGTATGGCCGTCGTTCCCGCGTCGAATTTGAATTTTTTTCGTAAGTCGTCCGGGAATAGAAAAGGACGTAACGCATGTCGCCGTTCAAAAAAATACGTCGGTGCGACGTCATTTCGCGCAAAGCACGGCGGGAAATTTCAAAACGGAGCATGCGCAGTACGTTCGGCGCGGGAACGCGCCTAATTTAAATGATACATGCCCCATTTAAATTAGGCGGGCTTGCGCCGGACGGCTTTACGCTACGCCGCCACCGTAGGGCCAGATTCATGTGCAAATACGGCGGCGTAATGTATCCCATTTACATTACACCGCCGCAAGTTTTCAGCGCACGTGCTTGATTCACAAAGCACTTGCCTGTAAACTTGCGGCAGCGTAGCGTAAAGCCGTCCGGCGCAAGCCCGCCTAATTCAAATGGGGCGTGTATCATTTAAATTAGGCGCGTTCCCGCGCCGAACGTACTGCGCATGCTCCATTTTGAAATTTCCCGTCGTGCTTTGCGCGAAATGACGTCGCACCGACGTAATTTTTTGAACGGCGACGTGCGTTACGTCCTTTCCTATTCCCGGACAACTTACGCAAAAAAAAAAAATTCAAAATTCGACACGGGAACGACGCCCATACTTTAACATGGCTAGTCTAAATATAAGCACTCGCAACTTTACGATGGGAAAAGCCGACTAGCGACGACGTAAGAGAATGCGACGACCGCGCGTACCTTTGTGGATCGCCGTAAACAGCTAATTAGCATACCAGATGCGGAAAACGACGCAAACTCCACCCAGCGGGCGCCGAAGTATTGCATCCTAAGATCCGAAGGCGTACGAAGCCGTACGCCTGTCGGATCTTAGCCAAATGCCGTTGTATCTTTGTTTAAGAATTCAAAATAAAGATACGACGTGGCAAATTTGAAAGTACGCCGGCGTATCAGTAGATACGCCGGCGTACTCTCACTGTGAATCTGGCCCTTTGCGTATTTCAAAATCCTTCCTAATCCATGTATTTGTTCTGGGTCAGAAACTGTTGAAGCCAAAAGGGTAGCATAACTACCAAGCAACACGTGAATTCAGAAGAATGTTTGCAAAAACAGCCCCATATTTCTCCCATAAAATGTTTACTTTATCCCATCTATAGCATACATACTGTATAAATACAATTAAAGTAATGTTAGAAGCATAACATACATAATCATTCAACACCTTTTTTAGAAGAAATATTGAATTTGATTGGAAGGATTTACTATTCCTCATAATCGTCATTGGCGATACTGTTGGCTTTTACAGAGAAATTGCAAATCTATAAATTAATTTATAACTAGCTAGGGATGTGCACAAGAAAGCATGGAACAAAATAAAACATTTCCCAGCACTCATACTGGTAGTCAGCAGTGGAAAACTAACCATTTTGATCTCCAGGCCTCAGTAAAAATATACAGCATTTAAGCATTGAGCAGTAATACAAAATAGTGTAAAAAAAGGTTATCAAAGTGGAGTTCCACCCAAAAATGGAACTTACACTTTTTGGATTCCTCCCCACCTCCGGTGTCACATTTGGCACCTTTCAGGGGGAGGGGGATCAGATACCTGACTAATACAGGTATTTTCTCCCACTTCTTGGCATAGATCACCTTGGTGATCTGCGCCACTTCCGGCACCTACTCTGTACCCCCGCTGTCTTCTGGGAGACACACAGCTCCCAGAACACAGCGGGGATCAGTGAAGATGCGCAGTGCGACTCGCGCATGCGCAGTAAGGAACCAGGAAGTGTAGCCGCAATTCCCTCACCGAGGATGGTGGCGGAGGCAGCCGAGAGCCAAGCGATTGCTCGGCTTCTGCTGCCGACTTTGCAAGCACCATGGACAGGTAAATGTCTATATATTAAAAGTCAGTAGCTGCTGGCTTTTAATAATTTTTTTTAAGTGGGACCTCCGCTTTAAATACATAGGCCCGCATTCACAAAGGAGTTACGACGGCGTATCTCCAGATACGTCATCGTAACTCTGAGTGTGGCCCGTCGCAACTCGGCGCTTGATTCATAGAATCACATACGCCTCACAGTTGCCTAGATACGAGCGGCGTAAGTCTCCTACGCCGTCGTATCTTAGGGTGCATATTTACGCTGGCCGCTAGGTGGCGCTTCCGTATATTTATATTCCGTTTATATATCAAGATACGTCGTTTACGTAAGACATACGCCGGCATAAAGTTACCCCTCATAAAGCAGGGGTAAGTCATGTTAGGTATGGACGTCGGAAACGTACGAACAGCGTTGTATTTTACGTCGTTTGCGTAAGTTGTCCGTGAATGGGGCTGTGCGTAGGTTACGTTCACGTCGACTAAGCATTGAGCGGGCGTAATTTACTTTGAAAATTCGACGTGATACTGCGCATGCGCGCACATGCGCCATTCGTAAAAAACGTAATTTACGTGGGGTCACAACACATTTACATACAACACGCCCCCTAACAGACTAGTTTGAATTAGGCGGACTTACACCGTGTCAGATACACTACGCCGCCGTAACTTAGAGCGCAAGTTGTTTCTGAATACAGGACATGGCGCTCTAAGTTACGGCGGCGTAGTGTATCTGAGATACGCTACGCCTGCCTAAAGATAGGCATTTGTATGTGAATCTGGGCCATAGTTGTTTGGTTCAAACTTTCAAAGTTTGTTAACAAGATACAGTTCAGCAGCTTAAGTGCCAGTCTATGGCTACATTATATGTTGCAGCTTGACCAGTGTAGTCCAGATGTACCCAACCTTCCTTTTACTGCACTTGTACTCTAAAACCCCCATTTCTTACCCTTCTAAAATGATGAGAACACACCTTAATTTGGAGTATAAATGACCATAGCAGCCTATTTTATTAACACAATATAAATAACTTCAATATCAAAAAATACCAAAATATATAACATCCATAACAACTTGTTTTACCCCAGTCTGTTGGTCTTTGATGGCACCCCAAACTTCAACACATATTCTACCAATACACTGCAGGACCTTTTTCCGTATAATAGGCCTCCAGCCATATAACCAGCTCAGAGACAACCCCCTTCGCCCAGTGCAACCATTACAGTATTCCAGCTAACCTTTCTGCTTGAATACACTGGAGGGGCACATATTACCGATGAGGGCCCACCCCTTTCCATCACATATGTTTACTGCTACCGTCAAAGACCAACAAAACACTGCCAATCCACAGCTGCCATGACGACTATATCCCAACGCTCTAGAAAGAAAAGAAAACAAACAAACACACAAACACAAACAACATATAGGGAGGGTAGGTGGGAAAACTGCCTCCTCCTTTCTCTCTCCCCAACTTTCTGTTCCCCATCCTGGTACCGCCTCCTCCTTAAATAACACCACTCCCCCCAGGAACTTCTCATATTAACCCATTTGTTGTCTCCCCTTAACACACTGTCATGCCCGGCCTTGCACTACTTTCCTTTCTTTCATTTCCATTCCGGGCCTCACTTTATAACCTAGTTGGTGTGTATGGGAATTCTCTTCACTGTGGAATTTGGGATGTACCATAAGCATCACCAATACTGTACATGTAACATGTTCTCAGTCTCCCTATTTCAATTAATGTACAGGGATGTTAATGGGTAGATGAGCTAAAGTACATTGCACTTTGCACTGCGTACCAACACCATGGGATCCATGGCCAAACTGATTTTCCTTACACATGCAGTCACATGTGACCCAGAATAAAACACATTTATTTTAAGTTTACAAGAAATATAGCTGAAGATATGGGTATGGGTCACATTTTTTGCTGATGACACAAGGGTGCTTAATAGGGCTAATATTCCTGGAGTTGTTTAAAAAATGGAACATGGCTTGCTGAAAGACAGACCAAACTGTAGTGGAAACTGCATTTGAATGTTTCTAACTGAAAATACTGCAGGGTGCATCACTCATGTTGTTGATATTGATACCCCCACCCTCCACCCACTGCCTTGTTTCAAATTGTAAATAAGGAAGTAGGCATCCCAGGTCATTGATCAAATATATAGTAAACCAGCATTTGCTATGGGAGTGCAATGGAAGGGCATCATCTTGACGAGGGTCATTATGTTTGTGTCAGTGGGTCATCAAGACATTTACGATGGATCTACATCACTGAACTATGTGAATTACTTTTTTTTGTGAGTCCTTTTTTTATGAAAAGTTTTTCTATTGTGTCTTTGTGTTCATTTGCATTGTTGTTTTTTTTTCTTTTTGTGACAAGTGGTACTGTGTACCCTTTACTCATTCACATGCAAATTCCTATAAATCCCACCCTGTTGGCACAGACCAGGGATGTGGGGATGAAGCCCTCATCCCTATCAACATGAGAACAACGTGCTCTGCCAGGGGGGTCACCCATAGAGCCATCATGAATCCACAGACATCCTCTCTCAAAATTTGGACTGAAACTGAATGGGCACAAATGTCAGAAAACTGACATCTGTCCCATTTAGCTTTGATTCAACAGGAAAAAAACATGTGAAAGGAGCCTCGGAGTTTGAATTAGGTTCAGGAGGGCAGTATTTTCAATATGAAGTTGGACACAGAGGCAAACCAACATGAGGATAGTTCAAATCTAACTTTAGAAAGTATTAGTTTACTAAAAGAGAAAATTATGCTTGGAAAAGATTTCCAGCAGAGGTAGTGAATCAGTCAAAGTGAACCTAAACATGCTTAGGATAAGCATAGGTCTATACAAAACAAAATAAAAAAAAAAAAAAAAAAAAAGGAACTTAAGAAAGTGTTGAAGCTTCATTCTACTTTACCTAGAAGGTCAAAATTGTGAAATTTTGAGCACTTGAAACTTTTTTTCTTGACAACTATCTTTTTATGTTTTAAACTTTTTTTTGTTTTGCTTGCCTACCTTCTTTAAAGCCAGAAATAGTGACCAAACTCTCATCTGTGACCCAGAACATTACCTATTATTGCCTCTCTCTCACACATTTGTGGTACATTAGCAGTGGTCTTACACAGGAAGTAGCAAAGAAACAGGGTACCTGCTGGATGCAGAAATAAATTGATTGGGGGGAGGGTCACAGGTAAATATTTGGGGGCTATTTTTTTTATCTTTTACAGAATTCAGGAAGCAAGCAAGATGGATGGCCTCGGGGAGTTTACCTAATTTTGATCCACTTGGCTAATAACATTCACACATATGCCTTAAATAAGTGTAAACGACTATAGGGTCTATTTATCAAAGATGGGGCCTGATGCTAACAAGCTGTACACTCGTTGGCACCCCTGTTGCATAGCAAAGGTTACCAGCAAGAGGGAGTGGCTTGTTCCTGGTGAACTGAATAAACAACAGACACCAATAAAAAAATATTGTAAATCAATTTAAATCTTTTTACCTTTCAGGATCCAGAAATACCCAAAGGTGCCCCTCAACACTTCTAGCACATCTAATGTTGGTAGCTCAGAGAAGGAAAGAGCATGAGTCCCACCATTCATTACTGCTCAAGCTCATTTGAGCAATGAGAAAATTCTTGCCACTCGCATTCTAGGGATGGCTTTCCCTGTAACATCACACTGTTCATATTTGGACCAGGCTATTTTTTGTTTATTAATGAATGAATTTGCATAATTAAAACAAAAATTGAATATTCTCTCATTCCCAAACTGTGTGTTACAATCACATTTATCCTATTGTAAATATGGTGAATGTGATGGTGCAAATGCCATAAAATTTTACCGGGGTTTTGTCAGCAAGGATTTACTGGCCACATTTCCCAGAGAATCCTTTTTACAGTAAATAGAATCCTATGATTTTCCATTTTAGGCTGGGTTCACATATATGCAAATTGGATGCAGGTTTCCTGGTATCCAATTTGCATGACAGGCGAGTTTGACCGGTTCAAATTAAAGATGGTTCGCACAGGTCAGGGAGCAGTCATGGTCCAGATAGCATAAGTGAGTGAGTGAGTGAGTGAGAGAGACTTGTAAAGCGCAACACATGCAAACTGAATCGCCTCTGGGCACTGTATCCATTTCATGGGTAAGGGACCCCTTGACCTCAGAAGAGATGGGTTTTAATCTTTCTCCTGAAGGCCAAGTGGTCCGACTCCAGTCGGATGGTGGTTGGTAGTGAATTCCACAGGCGAGGTCCCTGGACTGCAAATCTTCGATCTCCTTTGGACTTGTATCTGGCTTTGGTTATCTGGAGTAGGTTTTGACACAGAAGGATCCTGTGTGTCTTTGGATCCAGTTCAGGTGAGAATACAGGCAAAAAATTGGACCTGAATTACACCTGAACTGGTGAACAGACATGCACCGAACCCCAGGCATGAACTGTGGTTGCACATATGTGAACCTGGCCTAATTGTCTTTTTGTTTGGGTTGACTTCACTCCATCTGCTGAACTGCTGTACAGTGTCTCTGGTCTGCTTTACCAAAAAAAGGCTCTAAAACACAGTTTAATGCTTAAAAAGGGATTTCCAAAAGACTTGGAAAAAACACTGCGCTAAACTGAATAAAAAAAGAACGTAAATGCTGCCAGTACCAAAAATTGTAGATACAAATTTAAAGAACGTGTTAAAATATGAAGTACAGCGCATAAATAATATTTGAGTGAAGAAATTGATAGTGACACCAAACAATTTAAAATTAATAGGAAAGTTGGTTAATATCCAAAAGAACCTCAATGAGAGGTTGTGTAGATTATGGTAATGCAGAAATAGTATGTGAATACCAAAACTTAAAAATTTTAAAAATTATTAATGAGTAAGTGATTTATATAATCCAAAAAGTAAACACTTAGTGAATAAACAAGTGATCCTACTAATACAATAGGATAAGTGTAGGTGAAAAAAGTCCAAAAAAGATCCCAAGTGAGGATGTATGAATCCGAGGTCTTCTTTCTCAAAGATAGGGTGACATCAGAGAAAACACTTCCTTCCACCAGATAGGCACCCGAGTAATTTAGAGATGTAGTCTCCTTACCCGCTATTCTGACCACAAGCACGGCGGTCAGTCAGAGCCCAGGGTGTTTAAAGTCTCCCAAAAAGACTCGTGGCTGAAGCTGGTACTATACACTGAGTCAGGCGCTGATTAAAATTTGCCAGATAACTTCAACTGACAGCCTATGCAAAAAGAAGCTCATCACTTTGATCTGTAGATGAATGAAAGTGATACAAATGTAGCATTGTTACTTTGTATCTCTCTATCTCCCTTCTGATTAAAGGGGTTGTAAAGGTAAAAATAAAATCCTAAATAGCTTCCTTTACCTTAGTGCAGTCCTCCTTCATTAGTAATTTTTTACATTTTTAAGTTTTGGTATTCACATACTATTTCTGCATTACCATAATCTACACAACCTTTCATTGGGGTTCTTTTGGATATTAACCAATCTTCTTATTAATTTTTTATTTTTTGGTGTCACTATCAATTTCTTCACTCAAATGTTGTTTATGCGCTGTACTTCATATTTTAACAGTTTAACGCTTGATTCGTGCTGTTTGGATTCTTAATCTAAAATATATTTGATCCCTTCTCATACCTTCCATAAAACAAATTAAATGCTTGTTCTCAGATATCTAGTTGGAGATTAGGAATGAAGTAGTGTGAAGGCACTAAGAATTATTTGCATAAATTAGATTAGACTGGTTTTGCAGATGCAATTTTTTATGTAGTTTACTTGGTCTTTGTACACACTGCACTGATGTATACTGTAAATGTATATGTGTTTTTTCACATAAAACATTGCAGCATAGCAAGTGAGTAGAAATGCTAGGTCTTCAAGGAAATTAAACTGGTTTTAAGCAGACTGGTTACTAAAAAAACAATGGGATATTATGAAAATATTACATTCCCGGGTTGCTATAAAAGTATGCATAGAACTATTTCTATGACATGAGGAAATGTATTTATTTTGGAAGAGACCAGTGTCAAGCATCAGAATTTTCTCCCTGAAGTATGGAATCCATACCTCAGTAATGGATCCTAATAAAATAATAAATTCTGTAAAACTGCTCAAGGCTATTGAGCATGACACTTTTTGCCAGTAAATCATGTCATTAGTATATGTAGATAACCTACAATGTGCCTGGAGCTATGCAAAAGAAAAAAAATGGATAAAGGGAAATAAAGCATGGCCACCAGAAGGGGGAAGGTCCAGAGTTAGTTCTTACTTCATATAGTAATGCAGTATTGCATCAAATTATATAACAAGCTACAGCTGAAAAACACACACGTGCAAGCTTGTAGTAGAGTCAGCATATGTTAAAAGGATAGTGTTGTTCAAGCTAAAGTTTAGCTATATTTTTCTTCAGCTTTAGTTACAATACCTACCAGTAATGAAATATGTCCCAAAATGGGCAGGCTGCTGAATTCTGTAGACATTTTTAATCCAAGGCTGCCCTGTCCCCTTCTAGCTGGTGAGCTTTTAGTGCTGTGGGGGTTAACAGCTGATAGTCACCGGGCTCAGCTACACTAAATGGAGACATGATCCCTCCTGCCCTTTCCTCTATTGAGAAAAGTTATGTCACTGATAACACTGCCCATAACACAATCTATGAATGGGGTGAAGAAATCATGGAACTTACCAGCTTCCCCACATTCACAGATTGTGTTACAAACAGTGAAACAACTTTTCTTAAAAAGGAGTTGTAAAGGAAAAAAAAGTTTTTGCCTAAAATTAATGTCTGCAAGGTAGACAGACAAAATAGTGTAATGATTCCTTCATCTATATCACCTCTGGCGTTCTAGTTTCTGTTCTCTCATTCACTTCCTGGTTTGCGCCACTCGTTCGTGTAAGAACTACATTTCCCAGTATGCATTGCGGCACGCCCAGTAATTCACACCTCCTTGAAGTCTCTAATACGTAGAGAGCATCCTGCCGCACAGATGTAGTTCCCAGGAGGGGGTGAGCACGTTACTGATCACAGCAGTAAAGCCTCCCTTCACGGTGGTGAGTAACAATCAGACAAGCAGGAAGTGAACAGAACAGAGAAGAAATAGAGCAACTTCTGAGCAAAAACGAACAATGAGGAAGTGAAAAGTGGAATGTATGCAGGTAAAGGATGCTTATTATGAAAAAAAATGTTTTCCTTTACAATCCCTTTAATGGAATCATCTTTAGTGTACCTTAGCCCAGACACCCACAGGTAACCCCCACAGCTCTGAAAGTTCAGCAGTAGGAAGAATACAGGGCAGCCATGCAGTGAAGATTTCTGCAGAATTCAACAGCCTGCTCATTGTGGTACATGCTTCATTACAGGTAAGTAAAGTAAACATATTTTAACTAAACGTCAGCTTTATAATAATAGTTGTACTCTTATGCTCTGTACACACGATCAGACATTTGTCCGACCAAATTAACATCGGAAATTCCGACGCAATTCCATGAGAGTAAAATAGAACATGTTCTCTATGTAAACTCTGATGGAATTCATCGGAATTTCGGATGGAATTACTCCGATGGGGCATATACACGGTCGGAATTTCTGATGGAAAAAGTCAGTATGATTTTTTCCATCGAAAATTACGATCGTGTGTACAGGGCTTTACAGCCAACATGCCAACTTAAAAAATCATACCCCCCAACCCCCCGCCCCAGGCAACCAGTGATGGAAAATCATGACATGCCAGCAGCTTCTCCATAATGCTATATTTTGGGCCTGAGAAGCCAATAGGACTCAGAACTGTTAGATTGGGTGGGGGAGGTTCATTAGGGAAAACAATTGTCAACATTATTAGGTGAACTAGAAGTGAGCACATGAATGAAACCTCTGCTGTTTATAGCTCTAGATCTTCAATATTTTTTATATGAAAGTAAGCTTTGCTTATTTCATTTTTCATTTTATGCATAGTTTTAATTCCCCAGATTCATCACAGATTTACGTTACCCCTTTTGGAATGAGTTTATGAGATCTTGTCCCAGTTATATGACAGATCAAGGTTAATTTGTATTGTGGATGATATTTATTACAGTTATACCACTGCCTTGGGGTTTGATGACAGCCTGCATTTTAAACATCAAAAAACTCGAAGTCAGAGGAAGTCAGTAAAATTCTTACGTCTTTTCAAAAATATTGTAATGAGAAGCAGTCTACGAAAGATGTTCAGAAACAAGTATTCAAAAGAAATTACTGATTCCAATGACAAAACAGATAACAGAAATATGTACAAAAATAAAGCTGGCGCATTAGTCTCTCAAATACAGTAAGAGCTGTGCAATATTTAGATGTTAAAGTATATGTATAGCCAGGTGCATCAAAACAAAAGGTGTACAAAGTCTTATGCCGCATACACACGATCGGAAATTCCGACAACAAATGTTCGATGTGAGCTTTTTGTCGGATTTTTTCTGTCAACAATAATTTGAGAGCTGGTTTTCAAATTTTTTCGACAACAAAAGATCTTGTCGAAAATTCCAATCGTCTGTATGCAATGCGGACGCACAAAAATCCTACGCATTCTCGGAATCATTGAACTTCATTTTTCTCGACTCATTGTAGTGTTGTACATCACCGTGTTCTTGATGTTCGGAATTTCAGACATTTGTGTGACCGTGTGTATGCAACACAAGTTTGAGCCAACATTCCGTCTGAAAAAATCCACGGTTTTGTTGTCAAAAATTCTGATAGTGTGTACGCGGCATTACTGTTATTTTAAATCAGTTACTGCCTGTCATGAGAAGAAAATCCTATTCCCTGTCAGTATGCTGCAAGAAGGACACCTAAGCCTAGTTTTACGAGGGGCGGCAGCCTGGGCTGAGATCTGCCTGGGCTGACGTGAAATGTTGCATCCAATGAGTGTGCAGTCCATGCTGTCTGTGAGATAGTATCACATTAACGCTTGACAGAGCCACTCAGTGTGTGACACTGTCATGTAATGTAACTGAATGCAGAGAGAGAGACCAGTTGTATAAAATTGAACGTTGACGACGGGGGTGGGCAGGACCCAGCAGCTATCGTACACCAGCCGGGGTGGGCGGGACCCAGCAGCTATCTAAAACCAGCCAAAGGGATGGGGTCTGGGCGGGCCGCTACATGCCTGCCCCCTTTCTTAAGCAGCCCAATCATTGGCTGGTGTTTAATAGCTGCTGGGTCCTGCCCACCCCAGGCCATCGCTGAATTTTGACAGCTGGTCTCTCTCTCTGCATGCAGTTACATATTATGACAATATCGGTCTCCGATACGCAACTTCACATATAATACACATCAAACAGAAAATTAGACATACTGTATAAAATGTTACTTAGCAGGGATGGTGGAAACCCCTCCTATAGATATTGGCTATAAAAACATCTTCCTGAGTTTGGGCCAATATGTATTCTGCTACACATTTTTGTTAAAAAAACAAAACAAAAACGCAGTAAGCGTATATTGATTGGATTGCGTAAACGTTATAGCGTCTGCAAAATAGGGAATAGATTTATGGCATTTTTAATCAGATTTTCTGATTTAATTTTAGTTATTATGATATAAAAAAAAAATTTGGGGGGGGGGGCAGCAATTCATTCTTGGGCCCAGGCAGCACAATATCTTGGGCCGACCCTGCACACAGACATCACGGGTTGCACTCTGAAACTGCTAGCAAGCGGCAGCTTTTCTACTCGGGCTGTAGCTGCTTTAGAAAGAAAACAAACTTTAAGACATTACCACCTTTTGCTTTGATGCACGTGGAATGTATTTCACTCTTTTAAATGAAATTGGGATTAAAAGAGAAAATAAAGGTAAATGCTTATGTTATTGTTGTTTAAGATTTAATAACAATTTTTTTTTCTTCCTTGTATTTCTAGATAAAGGAATAACCACAGACATAAAAATTGTAGGTTGCAGACTAGAACCAGTTGATTAGTGATCCAAAAAAGGGGGCTAAATAAATTTTTAGACACATGTATGTAGAATGACAGCATTTCCTGCATTATTCACAAATAAATGTGTTATGTTCCTTTATTGACTGACCTGATTTTAAACTTGACTTTCCGTTATTCGATTGCTGATGCATTAAACTCTAAAAACAGTTCAGAAAAAAAAAATTGTCATGGAAACCATAAATCTCTAAGAAAATAATATCCACTGAGTTTGTATTTGCACTTATATCTGATTTGTATTGAAATTTAATTTATAAATATTCAATGAATGGACAACAAGAATCTCTAAAAGTATAATTATGAGTAAGATCTATATATATATATTATGTATATATATATATATATATGTATATATATATATATATATATAATAATATATATAATTATTATTGTAGGGGATCAGGGTAATGAACGGCCGGCTCAGACAGTCCAGTTAAACAAAAATAGCTTTATTCAGCAAAACGTCAAAACAAAACAAAGGAAACGACAGGATTGTCTTGCAATAACAGGTGCACGTATGTAAAAAGTTCAGTCCCTGCACCCACAGGCTGGTGTGCATGGCACACAGCTCTAACCAGAGCAACAGTCTTTTATAAAGTATAGCTCACCCCAGCAGGCCACATTCAAGCAATGGATCCTCTGACACAGCACGCTGTTGTGTCTCTCCATCTAAACACACAACTCCTCACTGATACTTTCAGCCCAGCTGACAATAAGCAGGTCTGAAGGGGAAGTACCTGCCCTCTTCAATTAACCCCTTCTTAAGCCTTCCCCAGACTGACCCTCTACATATCCCCCATTCCAGGCCAGGGGTCTGGACACCACGAACCAAGTGGCAATAGATCCGGGAAAGGGTATCTGCATTCTAATGTACCTTTCCTGGTCTATGTACCACTACAAACTTGAAGTCCTGTAGAGCAAGAAACCACCGGGTAATTCTGTAGTTTTTGTCTTTATTTTGGGCCATCCACGTAAGGGGTGCATGATCTGAAATTAACTTGAAGAGTCGGCCCAACAAGTAGTAGCTGAGTGTCTAAAAAACACATTTTATTGTGAGACACTCCCTTTCCACAATGGAATAATTCCTCTCAGCTGGCGTGAGCTTCCGGCTCAAGTACACAACAGGGTGCTCACCCCCCAAACCATCTGGGACAGTACTGCACCTAGACCCAATTTTGAGGCATCTGTTTGTACCAGAAACTAGTTTTGGAAGTCGGGAGCTACCAACACTGGTTCCTTGCACAAAGCTTGCTGCAACCGGCAGAACGCTGCTTCTGCTTCTGCACTCCACTGAACAACAGTTGCTTTATTTCCCTTGGTGAGATCAGTCAGAGGCGCTGCTAGACTGGCAAAGTTGGGGACGAACCTCCTATAATAGCCCACAATGCCAAGGAAAGAACTACATTTAACTTGCGAAAGTCATTGCAGAACCACCAGGTTTCATTCGGTTTGGGCACAATGACAATAGGGCTGGACCAGCTGAAGACTCCTCAATGATCCCAAGGTCCAACATACTCTTAAGTTTGGTTGAGACAATATTCCTGCAAACTTTGGGTATGCGGTAGGGTTTGAGGTTTACTCAAACGCCCGAGTCTGTGATGACATTATGTTCAATTACCGAGGTTAGGCCCGGCAGGTCTTGATTCCAATGCAAAAACTCCCAGGACTCCTGTTTTTGAGAAGGAGAGAGAGCCTCTGAAATCCCTACCTTTTTAATCTGAGCGTCAGGATCTTCCGGGACCTTCAGACTGACTGTCATCTGTCTATCTTTCCATGGTTGGATCAAGTTGACGTGGTAAATCTGGCAGGTTTTATGTTTGGTGGGCTGATGGATTTTATAGTTGACCTTGCCCACCCTCTCAATTATCTCAAAGGGTCCTTGCCACTTGGCGAGAAACTTACTCTCGACGGTAGGCATTAACACCAACACTCGACCCCCAAGTTTAAACACTCTAACCTTGGCAGACCTGTTGTATACACGACTCTGGGCATTTTGCGCAGCCTCAAATGTTCCCTTACTATAAGCATAACTTTTGTTATTCAGTCCTGCATTTGAGAGACGTGTTCTACCACACTCCGATATGGGGAAGCTTCTTGTTCCCACCTCTTTCTTTATGTCCAGTAGTCCACGCACCACACACTCATGTGGATTCAGGCTGATTGCAGCACATAATGCTTGGGCATACATGAAGCAACGGCAATTCTGTCGGTTCTCCAGAAGCTTAGGTCCTGGGGTGCTCCTGGGAGTTGTTTTATGCCCCTGAGCAGCCACCATGCGATCACCGGAAGCCACCCTGGTGCTGGAACGCACTTCTTTGAAACGGGCCAGCTCTTTCGTGACAGAGGGACTCTCCTGGAAATTTTCCACACAACTGTAGCGCTCAACAACAGCAGCCATCTCATCCAGGAACTGAGGCTCGGACTGAGCCACCGGTGGAGCTCCCTGGGTCGTCCATGTAGGAAACGGTCAAATGCGACTCTTCACAATCTGAGTGGGTGTCTTTTCTTTAGGTTTTAGCCAGTCTTGGAACAAGTGCACGGGCAGGCTTAGCTTTGTCAAAGCACCAGTCATGGACTCGGTTTGCCCTTAAAGCGACAGTCACTCCCAGCCTTGCTAGGATTTCTGCTTTCAGGAACTTATAATCCTGTGCCGATTCAGGGGCCAAGTCACAGTACGCTTGTTGGGGGTCTGCGGTCAGGAAAGGAGCCAGTACATTGGCCCAGTCTTTATCAGGCAGACCTTCCCTTGCTGCAACCCGCTCAAACATTGGTAGGTATGCCTCCACGTTGTCTGAGGCGGTCATCTTTTGCAGGGTCCGCTGCACTGGGTCACTGCCTTTTGCTGTCCTGTTAGATGTTCAACCAGTAAGCGGTTTGTCTCCTGTTGCACAGTGACTGCCTGGGCATTGTTTAATTAGCTTCCCCATGGCTTGTTCTGAAGTCTTCAAAGCCTGTGCAGCTTTCACCCAGGACATGGGACTGGCCTGTACCCCTCAAAGTGCCCGCATTCTCCACCAATTTGCAGGGAATCAGGGGGATGAACGGCCGGCTCAGACAGTCCAGTAAAACAGCTTTATTCAGCAAAACGTCAAAACAAAACAAAGGAAAAGACAGGCTTGTCTTGCAATAACAGGTGCACGTATGTAAAAAGTTCAGTCCCTGCAGCCACAGGCCGGTGTGCACAGCACACAGCTTTAACAAGAGCAACAGTCTTTTATAATATATAGCTCACCCCAGCAGGCCACAATCGAGCAATGGATCCTCTGACACAGCACGCTGCTGTGTCTCTCCCTCTCAACACACAACTCCTCACTTGATACTTTCAGGCCAGCTGACAATAAGCAGGTCTGAAAGGGAAGTACCTTTTTGGAATGGAAAGAAGAGCATGTATCTAAAGTGAACTTGAACCCAAAAAGTTTAGATTTGCTATGTGTGGGGAACATATATAATTGACAGTTCTGCCTGTTTTAGGGAACATTGGCAATTGCCAATTTTACCTAAACAGTTCTCTAAAAATTGTATCTTTAGTCTTGAAATCCCCCTCCACTTCCTGGTATGTGAGTGTGTCTAGGCACTTCTGTATCTACAGCCTCATATGTAGTTGTATATTTGTAGTATAAGATCTAAAGTGCTGCTGCCTCTGACTGTTAGTCTCAGAAGATTTGGATTGTAATTGGGTGATGTCACTACAATGCTGCGTCGTGTTCTCTATGCTGGAGAGTCTGAAATGGAAAAAGAAAATATGGACAGCCGCACTCCAAAAAACCTTGATGGTTGTCTTTATTTAAAAAAGGAAAAATACACAATCCACCTGAAGCGGTAACTTTCTTTCTTTCGTTGTCCTGGAGAGTCTGAAGTGAGGAATCATAACCATGCCCTACCTAGGTGACCACCTTCTCACAAAGGCACAAAAGGTCTGGTTTGGATTTTCTGGGGGAGCTCACACATTTTGTTTTTGTTTACATTCTTGTTGTATGATGTTCTATAGCACAAACTGGCAATTCAAAAATAAAAAAACAGTACACAGTCCCTGCTCTAAGGGCCCTCAAAATACATAACAGGCCCTTGGAGGGGTCATTCTGCTGTTTTTATTTTTAAAGAAGCCAGGAATGAAATGTTATTTGCCTGCAATGTTAAGCTCTTTTTTCCTTTGTAGATGTCAGTGCAGCTGCAGCACTTGTTGTGCATCACAGAGATGTGTCCCTTCACAGACAGGGTTAGGGCACCCCCAGGCTTGTTATTCAAATTAAGTGGCATTTTAAATATTTTACATTACTAATTTTAAAAATCGTTGCTCCTGGTCAAATACAAATGTTTTCTTTTTGCCCTAGTAAATGTTCCCCACAGCAGTGCCCACCCACATGCTGTTTTCTTTTCATCTAACTTCTTTGAAGTTTGTCAAACCATGCTCAAACAGAATCCAGGGCAGTTTAGCACCTCCCTCCATATTGTTTATGGGCATTGGGCATTCAGGTACATGTAAAGCAGAATGGACTATTACAATAAGAGAACAGTAGATACATTTAGCACAAATAACATTTTAATATTTCAGTGTCTTAACAGCATAGACTAGGCTTCACCTAAATCAGAACTACATTTTGCATTTTTCTTCTGATTAAAAATAAAAAAACAACTTATCAATTTATGACTGCAGGACTTTATTTCAGTTTTGAATTTGACTTTCAGATAGAAATTTACAATTTCTAAAGCAGGTTATTGCTTGAGTATCTTCTATGTAGCAATTCAGAGAGCTCTTATTTAGAGTAAAGTGATATCAGTGATATCATGGTCACTTCCCTTGTCAGCGCGACATCCCCACCCCCTTCCTTCAATGCAGCACCCAGGGCCCTCTGGATGAAAATATGGGCCCCCACCACTGCACCGATCATCTCCAACAACCCCGGATGGATCATCCATGCCTGCAGGATGGGTCAAAACACAGTGCCCCCCCCCTTGGGGCCCGTGTGCAGTGAACACCCTGCACACATGAGTGATACACCACTGCCTTCAACGCAGTCCCCCATTGCCATAGATAAAATAAAATGTCCTGCTCCTGGACAATTTTACACTACTGTATCCTCCACAGCAGGCAACATTAAAGAGGTGGAGATCTACCTGAACAACTTGGGAGAAGTCAAAGATCATTGGGCACAGTGTCGCCTACTCACACCTGACTTAAACCTCTAATTGCCGTACTATCATGTCACAATCGCATGCAGTGCAAGGCAATCATGGGTTTAAATCAGGTGAGGCTGAGGCATCAGCCAAAGGTGTACACATGCTGCAACAGGAATACAGCGCCCCGTTGCTATTGGTGGGTGCTACTGCTTGCCAATTGCAACCCATTCAATAAATAGGGCAAATCTCTGAAAGCGTCCTGCAGCTTTATGCTTCTGCAGGATCCGAGGGGTTAAATCAGGTGATGAGAAAGCAACACAATGCTACCTGCTTTAACTCCTTGTTTGCTGCACTGCACAAAGTTGCAGGGCACTTTCAGAGTGGCCTCATTAAATTTAATGGGTCATGCTTGGCAGGTGCTACACCCACCAACCATGATAGGCCATGTAACTCCTGGCCAAAGGGAGTTAAGTTGGGTTGGGGGTGGTAAAAACAAATTTTAACTATGGGGTTTTACCCTTTCCCTTACTGTTGTGAGCCCCTTATAAGGCTGCTTTTACACTGATGTGCTGTGGTTTACCTGCACTGTGGGTGCAGCACAATACATCTGTGATGTTCCAGGGTTAGCTGCGCTTTGCTATAGACTTATAAAAGCGCACCAAAACTCCTGTATTCAGAAAGTCCACAGGATATAATTAAAGTTTATGGCTAAGCGCACTAGAGACACACAAAAACTGCAGATAAACTGCACTTGCGGTGTAGGTAAACTGCCGTGCATCAGTATAAAAGCAGCCCTATACTATTATGCCAACTGACCTAAAGGTCTCTTCTTTCCTGCTGATGGCACCACTCTGGAGACCGCTAGCAAGGATAAGAGGTGGAGTGCAGTTGGTATCAGTCTGCATGGGACAGGAACCAGCACTACAGAGGAGGCATCTTCTTATGTGGCTCTTGCTCCTATTACAGATTCAACTTTACAAGTAGTCCCTCTGCATTACACTCTGTTTGATGCGCTGGAATGATGGGTTAGCAATGATCTACCAGTCACCTGTCCATGATCTACTGGTAGATTGCGATCTACAGGTTGCTGACCCCCGCTCTACAGTATCTTAATTCTTGTGGTGACACCCCAACCTGTACTTTTTGTCTCTAGTAGTGTTGCTCACGAATATTCGCATTGCGAATATTCGACTCGAATATAGCACATTCGAGAAATCGCGCTATATTTCGAATTTCGCGGTGAATATTCGCAATTCCGAATATTCGCATTTTTTCAATTTGATTTTTAAAACAGATCACATCCTATCGACGTCTAAAAGCATTGCTGGTATGATTAGAGACCCTGGGCCGAGTAGCTAAGCTGAGGCGATCCTTTTATGTTGCCAAATTGAAAAAAAAAAAAATTGCGATTTTTCGCTATTGCGAATGCGAAAATGATTGCGAATTTTCGATAACTGTGGTAGGAGAACTCTGATTGTCTCTGATGCAAAAGGGGGGGGCTTTGTGTATGTGTATGTTATGAATATTTGTATGTTTGATATTATTATTTTTTGTAAGAAGGAAAAAATTGCGCATACCTTAAAAAAGGGGAGAATACAGCAGCAACTCAAAAATGTTATACAACATAAATTAATACAAGACAGAAAATGGAGTCGCTCTACAAGAATAAAAAATATGTCTAGTGACAAGACATGTGGGCAAATTATAAAATAAGCAAGCGCAAATAACTTGTGAAATACACAGTGAAACAAATATATAAAGAAATATAGTCCCAATAATAGAAAAATAATCTTTCATAAAAATGTCTTTAATATGTGAAGTGAAAAAAAGTCCAAAGCATGCAGCATGAACGTGTTCAATCTTCAAGGTGTTTGATTGACAAATGGCTGTGACAGATGGATAGAGTAAAGAATCACCACCAATGCAAAACACTTTTTATTTTCTATTGTAAAATATCACGAATATTCTGAGCCAATCAGAGTGCTCCTTCCACATTTGCCGAATATTCGCAATTATTTTGTATTGTAAAATATCAAGAATATTCTGAGCCAATCAGAGTGCTCCTTCCGCATTTGCCGAATATTCAAAATTATTTTGTATTGTAAAATATCAAGAATATTCTGAGCCAATCAGAGTGCTCCTTCCGCATTTGCCGAATATTCGCAATTATTTTGTATTGTAAAATATCAAGAATATTCTGAGCCAATCAGAGTGCTCCTTCCGCATTTGCCGAATATTCGCAATTATTTTGTATTGTAAAATATCACGAATATTCTGAGCCAATCAGAGTGCTCCTACAGCATTTGTCGAAATTGCGCAATAAATATCGCATTCGCATGTTGCGATATTTCGATAAAATATCACGAATATTCTGAGCCAATCAGAGCGCTCCTCCAGCATTTCTCGAAATTGCGCAATAAATATCGCATTCGCATGTTGCGATATTTCGATAAAATATCACGAATATTCTGAGCCAATCAGAGTGCTCCTACCGCAGTTATCAAAAAATCGCAATTATTTTCGCATTCGCAATAGCGAAAAATCGCAATCATTTAATTTCGATAAAATATCACGAATATTCGAATTTAGCGAATATATCTCGAATATTCGAATATATATTCGAGATATATCGCGAAATCGAATATGGCATATTCTGCTCAACACTAGTCTCTAGTAAATCTTGGCATAGCCTTCCTATTTAAAAATGTCTTTCTTTTGGCATATTTTACATGTGTCATTTGTGGTTTCCTAATTCTTTAGTAAAACACCTTCCTGTACTCGTTTTCTTTAGTACATTTGAGCCAATTTTCCAGTCTTGTTACTTGCCAATTTTACACTTCTGTATCATCAGTTGGGTTTTAGTTCTTAATGAGTTTGATAAGAACTAGTCAGCAGTAGGACAGTTTTGCACCAGTGAGAACAGGTACAACCTCAGAGTTTAGCTGGCAAAATTTGTGTCTGATCAAAGCAGGTGTGTTAATGTTTTATGAAAAAGCGTGTCGCTGCTAAAACTACCTGAATTTTTCAAACTGTCATTAATTAGACTATACTTCTGCTACTGTAAGTATGCAAAGCTAATTTTAAATAAAAATAATGATAATTTCAACAGACAAATAAGCAATGCCAGTGTATGCTGTCACTGATTGTGTCTGTGAAAACTTTACTGTTTCATGATAATGGCATTTTTATGCATGTGTTAACAATTTTAATGGTAAAAACTATACTGTAACTGCTGTTATTTTTAATATGTTAAATGTATGTAATATAATGAAAAAAAGGGACAGGACATGTAGCAGGAGTTTGTATTCAATAAAAAACAGTACAACACACCTTTCCATTGAATAGGTCTCAAATTTAGAGACATGTCAGGACTTTCTTCTGCAATAAAAAAAAGTCATAGCTACTACAAAAACAAAATCGAATTAAGAAGAAAACAATTTTAATATCAAATTTAAATATTCAAGGAAGGAGATTTCTAGCAAGAGTAAAAAGAAAGAGGAAAGGTGCCAGGTGGTAGTGATGCTGGCAGCAACTAAACTAGAACTCAATAAAACCCTCCCCTAAAAGACTAGGGTGAACTCTGGCTTGCCATTTCTAAGAGCTCTTGTAATGTGCAAGCTTTAGAAAATTCTTACAAGGTAATATCTCATTGGTACTTACTCCAGCAAATATAGCAATATGTTTACTGTCATATCCATATAGGAAATATAGTGCACATATGATGGGCCTGTCCTAAGGTTTGTTGTTTGTGGATACAGACCATACTAGTATACTAACCACCGGGCCTTTTTCTGACATTGTTTTTTTACAAGTAAAAAGTAAAAAAACCTGTATTTTTTGCTATGAAAAATTACTTAGAACCCCAAACAGCATATATATATATATATATATATATATATATATATATATATATATATATATATATATACAAATAGAGCTTTCTTTTGGGGGTATTTGATCATCTCTGCAGGTTTTTATTATTTTGCGCAATAAACAAAAAAGGACCAACTATGTTGAAAAAAACACAATATAATAAATATCCCCAATTTTTTTTTAAAAAAAAGCTATTTTTTTCCTCAGTTTATATGTATTCTTCTACATATGTTTGGTATTAAAAATCGCAATAAGCGTATATTGATTGGTTTTTCACAAACGTTATAGTGTAATAAAAATAGGGGATAGAATTATGGCATTTTTATTATTATTATTTTTTTTTACTAGTAATGGAGGAGATCTGGGATTTTTATTGGGACTGCGGACACATCGGACACTTTTGACACATGTTTGGGACCATTGGCACTGATTACTGTATAATTGTCACTGGCAGGGAAGCGGTTAACACTAGGGGCGATCAAGGGGTTACTGTGTTCCCTAGTGTGTGTTCTAACTGTGGGGGGAGGGGACTCACTATAGGAGATAACAGATCATGGTTCCTAGCTATTATGAACTCATGATCTGCATCTCCTCTCCTCACAGAACAGGGATCTGTGTTTACACACACACATCCCTGTTCTGCCTCTCATGCCCACGATTGCACGTGGCCATCGGTCACGAGCATTGGCAATCCCACAATGCAGCCGGCTTGTGCGCGCCTGCTATCCTGCTTAAAGGAGCCAACATACAGCTATAACGGCTCACGGGATCGTGCACACCTGCCGCAGTATAATGACGGCGCCTGGTCGGCAAGTGGTTAAACATAAATTTATTTGGAGGACAAATGTTTTGAATCTGAAGGTTGTGAAAATTTGATAAAGATCATGTTTCATAACACCTTTTAATAGATCAGTTTTTATTTGCCTTTGCTGCAAATATATTCATGTGTTCTTTGGAATTCTTGCTAGGTATAAATGTTGTTAATTGCATACTTTACAGTACTTCAGAATAATTTAATGTTTTATTAGGATTACTGTTTTGCATTTTGACCAAAATAAACCTAATTACTGTATATGTATACTTTTCACCTGAGAGGAGCAAATCTGTCAAGCTGTAGTCAGGAAAAGATTGTTGAACTGGGACATGATATTCGAAAATCTAAAAAACTGATTCATTTAGTAGCATCCCCTGGAGCAAGCTTCTGTCTTCTTTGCTTCTATCTATTCGGAGTATTGTGAATGGTAACTTGTAGCAAGGATTCATAACTTGCACTTGAGTTTGAACATCCTTTTTTTATTTTCTATTAAAGGGTTTTCTATCTTCAGCTAAGTGGTAACTCTTCCACATGTAATCCAATGATAACTGGAAAGCGTTACCTTACGTAGGTCCACTCTGTACTTCTTAATCAGCTCTTTGCAGTATCAATTACTGCATCCCATCAGGTCCTGGAACCACTTTTTTCTCTAGAGCCTTGATTTTCATGACTTTGCGACTTATTCCTGCCTAGCTACAATTTTTCTTCCAAAGTATAATGTCTTTCTGATTAATAGGGGGGGTCTGATTGGATGCAAGAACTATAAGTGGGTGGGGTCTAACCTTGAAATAAAGCCATTAGTAACAAAGTGAATCCAGGAACAGTACACAGATCAGGCCTTCTGTCCCACAGAAAACCTGACATGTTTCATCATGAATTGCTTCTTCCTGCCCCAGAAGAAGTAATTTATGACAAAACCTAGCTTCATGCTGATTTCATTGCGTAACCGGAGTTTTAGTCCTGTATGTCGGCACGTTTGTTTTATTCAACGCATAGTTGTGCACATCTATATGTAAGTGCAATACTATATTATTAAAGTTGGTTTTAAAAGATTCACACTATGTGGAGCATATTGTTTCCTCTGAAAGTCTACGGCTGTGTGAGTATGAACTGGGGTAGCGCTTTCCTTGATTCCGTTTTTATCTGGTGGGATGATATTGGGGCTGGAGGTGGAAGGCGATACAATCTGAATATACTGAATACAAGATAATTTTTACTTCTATTTTAATAGAGTGTCAAAATTAGCTGGTAAGCTTACATCTATCACTAGTGGTGGTAGTGATCATGTAGATCTTTTTGAAATGTTGGTGATGGTGGATCTGAGTTTTATTTTTAGAGTACACACATTTTTTTTATCACATGGACTTCACTGCTTAAAGCGGTTGTAAACCGCATAAACTTTTTTTTTTTTTTTTCAAACCTGCAAGGCAAAAGGCAAAATCAGCTAGTATGCACCACATACAAGCTGATTATGAAATACTTCAGCTAGAAGGAGGTGAAGAACACTTACCTGGTCATCTTGCTCCGGCGTGTCTTCTGGGTATCGCCTGTGATTGGCTGGAGCGGCGATGCCGGTCCTTTCGCCGTGGATTCCCCCCTGCGCATGCGCCGCTGCAATCAGCGGCACATTGCGAGGGGAATATCTCCTAAACCGTACAGGTTTAGGAGATATTTTTTATACCTACAGGTAAGCCTTATTATAGGCTTACCTGTAGGTAAAAGTGAAAAAGTGGGTTTACAACCACTTTAAATACATATTTTCTTGGTTATATACATATTGTTATAAAGGTTTTTCAATTAAAACTAATCACTGAGCTTCGTATATCTGACAGTTATCGTAGTATGAAGCCTCGTACACACGACCGAGAAACTCGATGGGCGAAACACATCGTTTTGCTCATCGAGTTCCTTGTTAGGCTGTCGAGGATCTCGGCGAGCCAAATTTCCCCATTTCCATAGAGGAAAAAGAAGACATGCTCTCTTTTTGGCTCGATGAGATCCTCGACAGTTTCCTCGTCGAAAAGTGTAC
Organism: Rana temporaria; assembly: GCF_905171775.1. Lineage (NCBI taxonomy): Eukaryota > Metazoa > Chordata > Amphibia > Anura > Ranidae > Rana > Rana temporaria. The sequence goes on from NC_053493.1 coordinate 203,767,016, forward strand.
ACACGAACGGTTTCCTCGGCAAAAAAAACAAAAAAACAGCCTCACTGGCAGAAAAAACGTAAAACTCTCCTAAACTCCTCTAAACTTTGTACAAAAAATACTCTATATGAACGTTTTTTACTTCAAAAAGAACAGACGTTTTTTAAACCCAGTGTGCATGTAGCCTGACTGTTCTAAAGTCAAAACATGTTTACCTTAATGCATTCCTTGTATTAAGGTAAAATATGTTTCACAACCTGTTCTGTAATCCCCCAAACACTTCCCCAACAACTCTCTCGATCCAGCACTGTCCCTGCTGGCAGCTCCACTCTCCTATCTTCCTGCATTCACATGCTTTACTGAGAGCAGCAGGAGCCATTGGCTCCTGTTGCTGTCAGACAAATCCTGTGAGGAGGGAGCAGGGATGGGGAAGAGCCATGCTGTGTGTGTCTATGGACACACACAGCCTGGCTTGGAGGTACATTAGTATGAGTGGCCCCACAGCAGCCAGCTTGCAGGGGAGGCACTCAGAGAAAAGGAGGAGGGGATACTTGCCGGCAGGGGACATCAGAAAAGGAGGCCACTTTTTGCAATACCATCATGTCTAAACAGTGGAACATTTCTGCAGCGGAGAATACATAAATATTATGTCACGGCACCGGCATTATTAAAAGGTGTTTAAATTACAGTATAAATGTAAAGTCATGTGTAAGATTAAAATACAGTAAAAATACAGTAAAAGTCTGCCTCTAGATATATGCTTCACTATATGCATAAAGGAGGCAATACAACTGCTATGGGTCCTAACAGCAGCACATGGGGTGCATAATATTCGATAGATTATCGAATAGATCGAGCAGGAAAAGTCAAATAGACTGGTTGTACAGAAATCAGATCAGTAGATCGACTTCTGTACAACCAGCATGCCCAAATATAGAAGAAATTCATCTGGCTTTACTTTTTTACCATTTTTATAAAGTTATCAATTTATTTTGCTTTTCCTTTCGAACCCTAACCCCTACCATTACCTAAGGTTTTTGAGTCCTTATTCTTCTCACCATTCAGTGTCTACATTCCTATTAGTCGCTATTAACCTTTGTTACAGATGGTGGTACACTAGAAATAGTGTTTTTTGGTGGTGGTACTGCACAAATTAGTACTGAAGTTATTAATTTTGTAGACTTGTGTATTTATTGGATTCAAATAAGGTACATGCACAGTTGTATTAAAAAATAGCAGTGTGATTAAAAAATGAGTAAAGTTTAAAATCCTTAAAATAGCCTTTATTTCCATATTCCAAATCAAAGAAGAAAAACGAATAAAAAAAATTCAAATTTGTTATTACTTTACAGAAAGTGAAGAAAAAGGAATATTAGGCATTTCCAAATGATATCAGTGTCTGCATTTTTCTTTACAAACTCAAACATTTACTGAATAAACTGAAAAATACTTGAAGATTTAGCTTTCCTGTGGATCACTGAATTAATACACTGCTCAAAAAAAATTAAAGGAACACTTTGAAAACATATCAGATCTCAACGGGCAAAAATCTCATGCTGGATATCTATACTGATATGGACAGGGTAATGTGTTGATGTGCCATTCTGGAGGAGCTGGACTGCCTGTGCAACCTTTATAGGGTCCACGTATCGTTTGGTGCTACCAGTAGTGACACTGACCATAGCCAAATGCAAAACTAGTGAAAACCAGGCAGAAAAGATGAGTAGAGGAAAAAAATGTCAGACACCTCCACCTGAAAAAACATTCCTGTTTTGGAGGTTGTGTCATTGTTGCCCATCTAGTACACCTGTTGTTAATTTCAATTAACAGCAAAGCAGCTGAAACTGATTAACAACCCCCTCGGTATACACCCCTTTTACAGCGATCAGTGCTATAAAAATGCACTGATTACTGTAAAAATTACACTGGCAGTTAAGAGGTTAACCACTAGGTGGCACTGAAGGGGTTAAGTCAGTACTAGGGAGTGATTTTTATTGTTAGGGGGCGTGGCTACACGTGACACGTCACTTATGACTGCTCCCGATCACGGAGAACAGCCATCAGTGACATGTCACTAGGCAAAATTGGGGAATGCCACGTTTACAAAGGCATCCCCCTGTTCTGCCTTTGCCAACTGCAATCGTGGGCCTCCCGGGAACATCGGGAGGCCCACTGGGTGACAAATTTAAAGGGATGTACAGGTACGCCCATTTGCCTGCCCGTGCCATTGTGCCATTGCGGCGGTCGGCAAGTGGTTAATGAATATGTCTATAAAAGTTAAGTTTTTTAGGTTTATAAAAGAAAAAAAAACATCACAGAACTGGGTCTCTATAAGACGTATACTAAACATCTAGACCAATGCATCATCATCAAACTCAACTTGGTTAAAAAAAAAAAATAGCAACATGGACCCCTGTCTGGGACTAAACTGAGGGTACATGGGAACACTCACTTTCTCAAAAAACTCAAGCTCACAAATATACCTGGCCTCATGTCGCAATACAAATATGTCAAAGTCACCACCTTGTATGCTTTGGGGCACTACCTCTAGGACCTAACACCTCAGGACTTTAAGATCACAATTATGCTGCAGCGAGTGGAGCCTTTAAATGAGAGGTACTCATTTCAAATATATGATCTTGCACTATATATTCATTTCCAGCTACTGATACAAGTGGAACATATACTATCATTCTTGGTCTTCCTGAAGGATCATATTAAGGGACTTTCTGCACATAACCAATATTACAGTACCCGGGATCCACCAGTACACAATTTACAAGTTCAAGGATGAATGAGAATCAGAGAATGTGAAATAATTGCACAATATTGACAGTGTGGGTTGGGATCTATGATTGATTTTCAATTGTCTATGTTTTTTTTTTCATGTACAATAAAGTTCTTTTCTTTTTTTTATGATGAATTGGTCTAGATTTTTGGGATGCGTTTTTATAGAGGCCCAGTTCTGTGATGATTTGGTTTTGAACCCATAACTAATTTCTACTTGCTAGGGGCTCCCAACCACGCTAGACTTACATGATGGCCCATGTCTTACCAAAAGATTTGGGGACCTGGAGGGAGCTCTTAGAAGTTTTGAGTTTCAATTAGTTGTATATCTGCAAAGATGACATGTTTACTTAAATATATGTTTTTTTTTTTTTTTAAAGTGTGTTTTGTGTGTGTACTCGAGAGAGGAGCCGGACTGCAGGAGTTGGTATTAGGCAGGCCTCCCCCAGAGGCAATCTGCCACCTTTCTCCATGCCCCAGGTGGCAATGGCGGGTGTGTGAGGGAGTCGTCCCACACAGCCCACCCTAACTGCTCTGCAGCCCAACAGGGCAGAGGGACTCCCTATAAGGGAGTGAGAGGATCTAGCCGGCTCAACCAACCCCGTTAGTCCTTCGCCTCTCTTTTTTTTTTAGAGACCGCGTGGTCAAAGTGTGTGCATGTTAACCCAATTTCGAGTGCGTGTAAGTGTGGTGGTTTTTGTGGGCGTACTAAGCGCAGGCTTACCTCGCATAGCACACCCACTGGGAGCCGGACTGAGACCACCAAACTCAATTCACATGTAGCCGAGACCGGCATCCGAACCCCTAGCTGCAGAGGTGAATGGTAGTGTTGCTCACGAATATTCGCATTGCGAATATTCGACTCGAATATAGCATATTCGAGAAATCGCGCTATATTTCGAATTTCGCGGTGAATATTCGCAATTCCGAATATTCGCATTTTTTCAATTTGATTTTTAAAACAGATCACATCCTATCGACGTCTAAAAGCATTGCTGGTATGATTAGAGACCCTGGGCCGAGTAGCTAAGCTGAGGCGATCCTTTTATGTTGCCAAATTGAAAAAAAAACATTGCGATTTTTCGCTATTGCGAATGCGAAAATGATTGCGAATTTTCGATAACTGTGGTAGGAGAACTCTGATTGTCTCTGATGCAAAAGGGGGGGGGCTTTGTGTATGTTTCTGTTATGAATATTTGTATGTTTGATATTATTTTTTTTTGTAAGAAGGAAAAAATTGCGCATACCTTAAAAAATGGGGAGAATACAGCAGCAACTCAAAAATGTTATACAACATAATTTAATACAAGACAGAAAATGGAGTCGCTCTACAAGAATAAAAAATATGTCTAGTGACAAGACATGTGGGCAAATTATAAAATAAGCAAGCGCAAATAACTTGTGAAATACACAGTGAAACAAATATATAAAGAAATATAGTCCCAATAATAGAAAAATAATCTTTCATAAAAATGTCTTTGATATGTGAAGTGAAAAAAAGTCCAAAGCATGCAGCATGAACGTGTTCAATCTTCAAGGTGTTTGATTGACAAACGGCTGTGACAGATGGATAGAGTAAAGAATCACCACCAATGCAAAACACTTTTTATTTTGTATTGTAAAATATCAAGAATATTCTGAGCCAATCAGAGTGCTCCTTCTGCATTTGCCGAATATTCGCAATTATTTTGTATTGTAAAATATCAAGAATATTCTGAGCCAATCAGAGTGCTCCTTCCGCATTTGCCGAATATTCGCAATTATTTTGTATTGTAAAATATCAAGAATATTCTGAGCCAATCAGAGTGCTCCTTCCGCATTTGCCGAATATTCGCAATTATTTTGTATTGTAAAATATCACGAATATTCTGAGCCAATCAGAGTGCTCCTACAGCATTTGTCGAAATTGCGCAGTAAATATCGCATTCGCATGTTGCGATATTTCGATAAAATATCACGAATATTCTGAGCCAATCAGAGCGCTCCTCCAGCATTTCTCGAAATTGCGCAATATATATCGCATTCGCATGTTGCGATATTTCGATAAAATATCACGAATATTCTGAGCCAATCAGAGTGCTCCTACCGCAGTTATCAAAAAAATCGCAATTATTTTCGCAATCGCAATAGCGAAAAATCGCAATTATTTAATTTCGATAAAATATCACGAATATTCGAATTTAGCGAATATATCTCGAATATTCGAATATATATTCGAGATATATCGCGAAATCGAATATGGCATATTCTGCTCAACACTAGTGAATGGCTTGTCAGCGCAGTGCCAATCGCGTTGAGCCACTGCAGCTGCTTCTCAAATATACTTAAATATATGTTTTGACAAACTGGGAGAAGTTTAAATTTTTCAAAACTCCAAAACTAATAAAATAACTTTTATTTTCATTATGTTATAGAAAGTACAATAACTATAATAAACGTAATAAAAAAAATGATTTAAACCAATTTTATATCTGAAATTAAAATGTGTAAACCCTTTTTATGCTGCTTCTCACAAGTACCTCCTGTTTTGTTTTCCCAAATTTACTCTCTACTTACCTCACAATCCTTTTTCAAGCATTAATCATGTTACCTCTAAATTCCTTCTGACAATGACTTGTGTGCTGTATTCCTGGGTTAAGTGACATTGGGTGTTATTTAACTGGAAGTTGGATGGCAGCTATAGGAATAGCACTGGTGAAAAGGTGAGCATTGCAGTTAAAGCTGCATTTTTAAAAAAGGCTTAGGGAGTTTAAAAATGATTAAAAGTAGTAAGTTGGAGCTGGGCTTTAAATTAGCAACATTTTTTTTTTCAGTTATTCAGAGCCGACATAATCACAATTCAATATGGCATATGTTTCACACAAAAATGTGTTAAGTAACTTAAACAAATGCTAATTAAACTATAAAAAACACAGACAAGAATGTACTGGATAGAAACCTTAGAGTAAACAAGAGCCAAATAATTGACTGGCTTGTTTAAAAAAAAATTGGTAATATTAACAAATACAATTTTGAAAAGTATGAACATACTTTTGGGTGCCCACCATATTATAAAGTAGGAGATTCCCTTGCAATGGCAATGTGGAAATGGCAAGTAGATAGACCATTAGAATTGTCTCTGAATGCAGCATTTAATACATTTAAATTGAATTACAGCTACACCACAGGACCTAGATGGATGTACATACAATACAGTTGTTGATCAGAATAAGTATGAATCACACAGATTCTATTTAACTCTTCACGACCGCGCTATAGCTGAAAGATGGCTACAGCGCGGTCGCACATTGCCGGGAGGGTGTCTATAGATGTCCTCCTGTGATCTTGTTTCTTGTACGCTCCCTGCAGGGATCTGCGATCGATGTGTCCTTTGTACACTGCTCATCACAGATCAGGGTAAAGAACCAATCATAGTAGCTCTTTACCACCTGATCAGCAGAGTCCAAACACAGCTGATCATAGCGTAAACAGGATTTGCCGTTAACAGTGTTTCACTCCTCATGCTGACTGGAGAGCCGATAACCGCCAAATCCACACAGGGGGACATCTACACTGATCATCAGTGTCCTGATTATCAGTGCAGCCCCAACAGTGCTAATCAGTGCCAATTAGTGCTGCCAATCAGTTCACATCAGTGCTGCCTGTCAGTGCCCATCTGTGCTGCATGTCAGTGCCTATCAGTGCCGCCTATTAGTGCCTATCAATACTGCCTATCAGTGTCCATTAGTGTCATCTAACAGTGCCACCTCCTCATCAGTTCTGCCTCATCAGTGATGCCTCATCAGTGCAGCCTATCAGTGACCGTAAGTGCAGCCTCATCAGTGCACATCAGTGAAGGAGAAAAATTACTTATTTTCAAAACTTTATAACAGAAACTAAGAACAACATATTTTAATATTTTTTTAGAAAAACATAGAAAATCCAGTCATGATTAAATACCACCAGAAAATTCTCTATCTGTCTCCAAAAAAATTATAACCGCGTAATTTTCATTTAAAGTGTGACAACACTGAAAGCTGAAAAGTGGCCTGGGCAGGAAGGAGTAAAAGTGCCCAGTAGGCAAGTGGTTGAATTTATAGTGCAGGAGGAGCATATAACCTGCTTGTTTTAAAGAAGGCTGGGCGAAGCAGCCAATCATAAGCACTATCACATGACTGGAGGAGTAATGCCGCGTACACACGATCGGAATTTCCGATGAAAAAAGTAATGAAAAAAGTCAGATGAACTTTTTTCATCGGAAATTCTGATCATGTGTGGGCCCCATCTGACTTTTTTGCGTCAGTGTTTAGAAATAGAACATGTTTTATTTTTTTCCGATGGAAAAAAAACTATAGGAAATTCCTATCGTCTGTGTGCAACTCCGATGGTTAAAAAACCCACGCGTGCTCAGAATCAAATCGACGCATGATCGGAAGCATTGAACTTAATTTTTCTCGGCTCGTCGTAGTGTTTTACATCACCGTATTTTGGACGGTCGGAATTTGGTCTGACGGTGTGTATGCAAGACAGCTTGAACGGAATTCCGACGATTTTAGGCCATCGGAAATTCCGATCGTGTGTACAGGGCATTAGCTCAATGCTTCACTAGGTTGCCGACAAAGCCAATTTCAGCACTGGCTGCAATGGAACAAGGAGTTGCAAGAGAGTTGAGGCAAGGTGGTTATGGGGGGTCGGGGGGTCGGAGAGACTTGTATGCCCTGTATTTTCAAGGTGGCAGTGTTTATTTAACCACCTGATAGCAACCTGTAACATTCCGTCATTACCAGGCAATTTTTTTTAGTTTTTAGTGCTGTGATACCTTAATTAACAATTACATGGTCATGCAACACTGTGCTCAAATTAATGTTATATATTTTTTGCATCAGATAGAACTTTCTTTTGGTGGTATTTAAAAGTCACTGTTTTTTTTGTTCACTATATAAAGGAAAAAAACAAAAAACAACAAACAATAAATTAATTAATTAGTTTCTCTCCTTTATATGTTGTAAGGGGAAGAGGAGGGCACTCAGATGTAAAATAAAAAGACCTGTGCAAGTCTGAGATGACTATGATTAGTCTCTTCTATGACCAGTCACAGTGATGAAAAGGTGCAGAGTCAATTGGATCCCTTGCATTACATAGCACCCTACATCTCTGGACCCCTTTACATTACACAGCACCCTGCACCCCTTTACATTACACAGCACCCTGCACCACTGGACTCCTTTACATTACACAGCACCCTGCACCACTGGACCCCTTACATTACATAGCACCCTGCATCACTGGACCCCTTTAAATTACACAGCACCCTGCATCACTGGACCCCCTTACATTACACAGCACCCTGCATCACTGGACCCCTTACATTACATAGCACCCTGCATCACTGGACCCCCTTACATTACACAGCACCCTGCATCACTGGACCCCTTTACATTACACAGCACCCTGCATCACTGGACCCCCTTACATTACACAGCACCCTGCATCACTGGACCCCTTTACATTAAACAGCACCGTGCACCTCTGGACCCCTTTACATTACACATCACCATGCACCTCTGGACCCCTTTACATTATACAGCCCCCCACAGCTCTAGACGCCTGTATGTTACACAGACACCCCCTAACAGTTCTGGACCCCCTGCATGTTACACAGACCCCACTACAGTGCAAACCCCCCTACAGTGAAGACCCTCCCCTACAATACAGACCCACTCCTACAATGCAGACCCCCCTCCCCTACAATACAGACCCTCCTACAATACAGACCACCCTTACAATACAGACCCCCCCTTACAATACAGATTCCCCCTACAATACAGACCTCCCCCTTACAATACAGACCCCCCCCCCCCCTTGCAAAGCCAGGCTTCATCCTGTGTGTCACTGTTACAGCTGCTGCTGCCTCCCTGTCACCGCCATGCCACCCGCTGTCTCCGCGCTATGTCCTCTTTAATCGCGGAGAGGGGCACCGGCGGCCGGCCTGACACCCCCCAGCGTGTGGCACCCGGTGCGGCACGCCCCCCGCCCCATAGTTAGTACGCCACTGAAACTAGGGAAGTACATTTTTATAACTTTTCATTAGAAATAACACCCAAGGTTCAGAATCAAGCGTATTTACATTTTGTAAGATGTTACATGTTAGCTACAATCTGGGAGAAATACAGAGAACATAGAAACAGCACAACCTTTGTCAAAAAACAAACAAAAAACATATAGAATGTGAACATCTGCATCAACATCGCCTCTGATTTCTTCAAGGAGAACAATTTATATTCAGGCAAACATTCCTACTAGCTCTTCATTTCAATTTGATGATTCAACTGTGTCTGTTGTACCCATTTCTAAAGCACACAGCATCCAGTTGTCATATCAAGGTGACATCTCTTGTAACATATGCTTTTTTATGTTTATTTGCTTTTTAGTGTAAAGCCTGTACTTGTTAGCATTAATTTAAGTACAATTTCTTGAATTATTTCTTACTGTGAAGAGAACCAGAAGGGTCACATATTAAATATAAATTATGAAGGAGAAACTAAAAGAATCACATAGAATAATTGAACAGACAAATTGCAGCACTCCTAAACTAACAATAGGAAATATGAATTATATGAATTGCTGCACTGTGTGTAATGCTGTCTTGTTCAGTGTGAGTCGCTTTGAAGTACAATAGTTTGTATAGCAGTCATTTTATTTAAATTACAGTTCTTGTAATTGACAAAGATAAATTGGCACTGACAAAGCTTGTTTTGTGCCATCCATAACTAGAGTCAGTTTAGCTTAGCAACAGTTTTTGGCATAGACAGCAGTGTCAACAGACTTGGCGGATTGCAATTGATGGTCTCTACTGGCCCACAAATACTCATTATCCTCTAACAGACTGGTATTAAAGGAAGAGTATGAATAGCTGCCTTGAGTTAAAAGATTCCTCTATTTGAATTTTCAACTTCTTTTGTTCTAAAACTCCTACGTCTCTTTGCACAAATGTAATTAATGCAATTGTGTTTTCTTCATAGACTTAAGCTGAAATTCTCCTCCTCACCTCCCTTTTGTTATAAAAATGAACATCGGCCGTATTTGATAATCAGTTTCTCTGTGGATTTGTGAAGGCACAGCTCAGTTTACTTAGCATCACATTTCATTACCATTTTTTATTCTTAATTTGATTATTAAGTACTGTAGGTGATATTTTGTATTTCATTTTCACCACCAGTATTTTTTTTCAGAACCAACTTTTAGGAAAATCTTACTCCTTTTCTGGTACAGGAAAGATACTGGTTAAAAGACCTTTCAGTTGTTCAAGCCTTCTTCATGTATCTTTTGAAGATTGAACATTTTTTCCAGAACCTTCAGAGCACTTTTAATTTTGCCTAAGAGGATTATTTACTTAATTACCTATATGGCCCCTTTCACACGGTCGGGCCGTTTAGGTCCACCTGTCAGTTTTGTCAGCGGACCTGAACGGCCCCTCCATGCAAGCCTATGGAGCGTCGGATGTCAGCGATGACATGTCCGCTGACATCCGACCTGATCCGATGCACTAAAATCCGACGTATGGTGATACGTCGCCATCCGTCCATGGCGGATCGGATCGGGCGAGATCTGATGAAAACAGACATGCTGTCTCTCATTAGATCCCTCCATAGGAGACAATGGCGCTCAACAAGCCCCTCCCTGCTCAGTGAGCAGAGAGGGACCTGTCATCCACCAGCTCAGGGGAGAGATTTCCGGCTGAGCAACGGAGTCCGCCTCGTCTGAATAAAGCCTAAGGGATGTACTGTATTTGGCTACTAGCTCTACTAGTTCTCTTATCAAGATGGAACGTGATATACAGTACATATTAGGACATCATACAGGGTCCTAACTAGTAAGGTCTGCAATTTGAGATAGAGGACTTTGAACACTAGAAGAAGTCTTCTTTACTCAGGCCCGTGATTGTGGCATTAAAGTGGGTAAAAACCCTCACATATACCCAGGGAAGTGATGAAAAAAATTCTCCTACATAAGTTTAACATGTATATCTGCAGTCTTCAGATACTGTTTAGAAAGTGCACATTGTGTTAGAATTTCTACGTTCATATTCAGCAGTAGCAGCGTAGTGTTGGATTACACTGGGAGACAGGTGATTGGAGGAAAGGCACACCCCCCCCTCTAGATAGGCAGAGACTTTCAGAGCTGTCCTGTGAGTAGAGCAGCTTTCTGCTAATCTATTTATAGCACCCACCCTGACACAAATTTCAGGCTGGTTTTATCACATGTTGGAGAAACTTGTCATAAGTTATCATGCTGATAACAGAAGAACAGAGCAGGAGAAAGCAACTGAACTTAGTGCTTGGAAGAGAGATAAGAAAACACTACAGATACAATATATATGCCAAGCTCAAATTTCATAAATTGGGTTTACATCCACTTTAACCACTTCCCGCCCTGCCTATGGCCGATTTACGTCCGGGAAGTGGTTATGAAATCCTGACAGGACGTTCTAGAACGTCCTACAGGATTTCATGCCGCGCGCGCCCGTGGGGGCGTGCATCGCGGCGATCGGTGATGCGGGGTGTCAGTCTGACACCCTGCATCTCCGATCTCGGTAAAGAGCCTCCGGCGGAGACTCTTTACCACGTGATCAGCCGTGTCCAACCACGGCTGATCACGATGTAAACAGGAAGAGCCGCCGATGGCTCTTCCTCACTCGCGTCTGACAGACGCGAGTAGAGGATAGCCGATCGGCGGCTCTCCTGACAGGGGGGGTTAGCGCTGATTGTTTATCAGCGCAGCCCCCCCTCGGATCGCCACACTGGACCACCAGGGATGCCCACCCTGGAGCACCAGGGTGGGCAAAAAAAAAAAATGACAGGAAAAAAAAAAAAAAAAAAATGACAGAAAAAAAAAAGCATAAAGAAAAAAAAAAAAGATGCCAGTCAGTGCCCACAAATGGGCACTGACTGGCAACCTGGCAAAAATCAGTGCTGCCACCCCAGTGTCCATCAGCGCCACCCCAGTGTCCATCAGCGCCACCCCAGTGTCCATCAGTGCCACCCCAGTGCCACCCCACAGTGCCCATCCATGCCCAGTGCCCACCTATCAGTGCCCATCGGTGCCACCCATAAGTATCCATCAGTGCCGCCCATGAGTGCCCATCTGTGCCGCCTATGAGTGCCCAGTGCCGCCTATGTGTGCCCATCAGTGCCGCCTATGTGTGCCCATCAGTGCCGCCTATGTGTGCCCATCAGTGCCGCCTATGTGTGCCCATCAGTGCCGCCTATGTGTGCCCATCAGTGTCGCATACCAGCGCCGCCAATCAGTGCCACCTCATCTGTGCCCGTCAGTACTACCTCATCGATGTCCATCAGTGCCATCTCATCGGTGCCCATTAGTGCCGCCATATCAGTGCCCGTAATTGAAAGAGAAAACTTATTTACAAAAAAATTAACAGAAAAAAATAAAAACGTAATTTTTTTTCCAAATTTTCAGCCTTTTTTTAGTTGTTGCGCAAAAAAAATAAAATCGCAGAGGTGATCGAATACCACCAAAAGAAAGCTCTATTTGTGGGGAAAAAAGGACGCCAATTTTGTTTGGGTACAGTGTAGCATGACCGCGCAATTGCCATTCAAAGTGCGACAGTGCTGAAAGCTGAAAATTGGCTTGGGCGGGAAGCTGCGTAAGTACCTGGTATGGAAGTGGTTAAACAATCACAAGTTGGTGTCAGGTACAAATTATGCAACAATTAAAAGACTGCAGCCATCTGTCATCAATGTTATTTTTCAATCAGAATGCGAGGTAAGGTGGCTGTTAGCAGTTCCACACAGGCAATACACCGCAAAAATGTACAATAGTAAATACAACTCCCCTGATACTCATGTTCCTGCACAGTAAGTGCTTTTGCCCCATACATCCCTTAATTGCCCTTACATAAGTATACTGGTCTTTGAGCCTAGGTTCACACTGCTGTGGGATTGAAATACCTGCATGTCAGTCCAACTTCAGGGGTGATTTCAGAGACATCTGTATGGGTTCCTACACAGATGTCTATTATAATCACACCCAAAGTCACCAAACGTAGTACAGAATCGGCGCAGCACATCGATTCGGACGGTGCCACTGACGACAATAGCCACCGATTTGGCATGCAATTTGACATGTCAAATCACGTGCCAAATCGCATCAATGTGAACCAGGGCTGACTTTGTTTTCTATGTCTGTTTTGTAAAACAAGATAGTTTCCTTAGCTTGCGGTTGCTTAAAGAACTCCAAGAGGGAAGTTTGTGGGGGAAGTAAGGTTAAGCTGTTTTTAAGAATTGTTTGGTAAATGCTAAGCTGCTTTAAAATCTTGTCTATAATCACTGCACTCCTGCAGCACAGTTACTTCTGATCTCTGCACTCCACTTTGCAGCATCCTGTGGGACCGCCATTCTGCTAACTATTTCAGTTTGAACAATAATGCACATCGTTTCTTATTTTATTTACATTGTAAAGGACACTTTCTGTAACCTATAAATTTAAGACAAGCAAGTGGACTTGTTGTTTAGCTTTCACCAGGTAATGCATTTTGCTGGTAGTGTTAGGCTAGGGATTCGCTTGTTTTGTTTGTTTTTGCAGCTTAGTGCCATTGCTACAATGTTATGCGATCACTTGTTTCCTTTGTATTACATTCATTTCCATTAAAGCTGCTGCACAAGGGACTCACAGTAACGTGACTGAGTGATTGATCAGGCACAATAACAGAATTCAATTGCTAGCAGAAACTTTTACTGATTAATACCCTCTTGTCTTCTCCATAGACTTTAAAGGGAGTCACTGAACACTCACACGTTTAGGGGTAGGTGAGATATTTTTTTCCCCCAATATCACTTTCAGCACTGTCACACTTTGAATGACAATTGCACGGTCATGCTACACTGTAACCATGTACATTTTTAGAAATTTATTCACACAAATATAGCTTTCTTTTGGTGGTATTTAATCACCTCTGGGTTTTTTATTTTTTACAAAAAAAGAACAAAAATTGGAAAGAAAATTTGTCTTAGTTTCTGTCAGTAAATTTTGTAAATATTTTTTTTTTCCTTCACTGATGGGCCGCTGATGAGGTGGCACTGATGGGCACTGAAAGGCTGCACTGATGGGCACTGATGAGGTGGCACTGATGAGGCGGAACTTAAGGGCACTGATTAGGTGGCATTGATGAGGAGGCACGAAGATGCCGCACTTATGGTCACTGATAAGCACTGATATGCGGCACTGATGGGTGGCATTGGTGGTCACAGATAGGCATCACTGGTTGGCACAGATAGGCGGCACGGATAGGCGACAATGATGGGCACTGATGGGCATCAGTGATGGGCATTGATGGGCATCAGTGATAACCAGCACTGACTGGCATCACTAATGGTCACTGATTGCTACCAATTGCGGGCACTAATTGCTGCCAATTGTGGGCACTGATTGCTGCCATTTGTGGGCACTGATTGCTGCCAATTGTGGGCACTGATTGCTGCCAATTGTGGGCACTGGTTGGTACCGATTGGTGGCACTTAATTGTAATCATGGTACTGATGATCAGTGTCCTAATTACATACCTAGCTGTCCCCCTGCTTATTTGTAATTTTTTTTCAAGTCTCCAAGAATAAAATTGCTATTGTAGTTCTAGCCGTATTTCTCTCCAAAAAGCACATTCAGACTATGCTGTACTATATGACTGCCACCTGCAGTATAAAAGTAAATCTGCTTACATATTGGTGTGCTGGATTTTGGCCACAGCCACAGCCAGAGCGTATTGGTGATTTTTGTGTGCTTTACTTTTAGTTTTAGCCATGGTCCCACAGAATTTCTATAAGTAAGCCCTTTTTTTGCCACGGTTTCTTAAAGCGCACCAAGGATGCAGCATGTGAGACATTTGGTGCGTTTTAAGAAAGCTTGGCGATGACACGCAACCTAAAAAAAGTCTATGGGATTGTGACTCAAACCGCTGGTAAAACGCATAAAAATCACTGATTTCTCCACACTGCAGCCAAAGCACACTGCACCAGTGTGAAACCAGTCAAATACTTTTTTTTTTTACAAAAAATCACATTCCCTGCTGTTCCTTTCTTCTTTGTTGACAAGTGGACCCCTCTATCCACAAACATTGGGGTTTCCTTCACCAGGCACTCATTCATAAAAAGTATGTCAACTACTTCAATTGAAAAAATATATATATTTAACCTACTGTTATATTATAAGCCAATAATATATCTGCACCACAAGGCCCTTAAAATATGGTGGTTGTCAATCGCAAGAAACAAAAGTGGTGGTTACAATGACAGTGACAAACAATGGCTTACTACCTATACTGAAAACAAACAAAATCATAAGTAAGAGGGAAGATAATAGGAATGCCAGAGGAGAAAGAATGGCAACATCAACAGCAGTAGGCATCTGAATCAGTAATAAATATATGCCAGCTATTAATCCCAACACAATGGGGTTTATTTATGAAAGGCAAATCCACTTTGCACTACAAGTGCAAACTACAAGTGCAAAGTGCACTTGAAATTGCACTTAAAGTGCAGTGGCTGTAAATCTGAGGGGTAGATCTGAAATGAGGGGAATCTTATTATCCAATCATGTGCAAGCTAAAATGCTGTTTTTCATATTCCTTGCATGTCCCCTTCGGATCCACAGCAACTGCACTTCCAAGTGAACTTTCAGTGCAATTTCTAGTGCACGTTGCACTTGTAGTTTGCACTTGTATTGCAAAGTGGATTTGCCTTTCGTAAATAACCCCCTATGTTTCATATGGTTTATTGGATGGGCCATTGTCTTTGTGATCACAGTTAGAGAATTATAAAAAAAACATTTTTTTAAAAAGTGTCAAAAGTGCTATATCCTGTCATTTCCCCTTAACAATTTAGCATTTGCTGTCTGATAAATGTTCCTAGAAATGAAAGGGTAGCTTCTGTAGATTTGACAAACTTTATGGGATGCTTGCCACTGTGACCAGCAAATACCTACTGTGCTTCTCCATTAATTTTTATTGTCTTTACTCATGCACAGTTTGAATTAAAAAGAAAAGGAGACAATGGGGGTTATTTACGAAAGGCAAATCCACTTGGAAATCTAAAAGTGCAAAGTGCACTTGAAATTTCACTGAAAGTACACTTGGAAGTGCAGTTGCTGTAAATCTGAGGGGTAGATCTGAAATGAGGGGAAGCTCTGCTGATTTTATCATCCAATCATGTGCAAGCTAAAATGCTGTTTTTTATTTTCCTTGCTTGTCCCCCTCGGATCTACAGCAACTGCACTTCCAAGTGTACTTTCAGTACAATTTCAAGTGCACTTTGCACTTGTAGTTTGCACTTGTAGAACAAAGTGGGGTTGCCTTTAGTAAATAACCCCCAATGCTTGCAGTGTTCTGAAATGGAAGGAATTATTAAGCTTGATCTTTGTCAATTTATGTCACACAGCTAACAATTTTAATGTTCACTGCTTATTTTTTCCCCTCAACAGTTTAATTCCAGCTTTGTCTATGCCCCATCTCCTCACTATAACACCTACAAAGAGAAAGTTGGTCGGTTAGGGGTAAATTAGGGATGTCCCTCAAATAAAACACACATTTTACTCTACAAAATTTCTATTGTGCGTGTTAATACTTAAGGGTTATATTGTGTAGGAAGCTCAATTTTCTTGCACATCACGGGCCAGATTCACAAAAGAGATACGACGGCGTATCTCCTGATACGCCGTCGTATTTCTGAGATCCGTCCGTCTTAACTATGCGCCTGATTCATAGAATCAGGTTACGCATAGATCTCCCAAAGATCCGACAGGTGTAATTGACTTACACCGTCGGATCTTAGGTTGCAATTCTAGGCCGGCCGCTAGGTGGCGATTCCATTGCGGTCGGCGTAGAATATGCAAATGACTAGTTATGCCGATTCACGAACGTACGTTTTGCCCGTCGCTGTAAATTTACGTTGTTTCCGTAGAGATACGCGGCGTAAAACTAAACCTGCCCTCTAGGTGGTCTAGCCAATGTTAAGTATGGCTGTCGTTCCCGCGTCGAAATTTGAAATTTCACGTCATTTGCGTAAGTCGTCCGTGAATGGCGCTGGACGCCATTTACGTTAACGTCGAAACCAATGACGTCCTTGCGACATCATTTAGCGCAATGCACGTCGGGTAATTTTAGGGACGGAGCATGCGCAGTACGTTCGGCGCGGGAACGCGCCTAATTTAAATGGTCCCCGCCCCATTTGAATTAGGCGGGCTTGCGCCGGGCAGATTTACGCTACGCCGCCGCTAGTTTACAGGCAAGTGCTTTGTGAATCAAGCACTTACGCTGAAAACTTGCGGCGGTGTAACGTAAATGGGATACGTTAAGCCGCCGCAGCGTAGCCCAATTCTATGTGAATCTGGCCCCACATTTTTTTAAACGTATTTAGAGCTCATAAATCGTAGTTTTTGGCAAAATTTACAAAATGAAACAGATAAGATCTGCCAAAGTGGATTTTGAAGTGGTTGAAAAGGCAGAAGTTTTTTTTTAATCTCAATGCATCTTGTGTGCAGCAGCCGCCCAGCACCCCCTAATACTTACCGGAGCCCCATCTCTGTCCAGTGATGTCCACGAGTGCCTCAGCCATTCGTGACTCTCCCTCCTGATTGGCCGAGACTCTTCAGCGGTGCCATTGGCTCCCACTGCCTGTCAATCAAAGTCAATTAGCCAATCAGGAGAGAGAGAGGGGCTGAGGCCGAACCAGGTCTCCGTGTCTAAATGGACCCACAGGGTTGCAGCTCGACTTGGGTGTCCCCATAGCAAGCTGCTTGCTGTTTGGGTACTTGACAGCAGGGAGGGGCCAGGAGAGCCAAAGAGGAACCCAAGAAGAGGAGGATCTGGGCTGCTCTGTGCAAATCCACTGCAACAGGGCAGGTAAGTATAACATATTTGTTATTTTCATAGAATTTTTTTTTACTTTACAATCACTTTAAAGGGTTTTTAAAGGAAATAATTGTTTTCCTTTAAAATAACAAACATGTTATACTTACCTTCGTTTTGCACAGAGTGGCCCCGATCCACGTCTTCTGGGGTCCCTTGGCGGCTGTCTCTGGTCCTCCCTGCAAGTATTGACCACAGTCATGCAAGAGCTTGCATGGTGGTGAGTAATTGCGGGCGCGCTCCCGTGATACAGCGAGCGGCCATAGCCGCTCACTGTATCACTCGGCCCGCCCCTCGGCGCGCCGCGTCACTGGATGTGATTGACAGCAGTGCCAGCCAATGGCTGCGCTGCTCTCAATCCATCCACTCTAGCCAATCAGCGGCCAGGCTGAGCGGCGAAAAGGATCTCGGGACCAAGCGGGACTTTCGAGGGGTCAGGTAAGTATAACAGAGGCTCGGGGGGGGGGGGGGGCCTTCAGCATCAGATGTTTTTTCACCTTAATGCATAGATTGCATTAAGGTGACATTTTTTTTTTACTTTACAACTCCTTTAAGTAATTGTTCTTCTCTAGTGGTGATGAGTTTCAAAGCAGAGATGGATATATTTTTCTTTTGCATAAGCAAGAAAGAAAGTACAAACATTTTCTTTCATCTGTGAATGTACTTTCTAAACCACGCTATATTTTATGACGTGCCTATTTGTGCCCTCTCTTCTCTTTTCTCTGCCTTACTTCTCCAACATTGGATTCTCAGGCATTAAAAATCTTCCTGGATATTCCAGATACACTAATGCCCTGTACACACGATCGGTTCGTCTGGAAACGGTCCATCGGTCCGTTTTCAAAATTGGACGAACCGATCGTGTGTGGGCCCCATCATTTTTTTCCCCATCGGTGAAAAAAAAATAGAACCTGTTTTAAAATTTTCATATGGTTAAAAAACGATCGAAAAAAACGATCGTCTGTGGGGAAAACCATCTGTCAAAAATCCATGCATGCTCAGAATCGAAGTCGACGCATGCTCGGAAGCATTGAACTTAATTTTTCTCTGAACCTCGTTGTGTTTTACGTCACCGCGTTGGACACGATCGGATTTTTAACCGATGGTGTGTAGGCAAAACTGATGAGAGTCAGCTTCATCGGATATCTGATGAAAAAATCCATTGGTTCATTTTCATCAGACGAACCGATTGTGTGTACAGGGCATAATACACAAAAGGGGCAGGGCTTAATGGGAAGGGAGCAATGTGGAATAATTGGGATTACAGCACAGAAATGAAAGGTTGTCCTGTTTTGTTTTGTACTTAGATGTTTCAAAAAGGTCTACTCTTTTAAACTACATATAAAGAAAACCAGGATTGGGACTTTAAATGAGGTATATGAAAAACATACGCCTCCATCCCTGTTGGATAAAAGAAGGGGGGGGGGGGGGTTTGGGACTTTGAATGAGATGCGTTTTTTAAGCAAAAAGTAAGTATAAATAAAGTTGTATATGTAATATCCAGGCTCACACTTACCACCCAAACAGCACTCTTTTAAACTACATATGGATTAATAAAAAAAAAAGCAGTGCACTATTCTACATTGTAATATATATTTCATTATAAACAGCTTGCAGTAATTTACTGAGGCAATTCTTATGGGGTGAAAATAATATTGTGACTGATTTGTTAATCATTTCTCTTAATAAACAACACATTTAGTTTTGTGATTAAATTATTATCAAGATTACAGTTGAGTCATATTTTTTTAGAATGAGTGGATTATGTTTTAATTCTAGATTTGTCTAAATTAATAATTGTAATGATCCAATTTTGTTTCCATTTAACTGCAAATCTGGTGGTTATGTGTTAATTCATTCTCATCTTTAAAGCATGAGTTATTACAATAAAGACAATTTCTCTTCTGCAAACCTATTGCCATTCTAAAGTATTGCATAATAAGAGAATAAAATCTGATAATGTAACCTATATATATATATCTATCTCTATAGATATATTTCATAACTATATTTTTATTAAAAAAAATCATATCGAGGAACATGTTTTATTAATAAATTTGATACAATATTATATAATAAATAATAGTGTTTATTAAAATGACATATAATCCATTTGCAATGAAATATATATTATACTGCATAGCATTTTCTATAGTGCCCAAAGTCAAACTTGTATTAGCTCTTTCAAGTAATTCCATGCCAAAAATGTTCCACGACTGGTTAAAACTACAATTGAGAAAAAACCTCAAGAGGTGGGATTTTTAAGGCAATGAAAATTCTACTCAAAAAATTATGTAATAAATTTATATTTTTATAATGTTATAAATACAATCAAAATCTCATAATGAACAGAATTAAAAATATGAATAGGATTCAAAGTAGAGATATAACAATGATACTGTCCGTCATCGAAAACACGTCACCAGACCAACTGATGACAAGTACAGGCGGATGATCCTGATATTTTTTTAATACTACAATGGGTGTATAATTGCTACATGATCATTTAAATTATTGAGAATGAATTAGAAGTATAGATCAGTACTATTAAATTAACAAACTGGGTAGTTTAATGCATAAATACATACTTTTCATTACATTGACAGCCAATAGAAAATCACAAACATCTTAAATTTTGAAGATAAATATAAAATATCAGATCATAAGCACTTCATGATTATAAGCAGTCTAGCCTACAAAACCTTAAAAGTACCCAGTCACCTCTTTAGTTAACAAATCATTAAATAAATTGAGCAGTGATTCCCTATTTAAGGGGAGATTCGCCATTGACTCTGATCACCTTCAAATCCTTATGCAGATCTACTCTCACTGCAAAGGCAACACTCTTTTTTTTTTTTTATACATTCTTTATTTTACATTTTTCACCTCTTACATTGTCTTGAACTCAGTTTAGTATCACAACAAACAATATAAACAGTTTTCTATTACTGTATTTCTTACATTTCCAAACACTGTTATTCCTTTCTATCCCTCTTCATCCTATCATATCGTCCCCTTAATCGTGTTCTCCCCTGGTTCAAGACACTACAACCCCCCCTCCCCCCCTTACCTCCAAGCCCTTCTTCCGGGCCCAGAAAAAAAAAAAAAGAAGGAAAATCACCTTTCTCTCTCCTTCCCCTCTCCTCCCACACCTCGTCGTCCCTCCCTAGTCTTCCCCCCCTCCATGCATTGCATTTCCTTGATTTTAGCTAACCATTGTGCTTTACTTGGATAGCATGTGCTCTTCCAAAGTACCGGGATACACGATCTAGCTGTAACCACTAAATGTCTCACAAGGGATCTTTTGTATTTCTCCATTGACATAGGTATGTCTAGTAGCAAATAGGTCGACGGTTCCTCTCCTAGTGCTATCTCCGTTATTTCTTCTATCACTTCAGATACCATTTTCCAGAAATCTTTAACCCCCTCACAATTCCAAAAAATATGTAAGAGTGTTCCCTCTTCTTTTTGACATCGCCAACAAGTATTTGACACCTGAGGGTAAATCTGATTTAATACCTCCGGTGTCCTATACCATCGGCTCAGTATCTTATATCCTCCTTCTTGAAATTTGGAAGCTATTGATGCTTTATGGTTAAATTGGAAGATTTTTTTTTTCTGAGTTTCCATAAATCTAACCCCTAAGTCTGTTTCCCACTTCTGGATAAAGCCTATCTCCCGCGGTGCTTTCATTTCATTTATCAAGGAGTAGAATATAGAGAGTGAGTGTCTCACCGACTCTCCCCTAAGACACATTTTCTCGAACTCTGATGGTGTTTCTCTCATCCTAATGTGTCCCCGTATAGATCGGAGAAATCCCCCTAACTGTCTCCTCCTGTAGGGATCTAAATACTCTGATAAATCCCTTTCTATTTCTTCCTTTGTCATTATCCGATTCTCTCTCTGGAAATGTATCAGTCTAGTTTGTCCACTATTTTTTAAATTTGCGAACCCTGGGTCCCTCAAGCCCGGTGCGAACGCTCGGTTCCCCAGGATTGGTGTCATCGGGTTCGCTCCGTTTTCGTCTGTTAAGTTTTTAAATATTTTTTTAACAATGTTAATTGTCGTCCCTATCGTCGGATGTCTTTTCACTATCTGAGGTATCGCCGATTTCGAGAGCCATATTAGTCCCTCCAGTGGAATCTCTGTCATTGCTTGTTCTAATAGGATCCAAGGTTTCTTTTTTGGCATTACACACCAGTCTAGCACTCTCGATAAATGTACTGCCTCGTAATAGGCTAGCGGGTCCGGGAATCCTACTCCCCCCTTTTCCTTAGGTAATGTAAGGATATCTCTTCTTACTCTAGCCGGTTTCCCTGCCCATATAAATCCTACAAACTTCCCTCTGATTTCTTTGAGGACTCCCTGAGATATTTTTGTTGGTAGTGTCTGTAATAAATACAGCACTCTCGGCATTGCATTCATCTTAATAATATTAATCCTACCAAACCAGGTAAACACCTCCTTGTCCCATTTCTGTAAATCTTTTTTCAATTGTCTTGCCAAAGGTGCTAGGTTTAACTCATGTATTCTGCTTAGTTTCTTTGGGATTTTAGTCCCCAGGTAACCTATATGCGAGTTTGTCCATCTAAATGAAAAGAAGTTAGTCAGTTGTTGTTGTTGTATAATGCTCATCTCTACCCCCATTGCTTCCGATTTGTTATAGTTTACCCTGAAATTTGAAAGTTTACCATACTTATCTATCTCAGCTAGCAGTGGGGGTAGAGATATCACTGGTTCCGAGATAAAAAACATTAAGTCATCAGCAAATGCCGCTAATTTCTGTTCTCCCCCCTTCGCTTTTATACCTCTAATATCGGTACTTAATCTTATTGTCCTCAAAAAAGGCTCTAACATCAAAATAAAAATCAATGGTGACAAGGGGCATCCCTGCCGCGTCCCGTTTCGTATTTCGAAGGGTTTTGACATAATGCTGTTTATCTTAATTTTCGCTTTGGGTCTAGAATAAAGACTCGTGATCCATCTTTGCAT
This sequence comes from Rana temporaria, assembly GCF_905171775.1. NCBI lineage: Eukaryota > Metazoa > Chordata > Amphibia > Anura > Ranidae > Rana > Rana temporaria. The sequence continues at coordinate 203,789,667 of NC_053493.1, forward strand.
CCCCTCTCGCAGGCCTATATGTTGAATAATTGCTTTTAAGAATTTCCAATCTACCCTATCGAATGCTTTTTCAGCATCGGTAGATACTAGTACTAGTGGCATTTTATATGTCTGCGAGAGGTGGATAGCATTTATTACTCGTTGGGTGTTTTCCCTGCCTTCTCTTCCTGGCGTGAAGCCCACCTGATCTTGGTGTACCAGGCCAGGAATGTATGGCAGTATTCTATTTGCAAGGATCTTTGCAAAAATTTTCAGATCGACATTCAGCAATGAAATTGGGCGATAATTGGCACATTGCGCTGGGTCTTTCCCCTCTTTCTTTATGACCGCTATGTGTGCCATAAGGGTTTCCTCTGGCATCTCCTGTCCCTCCCGTATCGAGTTGAATGCATCTAAAAATCTCGGCAGCAGTTCTTCTACATATGTCTTATAGTACAGGAGATTAAAGCCGTCTGGTCCTGGTGCTTTACCTGGTTTTAACTGCTTTAGCGTATTTTTAACTTCTTCTGCTGTTATTGGGTTTTCTAAACTTCTTCCTATTTCTTCTGATAGCTTCGGCATTTCCGACTTCTCTATATACTCTTTTATTTTTCTCTCCCTCTCTCCAGTTTTTTCTGACTCCTGCTCCCCTTTCAACTGGTACAAACCCACATAATAGTTCCTGAATACTTCCGCAATTTCCTGTGGGGATTTTGTTATCCTGTCTCCTGATGTTTTTATACCCTCTATATGGTTTTGCGCTCTTACCTCTCCTAAAGCTCTTGCTAACATTTTACTTGGTTTATTGCCAAATTCGTAAAAAGCTTGTCTACACCTTCTTAGCGATGCTTTTGCTTTATCCGTTAGCAATAAGTTCAGTTCCTCTCGTGCCTTCCTCAGCTTCTCCTCTACCTGTATAGCTAATGATTTTTTATGTATTTTTTCCAATCTTCGAATTTCTCCTAGCAAAGTTTCCATCTGTGCTTCTGTCTTACGTTTCCTATGGGACCCCAAAGATATCAGGATTCCTCTGACATAACACTTATGTGTTTCCCAGATACACATTGGGGACACCTCTCCTGCAACATTGTTGGAGAAGAACATCTTCATCTCCTGAATTATCTTTCCTTCATATTCTGGGTCTTTTATAAGGGACTCATTAATTTTCCATTGCCATTCCCGTGCTTCAACGCTCCCCCATTTTAGTATACATTTTGTCGGTGCATGATCTGATATTGAAAATGACCCAATGGAAGCCTCTTCTATACTTTGTATGCAACACTCTTTTTTCTATACATCCTAAATAACAATTCTTGTCCTGCTCCTCTCTAATATTTCTGTTAGGAATCTGACTTTAATGAAACACCTATCCCTGGATTAGTGGTATACAATATGGCTCATGCTTCCTAGAAACTCTAGAAACATACAGGTCTTGGAGAATCCTTATAAGGTCCTTGTGTGTTGGTACTTTACTCCTGCTTCAAACAACAAAATGCACCCTTCTTTTCTTTTACTTGCTTCAAAGGGTGTCCAGAGGATATGATGCACATTGTATATTTTGGATCTGAAAATGCACTACTAATGGATAAGAGTCTACACCATAATAAAGAACATTATGGTTTTATCTATTAACCTACATAGGTGTCCATGAGAGGCTTTTCCTCAAAAACCTATGGAAAATGATCCCTGAATCCCCACAATAGCAGGATATAAATAACCTATATTTTCTTCATCCTCTCAGAAAACTGCATGCCTGCTTCAACTCTAGCAATAGAGAGCACCCTTGGCACCATTTGGGGCCCCCTCCTCTTTCTGCACATCTGTTTTTTCCTTAGTCACTGTGTGACTTGAAATGCTTGCTGTGTTAACATGTAGAATCTTTGTGAAGCTAAATTATTTCCTAGGTGTTAAGTTAAGTTAAGTGGGGTAGCTAATGTCAATATACACTCACTGGCCACTTTATTAGGTACACCTGTTCAATTGCTTGGTAACACAAATAGCTAATCAGCAGGGGTGGATCCAGGGAGGGGGCAAGGGGGAAATTGCTCCCCCCGAGAAAATAATGAGCAGGTGAGCTTGCAGGTGACTGAGCAGGCCAGCAGGTGAGTGAGTGGACGGGCAGGCTGGTGAGCAGGCCGGTGAGTGAGCAATAATGCCAGCGGGTGGTCAGGCTGGTAAGTGGGCTTGTGTGTGACTGAGCGAGCAGGCAGGTGTCAGGAAGCCACTTCCCATCTAAATATGCAAATTAAGTGCTATTGCATCACGGCCATCTTGGTACACCTGCACTTGTCCACAGTAAGCCTAAAGTTATAAGTTGGCAAGCGGACATCTTTATACACCCACCAGAGTCTTGCTTTTCACAGTTATTTTTAACAGTAAACTCAACTTACATTTCACTAAATAAGCTGAGTTTACTGTTAAAAATAACTGTGAAAAGCAAGACTCCGATGGGTGTATAAAGATGTCGGCTTGCTGACTTCTAACTTTAGGCATACTGGGCCATATTCTCAAACAAGTTACGCCGGTGTATCTACTGATACACCGGCGTAAATCGAATTTCCCGCCGGTGTATCATTGTTTTGTATTCACAACAATATACGATCCGACTAGTGTAAGTCACTTACACTGTCGGATCTTAAATGTAATTCGCCGCCGGCCGCTAGGTGGCGTTTACGTTCAGGTCTCATTTGTTTATGCAAATGAGCCTGATACGCCGATTCCCGAACAAAGTCGCGTAACCGTCGCTTTACGTCGTTTGCGTAAGCGTAAGGTTACCCCTGCTATATGAGGGGTAACCTTACGCCAGTCCCACGTATGCCATGTTAAGTATGGCGTCGGGTCCACGTAGTCTTTTCCCGTCGGGTACGTCGTTTTACTAAGTCGTTCTTGAATACGACTTTACGTCAATGACGCACACGTCGGCGTCATTGACGTTTTCCATCGAGAACTGGAGCATGCGCACTGGGCTGTTTTAAGCCCGGCGCATGCGCAGTTCGAGCGGCACGGGGGCGCGCTTAATTTAAATACAAGCCGCCCCCTTGGAATTACGCGGGGATACGCCGGGCCAATTACACTACGCCGCCCCAAACTACGGAGCAAGTGTTTGGGGAATACAGCACTTGCTCCTGTAAGTTGGGGCGGCGTAGTGTAAATGGCTTACGCTACGCCCGCCTCAAATCTACGAGAATCTGGCCCACTGTGGACAAATGTGGGTGTACCAAGTTGGCCGCAATGCAACATCACTTTGGTTGCATATTCTGATGGGTATTATAACCATGCAGGATTATTTATGAAAGATTAATATTTGACAAGATATCTCAAAATAGCTTGGGTGTCAAGGGTCACCTAAAGTCAGGCAGCTGTCTCTCTCCCAGCTTCATATAACAAGGACTGTCTACATTCCTTTGTTGCTCAATTCAGATATGCACACTCAGCAGCTGGGAGACAGTGTGCATCCTCAGTTAAAAGGATGGCACCTCTTAGCTGCAAAGAAATTCAAAGTAAGGGAAACTAAATAAGGAAAAGCTTCCACTCAAACTCTGTCCGCGGCTGTTCGACATCATCTCTCATCGTCCACCCTGCATCACCGCAGCTCAGCCTCTGACAGAATACCACCATCACTGTGCAGAGAGATTACATCATCTCTCACTGCCCGCCCTCACTCTGGGACAGAGCCACTGGCAAGTGACAATCCGCATCTTGTGGCAGGCGACAGTGGCAAGTGACAATCCACATCTGGTGGCAGGGGATGCGGCAAGTAACATGGCAAGTGACAAGGCAAGTGACAATCCACATCTGGTGGCAGGGGATGTGGCACGTGACATGGCAAGTGACAATCCGCATCTGGTGGCAGGTAACGGTGGCAAGTGACACGCTGCATCTGGTGGCAGGCAGCGGTGGCAAGTAACACACTCAGGGCTCCCACTGGTTCTGCATTATGGTGAGTTGAACTATTTAATTATATATTACAATGTAATAATATAAATAATGCTCTTTAATCATCCTGACAACATATAAACCATAGAGCCGTGATGATTGAAGCGCCAACACCAGCCATTGCCCCGACCAATTGTCCGCTAAATTTTCTGCCGGTGCGCCACCCGAGACTAGACTCTGGATCCGCCCCTGCTAATCAGCCAATCAAATGGCAGCAACTCAAAACATTTAGATATCTAAACATGGTGAGGACGACCTCCTGAAGTTACAAACCGAGCATCAGAATGGGGAAGAAAGGGCATTTAAGTGACTTTGAACATGGCATGGATGTTGGTGCTCAGTATTTAAATAACTGCTGATCTAATGGGAATTTCACTCACAATAATGTCTAGGATTTACAGAGAATGGTCCAAAAACAAGAAAATATCCAGTGGACGGCAGTTGTGTGGACGAAAATTCTTTGTTATTATCAGAAGTCAGAGGAAAATGGGCAGACTAATTTGAGATGATAGACAACAGTAACACAAATAACCACTTGTTACAAGCAAGGTATGAGGAATACCATCTCTGAAGGCACAACACGTTGAACCGATGGGCTATATCAGCAGAAGACCACACCAGGTGTCAGCTAAGAACAGGAAACTGAGTCTACAATTCGCACAGGCTCACCAAAATTGGACAATAAAAGATTGGAAAAACTTTGCCTGGTCTGATGAGTCTCAATTTCAGCTGCGAAATTCAGATAAGGTTAGAATTTGACGTAAATAAAAAGCATGGATCCATCCTGCATTGTATCAACGGTTCAGGCTGGTGGTGTTGGTTTAATGGTGTGGGAGATATTTTCTTGGCATACTTTGGACCCCTTAGTACCAATTGAGCATTGTTTAAATCCACAGCCTACCTGAGTATTGTTGCTGATCATGTCCATCCTGTTAGGACTACAGTGTACCCATCTTCTGATGGCTACTTCCAGCAGGATAATGCACCATGTCACAAAGCTCAAATCATCTCACCACTGGTTTCTTGAACATGACAATGAGTTCACTGTACTCCTATGTCCTCCACAGTCACCGGATCTCAATCCAATAGAGCACCTTTGGGATGTGGTGAACAATTAAGACAGTGGAGGCAAAAGGGGGTCCATTCAGGTACTAGCAAGGTAATAATAATAATAAATGGCCAGTGTGTGTCTATGTTTTCATGCAAAATGCAAAGACATTTTTAGTAATAAAGGTCTTTCTATTATAATTTTGGATGCATTTTTAAAGGTTTTGAATAAAGTGGGGAAGGGTTAAAACCTCATACGGGTTTTTTTCTTGCTGTATGTTTATCCACTTTAAAGATTTCCCCTAATGTATTGTGAGATCAGCAGGGCAGGACGTAAATAGAATATCTTCAACTGGGACAAAGGCAGCAATAAAAGCACCTTTTTGTTGTGTGTCTACTAGATGTGTTGCTCTCTGCGTCCCTGATGTCTATTTTAATCATTTGGAGCAACCTTTCTCAAACTCTAACCCTTAACCACTTAAAAACGGTTGTGTGTAGGCTCCAGAGCATTTTTCTCGACGAGAAAAATGGGCATTAAAAAATTAGAACATGCTCTATTTGAAGGGAAATTTGCATAATCAGCCCAAAGGGTGTCGCCATTGAAATGGAACTTCCCCTTTATAGTGTCGTCGTATGTGTTGTACGTCACTGCGCTTTGCTCGAGCATTTTTTTTATCACGATCGTGTGTATGTAAGACAGGCTTGAGAGGAATCACGTTGAGAAAAAAGTTTTTTTTTTCCATGACATGAAAAACGGTCGTGTGTACGCGGCATAACTTTTCCTTATTGTTCATTGCAAAACTCACTCTGCCTTGGTGCTCATTAAACAATTTCAACTTTGTATTGGTTTTCAGTGTAAACCAGTGTTTCTCAACCTTTTTCCAGTCGGGGCACCCTTAAAAAGTATTTTCAGTCTTGAGGCACCCCAGTCCAAGGCTTGGTTCACATTACGGTGTGTCGCAGAACACGCGCAAAATCGCGCTCATTCCTGGCACACAGACAAATGCTCTGCACTTTAGGGGTGCCATTAATTCTTAATGGTACCCCCACACATTGGAAAACGTGGGGTGCTTTTGCTGCAGTGCAATTAAAAAAAAGGTTGGGGACTTGTTTCCCTGCATTTTTGTGGGTACGGAAATGAATGGACTGCCCTACATGCAGCTACACAGATGTGAACCAAGGGTTTGTTCACATGTCATAGGGGCGGTAAAACCACATGGTTGAGCTGTTTTTACCACCCCCAACTTCTCCACCTTTAGCTGCAGAGGCAGCAGCTGAGGGTGTTCACATGCTGTGGCTGCAACTGAAGGTATAACAAGGGTGAATGGGGCTGCACTGCAACTACCTCGCAACTGTGTGCATTGCACGGTTGTGGTGTAGTGATGCTGCATTTACATGCTTAAAACAGGTGGTAAAGAGGCAACATAATGCCTCTTTACCGCCTGTCAATGCCTCTGAAAAGCAATCTGTGCATGGATTGCTTTTCAGAGGAGCAGCAGTCCTTGCTGCTATCAAACCAGCCCTACAGAAGCCATTCTGATGGTACAGGAAGGGGGGGGGGGGGGTCGGGTCAGGATTAAAAGTAACATACATACATACAGACAGACAGACAGACACAGAGAGACAGACACATGCTTACACACGCATACACACATGCATGCACACACACACATACATACATACATACACATGCACACACACACATACAGACAGACACTCACATGTGCAGACACACACACAGACACATGTATAAAGCCATTTTAAAATAAATCTAGCTTCTAGCTCAGTACCTTTCCAGATTTCTCATTTAGCCGGGTACTGCACTCTAGGGGGAAGCAGAGAGCACAGCACACTCCTCTGCACTTTACTTTCACTTTTGAAGCTGACAGAGCTTCTCACAGTTCAGCAGGAGAGCAGGCTCATCTGACAGCCTTCTCTCCACTGACCCCGCGGCACACCTGAGAACCTCTGACGGCACACCAGTGTGCCGCGGCACACTGGTTGAGAAAGACTGGTGTAAACTACTAACTTTGCATTGGTGCTCAGGTAAAAAAAATACTTTAAAGCGTAATTAAACTAAAAATGTAATACATTGCAGCTAGATGTGGTGGCCACGTTAGTTTTGTTTTATTTGAGCTTCTTTCCCTCTGTTTTTACCTGGTGATCTTGCCAGCAAGACACCTCCTGTATAAGAGTGCCCCCACTTTGGATGAATGAGCACGGGGCACCTTTGGACAGTAGAATTGTAAGTCTAGGGTAGTGTTAGATGTACTAGCAGATTTAGATAACAAATTGAAGCCAAACTCCATCTCACATTGCAATTACAAGCAGTTTCTGCAACCGTTTTTTCTTTTTTTTCTTTTGGATAAAGGTTTTATATGAATAAATAAAAGCTGATCATTATAAGCACCTTTTTCAGTGTTAAACAGTTTGTCTCAACACACTGATTGCTACATTTGCAGGACAGCTTGTTACTGTCTAGATCACCAGATAAAAATAATGGAAAGATAGCATAATAAAGAAAACAAATACAGTCATCTCATCTAAGAATTGGTAGGCTATAATATGAAAAAAAATTGTGTTTGGGTTTAAAAGGTTTGTAAAGGTAAAAAAAAAATCCCTAAATAGCTTCCTTTACCTTAGTGCAGTCATCCTTCACTTACCTCATCCTTCGATTTTGCTTTTAAATGTCCTTATTTCTTCTGAGAAATCCTCACTTCCTGTTCTTCTGCCTGTAACTCCACACAGTAATGCAAGGCTTTCTCCCTTGTGTGGAGAAAGCCTCTTGAGGGGGGGGGGAGGGGGCGAGCAGGAGTGTAAGGAAACTCTCTACTTTGCAGATAGAGAAAGGAGCTGGGTGTTAGTGGGCATCCTGACACTCCTGCTCGCCCCCTCCCCACTCAATAGGCTTTCTCCACACCAGGGAGAAAGCCTTGCATTACTGTGTGGAGTTACAGACAGAAGAACAGGAAGTGAGGATTTCTCAGAAGAAATAAGAACATTTAAAAGCAAAATCGAAGGATGAGGTAAGTGAAGGATGACTGCACTAAGGTAAAGGAAGCTATTTAGAGAAAAAAAAAATTACCTTTACAACCCCTTTAAACCCACTTTAATTATACATACTGTAGATGATCGCGGAAAAACTTTCAATTTGCATTTGTGTTCAGAAATGTTGAAGATTGCTTTAAAATCGCTGAAGATTGCTTTTAAGATTGCTTTAAAAATCGAGCCATCGAATGTGTGAAGTTAAGCAGGAGGAGATACAAGTAATTGGAATACCACTGGAAGTGGGTAAAAGGGTAGATAGTCTGTAAACTTTAATGATCTGTACTAACTTGACTAAGTCAAGGCTGTCATTACAGTCATCAGCATACCGCAAATTTGAGATGGAAAAACAGTGCTCTTTACTTAATTTGCTTTGTTGCAAATAAATCTGTGCAGCTTCCTGAGACTGCAGCCTTGGGATCTAAAAGTGTTGTTGGGAAGCTAAATGTGGTCTCTAGGGGTGTCGAGCCACTCTTTTCATCGCACGTCCCAAAGGTTGACATCAGGAACTAGAGCCATCAGCGTCGTTCTCGACTGATAGGGGGCAGTAGTGAATCAGCTGTACATGTAGGGGATAATTGAAGCTACATCTGCTGTAATGGTGGCAAAATCACCAGGGACTTCCTCAGAATCTTGGTTGAACAATCCTGATTTAGAGAGACAGAAAGTTTGTTAATCTGCCTATTATAGATATGAACAGCAAAAAAACTTGACAGGTTCTAACCAGGGCTCAAGTCCTGTCCCATGGAACAAGCAGGATGGGTCTGCTTGTTCCATGGGACAGAAATGTCAACTAAACAGTACATGAGAACTTTACTTCCTCACGTACTAGATGCAGCAAAGAGTCTGATTCCCAAACAATGGAAGGACCCTATGAGCCCGACAGAGAAGAGCTGGTTTTGCAGAATCAATGATATATATTATGCTGAACAGCTCAGGTACATGGGAGAGGAAGGAGAAGGCGGATTTAAACGAAAATGGCAGGACTGGGCTAATTTTAAACTTGCACCAAGGTATATAGATAGGATGATATGATATAGTGTAGGAAGGTTAATGGGCAAAGAGTGATTCAATAGGAGACAGAATTCCGGAGATAGGGGAGGGCGGGAAGGAGGGGATAAGGGCTGGGGGCGGCTTGAGGGTGGGACGAGGGTTTGTTCGGCTAGGGGAAACTAATGTATCTATTTATGTATTTAAGTATTTTTTCCTTTCTCTCCTTTTGTATATTTACTGACATATATTTAAGGAAAAAAAAAAAAAAAAAAAAAAAAAAAAAAAGGGAAAAAAAAAAGGAAGAAAAAGAAAAAAATAGAAAAATAAATTTTCCAACCATGATGCGAACTAAGGAGACTGCGAATTGAACGCAAATTGATTGAATATCCTGATAGTTCTCTGAGGCGGGAAAAAAAAAAAAAAAGAAAAAAAAAAAAAAAAAAAGTCCTGCAGGAACGCGTGGGAACGGAGTTCCTGCACTTTTTTGTTGTTCCTGCAGCCTAGAGCAGCCGAGCCAATCCTTCACTAAGCGGCGATGCCCAGCTCGAGTCACTGTCAGGGGCAGGCGAACCTTAGTAATCCTTTATGTTACTTGGCGCTTCCTGTATATGGATTCATCAGGTAGTGTGCAGGTATTCCGTCACTTCCTCGATGCCGCAATGTCTCCTGGGAGCTTTTGTCATTGTTCCCAGGAGACATTGTGGAGGTCTGCCACAAATTATCGCGGGATTTAGAAAGAAGCAAGTTCTTTCTAGATCCTGCTACCCGATGAATCCATATACAGGTAGCGGCCAGTAACATAAAAGATTACTAAGGTACAGTGGATCGAAAAAAAAAAAATATGTGGTTTAGTAATTATGCATATGAGCATATCATTTTTTTTTTTTTTTTTGGTGGGGGGGAGTGGATCTTGGGTGGGAGTTCCCACACTTTTTTCCCCAGGACTTGACCCCTGGTTCTAACCCTTCTCAACACAAGCCAAACACATAAAACACAGAGAACAAAGGATTACCTGTCCAGTTCAATGCTACAAAAGGAAGGTTTGCAGAAACAGATTATACTATATAAAACCATCCCTACATACTGTAGATGTTTTCAAAGAGGAGGAGATCTTTAAAGTACACATGAAAAAATATCTATACTTTCAACCTGATCTTCAATTTTTAACTGAAATAATATATCACTTAAGTCTGTGTCATGAACTTCTAAATGATACTATTGTCAGAGTGGTAATTCAATTCTGAGATTACAATGCTGGTACATCACCCAGATAATGCATGAAAAGTGAGGTCTCGTTGATGGTCAGACCTCTAGCCTATTGTGTTTATACTACTAAATCATCTTCAGAGTATTAAATAGTAGAGTGCATTTATCTTCATTGTGCTTAGTTGTAGTTTGGAGTAAATATACATTTATTCACGAAGTATCTCATTAACACTCAAGAAACAGACTTTTAAAACATAAAATTGAAGACCCTGAATGGATTTTTTCTATACATTTATAATAAAACTGATAATTATAATAATAATAAAATAGCAAAGTTTTTTGAGCCATTAAAGTGATTTCAATCCTATTTTTTTTTAATAACAAACATGTTATCCACATGTTATCCTTACCTGCTCTGTGCAATGGTTTTGCACAAAGCAGTCTTGATCCTCCTCTTCTGGGGTCCCCTGCTGGTGTCCTCAGCTCCTCCTCTTCTCAGTTTGCCACCATAGAAAGACACTTCCTATTGTGGCACTCCTGCAGGCTCAATCCTGAGCCGTACTGCCTGTGTCACGATCAGGGGTCAGGCTTAAAGACCAGTTGCTATAGCAGTAGCGGAACTACCACCAACCAGCAGGATAGGTACACATGCAGTCACCGTGGTGAAAGATGCGGACTCACCTAAGGTGCAGAGTCTAAATACTGATGGACATTCACCAGAGCTCCTGATGGTGGAGATAGATTTTGCCATGTGTTAGTATCAATTCACGGTCCTCAGGATCGCCCCACCAGGAGGTGAGCAAGCCGGGGTCCAGTAGCGGATAAGCAGGTAGGGATCAGACAGAAGTGTAGTTGAAGAACAAGCCAAGGGTCGATAATGAGTAGATGCAGGTTGGGATCAGGCAGGAGTGTAGTTGAAGAACAAGCCAAGGGTCGATAATGAGTAGATGCAAGTTGGGATGAGGCAGGAGTGTGGTCGAGGAACAAGCCAAGGGTCGATAATGAGTAGATGTAGGTTGGGATCAGGCATGAGTGTGGTCTAGGAACAAGCCAAGGGTCGATAATGAGTAGATGCAGGTTGGGATCAGGCAGGAGTGTGGTCGAGGAACAAGCCAAGGGTCGATAATGAGTAGATGCAAGTTGGGATGAGGCAGGAGTGTGGTCTAGGAACAAGCCAAGGGTCGATGATGAGTGGTAGAGAAATGTTGATATACAGTGTTCTGGGCCAATGGACCCCAGGATCTATCATCTTGTATTCTATCCCTTTTCTTCTATTTTGTCTTCCCTAACTATTATATATTGTGCACATAATAATGTACCAGCTCATAGTGAATACACAGACTGGCTCTATTCGGGACTTTGATCCCATTTTTTTACATTTTAAAAATAATTTCTGATTATAAATGTTATACCTTTTTAGATAATGATACTATATTGAGGACTATGCTTGCCTTTTTCCTGGCTGTTAGTAGCATTTGAAGTTCTTGCCCGGTCCCAAACACTGGAAAATTTAGTTTTTTTTATCTTTTTTTCATTACCATATTAATTTTTAATTAGTTAGATATTTAATTAGATTTTTCAACATTAGAATTCAGTTTAACTGTGCAGTTGTTTTTAAACCAATTTCTGTGCAAATACAGTATTTCATTATTATTATGTATTATCATTGGATACAAATTAATTGATAATGTATAGCCCTGTGCTTTTTTGATCTGAAACAATGATAACATTCTGTGAAACAGATGACACAGCACAGGAAGAGCCTTGAAGGGCCCATCTTGTGTCTCATCTGCTGTAATTAGGGTATTTAATACGTGATGTGTGACATCCCAGCTGATGCCTCTTATGGGGAAACGCGTCGGGTGGAGCAGCATTCCTTAGACATCATCATGAGCAGTCTGTTGGCTAGTTCCACGGCTGTGTTACTTATGTGAAGTTTACTGCTTTCTTGAATGTAAGTGAAAAATTTTTGAAAAATTCCCATGTAAAGCACTTTACCAAGTCTTTTCCTTCCATCACTCCTTTTATCTGAGATAACCGGGAAACAGATAATCCATGTCCAGGAGAGATCCCTTATCCCAAAAGCCTGGTTCCATTGAGAAGATCTGATGATCCGGAGCCAGACTATCCACACCCAAGACAGATCTTAGACTCCCACAGTCCGGTTCCATTGAAGAGGTGTGCAGAGGATTAACAGGAGAGGATTTTCTGTGTTGGATATCTGTGTCTCAGTGTATCTGATCTCTATCATTTGAGATCCTATAGGTCTGGTAAGCGACTTTGAGTTTGCTTGAAGATAACTCATCAATTGAATTAGTTTTTTCACTTGATTTTTTGAACACTGACTGGACACATTTCTGTTCTTAGAAAAAAATAATTCTAATGTTTTCAGTCACCAATCGTTTGATTGAATGTTCACATTTTTATATATGTATATTTTTATATATTGTCTATATGATTTATGATCACCTAACATTATTGCTCTTATTGGATAGTGTGCTCATATTTCTTAACATTCTGCTGTAGTTATAGTATTCTAGCTATTTTGAGCAGCAGCATCTTTAGTTTATATATACCAATTTTTAGGAGAAACGCAAATACTGTATATCTACTTACCACAGCAAAATATGGATGACAGCAGGATAGACAGGAGCGAGATACTGGCTGCAGAGAGCCCAATAATCTGGCAAACAGGAAGTGAAAAGATATGGCTTAAATCAGGAAGTTCATGAGAGGAGCTCAGGGTTCAAAAGCTCAGGATTCAAGCTTCAAGCTCAGCAAGAATAGACATTGCCTGACACAGCAGAGGTTATGGGTTCAACTCCAAGCCCTGACAGTCTGCTTCTAGTGACACAGGTAGTGCAGCTTTGCCCCAACCCCCCTCCCTCATTACAGGATTTGATTGAATGCAGCAGGAGCCAATGGCTCCTGTTTCTATTAATCTTCCCTGAGAGAGTGGAAAGAGCCATTACTCTTGGGCACAGCACTGGATCGAGATGGTGCTCAGCAGTGACAGCTAGTGCTCCATTTTGGAAATGGACCTGAATCCAAAGTAACACCAGCTCAAGGGTCCCCAGGCATACAGCTCACAAAGAGCACCATTCCCCCAGCGTTCAGTCCCCTCCAAAAGCCTTGACTAGGTCTGTCACAGTCGTCTACCATCCTTGGGATACGATTGCCAGGATTTCATTACATCATTTGGTTTAAACACTTTCATGGACTGATCACTGATATTTATATTTCTTTGTATCCTATTTTCGTTTACATAGCATGGCAATTTCTTGTTTTTTATATATTTGCACAAAGTGTTCTGTTGTGTGATTGCCAGCTGCTTTCTTGACCACTTATCATTTTCATCTGTGCAATTACTACATCTTTTTGGCCCCAAAAGATTGCAAGTGTGTCACTTAGGGCAAGAGGATTATATATTTAAAAAAAAAATACTAATGATATTTAGATTTATTTTACAAAAGTGTCACATAACTATCAGATAATCAGAGAACCAATTGTGCGGCCCCTGCTAAATGGTATGAACACATTGTAGTAACTTGTGCAGGTATGTGCTTCACCCATATATGACTTATTGGGGTGCAGAGGACTTGGGAAAAAATCATATTACTGAGTTACAGAACATGTTAAAAACGTATTTACAATTATTCGAATGTTGTAATATGTGGACTATAATTTTAATGCTATTATACAATATACAAATGTCAAAGTATGTAAAAATGGGTTTCAAATACACATTACATTTAGTTAATAAATGTAAGAATTATTTTAGCTCATGCTATGCCGTATGAATATAAATCCAAATAAATAACTACACTTTAAATACCTGAAGGCACCACACATTGCTAGAAAAATTGCTTTTAAATAACTTGGAATATATGGCATCATGATAACCTTCCAAGTTAAATTTGTATTGCTTATGTATCACTTTCAGACACAAAAATGTTTATCTCCTTAAAATGTATTAGACGAACAGACAGACAGTTGCTATGGAGCAGCATTTAATTTTAATGTGTAATTGAAGCCTATGGCCCTTCAATCCAAAAGGTGACTCTCACATGGAGCACAAGGATAGAAGTGTCTAAGTTTGTACTAAGTACTGTGTATTGCTATATGCCCCACAGTCGACTTAATTTTAAAAACTGGGTAAAGAATATACTGGCAAAACAGCATCCCTGTTTTTCCATGTTTCTACATGTGACAGACTCACCCGGGACATCCCCGAACCATCTTATGTCTAAAATCATCCTATGTCCAATAGGGGCATAGGATGACTGAGAAATGATATCTTGGACTACCTGAGATGGGATTATTATGTATTTATTATCCACAATATTCCAGGATATCTGTAGAACTATTTACTGGTATATATATATATATATATATATATATATATGTATATATATATATATATATATATATATATATATATATAATGTCGTATTATTGTGTCATAAGTCCAAAATTGACCAGGCCAGATTTCAGTCCAGGATTGGTCTATTTTACACATCAAACCTGAAATTACATGTTACACATCAAAAGACACTTGTCGATTGTCAATAGGCAAAGCGACAGGATGGATCTTTTTTACACATCAAACCTGTAATTACATGTTACACATCAAAAGACGCTTGTCGATTGTCAATAGGCAAAGAGACAGGATGGGTCTATTTTACACATCAAACTAATCAAACTATTACTCAGGCCACATGTAATCTAATTACTTATTAGAGGGAGCTTATTAGTATGCAAGGATGCATACTAATTAGTGACTCCGGCTGGGGTCATTACCTGTCACTCTGAAAGACAGGATGTAGATCAAAGACGGCCAATCAAATTGCTCAGCTATTCAGTGGATAGAGAATATAATCTTGGTGGTGAGCCTTGTGAGAATATTTTCCCTATGTATTCTCTGTATGAATATATGTTGGTCTGGAAGTGACCAGAATATATTCCCTATGTATTCTCTGTATGAAATATGGAACAGGTCTAGGAAAAGATGAGACTTTGAATCACTCTGTTGGATTTGTATCGTCTGTGGAATTTGGACTTTATTCTGTATTGGAAGTCAATTAAATGCATTCTCTGGAGAGCCTGTGTGTTGCTGCGAAACAACAAATTTATAATCATGAAAATAACATCTAAATATCAATTATCTGATCGGACTGCTACTATTGAACTTTTTCATCACTACATGTGCTAATTAACCATGCTATTGTGTGAAGATGCCCTGTGTTTACACTTATGATACTGTGTATTGTATAGCAGGTGAATGAGGAGACGTGACGTCTACTCGTCTAGTCTGGGTAAATGATTAGTTAATTAGCTCATGGTAATTTATCTTCTGGTTACCTCCTCGAACTGTATATAAGACTGTATTCTTGGTTCTAATAAACACTCTATGTTTAGCACACAAACACGTCTCGTCTCGTTGGAATATCTGATATCTATATCCAGACTGATAGGAAGCGGTATATGACGGAAGCACTCAATCGGAGTGTGGGACGTTCCGTTACACTATATATCTACATGATTTATTTTAAAAAATATCTGCCCTGCAAAGATTTGAATCAGTTGATTTAAACATGATGGTTGCTAGGTTTCCTGCATCTTCTTAAAGCGGAATTCCGGTCTGCAAAAAATATGAAATACAAATACTGTAGCTGCTAACTTTTAATATAAGGACACTTACCTGTCCAGGTATCCCATGATGTCGGCACCCCTAGCCAATTTGTTTATTGGCTTTGGGTACAGGCACCAGCATCTGTAGTAAGGGAAACAGGAAGTGAATTCAGAGAGTAGTGGTTAATGATTCCTACTCTGAATGGTCTAAGGTTATCAGTGGTGTACCCCAAGGTTCAGTGTTGGGACCCTTACTTTTTAATATCTTTATAAATAATTAGGGATGAGCTTTATGTTTGGGTCGAACATGAGTTTGACTCGAACATTGGCAAATTTGAAAGCCGCGGAACACCCTTTAAAAGTCTATGGGAGAAATCAAAAGTGCTAATTTTAAAGGTTATTTTTGCAAGTTATTGTCATAAAAAAGTGTTTGGGGACCTCGGTCCTGCCCCAGGGGACATGTATCAATGCAAAAAAAAGTTTTAAAAACTGCAGTTTTTTCAGGAGCAGGGATTTTAATAATACTTAAAGTGAAACAATAAAAATTAAATATGCCTTTAAATTTCATACCTGGGGGGTGTTTATGGTATGCCTGTAATGTAGCGTATGTTTCCCGTGTTTATAACAGTCCCTGTACAAAATGACATTTCTAAAGGAAATAAAGTAATTTAAAACTACTTGCGGCTATAATGAATTGTCGGGTCCCGGCAATACAGATAAAAGTAATTGAAAAAAACAGCAAACCCCGAACCCAAAAAAATATGTGGCTGTCCCCCCAAATTCCAAAATAGGCCCTTCAGGTCTGGTATGGATATTAAGAGGAACCCTGCGCCAAATTAAAAAAAAATGGTGTAGGGGTCCCCCTCAAAATCCATACCAGACCTTTTATTTTGGTTACCATTTTTTTCAATTACCTTTATCTGTATTGCCGGGACCCAACAATTCATTATAGCCACGAGTAGTTTTAAATGACTTTTTTTCCTTTAGAAATGTAATTTTGTGCATGGACTGTTATAAACACAGGGGAACATGCGCTACTTTACAGGCATACTATAGACACCCTCTGGGTACGAAATTTTATGGAATATTTCACTTTTATTGTCTCACTTTAAGCATTATTAAAACCACTGCTCCCAAAAAAACTGCAGTTTTTAAAACTGCATTGATACATGTCCCCTGGGGCAGGACCCAGGCCCCCAAACACTTCTAATGACAATGGGCCAGATTCACAAAGACTTACGACAGCGTATCTCCTGATACATCATCGTAAGTTCGAATGTGAGGCGTCGCATCTCTGCGCCTGATTCATAGAATCAGATACGCCTCACTGTTGCCTAGATACGAGCGGCGTAAGTCTCCTACGCCGTCGTATCTTGGGGTGCATATTTACGCTGACCGCTTCCATAGATTTGGGTGTTAAATATGTAAATTAGGTAGATACGCCGATTCACGAACGTACTTGCGGCCGCTACGCCATTTATGTTAGGCTTACGTCCGGCTTACGTCCGGCGTAAAGTTACCTCTGCTATTATGTGGCGCAGCCAATGCAAAGTATGGACGTATGTTTTTACGTCGTTTACGTAAGTCGCACGTGAATGGGGATAGGCGTAGGTTACGTCGACTAAGCATTGAGCCGGCGTAAATTAAGGAGTAAATTCAACGTTCGTTAAGCGCGTCATTTACGTGGGGTCACGATTAATTTCCATAAAACACGCCCACCTCTTCCACATTTGAATTAGGCGGGCTTACGCCGGCCCATTTACGCTACGCCGCCGCAACTTACGGAGCAAGTGCTTTGTGAATACTGCACTTGCCCGTCTAAGTTGCGAAGGTGTAGCGTAAATAGGATACGCTACGCCCGCACAAAGATACGCCAGGATACGTGAATCTGGCCCAATAACTTGCAAAAATAATCTTTAAAATTAGCACTTTTAAATTTTTTGTCCCATAGACTTTAACGGTGTTCACGTGTTCAAACAAATTTTTGGCCTATTCACATGTTCTGCTCCGAACCGGGGAGTGTTCGGCTCATCCCTATAAATGATATTGGATCTGGGATTAAAAGTACCATTTCAATCTTTGCAGATGACACCAAGCTATGCAGTGGAATGTCTCAAACTTATAAACCAACCTCAATGCACTGTTTAATTGGGCAACTATGCGGTAAATGAGGTTTAATGTTGATAAATGTAAGGTTATGCACTTGAAGGCTAGGAATATGCAGCGCTTTTTCCAGGGAACTCCACAAGAGTGCTGGAGGTCACCATGTTGGGATTTGGAATGTTTGTACTGATAACGCTATGGTACATTGGCACATAAGTATTTTTAATCCTTCTTATTAATCAAATAGTTTTAACTGGTATACACTATTGCAGCCCTCAAATTTTCCACTCAACTACTCACATTTTGTATGTGGAAAATGAGGGCTGGTGAACGTGGGCTGCCTCTGAGCGCGGGGGGGGGGGCGCTGGGAGGTGTGGCTGAATAGGAGCCCTTCTCCTAGTGATCGCCCAATGGGAGAGAGAGGAGATAAGGCGGCCGGATCATAAGAGTGCCGAGGAACATCGCTGCAACAGCTTTCATTAGAATTGCAGAGTGTTCCCTGCACTCGCTGTCACACACAGCCCCGCCTCCTAGGCCTGGGTACTTTGATAGACAGATCCCCCGTCCAATGCTGGGACATGTGACATATATCAAAGTACCTGGGCTAGGAGGCGGGGGTTGTATGTGATGACGAGTGACGGGAACATTGACACCTGAACCTATTCCTCTCCTCTCTTCCCCTGGACAGGTAGACTGTATTGTTGGGCACAGGTAGGCCACATTGATGGACACAGGTAGGCTGCATTGCTGGGCACAGGTAGGGTACATTGTTGGGGGCAGGTAAGCTGCATTGTTGGGCACAGGTAAGCTGCATTGTTGGGCACAGGTAGGCTGCATTGATGGGCACAGGTAAGATGCATTGTTAGGCACAGGTGAAGCAGCATTGATGGACACGGTAGGCTGCATTGTTGGTTTCTTACGGTTGAAGCAAATGTTCAGCTGATATGAAAAAAAGGCAAATACCTTTTTTTTCTGTGAAGTTTGGTCACATGCAGGGCCGGATTCCAGACAAGGCCAACAAGGCCAGGCCTCGGGGCGGCAGTGGGTGCAGGGGCGGCACTGCAGCTGAGAGGAGAGGACACTTTTACTTTCATATCGGGAGTTCCCCCCTGTCATGCGGATGGTGAGAGGAGAAAAAACAGAGGAAAGAGGAGGTGAGATAGTTCTTGGCAGCAGCAACCCCCCTCCCAGTTCTCAATGTCATTTTGTCATTTTCGGCAGCAGCACCCCCTAATGCTCAATGTCATTTTTGGCAGCAACCCCCCCCCCCCGCTTCTCAGTGTCCCCAGGCGGCATTGAAGGACCTGGCCTTGGGGCGGCAAAGGGAGTAAATCCGGGCCTGGTCACATGGTACAGTATACTGTTTTTCCTCTGAACTGCACTTAGGGATAAAGAGGATGAGCAATCAGAACATTTAATTTGTGGTAAAAAATAAATCTGGTTGGTTAAAGGGCTGGGGAGAGGTGTACATGTCAGAATTCAATGCTTTCAAGCATGCGTCGACTTGATTCTGAGCATGCGTGAATTTTTAACTGATGGACGTACCTACAGACGATCGTTTCTTTCTATAGGTTTTTTATCCATCAGATAATTTTAAAACAAGTTCCTATTTTTTTAACCTATGGATAACTAACCGATGGGGCCCACACACGATCGGTTTGGTCTGATGAAAACGGTCCATCAGACCGTTTTCATCAGACTAACCTATCATGTGTACGCAGCATTAGGAGTCTGACATGTGCCTCAGCCAACTGCTCATTTGCTTTCACCTCCTCCTGTCCACATCTGCCACTGCTTTGCTGCCTGTGTCTCACTCCCCAGCTGCAGCTCTATCAATAGTGGTGGAGTAGGCATTACCAACAGAGCCAGTCATTTGCCCAGCAACCACCATGCAAGCAGGAGAAGGGAGAAAGGCGGCTGCAGGAGTAAGTCAGGTATCATAGGAGCAGAGCTGTGGGCAGAGGAAGACACAGGCAGGGGTGAAGGACATAGGCAGGAAGTGAAGGGTAAGGCATTTGTCATTCAACCCTCTGGAGCTACCCCTCAAGTTAAAAAGAGGAAGATGGGGCTGCTTCCAGAGGAAAAGAGAAAATGAATGGACTTAAAGGGGAGCTGAGGGAGTATGAGCAATCAGAGTGACAGCCAGAGGATTGACTGCTATATCATTGCCACTGGCAAGATCAACCCATTGGAAGGAAAAGGTAAATGCTGGAAAACTTCTGCACATAGCTTTTATAATAGACAGAGAATGGAATAATAGACACAAAGATTTTTGGGGTTTAATGACACCCTAAAAGCAAAGTATAGGCTTTTAAAAAAATAAATAAAAAGATCACACTCACCCAGGTGGATGCAGCATCGATCCCCTCTAAGATTAATAAAATGATGTTGACCTTCTATACTGATTTATACTCTTTAGTATTGATGCATCAGGCCACCGTCAATTCCTTTCTGGAGAAGCTTCATTTGCCACATTTGACAACCTCTCAGATAGAGTCTCTAAACACCCCCAATAGGGATGAGCCGAACACCCCCCCCCCCTTGTTTGGTTCGCACCAGAACCTTCAAGTGGACCGACCGTTCGTGCAAACTTTTAGAACCCCATTGACTTTTATGGGACTCGAACTTCGAATTCAAAAGTGCTAATTTTAAAACCTAACATGCAAGTTATTGTCGGAAAACGGGTTTGAGAACCTGGGTCTTGCCCCAGGGAACATGTATCAATGGAATTTTTTATTTTATTTTTTAAATGTCGTTTTTTCTGGAGCAGTGATTTTAATGATGCTTAAAGTGAAAAAAAAAAGGAAAATTTCTTTAAATATCGTACCTGCTGGGTGTCTATAGCATGCCTGTGATGTGGCACAAGTTTAGAACTGTCCCTGCACAAACTGAGATTACTATAAGAAAAAAGTAATTTAAAACTGCTTGCGGCTTTAATGTAATGTCTGGTCCCTGCAATATGGATGAAAATCATTGAGAAAAATTGCATGGTTTTCCCCCCACTCCCCCCAGGTCATTACAAGCCCATTTGGCCCTATATACTTTGAACAGCATTATACAGGCGGTGCAAACAAGACAGGCACTGTAGGTTTGTTGTTAAGTAGAACCTGTTTGTAATTTTGAACTGGTACTTTTTTAAAGTGTAGCTCCAGCCATAAAATCTATTTTTAAGCTTTTCTGAAAACATGGAGAAGGGTTATCACCCCTGTAAACATTTGTTTTGCTGTCTGTGTGCATATGTTCAGAAGATTGTACTTCACTTTCTGTCACAATAACAAATGATGTTTTAAAAATGTGTTTTTTTTTTGTGAAACAAGGATTGGCGATAAAGCATCAGTGGACAGGAGACACCTCTTACAGGAGAGAATTTCCCTTCCTAGGGGTAGATTTCCTCTCACTTCCTGTTGTCTACTTCCGTTTGCAAGTAGGAGTTGTTTGTAAGTTGGATGATTGAAAGTAGTGGCCTGCCGTTTATACTCTGCAGAAATTTGGGCCCTAGGTGTTGGTGTTGCCACAACACTCTAAGCCCTCACAGTTAGTCTTTGTGGGCGCTGGAACGCCCTGCTGTGTGAACTATTATATCAAGAATTGTAATTACATGCCATTGTTGAACAGTGGTAGAAAAATTGGGCCTTTGGTGCTGGCGCTGGTGCCACAACTCTGTAAGCCCCCACAGCTACTCTTGGTGGGCACAGGAATGGGCCCTGCTGTGAAATATTAGATCAAGAATTGTAATTACCGTATTTATCGCCCTATTACACGCTCCGGCGTATAGCGCGCACCCCTAATGTAGCCCTGAAATTCCTGGAAAAAAAATGTTTTATACTTACAGTTTTGGTGTCTTGAAAAGGGCGTCCATCGGCGGCCTTGTCCGGTCCGGCGTCCTTCTGCAGCCATCGTGGTGTCCATGGTGTCCTCCCGTACTGTCTCAGTCGAAACCCTCGCTTCCCGCGCTGTGTTTGAACCACTCCGCCGACATATACCGAGCGCAGTACACTCGGGTATACTCGGACAGGCTCGGCTCCTCTCGTGTAAAGGACGTACAGGATGCACAGGAAGTGACCGCGAGCGGAGCCGAGCCTGCCAGAGTATACCCGAGTGTACTGCGCTCAGTATATGTCGACACAGTGGTTCAAACACAGCGTGGGAAGCGAGTATCGGCGTATATCGCGCACCCACGATTTTGCCCTGATTTTCAGGGCAAAAAAGTGCGTGGTATACGCGGATAAATACGGTACATGCCCCTGTTTAACAGGGGCTGAAAAATTGGGCCTTTGTTGGTGGTGGTGGTGGTGCCACAACACTGCAACCTCTCACAGATATTCTAGTTGGAGCGCAGGAATGAGCCCGCTGCAAAGTATTGCATCAAAAATTGTAATTGGGCCTTAGCCACTGGTGGTGGTGCTCAGAACCAAAAAATTTTTTACAAGCTATCAGCATGATCATTGAGGAGGAAAAGGATAGTCATTCAGCATAACAGGATAGTCACTCAGCATCAGCATAGGCAGTCTTGAAGGGATCTGACATTTCAAAAACAATTATTCAGTTACATCAGCATCAGGTGCTTGGTAGCTGGTGGTGATCCAAGCCTGATTCATTTTTATGAAGGTCAGTCGATCGACCGAGTCGGTGGAGAGGTGCACCCTGTGATCAGTTACAAAGCCTCCAGCAGCACTAAATGTGCGTTCTGAAAGAACGCTGGATGCAGGACAAGCCAGTAGCTCAATTGCATACTGTGCAAGCTCTGGCCAGTGATCCATCCTCAAGACCCAGTAAGCCAGAGGATTTTCGGTGGGAAAGGTGTCCAAGTCTGATCTTCCCCCTAGGTATTCCCGCACCATGTAAAACAGACGCTGGCGATGGTTGCTGGAACCGGTCAAACCTTGGGGCTGCGGACTAAAAAATTGTCTGAATGCATTGTTCAGACGGCCACCTTCTCCACCGCTCAATCTGTGACTGACCAAAGCCTCAGCGACACTTTGTCCAGGACCTGGATTTTGTAACCCCCCCAGTCTCTGGGAACGCACTGCACAGACCTTTCTGCAAGGCCTCCCGAAGATGTTTCATCTTCTGCTCCCTCTGCGCCGGCAAGATAAGGTCCGCAACCTTATTCTTGTATCATGGATCAAGGAGAGTTGCCAGCCAGTAAAGATCCCTCTCCTTGATAGCACGAATACGAATATCCTTCCGCAGGCTTTGCAGGATCAGGGAGGCCTTACAACGTAGGCTTGCTGAGGCATTCGGTGCGGAGTCCTCTGGGTCACTGAGGATGACATGATCCGCAGCCACCTCATCCCAGCCACGTACGAGTCCATGGGTTCCTTGGGACTGTAATTGATCCCTTGAAGACTGCTTCTGATGCTGAGTGCTAGGCTCCACCTCCATGCTGACACAATCCTCCTCCTCCTCCTTATCCTCTTCCTGTGTGATAGGCGGGCAAGCAGGAACACTATCTGGATTAAGGGGGCCTTCAGAGGTAAGGAAGTCCTCCTCTTCATCCCTCTGTTCTGCCTCAAGGGCCCTTTATTCCATGCAGAGTGTGCTCCAACATGTGAATAAGAGGGACAGTCTCACTGATGCATGCACTGTCACTGCTCACCATCCTCGTGGCCTCCTCAAATGGTGACAGGACAGTGCATGCATCCCTGATCATGGCCCACTGGTGTGGGGAAAAAAACAAGCTCCCCTGACCCAGTTCTGCTGCCATATTATCACAGATACTCATTAATGGCCCTCTGCTGCGTGTGCAGCTGCTGCAGCATGGCCAACGTAGAGTTCCACCTGGTGGGCATGTCACAGATTAGGCGGTTCTTGGGCAGGTTGTATTCCCTTTGGAGGTCTGCCAGCCGAACACTGGCATTATATGACCGTCGGAAATACACACAGACTTTCCTGGCCTGCTTCAGGACATCCTGTAAGCTCGGGTACCTGCCCAAGAACCACTGCACCACCAAATCAAGGACATGAGCAAAACAGGGCACATGGGTCAGTTGTCCCTGTTGCAGGGCGGAGAGGAGGTTGGTGCCATTGTCGCTAACCACCATTCCTGGCTTAAGCCCCTGCAGAGCTGACAGAACGTCTGCCCCAGTGTGGCTCCTGTCCCCCAAGCACACCAGCTCAAGCACCGCATGGCATCTCTTTGCCTGCGTACCTGCGTAGCCCCTTGAACGCCTATGGAGAACCGCTGGTTTCCGAGGACACATCAGCACAGGAAGAGGCCACAGAGGAAGAAGAAGAGGAGGGGGTGGAGGAGAGAGGTGTGTCACAACCAGTAGTAGCATTTTGGAGGCGTGGTGGCTGAACAACCTCCAACACTACTGTACCTTGTCCTGCATTCTTACCAGCTGCCAGCAGAGTCACCCAATGCACCGTGAAAGATAGGAAACGTCCCTGTCCATGCCTGCTGGACCATGAGTCAGTGGTAATATGCACCTTACCACTGACCGCCCTGTCCAGAGAGGCATGGGCATTGCCTTCCACATGTCATTAGAGCAGTCTTTCTCAACCAGTGTGCCGCGGCACACTGGTGTGCCGTCAGAGGTTCTCAGGTGTGCCGCGGGGTCAGTGGAGAGAAGGCTGTCAGATGAGCCTGCTCTCCTGCTGAACTGTGAGAAGCTCTGTCAGCTTCAAAAGTGAAAGTAAAGTGCAGAGGAGTGTGCTGTGCTCTCTGCTTCCCCCTAGAGTGCAGTACCCGGCTAAATGAGAAATCTGGAAAGGTACTGAGCTAGAAGCTAGATTTATTTTAAAATGGCTTTATACATGTGTCTGTGTGTGTGTCTGCACATGTGAGTGTCTGTCTGTATGTGTGTGTGTGCATGTGTATGTATGTATGTATGTGTGTGTGTGCATGCATGTGTGTATGCGTGTGTAAGCATGTGTCTGTCTCTCTGTGTCTGTCTGTCTGTCTGTATGTATGTATGTTACTTTTAATCCTGACCCGACCCCCCCCCCCCCATTCCTGTACCATCAGAATGGCTTCTGTAGGGCTGGTTTGATAGCAGCAAGGACTGCTGCTCCTCTGAAAAGCAATCCATGCACAGATTGCTTTTCAGAGGCATTGACAGGCGGTAAAGAGGCATTATGTTGCCTCTTTACCACCTGTTTTAAGCATGTAAATGCAGCATCACTACACCACAACCGTGCAATGCACACAGTTGCGAGGTAGTTGCAGTGCAGCCCCATTCACCCTTGTTATACCTTCAGTTGCAGCCACAGCATGTGAACACCCTCAGCTGCTGCCTCTGCAGCTAAAGGTGGAGAAGTTGGGGGTGGTAAAAACAGCTCAACCATGTGGTTTTACCGCCCCTATGACATGTGAACAAACCCTTGGTTCACATCTGTGTAGCTGCATGTAGGGCAGTCCATTCATTTCCGTACCCACAAAAATGCAGGGAAACAAGTCCCCAACCTTTTTTTTAATTGCACTGCAGCAAAAGCACCCCACGTTTTCCAATGTGTGGGGGTACCATTAAGAATTAATGGCACCCCTAAAGTGCAGAGCATTTGTCTGTGTGCCAGGAATGAGCGCGATTTTGCGCGTGTTCTGCGACACACCGTAATGTGAACCAAGCCTTGGACTGGGGTGCCTCAAGACTGAAAATACTTTTTAAGGGTGCCCCGACTGGAAAAAGGTTGAGAAACACTGCATTAGAGAGCCGGTATCGCCTTCCGTGAGAAAAATTGGCGTTTGGGAACTTGCCACTGAGGTACCGCACATTCCACAAACTCATGGAAGGGGGCAGAATTTACCAACTGAAAAGGCAGCAGTTGAAGTGCTAGCAATTTAGCTAAGCTAGCATTCAACCGCTGGGCATGTGGATGGCTGGGAGAGAACTTCTTTCGGCGCTGCAGCAGCTGGGGCAGGGAAATTTTCCTGGTACAATCTGCCATTGGTGTACCGATAGTAGATTGCCCGCATTTACTAGGCTGTGACACACCTAATTCTACACCTTCAGTCCTATCAGTGCAGGCTTCAGAGAGGACTGAGGGTATAGTGGGGTTGGAGATCCCAGCTGATGGGGGGCAAGGGGAGGTCCACTTTGTTCTTTGGTGTGGGTCTTTGAGGTACGCTTGCCAACAAACTGCATGGCAGGTCGACATATGTCTGGTCAAGCATGTGGTGCCCAAGCGGATGATGTTTTGGCCACGCGAGATACACTTGAGACATACAGATAT
Organism: Rana temporaria; assembly: GCF_905171775.1. NCBI lineage: Eukaryota > Metazoa > Chordata > Amphibia > Anura > Ranidae > Rana > Rana temporaria. Next base: position 203,815,782 of record NC_053493.1, read on the forward strand.
GTTGCAAATTGCAGCGGTGCGATCTGATGCACTCGTCTCAAAAAAGGCCCACACCAAAGGACCCTGCATATGCGTAGCTCTGCGTTGTGAAGCAGTCGGTGTGCTGCCCTTAAGCTGTCCCCTGGAAGGCATCCTGCCTCGTTGGAGATTTGCCTATGCCTCCTCCTCTCTCCTATCAGGCACCCATGTAGAGTCAGTGACCTCATCATCCCTTCCCTCCTCATCACTGTAGAAAACCTGGCAGTATGGTGCAGCTGGGGGAACATGACTGCCAGATTGCTGTCCTTCTTGGGCACCCCCTCTCTCTGGGCTCACGTTACTGCCTTCCTCTAGCTGTGTACCATCATCGGAGCCTTCAAAACGCTGCGCATCCTCATGCAGCATGTACCCAACACTGTGGTCAAACAGTTCGGGGGACTCCTCAGGAGGACATGGTGGGGCTAGGGAAGGAGTGACTGATGCCATTGAGCAGAGAGAAGAGGACGCCTTGGCAGCTGCTTTGCCGGACAATGTACCCTGAGCATGGGTGAGAGAGGATGAGGAGGATGAGGACGGCTTGGTCATCCACTCTCCCAAGTCTTCGGCATGTTGCAGCTGAACACGGCCAGCTGCCCAAAACAACGAACGTGTCCAACAGCCACATGCTGATGAGGATGCTCCGCATCCACGACCAGCACTATTGCCTCTAGACGCAGAGCCTGCTTGCCCTCGTGACTCTCTGCCTCTCCTTGTTGTCCTTCCAGACATACTAATGGCCTGCAGAGGACACAGGCAGTACACACACCTCGTAGCTTTAGGTGCAAACTGCAGAGGACACGGGCAGTACACACCAAGTAGCTTTAGGTGCAAACTGCAGAGGACAAAGGCAGTACACACACTACGTAGCTTTAGGTGCAAACTGCAGAGGACACGGGCAGTACACACACTACGTAGCTTTAGGTGCAAACTACAGAGGACACGGGCAGTACACACACTACGCAGCTTTAGGTGCAAACTGCAGAGGACACGGGCAGTACACAAACTACGTAGCTTTAGGTGCAAACTGCAGAGGACACGGGCAGTACACACCAAGTAGCTTTAGGTGCAAACTGCAGAGGACAAAGGCAGTACACACCAAGTAGCTTTAGGTGCAAACTGCATAGGACTCGGGGGGTACTCACCTAGTAGATTTAGGTGCAAACTGCAGAGGACACGGACAGTACACACCAAGTAACTTTAGGTACAAACTGCAGAGGACACGGGCAGTACACACCAAGTAGCTTTAGGTGCAAACTGCAGAGGACAAAGGCAGTACACACACTACGTAGCTTTAGGTGCAAACCGCAGAGGACACGGGCAGTACACACCAAGTAGCTTTAGGTGCAAACTCAGGTAAGTATTAGGAGGGCTGTTGTGCACAGAAGGCTTTTTACCATGCATAGAATGTATTCATATAAAATACCTTCTGCTTTTACATCCCCTTTAAATATTCTTTGTACTTTTTAAAACCTAGAAAAGAACCATCTTTATGAGATCCAGTTCCTGTAGCAATTTAAAATTTCAAAACTTTTATAATTAAAACTTTTACCAGCTGGAGATTAAACCTCATTCAAATGCGAGGGTCACGTCTTTTGCTGTGTCCATAAAGTGAACAACTTTCCACTGAATTTTTACATAGATTTTGAATATGTGTAAAAGTTAATTAAATTTTCCCTTTATTGCTTTTCTTTGTGAGTGAATAAATTCAGACAAATTAGTTGTTCCTTGTAACTGAGATCTCTTTATTAATTTAGTCAACCTTCTTTGAACGCTTTTAAGTTCAAGGCATTATTTTGTACATTGGTGTGAAGAATTGAACTGTATACTCCAAATCAGGCCATAGGAAAGCTTTTCACTGGAGATGGTTTTTATATTTCATGCAATATATTTGCATCTGTTTATTCTGTTTGCATTTCAATTGTTTTTTCAACAAAGTTGTCTATTTATCACTTACTCACAATAAACACAATACTGTACTATACCTCCCAAACTTTCTCAAACCTTTGAGACTGTCCTAGGATTTGGTCATTATTAAGCCTCATACACTCGACCGTATTTTCTGCGGACAAAGCGTAGGATTTTTGTCCGAAGGGCGTTGGCCAGGAACTTGAATTGCATACAAACAGCAAAGAATTGTCAGCCAACAAACACAAAACTATGTGTTTTTTCAGCTCTTTAGCGCCACCCCTTGGGCAAATTCTGCTAATGTTGTGTTATGGTGAGCATTGCTTCTGAGCATGCGTGTTTGTACTTTGGAGTTTTGTTTCAACCTGCTTTATAGGACAGTGGGTATTCTCAGAGGTGGCTCTTGGCTTTGTGAGGCCTTAGGCAAAACGTGACATGGGGCCCCACTCATAATTCAAGGACAAGAGCCTCTTCCCCACAACCCTGGCCAGTGGTTGTGGGGGCTTGTGGGCAGGGGGCTTTATGGAATCTGGAAGCCCCCAGATCCTGCTCTTTAATAACTAAGGGGTGGGGGCCACCCAGTGATGTCACCTGGTGAACCCGCCCCGTATGACGTCATTGACTGAGGGCATGCTGAGTCACTGACATCACAAGGGGTGGTGTCACTGATATTCACTGGTTGTTAGGAATGCTGGTGGGCCCCACTCCTAAGTCAGGGCTCCTAACGCTGCCTGAGCACACCAGCGTTAAGGTCCCCTGTGGCTCAAAACTGGGGTAATGCACTGGGTAAGTTAGGCGGCCGCGAGGCCCCTGTGAGTGCGAGGCCTTAGGCGACAGCCTAATTTGCGTAATTAGAGAGCCGCCTCTGGGTATTCTTACTCCTTACTGACATCCATATCATTTTATTAGACTAACACTTCCTTACACAGACAAGGAGGGCATTTTTTCTTCCACAGACCAGAATTTCAAAGGGCCCCTATGTACTGTCCTCAATATATTGTATGTTACATATTCCTGACTGCTGCACTGTACATGCTTTACTGTACACATGTGTGCCTGACCAAAGTGTTTATTGTCTCTGTAGCTGCTGGTTGTTTAAGGAGTGCCCAACTGTCCTAATGATATTCTCCCTTAATGCAAATCAAAATCAAAAATCAAAAACAAAAATAGTGCTGTCTGTAAACAAAGTTGTTTAAAACGTATCCATTCCACTGCCTGTGCTGCCATATTCCCCTGTTTCCTCTGTATACAAAAGATACTGCTGGAGAAAGATTTTTCAGCATCTAGCACACTTTTGGGTGTGTCAGATGTATGGCCTCCCAATAAGCATTGTGGTTCTTTCTGCCGCGAACTGCAGATCACAGTGGGGAACCAGACATCCAGCATACCCAGAAGTATTCAAGATGCAAAATATTATTTAGCTAGTGGTATCTCATGAATACAGAGCAGTTGGCAGTGTAACAGGTAAATATTAAATGGCTTCTTTGTCAGGAAGCATAGGGTCAGCCAAAATGTTGCCTCTCTGTCTATATTCTGTGTTCAGGTAAGCATATGTAATGGAAGTTATATGTTTGAAATATTATCCTTTATTCCACAATTTATGTGTAACTGTAAAGTTGTCCCTTTTGGAACAGTAATTGGGAGTTTTGTGGATACAAGGATTGCAGGACAGTGGTGGCTGGTGCTCAAATTTTTTTTTTTGGGGGGGGGGGGGGCGCAAACGGAAGAAAAAAAATTGCAGCCTCACTGTGCCCATCAAATGCAGCCACTGTGCCATCAATTGTCACCACTGTTCCATGCCATCAAACGCAGCCACTGTGCCATCAATTCGCACCACTGTGCCATGCCATCAAATGCAGTCACTATGCCATGCCATCAAACGCAGCCACTGTGCCATGAATTGTCACCACTGTTCCATGCCATCAAATGCAGTCACTATGCCATGGAAGAAAAATGTTACTGCGCTGATCTAATTATCCAGAGGTATTTAATCTCTGGGAATATGGACATAAATGAAATATCAGGGCCACAATGTACCCAATCTTAAGTGTGAATAACCTGAATACAAACAATAAAAAATATAAGAAATATATGAGTCATACAAATGTGACACAGTGATTTCAAACTTAAATCATATATCTAGATCAGTGTGTCAGCATACAATCCATATGCCACAGTGCTTCTATGAGGAAAATGGCTGTTGTTGCTGCTACTGACCAACCAAATAGTGAAAACAATACGAAAGATATTACAAAAAAAAAAAAAAAAAATTATATATATATATGTGTGTGTAAAAACACAATATGCAGTATGCCAACTGCACCGTGAGTTGTCCAATAACCGATATTGGAACAAAATAAAATAAATATCAATAAAAGTGAAATAATTATCAAACAACCATACAAATGTGCAATGTGCTGGCTGCACTTAAAAATAGTCCAAATGACAGGCAATCTTGCTCTTATACAATAGGTTCCAGCAAACACAAGGTTCAATGTTGGTAATGCTGTGTACAGGAAAGTGCCGCTATCTCTTCCACCCGACAAAGATGTGCCACCATCACCAATGGTTAAAATCAACACTCACCAGACCCCAGATATTATTAGGCTCCAAAGTGGTGTCTTTTCTTTGTCGGTCAGTGGGTGTTGCCTCCTTTTCCCTTTTACAAGGTGTCATCAATTCCTCAAAAACAAGGGGCTCATCATGGTGTAGTATATTAAAATATGTATTTATTTAAAAAAGGTAAAAAAATATAACACTTACAATATAAAGTGCCTCTGACCGGCACTGAGTGTCTTTGGCAGTGTCAACCGTTAAAAGCCGCTGACCAGCATTTAAGTGGCGTCCTAAGAGGTGTGCTTGCCCCGCTGTGCTCCGCATGTATTGCTACAAGGGGTCCGTGCGCGCTGGTGTGCTGCACCCTCAATGTGTGTGTCCAAACAGCCTCTACGCGTTTCGCTAGTTGCGTCGTCAGGAGAGCTGTGGACACTACTGTTTAGGCTGTATTTATACCCCTGTGGATTCCCTGAAATGCTGCAAGGTAGTCACAGGAAACAGGAAGTCTTCCGGCCGCCATCTTAGCTGGTGGTGCAGGAAGTTCCTGTTCCACCATTTTGGTTCCTGGATACCTGGCTGTTTGCCAGTCCTGGCCATTCACAGGAAACAGGAAGTCTTCTGGCCGCCATCTTAGCTGATGGTGCCGGAAGTTCCTGTTCCACCATTTTGGTTACTGGATACCTGGCTATTTGCCAGTCCTGGCTGTTGTTACTATGCCATGCCATCAAACGCAGCCACTGTGCCATCAATTCGCACCACTGTGCCATGCCATTAAACGCAGCCACTGTGCCATGCCATCAAACGCAGCCACTGTGCCATCAATTGTCACCACTGTGCCATGCCATCAAACGTAGCCACTGTGCCATGCCATCAAACACAGCCACTGTGCCAATTGTCACCACTGTGCCCTTTAATTGTCGCCACTGTGCCCATTGTCGCCACTGTGCCCATTGATGTCACTGTGCCCTTTAATTGTCGACACTGTCCATTCATGCCGCTGTGTCAATTGTCCCCACTGTGCCCATTGTCCCCACTGTGCCTATTGTCCCCACTGTGCCTATTGTCGCCACTGTGCCCATTGATGTCACTGTGCCCTTTAATTGTCGCCACGCACTGTCTTTCTGGGGAAGGCCAGCTAACACAGGCAGAGTAGCCAACCTGCACATGCTCAGTTGTGTCTTTTATGCTGGAGAGAACATTTCCTTGTTGATCAGAGCTAGCCAGGTCACATGATATTGACATCACACATGTGGGTGTGTATACAGGCTGTAGTGGAAATCTCCTCCCACCTGAACTCTCAGCACTGGAGAAACTATACAGTTTATCATGTAACCGTGGTATATAGATCCTCCAAAAAGGTAGTGGCAGGATTTTAATGTAAAAAGAAGATTTATAAGCTGTGGGTACTGTGGGGGGGTGATGAACTATTTTCATATTGCTGGGTTTAGTAACACATTAAGCACTAATTTCCTGGCTTCAATTTCAGCCCAAAATTCCTTTTCACAGTTTGGGACAGAGTGGGGAAAGGTCAGGTTTCAGACAAAATAAGGAATGAATGAGGGGAAATCTCCCTAATTCCTGTCTATTAGATGTGTGATTGGTAAATCCCCACATTGGGGACCCAAGTCATATTAAGTACATATTTCATGGAGAAATAAAGTTTAGAAGTCAGTTCTGGAAATTATAACTGTTACGTGTTCCCATGTGGGAGTTTTCCCTTCACCTTCTACCTAGGTGAAGATAGAATAGAAAGAGAAGAAAAGCTGTTCTATGAAGACAACTTTTTTAAAATCTGGAACCAACTTACTGTGTCTGAGGCTGGGTTCACACTATTGCAAATTAGATGTGGGTTCCCTGCATCTAATTCACAATAGCAGGAGATTTTGACTGGCTCTCTATGATGCCGGTTCACATATCTCTGCTGCGGCTTCAGTGCAAATTTGCACAGGAGCCCTGTGCATCTTTTGGTCTGTTTCAGGTCTGAATTCAGCCAAAAATTCGGGCTGAAATCGGACCTGAAATGGTGAACGAGGACGCACCGGAATTTTGTTGCACACAATCATATAATGTTTATTTATCCTTTTTGAATATACGCTATTTTACTAAAAGTATCGGGACGTCTGCCTTTTCCACGCACATGAACTTTCATGGCATGCCAGTCTTAGTCCGTAGGGTTCAATATTGAGTTGGCCCACCTTTTGCAGCCATAACAGCTTCAACTCTTTTGGGAAGGTTGTCCAGAAGGTTTAGGAGTGTATCTATGGGAATGTTTGACCATTCTTGCAGAAGTGCATTTGCGAGGTCATGCACTGAGAAGGCCTGGCTCACAGTCTATAATTCATCCCAAAGGTGTTCTATCGCATTGAGGTCAAGACTGTGCAGGACAGTCAAATTCCTCCATACCAAACTTTCTCATCCATATCTTTATGGACCTTGGTTAATTTATTAATCAAGTTATATCAAGACATTGGTATGCCTAGATTTTAGTGTTGCCTGGTTCATACTTTGTCATCTATAGTCCAGAAACTCCTTGTCTCTTACTTTCACACTACCCAGCAATGTTCCTGCCACCTGCTTCCACATTCTCTGCTACCCAGCTACCAAAATGCACTGATAAGTATATCAAGTCTCCAGCTACTTCCTCCCACTGCTCTAGTCACAAAGCCATGACAATCCATGACAATTTCGGTCATCTGTAATTTTAAATTACCCACTGCTATAGCCTTTTACTCAGAGTCTTCTACTACAGTTGCTCATGAATCAACCTCTCTATTTAGGATCCCCAACTATCTAGCTCCAGCACTATCTATGTATTTTGTAACCAAGCCTTCTGCTCTTTTTAACCACTTGCGGCCCGCCAATGACACATTGACGTCGGCAAAGTGGTTGTAGAATCCTGACTGGACGTCATATGACGTCGTCAGGATTCTGAGGCGCTGCGCGCCCCCGGGGGCGCGCATCGCGGCGATCGTTGTTGCAGGGTGTCAGTCTGACACCCCGCAACACCGATCAAGGTAAAGAGTCTCTCACGGAGACTCTTTACCACGTGATCAGCCGTGTCCAATCACGGCTGATCACGATGTAAACAGGAAAAGCCAGTAATCGGCTTTTCCTTACTCGCGTCTGTCAGACGCGAGTAGAGGAGAGCCGATTGGCTGCTCCTGTGACAGGGGGGGTTTGTGCTGATCGATTATCAGCACAGCCCCCCAGAGGATGCCCACTGGACCACCAGGGATGCCCACTGGACCACCAGGGATTATAAAAATAAAGGTATGCCACCCTAGACCACCAGGGATGAGGACACAAAAAATGGATGCCAATCAGTGCCGCAATGGATGCCAATCAGTGCTCACAATGGGCATCACTGATTGGCAGTCATTGTTTGGCACTGATTGGCATCCATTAGTAAAACACATACAATAGTGCCCATCTATGCCAAACCGTGCCACCTATCAGTGCCCATCTGTGCCGCCTATCAGTGCCCATCCATGCCGCCTATCAGTGCCCATCCATGCCGCCTATCCGTGCCCATCCGTGCCGCCTTTCTGTGCCCAGCCGTGCCGCCTATCCGTGCCCAGTCGTGCCGCCTATCTGTGCCCATCTGTGCCACCTATCCTTGCCCATCCATGCCGCCTATCCAAGCCCATCCATGCCACCTATCCATGCCGCCTATCAGTGCCCATCCGTGCCACCCATCAGTGCCGCATATTAGTGCCCATCAATGCCACCACATCAGTGCCACCTCATCGGTGCCCATCGGTGCCGCCTTATCAGTGCCCGTCAGTGCAGTACCATCAGTGCCCATCAGTGAAGGAGAAAACTTACTTATTTACAATGTTTTATAATAGAAACAAAAAAAAACGTTTTTTTTTTTCAAAATTTTCGGTCATTTTTTTTTTTTTTGCAGAAAATAAATTTCCCAGAGGTGATCAAATACCACCAAAAGAAAGCTCTATTTGTGGGTACAAAATAATAAAAATTTAGTTTGGGTACAATTGTCATTCAAAGTTCAACAACGCTGAAAGCTAAAAATTGGTCTGGGCGGGAAGGTGTATAAGTGCCCTGTATGGAAGTGGTTAAACAACATCTTAAAAACATAGTGACTGCATCTCAGTCTCCTACAGCCAGCAAGATGTCTGCCTTTAAGGCCCCGTACTCACGACCAAACATGTCTGCTGAAACTGGTCCGCGGACCAGTTTCAGCGGACATGTTCGTTCGTGTGTAGGCAGTAACGTACAGAATTCCAGCAAACAATCGTCGGCCAGACCGTTTTCCAACGAACAACTGTTTCCTGGTCTTGCTTTAAAACAGTCTGCTGGAATCGTGTCCGTCAGACATGTTCGGTCGTCTGTACACAAAAGCAGCGTACAAAAACCCCGCGCATGCTCAGTCCAAATGAGGAGACGGGAGCGCTCGTTCAGGTAAAACTCGCGTTTGTTTGGGATATGGCACATTCGTCATTACAAACCTTTTATTCTAGCAAGAGAACAATGTCTTAAAAAGGCGCACTAAACCACATTTTCTTGCCTCGTTTTATTAATTCTTCTCTTGCTAGAATAACCCCGTTCTCTTGCTGATGCAATTTCAATAGAGTTGTCCCATACTGAAATGTCACATTTCTTGCTTGTGATGTAATCCTTTAATAATGTTTTCTATGCCAGACGTGTGTTTTGGTTGGTGGTCCTCCATAATTTATAGTAGTCATTTTTGTAAAGGAATGTGCATTTTTTTTTGTTTTTTTGTTGTTTCTAGTTATGTCACCATTTTAAATATTTTATTTTTACATGTTTTTTTTTTTTTTGTGTTTCATTAGAGAATATTAAACCATGTTGGCACACCAAATGTCCCCCCCCCCCCAAGGAGTGTGTCCTTTGTAAATTACCCATTGTATATTTATTAAAGGTTTGCTGCCTAATAATCCCTACAGTATAACAAACAATAGACATGTTTTCAAATGAAAGCAAAAAGCCTTTTATTCAGGCAAATGTCATCTCAAAAAATAAACAGAACGGCAGCACTAGAATAGATAGCAAACTATATGCAAACTTGCATTTCCAACATGGTGAAGGATAAACTTCCAAGCCTCAGGAGCCAAACACAAAAATATGAAGCAGCAGCACACAAACAAAGGAACCCAAACTGTGGTAGTACAAACAATATGTCCTTTATGTGGAAGGAAATGGAAGGCAGAAAATCAACGTTTCCTCCTCTTTCCAGCCTTCCCTCCAGGCAGCCTTCCAGCGGATCTAACACGGGGTCTTGCAGGTGGGGTCGATGTGGCAGCAGGAGGATGGTGTTCCGCAAGCCGGGCCGGGTCACATAGCCCAGTCTCTGGGGTCAGCAGGCCCCTCTGCATCCACCAAAGGACCTGGTTCATCAGGGCCTTTGCCAGTCTTCTCTGGTCCTCCTCCCCTTCATTCAAATCATGTGCCAATGAGGCACTGAAGGCCTCTGTGGGGTTGAGGGGGGCCCTCATGATGGCGCTTGCCTCCTGTATCATGCGGAGGCTTGCCTCCTCCACAGGCCTCAACTGCCTCCTTCGGCCTGATGGCCTCACCTGGGGGGGAGAAGACTGGCTGGTGGTGGTTCTCCTGGCCGGGGGGACCTGCTGCAGGCCACTGGGCCCAGCCTCCTCCTGGCTGCCACTGACCCCGGCCTCCTCCTGGCTGCCACTGACCCCGGCCTCCTCCTGGCTGACAGACACCTGAGGATCTGCCACCTCCTGGCTGATCTCTTCTTCCTGTGTGGAAAAAAAAGGACATTTTTTACAATTTAGCTAAATCAAACCACACTCATTTTCATGTTTTTCGTTTAGTATTTTCTGTTCATTATTACTTGAATACACTCTACTTCTGACCCCTGCAGTTGTCATCTCTGACACCTATTTGTCTGAACACCTTTTTTTTTGCTTTTTCCCAGCTTGGCTTTTTTTTACAATATCTAATCATTAATCCACCAAGAATTATTTACGCCAGAAATATAGAGGAAACTACTATACCTCCTCATCGAAGGGTGGCAGATCTGCATCTCTGTCAGCCAGGCCCTCTTCCTCCGACTCTGCAGGGCTGTGGTCATCTGGGGAAGGTCCGCTGGAAGGTAGCATGGAGGAAAGGTTGGAAGAAAGACTCGACATCGTTTTTCTGCCTTCCATTTCGTCCCGCAAAAAAGCCATCTGTTTATAATACCACAGTTTGGGTTCCTTTGCTTGTCTTGCTGCTGCTCCCGATTTTTGGCTTTTATTAGCTTTGTATGCTCTCCTGTATGTGCTTCTGAGGTTGGCAAGTTTATCCTTCACCATGTTGGCAGTGCATCCTGGCACCCAAGTTTGCATATAATTTGCTAGCTCTTCTAGTGCTGCCGCTCGTACCTCTTTATTGCAATATAAAGAGTGCTTGGAATTCCACAGGATGGGCGTCTCCTGATATTTTTGGAGTAAGGCCTCTATAGATTCCTTGGTTTGTAGGAGGTCCATTGAATAGTTTGTAAAATTATATTTCTTTTGGAGTCTAGATTACAAAAACATAAACCACAGAAAAATAAATATTCCAAAGGATCAGCGTTGACCTTGATCTAATATGTGTCTTCAAATTTATTACCTATATCTAATTACAAACACAGTCTCTCTTGTTTAAACAATGATTGGCAGCTCGGCCGCATTGCTTGTACCAAACATTGATTTGCTAGATGCAGAGCCATTGTTCACATTGCAGTAAATATTTTTAATATAGAAAAATAAACAATGCTTACAAATGACAGTATTCATCTAGGCACTCTTTCATGTGTAAATCTCATGCCCCTGACAATGGATGACATAAAAGACACTTCCTAATGACCTCTGTACAACCAACACTTGAACAATACTTTGCCTGATCTGAATACACCATTCAAAAACTTGTCAATGAGGTACAGCATTGTTGACATCTCTATTTTGTGAGGTGTCCAAAAGCATTTGGATACCAAAATAACATTGTGGTACCCCATAGACAGAAGAGCTTAAAAAGGGTGCAACCAACAGCCCAAACCCCCATCCCATGTGTCTACATTTTCAAGGCCTCTGCTGATCACATTTTTAATTTCCTTACCTTCCTGTCTCTCGCTCCTCGTTTCTCACGCTCGCCTAATTACCGCGTAAGATGCGTAATCACGGCGTAAACCTTTTAAACACTCCGCGTATTTATTAAACCCCGCCCTCGTCACCTTTGCGAGGCCCCTAATCAATGAGTTTAGGAAATATGGCGTTAACTGTGTATGTTCTGGATGCGCTCGAAGATTCTCCGCGTAACCGACGTAAACACGTTGTTTGCATTCTCTACACTCCGCGTATGTATTAAACGCCGCCCTCTTCTCCGCCCATGGCGTAAGAATTCATCTTTTCCACGCCCATAATCTCTGTGGGAAAGGAAAGATGGCGATGTCACACGAGCGGGCACGATGCTCTCATGCCACAAGTGAAGGGACAGAGGCAGGGACGTCCCGATCAAGGCAAAGAAGATATAAAGCCACTAATATGCGGTTCCAGGAAATGGTGGAGTTAGTTTACATCATGCGAAAGAAGGACTATGATGGTGAATTAGGGCCATACAAGACCCCTAACCGCCGAAAGGCACATATTATGGACAAGGTGGCGAGGAGAATGCAGAGGATGTTTGGGATCACCAGGTCCAAGGAACAGCTGAGGAAACGATGGTCAGACTTAAAATTGAGGGAGCCACATAAGATGAAGAAAATACTTAAAATTCTGCGTAAAAGTAAGTAAATATATATTGGGGTTGGGGGGGGGGGGGGTGATTGTCTGCAATAATGTGTTGCCATGTATATTTCACCATCTGCCTCCTTGGCCTGCTTGTAATTTTAAAGACATGTTGTCATTTATTTTTTAGGACATAAATAACTACATATTTACAAATAGTGTTCTTAGTAAACAACGTAACATCACATAGTTTCTCAGAAAGGCTCGGTTATTCCAGGAACAACACACCTGGACATGGCTCACTGGCCAAAAACTTTGTTTGTAAACATTGTGTAAAAGCTAGTTCTAGAAAAAAAAAATATGAGAATGGGAAAGGCAAACAGGTTTCATTCTAAAAACAGTGGTAATAAAGCAGATGTTTTCACATCTGCAATGCAGAGCACCTGTGTCTCCCCAAATCCAAAATGGGTTTTGGTAGGGTCTCCCAGAAATACAGTTTAGGGGGGACATCCATGTGTGTCACTTTGCTAAAAAGGGGCAGGATCAGAGCTTGCCATATAGAAGTAATTGCAAAATGTAGGTTTGGTGAAAGATAAAAGTAACTAAATGAAAGCATCTTCTAAGCAATGTGTGCGATGTATGCTCTCCAATATCTGTGTGCTGATGAGTCTACATTTTTTTTGGTTTATTTCAGGGGAAAGAAGTCGCCAGCATTTGGAGGAGGCAGAGAGGGCCAGACAAGGCCAAAATCTGCCATCTCAACATGTGGAGGAGCAGGAGGATGTGGAAGGAGAAGAGGATGTGGAAGGAGAAGAGGATGTGGAAGGAGAAGAGGATGTGGAAGGAGAAGAGGATGTGGAAGGAGAAGAGGATGTGGAAGGAGAGGAGGAAGGAAGAAAGGAGGAAGGAAGAGAGGAGGAAGAAGTAATTTTGGACTTAGAAGTTATAGCAGATGAAGGGCAAGTGGCGGAAGAACAATTTGGCGAATTGAAAGAAGGTGGATTGATGGATGAAGGAGGAGTCCAAGATGATGGGGAAGTGGTGGAAGAAGGAGGAGTGATAGAAGATGATGGGGAGGTGGTGGAAGAAGGAGGAGTGATAGAAGATGTCGAAGAGGTGGAAAGGAGAAGCCCATCAGGTCAGTGTCACCCTAGCTTGATTCAAAAAAACATATGTAGATAGGCCTCATCGAAAAATAATGTTGTAAATGCCATTTTTTTTTTTTTTTTAGGGGAGGAGGATGGTGTGCCAATATTTTCACGTGCAAGTGCTGCTATAATTATTCAGCAGGTAATGGAGTGCAGCACTGAAATGCACAATATGCGTGAAAGGATGGTTGTCATGGAAGAGAATTTAACAAATGTCCTTTTGGAATGCTGCACGGAAATGGACAATATGCGGCAAAGAATGATGGTCATCGAATCTAATTTTAAAAACATTATTGACATGATGGGCCGTGTCAAAGACTGAAACACCCCCCGCCCATCCCCCGCCCCCACAAACATTTTTACAGTTTTACTAATGAATACGCCAAAATTTGAAGATACACACACAGTGTGCCAACATGTGCTATCTGCCATCACAGAATATCTAATGTCTGTGCTTTGTGGGTCCAACCCCCTCCTCCATCCTCAAGTAGTTGAGAGGAAGGGTTTGCTCCCACAGAACACAGACATTGATCACCCATGATGTCAGATAGCACATGTGGCCATTTGTCTGTTGAACCAATGACATTTGGCGAGTTTGCACTGAATGTGTGTATCTTCCAATTTTGGCGTGTTCCAGTGTGAAAGCACACCATGACTGACTGCTGTTGTGAGTTTTTATATTTTTGGAATTGGATTTTGTTACTTTTTGACCATGTTGAACATTTTGGGATACTATAAAGTTTAGACCATAAAGAATAAACAACGCCAAAATTTTTTAAATATATATATATAGAATTATAAATCTCTCTAATCACTGAATTTAGTGAAGTAGAGATTTGACTCCAAAATCTCACCTAAAAATTTACTTTTTGAAAAACACACCAAAAACAAAAAAAATGCTTAAAAAATTATTGTTTTTTGTGCATAAAAAATATGCCCAAAAAAAATAATTAAGGCGGTAAACACCCCACCAAAAATAGTCTATATATATATATATATATATATGTAAACAATAAATCTAACTATATTTGATAAAAAAAAATGTGAAATTGTTAATAAATGTATAATCTGCATAATATTTTTGGTTGAATTACCTGAAAAAACAAAAAAAAATAAAAAAAATTTGTAGACTCCTAAGTACAAAAGCAGGGAGTAATGAAAAAAATATAAAATAATTTTTGGGGTCATGAACAAGCAAAAATTAAAATACTTGACCTCAAAATTTACAAATGGAGTTGCTTCTTATTTCTAGACTCAATACCCTGTTTGTAGATGAGTGAATACTGTGCAAAATGTGGTTAGTTACTAAAAGTGGAGAAATCAATTATGCATTACAATTGAAGAAGTTAGTTAGAGAACCAGGAAGACAGAAAAAGAGAAAAAGCATTAATGACAAACAACTGTATAAAGTCCAATGGTCTAATTATTTATTATTTTTTAGAATATTCCTTTCTTTGGGGGCCGAATTAGAAAGAAATATGATCTGGCATAGCAATGGCCCCCCGACCCATGAAGTACTCAACATATTTGTCACGTACCTCACGAGCTGATTGGGGGGCCAAGCCAGCGCGACCAGTGTCCAGCCCGGGAAGGGGATCTGAGGGTAGTCTTGCCTCAGAACCGATGTCGGGTAGGTACGTCTGGGAGTGCCTGCGTAAAAAGTTGTGCAAAATGCAGCAGGCAAATACAACGGTGTCCAATTTATATTCCGCCAGATGTATCGATGTCCTGAACAGGCGGAACCGGTTGGTGAGTATCCCAAAGGCATTCTCGACTACCCTCCGAGCCCTGGCCAACCGAAAATTAAACACACTCCTCTCTGAGGTGAGGGTCCTCTGGGGAAAAGGCCGCATGAGGTGAGGACCAAGCCCGAAAGCCTCGTCCGCTAGGAACACAAACGGAAGTCCTTCCACATTATCTTCATCTGGTGGCAATGCCAGACCACCAGCTTGGAGACGATCATAGAAATCAGTCCGTGCGAACACTCCCCCATCAGACATCCGGCCGTTCTTCCCCACGTCCACATATAGAAACTCATACTGTGCCGACACCACCGCCATCAACACAATACTATGATAACCCTTGTAATTATAATAGTAGGACCCCGAGCGGGGTGGGGGCACAATGCGGACGTGTTTCCCATCTATTGCTCCACCGCAGTTTGGAAAATCCCACCGCTGGGCAAATTGGGAAGCCACAGACTGCCATTCCTGTGGTGTGGAGGGTAGCTGTGGGGACAAACAAAAAAAGAGATTTAGTACTTTGTAACAAAAACATCCTACAAGCATCCTTGTGACAGTTCACAGTATTAAAATTGCATTAGAAAAATGTGCATGGAGAATTTGGGAAATTAAATATATAGGGCCACTTCATTAAGAGACTCCACAGCCCTCTGATGGGGACAATAAAAGTTTGAAGGGGGGGGGGGGGGGGAACAAAAAACAAAAAGTCCTGTTTTAAAAAATGGCAAGGTGGGTTTGTCCCTAGGATAGCATGCTGGACAGGTTAATATTGGGTAAGGGACAAATATGCAGGTAGGTCAAGAAAAAAACATGTAAAAGCTGATATCAACATGCATAGGGAGAAAAGGTAACGTTAGTTAAACACACAGCATATCTGGGAAAATAAAAATAAAGTTAGTTGGCCACATTATTACAGCCAGGAAACTTACCTTAATATACTCCTCATGCATAACTTTGATGATGGCAGCACACGTGTCCGGTATGATGACCCCAAGCGCCTGCGGAGAGATGCCTGTCGAGAACTTGAGGTCCTGCAGGCTCCTCCCAGTCGCCAGGTACCGCAACGTGGCAATAAGCCTCTGCTCGGCCGTGATGGCTTGGCGCATCACAGTGTCCTGCCTCGTGATATAGGGGGACAGAAGTTCCAGCAGACTGTTGAATACGGGGTCCGTCATGCGGAGAAAATTCCTAAAGTCATTAGGATTATTCTCCTGGAGTTCCCTAAGCAGAGGCATATGTGAGAACTGGTCACGCTGGCGCAACCAATTCTTGGTCCAGAAACGCCTCCGCCCCCTGTTTCTGGCCAAAGTACTGGACAAATGAACATATCCAGCAGCCATCCCATAAACAGCACCAACTCGCGAAAATTGACGCTGCTGCTCCATCATGGCTTCAAACCGGCCGGCTGGTCAGTCAAGAACACACTGAAACAGAAAGCACTCGCAAATCCAGCACTACCTGCGACAAACGCGTGACAAACAGATACGAGCGCACAGGATGCAACTGCTAAAGCAGAAACAACCTGCTAGCCTATAGCCGAATGACAACTACGTTACCGCAAGCACACGCACTGAACCCGTGAATACACGCTGTCAAAGCCTGGAGACCGAGAAGCGCGAATCAGCTCTAACCAAACCTTCACTAACACGAGCAAACCCGTAACTAGCAAAAGAGGAACAGAGGGCGGCGCCATTAAGTTTGATCTTCCCCTTTATAGTGACGTCGTACGTAGTTTACGTGCACGCGTTCCGGTACGACGGGAATTTGGTCCGCTGGTGTGTACACGCCAGCGGAACAAAACACAAATCAGCCTTGTACGCCGGAAACTGTCGGGCAGACAGTTTCCAGCGCACAGATCCGGTCGTGAGTACAAGGCCTAAGCCTAAATAGAAGAAAATACATTAAAATATCAGCCTCCACCTATACACAGGGCCGGGTTCCAGACAAGGCCAACAAGGCCAGGCCTCGGGGCGGCACTGCGGCTGAGAGGAGAGGACAAAAAACAGAGGGAAGAGGAGGTGAGATAGTTCTTGGCAGCAGCAACCCCCCTCCCGGTTCTCAATGTCATTTTCGGCAGCAGCCCCCCCCACCCCCCCCCCCCGCTTCTCAGTGTCCTGCCGAAAAAGTCCCCCGGCTGGTAATGTCCCCCCTGTACTGCGCAGGCGGGGGCGGCATTGAAGGACCCGGCCTTGGGGCGGCAAAGGGAGTAAATCCGGGCCTGCCTATACAGCTGTTGTCTAGTCTTCTGCACCCTTCATCTTGCCTGTTCCAATGACCTTCCAGTCTCATAAGCCCATATCAGCCATTGTCAAGTCATGTGCATCACTACTAACTGTCGTCTTGCCTTCTGCATCAGTGTCAGTTATTCAGTTTCCTGAATTGTTATCATTCATCATCTAGTTTACTGCAATTTATCAGCCATAATTAATGTGTTACTAAACCCACAGCAGTAAAACCGGTCTGTATATGCAGTAAAGCATGCTTGTTATACTCAGTGTGAAACCTAAAGGGTTAATCATCTGCATTGTGTAAAAAGGCTATTTGATCCTGTCTTCTTTGATCTGCCCCTTCTTCCACTGTCTCCAAAACATGTCCGGATAAGACAGAGTTACTGGAGTCAGGCTGCACTAGATCAGTTTGGTGTGTATTGCTAGAGAGTTTTTTTTTTCTTGGGAGAGTACATATGATCAGCACAGAGCCAATCAGCACTGTCCAGACAGAAGATCAGGGGTCCTGCATGTGTCAGCCAGTGCAGTATAAAAACTCCTCCTACACGCTTTAACCAGGCACTGATAGAAGTCATAAGGCTTCTATATACTGCTGATGAGAAAAGGTATTTAGCAGTTTAGATTTACTAAAATGATTGCATGTCCATGTTCTGTGTACTGTGGGAGACCAGATATAGTGAATGCAGGGTCCTAGGTTTAGTAAGACTTTAAAGTGGAGTTTCACAGAAAACAAAATATTAAACGTTAGCAGCTACAAATACTGCAGTTGACTTTTAATATATGGACACTTTCCTGTCCGGTGCACCTGCGATGTCGGGTCCCAAAGTCGATTTGTCCCTAGTCTCTCGGGTGCTGCTGCTGCCATCTTTGGTAAGGGAATTAGAAAGTGAAGCCTTGCCGCTTCACTTCCTGGATCCCTACTGCGCATGTGCGAGTTGCACTGCGTGATCCCACTGGTCCCAGCTGTCTTCCACAAGACAGCGGGGGGACGAAGTAGGCGCCGGACGTGGAGTAGTTTACCGCGGTGATCTATTCCTGGAAGTGGTAGCAAATACCTGTATTACACAGGTATCTGCTCCCTCCTTCCCCCTGAAAGTTGCCAAATGTGGGGAGGGATTCCAAACAGCGGATGTTCCATTTTTGAGTGGAACTCCGCTTTAAGCTTTTTGCATCTGTACTAGCTGTGGTAGCTTGCTCCAATGGTCCTATCCCCTGTGAATTCAGCTCAGGAGATGTTGTCACTTCTGAACTCAACTGGAGCCATTCTACATCAATCTCTACTTTAGAAGTTGCTTAATTGCTTGTCCCATATGCAATTACAGTTGTGCTCATAAGTTTACATACCCTGGCCGAATTTATGATTTCCTGGCCATTTTTCAGAGAATAAGAATGATAACACAAAAACTGTTTTTCACTCATGGTTAGTGTTTGGCTGAAGCCATTTATTATCAATCAACTGTGTTTACTTTTTTTAAATCATAATGGCAACAGAAACTACCCAAGTGACCCTGATCAAAAGTTTACATACCCTGGTGATTTTGGTCTAATAACATGCACACAAGTTGACACATTTGCGTAGTAATGGCTTTCTTCTGTCAACTCGACCATGCAACCCATGATTCTTCAAGTGCCTCCTTACTGTACATCTTGAAACAGCCACACCACATGTTTTCAGAGAGTCCTGTATTTCACCTGAAGTTATTTGTGGGTTTTTCTTTGCATCCCAAACAATTTTCCTGGCAGTTGTGGCTGAATTTCTAGTTGGTCTCCCTGACTGTGGTTTGGTTTCAACAGAACCCCTTAAGTTTTCAATTCTTGATTAGAGTGTGAACACTGCTGATTAGCATTCTCAATTCCTTGGATATCTTTTTACAACCCTTTCCTGTTTTATACAGTTCAACTACCTTTTCCCACAGATCCTTTGGCAATTCTTTTGCTTTCCCCTGCGCTCTTTGCGCTGTCGTAATGCGTTGTCCTTGGACTTCATTGTTGAATTGCCTCCTTCCAATGGATATAACACCATCATTTTAACAGTTGATATGCTTACTAAAATGGCTCATTTTGTCCCTCTTAAGAAATTACCTTCTTCCAAAGAAACAGCGCAAGCCCTACTTGATAATGTTATTAAATTACATGGTGTTCCTTCACGTCTGGTTTCTGACAGAGGTTCCCAATTTGTTTCGAATTTCTGGAAGGCTCTGTGTCATATTCTCCAAATAGACCATAGATACTCCAGTGGATATCATCCTCAAACAAATGGACAGACAGAATGAGTAAACCAATGTCTTGAACAATACCTCAGATGTTATTGTACCCATCTTCAAGATAACTGGTCTACCCTTCTTTCTCTCGCTGAATTTTCTTACAATAATTCAACTAGTTCTTCTACTCCCTACTCCCGCTTTTATGCAAACTATGGGTTTCATCCTAATATTCTACTGGAATCTCCATTACTTACAAACGTACCCTCAACGAATGATTATTGGTCTACCCTTTCATTCGTATTGCAACTTTTGAAACATAACCTCAAACGTGCACAACATCATCAAAAAATCTATTATGATCTTAGGCATAGACTTTCACCATCTTACAAAGTTGGGGATCAAGTATGGCTCTACAAAAAACTTACGTTTGCATTTACCGGCGAGAAAACTGACCAAACAATTTTTTAGTCCATTCCCAATTTCTAAAATTATTAATCAAAATACCATGCAACTTTCCCTCCCTCCGGAACTTAGGATTCATTCCTCTTTTCATGTGTCTCTTCTCAAACCCTACAGACCCAACCAATTTTCTGGTAGGAATCCTCCTCCCGCACCTCCTACATTAGTTCAGGGTGAAGAACATTATGAGGTTGAACGTATTCTAGACTCTAGGAAAAGAAGAGGACGTCTACAATACTTGATTAGATGGAAAGACTATGGTATACAAGAAGATTCTTGGGAAGATTCAGAGGAAGTGCATGCACCCACTTTATGTAGTCAATTTAATTCTACATACCCTCATAAGCCTTCACCTACAAAGATCTTATGCAACTATTAGTTGTCTTTACAATTCCTATTTACTACGTGCTTGGCATTAGTGTTACTTGTTTATGGACTTTGCCCTAAGTTGCTGAACATGTTCACTCTAACTTTTCTATGCTAAGGGTTTTTTTATTTCATACCAACTCCCTTAGTGACCTAATGCATTTATTTATGTTTAAGTGATATGATGTAGAGAACCCCAAAACTCCTGTTTGTGTGGAGTGACGCCTGGGGTCCCGTACTGATAATCACTTGCATATAGAAGTGCATTGGAATCTTCACGTGTATACTATCATTTTAAACGCTAAGGTCTGGTCGCATGTTGTAATACGTCCAACCTTAGTACCTCAATGCATTTCTTTATGTGAGAAAGAGATTATGTAGAGAACCCCCAAACTCCTGTTTGTGTGGAGTGATGCCTGGGGTCCAATACTGAATTCTCACATAAAGAAGTGCATTGAAATCCTTGCTAACCACAGTTGTGGTTCACTCCTGTTCATCATAGCTGTTACATCCCCATGACTCAGAATCCAGAAACGTCAGTGCAGCACTGGATGAAAGATGCAAGGGTCTGTCAGAAGTCCAGAAATGCATCATTGACCTTTTAGACACACACACTAATTACAAGCAAACAGATCACAGGTGAGAATGGTTTCCTTCAATAGCCATTCAAACCCCTTTGTGTCAACTTGTGTGCATGTTATCAGACCAAAATCACCACGGTATGTAAACTTTTGATCAGGGTCATATGGGTAGTTTCTGTTGCCATTATGATTTAAAAAGAGTAAACACAGATGTTTGATATTAAATGGCTTCAGCCA
The DNA here is from genome assembly GCF_905171775.1 of Rana temporaria. Taxonomy (NCBI): domain Eukaryota; kingdom Metazoa; phylum Chordata; class Amphibia; order Anura; family Ranidae; genus Rana; species Rana temporaria. The sequence continues at coordinate 203,836,917 of NC_053493.1, forward strand.
AACACCATCCACGAGTGAACAAAATGTATTTGTGTTATCAATTATATTCTTTGAAAAGTGGCTAAGAAATCATAAATTCTGCCAAATTCTGTACACTTATAAGCACAACTGTACGTATACACAAAAACATTCAAGTGATTTGTCTTTGCAGCAGTTCTTTTTGCATATCCCTGTAAATTTAGATACCTGGCCTATTATTAGACCCTGACAACAAAGCACCTGGCCTGTTACAAGACCCCAGCTGCAGAAAACCTTGCCTGTTACCAGAACCTTGGCACGTGGCCTTTTGTCTGATCCTGGCATTGGTGCTCTGGCTTAAAAAAAAAATTAACACGCTACAAAACCTGCAATAACTTTTGGTCATGGACACCACAATTACACATTTCTAAAATTAAATGTTTCCAGCAAGCTTTTTTATTTCCCTCTTGTCATGTTATAGCTCTATGAGACATTTCTTGTTCCTGGTAGCTATGTTACTTCCCTGTATATCTGGTAAATAGCTTGTACATAGTATAGTTTGCAGTTGCTGTTTTTTTTTTTATCTCCCTCCTCCTTAATATCTTAAAACAATTTCCATACCCTCCAACAGTCTTGGATTCCAGGGGTCTAAACCACTATGCACTACATACGCACTGCTATAATTGCTGTAGTGGGATTGCTACTCTCAAGCTTTTCCTATGTAGTGACATACAGTAGGTAAAGTTTTTAAGGAATAGTATTTTTCCCCTGATTGTATTAGTATTGTTGCTCTGTTGCTTGTATTTAACTATCCGCAAATGGACAATTTATACTGCATATATATATATTCTGGAATCTAAATACATTTTTGTTAGTTATCTTTGGCCTGATCACCTCAGTTATAACAAGATTGTAATACGTGTTTGCTGGGAAAAAATACCATGGATTATCTTACACTACCTGTAGGCGGCTGGCTTGGCCCCTTTTTAATAGCCCCTGGCTATCAGTCAGTCAGTCCTGTGTATGTGGGTACCCAGAGAGATCAATTTCACCCACAAGAAAATAAGTCATGCAAGTAGGTTATTGGCGAAAGCAATCTCGGTTTATTTGTGTTGGGGGGGTTCTTTATACAGTAAAGAAGAGGGGCGTAGAATAATGTTGTGTCAGCTACATTTCATTGGTTAATGCAAATACGCGTGTTAGTATCATCATTCCTGACAAATAGAAACTAGTAACTTCTAAGTAATAGTGGCATCAGTTCACACAAGTTTCGTTTTGTCTACGTGATATACACAGGAAGGTGAAATGGAGGAGTAGAACATATTTCATCAAACAAAATGGAAGTCAAGGAGTATTATGGTTACAGGCCCCCACACTACCTAGTTTGTCATTGTTTTCATATCTTATAAATCTCACAAATTTATTGTGGGACAAATTTATAAAGACTATTTCAGTATAAGGCAGGCCATAGATGGTGCTAATTTATTTCCTTCAACCTGTGATTGCACATATCCCTTATGACAGACAGTGCTGACAGGGGAATCCCTCCTGCTGGGCAATTGTCTGTGGGGGGGCGGGAAGGCATCCCCACCAGGAGAAGACAGTGATTATAGCTAGCGGCTATTGCAGCGAATCCGGCATGCTGGTGGTACCTAAGTTGATCAATCAATCAACTTGGGTACATTCAGCCTTCCCACAAATGATTCAAATTGTGTATGGCTGGCCTTACATGCATCTCTTGTACTGTACTGTACAATACACTGATGTATAGTGCATCACTTGGGTGAGGAGAGCTGGTCGTAAGTCCGAGAGTCACCGACCGGCTCTCCTGTCAGGGCAAACCGAGAAAAGCCATTTACCGGCACTTCTTGGTTACACGCTGTGATCAGCTGTGATTTGTCACAGATGATCATGTGGTAAAGAGCCTACGTCATAGGCTCTTTACCACGATCAGAGTTGCGGTGCATCAGACTGATGCCCCGCGGGCACTAGATCGCAGCTTATTAGGATAACTTAACCACTTTGCGCATGTCATTCTGTTATATGGCATACGGGAAGTGGTTAAGAGTATAAAATATCAGTTTATTACTGTTACTTTATCACTTTATTATTGTAATAAATAAAACTGACAAAAAGCACATGAAGGGGAGATGCAGATGAGGTAAAACTGGAGCACACAGAATCTGGTGCAGCTTTGCATTGTAACCAATCAGCTTCAGTTTGTTCAATTCGACTTTGACAATAAAACGTTGGTTACGTTGCACAGCTGCACCAGATTCTGTGTGCTCCTGTTTTACTAAATCTCCTCCGCATATGCTTTTTAGTAAATCTCCCCATAGTGTCCATTTAATGTTCTTTTAAAATATATGATTTTGTACTTGGAGGTGTCTAATATTTTAATTCCTAAATAGATTTTTATCATCATAGCATGCAATATGTTTTCAAGGTCTACTAAATACTATGTGGACAGCTAGTTAATGCATACAGTGAGTGATAAAACAAAGATGTTAGCTGTGTTCACGCTGGGAGATCTCTGTGCATTTATTACTGAGTCGTGCTGCAAAGTGTCGATCCAAACATTATTTTTAGAACAAGATTACAGATTAGGAATTGCAGTTTAGAAGTAAAGATTTAATAAAATATCCTCAACTACCGTTAATATAAATTCCTTTGTTAGCATAGCTGTGCTGTGTTTTTTTTTTTTTTTTTTTAATCCTGTCATGAATGAAGAGATGAGAAGAGGAAATTGGAAAGGAGAGAATTTATCCCCATCTTGGCATTCAGCTGCTCTGTTGTCACCTGTAATTGTTTGACGCTCCAGTGAATATTTGCAGGGAGTTCAGGAAATTAAAAAGAGACAGTATCAGCAAGGCAGATGCATGTGACAAACATATTGTTGACTTTTTGTAGCAATAACATAACCTTAAATCATACTGATGTATATCATTTGGAACACACCATATAAGTAAAGGAGGACTGAAATTCCTGCTACAACAGAGAGTAGAAAAGAGCTGATATGATTAATACCCGTATTGATGTTAATCAGAAGAGACATTTTTAAAACACAGAACATAACTCCTGTTTCGATTATGGAAATCAAACCGAATAAGTCTTTTCCCCTAATTTACTGAGTGAAATATGTTTCCATGGACAGAAGCGAATAAAATGTTTACATTTATTGATTTCTATTAAAGCATATCTATGGTTAAAATGTAAATGAGATTTATTGCCCTATAAATTATATCTGGTCTACGCCTATTAATTGGAGTACTGATGAAAGATGCAGCGTTCTCAACAGAAGCAATCCAATCCTAGTTTGCAGTCTGCAGTACAGGTGCAAACAGCTGACACGTTTTGGCGTATGCCTTAGCCATAGGCTATGCCTAAGGCCCCTTTCACACTGGGGCGGGAGGCGTGGTGGTGGTATAGCCCTGCTATACCATCGGAATTGCCGCAGGAATCGGCCGCTAGCGGTGCGATATTAACCCCCGCTAGCGGCCGGGGTTAATACTGCCCGCAATGCGCCTCTGTATTACCGCAGTTTCCCACTGTTTTAAATGGGAAGGAGCGGTGAAGGAGCGGTATACACACCGTGGCAGATGCTATAAATGTTGCGCAAACCAATCAAACACTTATTGCGATTTTTTTATTTTTTTGTTTTACCAAAAATATATAGAAGAATACGTATCGGCCGAAACTGAGGAAAAAACATGTTTTTTTATATATTTTTGGGGGATATTTCTTATAGGAAAATGTAAAAAATATAGCATTTTTGTTTTATAGCGCAAAAACTAAAAACCGCAGATGTGATCAAATACCACCAAAAGAAAGCTCTATTTGTGGGTCTAAGTCTTACACTGAAATGCGTACGCTGTTTGCTTTTTAATGTTCATATGTAGAATTTTTGTATCAAGGACTTTGAAGTTGCTGGCTCTTCTCTCATACTATTGGAGAAATATTTTTTAATTTGATACATTTTTATCAGAGAATTTTGAAAACTCCAGGTAGCATAAAAAAAGAACATAAAAGGTTTAGCCTCGTAGGGTACAATGAAAGCAATTACACCTACAGTCGGGATAGAATACAGCTGCGTAGATCTATGTAAGTAATCAAAGTACTGTATAGTACCCATCCTGACCTTCCAGGCTGCATGCTCGGATAAGGGTCTGGTATGGATTTTGGGGGGACCCCATGCCAATTCTTTTAAATTTTACGACACTGCGTCACTTTAATAATTGACATTTTTTTTTACACAAATAGAGCGTTCTTTTGATGGTATTTGATCACCTCTGCTTTTTTATTTTTTTGCACTATAAACAAAAAAGGGCCGACAATTGTGAGAAATATATTTTTTTAAATTTTTGATATAATACACATCCCCCAAAAAGATATAAAAAAAAACAAATGTATTCATCAGTTTAGGTTTATACATTCTTCTACACAGGGCTTTTTTTCAGCGGGAACGTGGGGAACGCAGTTCCGGCACCTCCAGAACTGAATATATGTAATGGCAAGGTGTGCTGGAGGATCCATTGATGCTGGTGCTGGGGAATCTGTTGTTGCTGGAGGGAATCTATTTGCTGAGGATGGAGATCTATTGTTGCTGGGTTGGTCTTCTGTTGTTACTGGGTGAGTCTTATGTTGCTGGGGGGGATTTACTGTTGAAGAAGGTGTCTTTGTTGCTGGCTGCTGGAGGGTCTATTAATGCTGGCTACTTGGGAATCAATTTTTGCTGGAGGGGACTTATTTTTGTTGCTGTGGAAGTCTGTCATTGCCAGTGGGGGTTGTATTGTTGTCAATCATTGCTGGTGGGATCTGCTGTTGAGGGAGGGGTCTAATATTGCTGGCTGTTGGGAGTGTATTGTCACTGGGGTGTCCATTGTTGCTAGATCCGTTTTACTGCTTTTCTTGTTAACATTACCAAATTCCATACAAAATACTTAGCACTATAAAATGATACTTGGTTCTGTATTCTCTAACAGGGGTGGTACTGGGAGGTGGGTAGGGGGCCGAGTCAATGGGGTGACTCAGCAAGGAGGAGTTCCTGCACCTATTCTCTGAGAAAAAAAGCCCTGCTTCTACATATTTTTGGTAAAAAAAAAAATCACAATATGCGTGTATTGATTGGTTTGCACAAAAGTTATAGCGTCTACAAACTACAGGATAGATTTAGGGACTTTTCGTTTTTTTTATTGTTTCTACTGGTTATGGCGGCGATGTGCGATTTGTAGCAGGACTGCGACATTGCAGCAGACAAATCTGACCCCAAATTACACTTTTTGGGGAACAGTGATATTATTACAGTGATCAGTGCTATAAAAATGCACTGATCAATGTAAAAATTACACTCACAGGTAAGAGGTTAACACTAGGGGACGATAAAGGGGTTAACTGTGTTCCCCCACTGCTGCAGGCTTCCCAGGAGGAGATACACCATACACAGGAATAGACCCCCTTATATATGCGCAATATATGAAGATAGGGACCGTTGGGTGTTACCAAGTGACGGTCCCTAGGGAACAAAATAAAAACAATCCAACTACATCAAACAGCCACAGAAACTCTTGATGCTATAAACAAGGCTTTACTACAGTCAGCCGACTTAGTAGCGCCTAAACGCAAAACATGCATCCGCAAAAACAACTCCAGCTGGTTTAATGACCAGCTGTCGTTGCTAAAGCAAGAGCGCAGAAGAGCGGAAGCAGCCTGGAAAAGAAGCTCTTTAGAGGAAAACCACACTATTTATAAGATGATAACAAAAAAATACCATAAAGAAATCTTTATTGCCAAAAAAAAATTTTTTTTCCAATATTATCACTAATGCCCTAAACCGCCCCCATGAACTCTTCAATCTAGTCACCACGACCATGAACGCAGTCTGTCTAGAAGCCCCTAGTTCCGATTCACAAGAATTTTGCAACGAATTATCGGATTTCATCAATAAAATTGAAAGAATCCGTGAAAGTATTCACCAATAAAGAATCCTCATCCACACCCCCTAAATCACAAACCTAATACCCACATAATTCCGCCGCAATCATCTAATTTCACTCTAAAACCCATTTCCATCGATGCCACTAAAAATGTCATCGGGACGCTGCGAAATAGCACAGCGCCCAATGATATCATCCCCACCAAACTGCTGAAAGAATGTGCCGATTTTTTGGCACCTGCTATCATGCAGCTCATTAACCACCCTTGCTGAAACAAGGTATAATCAAACCCATTCTAAAAAAAAACACCCTCGACCCCAAAGACCCTAACCACCGTCGTCCTATAACAGGCCTAAATGTCTTCTCCAAGGTAATGGAGAAATAAGTTGTACAACAGTTACAACGTCATCTGGACACCCATAAATTACTTGACCCATTCCAGTCCGGTTTCTGTCCTGGTCACGGGACGGAAACAGCACTGCTCAAAATATGGGATGACGCCCTAGAGGCCGCAGACAAAGTCTTCTAGTACTGCTGGACCTAAGCGCAGCTTTTGATACGGTAGACCACAAATTATTGCTGACACGGCTAGTTGAAGTAGCCGGAGTTGCAGAATGTGATTTATCTTGGTTCTCCTCCTTCTTGGAAAACCGATCACAAACAGTGAAACTTGGTCCTTTCACTTCTGAAAAACGCACGGTGTCATGCGGAGTCCCTCAGGGATCCCCTCTGTCGCCTGTTCTGTTCAATATCTATCTCCGTCCTCTTTTTAAAAATCATCAGTAACCATAAGTTACGAGGAGCATACCGGGCAGTAGCGTAGCATGACGTGCGCGGGCACGTGAGGACGCGGGTCGCGCTCTTGGGTGAGGAGGAAGGAGCATGGAAGCAGGACGGAGACAGGACGGATCGTAGCACGGGAGAGAGTGGATGCCCTCCATGCACTCACCGCACGTTGCTCCTCGTCGACCTCCCACGGAGCCGCTGAGTTCAATCCCGCCTTGCCGCATTGAGAGCGCTGTCTGCACTGTCGCGTGAGCTCTGCGGCGCCAGAACGGGATGTCGGATCTCGGGCGGTAAACCAGGGGACACCGCAAGCGGAGCAGGCTGAGTATTGAGAGGATAACACCCACCGCCCGCATCATTTCAGTTCAGATACCCACCCACATACGTGAGTATATGGAGCCAGCGGCACGCTGAGCCCCAAAGGAAAAGCCTGCACCCCCCCCCCACTCCCCCAGAGGACACAGGACGCGAGGTATTTTCTTTTTTCTTATACTTATTAAAAAAAAAATGAGAAAAAATGCTTAAAACTGTGCAGTAAAAGACCCGGAAGGAGAGTAAGCTGCAATCTCTGTGGACATTAAGCGCTGTGAAATAATGATAAGAGGGATATATTAGGCTGATTCATAAAGCTTTTCCTTTTGCTTGGTATCCCACATTTTGCCTGTCTTTTCTCAGTACGATGGAACATGTTTTTATGGGTGTGAAATACGGTCATTGGTTGTATTGAGGAAAAAAGCCTTGTAAGATTTGACCGTGCACTGAACTCTTTACAATATTTGACCAGGAGGACCCAATAAACTGGGGGAGCGGAAACTTATGGACAAACAGGTGCATGTCTAGAGTGACCTTGACTAGAGGGGCTGACGGGGACCCTTTAACGGACAGACTGAACCTACAACTGTTACTGGTCAAACAGGACAAAATACATCAGAAGCGGAAAAAGTCAGTAAACAGGCAATACTACAACTTTGCTTAAATATTTGATCCCAAAACCTGTATTTAGAAGGGCCTACCCTTCCGCTTCTCTCCTGCACCCCCTCCTTTTTTTTTTTTTTTTTGGGGGGTACCCCTGAGAACACGGTCTGGATCTCCCTCCCTCCCCCCCTCGAAAATCTCATACTACCTCAGGCCTCTTAAATTACTCCCCTAGCAGACCTAGATAAAAATACTCTCTGAAGTACACTGGGTGACATTTTTAAAAACCAAGGTTAAAACACCTGAAAAGGGAAGGAAAATTATGGGGGAAAAGAAGGGGGTAGTTTAAAAGAGAATAATAAAAATCTTGAAAATCGATCTGAAAATTTGCCACACAAATCCAGGATCACAATTTTTTTGGAACTTGGGTCAAAACCAGAAAATAAACTCAAACATTTAAAAGGGGAAGGAAAAAGAAAAAGAGAATATATTTTTTTTTTTTTGGTTTGTTTTACCCAGACACCTTCCACCCATCCCCGCCCTGCGGGCTTTACGTGTTATTACATCAATACCAAGCCCTGGTTTCCCTTTTTTTTTTTTTTGGAAACGAAGGGTCAAGCTGGGGAAGAGAATCAGGAGGAAAGAATCCAACATGAGTAAAATGATAAGTAGATCAACAAAAGGGGGTCCCCCCACTACCCCAAGAAATATAACAGCTACAAGCTCAATAAGGCCCTTCGTGACCAGCGGAGAAAGCCCGCAGGCTCTCGGAGCTCAGGGGACAACAAAGCAACAACAAGGTAACAAAACAAAAAAGAATGAAAATAAGAAGCCCCAGAGCGTAATCTCCGGAGAAACTTCCCTGGAATCAAGAGAGGAGGTGTCATTGGGTTGCGGTCTGGAAAGTAGTAGGATAGACGCACAATCCCCCTCAAAGGGAGAAATGGCAGAGATGTTGCTAAAGCTGGAAAACGCGATAAAGGGGGAAATACAGAACTTGCGGACAGATCTGGGTCACATGCTCGTCAGGATAGAATCAGCAGAGGAGCATATTGAGAAACAAGCCCAAGAATCAAATTTTCTAAAAATTCAGATCGATCAGATTCAATCACAACAGAGGCTTATCTTTTATAAATTAGAAGACCAGGAAAACAGAAACCGGAGACAAAATCTGAGGATAAAATCAATACCAGAGAAGAGGGGGGAGGACCTCAGGGTATTAATGCAGACGATATTTAACCCTGTACTGAAGAGAACAGCAGACAACCCTATCATGATTGAAAGGGTACATCGTGTGGGAAATCCGAAAAGAAGGCCATCCGAGCAAACAAGAGATGTTATAGTAAGGTTTCGATTCTATGAAGATAAAGAAGAAATATGGGAAAAGCTGAGGGGACAACCCCCGATAGTTTTTGAAGGGGCGGAAATCCGGATCTTTACGGATGTGGCCCCAGAAACCTTGGCGAGGAGATGGTTGTTAAAACCACTCCTAAAACAGATGATTGATCTTAATATTAAATACAACTGGGGATTCCCTGCGTGTTTAATCGGGACGAGAGAGGGAAGATCAGCGATCTTGAGATTCCCCGAGGACTTAAGCGAATTTTGCAGGAAATTGGACATTCAGATCCCTGACTTGCCGGGATGGGTGTAGGGGGGGGGCAAGGAGAGAGAGAGAGGGGTTCTCCCTTTTCGAATTCCCCCTATCCTCTCCCTCTCTGTTCACCTGGTCCCGACTTAAGATACAACATGCCTTCCTGGGGCCCTCTTTGAGGATGTACCTCCTCTTCGGTTTCTGAGGGGGACACCGGGTGGATACGGGGAGGATGATTGCTACTAGTCCTTCACCCCCTCTTTTGAAAGGAAGGGGGGGGGGTAGAAGAAAAAATCCAAAACCTCACCCAGAGCAAACTGAACCAAGAAAGGGAAATTGGTTCAGAGGTCTTTAAAAGGCCAATTGGGAGGTTGGGAGGGGGGAGGGAGGGAGGAGAGGGGGGGATGGGATGAGACCAAAAGGGGGGGCGGGAGGAGGGGGGGAAAGGGGGGAGGGGTGAAGAGGGAGGGGGGATTGAGGGGGGAGGGAAGATGCCCTGTCTCACCTGGACAACTAGATGAGAGCGTAAACCATAGAAAGGAAAATTGTAGCCCTAGATCGAGGAATAAAGAACAAAAAAATGAAGATGCTAGTAATTAAATGCCTATCATACAATGTTAAGGGACTAAATAGCCCCAATAAGAGACATAAGGTGCTGAAGGAACTGAAACATTACAGGGCAGGTATCGCATTTGTACAAGAGACACACTTGACAATAGGATCAAACGTAAGGATGTACTCGCCAGACTTTCCCACATGGTATTATGGAGATACTATCTCCAAGAGGGCTAGAGGGGTCGCAATTGGGGTAGCCAAGGGTACTAGATTCGTGCTTACAGATAGACTAACTGACCCAGAAGGGAGGTTCCTCTTTTTGAGAGGAAAACTGGAGGAGGAAGACTATACTCTTGTAAATGTATATGCTCCCAACATCTCCCCAATGAAATACATATTGGGAATTTTAGGGAAATTAAAAGATTTCAGCAGGGGAAAGATAATACTAGGAGGAGACCTAAATTTCTGTATGGACCCGAAAGTGGATAAATCACACCGGACATCAGAAACCCAAGACACACAATTAAGAAAGGTCAAAGCTAGCTTATACAGAAGTCAGTTAGTGGATACATGGAGGATTTTTAATCCTAATCACCGAGACTATACTTTTTACTCCCAAGCGCATGGTAGCTATTCTCGGATCGACCACTTCTTAGTGGACCATAGAATGTTGGAGGGGGTGGTCGAGACGAGAATAGAGCCCATGACGATCTCCGACCACGCGCCCATTAGTATATCTATAAAAATCTCGGGCAATCTAAGGCCTTATCAAAGCTGGAGACTAAATGAGGAACTACTGATTGAGGAGAAAAGTGTAACAAGGGTCAAAAAAGAATTAGAAGAATATTTTAAGATCAATGAAACTGAGGGAATCTCGGCGGCTACCATATGGGATGCCCACAAGGCAGTAATAAGAGGGGTCCTGATCTCCGAAGGAGCAAGGAGAAAAAAGGAAGCGATTAGTAAAAAAGTTAAATTAATTGACGAGATCTTCAGCCTAGAACAAATTCATAAAAAAGATAGTAAGCAATGAGATGTATACCTAAACCTTGTTAACAAACGAAATAAACTTAAAGATCTCATGGATCAGGAAACAAGAAAAGAATTCAACTTAATAGCAAGGGAAAGATATAGGTGGGGAAATAAAACAAGCAAACATCTGGCTCGGTTGGTGAAAAAAAAAAAATCAAGGAACTATATCGACAAAATTAAAAATGAAAAAGGAGAGGTTGCTCATACAACAAAAGAAATTGCCGAAACATTTAGATCATATTATGAAAAATTATATTCAGTAGAACAAAAGATTTGGCAGATAGGAGAGAAAGAAAATAAGATCACAACCTTTTTAAAAGAAGCAAGGCTCCCAAAAATTAGTCAAATCGATGCAGAGGGGATGGATAGGCCAATCACGGAGGATGAAATTAAGTCAGCAATAACAAACTCTGCCTCAGGTAAAAGCCCAGGCCCAGATGGCTTTACAGTAATGTACTACAAAAAATATAAAGAGATACTATTACCAAGGCTGTGTAAGTACTTCAACGGCCTTGGGAAGGAGTACAAATTAAGCAAAGAGGCCTCAGAAGCAACTATCACTGTCATCCCGAAAGAAGGCAAAGATCTGAAAGGATGCTCGGGTTACCGGCCAATATCCCTGCTAAACACGGATGTAAAATTGTTCGCAAGGATATTGGCCGGGAGAGTTAAGCAGGAAATGAAAAAATTGGTGCATCCAGACCAGACGGGGTTCATCCAGGGGCGTGAGGGGAGAGACAACGGTGTTAGAACACTGTTGATTATCCGGAAAATGAGGACAATGGGATCCCCAGGTCTGCTCCTGTCAATAGACGCAGAAAAAGCGTTTGACAGGGTAGACTGGGGACTCATGCTCTCTACTTTAAAGGAAATGGGGTTTGGCCAGGAGATGATGAACTGGGTGGCCGCCCTCTATCAGTCCCCTATGGCCAAAATTAAAATAAACGGCAGCCTCTCGCAAGCATTCCAAATGAAAAATGGAACGCGGCAGGGGTGTCCATTGTCACCACTGCTGTTTGTGCTGTCAATGGAACCCCTGCTAGCCAAGATACGCAACAGCCAAAAAATAAAAGGAATCAAAATAGGAGAGGAGGAACATAAACTTGCAGCTTTTGCAGACGACGTCCTCTTCTATCTAACCGAACCCAAAACATCAATTCCAAACCTATTAAGCCTCTGCTATGAATATGGAGAAATCTCAAATTTCAAACTAAATATCACCAAAACGAAGATCATGAGTATTAACGTTAGTAAGATAGAAGAAAAATCCCTGAAAAAAAACTATCTTTTCGACTGGGTCAGTGAACTTAAATACCTTGGGATATGGTTAGCCAAATCAATTAAAAAAACCTATGCGATAAATTATATCCCACTGCTAAACGAAATTAAGAAAGAGACAAAAAGAGTGGAAAACAGAGCAATATCATGGATAGGACGAATCAATTATTGCAAAATGGTTATTATGCCAAAGGTCCTATATAAATTCCAGATGATCCCCATAGCCCTCCCGAGAACTCTACTCTCAGCCCTTAACAAATTAATTATGAACTTCATATGAAAGAACAAGAAACATAGGATAGCTTCTCAAACATTAATGCAACCAAAAAAAAAGGGAGGACTCGCTGTTCCGGATGTTAAGAGATACTACGATGCGGTTATATTGACAAGGGTGGTGGAGTGGGCCAGAGTTAATAAAGAAAAAAGGTGGGTAAGTTTAGAAAATGAAATATCACAGGTAAGATTAGATAAGATAATTTGGAACCCCCCCAAATTTAGGACACTAGACATAAACCTACACGAGATAACAAAAAAGGCACTGAAAACATGGGATATAGTTTATAAAAAAATGGAGAAAGAATATAACTCACCTCTCATAGCACTGAAAAATAACGACTTTTTTGCACCGGGTAAGACACAAGTGGGGGGGCATTGGATTAAAAAAGACACTGCACAATTAAGAGATATAATGAGCGAGGGTCACATTAGAACACTGCAGGAGTTAAAACTCAATAAAAATTTAATGGAAATCAATGAGTGGAGGTATCAGCAGCTAAACCATTTTATCCAAGGTCTCCCTCACCCTCTGAGGTCAGGAGACCAGTTGTCAGATCTGGAAAAAATCTGTACCACGGAAAGACCTAAAGGTACTGTTTCAAAACTTTATAGGATCCTACTGAAGATGGGGGAGCCGGGTATACCCCCATTCATTGAAAAATGGGAAAGGGAATTGGGCACACAGCGGGATAGGAACACAATAGAGAGAATGTTGGCTCTGACCCACTCCTCCGCGGTGGACAGCCGCACGGCTGAAATGTGTTTTAAATGCATAGCCGGTTGGTATATGACACCAGATAAATTAAAACAATTTAAAGAGGGGCAGACAGGGGACTGCTGGAGGGGTTGTAGTACACCTGGAAATATGGAACACCTTTGGTGGGGATGCCCTAAGATAAAAGAGTACTGGGAAAAAATACTGGGTTGCGTGGAGGAGATCACAAAGGAAAAGATAAAGATGGACCCATGGGTTGTCCTATTTCACGGGGGAGAAGAAGGCATAAAAAAGTACAGGGATTCACTGATACCGCACCTCCTGAACGCCGCCAAGAGATTAATCCCTAGAAGGTGGCAAGATCCAGACCCCCCTTTGATTTGGGAATGGATCGACGCGGTCGAAGAAACATACAAAATGGAAGAACTGAAAGAGGGTTTAGAGGGAAATAATATTTTATTAAGCACAAAATGGGATAACTGGAGGATCTTCAAGAAAACTTGGAGTTACGCAGAAAAGCTAAGGGAAGAATTTTAAATGCCCCCCTAGAAGAATATCAGAAAAATCTATGGGTCTGAAGAAAATATCTAAGGTGAGACAGGGGAGGGGGGGAGGGGTAGGGGTAAGGGGGGGTAAAAATTAGAAATGGTCAACTTTCTGTTTTCCTTTTTTTTGTTTTTTTTTCTCTCGGTATTTTTATTTGCTCTATGCAAACGGAGGTACATATGGGTTTTTATGGGTTTATATGTATACGTGGATGATATAATAGCATATGTATAACATACAAAAAAAAAAAAAAGAGAAAGAAGAGGGAGGAAAAAAAAAAAAGAAAAGAAAAGTGAAACCAGAACAATAAGGAAATAAAATGAATAAATAAAGAAAAAACCCATATAAAGATAAGCGACACTAATGATGCAAAACCAAAATAGAGATGCAATGGGCTGGCACGGAGAACATGAGCATACAATCGCACTCTATGAGGTAGAGTCTGAAGTGAAAAAAAAAACAAAAAAAAAAAGAGAAAGAAAAAAACAAAAGAAAAAAAAAAAAAAAAATTAACCATAAGTTACTTTACCACTCTTATGCAGATGACACACAACTATATTTTCGCATCTGCAAAAAAAGGATCATTATCTCGGACTAGAGAAATGCCTTACTTTGGTAGAAAATTGGATGACAAAGAGTTATCTTAAACTCAATGGCTCTAAAACAGAACTTCTCCTGTTTCAGGCCAATAGAAAGATTCATCCAGCAATAACATGGATTCCCCCACCAATTCTGGGTCAAACCATCACCCCTAGCACCAAAGTCAAAAGTCTCAGAGTTATCTTCGACACCTACATGACACTGGATGCACAAATAGGGTCAGTAGTCAGCGGATCGCAGCATCTGCTGCGCCTACTATGAAGACTCACCCCCTTTATCCCAAAAAAAGACATAGCAGTCGTGGTGGGAACAATTATCTACTCCAGACTTGATTATGCAAATGCCCTCTATCTTGGACTCCCAAAGTACCAAATCACTCGTCTGCAAGCCGTTCAAAATACGGCCGCTCGACCTTAACCCGATTGAGATGCTGTGGCATGACCTCAAGAAAGCGAATCACACCAGACATCCCAAGAATATTGCTGAACTGAAACAGTTCTGTAAAGTGGAATGGTCAAGAATTACTCCTGACCGTTGTTCATGTCTGATCTGCAACTACAGGAAACGTTTGGCTGAAGTTATTGCTGCCAAAGGAGGTTCAACCAGTTTGAATCCACAGACAAGTTACTTACCTTGTCCCTGGATCCAGTGATGCATCCCCGCTGTGTGAGCGAGCGGGTCCTTGCTCGATTCACAGTGTCCCCGTGTGCCACCGATCTCCGTTCCCTGCGACGTTACGATGCACGGGGGCGGAGAACGGCGCCAAATTCAAAAAAGTAAACAAACACATTACATACAGTATACTGTAATCTTATAGATTACAGTACTGTATGTAAAAAATACACACACCCCTTGTCCCTAGTGGTCTGCCCAGTGCCCTACATGTTCTTTTGTATAATAAAAACTGTTCTTTCTGCCTTAAAACTTTAGATTGTCCAAAAGTTTCCCTTTATGTCAAAAATGGTTTTAGAGCAGCTAGAAAACAGCGATAATAAATTATAATCACTTGCAGAATTGAGCGATAGCGATTTGTGGGGAAATTTGTCATAAAAAAATAAAAGTAATGACAGCGACAATTCTGCAACTGAGCAAATTTCAGTGATTTTGAGTTGATTACATTATTGAATAATTTTTATAATAATTATATTATTATTTGTTATAATTATTTATTATATTATAATTTATCATTTTGTTTTTTTTAAAAAATCATATCCGGGATGCCTACTACACTCTTGTTTGGTCAGATTTAAATGAGTTATTCCTAAGAATTGCAGGCCTACAGTATAAAACGCCAAATTTCCTTGCAAAATAATTGTACCGCTTTTGGTACATAATTCCAGACAGAATCATACCGCCAGGGAGGTTAAATCCAATGGTTCACATACTTTTTCCACCTTCACTGTGAATGTTTACATGGTGTGTTCAATAAAAACATGGTAACATTTAATTCTTTGTGTATAATTAGTTTAAGCACTGTGATTGTCTATTGTTGTAACTTAGATGAAGATCAGATCACATTTTATTACCAATTTGTGCAGAAATCCATATCATTCCAAAAGGGTTCACATACTTTTTATTGCAACTGTATATATATTTTTGATACACACCAGTGTCTGTGGCTTTTAATGTCCCACTCTAGGGGGGTCCTTTCCTGTTCTACCCTGCTTCAAAATGACAATACAGCACAAAATCCTGGCCCTAGCTATGTACTGGAGTTTTAGAAACTTTGCTTTCTGCTAAAGTATCTATTTCTATTTTACAATATGCAGTGTTCCAGCATAGCTTCCTTTGTGGTATTTTAATATAGTCTCTGGTGCTCAATAAAATAGGTTTATGCAACATATCAATGCACCTTATTTCTCTTTTTATAATGTTGAGCTGTCCCAAGACAGTAGAGAGCTGCAAGATTTTCGGTACTGCTGTTGAATAGACACTATTGTTGAACTAATTTTATTATCCTTCGTTGTGATTGGAACTATTTTCACATGTTTGTTCCATGTATAATTTTATTTCCCTTGCATTTCTTCTTTCAGTATTTCAAGAAATGTTTTCCTCTAGAAATGTTTTTTTTTTTTTTTTAATTCTCCCTTCTCTTGCCTGTTTAAATAAAAAGCAATATCATCTATAAATGTGTTTTAATGATTATGATTTATAAAAAAAATCAAAACACTTCTCATTAAATTTTTATAATATCTATGATGCTGCTTATATTATATTTTCCTTTAAGCTAGCTATAAATTATTCATTCAACTTAAAAATGTAATTAATTCATACATGACTATACATTTATTGTCATATGTTTCTTTGTTAGTGAATGACAAATCATTGAAATTTGTAGAAAAGATTGAAGCTAATTAGCATGATGACATCTGCCAGCCCTGCTTGACAGTGACTACAGGTTGAATACTTATGAGAAATATAAAACTCCCTTAGGTGAAATTTCAAACAGCTTCTGTCGCCACCACCTTAAATATGTATACACTATCATTGAGTGTAATGATGTCCTACCAATGTGTTTGTTTGGTGCTCCAAAGGAATGGACTTAATACACATATTCAATATTTTTTCTTTTAATCCTTGCTAAACAAATCGCTGTACGTCTTTGATGATTATCCTGATAGTTTTGCATTGTTATTTTAAGTAATTTTTCCTAAAAGTAAAAAAAAAAGATTGTAACTCTATTTATATTAAACTTTTGTTTATTTGGAAGAACATGTCTATACTGTAACAAGTGCAATGCTATCAGAGGCTATGACATGTTTCTCCAGGGATGCTATTTCCAACCTTTAACCCCTAAGCAGTTGTCAGACAGGTGATGAACTTCAAAAGTAGAGATCAAGGAAGTGAAATACAGACAGACGTTACTGGCATCCAAGATATGCTTTAAGGTTAATATTGTATATGTTAAATGAAAGGCCTAGCAGTCTGCGTACTGCTGTAATTAGTTACACTAGTAAAATGACCCTGTAGTAACTCATTAGGGCTTATAGCTAAGCCAGTGGATGGCTGATCCAATATACTGTATATATATATATATATATATATATATATATATATATATATATATATATATATATATATATATATATATATATATATATATATATACATATATATGTATAGCGCCTGTGTACTTTATGGTACTGGTGCTAGTTAAATTTAAGGGTAGATCAGAGTGTAGTTAAACTCTGATCCAGATTGTTAAGTGCAAAACGGGGTCTCTGTCTCTGCTTGGCTGTGCTGTAGGCTTATTCTGTTGTACTGGGGTGTTCTTCCAGCCCCGGTGCTGCAGGTGGCAGCAGTGGAGTCAAGGTTTGTCCTCGCTGTGCATGTTGGGGAGGGGTATTTATGAGGCAGACGCCATTGGTTCGGGGTCTTCTTTGTCCAGTGTGGCACCCACCTTTAGGGTGACCACATCACGGCGCCCCGGCGATATGGCCTACCTGGCTGGGGCGTGCGTGCCACACAGTGTTCCTGGTTCCGAGGCCATGCTGGCCTGGAGCATCTGAACAGTGACGGGTACCCAGTGAGTGACTGGGTTCCCACCTCTGAAGATCCTAAGCTGTACTGCTGTTCGGTGGGGTATCAGTCTGAGGAGCGCCATTGAGAGGCTGGCGATCCAAAAGGGCCTGGACAAACCACCGGGGATCAAGGTAGCCGCACACTGAGGGATTGATCACCTGTCAGTCGGCACCTGGGCGACAAGTTGAAGGAGATCCAGGTGTAACTTATCCAAGGAGGGATATCTACAAGAATTCAATCCAGAGAGGGCCTGTGGCAGAGGTGTCTTTCTGAGGCTCACTGAGGGAGGTCTGTGGCAGAGACTATTTCCTCAAGTTCAAGTTCACCAAGGAGGGTCTGTGGCAGAGACTTTATCCTACAATTGTCCGAGTGAGAGAGGCTTGTCCGGGTACACAAAACCCTCTCAGGCGGGAGTGGCGCAGAGAAGTGTTACGCTTGGGGGCAGGACTGTTTCCTATTATAACGCCTGAATCTGCTATTCTCCTTTCTTCTTCAACTTTACTTTCCTCACCACAAGTTTACTGTTTTTACCCGGCTGGGTAATAAAGAGCACAGCAAAGAGCAACTGTCGTGGAGATTCCTTTACTTCTACTATATGCAATACGCATCATTCACCCCTAGGAATTCGGAGGAGCCATGAGGTAATGTGCCGCCCAAAAATCCAGCAGCTCCTCCGGGTATAGTGCTACATATATATACATGTATATATATATATATATATATATATATATATATATATATATATATATATATATATATATCCAGAGAAGTTTCCAGGGGGTACAGCTCTCAAGAAAATTTTAAAAGACTTACACATATAGGCCTGGATTCACGTAGCACTTACGCCGACGTATCTCGAGATACGCCGCGTAAGTGTAACGATGCGCCGTCGTATCTGTGCGCTGTGCCCATAGAACTAGATACGCCTGAAAATAGGCTTCTTACAACCAACGTAACTTGCCTACGCCGGCGTATCTTGGGCACATATTTACGCTGGAGGCATATGGGAAATTCGATTCTCATATGCAAATGAGTGAGATACACCGATTCACGAACGTACTTGCGCCCGGCGCATTAATATACACTGTTTATGTAAGTTGTACGTCCGGCGTAATGTTAAGCCTCATAAAGCAGGGGTAAGTCATGTTAAGGTATAGACCAGGGAACAGCCGTCGTATTTTACGTTGTTTACGTAGTAGTACGTGAATAGGGCTGGGCGTAGGTTACGTCACGTCGTAGGCAGTGATTTGACGTATCTTATGGAGTATTTACGACGTGATTCTGACGCATGCGTACTGGGATGCGTCCACGGGACGGGGCATGCGCCGTTCATTCGGCCCATCATTTGCATGGGGTCACACTTCATTTAAATGGATCACGCCCACCGCCCACCTACTTTGAATTAGACGGCCTTACGCCGAGAAATTTACATTATGCAGGCGCAACGTTTGGAGCGAGTGCTTTGTGAATACTGTGCTCGCCGCTCTGCTATACGTCGGTGTAGCGTATATTCGATACACTACGCCGGCATAACTATGCGCCGATCTACCTGAATCCGGCCAATGCTGTATTTCACGGAAATTGACAAATTAAAGACCAGAATGCCCAAATCAAAGATTGGAGACAAAGAGGAAATTATGCTGACACCAACCTAAGTAACTTATGCACATCAATTTGGATAAGGGCATAGAATGAATGTTATACTGATTGAGATGTCATGTGGTCATTGATCAGGGTGCTATAAGAATTAGGGATGTGAGGCTGTGTAACCTTTGTACTTGCAAGCTACCTATAAAGCAAAAAGCAACTAATAAAAATGTATTTTGATACACTGCATAAACAACAGCAACACAGCAACATATTCTATATAACAAGCATCATTTGGTAAAAATCATTGTTATATTTACAGCTCAACAACAACCAATGACGTGCAATAGAAAAAAAAAAGTAAAATATGAAACACAAATTCCAATAGTAAAGCATAGATAACTGCAATATATTATACCAAAGCAACAGACAAAGTAATACATAATGATAGTTTGGAGCAGTATACTGGGGCACTGGAAGCAGAAAGAGAGAACACAGGAAGAAATGATAATGGAAAAGAAGGCACAGCACAGGAGGAAACTGGAGGTGGATAACAGCACAGATGGATGTTTGGGTGGAAGACACCACAATAATCTTTCTCCTGCACTGTGCAAATTGTCCCAACATGGTGTCAAACTCCTATCTTGACATCTTATTGTATGTGGATACTGCACTCCTCGCTCCCTTCCACCGACTGATGATGTCCAAGTAACTGTAAATATAGGAAAATACAGATGGCATGTAGGCCTAGCGCATTATTCTCAATACATATTTTTGTTGAATAATAAAACATGGAGGTGAATGTACTCACAAACAAATAATTGCATCATAGCTTTAACATAACATTAACTGAATAAATTCTAATTCATAATGCTTGTAGACACATCAGCTAATGTGTTTTGAGGTTTCCATCTTCTTCAGAGCCTACAGAATATGCCCATTTCATATCCTGCTATCCATGATGATATACCACTATGAAAGATAACAACCCTGTATAGGTTAGTTTGGGTGGGGTGCAACACAGGAGGATGTTGTAGTGGGGTACAAGCTGATGCTTAGCACCAGGTGGATTCTTTGGGTGGCACAATACAGATGAGAAGCTGTAAGAGGAGGAGAGGCAGGACATTAAATGGAAAGAGAGGAAGAGAGGAGGGTTAATTAGGGGGTACATTGACACCAACCAGCATAGGGACATACTTGGTCTTGCCCCCTTACATGTATAGCTTTCCCAGGGGAATAGATAAAGTCAGTGTCCATGCTTTGGAACTGAAGATGGCCAAATAGACTAATAGGAGGCATGTAAAAATAAATAAGTAGAATAAGTAATAACGCAGACATTAAGACCTACAGTAGTTATAGCAACAGAAAAAATAACAGAGGTAGCCACGAAAAGAAAAAGCAGGAAGACAATGAGAGAATCCACTAAGACTGATTTACTAAAGAAGTTGAGAATATTTACACGGTATATTGTGTGAATATTTACATTGATTATCTAATAATGCACAGAGAAATAAGTAATTAGAAATTCGTTTTTTCCCCTGATTGGAAAATGAAAGCGAATATTATCACAATTTATTGCATGAAGATTCTGAACTCCTTTAATAAATCAGCCTCTTGTCAACTGACAATTTGATACCTAGCCACTCCCCTTAGACATTCACAATCACCTGCTGCGTGTAGGTCTCCGATATCTAAAGATATTTCTACTTGGTTCCTACAGGCATGAGCCAGAAACCTTTAAGGCCTCGTACACACGACCGAACATGTTTGCTGAAACTGGTCCGCGGACCAGTTTCCGCGGACATGTTCGGTCATCTGTACGGCCAACCGGACCGGATTCCCGGCCGAGCGGACAGGTTTCCAGCGGACAAATGTTTCTTAGCATGCTAAGAAACATGTCCGCTGGAAGCCTGTCCGTCGGACATGTTCGGTCGTCTGTATGACTCACCGGACATGTCCGCTCGGCCGAAAGCCCTCGCATGCGTCAAAGTGATTTGACGCATGCGTGGAAGCATTGACCTTCCAGGGTCGCGCACGTCGCCGCGTCATCGTCGCGGCCACGTCACAGCGTATCCTGTCTGCGGGGAATTTGGTCTGATGGTGTGTACAGCCATCAGACCAAATGATCCCAGCGGACATGTCCGATGAAAACGGTCCACGGACCGTTTTCATCGGACAGATCCGGTCGTGTGTACAAGGCCTCACTAGCAGAACTGTTTTGCCGGGTACACTCGATCGGAATTTCCGTCAAGAAAAGTTAAATGTGAGCTTTTGGTCAGAAATTCCTACTGTGTGTAGGCCCAATCGGACATTTTCTGTCGGAATTTCTGACAGCAAAAATTAGAGAGCTGGTTCTCAAATTTTCTGACGGGAAAAGTTATTGTCGGAAATTACGATCGTCTGTATGCATTTCCGACGCGAAAAAAACTTCCGCATGCTTGAAATCATTAAACTTCATTTTTTTCGGCTCGTCATAGTGTTTTATGTCACCGCGTTCTTGACGGTCACATTTGTGTGACCATGTGTATGCAACACAAGTTTGAGCCAACATTCCGTCGGGGAAAAAAAACACGGTTTTCTTGTTGGAATTTCCAATCGCGTGTACATAGTTACATAGTTACATAGTTACATAGTTAGTCAGGTTGAAAAAAGACACAAGTCCATCCAGTTCAACCACAAAAAACAAAATAAAAAAACACAGTAAAATCCTATACACCCAACTCCATACCCACAGTTGATCCAGAGGAAGGCAAAAAACCCCAGCGGAGCATGATCCAATTTGCTACAGCAGGGGAAAAAATTCCTTCCTGATCCCCCGAGAGGCAATCGGATTTACCCTGGATCAACTATACCTACAAATCTTAGTACTCAGTTATATTCTGTACATTTAGGAAAGAATCCAGACCTTTCTTAAAGCAATCTACTGAGCTGGCCAGAACCACCTCTGGAGGGAGTCTGTTCCACATTTTCACAGCTCTTACTGTGAAAAAACCTTTCCGTATTTGGAGGTGAAATCTCTTTTCCTCTAGACGTAAAGAGTGCCCCCTTGTCCTCAGTGATGACCGTAAAGTGAATAACTCAACACCAAGTTCACTGTATGGACCTCTTATATATTTGTACATGTTGATCATATCCCCCCTTATTCTCCTCTTCTCAAGAGTGAATAAATTTAGTTCCTCTAATCTTTCCTCATAGCTGAGCTCCTCCATGCCTCTTATCAGTTTGGTTGCTCTTCTCTGCACTTTCTCCAGTTCTCCTATATCCTTTTTGAGAACTGGTGCCCAAAACTGAACTGCATATTCCAGATGAGGTCTTACTAATGATTTGTACAGGGGCAAAATTATATCTCTGTCTCTGGAGTCCATACCTCTCTTAATACAAGAAAGGACTTTGCTCGCTTTGGAAACCGCAGCTTGGCATTGCATGCCATTATTGAGCTTATGATCAACTAAAACCCCCAGATCCTTCTCCACTACAGACCCCCCCCAGTTGTACTCCCCCTAGTATGTATGATGCATGCATATTCTTAGCCCCCAAGTGCATAACTTTACATTTATCTACATTAAACCTCATCTGCCACTTAGTCGCCCAATCAGACAGAGCATTGAGGTCGGCTTGTAAATTGGAGACATCCTGTAAGGACGTTATTCCACTGCATAGCTTGGTGTCATCTGCAAAGACAGAAATGTTACTTTTGATCTCAGACCCAATATCATTTATAAATATATTGAAAAGTAAGGGTCCCAGCACTGAACCTTGGGGTACACCACTCATAACATTGGACCATTCAGAGTAAGAATCATTAACCACGACTCTGAATTCTGTCTTTCAGCCAGTTTTCTATCCATTTACAAACTGATATATCCAATCCTGTAGACCAGCCGTCACTAAATGGCGGCCCGCGGTCCGAGTCCGGCCCGGGTGGCGCTTCTGCCCGGACCGCCATTATCATTTTAAATTTCAGCGTTGGTTTGCTGGGGCCGCGGGTTTCCCCAGCAACCAGTGACGCTGAGAGCGGAGAAGACAAGCAGTCACGTGCCGCGAGTAGGGGCGTGACGTCACGTGCGTGCCCCGCCCCCTGCTGCATGCGGGTCCACTCCTGGCTCTCCTTGCGAGATTGGGGCGTGACGTCACGTGCGCGCCCCGCCCCCCTGCTGCTCGCATTTCCCGGGCTCTCCTTATCGCGCAGCATGCAAGGTATGTGACAAGTCAATTAGTTGTCACTAATGGGCAGATTTGTTTGTTATTGTGCTGTCACGCTGATGGGCACCTTTTTTTTATGTTAAGGGGCATGCTGATGGGTATATTTTTAATGTGCACACTGATGAGCATATTTTGTTAAGGGGCACACTGATGGACACATTTTGTTGTGCCCATCAGAGTGCCCCTTAACATAAAATATACCCATCAGCGTACCCCTTAAAATAAAATGTGCCCATCAGAGTGCCCATTAACAAAAAATGTTCCCATCAGCATGCCCCTTAACATAAAATAAGGGTCACGCTGATGGGCACCTTTTATGTTAAGGGACACTCTGATGGGCACATTTTATTTTAAGGGGTATGCTGATGGGTATATTTTATGTTAAGGGGCACTCTGATGGGCACAACAAAATGTGTCCATCAGTGTGCCCCTTAACAAAATATGCTCATCAGTGTGCACATTAAAAATATACCCATCAGCATGCCCCTTAAAATAAAATGTGCCCCTCAGAGTACCCCTTAACATAAAAGGTGCCCATCAGCGTGACCCTTATTTTATGTTAAGGGGCATGCTGATGGGAACATTTATTGTTAAGGAGCACTCTGATGGGCATATTTTATTTTAAGAGCAACACTGATGGGCCCTTTTTGTATTAAGGAGCACTCTGATGGGCAGATTTTATGTTAAGGGGCACATTTTCTTGTGCCCATCAGAGTGCCCCTTCATATAAAATGTGCCCATCAGGATGTCCCTTAACATAAAACTTGTCCATTAGAGTGTCCCTTAACATAAAATGTGCCCATCAGTATGACCCTTATTTTATGTTAAGGGGCACGCTGATGGGCACATTTTATGTTAAGAGGGACTCTGATGGGGACATCTGATGTAAGGAGGCACTCTGATGGGAATGCCTGATGTAAATGAGCGCTGTGATGGGGACCCCTAATGTAAAGGGGCACTGTGATGGGGACCTCTGATGTAAAGGGGCACTGTGATGGGGACCTCTGATGTAAAGGGGCACTGTGATGGGGACCTCTGATGTAAAGGGGCACTGTGATGGGGACCCCTGATGTAAAGGGGTGCTGTGATGGGGACCCCTGATTTAAAGGAGTGCTGTGATAGGGACACCTAATGTAAAGGGGCACTGTGATGGGGACACCTGATGTAAAGGGGTGCTGTGATGGGGACACCTGATGTAAAGGGGTGCTGTGATGGGGACCCCTGATTTAAAGGAGTGCTGTGATAGGGACACCTAATGTAAAGGGGCACTGTGATGGGGACACCTGATGTAAAGGGGCACTGTGATGGGGACACCTGATGTAAAGGGACGCTGTGATGGGGACCCCTGATGTAAAGGGGCACTGTGATGGGGGACACCTAATGTAAAGGGGCACTGTGATGGGGACACCTGATGTAAAGGGTGCTGTGATGGGGACACCTGATGTAAAGGATGCTGTGATGGGGACACCTGATGTAAAGGGGTGCTGTGATGGGGACACCTGATGTAAAGGGGTGCTGTGATGGGGACACCTGATGTAAAGGGTGCTGTGATGGGGACACCTGATGTAAAGGGGCACTGTGATATGGACACCTGATGTAAAGGGGCGCTGTGATGGGGACTCCTGATGTAAAGGGGCACTGTGATGGGGACACCTAATGTAAAGGGGCACTGTGATGGGGACACCTGATGTAAAGGGTGCTGTGATGGGGACACCTGATGTAAAGGATGCTGTGATGGGGACACCTGATGTAAAGGGGTGCTGTGATGGGGACACCTGATGTAAAGGGGTGCTGTGATGGGGACACCTGATGTAAAGGGTGCTGTGATGGGGACACCTGATGTAAAGGGGCACTGTGATATGGACACCTGATGTAAAGGGTGCTGTGATGGGGACACCTGATGTAAAGGGGCACTGTGATATGGACACCTGATGTAAAGGGGCGCTGTGATGGGGACTCCTGATGTAAAGGGGCACTGTGATGGGGGCACCTGATGTAAAGGAGTGCTGTGATATGGACACCTGGTGTAAAGGGGCACTGTGATGGGGATCCCTGATTTAAAGGAGTGCTGTGATGGGGACACCTGATTTAAAGGGATGCTGTGATGGGGACACCTGATATAAAGGGGCGCTGTGATGGGGACACCTGATATAAAGGGGCGCTGTGATGGGGGCACCTGATATAAAGGGGCGCTGTGATGGGGGCACCTGATATAAAGGGGCGCTGTGATGGGGAAAAATGGGGACTTGAGATTCGGACCTCGGCCCAAAGAAAATTTTAGTGACCGGACCTCCTTGAATTTTAATTCAAGACCCCTGCTGTAGACCTTACCTTACACATGAGCCGTGCGTGCGGAACAGTATCGAACGCTTTTGCAAAATCCAAATATATCACGTCCACAGCCACGCCTCTGTCCAGGGTTTTACTTACCTCTTCATAAAAGGAAATCAGGTTTGTCTGACAACTTCTGTCTTTCATGAATCCATGTTGTCTGCTGCTTAAATAGTTTTTTTCCAGCAAGAACTCATCCATGTGGTCTTTTATTAAACATTCCAGTATCTTCCCAACTATAGAAGTTAAACTAACAGGTCTATAGTTACTTGGTAAAGACTTTGTTCCCTTTTTAAATATGGGCACCACATTGGCCCTGCGCCAATCCAGTGGTACTATTCCTGTCTTTAATGAGTCCCTAAATATTAGATACAGTGGCTTTGAAATGACAGAGCTCAACTCACCTAGGATCCGTGGATGGATGCCATCAGGTCCAGGTGCTTTATCCACCTTTATTCTGTCTAAATATTTCTGGACCATATCACTTTTGAGCCATTGTGGAGTTGGGGCTGTGTCACTCCCACCCCCATTTTGGATATGAGCTCCCCCATGCTCCATTGTATACACAGAGCTGAAGAAAACATTTAATAAATTTGCCTTCTCTTTGTCCCCAGTCACCCACTCTAGATTATTTTGTAAGGGGCCTACATGCTCAGACTTCACCTTTTTACTATTAATATATTTAAAGAATTTTTGGGGGTTTGTCCTACTATCTTTTGCAATCTGTCGTTCGTTTTGAATTTTTGCATCCTTGATTTCCTTTTTGCATATCCTGTTATATTCTTTGTAACATTTAAACAACACTAGTGTTCCTTCATTTTTATATTTTTTAAAAGCTACTTTCTTATTGTTTATAGCTTTTTTAACTTTGACCGTGAGCCACATAGGTTTTATTTTTAGCCTTTTAAACTTATTGCCCATGGGAACATACTTTGCAGTGAGGTTCCACACAGTCTTTTTGAAGAATTCCCATTTCTGTTCTGTGTTCAGCTGTGCCAATAGTCCCTCCCAGTCCAAGTCCTGGAGAGCAGCCCTCATCCTTGGAAAATTTGCTCTCTTAAAATGTAGTGTTTTAATATTTCCTGTATGTATTTCTTGCTTATAGTTAACATTAAATGAAATGGCATTTAGGATTCCAATACAGTTCTCAGGAGACAACAATGGTGAAATAATATGAAAAATAAATACTTACAATTAAACTGTTGGGTCTGTAAAACACTATGGCAATAAATTAACTTTTTTTTCTTACATAAATGATTTGAGCTAACTTTCCTTGATTCTAAATGTATTACTGAAAATGGATTTAGAAATATGTCTATGCTACTCAAAGCAGATACAGTAGATACATTATTTTATTTTACTGCATAAACCTGTAGTAGATATCTATCCTTGGTTGCTATGGGTAATTCAAATGCTTTTCTTTCCTCCTTTTATTAACCACTTAAGCCCCGGACCAAAATGCAGCTAAAGGACCAGGCCCCTTTTTGCAAATCGGCACTGCGTCCCTTTAACTGACAATTGCGTGGTCGTGCGACGTGGCTCCCAAACAAAATTGGTGTCCTTTTTTTCCCACAAATAGAGATTTCTTTTGGTGGTATTTGATCACCTCTGATGTTTCTATTTTTTGCGCTCTAAACAAAAATAGAGCGTCAATTTTGAAAAAAAATCAATATTTTTTACTTTTTGCTATAATAAATATCCCCCAAAAATATATAGAAAAAACTTTTTTTTCCACAGTTTAGGCCGACACGTATTCTTCTACCTATTTTTGGTAAATAAAATTGCAATAAGCGTTTATCGGTTGGTTTGCGCAAAATTTATAGCGTTTACAAAATAGTAGTTTTATTGCATTTTTGTAAAAAAATAATTTTTTACTACTAATGGAAGCGATCATCGATTTTTTTCGTGACTGCGACATTATGGCGGACACTTTGACACATTTTTGGGACCATTGTCATTTTCAGCGGTCCTTAAGTGGTTGAAGAAATTATATATTTTTCCAGTCAGAAAGAAAAAAGGAAAGTTGGGTTGAATTTACTTTATCTGTGCAAAGTCGTGTTTGTAAAAGTCACATTTTTTTTTTCCGCAAACAATTGTATGCTTTAGCGACTTTATATTCAACATGATTCATCTAATAATATGTTCACTTAAATAAACTTGAGTCACTGGGATGGGAAACACATCTTCTCATTTCTCTTTTCTTTTATTGTTGATACCATTCAATGGAATCCTAATTCCTACTCAGCAATTGCCACTAATACTATAGTACAGCGTGTATATTAGCAGTGAGGGACTTAAAAAACGGAATTCCTCCCAAGTGTATGATCATGGCTCTATTGCCTGTTAACAATTACAGGCAAGAATTCTTCTTCCTATCTCATTACCTATAATGTCCTTCCCATCCCATCAGGGTATCTATCTTATTTATTACTTGTCTAATAAAAGGTGTAATTGGAAAGACTGAAAGAGTGGGCTCTGAATTTTCCAAACATTAAGCCCAGGTGTAACATTTAATTTTATATTTATTTGTTAAGCACTGTTGCTATAAAAAATAATAATAACCTGTAGATGAAAACGATAAAAGAAAGCCCCACTTCAGCAGTTACTGCGTGTGTGTGTATGGAAAGTTTAAGGCCGAGTACACACGATTAGTCCAAACCGATGAAAACGGACTGAAGTTCAGTTTCATGAGTACAAACCGACCGTGTGTACGCCCCATCGGTCAGTTGTCCTTCGGTCCAAAAAAAGAGAACTTGCTTTAAAATAGAACCGATGGACGCCTGACCGATAGGTCAAAACCGATGGTTAGTACGCAAAAGCATCGGTTCAAAACCCGTACATGCTCAGAATCAAGTCGACGCGTGCTTGGAAGCATTGAACTTCGTTTTTTCAGCACGTCGTGTGTTTTACGTCACTGCGTTCTGACCCCATCGGTTTTGGAAACGACGGTGTGTACACACATCAGACCATCAGTCTGCTTCAGCAGTGAACCGATAAAAACGGTCCATCGGACCATTCTCATCGGATGGACTGATCATGTGTACGCGGCCTAAGACTCTCTGCTAGTTTACTAGGGCCTGATCCTCAAAAGGGATACGCCGGCGTATCTACTGATACGCCGTCATATCCCTGTTTCTATCTATGGAACTGATCCACAGAATCAGTTTCACATAGATAGGCAGAAGATCCGACATGTGTAAGGGACTTACACTGTCGGATCTTAGGATGCAGTACCGCAGCCGCCGCTCTAAGGGCTATCTATGCGTAACTGATTCTATGAATCAGTCGCATAGATACTCTGAGAGATACGATGGCGTTTCAGAGAAACGCCGTTGTATCTCTTCTGTGAATCTGGCCCAGTGTTACCAGTGGGTAGCAATCCTAATAAGTGTAGCAAGGCTGGGTACATGGGATGGTAACTATGATGCCAGACATTATTTATTAACGCTAGTTTAGAAAGCACTGATAGATTCCCTTGTAGTTATTAACAGAAGATTGGGCTTCATTTTTTTAAGGAGATTGTTATCAAACAACATACAGTATAGCAATCACACAAAGGCACACACATGTTAAAACCAGTTTAATTAGAGTCTAAGTAATGGCTAATTCCAGCAAAAACTAGAAAGATTTTCTAGGGCAATACCAGAGACACTGGCTCTCTCTTCTACCGGTTGTTGACAGTGCCACCATTTGCCATGCACTCTTCACATAGGAAACTAAAGTTTGTGGTGCTGGATGGATTTGGTATGAGTTTTTTTTCCATGCGAGGCTCCATTAGGAAGATTTTACTCCAATGAAAGTAGTCATCAGAACAAGAAGTGAGCAAACATATTAACAACAGGGACAGTAAAAACAGTATAACAGATTGGGGAAGTGATAACACTTTTTTTTTCTCTCTGTCTCCTCTGTCTATCTATCTATTTACTTTCTAATTCACTTTTTGTGCCAATAACAGTAATTACCAGAACAGAAAGCGAGAGAAAGGATGCGAATGACGTTGTGCTAAAGGCAAATACAAGCATACCCCACTTTTAAGTACACAGTGGGGTTTATTTACTAAAGCTGGAAAGCGCAAAATCAGGCTCCCTTCTTCGCAGAAAACAATGAGCTTCCAGGTTTTATTAACAGGCTTAATTGAACAAAGTCAGCTATTAGCTACAGTTTAAAACATTTTGGGCCAGATTCATGTACAATTCCGGGGGCGTAACATATCCCATTTACGTTACACCGCTGCAAGTTTTCAGCGCAAGTGCTTTATTCACAAAGCACTTGCCTGTAAACTTGCGGCGACGTAGCGTAAATCCGTCCGGCGCAAGCCCGCCTAATTCAAATGAGGCGTGTGTCATTTAAATTAGGCGCGTTCCCGCGACGTGCGTTACGTCCTTTCCTATTCCCGGACGACTTACGCAAAAAAAAAATTAAAATTCGACCCGGGAACGACAGCCTTACTTTAACATGGCTAGTCTAAATATAAGCCATTGAAATAGCATCCGTAACTTTACGCAGGGAAAAGCCAACTAGCGACGACGTAAGAGAATGCGACGACCACGCGTACCTTCTTGGATCGCCGTAAACAGCTAATTAGCATACCCGACGTGGAAAACGATGCGAACTCCACCCAGCGGGCGCCGAAGTATTGCATCCTAAGATCCGAAGGCATACGAAGCCGTACGCCTGTCGGATCTTACCCAAATGCCGTCATATCTTGGTTTGAGGATTCAAACTAAAGATACAACAGGGAAATTTGAAAATACGCCGGCGTATCAGTAGATACGCCGGCGTATTTCATCTGTGAATCTGGCCCTTGATACCTAGATCTACATATAACCTTTCTGATATTGGGTCCCTGGCTGAGAAATTCATCTAGTTTTTAGCCTAGACACCTTTCGGGTCCTATTATACTCTCTCCAATTACATCTTACTCTGTCAATCCCCATAAATGTTAACTCTTGCAGGTACTTATTATCAGCTATAGAAAGAACCCTTGTGGGTTTTCAATCCTCTTCAAATGTTTTTGATATTTTAAACAAGCAAAAAAAATAAAAATTCCCAGCACTCACATTGAGTGTTCAAAAATTATTATAGGAGTTTTATATATAAAGGGGTATATCAGTGAACTAGCCACTAATAGGACTAAGGCTAAGAATAAAACCAGATAAAAGTCTTATAGTTCACAGGTCCATATCCTGTATGGTGAAGTCTGCAGAAGGAAGAGTCCACGAGTGGGGGGCAGATGGACACATCTTGAGAAAATATGGAGGACCGTTATCCACAAACACAAATAGCTTCAAGGCACATCAAATCCGGGAAGGATAACAGCATGCAAAAGAAACAAAAGAAATGCAAATGCATGCAAAAGAAACAAAAATGCCAGGGTACAGGATTAGTGAAACACTGAAACTTTTATTTATGAACAATATAAATATCTACACTTACATGTAAAATCAAGGATGTGCAGTTTCCAGCAAAGTGGGAGATGTCATCTGTAAATCAAGCAAAAAAGAAGCCACTAAAGGAGCAGATAGGGCAGCAACCAGGAGAGCAGCAGCTGAATCTGCTGAGATGCCAAACGGTGGTATCCTATTACCGTCCTCTACGCTGGATCATAACACCGGAAACAGGGTGGTGGGTAGGTGCAGGTATTTTTAGTAAATAAACATTATATTGTTTCACTAATTCTGCTCACTGGCAACTTTGTTTCTTTTCAATGTTTTGGATATGCTTACCTACCCTAACGTGTCGTGCCTATTGTAAGTGAACCACCTAACATACTGCAGACCACACAGACATCCCAATGAAAAAGAACACATGTGCATCATACATGACACAAACAATTTCAACATTAAAATCATAACCTAGACTACAAGAAACTAATGTATGCTATTTTAGCTGATTATCTCTATTCAGCCTACAGGTCTTACACCTGAAGGCTGAATAGAGATTCAGGAGGAGGAATAAAAGTAAAACAAATTGGTAAGATGTGGCAATTTTAATTTAAGTAAAGTGATTTTCTAGTGATTTTTTTATTTTCTTGTCTTGGGGAGATTTATCTTGTAGAGAATTTAAGACAGTCTGGCTTACCTCTATGTTTGGTTAAGTTATGCCTTGCTTAGCTTTGTTGTCCATACTTTTAATGAGGTTAATTTGTATGACTTTAGGACAGAGGAGCAAAGGCAAAAGTTTCCTAATACAGTACTTCTTTTTATAGTATTCATGAGCTATCTTTTTCTTGCAAGCTATGTCATAAATATATCTATTCAACATAAAGTAATAATTTAATTAATGTGGATTTTGATCAAATAACTAAACAGTGGAGACATGCAATACTAATTAGGCAAGAAAACAACAAATAACCTAACAAATTGTATGTCATACAAAATATCTTCAGTTACTTTAAATTGCTTGTTATGTCTTTACAACCTTTGTTTAAAATTGAAGAACAGATCTGAAGACAGATGGCATTTTATGTTGTCTTATTGTAGCTAAGTAGTCACATTTTTTTTTACACCGTAACTGACTTTTATTTGACACAGTTTGCTGAGGCTCTAAAGTGCATTTCACTCTGACATTAACATGTACTGTATATTTAGATTACTTAAAGCTGAACTCCGTAAAACGTAACAATTCCAACTTGCAGTGAAGCTGTCTCTGCTCTGCAAGGTTTTCCTGCTCCTTTCGGTCTTGTGGGCATGAACAATTAGATTTACCTACCTGATCCTCCACTCCTCTATGCTAGACCAGTCTCCACAGCATTGTATCCCCCATACTCCAGTTGTCCAAGGTCCTGACATCATCAAGATAGATACAGAGTCCATAGCTCTGCTTTGGATGTGAGCACACTGGAGGACAATCCACCACTGGAGCATGGGGGAGTGCCACCTGCTGGGGTAGCAGAGAATCAGGTATGTAAAAGTGCTTTTACTCTCCCCTAGACCTACAGTATATGAGAAGTTCCACTGCAAGAGATATTTTTGAGATTTACTAGAGTTGAGCAAAGTGTGTGTTTATAGAGGTTGTAAGTCTGCAAGTATCTGCAAGTATCTGCAAGTCTGCAAGTAACAGTCTGGTGGTTGGTGGAAGAGGACACAGAGCATTTGTGGGGGCATGTAAGCTGTGTGAGTATTGGTCACAGACATTCTCAAGGCAGTCTACTCACTCAGCATCAGGCTGAGCTATTATAGCGGCACAACCCTGATGTTGTAAAGTGCTGCGCAAACTGTTAGCGCTATATAAATCCTGTATAATAATAATAAGTATCATCAGCTGGATACATCCTGATTCTGAAGCTGAACTAAATAGAATAAAAACTGCCCTTACCTCTCTACAATTAATTGACGTATGGCGTTGTCTACAACCGGGGGTGAAAGACCTGGTCCAAAACTCATACAGTCAGATTGATTATATTTTAGTATTTTACCACCTATTTGATTGGAAACTTGGCTTTTCAATAGGCTCATGCCTATGGTCAGGCCACTTCTCTGTATTTCTCTCCCTAATAATCCCTCATAACCCCTTTCCACGTGGAGGCTTAATAAAATCCTAGCTTTTAGACATAGTTGTCCAGGTAGAAATTCTGAAAACCATTTCCAACTTCTTGAAAAATCACAGTTCTGATGGCACCCTCTTCCCAATTAGAAACCCTAACAAGTATGCTTAATGGAACACGTATCCCTCTAGTTCAAATATTTTATTGTTGAAAAGAAAGACAAGATACAGTAAACATGTCACATTTAAGACAATGTGTCGTAAACTGTGGTGAACAATCAATCAGACAAGAAATTAGATTGGGAGCAACCATATCAACAGTGAAGCGTAAGGCAATGTCTAATAGATACATAGTAGCAGAGCATAGAAAAGACCCTCCAAAGAGGGTGGGGGAGGGAAGAGAATCATCCCAGGGGGGAAACTGGGTCTTCTAGGACAGGGGTCTCCAAACTTTTCAAACAAAGGGCCAGTTTATTGTTCTTCAGCCTTTAGGAGGGCCGGATTGTGGCCAGCGGGGGCAGAAAAAGCCCCGGGCCCAGCATTGGTGAGAATAAATATGGCCTCATAGTTTGCGATCAGTAGGATAAGGAGTAGTGCCCCTATTAGTAGGAGTAATTGTATCTCATCATTGGTATCAGTGGAAGAAAAAGTGCCCCCTTGTTGGAGTCAGTGGGAAGAATAGTGCCTCATATCAGTTGGAGGAATAAAGCCCTGAGGGCCGGATAAAGGCTAGAAAAGGGCCGCATCTGGCCCTCGGGCCGCAGTTTGGAGACCCCTGTTCTAGGAGATGCTGCTTGAGAAACACTTATCTTTCAAGCCACTCATGTTAAAAGTAAAGATCTTCTCTGAAAAAAAAAAGAATATGCTAAGCCTATATTCATGGTCTATCTCATTACCCCAACAGACAAGGGATTTACACACATTATTTAAAAATGGATAAACAACATTTTATTACAAATGTCTTTAAAAAATACAGAGCAAGCATGGATATGCCGTAATAGCATTTACAATAACACGCTCAAAATGTGCCATGCTACTTTCCCTATACTTGTGACTGTGTAACAGCTCTGGTGAACGGGAGTGAACCACAACTGCGGCTAGCAAGGATTTCAATGCACTTCTTTATGTGAGAATTCAGTATTGGACCCCAGGCATCACTCCACACAAACAGGAGTTTGGGGGTTCTCTACATCATCTCTCTCACACATAAAGAAAGGCGTTGAGCGGGCGCATGCGCGGCGCGATGCTGATGGGAAGTGCCTAGACACATCTCCTCCACACCCGGTCACATAACGGCCGTTTCCCCAGGGCTACATCGCTCGTTTCCGGACCAAAACCACCAGCACCCCTGCGGGAATACGAGGTGCATGCCTGGCACAAAAAAGAAAAAATTTCACGGCCAGCAGCACACGCTGACAAACTTTTTGATGACCATGGAGCAGAGAACAGGGAAGACATCCCAAAATGGCGCCTGCAGCAGCGTGTGGGGAGAAGATGAGATCGTCTCACAGCCCTCTAAAACTCTACAGAACTGTGAGTACAACTCCCCCCTATCTAAGGCGGACTTGGATGAAAGCCTCACAAAAATCTTTAACAAGTTAGTGGAAAAGATTGAAATCGAGGTACACAAGTCCACTGCTGCATTATCGCATGAAATTGCTAGTATAGGTGGCCGCACCGATTTATTGGAGACAAAACATGATGAACTTTCCCTGGCTCATAATGACCTGAGAAAGGACTATGAAAACCTAGCTGACAATTTCGCTTTTATGCAGGCCCAAGTTGAGGATTTGGACAATCGCAATCGCCGCCAGAACATTAGATTGCGCGGTATACCAGAAACTATCACTGATCTTTTACCAGCAGCATCCCAGATATTCCACAATCTTCTCCCAGAGAAACAACTATCCAAGCCCTATACCCTGGTGCAACCAAGAGACAGATTCCCGCGACCTCTTATAGTCACTGCAGAGTGATTTCTTGTCAACGTGCACTGAAGATAGACTACATCCAGGACACTTGTCCAACACTCACCCCAAGTTATAATTCACTTCGCTATGGATATCCCCTCCAGGCAGTGGTCCAATCCTCCAACCTGATCCTGTCTTTTTTCCCATGCCTCTGAATGGGATTATATTGTAGTCCCATTCATCCACAGGGGTTCGAGGGGGGCCATCCCAGGCTTCCTCTCTATATCCCCCCACAGGAAAACAGGACTGCCACCTATCTCACCTGGACATCTCCCACTTTGCTGAAATATCTTGGACACGAATTATTTTGTCACCTCCCTGTCATGCTCCTAACCTGACAGCATACATTTACAGTAGATAATTATGGCCGTGCTCTCTAACCTTAGAGTATTAAGTTGCCACACTGCAATTTAATCCTGCCATGCACATTTATTATGATGTTTATACTTACAGTTGAACCGGTTCTCCCTAAGACCGGGTGTGTCCGCCGTTGCTGGATTGTCCCCACTCCCG
The DNA here is from genome assembly GCF_905171775.1 of Rana temporaria. Classification (NCBI taxonomy): domain Eukaryota; kingdom Metazoa; phylum Chordata; class Amphibia; order Anura; family Ranidae; genus Rana; species Rana temporaria. The sequence goes on from NC_053493.1 coordinate 203,872,716, forward strand.
CCTCGATCCCTCTTTTGATCCCCACTTGTTGTGGTCTGGAGAGATCGGATGCGGGAAATGGACCATTTTTATTGGTCCTTCATGTTAATGTTTTTTTTTTCTTCTTATTTTATCTTAATGCAGTTTGAAATCAGATCGAAGGGGTTCTCACCCCTCCTAGGGATCTTATTTAACATCAGTAATGTTATATCATTTTGTTCTTTATGCAAAAAAATAACTTTTTTTATTACAGGCATAGTGTACGGTTATCTCGGTCGGTCTACATACATAGATATACATGGTTACATTCATATGTTATATTTTTGTGCTCACTACACATATTCTGGTATGTCAAGAATACTGATGTCAAACAGACGTACCTCAAGCCCTCAGTATTCCTCACAATACTACGAAGGTATAGGCCCTGAAGAAGTATGCCTGATATGCTTCTATGTCCTACAGTCTCTTCAACCCCTGATAGGGTCTGCGGTCCTACTCATAGGATGTTACTTATTCAGTGATGGGTCTTAAAATAATATCACATAATACTAATGGGTTTAATTCCCCCAATAAGCGTAAAAAGGCCTTCCAACAATATAAGAAAATGGGCGCTGATATCATTCTCCTCCAGGAGACCCATTTTGTATCCGCTAATCACCCTAAATTTTTTCATAAGTCCTACAATCAGGTGTACCTCACCTCATATGCTAACAAAACAAGAGGTGTTGCCATTTTTATACGTAACTCTATTATATGCGGATGACGCACTGATATACATCACTAACCCCCATCTCTCCTTACCTATACTTCTTCAACAACTAGACCTCTTCCATAAAATCTCAGGACTTAAAATCAATTTAAGCAAAAGCTCAGCATTGTCAATCAACATCCCCCCAACTAACCTTGGCCTACTACAATCCAACTTCCCTTTTACTTGGATCACATCCTCATTCAAGTATTTGGGCATTAACATCACTCCACTTCATAGTGACCTATTCAAAACTAATTACATCCCCTTATTCACACGCATCGCCTCCCTCTTGAAACACTGGTCCACTTACCATATCTCCTTCTTAGGCAGAGTCTGCGCAATTAAAATGAATATCCTCCCCAAACTCTTGTACCATTTCCGTACACTACCAATCAATGTCCCCAAATCTAAAATTGAAGCCCTACAGAGACTCATCAACAAATTCATTTGGGCGGATAAAAGACCAAGATATAGCTATGCTCTACAATTTAGATCTCAATCTGCAGGTGGACTTGGTCTCCCGAACTTATGGAAATACTTCCTATCTGCGCGCCTGTCACAAATTTCCCAATGGTTCTCCCCAAATAAAAATATCCCCTGGTTGAGCTTTGAAACCTCATCCATACACCCACTCCACTTACAGGGAATTCTCTGGTCCAAATATGTCCTTTACAAAGACCTTATCAAAAGAAATATTATAGTCGCCCATGCATTCAAGCTTTGGCAAGGTTCTAGAGACATTTTTGCACTATCCTCTGATATCTCGCCACACGCATCATTCTTAGGTGACCCTAGACTCCCCCTTGCATTTAAAAATAAACACCTATTCTCACTTTGGATTCATCATGGCCTGACCTCCTTGGGCTCACTGCAATCCAAGTGGACTTTTAGATCCTTCGATTCCCTTCAAAGAGACTTTAACCTCCCCCCATCAGAATTGGAAAGATTCCAACTGATCAAATCCTTCTTCCAAACATACTACTCTATCTCTACGAACACCCAAATAACATCATTTGAGAGAATCTGCAAATCCTCATCCCGAGATAGGGGCATGATCTCCACACTATACACATACCTCAATGATTTTTCTACCCCGGAAAAAACCCAACCCATGCTTCACTGGGAGTCAGATCTCAATGTAGAACTCCCACTGGAGACATGGAACTCTATGATAGAAAATCTCAAGAAGAGCAATAAGGCAGTCTCCTTCAGAGAATCCCCTATCAAATTGTTTACAAGATGGTATCTCACACCTTCGAAAATTCATTCCTTCTACCCCTCGGCCTCTTCGGCTTGCTTTAGAGGCTGCGGATCAGAGGGTACCCTACTCCACCTATTCTGGAGCTGCCCTTACCTCTCACAGATATGGTTGGAGGTTGCTCAAAGATTTGAACGCTCCTCCAAACAAAAAATATCCCCAACCCCCTTAATCTGCCTTCTATACAATAACATCCCGGATATTCCCCTTCCATGCTCTAGACTCCTTCACTCACTGTGCAGCTCGGTTCAGTGGATGATAGCACTTAACTGGAGGTCTAATGTAGTAATATGGTCACAAGTGCTTGATAGGATGGAGCTTTTGAAGATCTCAGAGCGAATATTTCACACAATCAATGACAGCCTACACATCTTCGAAACGAAATGGTCATACTGGTAGATCACAATTAATAGTTTTTTTGACAACTATGTACATTCTTAGCTCTTGTGCTGCACAACATTGTATACCACTTAAATATTGTCAATTATTGTTATAATACCTCATGTATTACCGTCCTCCTGATATGCCTTTTAAAAAATTCTATGCCTTTATATACCTATGCTTGTACTTTACTTTTTTTTGTACTATCCAATAAAAAACTTTTGTAAACAAAAAAAAAGAAAGGCGTTGAGCTACTAAGGATGGACGCATTACAACATGCGACCAGAGCTTAGCGTTTAAATTATAGCATATACTTGAAGATTCCAATGCACCTCTATATGCAAGTGATTATCAGAACGGGACCCCAGGCGTCACTCCACGCAAACAGGAGTTTGGGGGTTCTCTACATAATACCACTAAGGCCCCGTACTCACGACCAAACATGTCTGCTGAAACTGGTCCGCGGACCAGTTTCAGCAGACATGTTTGGCCGTGTGTAGGCCCGAGCGGACCATTTTCGGGCAGATCGGACAGGTTTCCAGCGGACAACTGTTTCCTGGACTTGCTTTAAAACAGTCCGCTGGAAACCTGTCCGCCCGGACATGTACGGTCGTCTGTACAGACCTACTGTACATGTCCGGCCGCCCGCCATCCCTCGCATGCGTCGAATGACTTTGACGCATGCGTGGAAGCATTTAAAAGGCAGGCCCGCCCACGTCGCCGCGTCATTGTCGCGGTGACACCGCGTCATCGACGCGGCGACACCGCGGACACGCCCCGCGTATTGTTTACGTGCAGACTTTTGTTCGATGGTGTGTACAGCCATCGAACAGAAGTCCCCGGGCAGACATGTCCGATGAAAACCGTCCGCGGACCGGTTTCATCGGACATGTCTGCTCGTGAGTACAAGGCCTTAAACATATAGAGATGCATTAGGCTACTAAGGCAGTTGGCATGAAATACCATCAACCCTTAGCATAGAAAAGTTAGAGCAAACATGTTCAGCAAGTTAGGGCAAGGCCCATAAGCAAATAACACTTATCTCAAGCACGTAGTAAATAGGAGTGGTTAAGACAACTCATAGTTGCATATGAGAGGCGAATATAGCTCAGGTAATTTTAAGAGTAGATGTCCCTTTAAGATATTCCTCTATAAACAGCCACAGGCACAACAGTTAGTCCCAAGTAGTATGTTAATATATACAAGCCATAATAAATAACAGCAATTGTTTTAGATGGAATATATGCAGCAGATCTTCCTACAGTACTACAAGTGAAACAATTGCTACTTATCCGTTTGCAGGGCTTGAGTGTAGTGACAAGGGATTCCGTAGTGTAGGGTGTCAGCAATGAAGGTCTTGAAGGTTGTCCCCATTAATGGCAATGTGAAGTAGCAAAGGTAACAGCAGAAATGCTGGAGTTGCAGCTTGGTGAAGTTTTGCAGCATGGGGACCATAGATTGTAGCGTGGACGACCTACGGCTGACATTAATAGAACAGTGGTCAGCACACTGCTCTGTTTATAGGATAGGGGCAGGTGCAGTGCATAAGCACTGATTCAAAGAAAACTGACGTAAGTTGCGGCGCACTTCCGCGTTTCACATTGGAATGCGCGCGGCGCTGCGCGATGATGTCATCACGCGGTCGCTGCATGCACTCCACGCCGGAACGCATTATGATGGCGCAGGAAGCGCCTGTTACAGACTGACATTAAATAAAGGATTGTAGATTCTAAATGATAGATGATGAAGAAGAAGCCATGGCTGCTCTTCTATATATTTTACAACATTTGTCGCTTCCTCAGGAGAAAAGTGAGCCAATGTTTATCTGAGAAAGAATTGTGTAGACATATGTACTATGGAAACATACATATCATATCATAGCTTTAATGACTTTTTACGGCAAAAATAGGTCAAATGCCCAGGCAAAGGAACCAGGAGAGAACTCTCAAGGAACTCCCCAGGGTGGACTTGGGAAGCAAGGATGGAAGGGACTTAACAACACCCCACATTATATACTGCATTGTGAAATGAAGGTATTACCAATGACAGTACCTCTTTTCTTCCTTCTCTTTTGCGTTAAACACTCAGATTCCTACTTTGAATGGTCTAGGGTTGTTAGCGGTGTACCCCAAGGTTCAGTGTTGGGACCCTTACTTTTTTAATATATTTATAAATGATATAGGGTCTGGGATTAAAAGTACAATGTTTGTCTTTGCAGGTGACACCAAGCTTCGCAGTGGAATAACGTCTTTACAGGATGTCTCCAACTTACAAGCTGAACTCTATGCACTGTTTAATTGGGAAATTGTGTGGCAAGTGGGATTTGTGCATCTAGGGGCTAAAAATAGTTATGCACCTGAGGGCTAAACATATGCATGCATCATACATACTAGGGGGAGTACAACTGGGGGAATCAATGGTGAAGAAGGATGGGTGTTCTGGTAGATCATAATCTTAGTAAAAGCATGTAATGCCACATAGGGGTTTTCAAAGAAAGCAAAATCCTTACTTGTATTAAAATAGGTATGAACTACAGAGAGAGAGAGAGATATAATTTTGCCCCTGTACAAGTCATTAGTAAGACCTCATCTGGAATATGCAGTTCAGTTTTGGGCAACAGTTTACACAAATAATATTGGGGAACTGGCAGAAGTGCAGAGAAGAGCAACCAAACTGATAAAGGGCATGGAGGAGCTCAGCTATGAGGAAAGATTAGCTTAACTGAATCTATTCTCTCTTGAGATGAGGAGATTAAGGGGGATATGATCAACATGTATAAAAATACTTAAGTGGTCCATATAGTGAACTCGGTGTAGCGTTATTCACCTTAAGGTCATCACAGAGGACAAGGGGACACTCTTTACATCTGGAGGATGCGCTACGCCGCCGTAACTTATCTTTTTTTTCGAATCCTCAAAGAATTTGCGCCGTAAGTTACGGCGGCGTAGTGTATCTTTGGCGGCGTAATGGCGCAGCATTCAAATCTCTGTGATGGGGGCGTGTTTTATTTAAATACGTTGTGACCCGACGTAAACAACGTTTTTTTTAACTGCGCATGCGCCGTCCGTGGGAGTATCCCAGTGCGCATGCAAATGAAACTGGAACAAGCCAATGTTTAAGACGGTGACGTCATTCTACGCAAATCCCTATTCGCGAACGACTTACGCAAACGACGTAAAAAATTCAAAATGCGAGGCGGGAACGACGGCCATACTTAACATTGAGTACGCCTCATAATAGCAGGTTTAACTATACGCCGGAAAAAGCCGAACGCAAACGACGTAAATAAATGCGCCGGCCGGACGTACGTTCGTGGATCGCCGTAACTAGCTAATTTGCATATTCAACGCGGAATTCGACGGAAACGCCACCTAGCGGCCGCCGAAAAATTGCACCTAAGGTGAGTGAGTGAGTGAAAAACGTATATAGCGCTACACATGCGAACTGAATCGCCTCTGGGCGCTTGTTTGAGCACTTCTCCCTTGAGCTCAGAAGAGGTGGGCTTTGATCTTTCTCCTAAAGGCCAAGTGGTTCTCCTCCAACCGAATGGAGGTTGGTAAAGTGTTCCAAAGTCGAGGGCCTTGGACAGCGAATCTTCTTTCTCCTTTCGACTTGTATCTGGTTTTGGGGATGTGGAGTAAATTTTGGTTGGAGGATCGCAGAACGCGATTGGGGTTGTAGGCTTTTTTTTTTTCCGCATAGGTATCGGGGGGCATTTCCCCAAATACATTTATGCGTTAGACAGAGTGCTTTGAAAGTGATTCTGTCTTTCACTGGTAGCCAGTGAAGGCTTCTCAGTGATGGGGAGATTGATTCCCATGTTTTTTTCCCAGTCACAAGTCGCGCGGCCGTATTCTGAACGACCTGCAAGCGCGTGATTTGGTACTTTGGGAGTCCGAGGTAAAGGGCATTTGCATAGTCCAGCCTGGAGTTAACAATTGTTCCCACCACGACTGCTATGTCTTCTTTAGGAATAAATGGAATAAGTCTGCGTAGTAGGCGTAGCAGATGGTGCGATCCGCTGACTACTGACCCTATTTGTGCGTCCATTGTCATGTTGGTGTCAAAGATGATTCCGAGACTTTTGAATTTGGAGCTAGGGCCGATGATTTTTCCCAGAATGGGCGGAGGTATCCAGGTTGTTGCTAGTTGATTCTTCCGATTGGCGTGAAATAGGAGAAGCTCTGTTTTCGAACCGTTGAGTTTAAGATAACTCTGTGTCATCCAGTTCTCTATCAAAGAGAGACATGTCTCTAGATTGAGATGATGATCCTTTTTGTTGCAGATGCGAAAATACAATTGTGTGTCATCCGCATAAGAGTGGTAGAGCAGCTTCTGGCTGCTGATGATTTCAAAAAGAGGGCGGAGATAGATATTAAACAGCACCGGCGGCAGCGGGGATCCTTGAGGGACTCCGCATGACACCGTGCATTTTTCGGAGGTGAACGGTCCCAGTTTCACCACTTGTGATCGGTTTTCCAAAAAGGAGGAGAACCAGGATAAGTCACATTCCGTAACTTTGGCTACTTCAGCTAGCTGAGTCAGTAATAATTTGTGGTCTACCGTGTCAAAAGCTGCGCTAAGGTCCAACAGTACTAGAAGACAAGGTTCTCCTTTGTCTGCGGCCTCAAGAGCATCATCCCATATTTTGAGCAATGCCGTTTCCGTCCCGTACCCTGGACGTACGCCTGTCAGATCCATCCGAGATGCCGTCGTATCTTGTTTTGTAGATACAAAACAAAGATACGACGCTCAAAATTGGAAATTACGCGGCGTATCAAGAGATACGCTGGCGTAATTCTTTCGTGGATCTGGCCCTAAATCTCCAAATACAGAAAGGATTCTTCACAGTAAGAGCTGTGAACATGGGGAATAGACTCCTCAAGAACTGGTTCTTGTCATCTTAGTAGATTGTTTTAAAAAAGTATATATATTGGGGGCTGCATTCTAAATATTGGCATGTAACCCAAGGAATGAGATAAAAACAAGCTTTAAAATAAAAAATAACAAGTTCCCTTAGTAAACCATGTGACAAAAAAAAAAAGGTCCTCTAATATGAATGAGAGATCTTGGATATCATCCAATGGAAAAAAAGGTGAGTGAACCAAACCACTATGTGTTGTCACTTTCTCCTGTGACTAAGATGGATAAAGTGATTCCACCACCACAAAGCGTGCACGTTTACCAGCTTGTGGCTAACACCCAGCCAGGGCCTTTTCCTCCAAGAACTTCAGATGGCCGATCAAACCACAAGCAGCCTCCATACACCACTATAGACCTTTGATCGTGAGGATGGTCAGGGAACCCAGCTTTTAAAACCACACTCGATTATGACGGTCATACCAGCCTTGGAGCTGAAGTCCTTGAATCAAATCCAATTTTTTCCACTGCACACGGCATATAATGAGAAAACAGGGCATCTCTGGAAGTGTGGCCATTTGGATTTTGTAGTATATTCAGAATGAAGATGGTTCTGTTCAGTTTGGCAATTGATTCCCATGCTATTGTGTGATTTAACCACTTTCTGGCAGCCACCATAAGCATAGGATCAGCTTATTCGTGTAATTTTGTTTTCATCTGTCATTGACTGTTCCTCAGAATAAGATGCGGTAATTGTGATTTAGGCATCCAGAGAGGCAGCATCTCATTCTGAGGAACAGTCAATGACAGATGAAAGCAAAATTACAAGAATAAGCTGATCCTATGCTTATGGTGGCTTTGATTTTTATCGGGACTTTGACATTATGGCGGACACATTGGACACTTTTGACACATTTTTGGGGGCATTGGCATTTATACAGTGATCAGTGCTATAAAAATGCTGTAAAAAATTATGTAAACATGTCACTGGCAGGGAAGGGATTAACACTAGGGGCCGATCAAGGGGTTATTTGTGTTCCCTAGTGTGTTTCTAACTGTAGGGGGAGGGGACTGACCTAGAGGAAATGACAGATCATGGTTCCTAGCTATTAGGAACTCACAACCTGTCTCTCCTCACAGAACAGGGATTTGTGTGTTTACACACACACCAGTCCCTGTTCTACCTCTTGTGCCTGGAGATCGCTCATGGCCTGCAGTCATCGCGGCCGCCGGTCATGAGCATCATCACCCCCTGCAATGCAGTGGGAGCGCTTGACCTCTTCAGCCCCGGACAATTTTGCTGGTCAAAGACCGGGCGACTTTTGCGATTCGGCACTGCGTCGCTTTAACTGACAATTGCACGGTTTTGCGACGTGACTCCCAAACAAAATTGACATCCTTTTTTTCCCACAAATAGAGCTTTCTTTTGGTGGTATTTGATCACCTCTGCGGTTTTTATTTTTTGCGCTATAAACAAAAATAGAGCGACAATTTTGAAAAAAAATCAATATTTTTTACTTTTTGCTATAATAAATATTCCCCAAAAACAGATATCATTTTTTTCCCCTCAGTTTAGGCCGATACGTATTCTACATATTTTTGGTAAAAAAATCGCAATAAGCGTCTACAAAATAGGGGATAGCTTTATGGCATTTTTCTTAATACATTTTTTTTACTGGTAATGGTGGCGATCAGCAATTTTTATCGTGACTGCGACATTATGGCGGACACACCGGACACTTTTGACAGATTTTGGGACTTTTTTTACAGTGATCAGTGCTGGAAAAATGCACTGATTACTGTGAAAATGACACTGGCAGTGAAGGGGTTAACGAATAGGTGGAGCTGTAGGATTTAAGTGTGCCCTAGTGAGTGATTCTTACTGTAGGGGGGGTGGGCTGTGTGTGACAAGACAGTGATCACCGCTTCCGATTACAGGAAGCGGTGATCACTGTCATTATCACTAAGCAGAGCAGGGAGATGCTTGTTTACATCAGCATCTCCCCGTTCTTCCTCACTGTGACACGATCGTGGGTATCCCCGTGGCAAAAGAGTCCGCGGGACCCGTGATCGGGCTTATGGTGGTGCGCGCCCACAATGCCGCGACCTTAAAGGGGACGTATATACAGGTGAAACTCGAAAAATTTGAATATCGTGCAAAAGTTCATTTATTTCACTAATGCAACTTAAAAGGTGAAACTAATATGTGAGATAGACTCATTACAAAGCAAGATAGTTCAAGCCGTGATTTGTCATAATTGTGATGATTATTGCTTACAGCTCATGAAAACCCCAAATCCACAATCTCAGAAAATTTGAATATTGTGAAAAAGTGCAATATTCTAGGCTCAAAGTGTGCCAATCTAATCAGCTAATTAAGCCATAACACCTACAAAGGGTTCTTGAGCCTTTAAATGGTCTCTCAGTCTGGTTCAGTAGGAATCACAATCATGGGAAAGACTGCTGACCTGGCAGTTTTGCAGAAAACCATCATTGATACCATTCAGAAGGAGAGAAAGCCTCAAAAGGTAGAGCCACCACACATAGATGAATCCTGGACATGGGATTCAAATGTCTTATTCCTCTTGTCAAGCCACTCCTGAACAACAAACAACGTCAGATGCGTCTTACCTGGGCTAAAGAACAACAGACCTGGTCTGTTGCTCAGTGGTCCAAAGTCCTCTTTTCTGATGAGAGCAAATTTTGCATCTCATTTGGAAACCAAGGACTCAGCGTATGGAGGAAGAATGGAGAGGCACACACTGCAAGATGGTTGAAGTCCAGTATGAATTTTCCACAGTCTGTGTTGATTTGGGGAGCCATGTCATCTGCTTGTGTTGGTCCACTGTGCTTCATTAAGTCCAGGGTCAACGCAGCCGTCTACCAGAAGATTCTGGAGTACTTCATGCTTCCTTCCGCAAACAAGCTCTATGGGGATGCTGACTCAATTTTCCAGCAGGACTTGGCACCTGCGCACACTGCCAAAAGCACCAAAACCTGGTTCAATGACCGTGGGATTACTGTACTTGATTGGCCAGCAAACTCGCCTGACCTGAATCCCATAGAGAATCTATCGGGCATTGCCAAGAGAAAGATGAGAGACATGAGACTGAACAATGCAGGAGAGCTGAAGGCCGCTATTGAAGCATCCTGGTCTTCCGTAACACCTCAGCAGTGCCACAGGCTGATAGCTTCCATGCCATGCCGCATTGAGGCAATAATTGCTGCAAAAGGGGCCCAATCCAAGTACTGAGTACATATGCATGCTTATACTTTTCAGAGCTCCGATATTGTTCTATGTACAATCCTTGTTTTATTGATTGCATGTAATATTCAAATTTTTTTGAGATTGTGGATTTGGGGTTTTCATGAGCTGTAAGCCATAATCATCACAATTATGACAAATCATGGCTTGATCTATCTTGCTTTGCATATAATGAGTCTATCTCATATATTAGTTTCCCCTTTCAAGTTGCATTAGTGAAATAAATTAACTTTTGCACGATATTCATATTTTTCGAGTTTCACCTGTGTACGTCCTTTTGCCTGTCTGTGCCATGCTGTCGATGTGTATAGTCATGCGCTGGTCGGCAAGCAGTTAAATCTCTGACATGTCCACATTTTTAAGTTTATCGACATAAATTTTATACTGATACGTTCACAAAGGCTGTGTATCTCTAACGGTGAGTTTGCTGTTTCGATGGCATGTACTGTTGTGGATTTATTAAGGCTTGTTTGAAGGGTTCTCTCACACTGTCTCTCACTCATTAGGTGTAGGGATTAATGATCAAAAAGCTTTTAAAAAAACCTTTAAATCTTCCACATCTTTCATACATTAGTGGCGTTTTTGCTCTTTCATACATTAGTGGCGTTGTTAAACTTACTTTAATGAAATTCATGTTTATTTTAAAACCATTCCTACTTTTCCAACTATTCTCACTTCTTCAACTTTTTCTTACGGATTTAAGCTATTCATCCAGTTAGCTTTAGCAATTTAGCTATTCAGCATTCCCACACATTTTCTGCAGGAAACAGTGGCTTAACAACCGGGGGGTCGTCGGTGTGTCTGCCCCGGGCGCTGAGCTGAGGCGGGTCTCTGTTGCTGCGGTCCAGACTCTTGCTGCGGTCCGGACTCCGGTCAGACTCGGACTCTCTCTGCTCTGTGACTGCCGTGCATATGTGCGGCTGCCGGGCCGCTTGTAGTGTCGCTCCCCTCAAGCAGGCAGCAGGCTCCTCCCACAGTGAGTCGGCTGTTTCAGAACGGGGTCTATCTGCTCTGTGTTGTGTCCTGACTCCTGGGTATAGCCGGCCCGCCCGGTGGTGACAGTCACAGGTGTGGCACTACCTGGTCAGGTGAGTGATATCATATGTATGCTGTGCTGTTAGACGGTATCAGGTGTTGGGGACGGCCGGGTGACCGTGATGGGTCCCGGTCTCATGTGGGTTAGTTTAACTTAGTTAGTGAAGGTAGGGGCCCAGTCCCAGTTGTAGTTAACAATTAATACAATGCCATTATAGGGGCCCCTGCCAGGATAAAGGTGATCTTTGCTAGATTATTCAGGCAAAAGGTTTGAATCTGTGCGGGGAGACCTGGCTGATCATTACCAAGTGCATATCTTATGTGGAGGAGTACATCAGAGGAGCTGTAGCAAGGAGCTTGGCATAGAGCCACATGCGTTATTAATCTTTATAGATCCATGGGAGTCGGTAAGCAGATCTTTTACTAGAGGTGGAGGTGCCTGCGTTCTGCTGTCTGACACTGTTTCCTGGACTATTTCTCACACATTTTTTGGGTGCATCTGTGATTCATCTAGGATTTCCATAGGAGTTGCAGCTGTGATTATTATGGCTTTATGGACTATTCATTCACTTTATTGTGCACTTGTTTCACTCTTTTTGTATTTCAAGCACATTGAGCACACCAGTTGTGATGTATATGTGAACTATCTTTTATGACATGTATTTGCTGGTTCTTCAATTTTGTTCACATTCCTTTATTCTCATTTCACAAGCAGCACAGCTTACATCTTTTTAATGCCATTATAGAACGTAGAAATTCTATGTTCTATAATGGCATTATATTTATTGTGAACTACAAGCGGCCAGTCCAACCGGGAATTGTATTTCCCTGTAACTGATATGAGGCTGTATTAAAGTACTAGAAATACAATGCCTTTATAATGTATAATGTTGCCTTTATAATATATGTATCTATTGTTTTTTCATAAAAAATGTATTGCTTTTTACCACCATTAAAAATGTAATGCTCTTTATCAACATTAAAAATGTAATGCCCTTTACATGTGTTTAATTATCCTTATAACCAGAGTGGATGTTTATATAAAGGGGGGGGGGGGCGGGAAAAAAAATTCTGCCCCGGGCGCCCATAACTCTGGTTACGCCACTGGCAGGAAATGCATTTTCTAGTTATATGATAATAAGAGAAAAGTCTGCCTACGTAAGAAGGGGATGCGTGGGCAAATTTGAAAAGATATATAAACTATGGGTAGAAACCCCTGGATTGGTAGCAGTATCTGTGAACATTAGATACAGTGTTTGGTATTGTATTTTGGTATTAGTGTCTATAGTTTGGGTTATACCTTAAGCTGGGTATATACAGTATCTGACAAAAGTGAGTACACCCCTCTCATTTTTGTACATATTTTATTAGATCTTTTCATGTGACAGTACTAAAGATATAACACTTTGCTACAATGTAAAGTAGTGAGTGTACAGCTTGAATAACAGTGTACATTTGCTGTCCCCTTAACATAACTCAACACACCCATTAATGTCTAAACTGCTGTCAACGAAATTGAGTATACACCTACGTGAAAATTTTGATGTCATGTGACTCGTTAGTGTTACAAGGTCTCATACTGGTCACTGGAGGTTCAACATGGCACCTCATGGCAAATAACTCTCTAAGGATCTGATAAAAAAGAAATGTTGCTCTAGATAAAGATGGCCTAGGTGATAATAAGATTGCCAAGACACTGAAACTGAGCTGCAGCACAGTGGCCAAGACCATACAGTGATTTAACAGGACAGGTTCTACTCAGAACAGGCCTCGCCATGGTTGACCAAAGAAGTTTAGTGCACATGCTCAGCATCATATCCAGGGGTGTATTTAGGTTTTGTGCTGCCCTAGGCCTGACTAAACTCGTGTACCCCCTAATTTAAATATGACCCACCCCTTCCTGTCAAGGCCACACCCCTTGCTGTTTAAGACCCGCCCTTCCCTAAAAAAAAGTGTTGCCTATAGTTCTACTTTAGGCACAAAATTCTGCAAATTTTATGGAGAAGACTAAGAAGATATAACCATGCAAATGGTGCAGCAGAAAATACATAGCACAGTGAGGAAGGTTTGTGGTTCAGGATAATAGGAAAGTCAAAATTAGAAGCCCCCCCCCCACAGTTGCGGCTGCTTTATGGGGGCACTAGACTAATTTGCCTCTCTGTCCAGTACGCCCCATAAGACTGGCGCTACACTAACAGTGTAGCGCAAGCCGGCGGGGACCCTTTCCATGCTGCCCCCCTGCAACGTGCTGCCCTAGGCCTGGGCCTTGTTGGCCTAGGCCAGGATACAGCCCTGATCATATCTAGAGAGTGTCTTTGGGAAATAGATGTATAAGTACTGCCAGCTTTGGTCAGCCTGTCAGTGACATTGTTTGGATAACAATTTGGATAGTCTTCCTGTAGCCATAAGTACTAGTAATTTTGTTGTCATAGTGTCTATTCCTCCTAAACACCCAATTTCCCTATCCACCGCCTTTCTCCCCCTTCTCTGATATCTTCTCTGCTAATTTCCTTACTTTACTCCTTCATTTCTGCCGCAAACCAAACTCAAGTGTAAGTTATCTTGTTATGCCATTTATCTCAGGTTCCAATTTCCTGCTTGATATGCAGCCAATATTCACCATGTGTGAAAGCTGAAGTATTTCCTGTTCACCCCTTACATATTTCATTATGAAACTTAATGGTCTGATGTCAAAGGCTTTTTGACTTTCAATTTACTGTTTCTACTTTTTCTATTCCTGTACTTAATTTTGCATAGAATAAAGCATTATCCTTTAAAAAAATTGAGATTTGGAAATGTTTTTAGATGTGATGTGCTTTAAATAAATCATCCTTAAATTACTGTACTGTACTATTTTAATGTCCTTTATTTTGTGGACATTGGTGGTTTGATGTGATACTGGCAATGGAAATGGTGGCTGTGGACCATTTGTGAATCCTGTATGTAGATTTAACATACTCATGTGTATACTGATCTCTATGCTCTAGGGCAGTGGTTCTCAACCTTACTAGTGCCGTGACCCCTTGATAAAATTTTCCAAGTTGTGGGGACCCCTAACAGTAAAATTATTTTCGAAGCGTGGGTTGACAGCACCCAAGGCAAGAAAATGAATTTGCGCCCCCAACCCATGGACATTTAGCGCTCCCTGAGTCCCTTCCGCTCGTACAGTATTAATACCCTTTCTGGTACATTTTAGGATGTACCACTCTTTCTCTTTGTTCTCCTTACTTTCCCTTTTATCTCTATCATAATTTCTTGTTTTTTTCCCCCATCCCTCTCTCTAACCGTATTTCTTGTTCTTTCTCTTATTCTTTTTCTCCCTTTTTCTTTGTTGCTCTCCCTCTTTTCCTCTCCCTTACATTATTCCTTCTCTTTCTCCTTGGTGGAGGGTGGGGGAAAAGGGACGAGTGGCAGTGCTGGCGGGGAGTTGGGGTTAGTGGCAATGTTGGGGGGAGTTCTGATCAGCCAACTTAGGTGCTCTTGATCAAGGTCACCTGCTGATCTGAGAACTGTAGTGGGGACTTTTAATGGCAACTATAATCACAGGTAGTGTTACTCACTGTGTCTCCGACTTTGTGGTGTTTCGTAGCATTGACACCTATGCCGAAATCTAAAGATAGGGTCTCCTCCAGCCCCTGCCACTTCACATTCCTCACCAGTAAGCTGACCTCAAGCCATGCCGTGAACTGTATGGGCGGCTGCAAAAGAGGCTAAGTGGGTGGCTATGGGCTCCAGGAACAGCCCAGGTGGGTGTCCACAGGCTCCAGGGACAACCCTTCTGGGTGGCTGCAAAAAGGCTGGGAGAGCAGTGTGGGCTTCAGGAACAGCCCAGGATATGGTGACCCCTGGCAAATCATCATTTGACCCCCAAGGGGGTCCCGACCCCCAGGTTGAGAACCACTGCTCTAGGGTCTATCCCTCCGCTAAGCCTTTGATTTATATGTGTGATGTTGGTGAATGATTTGGCACACACAGGAGTCTCACTTATGTTGTGGATCCCTTTTCAGGCTGCCTCTGTGCAGCCAGTGTCACTTCTACAGCGCTGCCATTTTGAAATCGTATGTCATTCTGTGCATGTACGAGATGGAACACATGATGTCTTGCACATGTGCCCTATGACATTACATTCATCTGTTTTTAAAAAAAAGCCTTCCCCCAAGATAGTGTGCTTTTTTAAACTGCAAATTCGTTTACTGTTGTACGACACATGTGCAAGATGAAGCGAATTACATCATGCGCAGTATGAGAATGCTACAAGTTCTCATATGTTAAGTAATTGGTGTTTAAAATTTCACATTAGCTTGCAGAGATATATGCTAATGTTAAATTTAATAGAAAGGGGAAAGGTCTGCTTTACATGTAGATGCATGGTAAAATCTGATGCTCTACTTACTACCGTTCCCTTGTGCCTTTTTTTGCTCCGGAAATATGTGCATGAAAATGCAAGAAAACCTTTGGTGTCTGCTTGTATGAATCTGTATGACATCACAAAAACAGTATGGCTACTTTGTTTTTTGTTTACATCTTTATCCCTCGCACCTGTAAACCCCTTATGGACCAGAGCCAATTTAACATGTCTGCTATTGACCCTTTTGTCTCGTACACACGACCGGTTTTCCCGATGAGAAAACTGCCATTTTTTAGAAAACCGGCCGTGTGTATGCTCCATAGCAGTTTACCAGACGAGAAAACTGCCCGCAAAAAAATTCGAACCTGCTCGATTTTTTCCCGTCGTGTTTCCCATCAGTCTTTTTCTCGTCACAACAAAAGTGTATGCTTTTCCAAGGGAAAAAAAACTTGCATGCTCAGAATCAAGTATGAGACGGGAGCGCTCGTTTAGGTAAAACTAGCGTTCGTAATGGAGATAACACATTCCTCGCGCTGTAACGGACTGAAAAGCACAAGGCTGAAAAGTGTGAATCGTCTCTCACCAAACTTTTACTAACACGAGGATCAGCAAAAGCAGCCCAAAGGGTGGCACCATTTAAATGGAACGTCCCCTTTATAGTGCCGTCATACGTGTTGGACGTCACCGCGCTTTGACTGAACGTGTGTATGCAAGGCAGGCTTGAGAGGAATCACGTCGGGAAAAACGTCAGGTTTTGGCATGTCACGAAAACCGTTGTGTGTACAGGGCATCAGATTTGGTGATACCTTTGCCATTAATAAAGTTAACAAAGTACTAAAGATATCATTTCATGACTGGGGGCGGGGGGAGAGACAAACAATACTTTCTTTTGGTGATATTGGCTTGCAGAAATTATTTTATCTTCCATGCGATCTATAAACAAAACAATTCAACTAAAATAAATGGCTATTTAAAAAAACAAGTTTACACTTTATTTTATAATCTGTTCCACTTAAAATGACACCAAAATAATAATTATGGTATAAAGTGCTGTAAGTTATTTACCAATAAATTAAAGAAATGGTTTATGTTTTTTTTTTTTTTATGTGGCCAAAAATTAACAAACAAATAAAAAAACACACAAAAAGTTAAACATTAATGGTTACATTTTTCTTAAGAAAAAAAAACAATAAATAACTTTAGCTAAATGGAGAAGGAGTTAGTTAGGATGGAATTAGAATGAACTAAATGTGAATAAGGGGTTAGATTGGAACATATTTAATATTCCATTTTTTTTTGTAATACTAGCTTAAGAACTAAACAATGATAAAGCTCATAGGGCCAGATTCTCGTAGAATGGCGTAACTTAGGGCGGGCGTAACGTATCTCATTTACGTTACGCCGCCGCAAGTTTTTCAGGCAAGTGCTTTATTCAGAAAGCACTTGCCTGTAAAGTTGCGGCGGCGTAGCGTAAATCACCCGGCGCAAGCCCGCCAAATTCAAATTAGGCGGGTAGGGGACGTGTAGCATTTCAATTAAGCGCGTTCCCGTGCCGAACGTACTGTGCATGCTCCGTCCGTAAAATCTCCCAGGGTGCATTGCTCCAAATGACGTTGCAAGGACGTCATTGGTTTCGATGTGAACATAAATGGCGTCCAGCCCCATTCACGGACGACTTTATAAATTTTGACGCGGGAACGACGGCCATACTTAACATTAATTGCGCCTCATATACCCAGGGGCAACTTTACGCCGGGACAAGCCTAACGTAAACGTCGTAACTTTACTGCGTCGGCTGCGTGTACTTTCGGGAATTCGCGTATCTAGCTAATTTGCATACTCGACGGGAAAACGATGGAGGCGACACCTAGCGGACAAAAAAAAAATTGCATTTAAGATCCGACGGCGTAAGAGCCTTATGCCTGTCGGATCTAATGGATATCTATGCGTAACTGATTCTAAGAATCAGTCGCATAGATACGACGGCCCAGATTAGGACTTACGATGGCGTACATGGCGTTGCGCCTTCGTAAGCCCTTTGAGAATCTGGGCCATAGTCTTGCCTTTAAGTTTTTGCCTTCTATTCAACAATAAAATGTTACAGACAAGGGGCTAGATTCAGCAAGAATTTACGCCGGCGTATCTATAGATACGCCGCGTAAATTCAAAGCTGCGCCGGCGTATCTTCTTTCTGTATTCAGAAAGCAAGATACGTCGAAATTAGGCTAAGATCCGACTGGCGTCTCTTACGCCGTCGTATCTTAGGGTGCATATTTACGCTGGCCGCTAGGTGTAGCTTCCGTCGTTTTCGGCGTAGAATATGCAAATGACCTAAATACGCCGATTCACAAACGTATGTGCGCCGGCGGATTTTTTCACGTCGTTTGCGTAAGGCTTTTTCCGGCGTAACGTTGCTCCTGCTTCTATGAGGCGTACGCAATGTTAAGTATGGACGTCGTTCCTGCGTCGAATTTTGAATTTTTTACATCGTTTGCGTAAGTCGTTCGTGAATAGGCTGGACGTAATTTACATTCACGTCGAAAGCAATGACGATTTGCGGCGGAATTTCGAGCATGCGCACTGGGATTCTTTCACAAACGGCGCATGCGCCGTTTCGTAAAAAACGTAAAATACGCGGAGTCAACAATAATTTAAATAAAACACGCCCACATCATCCCCATTTGAATTAGGCGGGCTTACGCCGGCCCACATACGTTACGCCGCCGTAACTTAGGGCGCAAGTTCTTTATGAATACGGAACTTGCGCCCTAATTTACGGCGGCGTAACGTTTTAGAGATACGTTACGCCCGCACTAAATTACGCAGGGCTATCTGAATCTTGCCCAAGATCTCCATTTTCCTCTGCACCGTTGGCAATAAATTTGTTGGACAATCTTGTGGGAAGGTTGGTTTCAGGATTTATTAAGTCAAAATAATGTCAGGTTCATATTTATGAGTTGTTTACTACTTTACAAAGAAGAAGGTCTTACCCCCAATGATGTAGGTGGTCACGTTTATTTTTTTTTGTTTTTATGAAATGGCTGTTAACAATGGAAAATCTGCCACTGGTCAGAAATCTATACGTAAAGGTTAAATGTGAAATAGCCACAGTACAAAACACCGAAGATTGCTATGAATCAAATCATTGTTATGATATCCTGTAATTTCTGGTTGTATTTATTCTGTTTCAGATAGACTGCAGATAGCACTTGTAGGATACAGTTAAGATTTGTATCAGATGGCTTAATAATATTCTCATTGGCACACAGTTTGTAGTTTACCTCATGCACTTTTCTTTTCTAATTCCATGAAATAGGCACAGTTGAGGAATTCTAAATATTAATGGGGATTAGCCCTGGCCCTGGCTTCTTATATCTCTTGGATACTCAAAAAGTAAGATCTTCCTGCCAAATTTTCAAATTTCCTTCTTGACCACCTAAGAGTTTTGGATGTTCCTGTCTATCTTTGGGTGTTCCTTTTCTTACATTCTTCCTAATAAAAAATAAGTAAAAATGAACCACTAGCAGACCAGCTCACCCAGATATACTGCGGCAGGTCAGCTCTCCTGAGCGAACGGACGTACCTGTATGTCAGTCTGTCCAAAGAAGAGCGTGCCCACGGGTCCCACTGACTTGATGTCCGGCGATCCACAATTAAAGAAGGTGATTCCCCTGTTCTGCCAGATGAAATGACAGAGATCTACTGATCCCAGTGATCAGGAACAGTGATCTCTGTCATGTTCCAGTAAGCCCATCCCCCCTACAGTTAGAACATGCTGAGGGAACACACTAAACCCCTTGATCACCCCCTAGCGTTTTAACCCCTTTCCTGACAGTGACATTTTTACATTGATCAGTGTATTTTTATATCAATGTAATAATGTCACTGGTCCCCAGTCATTTGGGGTCAGATTTATCCACCACAATGTCACAGTCCTGCTAAAAAATCGCAGATCGCCGACATTACCAGGAAAAACAATAAAAATAAATAAACGTCTGGAACTATCCCATAGTTTGTAGACACGATAACTTTTGTGCAAACAAATCAATATATGCCTATTATATGCGATTTTTGTTACAAAAAAATATGTAGAATATATATTGGCCTAAACTGATGAATACATTTTCTTATATATTTTTTTTAATATGTATTATAGCAGAAAGTAAAAATAGTTTTAAAAAAAAAATTGGTTTTGTTTGTTTATTGCGCAAAAAATTAAAACTGCAAAGGTGAACAAACACCATCAAAAGAAAGCTCTATTTGTGGGTAAAAAAGGACTTCAATTTTGTTTGGGTATCGCATCGCAGGACCGCACAATTGTCAGTTAAGTTGACGCAGTGCCGTATTAAAAAAAATGTCCTGTCATTAAAGAGGAAGTAAACCCGGTTACACATTTAAAAAAAAATAAAAACCTGCAAGACAAAGCCATAATGAGCTAGTATGACTAGCATACTAGCTCATTATGCATGTACTTACCTTAGAACGAAGCACCAGAAGCCGTCCTCGTGTCTCCCTCTGCCGCATCCATCGCTCCCGGAGGTTACTTCCGGGTATCGCCACTCCGGTGCTGTGATTGGCCGGAGGGGCGATGACATCACTCCGCACATGCGCGCGGGAGCCATCAAATTCGGCATTGCTGAATTTAAGACGTATATTCTCAGTGCGCCTGCGTGAATAAATGAAAAAACAAGTGTGATGAAAGGGAGTCCAATTGATGAACTGTCCATATAATAAGATCTACAGTCCATGAATGTAAAATCACAAGGGTGTCTGAAGTAATAAATATCCAGTGCACAAACTGCTGACATCCAGAAAATGTGAAGAAAGCTCTGCCTGGGAAACACAGAGAGTGCTGATCTGTGAGAGCAACGAGATGGAGTATTAACCCATGCTGACCCTGGCAGTGCTGACGGATGTTCCAGGGACAGTTACTTCTTAAGGCTCAATTTTATTGGCCTTCTGGTGAGTTTGTACCCCGAAGGGGAGTGTGCCTCACTTGTGGTAAAGATTGGGAGCAGGTGTAGGATCCATCACATACCTATTGTTTCAAGCACCCATCACTGTTGAATATCTTTGTTGCATCGCCATCACGCAAATGCTTTAATGCAATTGGGCATTTAACCAACTTAATCAAGCGCTGTTTTATCATTTGGACTTTTTTAGTTTCAGTTTGATATATTTAATATCTATGTGTTCTACAAGTTTTTGACTTTTGGACTTTAAATAGCTGCTTTCATTGCCATAGCCTTTTGTAAAAATAGTGTTACTGGCTGCTTTTTTGTGTTCATCCATCTTTCTGACAACTGTCAGCTCATAGACATCCTGATTTTGTGGCGCTGAGACGTGCTTCTAGGCCATTTTTGCACCTTTCTGCAAAAGTTATAGCGTCTACAAACTATGGGAAATATTTATGTCTTTTTTTGGCATTTGATTAATTTATTAATTGTTTTACTAGTAATGGTGGTGATCTGCGTTTTTTAGCAGTACTGCGACATTGCGGAAGGCAGATCGGACAGATCAGACTTTTATACAGAGATCAGAGCTATAAACATGCACTGATTACTGTGTAAATGTCACTGGCAGGGAAGGGTTAACACTAGGGGGCAATCAGGGGGTTAAATGTGTGTTCCCTGGATGTGTTCTAACTGTATGGGGATAGGACTGACTGGGGGAGAAGACATATCGTTGTTCCTACTTGGTAGGAACAAACAATATCTCTCCCCTCCCCTGACAGAACAGGGATTTGTGTGTTTACACACACAAATTTCCCATTCTGATGCTCACGCCTGCTATCTCGGGTAGCCGACGGCGATCGTGTCTATCGGCCATTTGCATCGGGTCCCCCACCGTGCAGCGTGCATTTGTGCATAAATACATAGGGAAGAGATGGACAGTCTTCTCTCTCTCCCAAAGACTTAACATACTACCTATAAAAGCTCATATTCAGCACAAAGACATACTTTTACCACTCATACTCTTACTGTTGAATACAAAACAAAAAACACTCTGCAATGTATTTTGTAGGAATTAAAAAAGATAATAGATTGAAATACGTGCAAGTTTCCCAGTGGAATCTGGTGTATTTAATTGAATATTTGTATATTCATATGTTGTTTGGGATAATATAAATTTATAGAGGCCATTGTGTACCATTTCTCAGGGAATAAAGGACATATTTACCATTTACAGTATAAGTGTTTCCTAGTCTCTTTCAGTCAGGTCATTGTTATCATGATGTTTGAGATTCTCTGAAGACTTTATTGCTTTTATTTATAGATCCTCTAAGTTTAGTCATGCATTTTTTTTTTGCAACATATTGTATTTGTAAGTTAATTCTCAAGGAAAATCCCATGGGTTTTCACTTAAAAGGCAACCACCTTCTGGTTGGTGTTAACTGTGGTGATCTATGAGATATCTATTGAGAAAAACAGGAAAAGAGGCAATACCATGAGGAGATAAAATGGGAGGAACCAAGCTTTTGTTCTCAAAACATGTCAAAGCCACCTCAGATTGCAACCCAGTATGGATATAAACACTACCCATACTAGGCAGAATGCCAACTAGGATCCTACATATGCCATGGCAAACTTCCTGACTGAGGAAAAAAATCCTTAGAGAAGCTGCCTTCATAAAAGAGCCTTTACTCAAAAAACTGGACTGAAAGACATCCTATCAGTCCTGCTGCCGCTGATGGAATCCGATGATTTGCGGTGGACGGGGCGATCCTTGCAGCCACTGCATGCGCGGGTATACCGATGGGCGACGGAGGATGACGGCACCAGTGACCGCAAATCATCGGATTCCATCAGCGGCAGCAGGACTGATCCCCTCCACCTCACAGCGCCATACTAGGGACCCGAGGAAGATACCAACCAGACGCACCAGATGACACCCACTCCTCTCTGGAGAATTGCTCCTACATGCCTTTACTTGAACACCTAAATGTGAGTGGTTTTTAACCTGTGGCTTTGTTTTAAAAAAAAATTAACTGTTTTAAAGTATTGCACCCAGAGGCGCCTCTCTCCTTGTTTGTCTCCTAGATCTGGAACATGGGGCCAGATTCACAAAAGGGATACGCAGGCGAATCTGCTGATACGCCGTCGTATCCCTGTTTCTATCTATGCGGCTGATTCATAGAATCAGTTACGCATAGATATCCCTAAGATCCGACATGTGTAATTGTTTTACACTGTCGGATCTTAGGATGCAGTACCGCGGCCGCCGCTGGGGGCATTTCTCGTCGTAATCCAGCGTCGGGTATGCAAATTAGCACTTACGGAGATCCACAAAGCTTTTTCCCTTCGTTAAGTCGCCGTAAGTGTTAGTTTGCCGTCGCAAAGATAGGGTACCTTTACAAAAGTGTAAAGGTACTCTACCATGCAAAATTATACCCGTCGTTCCCGCGTCGGTTTTGAATTTTTTTCAAATCTTTTATTTTTCCCACCGCAACTAATTTTTACCCGTCGCGATTCACAAAACTCGGCGCAACGTAACTTTGCGCAAAGCACGTTGGGAAAACAGCATCGGGAGCATGCGCAGTACGTCCGGCGCGGGAGCATGCCTAATTTAAATGGGACTCGCCCCATTTGAATTGGCCCGCCTTGCGCCGGACTGATATAGGATACACCGCCGCAAATTTCCAGGTAAGTGCTTTGTGGATCGGGCACTAACTTGTGTAATTTGCGGCGGTGTAACTTAAATCAGAAAAGTTACGTTGCGCCCGCTGGTCGTGAATCTGGCCCATGGTCTCTGTTCCCTACTGACGGCAGCCCTGAGTACATACCCCTATCTAAACATACCCGCACACCTCCCATTACCACCTCAACAGCCTGAACTTTTTTCTGACCCCAGATACTTGTTCTATGTGCTGTTTTTTACTGACTATGCTGCTCCAATGACAATATCCTGAAAAGTTCTTGCGCATAATTTACTTGTTATACTAAAGGTTATGATACTGGCAAACTTCCTGGCAAAGATGTGGCCCTTAGAGAGATTGTCATGACTCAATCCTTATTTCAATTCCAAAAGGTAGTGAAACCTCAAACAAAATTGGTCCTATGAGGGAGGAGGACAAAAAAAGAACAAGGCCTCTGGCTCAGATTTAAAATTTATGGGAGTGGGGTTCTATAGGGTAAGAGTGAGGGCGGAGCTACCCCAAATGTATGCTGGCAAATGTATGCTGTCATGGAGTCTGTCAGGTAATAAACATTTTCTTTTGCTTGTTTAACCAGACACATAAATAAACAGAAATAACCTATTGAGACCTTTCATAATAACTTTTATTGAAACAAATGACCATTTGAATTATTCACAAATATGTAAGTCTTTTGGTAGTATCAACACAACTAATCTGTGATACAATACATTTCATATGTAACTTGATCTGGTCTGCATTTGAATGAGTGATGTTGTATAGACTTTTGTAACTTTCTCTTCTGTTTAAAATCAATAAAATGGATTATGCAAAATAAAAATAAAATAAAAAATGCAGTACATTTATCTCACCCAGTTTTAGGAAATGACCCTTAAAATTTCTCAAACATGTTTTTCGATTCAATCAGGTGAATGTAGCCCTGGCAAGCTGCAAGTGATACACTGAGATACACTGTGACGTAGGTGGGACAGAGCACACACACGGAGAGAAATGGGGATTGTAGGGCCCCTGATCAATTCTTTATTTTAGGGGGGAAAGATAAGGGAAGGTCACAGGGCAATGATTTCAACACCATTTGTTAGGACTGAGTTCACCTGCTGGTGGCACTGTGCCGCTCTGGGCTGTTTGCTGAAGTTCAAGTGTCCACCAGCAGGTGTCTCAGAGAAGCTAGTAGGCCATAATAATCAGCCACAGCTGCATTCAGCCATTAGGTAACTATTTAAGGCTGCTCCTCCCTTATCCCCGCGCATTGCTATTCTGTTCGCCTCCTTGCTGCCAGAGATCCTGAACCTTCCTGTATCACTCTGCCTTGCTCCTGCTAAAGTGTTCAGTCCTGATCCCCCTCCTTGCATCCTTGTGTTCCCTGTACCCTTGTCCCTTATATTGTATTTTGTATATAGTCAGTTGCTAGGATCATCAGTTATTTGTCTTTTGGGGTTTTGCTCACTGTTTGCTGTGTATGTTTATTGGTGCCTGTTCACTGTTAATAAACCTCACTTTAAGGATATATACTTTGTTTGGTCTCAGTTTCCTTGTGTAGCTATGTGTCTGGTCTCCTTGCTGCAGAAACCTGACACCGTTAGAGACATACATACAAACATATAACAGGGCGGTATTTGACAGAAATCTACTACAGCAGAGATTTAGTCCAGAGTCACATGGCAAAAAAATGGGCACAGTCAGTAGCAGGCCACAATCCAGTACAGCAATGTCCAGGGGCACAGGACAGTAATTTAGGGGTTTACCAGTCAACAGTGGCCTCAGCAGAGGAAGTCAAGGCAGAGTGACCGGGAAAAGGAAGTTCAGAGGAGAGAGGTCCTTCACAAAGTCATTGTGGGTCCTCGCAGGGCTGTGTGTACAGTCTTCAGTGTCAGGGCCACCCAGACAGTAGTTGAAGGTAGATAAGAGAATAGAGTAAATGTCCCAGTGTCTGGAACGCCACACAGAACAAGGTAGACTCAGCAGTCCCATGTATTTTCTAGTCTCCTTCTAGTGGACCTGCAGCCATCAGTTACTCCGCCCATCACTGAAGAGACTCTCAACAGACTGACACTCTTCTTTGATTACTGCCTTTTGAATTCAGCCAGAGACCTCATCTCAAATTCAGGTGATGCCGATGTGTCTGGCTCTTTCCTGCCACAGTATACAATAAATTATGTGCTACCTACTGAGTGCAGTCTTAGGTCCTACCCCCTGTGGGGACACAGGAATTCACAAACCAAATAATGCAGATGAGTTTACTGTGTTTCTGCATTTGGACGACAGTATGTCAATTTCATAAAACAAAAGGAAGAGAAATATCCAATATGCGTGACCTCCATTAAATGTACCACAGGCACTTACTCAACTTGGAGATTCTCACATACACACCTAACTTTCCTTTAACTGAATTCATTTCTTTTTTTTTTTAAGTTTGTGGACACTTTTTAATATTTAATTTAACAAAGAATTCAAAAGCATATTGCTTGTTAATTTTATGTATTTATTGAGGACAAATTATAAAAAAAAATACTGTACTGTTACATCTGTTTTTAGTCATGGAGCACCAATAACTGGAGTAAAACATTCTGGTAACATTATTACAGTCCTGACATGAGCTTGAGGTAATGTTAGCTTATTGGAGGGCTTTTTCACATGAACTGCTTCAGGTCCTTCCACAATGCTTCTATAGGATGAAGGCCAGGACTCAATTATTTCAAAATGTTAGCTTTTGTTCTGCTTTAAAGGCATTCTAAAGTCTTGTTTTTTTGTTTTTTTTTGTTAAAAATAACAAACATATCATACTTACCTGCTCTGTGCAGTGGTTTTGCACAGAGCAGCCCAGAATGTCCTCTTCTCGGGGTCCCTCTTTGGTGCTTTTGGCCCCTCCCTCCTGTTGAGTGCCACCACGACAAGCAGCTTGTTATGGGGACACCTGAGCCTTGCCGCAGCTCCTTATTGGCTCACTGACTTTGACAGCCGTGGGTGCCAATGGCGCTTCGCTGCTGTCTCAGCCCGGACAGCCCAGTCTCTCGTGCAACATCGATGGGTCAAGATGGGGCTCAGGTAAGTACAGGGCCGTCTTTAATATGGTTTGGGCCCAGGGCAAACATTTTTTTTGGGCCCCCCTCCAGCTTATTTTGGGCCTGGCTGGTTCACATGTATGTTTTGGCGGTCCTCATTTGTGCAGGTACAGCAGCCCATTGATTTGAATGGGCTGCCATGCCTTTGTTTCCTGCAGAAAAAAGGTGCATTCAGCATTTTAAAAATACAGTTGCCTTGAAATCCATTCTGCTTTTGCACCATGCTACTTACCTGCAGTTCTTGCACACACAAACGCACTGTGTTTTTAAAAGCGTGACCTAAACATCTAAAAATGCAGCAAGTTTGACAGTGCGGGAACTGCAGATAAGTCACAGCAGACAGCAGAATGGACAGACAGTGCTGCATTTCAGTGCTTGATGGGCATAGGCGTGCCGTGTGCGCAGCCTATTACATGAGGCATGCGATTTTCTTTGCAGGAAACGCAGGCATGGCGGCCCATTCAAATGAATGGGCTGCTGTGCCTGCGCAAATGTGGGCCGCCAAAACACACATATGTGAACCAGCCAGGCCCAAAATAAGCCCATCAAGCAGTTAAATACAGACAGTAATGTCATGTACTCTGAGGCTTTACTCAGCCTGGACTGCAGGTCTAGTCTGTGATTTAAAGAGTTCCTCTATTTTACACATGGCATGGCATGGGGTCCCATGGTGCTAAAACAGAATGGACAGACGGTGCTGTGACCCCATGCCATGTGTAAAATAGAGGAACTTTTTAAAACACTGACCAGACCTGCAGTGAATCATCAAATATTATAAAGACTTTGGGCACACTCTACAGAAAACTTCAATTTACAATATAGATTAGCAAACAGTGACATACCTTGAGGAGCAGGACATGAAGAAGTCAGCCTCAGGAAGAGCAAACTGGGGATGTTATAAAATCACATTCTAATTCACTTTTATATGCAAGCAGCACCCAGTGGCAGGAAGGGAGAAGTGCGCGTCTAAAGGGAAGCCAGGGGTGCTGTACATTTTAAAACACTGGGAAGGGAAGCAGTACTGTCACTGGCTGCGTGCCGCTGATGATTTTCAGCCTGGTTTGTGGGCAGCACAGGGGCTTAACGGGCGACAGGGCCTCCATCAGGAATTATGGGGCCACTTACACAGCTTCAGGCATGGGCCCCCTGGAGCAGAGAACCGGGATGGGGGGTGCTGCCGCCTGAAATTGAGAAGCAGGGGGGGGGCTGCCGCAAATTTAGAAGCGGGGGGCCCTTTACAAAAAAAGAAAGAAATAAAGAAATAAAGAAAAATATATATATAAAAAAGGGGTGTAGCCATCCGGGGCCCTGGGGACCTCTGGGCCCTTTAATAAAAAGAAAAAAAGAAATAAAAAATATATGTAAAAAATATATTTTAAAAAGGGGGTTGCCATCTGGGGCCCTGGGGACCTCTGGGCCCTTTAATATTTTTTTTTAATAAAAATAAATTACAAAAAAAGGGGGTTGCCATCCGGGACCTCTGGGCCCTTTAATAAAAAATATATATAAAGAAACATTTATAAAAAAAAGGGGGGGTTGCCATCCAGGGCCCTGGGGACCTCTGGGCCCTTAAATAAAAAAAATAAATTAAAAAAATATATAAACAAAAATAAAAAAATAAACATTTATAAAAAAGATAAAGGGTGTTTGCCACATGGGGACCTCTGAGCCCTTTAATAACAAAAAAAAATTATATATATATATATATATATATATATATAGAAAAAAAAGAAATAAAATATATAAAAAAAAATGTTTTTTATAAAAAAAAAGGGGGGTTGCCATCCGGGGCCCTGGGGACCTCTGGGTCCTATAATAATAATAATAATAATAATAATAATAATAATAATAATAATTAATAATAAACATTTTTATATATATATAAATATTATAATTATAAATATATAAATAAAAATATTTTTTTTTTATAAAAAAAGGGGGGTTGTCATCCGGGGCCCTGGGGAACTATGGGCCCCTGGGGACCCCCAGACCTCTAAAAAAAAATGTCCCTTTAATAAAAAATAAAATAAAAATATATTAAAAAATTGTCCCTTTAATAAAAATATATAATTTTTTTTTTATTATTTAAAAAAAAATAAAAAAAAGGGGGGGGGTTGCCATCTGGGGCCCTGGGGTCCTCCGGGCCCCTGGGGGCCTCCGGACCCCTAAAAAAAAAAAAAAAAAAAATAAATTTTCAAAGGGGGTTGCTTTGGGCCCCCAACAGTGACAGGGCCCAGGGCACCTGCCCCATTTGCCCTGCGGTAAAGACGGCCCTGGGTAAGTATTAGGAGGGCTGAGGGTAGCTTCTGCACACAGGAGGTTTTTAATCTTAATGCAAAGAATGCAATAAGATAAAAAAAAAACTTATTCCTTTACATACACTTTAACCAATCTTTGATTGATCAGCTTGTATGTTTTGGGTCATTGTCTTACTGCATGACTTGCAAGACTTGTTCTTGCTCTCCCGAGCATGGTCAGAAATTCGAAATTATAGTTCTATCTATGAAAGCAAGCAGCCTTAGTGCAGAAATAGCAAAGCAAGTGCAAGCTATGATGCTGCCACATTATGTTTCACAGTTGAGAAAACGTTCCTATGCTCAATTGCAATGTTTCCTTTTGTCAAACAAACGTATGTCAAAACGTTTTATGTTGGTCTAATATATATACAGAACCTTTTTCTTAGTAGCTTTTGACTTATCCATGTGGCCTTTAGCACACTGTAGATGGGTGGTAAGGTTCTTTTTGGATAAATGGATCAAATGAGAAGGGATAAGGGGATTTTAACGGATGTACAAATGATAATGAGAATCATATGTTTAAATAAGTTTAATAAAGTTAGAAATATAAACATAGACAATGTGTTTACTGATATACAGAAGTTCATGTGATAAGTGGTCATACAAACAGGTATACAATTGTAGCGAGAGTTTCAGATTCGTATATTATCCCGACATGTTTCGCCTGGTAGCTTCATTAGGGGATATCAGAATTAGTCAAGTGATTAATTAGTCAACAAAAAAGAAGAGTAAATAACAAAATAACAAGCTATAGACCGTAAGTATCATCATTATATAGGAAAGTATGCAATAATGTTCCCATGCTTGTCCCAAGATAAGCTTACCATGCCAAGTAATCCCATAGATTGACCACTGCCAATAGTCAGGGCAAACAGAGTCCCCAGAAGGAGGAAGTCCTGCGTGGTCACAGAGGACACACAGTGACCTGGCTAAATAATCAAATAAAGCATATATAAGAACAGATAGAAAGCTATTAGGATAAGAAAATTAAAGTGGATGTAAACCAGAATTTTTTTTTTATTTTTTTATGTCACAATGTATAGTATACGATTTCCTATCATCTGTGTCCAGTTTTGCCACACAGATTTAATGCAGCTCTGAGCAATCCTCTTATATTGTTCAGTGAAATAAAACAGACTTACAGAGAAAAACCTTAGTCCATTCCGCCCCCTTGCTGTGAGTGACAGGTTATTTACATATCTCATGCACTAGCCTGGAGACAGGCATTATTTTTTAATTCCCACCCCCACTCATTTTCTGAATTCATGTGGTTTATTTTTCTGGATTTTGACTGGATCTTAGTGATCAGAATTTAGTGTAAAGGAATACACAGGAAAAAATGCATGTTGACAAGGGGAGTGTAGAGGAGGGCGGGGAGTCTACTGACATCACGACTCCACCCACAGAGCTCCAGACAACAGATCCACCCACAGAATCTGCAGTTTTTCAGTTCTTATAACAGTCAGAGGGGAGACATTTGACAGGTAAGGATACATGCAGGAGGCATCTATAGCCTTATAGATCAGCACTATGACAGTAGTTTAGAAAGGATGAGAGTGGGTTTACATCCACTTAGTAAACAAGAATAAAAGGAGAGAGTACTTACCGTATTTATCGGGGTATTGCGCGCTCCGGCGTATAGCGCGCACCCCTAAAGTGGACCCGACATTCCTGTAAAAAAACATTTTAGTACTTACAGTTTTGGTGTCTTGCGCGGTGTCCATCGGCGGCCTCGTTGGGTCCGGCATCCCTCTGCGGCTTCGGGTGTCCTCTTCGTCAGGTCCGGCGTCCTTCTGCGGCGTCCTCCCGGCTCGATCCCCGCTTTCCCGCGCCGAGTTTGAAAACTGCACCGGCATATACCGAGCGCAGTACACTCGTGTATAGTCGGGCAGTCTCGGCTACTCTCGCGCTCACATCCTGTACGTCCAGGACGTGAGAGAGAGAGGAGCCGAGCCTGCCCGACTATACATGAGTGTACTGCGCTCGGTATATGCCGGCGCAGTGTTCAAACTCGGCGCGGGAAAGCGGGTATCGCACGATTTTGCCCTGATTTTCAGGGCAAAAAAGTGCACGGTATACGCCGATAAATACGGTACTTAAAATCGGTATATTTAGAGCATTGGGTGGAGGGCAGCTTGAGTTACAGAATAGATGATATTAAAGGGGTGGTTCACCCTAAAAACTGCTTTTTTTTATTACACTGCCCCCCCCACATTACAATCCGATTAAGGCTATTATTATTTTTTTCATGCTGTACATACCTTTGTACAGCATATTCACCCGTTCATCCGGGTTGCGAGTCCCACGGGAGTGGGCGTTCCTAACATGTGTGTGATTGACGTTTTGCCCAAAAACGAGCTCCCCCCCGTCGCGTAAGCCGCGTCACGGTTGGCGAAAGGAGCCGAACGGCGAGTCGGCGCTATACTGCGCATGCGCATCGCCGTTCGGCTCCTTTCGCCAATTGTGACGCGGCTTACGCGACGGGGGGAGCTCGTTTTTGGGCAAAACGTCAATCACACACATGTTAGGAACGCCCACTCCCGCGGGACTCGCAACCCGGATGCACGGGTGAATATGCTGTACAAAGGTATGTACAGCATGAAAAAAATAATAATAGCCTTAATCGGATTGTAATGTGGGGGGGCAGTGTAATAAAAAAAAGTCGTTTTTAGGGTGAACCACCCCTTTAAGTTAAAATATCACTCTAAAATACAAAATAGAGATAAGGAATAGGGGATAAGAGAGAAACAAGAATTTGTGTATACATAGATAGAAGGGTAAAATACAACCATATTACACTGGGCACATCTGGATATGAAAATAAATTAGATTATTATATCTTTAGGGCACATGCAGTACATATTTGTAAAAATACCTGTCTGTATGTATAACCTACAGGTGTAAGAATTTTTGCTGCTGTCCATGAAGAGGGTACAACTGTGACGTGGAGGTATTGAAATGATAAAGAGCTACATCAAGATAAAGCAACACATATGACACAGACTATGTAAGTTTCTCTTGTTTTTATTTTCTGACTCCTTAACAAAAAAAAATATTGAATGATAATTGATGTTAATAAATCATATTTTGTTTGACACAGCTTTCTAAAACATACTTTGTCAATATGTATTTTTAAATTCGCTTTTTTGCAAGCAACTTTTAATTTTAGAAAAAAAAAATTGCAGCTTTCTTGCATGTTATTTTATTGTACAGGTTCCTGAATCAGTCATCGTTTCCAATAACAAATGTCCAAATTGCTGCCAAGTTTCAATTGTAGACACAAAAGTATGTTGCGTCTATGAGAACATTTCATAGATTACTGTAGATAATCACACTTCTCATGGCAATAAACAAAATATTAACATTTTCTGTCACACATATGGCATAATTAATTAAAAACCTATGTGTTATTACACTGAATGCTAACTGCAGGATTCTTTGAAAAAAATTATACTTAATTTGATAAAAATTAGTTTATGTTTATATTTCATCCCAGCTGTTTTTTTGTCTTCAGCTTTCATTTCAGCTTCATTGAACCGATTGTGTGTGCTTTTTGCTTAAAAAACGTTATTATCTTCATTATGAAATATGAGAAGACACAATAGAATGCCCATCAATTCCACGCTTGTATTTTTACCATAGGTTCTTGCTCTGAGATTTTGGATGGAAATTGCCAGATATAATTGAAGTGCTTTCCTTGAGAACATGCATGCTGCCAAGGAGACTAACAGTCTGTTATCGAATGAAACTAGAAAAGCATTAGCAGATTAATTTAATTGACTTGCTCTTCAGTCTAGATGATCCGTACACAGCGCTGATACAGGGTTTTCTGTTGCTACAATTTATTGTACAATAGACACATGCTACCTTTTTGTGAGAGCTAATTATAATTGATGGACCAGCACTTAACGGATACTGGATAGATGATTTTCAGACTAAAACTGGGGATAAATAGCACAAAATAGCAGAATATTCAACCTACAAAATGAAATATCCCTTTTTGGTGCATGATTTATTTGCTATATATTACAAAGCAATAAACTAAACAAATTACTGCTTTTTAAACAATTAGTACACAATTATACAATTACTACACAATTACTTATTTTTAGTACTACTTACAGTGCCTTGAAAAAGTATTCATACCCCTTGAAATTTTCACGTTACAACCAAAAACGGAAATGTATTTTATTGGGATTTTTTGTGATAGGCTTGTTGTCCTGCCGGAAGGTGGGCTGAATACAAATGCACGCCACACTTTTATCATAATAATATTATGTAAAAACTTTTAAAAACATTTATCAT
Source organism: Rana temporaria (assembly GCF_905171775.1). NCBI lineage: Eukaryota > Metazoa > Chordata > Amphibia > Anura > Ranidae > Rana > Rana temporaria. Next base: position 203,905,911 of record NC_053493.1, read on the forward strand.
TCCCTTCCACTTTTGTGCCACCTAGTGTTGGTCTATCACAAAAAATCCCAATAAAATACATTTACGTTTTTGGTTGTAACATGACAAAATTTGAAAAATGTCAAGGGGTATGAATATTTTTTCAACACACTGTTTATGTGTATATATATATACAGGCATACCCCGCTTTTAAGTACACATTGGGGTTTATTTACTAAAGCTGGAAAGTGCAAAATCAGGCTCACTTCTGCATATAAACCAATGAGCTTCTAATCCCAGATTGTTCAATTAAGCCTGGTAATAAAACCTGGAAGCTCATTGGTTTTTGTGCAGAAGTGAGCCTGATTTTGCGCTTTCCAGCTTTCGTAAATAAACCCCATTGTGTACTTAAAAGTGGGGTATGCCTGTATATATATATATATATATATATATATATATATATATATATATATATATATATATATATATACACATACAGTATACATGTAATAATATATATATATATTTATATATATATATATATATATATATATATATATATATATATATATATATATATATACACAGTATACATATATATGTATATATATATATATATATATATATACTATATTACGAAAAGTATTGGGACACCTGCCTTTACACGCACATGAACTTTAATGGCATCCCAGGCTTAGTCCCTAGTATTCAATATTGAGTTGGCCTTTGCAGCTATAACAACTTTAACTCTTCTGGAAAGCCTGTCCTTAAGGTTTTGGAGTGTGTCTATGGGAATGTTTCACCATTCTTCCGGAGGCGCATTTGTAAGGTCAAGCACTGATGTGGACAAAAAGGCCTGGCTCGCAGTCTCTGCTCTAATTCATGATAAAGGTGTTCTATTGGGTTGAGGTCAAGACTCTGTGCAGACCAGTCAAGTTCCTCCACGCCAAACTCGCCCCTCCATGTCTTTATGGACCTTGCTTTGTGCAACGGTCCAAATCATTTGGTGGAGGAGGGATTATTGTGTGGGGTTGTTTTTCAAGGGTTGGGCTTGGCTCCTTAGTTCCAGTGAAGGGAACTCACGAGGCACCAGCATACCAGGACATTTTGGACTATTTCATGCTCCCAACTTTGTGGGAACAGTTTGGGGATGGCCCCGATTCAAGGTCGATTAAAACATGGATGAGCGAGTTTGGGGGGAGGAACTTGACTGGCCTGCACAGAGTTCTGACCTCAACCCGATAGAACCCCTTTGGGATGAATTAGAGTGGAGACTTTGAGCCAGGCCTTCTTGTCCACATCAGTGCCTGATCTCACAAATGTGTTTCTGAAAAAATGGTCAAACATTCCCATAGACACACTCCTAAAGCTTGTGGACAGCCTTCCCAGAAGAGTTAAAGTTGTTATAGCTGCAAAGGGTTGGCCAACTCAATATTGTACCCTACTTACTAAGAGATGCCAATAAGGTTCATGTGCGTGTAAAGGCAGGTGTCCCAATACTTTTGGTAATATAATATATATATATATATATATATATATATATATATAATCTATCCTGAACCATCCTAGGACAGCCAACTGCACCTAGTCATCAGAAATATGTGTCAATTGTTCAGGATCAGGTGTTGGCACTGTGACACATTCAGTGGGGGTGGCACCCTCACTACTTCATGAAGCCCTAGTGGGGAGAGATTTTCCACACTTTTGTTTTTTAGGGGAAAATGAAAGGAGTCAGAAAGACAGCGCTCCCCCTGCTGAGGAAAAACTAGAACTCACTCTGGACCCATTGATTGCAAAATTGAAAGGAAAACTGTTGGTGTTTCCAATGGGGGGGGGTAGATCCTTTTCCCTTTTTTGTAGCGGTTGGGGAGCAGGATGAGATGGAATCCAGCCCCCAGCTTGAGGATAACGAACAAGAAATTATCTCTGACAGTGAGAGTGGACAGAATGTGGTGCCTGACTTAGGCCCCGTACACACGGCCGAGGAACTCGACGTGCCAAACACATCGAGTTCCTCGGCCAGTTCAGCCCTGAAGCCGCCGAGGAGCTCGGCGGGACGAGAGCTCCCATAGAACAACGAGGAAATAGAGAACATGTTCTCTATTTCCTCGCCGAGGTCCTCGTCGGCTTCCTCGGCCGAAAGTGTACACACGGCCGGGTTTCTCGGCAGAATTCAGCCAGAAAGGGGGCGTGGTCTGGAGCCGCATGGAGTGAGACGTGCTGAGTGAGAGCTCCGCTCGTGACGAATCCTTGCAACTAAATCCTGGGGTTATTCTACCTACAACTTGACCGTAGACCTACTCACCCCCTTCCTCAACAGCCTGGGATCGATATGTCGCCCCCCAAAAAGACGGGAGCCCTCGCCAAACTTGATAAAAGCCGCCATGGGGATCGTGACTTGGGGGAAGAAGATGGCGCCGCTGCGCTCCCTGATGGCGCGGATCGTCCCTCCGGCGATACTGCCCGAGTCCTGGAAGCCATCGCTGCCTGCCAAACGTCTCTCACCTCCAAGATTGAGGAAGTGAAAGTCGACATCTCGCATATCCGTCATGATATGCACAAATTGCGGGAGCGGGTGTCGGAGACGGAGCGCCGGCTCGAACACGTGGAGGATGGCCTGCACCCGCTCCAGGTTACGGTTGAGCACCTGCAACACCAACTACAAGCGGTTCTCTCCAAGCAGGACGACATGGAGAACCGCCTTCGCAGGTGTAACCTACGCTTCGTGGGGCTACCGGAGCGATCGGAGGGAGTGGACCCCCCCACTTACCTGGAGAATCTGCTGGTCAAGTCCTTTGGTAGGGAGGCCTTCTCTTCCACGTTCGTTGTGGAGCGCGCACACCGCCTTGCTGCCAAGCCCCCTCCTGAAGGAGCGCCGCCGAGGACACTCATCGCTAAGCTCCTCAATTACCGGGACCGAGACGCCATCCTCAGACTCACCCGGGAGAAAGGCAACATCCCCCTTGGCAACACGACGATTGCTGTATACCCGGACTTTTCCTCTGAGGTGCAGAAGAAGCGAGCGCGCTTCACGGAGGCTAAGCGGCAGCTCCGTGTTCATCACTTGCCATACGCCATGCTCTTCCCTGCGCGACTCAGGGTCGTATGTGACGGCAAAGCACACTTCTACGAGGATCCTCAGGCTGTCCTGTCCTGGCTGGAGCGGCGTGATGGATCCGGTACGTCCCGGAACTGACATCCCGTCTACTGTTCTTTCCCTTCCGATCCTTGATGACCCATTGGCAGACTATGCATCCTCCTACGCCACCACTACCAACACTGCTGGACATCGCTAATCGTAAGTTGGAGGCATAGCCTTCGGGCCTTCCCTTCCCCTCCTTTGATTTATGTTTTTTACCCACCTGGACCTTGAGGGGGGCTCCCCTCCATTTATCCCCCCTTTTTTGAATACCCCCAGACATTGTTCCATTGCTTTGTGCCACGGGCGGCTCACCCGCACCGGTATCCCAGTTGAGCGGATACCCCCCTCCACAAGTGTGCGCTCTGCAGTTTGGTCGCCCCCCTGCCTGCGCTGGTTGCCCTGAACTCTGGGCACTGCCATCGCCACTGGCAACCATCGCAAAGCCGAAGTTTCCCTGGCCGGCCCCTGCCCTCAGACATTTGGTGGGAGGTGGGGTGTTATACCTGCTATGTCGGTCCAGTGCTAAAGCAGGCCATGTTTTTTCTGTTAACCAAAATGCCGTTTTTGTTCTACAATTGTATTTTTTCCTTTTTCTTTTTAATTCAATGTCAGGGTGTCATACGAATGCTTCTATATGTTTTGTTCCGCCACTGTGTGGGGTCTACGGGCCGTGGTGTGCGGGGTGGGTCTCCCGTCTCCTTGGGTGGGGCACTGATTGTGCCCTCGGAGGATGCGTGACCCCCAGCCCGCGCACCATCACCGTTTCCTATGGGCATCCCCTGGATCTGGTGTCGCCCCCCTGTTCTTTGGGGGGGCGACCCCGCTCCTCTGATCAACATGCCTACTCATGGCATCCCTCAAGATTGTAACCTGGAATGTCCGGGGGCTGGGCGACCGTGCTAAACGGGCGGCAGTCCTGTCTCACTTGAAATCCCAACATGCCGATATCTCAATTTTAGTAGAGACACATCTAGCGGGTCAGAAACAACTGTGCCTCAAAAAAGCATGGGTGGGCTGGGTCTATCAGGCCCCTCACACTTCCAATTCCAGGGGAGTTGCGGTGCTTGTAGCAAGGTCGCAACAATTTCAGCTTCACACATTGCAATCTGACCCTCAGGGTCGCTATCTGTTTTTACATGCCACCGTTGGTGGTCTTGAGGTGCTCCTCCTCGCTTATTATGTCCCTCCCCCTTTCAGTTTGAGGTGTTACAGCGAGGAGTGACCTTCATGGCCCTACACCCGTCTGTTCCCGCCATATGGGCGGGTGATTTCAACATGGTCATCTCCCCATCCCAGGACAGATTGGGTTCGAGTGTCCCAGAGGGTTCACTACCGAGGATCACTAGGTTTGGTAGGTTTTTGATCGAATTTGCCCTAACCGATACCTGGCGACACAAACACCCATCACTACTTAAGTTTTCCTGCTTCACTCCTGCTCGTGCCGTGATGTCCCGAATAGACCTTATCTTGGTGACTCCTCCCCTCCTCCCTCACCTTCTAGATGTAGGCTTTGACACTAGGACACTCTCCGATCACTCCCCATACTGGATCAAGCTTAGACTTCCGTCGCCCCCCGCGACCCAGAATTGGCGCCTGAACCCGTTCTGGCTGAGTGTTCTCCCGGACCTGGACTCTATCGGGTCTGAGTGGGATCGCTTTTTCACCACGAACGATGGTTCAGCCTCGGTGGGGTTGGTGTGGGAGGCGTTCAAGCTGCATGTTCGCATGATTATCTCCTCCCGCATCAACAGACACAAGGCCTCCTCGAAACTGCTAATCCGCCAGGCGGAGGAGCGGCTCGATGCCCTTGAGAGTACCTTCCAGGTCTCCATGTTGGAGGCCCCCATTACTACTGTTTGCGTGGAAGTGGCTCTGGCGAGCCTCCCCACCTCCAAGACCCCGGGCTCCGACGGGATTCCCCTCGAACTCTACAAACAATTTCAGGGGAACCTTGTTCCCAGGCTTTGTGCACTGTACAACCATGCTTTTGAAACAGGCGTTCTCCCCTCCTCCATGAGCGAGGCCCTTATTGTCCTGATTCCGAAGCCTGGCAAGGACCCCCTGCTGCCTGAATCCTACCGACCCATTTCACTCCTCCAATTAGATGTGAAAATCCTTGCTAAAATCCTCGCTCTGCGTCTCAACAAGGTCATTTCAAGCCTAGTGCACCCCAACCAAACGGGTTTCATGCCCAATAAGAACACAGCCTTTAACCTCCGCAGGTTGCACATGAATCTTCAGACTCAGCATGCTGACGTAGGCTCCAGAGTAGTAGTTAGCCTAGACGCCGCCAAGGCCTTCGACTCGGTCGAATGGACCTACTTATGGGAATGCCTTGGTAGGTTTGGATTCGGTCCCCAATTTGTCAAATGGCTCCAACTCCTTTACCAGGCCCCTACGGCGCGTATTAGAGTCAACGGTAGGACCTCCTCCCCCTTTTCCTTGTCCCGGGGCACTCGTCAGGGCTGCCCAGTCTCGCCCATGCTCTATGCCCTTGCAGTGGAACCATTATGCATAGCTCTGCGTCACCACCCCGGGATCGCTGGGCTGCGCTGCGGACGGGTTACTGAGCTTCTCAGTCTCTACGCCGACGATATGCTCCTGTACCTCTCGGATGCGGGCCACTCGCTCCAGTCGGCTCTCCAACTCATAACAAAATTTGGGAAATTTTCAGGATTACAAATAAATTGGACCAAGTCCCATATCCTTCCCCTGGACCTAGGCCCCCCTACCGCAGATCAGGCGGCCCTCCCCTTAGTGAGAACAGATGTCATCAAATATCTGGGTGTCTACATTACCAGATCCCCCTCGGACTATATGCGCCTCAATATCGAGCCCTTGTTCACTACCCTTAAGTCCAAGACACAAACATGGTCCCGGCTACCCCTAGGAGTTATGGGTCGCATAAGTCTTGTCAAGATGATTCTTCTCCCGAAGCTGCTCTATGCCTTTTGGCATGCCCCACTGTACATCCCCCCCCGCATTTTTAAAGCCATGGAATCCATCCTCAATTCATTCATCTGGGGCCCCTCGCGGCACAAATTGTCCTGGCGGGTGCTAAAATGCCCAACCAGTCAGGGTGGTGCGTCGGTCCCGGACCTTTTTCTCTACTACATTGCGTCCCAACTCTCCCACTTTTATTATTTTCATCACTCCGACAGGGAGCGCTACCTGGCCATGGTGTGCTCTAAGGCCCCCGGCTTGGTCTCACACCCCTTTCAGATTCTGTTCGGCGAGCCTCGCGATTCCCGACGGGCGGGTGACAGACAACAAATGCTTTTCCATCACCGCAAAATTTGGCAAACCGCCATGACTGTCGGCGAAGCGCCGTCTCCACACTCGCACACGCCCCTATGGGACAACCCTCGACTCCCCGAGCTGGCCACAATCCCTGACCACGATATCTGGATCAAGAGTGGAGTTATATACCTCACACAGGTCGTTGCCCTCGGCTCGGTTAGGTCCTTCCAATCCCTTAAGGAAACCCACACCCTGGCTAACCACATGCTTTTCCGTTATTTCCAACTTCGCCATGCACTAGTCACACAGTTCAGTTCCAACATCCCTGCGCTCGAGACCCCGTTACCTGTAGACATCGTAATGGGCTCTGACCCAAAGAAACTCATCTCCCAATTTTACTCCTACCTCCTAGTGCCTTCGGCGACTGCCACTCTCCAGCAGGTGAAGTCCCGTTGGGAGCCTGATCTGGGGGTGGTGTCGGCGGAGGACTGGGATGAGGCCCTTATTAATTGCAGACTGGTGTCTCCCAAGGTCTCAGACCGCCTCACCCAGCTATACATCCTACATCGCTCATACCTGACACCTCACCGAATCGCAAAGTTTAGACCGGGCAGTGACCCCAACTGCCCGAGCTGTGGCTGTTCCAACGCCTCCTTTTACCATCTCCTCTGGGAATGCCCCTGTGTGCGAGGTTTCTGGACGCAGGTGGTCCAGTTCCTTCACGACCGTATGGGGTCACCATTGTCTCTATGCCCCCGCCAATGCTTACTTGGAATTTTTTCACTGTCTGAGGCCGAGAAATACCTCAACACCTTTCTACAAGAGACGTTGTTCCTCGCTAGACTTTAGATAGCTAGAACCTGGATGAGAGGACCACCCCCTACCCTGCAACAGTGGCTTAGAGCTGTTAATGCAACCCTACCCTTTAAAAAAACTGCTGTATGTCCACAGGGGCTGTCCCAATAAATATTATAAGGTATGGGACAGGTGGTTGGGGGAGGCCTCTGCCTGTGCTACCCCTGATGAGTAGGGCTCCGTGCTTCTGCCTATTAGTCTACTACTGTGCATTTCTCCGCATGTATCACCCTGCATATGTGGCTTATTATTTTTTTGTTGTGTCCGTCATGTGTGTATCCCTGACATTGCCTTGTATCCTTGCTAGTGGTGCATGTTGCACCGTTTATTAACGTGTCTGTCATCCTTTTTCTTTATGCTCAATAAATGTCGTTTTTGATTTAAAAAAAAAAGAATTCAGCCAGAAACTTGGTCGGAAGCTGAATTCTGCCGAGGAAACTGGTCGTGTGTACGGGGCCTGAGAAGTCAGGGAAGATGATTTTTGTATGGAACAACTGAGAGACTCCACACTCAATACAGCCAGAGAAAATGTTAAAATGATTGATGGCGAATCTGTTGAACAAAATGTAGTGGTGTAATTTCCCTACATGGCTCTTAAAAAAAACTTGCTGTATCAAGTGGTAAAGGAGGAGGTAGAGCAACTAATGGTTCCCAAAATCTGTCGTTGGATGGTATTAGATCTAGCCCCTGGTCCTATAATGGGTGGACACTTGGGTATAGAGAGAATAACTCAGAGATTCTTTTGGCCTGGGCTACACGCAGATGTCAAAGAATATTTTAAGTCATGTGAGTGTCAGTATTCTGCCCCATCACCCCATTTTCACAGTCCGCTGGTACCTTTACCTATAGTTGAAGTGCCTTTTGAAAGAATTGGCATGGATATGGTGGGACTAGTAGTAAAGTCTGCCCGGGGCCATCAGCATACACTGATAATACTGGACTATGCCACACGATATCTCTCTGCTGGTGGATCTGTTGTTGCTTCAGGGAGGGTCTAATGTTGCTGGGTGTGGTATTTTGTTGTGGGTTATCCATTATTGCTGTATGAGGGGTCTATTGCTGTGGGGACGATCTATTGTTGCCGGGGTTGGGTCTGTTATTGTGTGGGGTCTATTGTTGATGGAGTGGGATCTACTGTTGCTGGGGTGGAGTCCATTGTTGCTAGGGAGAGTCTATTGTTTTGTGTGCAGATCTATTGTTGTTGGGGTGGGGTCTTTTGTTGCTGCAGGGGATCTATTGTTGCTGGGGTGGAGTCCATTGTTGCTGGGGGAGTCTATTGTTGTGCGGGGGATCTATTGTTGCTGGGAGGTCTATTGTTGCTGGCTGCCGGGAGTTTATATTACTGCTTTCCTTGTTATCATTAACAAATTCCATACAAATTATTTAGCACCACAAATTGATACTTGGTTTTGTATTCTCTAAAAGGGGTGGTACTGGGAGGTGGGTAGGGAGTGGAAACAAGGAACGGTGCTCAGAGGTGGGTAGGGGGTGGAGACAATGGGTGACTCAGAAGGGGGGAGTTCCTGCACCTATTCTCTGACAAAAAAAAAAGCCCTGCATGTACCTGTGTTATGATGAAGACTAATAGAGAAGCAAAAAAGACTTGCATTAATGGTATATATATCTATATCAATATCTATATTACACACACACACATTTACTTCTGCCATAAGCAAGTAAGCATTTTCTGTGGGAATGTGAAACATTCTAGAAGGCAGACAAGAGTGAGAAGATACGTGTGACACAGTGCAAATTATCACTTCATATTGCACATGAAATTTATGATCCTTTACTGTGTTAATGAATGCCGTACGCTCACTATAATTAAAACTGTGCTGCAACACATTTTCGTTTGCTGACACCTTGGTGTTTTTCATTATAGCATCATGTTCCCGTTTAATTCTTGTGAAAGCTAAAAAGCTCTTTATTAATCCCGTTAGAATTGGTTCTCATTATTTCACCCTAAAAGTAAATAAATATGGTATTTTATGGCAAAATTAGAGACAAGAAAGAGGCATGTTTTATAAATGAACATAGCACTCACAATATTATAAGCAATATGATGTCATAATGGCGTAATTTGCATCATTTAGGTACTGTGTACTATGACATGTTTCTCCTTTGATTTTGGTAGCCGTAAACATGTTCATAGTCATTGCCATCTAAATTAAACCGAATAATTAAATACTACATCTTCTTCTTAATTACTACATGTGTCTCCCTCGTTTGGTTGTACCTTTAATGCCCTGTACACACGATCGGTTCATCCGATAAAAACGGTCTGATGGATTTTTTCATCAGATATCCGATGTAGCTGACTTTCATCAGTCTTGCCTACGCACCATCAGTTAAAAAAACGATCGTGTCAGAATGCGGTGACGTAAAACACAACGACGTGCTGAGAAAAATGAAGTTCAATGCTTCCGAGCATGCGTCGACTTGATTCTGAGCATGCGTTGATTTTTAACTGATGGATTTCCCCACAGACGATCGTTTTTTCTATCAGTTTTTTAACCATCAGATAATTTTAAAACAGGTTCTACGTTTTTTCACCAATGGGAAAAAAACTGATGGGGCCCACACACGATCGGTTCGTCTGATGAAAACGGTCCGTTTTCATCAGACGAACCGATCGTGTGTACGCGGCATTACAGTTTTTTGAGTATCCAAATCCATATTCACATCAGCTAAAAATCCTGTGTTGAATTAATAGATGGCTGCCGTTATATACAGTAAAACCTTGGTTTGCGAGTATAATTTGTTCCAGAAACATGCTTGTAATCCAAAGCACTTGTATATCAAAGCATTTTTTACAAGGTATAAAAGAGAAGAGAGGCGCCTCTAAGGCCGGGTACAGACGACCAAACAAGTACGATGAAAGCGGTCCGCCGGACCGTTTTCACCGTACATGTCTGGCCGGGGATTTCTGTACGATGGCTGTACTAACCATCGTACAGCAATCCGCACGTAAACAATACGCGGGGCGTGTCCGCGGTGTCGATGACGCGGCGACGTGGGCGGGCCTGCCAGTTAAATGCTTCCACGCATGCGTCAAAGTCATTCGACGCATGCGAGGGATGGTGGGCGCTTGGACATGTACGGTAGGTCTGTAGAGACGACCGAACATGTCCGAGCGGGCAGGATTCCAGCGGACTGTTTTAAAACAAGTCCAGGAATATTTGCCCGCTGGGAAAAGGCCCGGCGGGCAAATGTTTGCTGGAATCCTGCACGCTCGGGCCTACACACGACCGAACATGTCTGCTGAAACTGGCCCGCGGACCAGTTTCAGCAGACATGTTTGGTCGTGTGTATGGGGCCTAAGTGTAGCAATATGTTGATAAATGTTGTACCTTCATTAAATGTAACCATATTGCTACACTTAGGGGCTCCTCTCTTCTTTTTTTATACTCAGTTGTGATAAGACGCTACTCTTATTTCAAGACATCGCTTGTATACCAAGGCAAAATGTATTAAAACATTTTGCTTGTCTTGCAAAACGCTCTCAAACCGAGTTACTCTCAATTTTCAAACCAAGGTTTTACTGTACTAGTCATTCAGTTGACTATACTGTATATTTTTCAGTCTGTTTATCGACAAAATCTTCACATCAAATGGACAATGAAATTTTGTAGCAGCAAAAATGCTCTGGATTAAAAAAAAACTTACATTGATACTTTCTTGTTATTAAGGAAGCACAATATCTCTTCTTCCTGCAACTGCTTGCAAAGGGCAATAATTGACTAGGCTGTGGCAGTGTGATATAATTATATTCCAGCCCCAGTGACAGAGGAAGGGCCTGTTGCACAAATTTCACGCACAGCTTTAACCACTTAAGACCCGGACCATTATGCAGGTTAAGGACCTTGCCCCTTTTTGCGATTCGGCACTGCGTCGCTTTAACTGACAATTGCGTGGTCGTGCGACGTTCCTCCCAAACAAAATTGGCGTACCTTTTTTTCCCACAAATAGAGCTTTCTTTTGGTGGTATTTGATCACCTCTGCGGTTTTAATTTTTTACGCTATAAACAAAAATACAGCGACAATTTTGAAAAAAATTCAATATTTTTTACTTTTTGCTATAATAAATATCCCCAAAAAAGACATAAAAAACGTTTTTTTCCTCAGTTTAGGCTGATACGTATTCTTCTACCTATTTTTGTAACAAAAAAAAAAATGCAATAAGCAATTGGTTTACGCAAAATTTATAGCGTTTACAAAATAAGGGATAGTTTTATGGCATTTTTATTAATATTTTTTTTTTTTACTACGAAAGGCGGCGATCAGCAATTTTTTTCATGACTGCGACATTATGGCGGACACATCGGACAATTTTGACACATTTTTGGGACCATTGTCATTTTCACAGCGAAAAGTGTTATAAAAATGCACTGATTACTGTGAAAATGACAATTGCAGTTTAGAAGTTAACCACTGAAGGGGTTAAGTGTGACCTCATATGTGTTTCTAACTGTAGGTGGGCGGGGCTGGTCGTGTGACACCAGTGATTGTCTTTCCCTATATCAGGGAACAGACGATCACTGACATTGCCACAATGAAGAACGGGGAAGGTGTGTTTACACACACCTCTCCCCGTTCTTCAGCTCCTGTGGCCGATCGCGGGACACCGGCGGCGATCGGGTCCGCGGGTGCGGTCACAGAGCTTTGGACCAGGTCCCGACATTCTGCCGACGTATATCGGCGTAAAGGGGTCCTTAAGTGGTTAAAGAAGCCAGCGCTGAAGTACACCCTTGATACAGCATTGAGTAACTGAAGAAGGTGAGCGTGCTCTTGCTCTTGTTTTGCTTTCTGTCTCCAGTAATTTGATAAGACAATGTTATGTTATGTAATGTCTTCAGCTTAATTTCTTTGTCATAGTCATGTGCACAGGGGTTCTGGGTGTGCCTGGGCACACCCTAATCACTCTGTGCGGTGTCTATTCCCCCTGCTTCCTGGTGTCCCCTGTCTCTACTCTGCAGTGTTGCCTGGTGCCCTCTTCTCCTGCTGGCTGCTGCAAGTAATGTTTCAGGATGAATTAATGAACACAGTGTGATCTGTACCGATCGATCCTGTGTTCATTCCTAACTGAAGCATATGAAAATATGTTTCCTATGTTTCCAATTTTCAATAAATAGGAATCTGCTCAGCAAAGAGCACTTTCCATTTGTTCACTGTCCGGTGCAGCTGAGGCTGCAGAGAAGGGGACTGGGGAAGCTCTATCCTAAGTCCCTTTCTCTCTCTTGATACCCTTGATTTTTCACCAAAGCTCCCACATGTGAATTTGTGTTCTGGTGTGCACACCCTAATGCAAAAGGCTGCGGTCGCCAGTGGTCTCTGTCTTATGCTGGGTATATACAGACCAAGAATCGGTCGATTCAGCAGGAGCCAGACAAATTTTGCTCTGTGTGTACTACTCATCCTATGCATTAAGGTGAAAAAACATCGGATGCTTACAAGCCCCCCCCAGCCCCCCCGTTTACATACCTGAGCCCTCGAAAGTCACACATCGTGAACACGCTGGCTTCTCGGCCCAGTTTTCTTGGCTATTCATTGGAGATTGATAGCAGCACTGCCATTGGCTCTCGCTGCTGTCAATCGAATTAATGACGTGACATGCCGGGGGCAGGGCCGAGTGATACACTTGGCAAGCTAACCCCCTTGGGAGAGCGCTTCACAAAAGGGGGTTAGCTCTTGCGGGGAGGAGCCGAAACAGCTGCCGAGGGACCCCAGAAGATGAGGATCGGGACCACTCTGTGCAAAACGAACTGCACAGTGGAGGTAAGTATGACATGTTTGTTATTTTAAAAAAAAAATTAAGCTTTACTAACCCTTTAACTTTAGGAGAGCAAATTTTCCAAGGATGAGGAAGTCTCTCCAAGTCTAATGCCGCATACACACAACCTTTTTTCATGTCATGGAAAAAAAACAATGTTTTTCTCAATGTGATTCTTGTCAAGCCTGCCTTGCATACACGTGATCGTGAAAAAAAATGCTCGAGCAAAGCGCGGTGACGTAAAACGCGTACAACGGCACTATAAAGGGGAAGTTCCATTCGAATGGCGCCACCCTTTGGGCTGATTATGCAAATGTTCCTTCTCATAACTTTCTCCTGAGCATGCGTGTTTTCCCCCCCATCGTTAAAGCCTACACTCGACCGTTTTTCATTTTTTGCGATACGGCACTGCATCACTTTAACTGACAATTGCATCGTGCAACATTGTACCCAAAATAAAAAGAGCTTTATTTTGGTGGTATTTGATCATCTCTGCGTTTTCATTTTTTTGCGCTATAGACAAAAATGACCGTCTATTTCTAAAAAAATACAATATTTTTTACTTTTTGCTATAATAAATATCTCCAATTTTTTTCCAAAAAGCGATTTTTTTCTCAGTTTAGGCCGATATGTATTCTTATACATATTTTTGGTAATAAAAAATCGCAAGCGTATATTGATTGGTTTGCGCAAAAGTTATAGCGTCTGCAAAATAGGTGATAGATTTATGGCATTTTTATTATTAATATGTTTTTACTAGTAATGGTGGCGATCTGTGATTTTCTATCGGTACTGCGACATTATGGCGGACACATCGGACACCTTTGACATATTTTTGGGACCATTGGTATTTATACAGCGATTAGTGCTATAAAAATGTACTGATTACTGTGTAAATGTCACTAGCAGGGAAGGGGTTAACACTAGGGTGGATCAAGGGGTTAAATGTGTTCCCTGACTGTGTGTTCTAACTGTAGGGGGGGGGGGACTCACTATAGGAGATGACAGATAGTGGTTCCCAGCTTATAGGAACTCACGATCTGCATATCCTCTCAGAATAGAACAGGGGTGTGTGTGTTGGAAACCTTTCTTTTTAATATCTTTATAAATGATATAGGGTCTAGACAGGACATAGATCTGTGTGTTTACACAGATCCACATCCTTGTCTGTGGAACCACCGATCGCAGGTTCCTGGCGGACATCGCGGCCTCAAGGCACGCGCATCGGCATCTCAGTAATGCGGCGGGCGCGCGCCCCCCAGTGGCTGGAGGCCGTATATAGACGGCCTCCCAGCAATTGGGATCCACACTGCGGCCGCTGAAAGTCGTCAGGCCGGCAGGAAGTGGTTAATATTGATAAATGTAAAGTTATGCACATGGGGCTAAAAATATGCATGCAATATACATACTAGGGGGAGTCCAACTGGGGGAATCAATGGTGGAAAAGGATCTCGGTGTAGATCTTAAACTTAATAACAACATGTAATGCAAAGGCGTGGTTTCCAAAGTAAGCAAAGCCCTGTCTTGTATTAACCACTTCAGCCCCAGGCCACTTTTTGCGATTCGGCACTGCGTCGCTTTAACTGACAATTGCGTGGTCCTGCGACATGGCGTCCTTTTTTTCCTACAAATAGAGCTTTCTTTTGGTGGTATTTGATCACCTCTGCGGTTTTTATTTTTTGCGCTATAAACAAAAATAGAGCGTCAATTTTGAAAAAAATTTATATTTTTTACTTTTTGCTGTAATAAATATCCCCCAAAAATATATATATAAAAAAAAAATTCCTCATTTTAGGCCGATATGTATTCTTCTACATATTTTTTATAAAACAAATCGCAATAAGCGTTTATTGATTGGTTTGCGCAAAAGTTATAGCATTTACAAAATAGGGCATAGTTTTATGGCATTTTTATTATTATTTTTTTACTAGTAATGGCGGCGATCAGTGATTTTTATCGGTACTGCGACATTATGGCGGACACTTCGGACACTTTTGACACATTTTTGGGACCATTGGCATTTTTATAGCTATAAAAATGCATTGATTACTATATAAATGCCACTGGCAGGGAAGGGGTTAAAGCTAGGGAGCGAGGAAGGGGTTAAGTATGTTCCCTGGGTGTGTTCTAACTGAAGGGGGGGGTGGACTGACTTGGGGAAATGACAAATTGCTGTTCATACATTGTATGAACAGGCGATAGGTAATTTCCCCCCCTGACAGGACCGGGAGCTGTGTGTTTACACACACAGCTCCTGGTTCTCGCTCTGTAACGAGCGATCGCGGGTGCCCGGCGGTGATCGCACGCGCCGGGCACGCGCGCCGGGATTGGGAACGAGCGGGGGGCTTCATGTATTCAATCTCTTGGGAAGTAATGGGGGGGGGGGAGAGAGGCATAGCCGCCATGGAGTCGCTGCTGCCCGGTAAGGGGATGCTGGTTGTGCATCAACCTCCCTCACTGGTCTGCATTCTGTCTCTGTACTTGGCTGTTTGGGAGGGCGCACGTGTGGGCTTTTATGTTTGTGTATTCATTTACATGTCTGTCATATTGATTCTCACATAGTGGATGGGACTGGCCCTTGAGACATGTCCACACTTGTTTCCTTCTAGTGGGGGGACCCTCTGGCCACACCCCTTAGGACAAGAGTGGCCGAGGGGGGAATGGATGGGGTCGGCCAATTGGGGCTGGCCTGTGGCCGGGCATCTCCGCACATGCTTACTTGTGTGTGTATATATGTATATATTTGAGAGTTTCTTGTATGAGGGAGCAACTACGGACCACCAAGGCTCTGATGAAGGAGGTTCGCCTCTGAAACGCGTTAGCCTTAATTCCGGTTTGATGCCATCTGATCCGTGCTGTCACCCTGTTCGTTAGGCGATACTGTGTACCAGTTCCATTGTCTAACAAGCGCTGTCTTTTTTGCTGTCCTTTTGTGAGTATGACTATTGTTTTAATCTATTTAATAAAATCCCTTTAAGGCCGGGTACTCACGACCAAACATGTATGGTGAAAGCGGTCCGTCGGACCGTTTTCACCATACATGTCTGCCAGAGGGCTTCTGTACGATGGTTGTACACACCATCGTACAGAAGTCCGCGCGTAAACAATACGCGGGGCGTGTCCGCGGTGTCGCCGCGTCGATGACGCGGTGTCGCAGCGACAATGACGCGGCGACGTGGGCGGCCCGCCTTTAAAATGCTTCCACGCATGCGTCGAAGTCATTCGACGCATGCGAGGGACGGCGGGCGCCTGGACATGTACGGTAGGTCTGTACTGACGACCGTACATGTCCGAGCGGGCAGAATTCCAGCGGACTGTTTTAAAACAAGTCCAGGAATATTTGTCTGCTGGGAAAAGGCCCGGCGGGCAAATGTTTGCTGGAATTCGGCCCGCTCGCGCCCACACACGACCAAACATGTCTGCTGAAACTGGCCTGCGGGCCAGTTTCAGCAGACATGTTTGCTCGTGAGTATGGGGCCTAAAGGTAATGCACTAGGTCGGTGCGCCCTCCTTTTTCTTTTTCTTTTGTAGCTTTATGAATTCCCATGATTCTGAGGAGGGCTGCACGATCATAGACTTTACACTAAAATTGGATAACGTTCCCTATAGCAGAAAACACCAGAGCACAGGTGAATTTTTTTGTGTGCTATTGAGAATTCCAGATGACACATAAAATTCATCCACAACTTCAACCAATACCACACTATATACACCATATACATGCATAGACAGGTTGTTTGTATACATTTTCAACAGAATAAAATTTGATTTTAGTCATTCCCCAGCTTCCCAGCCTCCAGCCTGCTGAATTGTAGTAGCACTGCAACACATTGATATGGTCATCTCTCTGCTATTTTCTGTCAAGTAAGTTCCCACTGTAAGGGCCAGTGCCAACAGGATTTTGTTTTCAACAGAACTACTTGTCTTACAAAACAAGTCAAGGCAAAGTAAAAGGATAATCAGGATAATGCAGCTTAGAAGGTGTTTAAATTCAGGTGAGAAGGATGCCAGCTCCAGGTCAAATGCACTTGCTAATGAACTCCTAATGATTGGCTAAGCATCTACATTGCGTTGGCTATGCTTTTTACTCTTTTGATGAATAAAAGTTAAACTGGACTCTCGAATAAACATCTGTCGCTCTCTTTTTTATACCAGACTTTCTACTGATAATCAGGGTAGCCCTTCTTTGAACCCATCAGATCTTAGAGAGCAGCCTTTTAACTAAAATATCAACAGATCTAAATACCTACCAAAATCCTGATCCAGTACAAATGCCATTGCAGGCTGAAGGAGGCAGTGTTCATCTGTTTAACACTGTAATTGATGGATACAATTACAGTATTAAAAAAAAGAATCAAACCATAGAAAAATAAAAAAAAATTGTACATTTTGTGGATTTTGCAGCCTATGATAATTGACAAACAAATGTAAAATTTCTGATACCACATTGAATTTCAAATGATTTCTCCAGCATTGATTAAAAGCCTTCTCTAGTCACTAGATGTCTTTGGGTGTTTCATACAGAAAGGCCACCAGATTTGCACATTGGATCAGACTGATAGCATTTTTCAAGAGGAGGTAAATAATGACAAGTTGCTACTAAAAATTCAGCAGCAAACAATATGTTTACTCAGTAAATGCCATTACTTTAGTAGTTATTTTGTTACGTTATCTCTGCTGACCGCCTCCCAGCTGTCAGGAAGGGCATGCCAATGCCCAAAATGGCGGCCGTAGAAGTCGGCCAGTGACTTTTGTCCCTGCGCATGCGTGCGCCTGTGCGTGTGTGCGTGCGTGTGCGCGTGTCTTGCACGTGCACATGCGCACGCCGCGGCATGCACCCCCTGAGTGTTTGGCACCAGACAGGCTATTTAAACTGACCCACTTCCCGGACGCAGGTGCTGTCCGTTCTACAGCGTTTAGTGTACCTGATCCTTTTATCCTAATTCCTGTTCCTATTTATCCGACCTGACCCGGCTTGTTTGACCCTGCTTCCGCCTGCCGCTCCTGCTACATCGCTGCCAGCCCAATACTGACCCGGCCTGCACCTTAACTTCACTCCTGCCTCCGCTTTGGTTTCTGATGTGCCCGATAGTGTATGACCCCGCCTGCCTACTTCCGTTATCTGCTGACAGCTGCTACTGGGGAGTGTCCTCCTGCGGTTCCTTCAGCGATTCCAGCCCAGCGACTCATCAGCGATCCTGCCAGGCACTCGTGCGACTCTGTACTCTTGCGCTACCTGTCTGCTCTTTCAGGAGCTCGGAGTCAGAGCTGTAAGAGAGGGCGTCCTCCGCACATCAGGCTCTACCGCCAGGGATGTGACACCAGCTCTTTAAAAGTTCTAAAAGCTGGGAGGCAGAGGTGGCCATTCAGGTCATGTGAGTCATGTGATTTGGCTGTCACAGTGGTCACATGATTGGAAAGGTCCCGATCACAAGTATGCATCAGGGGCTTACCGATCTCTGGTGGCTACCGGGAGGGGAGCACACAGAGCGCACACTCTCAGCACAATAAGTTGTAAACACAGGGCCGTGAATATGCGGCCATTTGGCTACAAGTCCTACCCACCGAGAGGCCACATATATGTGTACAGCCGGTGCCACGGGGTTAAGCAGCCTACTTAAATATTTTCAATTGCCCAGACTCAGAAAAAATATTAAACATAAATAAATACGTTATGTAAAATATTTATTTTTAAATAAATGACCTTTAAAAACAATAATTTATATTTTTAATGAATTTCTGTTTCAATGTAGCCAGGAAAATGGTAGAGAGAAAAACTGTAGAAAAGGGCAACTCAGGACAACAGAAAGCTCCCAGTGCACTTGATTGTTCACAGACACAACAAACAGAGGCAAAAGAATTAAGGTCAATTCATCCATCTCATAGTTAAAAGACTTCAGTAAATACTGTAAATACGGTATATAAAAAAAACACTTTCTTTCGATTAAACACTGTAATGGTTATACTTTTTTAGTAATAGTTATAAACATTGTATATATGTATAAGTACCCATCTAGTAAAAAATGTGTAAAGTAATAAATGACATTATTGGGCATTTTGAAAAATTAAAAATATAAAGATTGGTATTTATGTAAAAGAACACCTTGGGTATTGCATTGAAATTATGGCCAATTTAATTTAACCTTTTGCTGTTGGCAATACGTACATATATATCATCGCACTGAAAGGACTGCAAATGATTTGAACAACTTCACAGATGTAGCCAAGAGCATGGTACTGCCGTTTTCAGCCAACCTTTGTTTTTTCAGTAGTAGTGATATAAAAAGATGTAGTGTCACCCGATGACTTTTACTGCAAGATAAATGTGCTGCCCCCCCCCCCCCCTTACTGCCGGAACCCTCCTTAAGTTCCTTGGCTTTCATATTTTCCCCGGGAGCCCAGGACATCGGTAAACTACCCCAGGATTCATTCCCTGATCTTCTTTGTGATGAGTTAACCTAGAAGCAATTAGAAATGGGCCAAACATCCCTCGGTACGGTTCGTGCCAGAACTCTCGAACATCGCAAAAGTTTGGACCCCGAACGACGAACCCCATTGAAGTCTATGGGACCTGAACAGGAAAAACTCAAAAGTGCCCATTTTGAAGGGTTACATGCAAGTTATTGCCCATAAAAAGGGTATGGGGGGGGGCGTGGCCTGGACATGGCTGAGTGAGGACGCAGGAACTTGGAGCTCCCGGCCCTGTCCCTTCTTGTACCGGCCAAACTCAGATAATTTAGGCATGCAATCTGTCAAAAAGACCAAAAGACGATCTACAACCCGCACCACCCGCTCCAGCACGAAATCGGGGGATTTACACCGCTTTTTTAGCCCCTCTGTGGCGATTCCTCCGGGCGCGAGAGTGGCGGCGCCAAGAGTAGGCCCACGTGGCGGACCAGCGGGGGATCTCGAACTAGACCTCTGGACATTTCAACAGGAGGAAGCGGCAGTACACCCCGCCACTCCGGGCACACCCGAGGACCTATACCCAACTATGGAGGCCCTCTCCCCCCCGGCCGGGGGTTCTTCCGCGGAACAGGAGATACGGGCACTGCTGCAGGCCCTCCCCACAAGACAAGACATAGAGTCTCTCATCCTTAAGCTGGAGGAGACTCATAGGAGAGACGTCCAGGAGGTACGGGCGGAGATATCCACGTTGGCAGACAGAGTGACCACCGGGGAGGGATCGCTGTCGACCCTGGAGCGGAGAGTGGCGGATCTGGAGCGGG
This sequence comes from Rana temporaria, assembly GCF_905171775.1. NCBI lineage: Eukaryota > Metazoa > Chordata > Amphibia > Anura > Ranidae > Rana > Rana temporaria. The sequence goes on from NC_053493.1 coordinate 203,926,105, forward strand.
ACCGTGACCACCATAGGGAGGCGGCTACAACGCTCCAACTGCACCTGGAAGAGGTCGAGGACAGGAGCCGCCGCAACAACCTTCGTTTGCGGGGGATTCCTGAGACGGTGGAACCCGAGGCCTTGGACGAGGTCCTGCTGGGCCTATTCCGCGACTTGCTGGGCAGCCCGACGGAGGTCGTCGAGGTGGACCGCGCACACCGCGCCTTGGGCCCGAGGTCGGCTGATCCGGACAGGCCGCGAGATGTTGTGTGTCGGCTGCTGCGCTATACGCAGAAGGAGCGCATCATCCGCGGTGCGTGGGACAGAGGGGAGATCCTCCTGGAGGGGGCAACGGTGAAGGTACTCCCGGATCTTTCAAGAGCAACTCTCCGCAGAAGGGCGATGCTGAAGCCCGTCCTGGACCTAGCGAGACAGCGAGAATTCACCTACCGTTGGGGCTACCCGTTGGCGGTGACCTTTAGGAAGGATGGAGCAGCCTTCACAGTCCAGTCGCCAGCGGACCTACCGGCCCTCTTCCGTTTCCTGGATGCGGACCAGATACCGATTCCCGACTGGCTGCAGATACTACCCCGCGCAGCGGGAAGATCAGGCCCCTCAAACTACAGACCGGGAATAGAGAACAGACAGAGAGGACGCGGACGGAGGAGACAGCGCGCCCCCTCAGGAGAGGAACGCCGTGAGTAGGCCTTGGGCCAAGATTCCCTGACCCCCCCCGAGCTCCCACCTAATCCGCTCTCCCGACCCCTCTGTGCCCCTCATTTGACATCCAGGTGTCTCTCCCACGATGGTGGGATACGAGCCCCAGAACATTGAACACTGCTCTTTGCAGCCCCCCTGGGACTGGACAGACACGGGCCACTTAGACTCCTGTTGGAACCCTCATTCACCTCGCACCCTGACCCGGACATTTGAAACTATGTCCTCCACACTACTGGGGCCCTGTGTTCTATGATTCAGGCCTTGGAGGTATACTGCAAGAATGGGGCTCCCGCGCTGTTAGAGCGTGCCCCGGCCTACCCTGTAGATGCATGAGTGCCCCCCGCGGGAGGGGGATCCCCCCTGCACCAAGGAAGTCTTTGCTATGCTGGGGATATGCACACGAGACACACGGGGCTCGTCTACCCTCCCCTGGCTTGGTTTTTAGGTCGCCTGATCGGTTTTTCATTTTTTTATTATTTTATTTTGTTTTGCACGGGCATGATCCTTTTTTTTCCTCACCATGCCGGCCCACCCGATGGCAACGCGGGCCACTGGAGGAAACTCCGAGGTCAGGGGAGGGGGACTGCCCCACTGGACACTGCTCCTGTGGAGGACAGGGGGAGCCCACTGCTGGGATATGGTCATGTGTGTTGGGATGAGATGGAGGAGGGGAGGTGAAGCGGCTTCCCCGGAGGGAGGCATGTAGAGGGGAGGGGAGACTGGCCCTTTGCCATCCTGGGGAGGGAGATGAATCTGGGAGACGTCATGTACTATTGGGGCGCTATGGGGGAGGGAACGGGAGGAGTGATCTGACGTTACACGGGAGGGGTGTCAGGGGAGATGGGCCATATACATCCCTTACTGAGCACACTGATCGGTCCCCTCTGCCGGGTGTGCCCCCTCGCTGATGGGTGGGGTCCCCCGGAGGGGTATCTTACGGGATATGTGTTCCTTATGTTATATGCCACTGTTTGCCACTTAAATGCTGTTATATGTCATATATGGTTTAAGACTGATTGCATTGCCATACTTATGTTATCTTATTTACGTTGGCCGGGGGGGGGGGTTGGATAGGGTCGGGGGCTCGCAATGATAGCTCTGTCCAACCACCGACCCACATAGGCCCGCGCTCGAACTCCGGACTAGTTCTGGTGAGCGCTCTAGCTAGTTAAGCTAATTTAGATCTCTTTACTAGCCGCACTCTCTGGTGTTGGCCTTTCCTACTACACTCTGTATCTTCTCTATTCTCTCCTTTCTCTGTACCCTATAACTCTTCCACTCCTGGACTTTTCCGGGACACTTTCCACTACCTTTCCTTGACCCCCCCTAACACCCCCTATCCCCCCCCCCCCCCCCCCCCCCCCCCGCGAGCATGGACGCACTGACCATTGTTTCATTGAACGCTAAGGGCCTAAACACCCCCGAGAAACGCAAGATGATGCTACAGGAGGTGCGCAGCCTGAGAGCAGACGTGGTAATGCTACAGGAGACGCACTTCAGGGAAGACAAGCTTCCAATCCTAAAAAATAGATATTATCCGACGGTCTACCACTCCTCCTTCTCTGAGGCAAAGTCCCGAGGTGTCTCTATTCTGATCGCGGCCGGTGTACCTTGGACACTAGACGACATACAGAGAGACACCGGAGGACGCTTCCTGTTCCTAAAAGGACGGATAGGGTCGACAGGCGTTACCCTGGCGAGCTTCTACGCTCCTAATGACAACCAAGACACCTTCCTGACGAAACACCTAGAACGACTGACGAGATTTGCCACCGGGCAGCTGATAGTGGGGGGCGATTTTAATGTTCCACTATCTCCCTTAGAGGACACCTCATCGGGGACATCCTCCACTTCGGGGAAAATGCGCGGACGCATACAAGCAGCACTTCACGCAAGCCAACTGGTGGACACATGGCGTCTATTGCACCCGGGAGAGAAAGACTTTACCTTTTTCTCCAGACCCCACCAGGTATACTCCCGGATAGACTATTTTTTGGTCCATCACAGGAACCTGATGGCGGTCAAAGAAGCTAAGATAGGCTCGATAACATGGTCAGACCACGCCCCGGTAATATTAGTATATACCCTGACGGATAGGGGGACAGAGAGGCGACATCCATGGCGGCTAAACGAATCCCTATTACAGGACCCCGAAATACTGGCAGACGTGGTTAAGGAAGTGGGACACTATTTCTCCGCCAACATTGTACCAGACATTGGTCCGGAAGTGGTGTGGGAAGCCCACAAGGCGGTCGTCCGCGGTATTTTTATCAAGCATGGGGCCAGACGGAAAAGACTTAGGACAGAACAACTGACGACATTAATGGCTAAACTAACATCCTTAGAGACGCAACACAAAATAACACCGACGAAACAATTGGGATTAGACCTGGACACAGTACGACGACAAGTGACGGACGTCCTTACGTACAAGGCCAAGGCGACCATCCAGATCTGTAGACGCAAGGTCTATGAGTCAGGGGACAAATGTGGGAGGATGTTAGCCCGCTCACTGAGGACACAAACTAGTGCAGCATATATACCCCACGTTGTTACCGCCGGCGGGCAGAGGGTGTCAATGCCACAAGAGATCGCCAGAGAATTCAGGGACTTCTATGACACACTATACAATATACCCTCGGCGACTCGGGACCCCGACGGAGGCCCTTCTCGAGACTATCTGACCACTTCAAACATGCCAACGCTCCCAGTCGAAACCAGAGAGGTACTAGAGGAACCCATTACCCTGCAGGAACTCCACGCCGCCCTTGGTAACACCAAACCGGGCAAGGCTCCGGGACCTGACGGCCTGACAGTGGCGTACTACAAAGCATTGCTCCCCACCCTGGGCACACATCTGGTTGAGTTATTTAACGGTCTAGGTCTGGGAGGGAGGCTACATGTATCCACCTTACAGGCGCAGATAGCCATCATCCCTAAGGAAGGGAAAGACCCCAGTCAATGTGGTAGTTACCGCCCTATCTCGCTCCTTAATGTAGACCTTAAACTCCTTACCAAAATTATAGCGACTAGAATCCAACAACACCTGACGAGCCTTATCCACCTGGACCAAGTGGGATTTGTTCCCACTAGGGAAGCTAGGGACAATACTGTCAAAGTCCTTAACCTATTGCACGCGGTGAACACCTCAAAGACGCCTTGCGTCTTGGTGAGTACAGACGCCGAAAAGGCGTTCGACCGGGTTAACTGGCGATTCATGTTTGACACTTTAAGACACATCGGCTTGGGACATAGGATGATGAACTGGATTTCGGCGATGTACACAGAACCGACGGCACGAGTCAGGGCTAACGGGGTGGTGTCAGAGGCCTTTCAGATTAGGAACGGAACGAGACAGGGGTGTCCCTTGTCGCCACTATTATTTGCGTTGACCCTCGAGCCATTCCTGAGACATGTGAGATTGAATACGGACATATCAGGGGTCAAGGTGGGAGAGGGAGAATATAAAGTGTCTGCCTATGCAGACGACCTGATGTTCACACTGACTGACCCTGAGGTATCTCTACCGAATCTGATGAGAGAATTCGAGACTTATGGGAGACTGTCCAATATGAAAATCAATATAGGAAAGTCGGTAGCAATGGGAGTGGGTATCTCGAGCCCCCGCCTAGACCGACTGCGCCAAGGCTTCAGCCTACAGTGGACGGATACAGCCATAAGCTATCTGGGAACCCGTATCCCTCCGTCCCTCACCCAAATTTTTAAGCTCAACTTCCCACCACTATTGAAAACCACTCAGAAGCTACTAGACCAATGGACAACAGGCCTGCACTCCTGGTTCGGGAGGTGCGGAATACTTAAGATGTCCATTCTACCTAAATTTACTTACCTTCTTCAAGCCCTACCTATACGCATACCGGCGGAATACTTTAGACAGGTGCAATCCATGTTTAAAAAATTCCTGTGGGCTGGGAAACATCCCAGGATTCACAGAACAGTGTTGTCCCTACCCAAGGCAAATGGTGGACTGGCTATGCCCAATATCCGCACGTATTACCACGCGGCACATCTAAACAGACTAGTGGACTGGTGCAGACACGGGAACACTAAACTATGGCCCCACATAGAGCAAGCCCAAAGCGACATCCCCTTGCGGAGAGCCCCATGGTGCGACACGGGTCTGCCCAAATCTCTACGATCTCATCCACTGATAGGTGCCACGACCAGTATCTGCGCGAAGATGCTCGCTCAGATGGGGTCGCCGCCGGCGAATTCGTCCCTACGACCAGTGCTAGGGAACCCGAACTTTGAACCAGGGCTCCGTGACGGTAGGTTCCGAGCGCTGAGGGAGTCAGGTATGTGTCAGGTCTCCCACTTTAGCATAGCAGGCCGCTGGAGGACACCCGCAGAGTTGATGGATCAGGGAGGGGGATTTCAACTAGACTTCATGAGGGCAAGCCAGCTGAACCACTTCCTACATACCATGAGACCCCCACAGACAGGGAATCTACCTCTCACACCAATAGAGGAGATATGCTCAGAGACGGGCACATTACCACACGCGCTATCCATCTTACACAACATACTAGTCACACCGCAAGAGGGATATCAACTCCCCTGTATCACAAAATGGGAACAGGAACTCCAATGCACGTTTTCGGCCAAAGTCAGACAGCAGATTCTGACCTTTACACACAAATCCTCTATCTGCACCAAAATACAGGAAACAAACTACAAAATCCTGACTAGGTGGTATCGCACCCCGGCTTTGCTTCATAGACTTTTCGGGTCCGCCTCAGAGACATGCTGGCGTTGCCAGGGGGACGTAGGCACGTTGACCCACATTTTCTGGTCATGCCCACTGCTGAAACCCTTTTGGGCGGAGGTCAGGAGGATATCACAAAAATTTACTGAACGCCAGATCCCTGACGACCCAGCATACCTCTTGCTACACGCTAACTCATACCCTACACGCGTATACAAGAAATCAGTTATCCGACACCTTCTAGACGCAGCTAAAGCATGCATCCCGGCTTGCTGGAAATCCCCAAACCCGCCGACGGTGACGATGTGGTTCCGGAGGGTAGATGATATCAATAGAATGGAGGATCTTATCCTCACAGATCAGGATAGACAGGAGTCATACAAAAAGACTTGGCAGTTATGGAATGTGTTCACCTACTCAGATGAAGGACAAGCACTTAGGGGACAGACCTAAACTCCTTGACACAACTTCCCCCCTCTTCAGGGAGGAGTTAACTCTGATACTCGACGGAACGATGACAGGCCAGAAGGCTGACATGCTCCATGCCCGCGGGCAAAACCCTTCACCCCCCCCCCCCCCCCCCCTCTCTCTCTTCTCTTTTTCCTTCTTTCTTTCCATGATGCTGTCGGGAACCCGGCTCCCGAGGCGACACCGTTTCTCCAATCCTCGGATGGGTGGCGGGAGGTGCTACTCCCTGCCGCTCCATTCTTTCCCCGTTTTCTGACCTTTCGATAACGGAAAAAAAGGGGCGTGTCCGCGGATCCCTGACTTCACACCGCACTCCGTTGCTGGAGGCTCCCTAGGGGCAAAGTCACCAAGGGTACAGATGGTAGGCTTGGTGTCACAAGCACGGAACAGACGAACCACGAACTAGGTTACACCCAACATCCTACCACACTGTGATAGTTTGCCCTTGAACATGTGAAGATGTTGCTGTTTATATGCTGTCAATATGATCCATGTGGACATGCTCTTTGTTGTGAATAAATAAAGAATTTTGAAAAAAAAAAGGGTATGGGGGTACTACCCTGGGGCACATGTACCAATGCAAAAAAAAAACGTAAAAAAAAATATTGGCCCGGATTCATAAAGCACTTACTCTGACGTATCTCGAGATACGCCGCGTAAGTGTAAATATGCGCCGTCTTATCCATGCGCCGCGCCCACAAACTGAGATACGCCTAAAAAAAGGCTTCCTACGACCCATGTAACTTGCCTACGCCGGCGTATTGTGGGCGCATATTTACGCTGGGCGCATTTGCCGCTCCCATTGATTTTATATGCACATATGCAAATGAGGGAGATACGCCAATTCACAAACGTACTTGCGCCCGGCGCATAATATACGCGGTTTGCGTAAGTCGTACGTCTGGCGCAAAGTTATTCCCCATATAGGAGGTGCAACCCATGCAAAGGTATGGACCAGAGAACACAGCCGTCGTATTTTACGTTGTTTACGTAGTACGTGAATATGACTAGGCGTAGGTTACGTTTTACGTCGTAGGCAGTGATTCGACGTATCTTAGGCAGTTGTTTCGACATGATTCTGAGCATGCGCACTGGGATACGTCCACGGGACGGCGCATGCGCCGTTCGTTTTAAGTACTTCTATGACGCTTGGCCCATCATTTGCATGGGATCACGCCTCATTAGCATGGCTCACGCCCACTTCCACCTACGCCGGCTTACGCCGAGGAAACCCAGCGTATCTTTAAGAGCGAGTGGGAGCAAGTGCTTTGTGAATCCAGTGCTTGCCTCTGTGCGCTGCGTTGGCGTAGCGTATATTAGATACGCTACGCCGGCATAAATATGCGCCGATGTATGTGAATTCGGGCCATTGTTTTTAACCACTTGCCTACTGGGCACTTTTACTCCCTTCCTGCCTAGGCCAGTGTTCAGCTGTCACATTTTGAATGACAATTGTAAAACTGTACCTTAATTACATTCTTATAACTTTTTTTTTCACACAAATAGAGCTTTCTTTTGGGAGTATTTAATCACAGCTGTTTTTTTTTTTTTTTACTAAAATAAGAAAAAAGGCCGAACATTTTGAAACAAATTTCGTTTTTCTTCGTTTCTGTCAGTAAATCTTGTAAATACATAATTTTTCTCCTTCACTCTTGTGGGCTGATGAGGCGGCACTAATGCGCACTGATAAGCTGCACTGATGGGCACTGATGAGACGGCACTGAAGGGCACTGATTAGGTGGCACTAACGAGGAGACACTAAAATGCCGCACTAATGGGAACTTATAGGAGGCACTGATAGGCGGCACTGATGAGCACTGATAGGCAGCACTGATGGGCACTGATGGGCAATGATATGTGTCACTGGTGGGCAATAATAGGCGACACTGATGGGAACTGATTGGCAGCACTGAAAAGTGCTGCCATCAGTCGGCTTGTTGGTTCCTGTGGTTGTCGGCTGGTTCCTGTGGTTACACAAGCTTGTTGTTCAGCTCTTCTGCACTCAGCATCTATGGTTGCCGCCGTCTTCACCTGTTGCCTTCCTTCCTGCTACTTCCTGTCCAGCATCCCATGTGGTTCTCTATTTAAATTCCACTCAGACCAGTTTCTGGTTGCTTGAGCAACACTTGTTTCTAAGCAAACAAGATGGTAAGCTGCGCCAATAATAATGATGATATAAAGTCCACGTCAAGATGACATTGTGAGAGATGTATGAACAGATATAATATGTCATAAAAATACACCAATGTTAGGCAGTTAATTGAATAACAACTCAAAAAAGTCCATCAGCTGTAAATTGGTCCATAAATCAAACAGAATCTGTTGAGTGACACCGCAGTGATTATCACAAAGTTCCCACCACCGTAATCAAATGGCCACTTACCAAAAAACAGGCACAAAAGTCCAATCGGCTATAACCCAGCCATAGCCTTTGGCTTGTATGCAGAGTAGTGACCATGAAGCAAAATAAACACCCAGGATCCTCCTCAGCGTGTCATAAGGTCCTTCAGCATATCATAAGATCCGTAATATGTTTGAAGTATCGGGGAAAGGAAGGAGAAGGACCATAGTGTATTACCATCTTACTGGTTTATTAATTAAAAAGTAATGTACTTACAAAGAAACAGAAGTATAACGCATAAAAAACTTGCCGGCCGGCAAAGTACAGAAGCTCGTTCTCCTCAAAACGACATGATGACATCACTACATCATTTTGAGGAGGATGGGCTTCTGTACTTTTTTTTATGCCTTAACCAGGAGCGGACCCTGGAGAGGTCCAGATCCAGTCACCCCCCTGATGGCCATCCAGCACAGGTAGTCCAAAGACTTGTGGAACCCTCTCCGTCTTGAACCTCTCAAACGTTGGAAGAACTTTTGCAGTTTGGGCAAACTCGCCTCACTCCAGAGGAACGTGCCCAGCGCATGGGTTTGGGCTTGTGCCTTTATTGTGGCGATAAAGGACAACTTTTGAACTCCTGTCCAGTTCATCCAGGAAACTCCAGGGTCTAGGTCACTCGGAGAGAGGTGATCTAGACCGGTCCTTTAATTCTGTCAGCTTCTCGCGTTTCAACCTACCCATGTCTATCCAATGGGCTCAACTCTCTGCATACATGGACTCTGGAGCAGCGGAGAATTTCATTGAACAGTCTTTGGCTTCCGAGTTGGGCATTTCCTTTATTGCCCTGGCTTTACCCCAGTCCGTGACTGCAGTAGATGGCTCTTTCTTGCCAATGAGACCCATCCGGTTTAAAACACCTCCTATTGCGTTACGCATTGGGGTTTTGCATGGTGAGGAAATCTTTTTCCTAATTCTGCCTAAATCCTCCAGTCCCATCATTCTGGGTCTTCCATGGTTGCAGAAACACTCCCTACATCTTAAACTGGAACTCTGGACAAGTATTGGCTTGGGGTCCTCAGTGTCAGCAATGATGTGTTTCCAAGGTACTACCACCTCCCTCCATTCCTCTGGCTGAGACCTCCACAACTCCCTTGTTGCCTTCCCAATATCAGTCTTTCCGAGATGTTCTCTGCAAACTCTTTCACAGACTGCGATATTCTCATGTTTTTACCAAATTGGATCTTAGAGGGGCCTAAAATTTAATAAGAATCCAGGAAGGAGATGAGTGGAAGATCACCTTTAACACAAGGGACTGACATTATGAATATCTTGTGATGCCATTTGGCTTATGCAATGCCCCAGCTGTCTTCCAAAATTTGGTTAATGAGATCTTCTGCGACCTTCTGTATGTCTGTGTTATTGTATATCAGGATGATATTCTTATTTTCTCACCAGACTTACTCACCCATCGTCTCCATGTGAAAGCTGTGCTACAGCATCTACGGGACAATTGTCTATATGCTAAAGTGCCCTGACCTTGGCTTGCTATATGGCTCTCCTTTGCTTCATCCATCAATGATTGACAGTGTCTTCTGGTACTCTCCTTGCGAGCAGGGTGAACCTGGGGGTCGTGACCTGGGGTCAGCAGGCAGCTAAGCCCAAACCCTTGTAAGGGGGTCCCTGGCAGAATTCCGACTGGCCCTTAGATTCCTCACCCTGGGGGATCCCGTGTCACCTTCTTGCCTGTGGGCTCACATCAGTAGCACTGGGACAACGTGGCACTGATGGGTGGCACTGATGGGCACTGAAAGGCAGCACTGACTGGCATCACTAATGACTGGTGTCACTGATGGGCACAAGGGATGGGCAAACAGTTCAGCCCAAGCAAGAGTTTGGGCTGAACTTTGGCTGTTCGGACGTTCTATAGTTCTGAGCATTACTGCGAGTTTAACGCTGTATTGTTTTGTGCATTACTGCAAGTTTAACACTGTTTGACAGGTGCATATAATTGCAATTTTGGACAGCAAGGGCAATTCTTGCTTTCCTCAAAAGTACCTGTATAGGGTTACGGTACAAAGGTACCACCGACACCCAAAGAACAATTTTTCCGCACCCATTACAGAAGTAGAAATCCAAAGTCAGGGGTAGAGACACAAGGATTTATCGAAAAAAAATTCTAATCGTGTTCCCAGTGCACTACATTGTGGCCTCATCATACAGATTGGCTCTCCAAGCTGTTTCTTACAAAATAAAGAAAGCTTGCAGGGAAAATTTCATTTTTTTGGCTTTATAAATGCAATTATTGCTGCAGCAACTTCTATATACAGTATAGATGTTTACAGGTGGTCTAAGGGGAAACCCCCCCCAGGCACTATATTAAAAGACATTTTTCATTTTTAAACTTTCACTTTAAGCATTGATAAATCACTGCTCATTTAAAAACTATGGGCCGGATTCAGGTAGGGGCGTGCATTGTTACGGCGGCGCAGCGTATCGTATTTACGCCGTAAGTCAGAGAGGCAAGTGCTGTATTCACAAAGCACTTGCCTCCTAAGTTACGGTGGCGTATTGGAAATGGGGCCGACGTGATTGATGTTTTTCCCGAACAGCACATGCGCCGTCCATGGAATTTCCCAGTGTGCATTGCTCCAAAGTATGCCGCAAAGACGTCATTGGTTTTGACGTGAACGTAAATTACGTCCAGCCCCATTCACGGACGAGTTACGCAAACAACGTAAAATTTTCAAATTTCGACGCGGGAACGACGACCATACTTAACATTGGCTACGCCACCTAGGGGGCATGTTTATCTTTACGCGGCCTATCTCTTACAGAAACGGCGTATCTTTACTGCGACAGGCAAGCGTGCGTTCGTGAATCGGCGTATATAGTAATTTACATATTCTACGCCAAAATTAACGGAAGCGCTACCTAGCGGCCAGCGGAAAAATTGCACCCTAAGATACGACGGCGCAAGCCGTCGTATCTTAGCTAGGTTTAAGTGTATCTCAGTTTGAGCATACACTTAAACTTACGACGGGCTTAGATTCCGAGTTACGTCGGCGTATCTACTGATACGCCAGCGTAACTCTTTGTGAATCCGGCCCTATGCTTTTTACAAACTTTTTTTTATTGAAACATGTCCCCCAGGGCATTACCCGGACCCCGATAACCATTGTATACCCAGTTACTTGCATATAAACCTTCAAAATGGGCACTTTTGATTTTTGATGTTTGGGTCCCATAGACTTCAATAAGGTTCGTTAATCAGTTCCGAACATTCGCAATGTTTGAAAGCTCTGGTGTGAACCGAACAGGGAGCCGTTGAGGCCATTCCTAATGGGCACTGATTAATGTCATTGATGGGCACTGATTGGTGTCTTTGATTGGAAATGCTGGGGCTGTACTATAATCAGCAAACAACACTTCCTTGTTTACATGTGACTGGCTGTGATTGGACACAGCCAATCACATGGGTAAAGAGCCACGTCATCGACTCTTTACCGAGATCGGGGTCGCTCTGTATCCTGGGGCATCATCATATGATGTTGTTCCAGAATAAGAGTACATTAGATATATTCTGGTGTCTTTTTGGCAGACTTTGTACCAAGTTTTGTACCACATTGAGCAAGCCTTATGTGAAGAAGTGGAATTATAGTACACTAAGGCTAAGATTAACATTTTTTTTGGTGTCTCTTTCGCAGATTGGATTGTAACAGGGGAGAAAAAATGAGGGTGTTGGTGTTGCCTTCACACAGTAACCCTATAGAGGTAGTCTTGATAAAAGCAAGTGTAGCGGGGTCATACTATCGTGGACTATTGATAGTATGTAAACCTGAATTCCCCAGGGGTTCCAGTTGTGCTGTATATATGTGTATATCTATTTCTCTTCCAAAAGCAATGCATTGTGGGATTAGAGGTACTAGGAGAAAGGGACTCCATTGACTCATGTCTTCGGGAGACCGGAGTCTTCCACCAGCTGACGATTGTAACAGTGGTGATAAAGAGACCGGAGACTGTGTGCTGTAGAGTGATCACCAATCGGCGTGTTTGTCGTGAGGAACTCAGGCGGACTAGGCCTGCTCGGGTGAGAGGGCACTTGCCCAACTTTCAATATTGCCTCAGCCTTATGATTACTGGCACCTCACATACCTGAGTCACGTATTGCTTACTGACCTAGCTCAGAGTCCTACCATTTGGAAGTCACGCTAGCAAAACTGACTGATGCTGACTGGAGGATCGGTCTGCAAGTACCTGTGTTCATCATACCCCTTTTGACTGAGTTTAACTTCCCTTTGGATTACAAATAAATTAAGTGCACCAACGTTTCATCATAGACTTCATCATTGAGGTGCAGGACTGATCAAGTTTACCTGTACTTGTATTTTACAAAACTGCCCACTAGGGGGAGCTCGCAAGCATAGACTATCCTAAGTTACTTATAGACTCATTTATATTAACATTTTAGATTTGTTTTACTTAGTCTTGCAGGGACGCCTGCAGAGTCCACTATACATGTTTATGTGTGTTTAATATGTTGTTTATTCATTTACCCTTTTATTGCCAAGTAAAGTTATTCTTGGTTTACTACATTAATTGTGTGAAGTGTATTTGCTCCTGAGAACTGCATTCAAGAAAAGGTAATATCATTACTGTATATGTTACATGTGTTATTGTGATCCCAGTCAAGAAGGGGACTTGCAATATATTGCATCTATCTGGTGTGCCAGGGAGGGTTTGAGCTTATTAAAAGGGTGGATAGATCAGAGAGTAGGCCCAAAATTAAACCAGCAGCTCCTCCGGGGGTAGCGCTACACAAGAATTGGCCTTCCTGTAAAAAAAAAAAATATTTGACACCCCTGTCAAACAGGTGCAGATAAATTGGGCTTTGAGTGTTGTTGGTACCTTCACCCCGTAACCTTCTAGAGGTACCTTTGATGAAAGCAAGAATTGGCCTTGCTGTCAATTTTTTTATCTGATGCCCCTTGTCTTTGGGTGTTGACGGTGCTTTCACCCCATAACATTGTAGAGGTAATCTTGATGAAAGCAAGAATTGTCCTTGCTGTAAAACAAATGAATTTAACGCCTTTGTCACACAGTTGTGTTATTGGTGCCTTCAACCTGTAATTTTCTTGAGGTGGTCTTCATGAAAGCAAGAATAAGCCTTGCTGTAAAAAAAAATATTTGTTGCCCCTGTCAAACATGTCCGGATAAATTGGTCTTTGGGTGTTATTACCTTTACCCCTTAATCTTCTAGAAGTAGTCTTGATGAAAACAAGAATTGGCCTTACTGTAAAAAAAATCTAATTTAAACTGTCACACAGTTGTGGAAAAATTATCATCCTGTAACCTTCTAGAGGTAATCTTGATGAATACAATAATTGGCCCTGCTATAAAAATAATATATATATTTGATGCACCTGTCAAACAGGTGCGGAAAAAATGGTCTTTGGTGTTAAATTGTGCACATGAAACTTATACCAAAAATTACTTCAAGATAAAATCAACATCCTCAAAGCTAAGCAGTATAAACAGTCCTGCAGAGATTTGAGATCCCAATAACACTTAATCAGTCACATCGGCATCAGGGCCTTGATAGCTGCTGCTAATCCAGGACTGATTTGTTGTTACAAATTTCAGCCCGTCAACAGAGTCTGTGGACAGACACACACTTTTATGTGTCACAAAAACTCCAGAAGCACTGAATGGCAGTTTGAAATGCATGCTGGATGCAGGGAAGCCCAGCAGCTTAATTGGATACTGTGCAAGTTCTGGCAGTGGTCCATTCTCATGACCCTGAAACCCAGTGGATTGTCTTCTGGAAAGCTCTCCATGTCTGTTTTCACACCTAGAAGATCTTCCACCATTTAATGCAGATGCTTTCAATGAGATGGTAAAGTTGACATCCCTGGATGCGGAGGATTAAAAAAAATTGAAATGCATCACTGAGGCTGAGACTGCTCCTCCTTTGACCAACAGAAGCCTCAAAAGTAGCTTTTCCATGAGACTGTAACCTACCAGAGTCTGAAAAGGCATTACATAACCTCCTCTTTAGGGTGTCCTCAAGATATTTCATCCTCTGCTTCCTCTGTGAGGACAGGATGAGTTCCAAGACTTTCCCTTTGTAGCGGTGATCAAGGAGGCTTGCCAACCAATAATGATCCTTATCCTTGATGCCACAAATTCTCAGGTCCTTTCACAGGCTTTGACGAATAAGAGAGCCTGTGCACCGCAAGTTTGCTGGGCATGAAAAGCAGAGTCCTCAGGGTCACTGAGGATTACAGTATCTGGAACTGCCTCCTCCCAGCCATGTACTACTTCCAAGGTTTCTGGGTGTTGAAAACCAGCACTTAAGTTTTGATGTTTGATGTGTGTATTTTTCCTCTGCTTTAACACCTCCAAAACTGCCAGAATCCTCCTCCTCCCTCTCTTTTTGTGTGTTCTGGGGCGAATGGTGTATGCATAAAGTAGGCCTTGAGAGGAAAGGGGGAGGTTACATGTTACAACCTAAATATGGATGCGACATGTTACAAAAGGTGAACTTATCCTTTATGGTTTGACATGCTTAGTTGATACAACCCCATTTTTACCAAAATTGGGTATTATATTATGTGTGTGTTCACTAATATTTCTTTAAGCTTATTTGTTATTAAAATTATGCATTTAATGAACATTTTTGCAAATATTATGCAACATAAAATAACACTACTGCAACCTTTTTATTTTTAAGGACCTCTGCTTTCAAAAAATATATAATTGTTTGTGGACTTGAGTAATTTATATGAAAAAAAAATCAGATATTAAGATATGTGTGTGAAAAATAATGCCCTGGTCACAGTAATTAAAGAGACTGTTACCTGCCCATTCAAGAGAGAGTGCCTGATGATTGCCTGCCCCAACAGGGTGTACCCACCAATCCACACTCTCTTGCCATCTTTCCGCTGCAGGGGTCTAGTTTGAGCAAGCTTTAAAGTCACAGCATACCTGGGTGGATGATGTCACCACCCATCCATACGACAGAGTTTGGGGCTGGTGATTGGCCCAAATTATGTCAAATGTGGGGGATAATATGCTACCTCATACTCAGAAGCCCACACCATTATAAAACACATGTGGGGGTTTGCTGTCAGGAGGCACTGTAACATTACGCTAAATACTCAAGTGACAATGTCTCTTAAAGTTGCATAAATGTAGGTCCAAGTCACACAGGGTTGCCCAAGGAAATAGTGAGCAAGGAACCTCACAATTCAGATATGATTAGTTGAAAATGTTAACACTTATTTTGGGATAGGCTACATATTCAAACAAGCCTCAGCTAAAATTCAGTTTATATCCCCGTAAGAATTTTTGGTCATTGTAAGCAGTTCCTATCATGCTTGGATTTCAGCAGGTTCCTTCCTCCAAAACATGCTGGAATTATTGCTGGGATCAAGAGAATTGTCAAAAGTCAATGGAAAGGGTTCTGTTTACCTTCTGTCACATGCAAAAATATATGGAAGACTGCACAAAATCTAAAAGTCATTGTTAATAAATAGTTTGCATTAGCGCTGCACATATTTTTGGTAATAAATAAAATGAGTAATTTGCACAATTAATATGTAATTAAATTAAATTAATTTATTTAAAAAAAAACATTAAACTACTGATCTATTCTACAAAACCGTGAAGTAAGTTCAAACATCTAATAGCAGCATTTAAAATTTGCTGAATTATATTTGACAAGAGATACAGATGAGAAAAAGTAATTTTCCATTTGGTGAGATAGAAATATCCAGAGCTTTGTACAAATAGTTTTTTTTTTCAGAGCTGTCAGAGGAGTAGAATTATTAGCTGATGATGAAAGAATCAGGAATATAAGGATGAAAATGCTGCTGTATCATAAATAAAAATCATACAGATTATGTTAATGAAGTACCTGAAGTATGAAGCTTTGCTTTGATGATACATGTGACATTAAACCTCTCAGGAATGAACGCTGGCAAAGCATTAATTTATTTAGTAATCCTTTTATAAAGTGTGTTATGCTTGTTCAGACCTTGCAGACACCACAATGACATCTTGTTTATGCAAGATATAAAATTGTCCTTTTCAGGGTAGGAAAGAGATCAGAATGAGACTTTATGAACATTTTGATTTTATTTAACACAAAAATTTAGGTTTTGTTTATGTTTGTATTTAACGACTGGTTTGCCATTATTTTTATCTTAGTTTGAAGTAAAGTTTTGCCGTTTCTAAAAGTGCATCACTTTTACCCTATAGCGGGGATATTTTTGTCCAATTCTTTGCATAAAACTTTTTTCCAATTGCTGTTTCTACAGAGAGTGCAGATCATACACTGATAAAAACGATTCTGTTGGCTTGTAATTTGATATTTTAAGTACCTTACTTAATTTTCATTAGTTCTTAAAACACAGCTTTAACATTTACGAAAGTAATGTATAATATTGAGTAGGGATGAGCCGATGTTCGAGTTGAGCGTAAGTTTGACTCAAACATCGGGTGTTCGCCTGTTTACCGAATAGCGAACATTATGCAGTGTTTTCATAAAATCCAAAGCCGCGGAACACCGTTTAACCGCTTAAGGACCGCCGCACGACTATATACATTGACAGAATGGCACGGCTGGGCACATGGACGTATATATACGTCCTCTTTAAGAGCCCAGCCGTGGGTCGCGAGCGTGCTGGTCCGAAGCTCCGTGACCGTGCCCGCGGGACCCGATCGCCGCGGGTGTCCGGCTATCTTGTTACAGGAGCTGAAGAACGAACCTTCCCCGTTCTTCTCTGTGGCAATGTCAGTGATCGTCTGTTCCCTGATATAGGGAACGACGATCACTGACGTCATATGTCCAGCCCCGCCCCCTTCAGTAAGAAACACACACAAGGTCACACTTAACCCCTACAGCACCCCCTAGTGGTTAACCCCTTTACTGCCATTGTCATTTTCACAGTAATCAGTGCATTTTTATAGCACTTTTCGCTGTGAAAATGACAATGGTCCCAAAAATGTGTCAAAAGTGTCCGATGTGTCCGCCATAATGTCGCAGTCACGAAAAAAAATCGCTGATCGCTGCCATTAGTAGTAAAACATTTTTTTTTATAAAAATGCAATAAAACTATCCCCTATTTTGTAAACACTATAAATTTTGCGCAAACCAATCGATAAACGCTTATTGCGATTTGTTTTACCAAAAATAGGTAGAAGAATACGTATCGGCCTAAACTGAGGAAAACATTTTTTTTTTATATATTTTTGGGGGATATTTATTATAGCAAAAAGTAAAAAATTGATTTTTTTTCAAAATTGGCACTCTATTTTTGTTTATAGCGCAAAAAATAAAAACTGCAGAGGTGATCAAATACCACCAAAAGAAAGCTCTATTTGTGGGAAAAAAAGGACGCCAAAATTGTCAGTTAAATTGACGCAGTGCAGAATCGCAAAAACTGGCCAGGTACTTTAGCTGCCTAAAGGTCCGGGTCTTAAAGTGGAGGTTCACCCTAAAAACAAATTTTTAACATTAGAGCCAGCATAGTAAGGGCATATACTTTCGGCAGTTTTTTTTTTCTCCGTACTTACCTTTATATTCTGATTTGGTCCAGGGCTTCCGCGTTCTGATGACTCAGGGACTGGGCGTTCCTATCCCTGCCTCAGGGTTCCGATGACTGCGGGACTGGGCGTTCCTATTCTTCGGTTCGATGATTGACGGCTTGTGAAACAGGTGACCTGTCGCACAACGCGCGTCACCAGATTTCCGGAAATAGCCAAGCTGCGAGTCGGCACTATACGCGCCTGCGCCCGCCGTGTAGAGCTGACTGCGCAGGCGCCGTATAGTGCCAACTTGCAGCTCGGCTATTTCCCGACATCTGGTGATGCGCATTGTGCGACAGGTCACCTGTTTCACAAGCCGTCAAGTCAATCATTGAACGGAAGGATAGTATAAAAGTATATGAAATTAATTATATCCCCCTTCTGGACAAAATTAAAATAGAAATAAAAAGGGTAATCAATAGACCAATTTCCTGAATAGGCCGAATGAATATCCTGAAAATGGTCCTCCTCCTTAACATCCCTTACAAATTTCATATGATGCCAATTGCATTACGAAAACCCTATTTTAGAATTCTTAAAAGCTTGATAATGAATTATATATGAAAGAATAAAAAACATAGAATTTCCTTCCTGGTTTTAAAACAAGAAAAAAATATGGGGGTCTCGCGGTCCCGGAAATTAGAAAATATTATGAAGCAGAAGCAGCGGTGCTGTCTAGGGTTGTGGAGTGGGCCAGCGTCAACCAAGAAAAAAGATGGGTAAAGTTAGAAAATGCACTGTCGAAGGCTAAATTAGGAAGTATAATTTGGAACCCCCTCAGTTTCGAGCACTGGATGAGAACACTCACGAGGTAACACGGAATGCACTAAAAATATGGGACACACTATACAAACAAAATGTTAAGGAATTCACCTCTTATTGAGTTAAAGGATAACAAATATTTTGCACCAGGAAAAAACACAGTAGGTGGGAATTGGATTAAAAAAAGATAAAGCACAGTTAAGGGATATAATAAAAAAAAGGGAAATTAATCACACTACAGGAGTTTAAACTCAATGAAGATTTAATGGTAATTGATGAATGGAGATACCGACAGCTAAGCCACTTTGTCCAAAAGCTTCCACAACCATTAAGGTCAGGGGAACAGCTTTCAGCGTTGGAAAGATTATGTATCACAGATGACCCTAAAGGTATTATATCAAGGCTGTATAGGATATTATTAGCAGTGGACAAGCGGGAGATGCCTTCCTTCATCAAAAAATGGGAACGGGAGTTAGGAACACAGATGAACAAGATCACAATAGGGAAAATTTTGGGACTGACCCACTCCTCAGCCGTGGACAATAGGACCGCAGAGATGAACTATAAGTGTATAACGGGCTGGTATATAACACCAGACAAATTGAGTAAATTTAAAGAGGGCCAGTCAGCCGACTGCTGGAGGAGCTGCAAGTCCCCGGGTACCATGGCCCACCTATGGTGGGAATGCCCAAAAGTGAAAAAATACTGGGATTTTTTTTTAGGATTTATAAAAGATCACCAGGAAGGAAATAAAGAATGATCCATGGACCGTACTTTTTCATGGAGGTGCGGAAGCGGTAAAATCTTATAAAGAACCTTTGGTACCTCATCTCCTAAATGCAGCCAAAAGGCTGATTCCGAAAAAATGGCAGGAGGTAGAAAGTCCATCTACATGGGAGTGGATCGATTCGGTTGAGGAGACGTATAACATGGAAGGTCTAAGGCATAGTCTAGAGGAAGGTAAAATAGCTCAAAAAGAGAAATGGGAACAGTGGAGGGAATTCAAGAAATCGTGGAGTTATGCAGAAAATGTAAGGGCATAGACCCAATAGGGGCCAAGGTAGGAAGGATATAAAGACAGTTGTAAGTACAGCAACGGTGAGGTAGCAGGGGGAGAGAGGGGGGAGGGGAGAGGGATAAAATGTCTCAGCAGTCTATTTGTTAATATCATCCGTAAATGTCTGTAAATGGTTATATTTTTAGATTTTTTGTATTGGAAAATCTCTGATTGGAAGGAGAGAAAAAAAGGGAAAGGATAAGAAAAGAAGATGGGAGAAAAGAAAAGAAGGGAAAAAAAAAAGTTAATGAGATTTAATGGAGTACCACAAATGATAAGAAACCATTGTAGAGATGCTATAAGCAACCCAAACGTGAGCAAGTCTCGTGTCCTCTCTTTTGGCGGAGTCAGCGACGTCACCACGCCTAGGAGGAGGGCTCCGTAAGCCGGCCGGCTTTTTTTACCTATTTACATGCTGTGTTTATACTGCCTAAGTATAAGTACATTACTTTTTTAATAAATCTGTTATACCTACGATATCACGCTATCGCGTCCCTTTCTATCTTCCTGCCTACATGTGAGCCGGATTGGGTTAC
Source organism: Rana temporaria (assembly GCF_905171775.1). Taxonomy (NCBI): domain Eukaryota; kingdom Metazoa; phylum Chordata; class Amphibia; order Anura; family Ranidae; genus Rana; species Rana temporaria. Next base: position 203,946,281 of record NC_053493.1, read on the forward strand.
GCTTGTCGTTTTACTGTGGTTATTGATGAGTTGCGGGGCGTCCTAAATCGCAAACACGCACCAACTTCAACTTCAAGGCTGCCATTTGATTGGGAATTTTGAAACATCTTAGCCCAGGGGATTCAAAGGCCGTGGCTGGGTTATAGCCAACTGCACTAAAGGCTTGCTATCTGGTAAGCTGATATACAATTCCGGTGGTGGGATCTCACACACTGTATGCATGTCACCTGGTGCATTGAAAAGTTAACATCTCTACATGCAAATCAGCCTCTGATCAATACAGTGATTCTGTCTCTGCTGGAGAACCAATCTAAAATCCACTACTACTTATACCATTTGTGGACTGTTGAACTACTATATTCATTTTGTTTTTGATATCTGGCGCGGCTTTTTATATTGTTTTACACTATATAAACTGTTGTACATTATCTAACACAGAGCCTTACACTTTTAACATCATACCCTCCCAAATCATGGACGCTATGTTCTATAGTGTAATTATATACTCCTGACCAAAGTATTCATTGTATCAAGAGTTGCTGATTGCTAAGCAGTCTCTGTCTATTATCTAGACTAGACTTATAAAAAATGTCAGTTTTCTGTCTATTATGTGCTGAGATTTGGGATTAGGGAGATTGGGGTTAAAGCCTAGTTCCACCCAGAAATGGAACTTCCATGGATAGGATTCCTCCGCCCTTCCGGTGCCACATTTGGCACCTTTCAGGGGGAAGGGGGGAAAGGATACCTGTCAAATACAGGTATTTTCTCCAACATACAGGGAAAAATCGCCACAATCTATGTGGTGAACTATGCAATGTCTGACCCTTCCTCCTTCCCCCTGCTGCCTTTTGGGAGACACATAGGTCCCAGAAGACATCAGGGACCATTCAGAAAGTGCAGCGCGACTTGCGCATGCACTGTAGAAAACAGGCTGTGAAGCTGCAAGGCTTCACTTCCTGTTTTCCTTAGTAAAGATGCCGACACCTGCACCCGGAGCCAAGGGATGGGTCGCCTTCGGGTGCCAACATTGCAGGCTCTCTGTACAGGTAAGTGTCATTATATAAAAATTCAGCAGCTGCAGTATTTGTAGCTGCTGAATTTTCATTTTTTTCCTAGGCAAAACTCTGATTTAAGTGTGTGAGACATATGACACAGTAATAAAAGCATATTTTCTAGGTACTGAAGGACTGTGGCATATGTGTGTTAAGTAAACAGTGAGTAGACTTAGCTTTTATTTGACAAGACTCCTTTAAACCCCTCCACAATCAAGCCAACCCCACTATTTCCGCAGCTTGCTTAGCAGACTGCATCTTCCCTTCCCTTAGGATGCCCAAGGGTGCCCCAGTTTTTTTTTTCAATCCTAGCAATGCACCTAAATTCTTATCTGAGTGGACAAAAATGTTGAGGTCCCCAGATTTCAGCAGAGTGATCTTGAAGTTTGAGATGTCACTGTATGTTTTACATTTCTTTCAGCAAGCTAGGAAAGGAAATGTCAGGGTGATATATAAAGAAGATCAGAGGCGACTCTAGGCTTTGTGAGGCCTTAGGCAAAACTTAGACATGAGGCCCTACTAACTCCCATAATGGGAAAAATAATTCAAGCAAGAAAAATGGCTGCAAAAAATCCACGGATCTAGCACAAAGGTGATCAGCACCACTTCCAGGCCACCCTCCTCACCCATCAGACATATTCAGCCAATGCAAGAGGGGGGAGAGTGGGGGAGGTGATAAAGAGAGAGGGGTGATAGAGAGATCCAATGGCACTGACATTAGTATTGATCACAGGCAAATTAGGCAGGTGCGAGGCTCCTGTGAATGCGAGGCCTTAGGCGACCACCTAATTTGCCTAGTTAGAGAGCCGCCTCTGAAGAAGATAATTAGTTATCCCAAAATTAGTGCTGTTCTGTGCCCATCAATGTATGTCTATATTGGTTCCAATATGGCATAATAGAGGGGTCTAGAGAAAGGATGAAAACTAAGGGGGACAAAGGGCACCCCTGCTTCATTCTATTTCTCAACAGGATATATAATATCAAAATTCACTGATTTTATTGCCACCAAGTGATGTGAGTATATGGCCAAACCATATCCGTATGATTGATATACCCTATTTCCAGGTAATGAAGGGTCTTTTTTAGGTCCAACCAATCTACCTGATACAGCTCCTTTCTGGCATCAGTCAAAAGCAGAATAGTGGGTATTGGAGTCAACAGGATAGATCATGTACCTTAGATTGTAAGCTCCTTGAGGGTAGGGATCGATGTGAATGTACAATGTATATGTAAAGCGCTGCGTAAATTGACGGCGCTATATAAGTACCTAAATAATAATAATGTCCAGGGCCCTTGTGGTCTTCTCTTTGAATTCTAAGGAGTAATCTATTAATAATATTCTTCTGAATTATTTGAAGTGGACATTTAGGGGGTTATCCTCAAAAGAGATACTCCGACTTAACTGCTGTTCAGTCTGTGTGTAACTTTGGAAACGATCCTCAAAAGGCTTTTTCCAAAGTTACACAGAAGATCCGGCATGTGTAATTGAATTACACTGCCTAATTTTAGGATGCAGTACCGTATCCGCCGCTGGGGGCATTTCGAGTCGAAATGCCGTTGCTAGTATGCAAATTAGCACTTAAGGCGATCCACAAAGCTTTCTAGCTTCCTTTTTGCGCCGTAAGTGTTATTTTGCAAGTGTAAAATTAGGGCTCGTTTTACAAAGTGTAAAGTTAGTCACACCTTGTAAAGGCCCATTGCAGCGACGGCATTTGGTATGCTTTCCCGAGGGAGAACTCCACGTCAATTTGTAAAAAACAAAACCGGCATGGGTTCCCCCCCAGGAGCATACCAGGCCCTTAGGTCTGGTATGGGTTGTAAGGGGACCCCCCCTACGCCGAAAAATTGACGTAGGGGGTCCCCTACAATCCATACCAGACCCGTATCCAAAGCACGCTACCCGGCCAGCCAGGAAGGGAGTGGGGACGAGCGAGCGCCCCCCCCTCCTGAGCCGTGCCAGGCCGCGTGCCCTCAACATGGGGGGGTTGGGTGCTCTGGGGCAGGGGGGCGCACTGCGGGCCCCCCCACCCCAGAGCACCCTGTCCCCATGTTGATGAGGACAGGACCTCTTCCCGACAACCCTTGCCATTGGTTGTCGGGGTATGCGGGCGGGGGCTTATCGGAATCTGGGAGTCCCCTTTAATAAGGGGGCCCCCAGATACCGGCCCCCCACCCTAAGTGAATGGATATGGGGTACATCGTACCCCTATCCATTCACCTGGAGGCAAAAAGTAAAAGTTAATAAACACACAACACATGGCTTTTTAAAATATTTTATTATTCTGCTCCGGACGCCCCCCCGTCTTCGTTATTAGCTCAATTACCAGGGGGGGCTTCTTCTTCCGCTCTCCGGGGGTCTTCTCCGCTCTCCGGGGGTCTTCCGCTCTCCGGGGGGGCTTCTCCGGACTCCGGGGGGGCTTCTCCGGACTCCGGGGGGCTTCTTCCATCTTCTCCCCTCTTCCGCTCTTGACTCTGCGAACCCCGGTTCTTCTGCAGCTCTCCGGTGCCTTCTTCTTCAGCGCTGGCTGCCTGCTATGTTTGTGTGTTAGCTCGATTTCAAACAGGCAGCCGGCGCGGTCTTCTGTGGCGTCAGGGTCTTCTGGTCTTCTGTTCTTCCGATGTTGCCTCGTCGCCTGTTGTCGCTGTAATGATGGAAGCGCGCCTTGCATCACATTTATATAGGCATCACCGTCCCATCATGCTCCGGTAGGTACCCACGTGGTGGGTGCCTACCCACGTGCACCCACCACGTGGGTACCTACCGGAGCATGATGGGACGGTGATGCCTATATAAATGTGATGCAAGGCGCGCTTCCATCATTACAGCGACAACAGGCGACGAGGCAACATCGGAAGAACAGAAGACCAGAAGACCCTGACGCCACAGAAGACCGCGCCGGCTGCCTGTTTGAAATCGAGCTAACACACAAACATAGCAGGCAGCCAGCGCTGAAGAAGAAGGCACCGGAGAGCTGCAGAAGAACCGGGGTTCGCCGAGTCAAGAGCGGAAGAGGGGAGAAGATGGAAGAAGCCCCCCGGAGTCCGGAGAAGCCCCCCCGGAGTCCGGAGAAGCCCCCCCGGAGAGCGGAAGACCCCCGGAGAGCGGAGAAGACCCCCGGAGAGCGGAAGAAGAAGCCCCCCCTGGTAATTGAGCTAATAACGAAGACAGGGGGGGCGTCCGGAGCAGAATAATAAAATATTTTAAAAAGCCTTGTGTTGTGTGTTTATTAACTTTTACTTTTTGCCTCCAGGTGAATGGATAGGGGTACGATGTACCCCATATCCATTCACTTAGGGTGGGGGGCCGGTATCTGGGGGCCCCCTTATTAAAGGGGACTCCCAGATTCCGATAAGCCCCCGCCCGCATACCCCGACAACCAATGGCAAGGGTTGTCGGGAAGAGGTCCTGTCCTCATCAACATGGGGACAGGGTGCTCTGGGGTGGGGGGGCCCGCAGTGCGCCCCCCTGCCCCAGAGCACCCAACCCCCCCATGTTGAGGGCACGCGGCCTGGCACGGCTCAGGAGGGGGGGGGGCGCTCGCTCGTCCCCACTCCCTTCCTGGCCGGCCGGGTAGCGTGCTTTGGATACGGGTCTGGTATGGATTGTAGGGGGACCCCCTACGTCAATTTTTCGGCGTGGGGGGGTCTCCTTACAACCCATGCCAGACCTAAGGGCCTGGTATGCTCCTGGGGGGGGAACCCATGCCGTTTTTTTCTTTGAAAATGGGCATGGAGTTCTCCCTCAGGAATGCATGCCGCTGTCATTTTTTTTATCCCCGACGCAACTTTAAGCCGTCGCGATCCTCAAAACTCGGCGTAACGTAACTTCGCGCATGCGCAGTACGGCCGGCACGCATGCGCAGTACGGCCGGCGCGGGAGCGCGCCTCATTTAAATGGGACTCGCCCCATTTGAATAGGAACGCCTTGCGCCGGCGGAATTTTAGTTACACAGCCTGAAATTTCTAGATAAGTGCTTTGTGGATCAGGCACTTAGGTAGAAACTTTAAGGCAGTGTAACTTAAATTGGATTTTTTAAGTTACGTCAGGTTTTTGTGGATCTGGCCCAGAGTAATGGTCCAAACCAATATGTACAATAGAAAACAGTAACCTAATTAACCTGTCCACAAAGTCACAAACATTTAGGACCATAGAATGTCAAACAGGTTTCCATTGTAGTGGATGCGTGCTAGGTCTTCCTTAAAGTGGAGTTCCACCCATAAATATAACATTACATCAGTAGTTTTAAAAAAATGTCATTAGTCCTTTACGAAAAATGATTTTTTTTTAGATGCCTTCAAAGTGTTGTTGCTAGGCAGAATAGTTAATCTTCCCACTTCCTGCACCTAGGTGCGTAATGCTTCCTAACCTACACCGCACAGACTCCTGGGAATGTAGTGGGTCTAACTTTGCAGGAGTCTGTGCATTCCCCTGTCTCAAAGAATCATGTGACTTGGACAGCACAGGTACTGAAACCTGATCTGACACTGCTTGTGCAGCACTGAGCATGTGCGAGATTTGCAAGGCTGAAATCCAGGAAGTCATACAGTCTGGCTTCATGATGCCCACACTTAAGATGGCCCCAGTCAATTTCTATTTTATAAAGTGTCTAAATGCTGTAACAACCTAACAAAACGGACCTTAGTTTACAGACTAACTTTACTAGAATACATTAAGCTTGTGTATTACAGGGGTATTTATATTTAAAAAGTGAAATTGTGGCCGGATCTCCGCTTTAAATCAGGATAACCGTGATTGCATTCTGGTAATGATTGTCTGGATCTAGATATCATAATCCTTTGAGAAAGCAGAAATGATGTCTGATTCTATATTTTTTTCTTTTAGATGTTCAATCTACTAAAAACATGGTCAAATAAAAAAAAACTGTTTAAAAAAAACTGCGGATGTTTACTTGTTTAGAAAAGGAAAGATTTACTTTGGATTAAAACGGTACTCACTATGTATCTTCCTGCTAACATGACCTTTGTCAAGTCTAACAAAAAAGTGAGCATGTTTTACTTTTCATGTTTTCCCGTAAAGGTCATCAGAGTGCGCAAATGCTGACCCTGCAATAACACAGTGATTACAGGATCAATAACATGAGTCTCATTTAACCAAAGCAGCAGACAGTTTTTATGTCCTAACAAAATGGTCAGGGAATTAATAAAGATGTATGTGAATAGACATAATAAATCATCTTTTGCTTGCAAAAATAAATCATTATTATTTGCTTAGTAATATCCTCAAAGAGTGTTGGAATTGTGTAAATAAACCCTTTTTTTTAATGACACTAAAGGGCGTTATACTGAAAACAGCTAGGGTATGCTTATTTACAATTGGCTACCTACATAACTGCAACCTATGTTATGAAATAAGACATTCAGGCCCAGATTCACAAAGGAGATATGACGGCGTATCTCCAGATACGCCGTTGTATCTCTGAGTTGTGCCGTCGTATTTATGCACCTGATTCTTAGAATCAGTTACGCATAGATTTCTATTAGATCCGACCGGCGTAAGTCTGTTACTCCGTCGAATCTTAACTGCATATTTACGTTGGCCGCTAGAGGCGTGTACGCTGATTTACGCTTAGAAATATGTAAATCAGCTAGATCCGCGAATTCACAATGTACGCCCGGCCGACGCAGTACAGATACGCTGTTTACGTTAGGCTTTTCCCGGCGTAAAGTTACCCCTGCTATATGAGGCGTATATGCGGCGTACCAATGTTAAGTATGGCCGTCATTTCCGCAATAAAAATTGGAAAATTTTCCGTTGTTTGCGTAAGTCGTCCGTGAATGGGGCTGGACGTAATTTACGTTCACATCGAAACCAATACGTCCTTGCGGCGTATTTGGAGCAATGCACACTGGGATATGTCCACCGATGGCGCATGCACCGTTCGTGAAAAACGTCAATCACGTCGGGTCACACAACATTAACATAAAACACGCCCCCCTGTCCCACATTTGAATTAGGCGGGCCTACGCCGGCCTATTTACGCTACGCCGCCGTAACTTACGGAGCAAGTGCTTTGAGAATACAGCACTTGCCCGTCTAAGTTGCAGAGGCGTATCGTAAATCGGATACGTTACGCCCGCGCAAAGATACGCGGATGTACAAGAATCTGGCCCAATATGTCTACTTATAAAGACTGTTGGGACTTTTACTCTGGGGCCACTCTAAACATGTAACATGCTATATGTTAACCTAAAGTGTTATTAAACTCATTAGCAGTATATTGCAGTCTTGTGACTTCTATCAGTGCCTGGTTAAAGCTTGAAGGAGGAGTTTTTATCCTGCACTGGCTGACCTATTAGAATGCAGGACCCCTGACCCTCTGTCTGGACAGTGCTCATTGGCCCTGTGCTGATTAGAGTTAAGCGGACACCTGGATGTTCGGGTTCGACGGGTTCGGCCGAACTTCGGAAAAAAAGTCCGGGTTCAGGACCCGAACTTGACCCGAACTTGACCCTGAACCCGAACCCCATTGAAGTCAATGGGGACCCGAACTTTTGAGTACTAAAATGTCTCTAAAAAAGTAATGGAAAGGGCTAGAGGGCTGCAAATGGCAGCACAGTGTTGGTAAGAGCATAGCAACTACTCTGCAAACAAATGTGGATAGGGAAATGACTTAAAATACCTAGAAAAAAAAAATCTTGACCTAGGAGGACCTAAAGTGTGTATCTCACACGTACAGATATGCAGGAAACGCACCAAAAAAAAAATTATTTGCCCTAAATATTTTTTTTTTGAATAGTACAATAGAAAAACAGTATCTAAAGTGTGTATCTCACACGTACAGATATGGAGGAAACACTACAAAGTAGGGTTGTCCCGATACCGATACTAGTATCGGTATCGGGACCGATTCCGAGTTTTTTCGGCGGTACTCAGACGCCGATACCCCGCCCCGATACACAAATAGAATACTTAACCCCGCCGCCGCCGACCGCCGCCACCAGAGCCGCAATCCGCCGCCGCGATCCGCCGCCGTTACGCCGCATCCCCGCTACCGCCGACTGTGTAATACGGGCGGGAACATTACAGCTTTGAATAGCTGTAATGATTTGCGCCACGCATAGACACTCCCCTTGCTCGGGTGAACTGTCCAATCCCGAGCGAGGGGGAGTGTCTATACACGCAGCGCGGCGCCAATCATTACAAAGCTATTCAAAGCTGTAATGTTCCTGGCCGGTGTAGCAGTAGAATCGGCATCCCATGAAAATTGGCATCCCTTGTAGCAACTGAGCATGTGCCGATTTCAGTCCATTGAAATCGAGCGCAGAGCTGCTGCACGATAACACAGCTGAGTCAGATTAACTCTGCACGCGCCGAGAGCTACTGCCGAAGAACACTGCATCTGGAGAGAGATACTGCCGAGGAACACTGCATCAGGATGAACCGCGGGGGACACAGGCTTATATAGGCTACCTACGGGGGGGGTTTCAGTCTAAATGCCTGAAGCCGAACGCCTGAAGCTCAAACAAGTTCTGGACCCGCGCGAATCAGGCTGATTTGGGCGTTTTTGAACGTTTGTATTCCCATAGAAACTAATGGAAACGCTCGATTCAAGCGTCTAGCGCAACAACGAGCGTTTCTACGGGCGTTTTGTCGCTTTAATCTGTTCTGTGAAAAAGAACATTCAGCCAGGAAGAAGATAAAAAAAATCTACAAACATAGCAACAAATGATGAAAGAGATAATTTTTCCTATTGGCTAAAATAAAAAACGTCGAAGTTCAAAAACGTCGGACAACGCTGAATGCAAACGCGCGAATACGCGCGACAAAACGCCAAAAAAAACGACCGAAAACGCTACGCTCAGGTGTGAATGCGGCCTAAGAATGTTATTCCACTACAAAGCTTTGTGTCATCTATGCACACAAAATTTTTACTTTTACTCCCAAATTGTATATAATTTATAAATGTGTTAAATAGTCAAGCCTAGTACACCACTAGTTTTGTTCTGTTAAACCCAGTGGGTTAAACAAAAAAAAAGCCTGACAACTCAGAAGGAGCCGATGTACTATCTATCTGACATTAGTACAGTGATTTCCCATCCTGTGCTATTGTGTTCTGACAGGGGAATGGTCGACCCGCCAGAACACTCCAGTCAGTGACCAATGATCACTGATTAAGATGCCCTTCGACAGAAGCCAGACAAACGGCCGCCTTCTGTCGGACCGGCTGCAGTACACACGGCCGAATGTTGCCCAGTTTATATTGAATCGGCCAATGCCACCCTGTGTACAGGGCTTAAGGGTCCCAACACTGAACCTTGGGGTATGCCACAAATAACCTTGGACAAATATGAGTATGAATCATTAACTACTACTCTTTTTAAATATACTATATCCATAGCCCCTCCGTTGTCTTAAGTTTTTGCTTCCTCAAAAACAAAAGCAGATTTGTTTGACAATTTAGGTGTTTTTGTTTTATTGTTTTTTAGCAAAAACCTGTTTTTTTGTTTTTTTTAACTCTCCAGTATCTTCCAAACTTTAGATGTTAAAGCTAACCAGCCTGTACTTACATGATAAAGACTTTGATCCTCTTGTATGTGTATGCACTACACTAGCCTTGCACCATTGTAGCAATTCTGAGTCAGTCAAAAAAAGTCTCTAAAATTTAGAAACAATGAGCCGGATTCAGATAGATTTCTCTATCTATCTGCTGGCGTCCTTAGTTACGGCGGCGTAACGTATGTGTGACTGCGTAAGCCCGCCTAATTCAAATGGGTATGTTGTGGGCGTGTTTTATTTAAATTTCACTTGACCCCGCGTATTTTACGTTTTTTGTGAACGGCGCATGCGCCGTTCGTGAAAGAATCCCAGTGCGCATGCTCGAAATTACGGCGCAAGGCCTCATTGATTTTGACGTGAACGTAACTTACGCAAAGCCCTATTCGCGAACGACTTACGCAAACGACGTAAAATTTTCAAAACTCGGCGCGGGAACGACATCCATACTTAACATTAGCTACGCCTCATATAGCAGGGGTAACTTTACACCGGAAAAAGCCTAACGTAAACGACGTAAAAAAAATGTGCCGACAGGACGTACGTTTCTGAATCGGCGTAAATACCTAATTAGCATATTCCTTGTGTAACTATACGGAAGCGCCACCTAGCGGCCATCGCAAATATGCAGCCTAAGATACGACGGTGTAAGACACTTACGCCGGTCGGATCTTAGGGAAATCTATGCGTAACTGATTCTCTGAATCAGGCGCATAGATACGACGGCCCGCACTCAGAGATACGACAGCGTATCTGGAGATACGCCGTCGTATCTCGTTTCTGAATCCGGCCCAATAGCTTCAGAATAATAGAGTTCAGATTTTTGAGGACATGTATGTCACATATTCATGACATGTTTGTCATCTGGTCCAGGTACTTTATTCATCTTTATTTTGTCGAAATGTTTCTGGATCATATCGACTTTGAATCATTGGGGTTCTTTTGGGGCTACATCAATATTATACCTATTAAGGACTTTACTTTTAGCCTTTTAAACATATTGATAATAGGAATATATCTTGCAAAGATTTTGAATGCAGTCAATTTTAAACATTCCAATTTTTGTTCCACAGTCTAAAGCAGCCCTCAGCCTTGGAAAATTGGCTCTTTTAAATGGAAGTGTTTTTATCTTTCCAGTATGTGCCTGTTGTTTACAGCTTGCATTAAATGAAATCATGTTATGGTCACTTACTAACCAGATGTTCTTTTTTATAAACATTATTAATAACATCTACATTGTGTGAGATTACCGGGTCCAGCCAGGAATTGTTTCATGATAGATTTAGAAAATCTCATACCTATTTGTACTGTAAATTACTTTGGACTTGGTATTAGGATGACTTTATTGCTAAATTCACCACAGCAGAACAGGAATTAAAATGCATCCACATGAACACTCAGTAATTTCCAGCAACTTAGTGTGACATTTGCAAACAACGTGATCCTGTGATGCTCAGAACCAAAATTGAAAGCCTGTTACGTACTGCTATTTTATTTTTATTTTTTCATTCAATTCAGCGGGCTGAACAATAAAAAATATACAGATTGCCGTACCAGCACAAGTGATGTTGGTGTGGCAATCTGCCTTGTTTTGCCATTGTATTCTGACAGGGGGACTCCCCACCCACCACCAAAACACACTGATCAGCACTAACAGCCATTGACTGCAAGCACTGATTGGATGCTGGTTTTCCAGCATGTCCCTTTAACAAAAGCTGGTCATTAGACCAGCTTCTGTTGGACAGACAGCTGTAAACATTGACCACACTTTTTGGTCGATGTGTGCCCAGCATAGCTTTCAGAAAAAGCAATATGCTCAAGTTGCAGGGGTACAAGAAAGTAACAATTTCAGACCCTACTAAGTGTTGCCTTGTTGGATATGTGCTTAAATGGTTGCTTAATTTTCAATGAGTGAAGAGAATTATTAGGTAAAATATATTTAAACCCAAGAACAAACATTTACTATAAGGCAGCGTACTAGCCTTTGAGGCTTTTTTCTTTTCTTTTTACCTTGTGATCCTGCCAGTAACAGCACTTCCCGTGTTAGGGTGACAACATTGACTCATACTGGAGTAGATTTAGTAAAACTGGAGAATGAAAAATCTGATGTAGCTCTATATAGAAACAAATCAGCTTCCAGGTTTTTCTGTCAAAGCTTAAATGGTAAGTCCACATTTGTGGGCAAAACAATAGCAAGTGAAAAATAATAATATAGCATATACAAATGCGATACAAATCATATCGTAATTGAATGTTATTAAACATTGTTTCCTTTTTAATCTGGATTGCTGTAATTGTCTGTGAAATGCAATGCAATATGGCTACCTGGAGGTGTTCTGTACACATAATACAGAACGCCTCCCAGATATGAAATTAATTTAGTAAATGGCCCCACTGTGTTTATCAAAGAAAAGCACTTTCTACAAACACCTCTCCTTCCTTACCTCCATAATATAGGGAGGAAAGAGTGCATAGTTCACATAAAATAGCTTGTAAAGCTGATACAATTGTTTAAGAATTGAATGAAGTACACAGCAAGTTACAAGGATACTAAATTTCAGTATTTCAGTCAACAGGTATATTTGGGTACTTGCAGAAAATGCATTAATTAGTCATTTGTTTCTGAAATTTCCCTTTAACCTATTGCCAAGTCACATGAGTTAAAGAACCATCTTATTCAATGTTATGACCTGTAATTTTTTTCATTTTTAGATATATAAATATTATATAAACTAATGTAAGCTGTACTGTGTTGGTCAGGGAGAGGGAAAGCATGCTCTCAGTCAGGGCCGATCCTCCCTATAGGCTCACTATGCAAGCCGCTTAGGGCCCCGCAAAGCTGCGAAGGGCCCCCCAAATTACTAGAGGCCCCGCCTGGTGAGAAGTAATTTTCGCCCCCTCACCCTGCTTCTCAACTCGCTGACTGAGTCATTTCCGACAGCAGAACACCCCCTCCCCCCCCCCCTTCTCAACTTTCTTTAATGTGACATGTCACTGTCGTCAGCGCCCCTGCTTAGGGCCCCAGAGAGGTCAGGATCGGCACTGCTCTCAGTACTGCTGGACTTATTGGGAAAGCTTGAAATGATGTTGTGCTGTGACATACAGTACTGTATATTATTAAATTGTTTTATATTGTATAGCAATCTCAGGTAAATTATGTAAACAGTGCTGCATGCCATGTAGCCTACAATCATTTAGAATATTTGCATAATGTTTTATCATTTATTAACCCTTTTGTTTGATTGGATGCATTTAGCCTTAACTTAAACTCTAACGTATATATATTTATTTCTGCAGTATAACTGTAAAAGGTCCTTAGCAAGGACAGAAAATCATTTTATCACAAATCCTTTGAAGCGTGGTTCTGCAGTTCATTTTGAATTTATATTGTATGCAAAATGTGATTCATTACTATCAAGAATTTTTTATGTCCAACTCAAGATTAGGTAGCTTCATAAAGAAGAGGTAGTCAGTCATTCATCAAAAGAATTTTTGAAGAACATAGCTCTTAGATCCTGTACAAGAACATACTTATCTTGTGAAAGCTATCTACAGTATTTGTATCAGAGGAATGCTGGCTGCAATCTCATAGGAAAGGTCAGAGGTGCTCCAGTCCACTTCATGTAACTCTATAACCTAGAAAAGCTTTGTTGAACCTGTCTGAAAGCAGAACACCTGTGTTATAGAAGAAATTACTCAAATTTGTGTCTGCAAAATCTTTAAATGCTAATTAATTGGGCAATTAAAAAACAGGGGGGAGACAATCTCAAGTTGGCAATATTTAGGGGGAATCTGGTTGTTCATAACATTTAGACAGTTGTTGCGCTTTCTGCTTTACTGAGAATCAGGGGCGGCCCATCCATTAAGGGCACACAGGCCCCCCCCCCCAATACAGGGGGGCTGTGATTTCAAAGCACTAAATAGAGCCAGAGACTCTAATAGGCTTCAATATAGGGTGGGCTCAGGTCGCAGAGAGTGCGCTCCAATCCCACCCAGGTGTGTTACCTTTCGTTCAAGCCTCTTCTATCAGATTGCCTGCCATACACAAGAGCTAAATGTCAGCTGATTTCTATTAAACTGGCCAATGCTGCCTGATATTCGGCCTGTATGTACGGCCCTTTAGCTCTACTTCTAACATAGCTACATTAGTCAGGTTGAAAAAAAAACACCATGTCCATCTAGTTCAACCAAAAAAAAAATAATACAATCCCATATACACAATCCTTCACCCACAGTTGATCCAGAGGAAGGCGAAAAACCACAGCAAAGCATGATCCAATTTGCTACAGCAGGGGAAAAAATTCCTTCCTAATTCCCCCCAGAGGCAACTGGATTTTCCCTGGATCAACTTTACCTATAAGGCTGCATTCACATCTGAGCTTTTTCAGCTCATAAAATGCTCGTAAAACACCAGAAAAATTTCATTAGTAGCTGTTGACATCTGAGCGTTTTGTCACCTGAAGCAAAATGCCTGAAAAACATCCTAAAGTCAAAAAAAAAAAACATGAGCTTCTTTGGCCCAGATTTCATTGGTGACCTGAAAAAAATCGCAGCAAAAAAGTGGCAAAATCACAATAAAATCGCTGTAAAAACCTGCGACTTTGAAACGCTCTGGTGTGAATGCAGCCTTAATGTTAGTACCTAGTTAAATTATGTACATTTGTGAAAGATTCCAGGCTTTTTTCAAAGCAATCTTCTAAGCTGGCCAGAACCACCTCTGGAGGGACCACTTATGTATTTGTACATGTTGATCATATCCCCCTTTATTCTCCCCTTCCAAAAGGGAATAGATTCTGTTCCTCTAATCTTTCCTCGTAGCTGAGCTCCTCCATGCCTCTTATCAGTTTGGTTGCCCTTCTTTGCCCTTTCTCCAGTTCCCAAAACTGAACTGCATATTCCAGATGAGGTCTCACTAATGATTTGTACAGGGGAACAATTATATCTCTCTCTCTGAAGTTCATACCTCTCTTAATACAAGAAAGGACTTTGCTTGCTTTGGAAACAGCAGCTTGGCATTGCATGCTAGTATGAGCTTATGATCTACCAAAACACACAGATCCTTCTCCACCATTTATTCCCCCAGTTGTACTCCCCCTAGTATGTATGATGCATGCCTATTCTTAGCCCCCAAGTGCATAACTTTACATTTATCAACATTAAACCTCATTTGCCACTTAGTTGCCACATTAGACAGTGCATTGAGGCCGCAGGAAAGATGTGCTGCAATCTCAAGTGACTCTTCCTGTTAACAATCAGAACATAATTTCCTATGGCTGAGAGAATGATTTGTTAAATCAAGAATAGAGCAAATTATTCAGATATTTGTGAATTCTTCACTATTTCTTTTTTTGCATGTTAAACCTGGCCACTTACAGGCCAGGTTTGCAAGATAACTGAAATACATCACAGGTGATATGATTTGCTGATCAGTGATTACAGTATTCTAGTCTGCATCTACCTAAAATAATACATAAAATCTGGCCTGTTAGTGGGCTCTAAGGACAGGGTTGATGACCACTGGTCTAAGGTTATCAGTGGTGTTTCCCCAAGGTTCAGTGTTGGGACCCTTACTTTTTAATATCTTCATAAATGATATTGGGTCTGGGATTAAACGTTACATTTCTGCCTTTGCAGATGACCCTAAGCTATGCAGTGGAATAATGTCCTTACAGGATGTCTCCAATTTACAAGCCGACCTTAACCTCCCTGGCGGTATGATTCTTTCAGAAAAACATGCTGAAAGCGGTACCATTATTTGCAAGGAAATTTGGCGTTTTATATTGTAGGCCTGTAATTCTTAGGAATAACTCACTTAAATCTGACCAAACCAGATTCTAATAGGCATCCCGGGTATGACATTTTTTTAAAAACAAAATTATAAATTATAATATAATAAATAATTATAAGTAATTATAACAAATAATAATATAATTATAATAAAAAAATATTCAATAATGTGATCAAATCAAAATCACTGAAATTTGCTCAGTTGCAGAATTGTCGCTGTCATTATTATTTTTTTTTATGACAAATTTCCCCGCAAATCGCTATCGCACAATTCTGCAAGTGATTATAATTTATTATCGCTGTTTTTTAGCTGATCTAAAACTATTTTTGACATAAAGGGACACTTTTGGTTGCTATGGACAATCTACAGTTTGCAGGGAGAAAGAAACGTTTTTATTATATAAAAGTACATGCAGGACACTGGGCAGACCACTAGGGACAAGGGGGGTGTGTGTTTTTTACATACAGTACTGTAATCTATAAGATTACAGTATACTGTATGTAATGTGTTTGTTTACTTTTTTGAATTTGGCGCCGTTCTCCGTCCCCGTGCGTCGTAACGTCGCAGGGAACGGAGATCGGCGGCACAGGAGGACGCTGTGTGAATTGAGCGAGGTCCCGCTCGCTCACACAGCGCGGTGGCATCGCTGGATCCAGGGACAAGGTAAGTAAACAGTGCCTGTGGATCTAGCGAGGCGAGCCCGAGTCTGACTCGGGGTTACCGCTCGCAGCAGGAAAATCTAACCCCAAGTCAGACTCGGGAATACCGCCAGGCAGGTTAAAGTCCTTTCTTGTATTAAGACAGGTACTGACTCCAGAGAGAAAGATATCATTTTGCCCCCGTACAAATCATAAGTAAGACCTCATCTGGAATGTGCAGTTCAGTTTTGGGCACCAGTTCTCAAAAAGGATATCGGAGAACTGGAGAAAGTGCAGAGAAGAGCAACCAAACTGATAAGAGGCATGGAGGAGCTCAGCTATGAGGAAAGATTAGATGAACTAAATCTATTCCCTAAAAAATTAATCAGAAAAAACCTACGGATTATTCTGATCCCAGCGCTCGATGGAAAGGAAGTTAAGTGTATAATTGTTTTATGCAGTAGAAAAGCAGCTATTATAATAAAATAGTGACATAAAAAACGATGTATTATTAAAAAATATTAATAAAACATTAACAGCGCTAAAAGAAGAGCCTATTAATGGCTTATGAGTCCAATACTCATGTACTGCAATGGTTAATTGAGGAAAAGATTTATGAGGCTATGTATGTATCGCATAAAGAATGTTATGTAACATATATTCACACTCTTTGTGAGTCAATTAATAGTAGTCCGTGCACTTCCTCTGATATGCAGTTCTTTGTGCGGAGTAATTTCACAGTATAGCTGTTTGTCTGCTCAAAAGCTGATAGGGACTCTCTGTGATTTCCCCCTAAGGTTTTGTACTCACCAAAATGTAGTACTTTAAAGGCATTGGATACATCCACTGGTAGTAATCACTCATCGGTTCTCCTCCTTTGGTGTATGGTGATGATCCGTGTGCTCTTCAGTCAGTGTAGCTGTGATCTGTTTGCTTGTAATTAGAGTATGTGTATAAAAGGTCAATGAGTTTCTGGACTCCTGACAGACCCTTGCATCTTTCATCCAGGGCTGCACTGACGTTTCTGGATTATTTGCAGGCTAAAAGATCGGGTCATCTTTGGCACCTAGTGCCAAAGATGACCCGATCTTTTAGCCTGCAAATAATCCAGAAACGTCAGTGCAGCCCTGGATGAAAGATGCAAGGGTCTGTCAGGAGTCCAGAAACTCATTGACCTTTTATACACATACTCTAATTACAAGCAAACAGATCACAGCTACACTGACTGAAGAGCACACGGATCATCACCATACACCAAAGGAGGAGAACCGATGAGTGATTACTACCAGTGGATGTATCCAATGCCTTTAAAGTACTACATTTTGGTGAGTACAAAACCTTAGGGGGAAATCACAGAGAGTCCCTATCAGCTTTTGAGCAGACAAACAGCTATACTGTGAAATTACTCCGCACAAAGAACTGCATATCAGAGGAAGTGCACGGACTACTATTAATTGACTCACAAAGAGTGTGAATATATGTTACATAACATTCTTTATGCGATACATACATAGCCTCATAAATCTTTTCCTCAATTAACCATTGCAGTACATGAGTATTGGACTCATAAGCCATTAATAGGCTCTTCTTTTAGCGGTTTTAAATCTATTCCCTCTTGAGAAGAGGAGATTAAGGGGGGACATGTACAAATACATAAGTGGTTAATATTGTGAACTTGGTGTTGAGTTATTCACTTTAAGGTCATCACAAATGACTAGGGGGCACTCTTTACGTCTAGAGGAAAAAAGATTTAATCTCCAAATATGGAAAGGTTTCTTCACAGTAAGAGTTGTGAAAATGTAAAATAGACTCCCTCTAGAGGTGGTTTTGGCAAGCTCAGTCAATTGCTTTAAAAAAGGCCTGGATTATTTCCTTAATGTACACAATATAACTGGGTACCGACATTTATAGGTAAGGTTAATCCAGGGAAAATCTGATTGCCTCTCAGGGGATCAGGAAGCAAATTGGATCATGCTTTGAGGGTTTTTTCGCCTTCCTCTGGATTAACTGCGGGTGTAGGTTTGTGTATATAGGATTGTATTTTTTTTTGGTTGAACTTGATGGACTTGTGTTCTTTTTTCAACCTGACTAACTATGTAACTATATGTCACCATGTAAGGCCATAATGGATTTGACTTAGGTGTAAATTGAATTCTGTAGTGTTTTGAGTTTTTTTTTATGGTTTCTGTTTGCCCCAATGTATCAAATGTTGGCAACAACAAAATGTATAATGAAGGTATACTGGACAATCACTCAAATATCTAGTGAATATTTAAAATGAAACAGACACACCATGAGCAGTTTTGATAAAAAGCATAAAACAAAACTTTACTGCACATCAAGATACATACAGTTTCTTGCACATAAAAAGTTACCATAAACATTGCATAAAATAACAAGACTTAAACATACACTCCTATTTCTAATATCCCAAATAAAGGTCATATACTTAACTCTGGCTACAGCTTCAACTGGAACAGGACAATGAGAAATCCTTGCTCCATGCTTGTCCTTTTCCACAACTACAAAAAACAGCCTTACTCCCAAACAGCATGCTTACTTATATTCCTGTATACCAGAGACCACCCACAGGATGTAGTCACAGGGTGTAGCCCTCTTAACCACTCACAGGTCCTTTTGTTAGTGATGTCAGCAATACATGGTTGCACTACCCTCCACAGCCGCATGGTCAATTGAATATGCCGCAGCCATTTTAAAACACGTCAGCTTGCTCACTACACCACCAGTGAGTATGAGATATTATTACACATGTATGGGGACATTTGTCATAAATCAGTTATAATATCCACAACTGATACAACTAATTTGTTGAAAATATAATAAAAAATACACAGACCAACAAAGCAGGAAAATCATGTGCAAAGTATAATTCTAAAACATATTCTACTCTACATGAACGGCTTGGTGGGACAAGCGCCATTCTGACTGGACATACCTATATGTCCTGTCATAATGTGTGGCTGCCCAGTGGTGCAATCCCATGATGGCTGTGTCCCTCGAACACAGCACATCACAGATTGGGATATGGGCTTTCTGATTGACCCTCCCGATCATGTGATGGCTGTTAAGCGGTTAAGCAAGTGGTTAGTCATCTTGCTTCCCTTCTATGATTCAAAGTATAGGCGTGACTTCAGAACATCAGTTTTGGAAGTTAACCATGTACCCTTTCTAGCTTTATCTCTTAACCTCTCTAAACAGCCTGTGCCACACTGACTCCTAACTACTATTGGCAAGAGGGTGCACAGTAAATGTGCGTGTGAAAAAATTGGGTTTATTTACAAAAGGCAAATAGACTTTGCACTTTGCAAGTGCAGTTGCACAGCATTGTTATATGCAAATGATTGAATGATGGAAATCAATACAGCTTTACATCCTTTACTAAGCTTTGGGAAAAATATGTGCATCTGCAAAGTGCACAGTCTAGTTGCTTTTAGTAAATCCAACCCAATATGATCTCAGTGGTCTCCTGTCTTTGAAAACAGAAAACATTCCTTCTTTAAGTTAATTAATTTCCCAGGATTTTTCCTCAGTTTGTTTAAAGGTGTTGTAATGGTTAATTTTTTATTTTTTAAATAGGTTCCTTTAAGCTAGTGCATTAAGCAATAGGGCGGGTGGCAAGTGGTTAAATTCCCTAAATTAGAGAATAAAGGTCAGCAAACATTAACAGGCAATCATTAAAGGGGTTGTAAAGGTTTGTTTTTTATTTTCTAAATAGGTTTCTTTAAGCTAGTGCATTGTTGGTTCACTAACCATTTCCTTCGATTTCCCTTCTAAATGTTTTTTTTCTTTTCTGAATTTTTCACTTCCTGTTCCTCCTCAGTAAGCTTGTTCACAGCGTCTCCCCGCAGGTATGTAGCCCCAAGAGAGGGGGCGAGTACGCTGACTAACCCCCAGCAAGAACGGCTCGGATGATGGGGGCAAGCTTACTGAGGAGGAACAGAAAGTGAGAAATTCAGACAAAAAAAAAACATTTTGAAGGGAAATCGAAGGAAAAGGTAAGTGAACCAACAATGCACTAGCTTAAAGGAACCTATTTAGAAAATAAAAAACAAACCTTTACAACCCCTTTAATAAATGCCTGTTAATGTTTGCTTACCTATATTCTCTAATTTAGGGAATTTAACCACTTCCCGCCCGCCCTATTGCAAAAAGATGTCGGTAAAGTGGTTTCAATATCCTGACTGGACGTCATATGATGTCCTCAGGATATTGAGCCGCTGTGCGCCCATGGGGGCGCGCATTGCAGCGATCGTTGTTGCTGGGTGTCAGTCGGACTCCCCGCAAAACCGATCTAGGTAAAGAGTCTCTGACGGAGACTCTTTACCACGTGATCAGCCGTGTCCAATCATGGCTGATCACGATGTAAACAAGAAGAGCTGGTTATCGGCTTTTCCTTACTCGCGCCTGTCAGACGCAAGTAGAGGAGAGACGATCGGCTGCTCCTCTGACAGGGGGAGTTTGTGCTGATCGATTATCAGCACAGCCCCCCCCCCCCCGAGGATGCCCACACTAGACCTCCAGGGATGCCACTAGACCACCAGGGTTGCCACCAGACCACCGGGGATGCCACCCTAGACCACCAGGGATGCCAATCAGTGCCCACAATGGATGCCAATCAGTGCCCACAATTGGCATCACTGATTGGCATGCATTGTTGTTTGGCACTGATTGGCATCCATAAGTACAATATAATACAGTACATCCATGCCACATATCAGTGCCCATCCATGCCACCCATCAGTGCCCATCCATGCCCATACGTGCCACCTATCAGTGCCCATTCATGCCGCCTATCTGTGCCCATCCATGTCGCCTATCTGTGCCAATCCATGCCGCCTATCTGTGCCCATCCGTGCTGCCTATCTGTGCCCATCTGTGCCGCCTATCTGTGCCCATCTGTGCCACCTATCAGCGCCACCTATCAGTGCCGCCTATCAGTGCCCCATCAGTGCTGCATATTAGTGCCCATCAATTCAACCTCATCAGTGCCACCTCATTAGTGCCCATCAGTGCAGCCCCATCAGTGCCCATCAGTGAAGGAGAAAACTTACTTATTTACAAAGTTTTGTAAAAAAAAAGCATTTGTTTTTCAAAATTTTCGGTCTTTGTTTTTGTTTTTTTTGGCAGAAAATAAAAATCCCAGAGGTGATCAAATACCACCAAAAGAAAGCTCTATTTGTGGGAACAAAATGAATCGAATTTAGTTTGGGTACAGTTTAGCACGACCGCGCAATTGTCATTCAAAGGTGTATAAGTGCCCTGTATGGAAGTGGTTAATTTAGGTTCTTGCTAATGCTTATCCAGTTGTGGCATATAAACCTTCTATTATAGGACTTCTAACTGTAATTCCTCTTCATTAACAATTAAATGTGTTATACAAATTGTGATGAAGGGCAGAGTTCCAAGACATGCTGTATACTGAATCACAATTAAAAAGAGGGTTTAATTCAGCAGTGTATCTCATACATTGTGTAGAAAACCCTCAGTATTTTTAATAGTTTTGTTACCAAAAGTTATACCTTAGGCTCAGTTCACATATATGTAAATTAGATGCCTTTTAAACCACATCCGATTCACATTACATATGAAAAACATTTATTTCCATTAAAGCTGTTCACATAAATGTGGTGCTTCTGCTGTGCAAACTTAAGAAGAGGCCCTCTGCGTTTTCTGAGCACTGCCGTGCGGTTCATGTGCGAGGTCCAGGCTTGTTGCGCTCTATGGGAATGCTTCTGAATCACACACATGTTCAGTTGTATTCAGGATTCAGTTCAGGATTCGGTCCAGGATTTCAGCACAGATTGCTTTCCTACTATCTACTATGTATTGGCCAGCACTGAAAACTCAGCTGTGACAACAATTCAGCCCTGAGCCTTGAAAATTCGCATCAGAACCATATCAAAAACGTACTTGAGCCGCTGAATAAAGGTTGTTCACTTTGCAAATAAATTGTCCCTTTGTTTAGTGAATGATATGAAGCTCTGCTGACTTCCATTATTTGATCACATGAAAGCAATTATACTGTTATTTTTATTTTCCTTGTAAAAGATTGGATATACTTTGCAAAGTGAATTTTTACCACATTTTTATGAATACATTTTTTTTGCATGGTTAACAGCCCATTTGCCTTTAGTGAAATAACCCTATTTTTATTAAAAACATAATATTGTTGATTTACTTAAGGCATATAATCTGGTTACTTTACAGTTGAATTTCCCTTAGTTTAGCAAATGTGGTGAAAATTCACTTTTTAACCACTTCCTTACCACGTCCGAAGGAGGGATCTCCCATCCTGGGCGGGCATCATATGATGTCCTGGGCTTCATGGCTGTCTAGGGGGCACGCGTTTCCGCCGCATCCCTCGATAGACGGTGCGCATGCCCGGATCAGGACCGTTGATCTGTGTGTGTAAACACACAGATCCATGTCCTGTCAGGGGAGAGGAGACTGATGGTGTGTTCCCAGGCCAGTACAGAGGAACACTGATCCGTCTCCACCCCTTGTGAGTCCCCTCCCCCTACAGTTATAATCACTCCCTAGGTAACACAATTAACCCCTTGATCGTCCCCTAGTGTTAACCCCTTCCCTGCCAGTGACATTTACACAGTAATCAGTGCATTTTTATAGCACTAATCACTGTATAAATGTGAATGGTCACAAAAATGTGTCAAAAGTGTCTGATATGTCCACTTCAATGTCACAGTCCTGATAAAAAATTGCAGATCGCCACCATTACTAGTAAAAAAAAAAAAAAATCTATATACTCTTATTGCAATTTTTTTTTACCAAAAATATGTAGAACAATGAACAATGCATATCTGCCTAAACTGAAGAATTTTAATTTATTTTTTAAATTGGGATATTTATTATAGCAAAAAGTTAAAACTATTGTGTTCTTCTTTTGTGTATAGCACAAAAAATAAGAAACGCAGAGGTGATAAAATACCACCAAAAGAAAAGCTCTATTTGTGGAGAAAAAAATCATTAAGAATTTATTTGGGGACAGTGTTGCATGACCCCGCAATTATCATTCAAAATGCGACAGCGCTGAAAACTAAAAATTGGCCTGGGTAGGAAGGGGTAAAAATGCCCTGCATTGCAGTGGTTGAAGAATATTTAATCACTTGCGAGCTAAAAAAATAGCAACATTTAATTGCTTAAATGTGATTGGTTGATGAAAGTCAGCAGGGCTTCACTGAATTTACTAACCATTGCACAGAAAAATTACCTTGCAAACAGAACACGTCTATTTGCCCCAGTGGGTTATATTTACTTAGCGCAAAGAAGCTGTTCTTATTGCAAGTTAATTTCCACTTTGCAAACAATGAGAATTGCTGCAGCAGGGAATATTTTTTTTTCAGTCATATTTTATTAATTTTGAAGTTATATTAGCAAAGATCAGAAAAACATATTCGCTACATGTGAGAGTAAACATGCGTTTTCAAGAAATACAAACTCAAAAAAGTTTATTCAAACTTAGGCATAGATTATACCACAACATATTGACAGATAATTAGGAATATTGAACTAAGGGTGTCAAATGTTATAATGAGTGGAGTGGACAATGGTAAGACCTGGTCCATGTCTGTGGGTGCGTCCAAATCGATCTCTATGAGGCTGTTCAGGAATAGAAAGCATATGCATAGGTAGCAAAATACAGTTAACCAAGATTGATGATCAAGGGCCAGAAAAACCCCAAAGGCTTGTGAAACATAAAGGATGGTTTCCCAGAGAAGACAATAGGTTTTACTGTGCCATCATTAGGGACGCGCTGTGCAGGACGGGTGTTATAACCAAGATGGCCTGTGAGACCAGACAGATTGGTCATTGCCATTTTTGATGGAGAACATAAGTTCGAATTGAGTCTGAGTATTAAGACTGGCTGTAAAAGATGAGAGTTCAGGAGAGACCACTTGCTTCCAGTTAGATGTAATACATGTTCTGGCTACGACCATGCATCAGGAAGAAATGTATGTAAAGTATGTACTGGGACTATTACAACTGCCACTAAATGACAATTTCCCAATCTGGTGGCCACAAGCATCTTTGATTGCTAGAACACAATAGGCCACATAGTGCCGTTGGTTGCTAGGACCTGGCAGCCAGCAGAATGCTAGAGACCAACATTTCTGCAAACCTGTTGGCTTTTTTAAAAAAAATTAAATTGGGATCACTGTATGTAGGTCGTTGTGTTTATGTAGGTAGAGCATCATTTATAATGATTAATGCTGGTTCTACATCTCTGAACCACATAGTTACATCTGGTTAAAAAAAGACAGTCCATCTAGTCCAACCCAAAAGGAAAAAAAACACAAAAAAACTATACAATCCTATATACACAATCCTATACCAACAGTTGATCCAGCGGAAGTAAAACAAAATAGCAAAGCATGATCCAATTTGCTCCAGTAGGTGAAAAAAAACATGAGTGATCCCCCTTGAGGCAATTGGATATTCCCTGGATCACCTTATATAAATGTTTTATAGGTAAATGATTATGAAGGATGGGGTAAACAGCTCAATCTCTGTATTTGTGGATGACACTAAGCTAAGCAGGGAAATAACTTCTCCGCAGGATGTGGAAACCATGCAATAAAATCTGAACAAATGAATGGGGTGGGCAACTACATGACAAATGAGGTCTAATGTAGAAAAATGTAAAATAATGCATTTGGGTGGCAAAAATATGAATGCAATCTACTCACTAGGGGGTGAACCTCTGGGGGAATCTAGGATTAAAAAGGACCTTGGGGTCCTAGTAGATGATAGGCTCAGCAATGGCATGCTGCTCACAAAGCAAAAAGAATATTGGTATGCATTAAAAAGGGGATTAACTCCAGGGATAAAGTGATAGTTCTCCCACTCTACAAGACTTTGGTCCGGCCTCGACTGGAGTATGCTGTCTAGTTCTGGGCTCCAGTCCTCAGGAAGGATGTACTGGAAATGGAGCCAGTACAAAGAAGGGCAACAAAGCTAATAAACGGTCTGGAGGATATTAGTTATGAAGAAAGGTTGAGAGCCTTGAACGTATTCTCTCTGGAGAAGAGAAGCTTGAGAGGGGATTTGATTTCAATTTACAAATACCATACTAGTAACCCCACAATAGGGAGCATGCTAAATTTAAAAAAACTATGATTTATGCTGCCAGCCACCAATCCTGAATATTGCTTAAATAAACCTGTACACAGGACAGGTTTTTCTTTAAGGAACATGAGTGAGTGCCCCTTGAGATGCCCTCATGATAAGTTTAAGATTAAGTCTTGTATTCATTGTTTATGAGTTTTATGAGAACTGAGTCTACATCACAAATTAGTACACTGCTGCCATATCTAAGGCCTCGTACACACGACCGAGTTACTCGTCGGGCGAAACACATAGTTTTCCTCGTCGAGTTCCTTGTTAGGCTTGTAGAGGAACTCGACAAGCTTGCTTTTCGTACACACAGTCAAGACAAAATTTCCTCGTTCTCAAACACAGTGACTACAACACATAGGACGGCAGGGGAAGTTGGATTCCACTGGCTAAACTCTTGGGGCTGCTTTTGCTAATCTCATGTGTTTGTGTGTTAAGTAAAAGTTTGGTAAGTGACGATTTGCACTTTTCAGTCTGTTACAGCTTTAAAAATGTGTTATCTCCATTACAAATGCTACTTTTACTCCTGTCTCATACTTTATTATGAGCAAGCGCGGGTTCCTTAGCATAAACACGCTCGAGTTTCTCGTCGGAAACCAGCCCGACGAGTAACTTGACGAGCCAATTTGACTCCCGTCGAGGAAATAGAGAACTTGCTCTCTTTTTGGCTCGACGAGTTCTTCGACAGTTTCCTCGATGAAAAATGTACACACGACCAGTTTCCTCGGCAAAAAAACTCTCCCACCAAGTTTCTTGATGGATTCTGCCGAGGAAACTAGTCGTGTACGAGGCCTAAGAGATTACAAATTTGGATAATTTTATTCAATTTGTAATGCAGAAAGGTAAATCCAATTAATTATCCTTCTTAGTAGCTGTATTGTAATTTGTATTCCAAACTGCAATTACCTGCAGTTCTATGTCTTATAATAAATAGCAAAAATGACCTCATGTATAGAAGAGCACACTGCATGATTTAGTTATAATAAATAAGCTTAGCTAAATGATATTTCTCACAGGCAAGTTATCTACATAATGACCTTTTACTCCTGTTTGTAGTTATGTGACAATTAACTTTTACATAGCCAATGGTTACATACATAATTACCCTTTCGATTTAGGTTGCATTATTGTACTTATGAAATGAAAATGGCACTAGCTTTACTGGGCTAATTAAAAATGTAATTGCTAATAGGAAAACCTTGGCTTTGCAATAATTGTGACTTTGGCAATTGGAAATACATTTTTAAAGTCGTAACCACAGTGTTTTAAATTACGTCAGATGTTTTGTATGTGATTTCCACCAGAGAATACAATTACATTTTTTTTTTTTACATTTTTGTTTTGTTTTTTAATGAAAAACTTTTAACTTCAAAATGCACGGGATAGAGATTAGCTTTCTTAAAGGAGTTTTGAGCATTAAAGTAGATAGGTATATTTAAACCTAATCACAAATATTTCATGTCAGATTTAAAATGAGATGGCAATTTCTAAAGTTCTTTTTATTATTTTAAATATGCAAGTGTCCTTGATAAGGCACATTTCATCATGGGTGACAAATGTCTCTCAGTTCCTGCATTGTCACACTGCCATACAGACATGGCTCACCCCTATTTCTATCAGAAGGCCAGTCCAGTGTACAGTTAACAATAGAAACGTGCACTGATACAGAACGTGGCTAAAAAAAGCTTGAGATCAGCAGCATTGAGCAGCAAAGAATGGAAAAAGGTAAACAGTATTTTATGAAAAGAAAAAAAAAAACGATGACAGTGTCATCCATTTAGGTTAGATTTACTTAAACAATGAGAGAGGGAACCCTCAGAGCCGGTTCACACTGGGGCGACCTGGGATCCGACTTCAAGTCGCCCCAGGTCGAGAAAATGAATGGAAGTGAATGGGAGCCATCTTAATGTACATTACTGAAGTCACTCCGACTTCAGAAAAGGTTCCTGTACTACTTCAATCCGACTTCTAGGCAACTTGTAGGCAACTTGTACCAATTGATTTCAATGGAAGTCGTCTCAGAAGTCGGATCACTGTCTGAAGCAACAATACAGGAAGATAACATACATTTCTCAGGCAAACCCCCCCCCACCCTCCCTCCCACAGAGCTGATTGTTGTTTGATTGGCCACTGGAAAGTTGCCTTGTAAGTTGCCTGATGATTCATACTCAAGTCGTGTCCACGTTGCCTCCCAAAGTCGTGCTGGAAGTCGTGTTGCCCCTGTGTGAATGGGCTCTCACCTACCTTGATATACTGTATATACAAGTAAGTGGAAGATTTTATATTTTAAATCTCAGCGTTGCTCAGTTCAATTTATCATTGATATATGGGGCCAGAACAGAAACTGAAACTTAGTTCTGCTAAAAATGTATATACCATATATACTAGAGTATAAGCCGAGTTTTTGAGCACATTTTATTGTGCTGAAAATGCCCCCCTCGGCTTATACTCGAGTCTGTGTCGAATCTGCTCTGTGTGTCGAAACTGCTCTCTGTGTTGAATCTGCTCTGTGTCGTCCATCTAGTGATAGGCGGAACACTGACTCACTGTTGATCCCGTTGATCCCCGCTGAGCCGTCGGATGACAGGTCCGTCTCTGCTCACTGTGGAGAGATGGACCTGTCAGATCTCGGCTCTTTGCTATGGGGGATCGGATGAAAACGGATATGCCTGTCCGTTTTCACACGATCTGCCAGATGAATGGAGAATAGGGTTTCGATCCATCTGAATTTAGCAAATCGGAGCGGATGTCAGCGGACATGTCACAGCTGACATCCATAGCTCCATGGAACTGTATGGAGCGTCCATTTAGGTCTTCCTAAAAAAATGACAGACAGAGCTGAATATGCTATTGGTGAGGAGGGGCATAGAATGACCTGTTTTACATTTTCTGTAGCATTGGTTGCAGAGCCTATTGATAGGAGGGGAATTGTGGTAATAACCTGTATACAGCTCTGATACTGAAGCTTTGGCACACCCCTAGTAATTCCGAGCTTCTATAAGGTGCCTTAATGACTCGAAGTGGTGGAGGGCATGCCCATGCTCCCTAGGCAACGGCTTTTAATGTAAAAGCATACATTATGCAAATAGCAGGTATAGAGAAATTGCTTGTAGCCACAGGATGGTACCATGTATACAATGAAGTATACTAGTGTCACGTTCCCAATATCAGAACGGATGATTTTTTGCAGAAAATTATGGACTTTTAAGGCACATACACTCCAATATCTACACTAATGTAATATTTATTACAATTCAATAAAAATGTCAGTGTCCTACTGACATTAAAAAAGCAGTAAAAACAAAGCTCCAATATTTTAGATATTGGAGTGTACGTGCCTTAAAAGTCCATCATTTTCTACAAGCAATCATCTGTTCTGATCTTGTGCACGGTGCTTTGTTTTTATTGCTTATTTTATGTCAGTCTGGTCATAATGGATATTTTTATGGAATTGTATTAAAGATGACTTTATTTTAGTTATTGGAGTGTATGTGTCTTAAAAGTCCTTATTTTTTACAAACAATCATCCATTGTTATACATATAGCAGCCACACATTGGTTGCTTGACCCAGCAGCCACCAGCATCCTAGAGACCCAAAAATCTCACAACCTGCTGGCTTGTTTGTAAAAATTGTGATCATCATAGTTGGTTAGTCATATTTGTGTGGGTGGGGTGCCATTTGACCTGACTGATGCTGGTTCTACGGGACCATATGAGCCCAAGCTCCCTCCTTAAAATGGAATGTCATATTTAAAATATGGCTATGTACAGCCAGAATGGATTTTTTTTTTTGCTTTTTTTAAGCAATATAGGTACATTTCTTACCTTATACTAAGCACTTGTAATTTTGGCATCAAATTTTAATATAATTTTAGTCATAGTCTTTTGACTAAAATGCTACCCGTATTTTAGTTTTAGTTGTATTTTAGTTGACTAAAATCTCTAGTACATTTTAGTCTACTGAAACCTTCAGTACCCACTTAAACTTCCACTTTCCTTGAAGCTCTGCCTATCTGTAAAAGCCTGAGTCCTCTGATTCTATCGAAAAGCTGTATTGGCTGAGAGTCGCAGGCTCCCTCTGTCTGCTTGCTGCCTGGGAGTTCTGGAAAAATGCCCTGCAAACCAAAGAACAGGAACTTCTCCATTTGATAAATTTATGTCTGCATGTGAATTGGTGAGTGTTTTCCCTCCCAGCAAGTTTTAAGCACTGCGCTTAGCACTGATCCCTATTAACTAATCCCAACAGTCAACTAAAATGTACGTAAGTTTACGTCTAGAGGAAAAGAGATTTCATCTCCAAGTACGAAAAGGTTTCTTCACAGGGGGCATGGCGACTGAGCTCCAAGATGGATGTGTGAGCTGAGAGCTTCGCTCAGCCACACTATCTATGGCCACACCAGCCTCCATCAGACCGCTGAGAATCGCTGCATCACCCGGGCATGCTGAGAAATAGAAAACACCCACAGACGCCCCGGAAGCTATCGAGCTTCTTCAGAGTGCGCAGGCTTCAACAAAATGGCAACGGCGCCCACACAGAAAGGCCGGAACACAGAGCCACGGTCTCCAGTAACGGCAACAAGGGGCCCCTAACGCAGCCTAATCGGGCCACAACGACCAGTGGGTCCTCCTCTGGGACCTCTAGCCCATCTACCAGAAAAGCAGAGGATTACCTCACCAGATAGGCCGCTGAAAAACCCAGCAATGGAGGTAAGCAGGCCTACTAACACAGGCAGCACCATGCAGCACCCAGCAAATGACCCTATTGGGGCCTACCCACATCTGACAGACCTGTTTTGGACACAGTCCTCATAAAGCAGGGGTAAGTCATGTTAAGGTATGGACGTCGGAAACGTCGGAACAGCGTTGTATTTTACATTGTTTGGGTAAGTCGTACGTGAATGGGGATGGGCGTAGGTTACGTTCACGTCGACTAAGCATTGAGCCGGCGTAATTTACGGAGAAAATTTGACATGATACTGAGCATGCGCGTGCATGCGCCTTTCGTTAGGCACATCATTTACGTGGGGTGACGATTCATTTCCATACAACACGCCCCCTACCAGCCTGCTTTGAATTATGCGGGCTTATGCCTGCCCATTTACGCTATGCCGCCGCAACTTATGGAGCAAGTGCTTTGTGAATACTGCACTTGCCTGTCTAAGTTGCGGTGGCATAGCATAAATAGGATATGCTACGCCCAACTAAAGATACGCCATTGTATCTGAATCTGGCCCAAAGTCAATATATTGTGTGTGCAAGAAACCCATTTCCAAACAGACAAACATCCGAAATGCTCACACAGAGATTTCCCACATGTATTTTTGGTGCCCACACCTGGACACAAGAAAGGGGGCGTGCTGCTAGGGATACAGAACACCCTATCCTTCCAACACAAAGAAACCATCACAGCTGACAGCAGCCACTACATTATTGTAAAAGGAGACATTAACTCGAAACCGTACACGATAGTGTCAGTGTACGCCCCGAATTTGCATCAAATCAGATTCCTGAGCAGGCTATTCAACAGAGTCCGATCTAAACAATATGGCAGTCTCATTATATGCGGTGACTTCACTCTGATTGTGGACCCAAAGATGGACACTTCCGCCCACAAGAACAAGAACAACAACACATACTTGATTAAAGTTCTACATAACGCAGAACTATTCGATGCGTGGAGATGTCTACACACGAATTAAATGGACTATGCCATTTTCTCACACAGGCATTGTTCATATTCACGCATTGACATGTTGTTGACAGACAAATGAACTCTACAAAAAATAACGTCCACGCAGATCAATGATATTACGTGGTCAGACCATGTATCCATTTCAATGTCTCTTGACAAGAAGGGTGTCTACTCTTCCCCACCCATCTGGCGCAGTAATGTCAGGCTATAACAAGAGCCAAACATTTCCAAAGAGATTTCTCAACATCTACAAACATTCTTCCAAAACAATGACAATTCTGTTGAAAACCCATTCACACTCTGGAATGCCCATAAGGCATACATGAGAGGCATAATAATCCAACTGGGGGCTAGAGAAAAAAAACGCTTTGCGTCAGAACTAGATTCTACCCTTTCTGATATCCGCACATTAGAAACACTAAACAAGGCTTCACCAATCACGCAGCTAACCCAAAAGCTCTCAAAAACAGTATGGTACACATCTCAGACGCCTACGACTAAACTCCAATGCCAATGCTAATAAAGTGGGCAAATACCTGGCCAATAGAATTAAAGCAGCCCACACCAAAACTAGAATTGCACATCTGATACACCCTATCCTCAAGTACAAAATCATAAATCCACAAGACATTGCAAATTAATTTGCTGCCTTGTACAACCTACACAAAGACCCATCAACCACCCAATCAACAAATATACAATTCTTGCATGACCTAAATCTCCCGTCCCTCTCAGAGGCTCAAATACATACCCTGAACTTCACATTCACAACACTTGAAATCGAGTCAACTGTTGTTACCACCCTACCCAATGGCAAATCACCTGGCCCAGACGGGTTTGCTAATGAATATTTAAAAATATTCAAAAAGCCACAAACAAGGAAACATTTCCCCCCTCCCCCCCGGATATGCTCAAAGTATACATTGTCACATTACCCAAGCCTGGGAAAGACCCTACAACGCCTGGCAACTTTAGACCCAAATCTGATTCAACGCGACCAGATGGGCTTCGTGAAGAGGAGACAAACCTCAGACACCACCAGGCGAATCATAAATATCATATACCATGCTGAACAAACAAAAAGACCTCCTCTGCTGCTTTCCATAGATGCAGAGAAGGTGTTTGATAGAGTGCATTGGACATATATGACAGAGGTGCTATCTAAATTTTGGCTTTTGCGGCCATATTCTAAATGCTGTTCTGGCTCTATACTCCTGTCCATCGGCACAGGTATACTCAACGGGTATGTTGTCTACTCCCTTTTGTATCACTAATGGTACCCACCAGGGATGCCCCAACAATCTTTAATCCCATGACAGAGCCATTGGCGGAGGCCATTAGAACACAAGCCAGTATCTCTGGCTTCCAGGTTGGACCACAACCACACATTATCAACTTATTTACGGATAATGTCATCCTACTGTTATCTAACCCACTCAAATAACTCCCCACAGCTCACGAAATTCTGAAAAGATTTGGAGAAATCTCGTACTATAAGGTCAATTTCACCAAATCCTTAATCCTTAACCTGGGAACATCACAAACGGACAGGGATAAGCTGCAAAAATATTTCCCTTATAGTTGGAATGACAGTGGTATACTATATACAGCAGAGTCTGACGAAGAAACACGCATGCTTCGAACGTGTGTACCTCCCCGCTGACCCTGTACCCGGAAGTGACGACATCCCCCCTGTGTACGTGTATCTCACGTCCCAAGTCCCCGTCTTTCGAGAGCGTTGAGTTTAACCACCGTTATCGGACCCAGGGAGGACACAGACACCCCAGCCAATGACATCAGGCATCGGGCAGCTTCCGGGACAGTGCGGATGATGATATTACTTATAATGCTGTTTCCTACCGCTCATTATTATGTACTTTCTACATTAAAATATCTAACTGCTATGCTTAGAAGGCACTGCTTTTGTCTGTGTTTTTATGTTTTAGAGTATCTTCCACCTGCAAGCTGGTAGCCTTCTTTGATATTAGCATTTTCTTAGTATTGAATATGGACTAATTGTCATGGACCTAAACATTGTCCCCTTTTAAACATTCCGATCAAATTCCTCTTCACATATATATATCATTTTGTTTCCATTGAGCCTCACCCAGGAAGTGAGAAATTCAGATAAAGAAAAAAAAACATTTAGAAGGGAAATCGAAATAAAAGGTAAGTGAACCAACAGTGCACTAGCTTAAAGGAACCTATTTAGAAAATAAAAAACACACCTTTACAACCCCTTTAATAATCACTTATAATCTACAAAAAACACATATTCTTTACATGTATCCGTGTTGTAAATTTCCTAAAAACCAACCCACTTTCAACAATAAGGTTACCCCTCACTGCCTGGCAATACCTCACACAAAAACAACCTAAATTCAAAGGCATATCAATATTCTACAACCTCCCATAGGACAAAAGATCCTTCCAGAAAACCAAAGCGATGGACAAATGGGAAATAGACATAGTTACTACATTTACGAATGACTAATGGCAAAAAACGGTCCAAACGATCCAAAAGACATCACACTGTGTAAGTCACTGGAAAATAACAATTAGAGTGACTAATAGGTGATAGTACACCAAGGCCACCGATTGCACATGTTCTGAGCCACCAAAAGCACATGTCCGTGCTTGACCAGTTTCTGGAACCAGGTGTTCCAGCTGATCTCTTCTATCACTGGTATAATAACGCCCCCCAACCCTGCGTGAGCAATCCTCTATATAGATTACACAAATTCCCATACAAGACCTGTGGTGTCCCATATACTCTTAATTGGTCATAATTATATACTATTATATTATATGATACTGAGGCCTAGTACACACGAGAGGATTATCCGCTGGAAACAGTCCTCCGGAACGTTCCCGCGGATAAATCCTCTGGCGGATTTTGATCTGATGGTTGTACTAACCATCAGATCGAAATCCGCGTGGAATCCATCCGCGGTGACGTGTCGCGCCGTCGCCGCGATGATGACGCGGCGACGTGCGCGACGCTGGAAGGTAAAGATTTCCCACGCATGCGTCGAATCATTACGACGCATGCGAGGGAGGGGATCGGACGGATTGATCCGGTGAGTCTGTACAGACCACCGGATCAATCCGCTGGACAGGATTCCAGCGGATAGATTTCTTAGCATGCTAAGAAATTTTTATCCGCTGGAAATCCATCGGCCCGAAAAATATCCGCGGATAAATATCCGCTGGGCCGTACACACCACAGGATCTATCCGCTGGAACTGATCCACGGATAAATACCAGCGGATAGATCCTCTCGTGTGTACGGGGCCTGATATGTCTTACTTCATCTGCATTTCAAGGAACTATGATTCAACCAACCAAATTTGGTGTGTACAAACCTGAGTGCTTACTATTATTATTTTGCTTCATTATTTTCACATATCTGTCTTATGTTTTTTCTTTTTTTTTTTTTTTTTGTACTGCTGATAAAATTTTATAAAAAAGCTGAATGATAAAAAAAAAAAAAGTTTCTCCACAGTAAGAGCTGTGAAAATGTGGAATGGACTCCCTCCAGATGTGGTTCTGGGCAGCTTAGTAGATTGTTTTAAAAAAGGCCTGGATTCTTTACTAATTGTACATAATATAACTGGGTACTAACATTTAAAGGTAAAGTTGATCCAGGGAATATCTGATTGCCTCTAAGGGGATCAGGAAGGAATTTTTTCCCCTGTTGTAGGAAATTAAATCATGCTTTGCTGGGGTTTTTTACCCTCAACTGTGGGTATAGGATTGTGTATATGGGATTGTATGATTTATATTTATTTTATTATTGGTTGAACTAGATCACATGTGTCAAACACAATCCCCGTGGGCCAAACCGGCCCACTGGGCCATTGTATGTGGCCCTTGCACCTCTCCTGCAGCTCTGACACCCCCTCATCTCTGCCCACAACTTGTCTCAGCAGTCAGAAGCAAAAATGAGGGTAGAACTCCTCCGCCAAATCCTTGAACTTCTCTGCGCAGTTTCGGAAAGGCTTGTCTCTGCCTCCCCTCCCCCATCTCAGCAATCTGCAGCAGAGAGGAGGACAGAACTCTTCCCACAGATCCTGCACCTTTCTGTGCACCTGCAGTAACCCCTCATCTCTGCCTCCCCTGGTCTTGGCATTTAGCAGACTCGGGTAGCTGACTTCAGCCCTCCTCGGGTGCTTCTCCAAACCCTGCACTTTCTGCTTCCCAGCTCTGCCCCCAGCTAGTACCTGCCAGCAGCACAAGATAAAGGAGGTGCACTGTGATGTAAACGATTCTTGAATTTTGATGGTGGGGGGGAGCTCTTGACATCTGATGTAAGAAGGGTGGGGCGCTCTGGGACATCTAGTCTTACAGATACAACTGCCCTTTGAGGGCAAACAATAATGCAGATGTGGCCCACGATGAAACCAAGTTTGACAACCCTGAACTAGATGGGCTTGTGTCTTTTTTCAACCGTGATTAAGAGTTACTATGGCCCAGATTCACAAAGGAGATACGACGGAGTATCTCAGATACTCCGTCGTATCTCTCAGAGTATCTATGCGACTGATTCATAGAAACAGTTACGCATAGATATCCCTAAGATCCGACAGGTGTAATTGTTTTACACTGTCGGATCTTAGGATGCAGTACCGCGGCCGCCGCTGGGGGGAGTTCGCGTCGTAAACCAGCGTCGGGTATGCAAATTAGGAGTTACGGCGATCCACAACGGTTTTTCGCGTTCGCTACGTCGCCGCTAGTCTAGTTTCCCGTTGCAAAGTTAGTAGTCGTTTTGGGTGCCTTAACTTTAGACAGCAAACGTATTGCTGTCATAAGTATGGCCGTCGTTCCCGCGTCGAAATTTAAAATTTCACATCGTTTGCGTAACACGTCCGGGAATACGCAAGTACGCTACGCACGTCGCCGATCGCAAAAATGACGTCAGTTCGCGCAAAGCACGGCGGGAATTTCGAAACGGAGCATGCGCAGGAGGTCCGGCGCGGGAGCGCGCCTAATTTAACCACTTGCCCACCGGGTTAATTCTGGCACTTCTCTCCTTCATGTGAAAATCACAATTTTTTTGCTAGAAAATTTATCAGAACCCCCAAACATTATATATTTTTTTTTAGCAGACATCCTAGGGAATAAAATGGCAGTCATTGCAATACTTTTTGTCACACCGTATTTGCGCAGCGGTCTTACAAGCGCACTTTTTTTGGAAAAAAATCACTTTTTTGAATTAAAAAATAAGACAACAATACATTTTGCCCAATTTTTTTATATATTGTGAAAGATAATGTTACGCCGAGTAAAATGATACCCAACATGTCACGCTTAAAAATTGCGCCCGCTCGTGGCATGGCGTCAAACTTTTACCCTTAAAAATCTCGATAGGCGACGTTTAAAAAATTCTACAGGTTGCATTTTTTGAGTTGCAGAGTAGGTCTAGGGCTAGAATTAGTGCTCTCACTCTAACGATCGTGGCGATACCTCACTTGTGTGGTTTGAATACCGTTTTCATATGCGGGCGCTACTCGCGTATGCGTTTGCTTCTGCGCGCGAGCTCGTCGGGATGGGGCGCTTTAAAAAAAAAATTTTTGGTTTTCTTATTTATTTTTATTTAGTTTTATAATTTTTTACACTGAAATAATAAAAAAAAAAATTGATCACTTTTATTCCTATTACAAGGAATGTAAACATCCCTTGTAATAGAAAAAAGCATGACAGGTCCTCTTAAATATGAGATCTGGGGTCAAAAAGACCTCAGATCCCATAATTAGACTTAAATGCAAAAAAAAAAAAAAAAAATGTCATTTTTTCAAATGACAAAAAAAAAAATGTTTCTTTAAGAGGCTGGGCGGGACTGACGTTTTGACGTCACTTCCGCCCAGCAGAGCTATGAGGACGGGTGAAGGAGATTTCTCCTTCAGTCCCGTCCCCGCTCAGCTGCCGGACACATCCGATCCCCTCCGCCGCTACCGACGGCTCCGGTAAGCGGCGGAGGGCGCGGGAGAGCGGCGGGAGGGGCCCCTCTCCCGCCACCGATAACGGCGATCTCGCGGCGAATCCGCCGCGGAGACCGCCGTTATCGTGTACACCACCGCCCCCTGAAAAGATGAATATCTTGGTTGTGGCAGCAGCTGCTGCCGTTATCGAGATATTCAACTTTAAAAACAGGACGTCTTTTTGACATGGGGCGGTGGTCAAGAGGTTAAATTGTACCCGCCCATTCGATTTGGACCGCCTTGCGCCGGACCTATTTACGATACACCGCCGCAAGTTTCCAGGTAAGTGCTATGTGGATCGGGCACTAAAACTGAAAACTTGCGGTGGTGTAACGTAAACAGCTTACGTTACACGGGCGCAATTGTACATGAACCTGGCCCTATGTAACTATATGTCATCCACATGTTCATGAAATTAAACAGCAGCCTTCTGAATTCTTTGTTCTATATGCAATCATTCTTTTTGGCTTGTGAGTATATTATGTGTACTGATACCCTACAATAAAGTGCTATTATATAATGCAAATTGCACCCTATTTTTCTCTAGTTTTTGTGCAGCAAGAAAATCGGACCGTTTGTATGCTCCATTGGACAATTTTTGTCGGATTTTACGTGGACAAATGTTGGATGGCAGGCTTTAAAATTTTCCGCGAACAACAGTCTGCTGTCGGATTTTCTGAGGATGAGTACAAAAGTCCGTTGGACAAAAGTCAAAAGTACAAACACGCATGCTCAGAACCAATGCTCACCAAATACAACATTAGCAGAAGGTGTCCAAATGGTGGCACTAAAGAGCTGAAAAACTGAAAAATGTAGTACGTAACTACGTTCGTAGTTGGCCGACAATTGTGTGCCGTTTCTATGCAAGGCAAGTTTTTGGCCAACGCCCTTCGGACAAAGGTCCGAGTCTTTATCTGCGGAAAATCCTATTGTGTGTACGAGGCTTTAGTCTGGAATTCTATTTTAATGAATAAGGTCCAAATAGTTATATTCTGGAATGGGTGCTCTGGTACTGATGTATTCTATGGAAGATGTAAGTGATGGTTTTAGGTAGGGTTGTCCCAAAACCGATACCAGTATCGGGACCGATACTGAGCATTT
The DNA here is from genome assembly GCF_905171775.1 of Rana temporaria. NCBI lineage: Eukaryota > Metazoa > Chordata > Amphibia > Anura > Ranidae > Rana > Rana temporaria. The sequence goes on from NC_053493.1 coordinate 203,984,202, forward strand.
GCGGGAGTACTTGTACTCCTGCAAATGCCCCCGATGCCAGATCCGATACTACCTCCCCCCTCACCTGCCGCCGTCGCCGCATACCGCAACGCCCCCGCCGCCTAGTTAATCAGCGTGCGGGGAACATTACAGCTTTCATTTGAATAGCTGTCTGTTCCCCGCCGCGTATAGACACTCCCCCTTGCTCGGGATTGAACGGGAGATCTGTCTATTAAGGTGCAGATCACCCGTCCCATCCCGAGCAAGGGGGAGTGTCTATATGCGGCGGGGAGCACACAGCTATTCAAATGAAAGCTGTAATGTTCCCTGCACGCTGATTAACTAGGCAGCGGCATCTAGGTATGGGGAGACATGGCTGCATATGTGGGGGGACATGGCTGCATATGTGGGGGACATGGCTGCATATGTGGGGGACATGGCTGCATATGTGGGGGACATGGCTGCATATATGGGGGACATGGCTGCATATGTGGGGGGACATGGCTGCATATATGGGGGACATGGCTGCATATGTGGGGGACATGGCTGCATATATGGGGGACATGGCTGCATCTGTGGGGGACATGGCTGCATCTGTGGGGGACATGGCTGCATTTGGGGACACATTTAAAAAAAATTATCGGTATTCGGTATCGGCGAGTACTTGAAAAAAAGTATTGGTACTTGTACTCGGTCCTAAAAAAGTGGTATCGGGACAACCCTAGTTTTAGGAATTCATAATAGGGGTTGGGGAAATACCAGATTTTTTCCCTGAAGCAGGTTTTTTTATGTACATTACCTTAAGCTTCTGTCTGAATTAATGCATGAAATCAGATGTTAGGGGTGGTAGTTATATGGCGGGAGACTGGGGCATGCTCCAAAGTGTCCAGGTTTAGTGAAACCACCAATAGAAATGACAGCTTTATATTCTTGTTTTCCTAAGCTTGAAGTCTTTAGGGCGTTGTCTTTTGATGTAAGTGCACTGCCACCCTCCAGTGTCTAGGATGGAATAAAAAATGTAATGCTTATTGGTTTGCTCTTTAGATATATTAGATTTGGCAGACAGCAAGCAGAAAGCATTGGCAGTAAAAAAAGTCTTCCAGTAATAAACACATGAATCATGTTGTGATGAATCATAATGAATTGTAGCAAGCAGGAGGCAGCTGGTGCCACTGTGTCTGCACCCATATTCATTAAGCAGAGTGCTGGAGGTAGTAAAGAAAGGTTAGTGGTGCAAATGAGTGTTCCTATAATTCAGTGTAATGATTTACATCCCATTTTAACAGCTGGGCTAATGTTATATTTTAGAATTCGTTTTGGTCATGTTGTTCTTCTGAAGGTATAATTGAGAATAAGATTAATATTTTTAAATTGTAGTATTGCTGGCAGTATCATATTGCAAAGCCATCATGATGGGAGGCTATGTGCACTGCCCATTTTCAAGTGTCTGTCACAAAAGATTGCAGCTTTTGTATTGTGATAATAACATGTTAGATGTAATTAATTCCAGCACTGTCAGTTACATTATGAATATACACAAGGAAAGTGACAAGCCTTTCTATTGCCTCAAAAATCTAACACACACACACACGTGTCTTTTTAGGCAAGAACACCTTATATTTTCAATGTATATATATTATTGTGACAGTACTAGGCCCTTGTGTAATTATAGGAAAAAGACACACATGATTAATATTAAAGGCAGATTTCAAAGCTCCAAAACATCGATTTTGAATGGAGAAGTCTGGCTTGTCAGTTTTGTAATGCTGAATCAGGCCCTGGATCTTGAAGGCTCCAAAGTGTCTTGGGTAGGATGGGACCTTCAATCCTGTGCCCAGGTCTTGCTGGAGACCTGCAGACCATGTACATACACAGGTGTGCGGATTAGTCATAAGCCAGGCGTGATCATACAGTAGCTCAGGGCTCCCATTTGGAAGCCCTGTCAGGAGAGAGCTGTGTTCCTCAGCCCAGATGGACGGACATGTGTTCCTGCCAGGAGACTGCATGGAAGGCTTCCTTGGAAGGCTTTCTTGCCCACAGGACTGGCAAAGTCAGAACAGCTGCAAAAGTATGTCGAGACTGAGAAAGATGAGGCAGCTAGCGAGTCCAGGAATTGCAGGGAGTCCTTATGTCTTGGGAGAGGGTGTAATAACCCAGTATGTCTGGAGACTCCTTATTGAAAAGCCAGGAAGTGGGTCCTTGTAGCACTGAGTGTGCCAAGAGAAGTTGGGTGAGAACAGGGTATGAAATAAAAGTAAAGAGAGGCACTGCTAAGGACAAGAGAAGCCAGGTAGCGTAAAATTTTCTGTTGGAAAAACTTTGAACTTTGCTTTTCCTTATAATGAAAACGGGTTACAGGATTGCAAAACGAATAAGAGGACCCATAGGAGGACCTTGCTGAATCATTCCCTTCTGGAGTAATCTGCAATGTCCCAAATGGAAATGGGACTTCCAGGGGTCCCACTGGAGTGCCCGACTGTCCATTTGGTCTGGAGACTCTGGAAAGAGTTGAAGAGATGTTGGTTTTGGATGTATAATTGATTTTGTTTTACTTTAGCCTGGTTTAAGCACAACAGTAACATCTGAAGATGATTAATTTTAACTTGAAAAAACAAAACAAAAACAAGTGGAAGTAGCAGCCACAACAAATATAAAAGTCATAATAAGTTTACGCTAAAAAAATTAAAGCTAAAGCAAATTGGCAAGTTGCACAAAGTTTCTTAGTATAGTTTGTGAACTTTTTTTGTCAATTTTATGCTTCATTGACTTAAAAGTTTAAGAAAATGTAAAAAAAAGCCTAAGCCCTGCCTATTGCTGCCCTAATTGTGGCCATTTAGATGTGGACTTGTACCATGCTTTTTGGAGATGTCCCAAGATCAGACATTTTTGGCACTCAGTAGTGCGCTATGCCACTACACACTTGGTTAACTACCTACCCTTAACCCCTGAGCAGGCCCTTTTTGGGCTAATTAATATCCCAGGTATCAAAATATAGAGAGGCTGTAAACAATTAATTGTTATGTCCCTTGTGGCATGGAAATCTATTTTTCATCAGTGTATAACCCCGGAGTCCCCCCACCCCACTTCTCTGTTCATAGCTATCTTGTTACAAGTTATCTTGTTTTCTGCCTAAAATAGATGGAGGCCTCCCTAAAAAAAAAGACACACGGATCCAACATTTATGGCAGTTGTTATTTGTGGTGGTTCATCACAAAATTTTCACTCATAAGTTTCAATCTCACAATAAGCAGTCCCTAAAATTAGAAATTAATAATAAAATGTATAAAAATTAAACAAATTAAGTAGTTCACCATCTGCGTGGGTAGGGAATAACATTCAGCTGCTTGCCCTTTTTATAGATGCCAGTCAGTGTCCATCAAAATTACATTCAGTGCCCACCAAAGTGCCAATCAGTGCCCATCAGTAACGCCTGTCAGTGCCCTTTACAGATACCAATCAGTGGCCATCAGTAATGACTGCTAGTACCTCCTCATCAGTGCTGCCTATCAGTGCCATCTATTAATGTCCATCAGTGCCATCTATTAGTGCCCATTAGTGCCAATCAGTGTCGCTTGTCATTGCCCATCAGTGACGCCTGTCAGTGCCCCCCCACGCTCACTGGAGTGCTGATCTGTGGAGGGGCAGGAAGCGGACATCTCAGGCTCTCGGCGGCTCGTTGAGAGGCTGCAACAGACATTAGTCCAGACACCTGGCGGATCCAGACTTTATTGTCTGGATGATGGGGTGCCTGGACTGATTCCTGTGATGTCAGCAGAGCGGACTTTAGCCTGCTCTCTGCTGAAAACGGGTCACAGGAGTGCAAAACGAATAGGAGGACCCATAGGAGAAGCCCATCCAAATGAGCTGAGGCTGGACTTCTTCTTTAAAAGTTTAGTCTTTAGCACCAGCAGCAGGGTTTTTTTGTCATTGGTAATCCAAGACTGGTTCATTTAAATGTACAAGTTCAACTGGCTGCTTTTAGCCTGGGTGAGGAAGGCTTTGTCAGCCACTCAACTACCTCCTGCAAATCCTGCAAACACTGCCAATTTCAGATAGAAAATACATAAATACCCTGGGCTAGATTCACATAGATTAGCGGATCTTTAGATCCGCGTAATCTATGTGATTTACGATCCGCCGGTGCAATTTAGCGAGGCTAGTGCAGTATTCACAAAGCACTTACCTCGAAACTTGCACCGTCGGATCGTAACTCCCCCGGCGGAATTAAAATTCCGCGGCTAGGGGGAGTGTACAATTTAAATCAGGCGCGTTCCCGCGCCGATTTAACTGCGCATGCGCCGCCGGCGAAATTTCCCAGTGCGCATGCTCCAAATGACGTCGCTAGGACGTCATTGTTTTCGGCGGCAACGTCAATTGCGGCTATCCGTATTCCAGACCGACTTACGCAAACGACGTAAAAATTTGAAACTCGGCGCGGGAACGACGGCCATACATTAGCTACCCCTCATATAGCAGGGGTAACTATCCGCCGGAAAAAGCCGAACGCAAACGACGTAAAAAAGCTAGATATGAACACTATCAAAGAAAAAATGTGAGGCCCCGTACACACGGTCGGACAAAACCGATGAGAATGGTCCGACGGACTGTTTTCATCGGTTCACCTCTGAAGTGGCCGTACGGCCTGATATGTGTACACACCATCAGTTCAAAATCCGATCGGGTCAGAAAGTGGTGACGTAAAACACACGACGTGCTGAAACGAAGTTCAATGCTTCCAAGCATGCGTCGACTTGATTCTGAGCATGCGCGGGTTTTGAACCGATGCTTTTGTGTACTAACCATCGGTTTGGTCCGATGGGGCAGCGGTCCATCGGTTCGGTTTTGAAGCATGTTTTAAAATTTTGGACCGAAGGAAAACAGACCGATAGCCTATACACACAGCCGGTTTGGTCCGATGAAAATGAACTTCGGTTCATTCTCATCGGACCAAACCGACCGTGTGTACAGGGCCTAAGGATTCAAACCATGTAAAAGCCACTGGAACCTGACTCCAAATGTGTCATATTCAGAAATGCAAAATATCAGTTGTGCAGTTGAAAATGAAATATGGATCACACAGATCGCTATCGTTTTTCCTGCTGACATTTCTAGCAATAAGCATCCTTTTAAAGCAACAGTATATGTTCTAATTGCTAAAAAATCTTGCATAAAAGGCAGAGCTGCACCTGTGTCTGTTTTATGGAAGAACTATCATGTTTTTTGTTTTGTTTTTCTACTAGAGACAAATGACAGCTTGAAACAAAAATCAGATTGTATTAATATAGAACAGGGATATGCAATTAGCGGACCTCCAGCTGTTGCAAAACTGCAAGTCCCATCATGCTTCTGCCTCTGGGTGTCATGCTTGTGGCTGTCAGAGTCTTGCTATGCCTCATGGGACTTGTAGTTCAGCAACAGCTGGAGGTCCGCTAATTGCATATCCCTGATATAGAACATCTGTTCCTCTAATCCTTTTCATTCTATTAAGAAATGTATATAGTATGTAAAATCTAGTATAATCCAATATTTACTTCTGAAAACAAAATACTTGAATTACATTTTTTTCTGAGGCATTTTAAGATAAATTGGAGAGAAATCTGTACTATTCCCTACAAAGATGGGTTGTGACAGACAAAAGTAAGCAGATAATGGAACAAAGTAGAAAGTAATATAGAGTAGAAATTACATAATGTATTCCTAATGTAGAAGGGATGTGATGGGAAAATAAGACGACTAAAGGCCTTACAAATGAAGTTAGGTCAGAGTAATGCAAGCAAAATCTGAGATTGACCCTAATTTTATTACCGAAATGCATCAAATAAATTCTTATTTTTACAGTTCTTACATATGACCTGTGCTTTTACACTAAGGCACACTAGGGGACCTGCAAGCACTAGAATTTAAACAAGACTTGTCAAGGAACTTGAAAACCTAGTAGACCGTACACTAATGCCGCGTACACACGGTCGTTTTTCGGCATGAAAAAAACAACGTTTTTAAAAACTTAATTTAAAATCATTGTGTGTGGGCTTCACATCGTTTTTCGGCTTCTGAAAACCGAAAAAAAAAAATCGAACATGCTGCATTTTTTAACGTCGTTTTTTAAAATATCGTTTTTCGGGTTGTAAAAAATTATTGTGTGTGGGCTAAAATGACGTTTTAAACCCGCGCATGCCCAGAAGCGAGTTATGAAACGGGAGCGCTCGTTCTGGTAAAACTACAGTTCGTAATGGAGTAAGCACATTCATCACGCTGTAACAGACAAAAAAGCGCATATAGGGCCAGATTCACATAGAGATACGACGGTGTATCTCCTGATACACCGTTGTATCTCTGACTTAGGCCGGTCGTATCTATGCGACTGATTCATAGGGCTAGATTCACATAGATCAGCGGATCTTTAGATCTGCGTGACCTATGTGATTTAAGATCCGCCGCTGCAAGTTTGAGAGGCAAGTGGGTAATTCACAAAACACTTACCTCCAAACTTGCGGCGGCGGATCGTAAATCCCCCCAGCGGAATTCAAATTTCACGGCTAGGGGGAGTGTAGAATTTAAATCAGGCGCGTCCCCGCGCCGATTTAAATGCGCATGCGCCATCCGCGAATTTTCCCGGCGTGCATTGCTCCCAATGACGTCGCTAGAACATCATTGGTTTCGGCATGAGCGTAACTCGCGTCCAGCACGTTTGAGAATCGGCGTACGCAAACGACTTAAAAATTTTTTTTTTACGCGGGAACGGCGGCTATACTTAACATTGGCTGCGCCTCATAGAAGCAGGTGTAAGTAAACGCCAGGAAAACCGCTACGTAAACATCGTGACAACACTGCGTCGGGCCCGCGTACGTTCGTGAATTGGCGTATCTTGCTGATTTACATATTTCTCAGTGTAAATCAGCGAGAATGCCCCCCGCGGCTATTTTTAAATTGCAGTTAAGATCCGACGGTGTAACACAGTTACACCTGTCGGATCTTAGCCATATCTATGCGTAACTGATTCTATGAATCAGTCGCATAGATACGACCGGCCTAAGTCAGAGATACGACGGTGTATCAGGAGATACACCGTCTTATCTCTATGTGAATCTGGCCCATAGAATCAGTTACGCATAGATATGCCTAAGATCCGACAGGTGTAACTGTGTTACACCGTCGGATCTTAACTGCAATTTAAAAATGGCCGTGGGGGGCGTTCTTGCTGATTTACACTGAGAAATATGTAAATCAGCGAGATAAGCCAATTCACGAACGTACGCGGGCCCGACGCAGTGTTGTTACGACATTTACGTAGCGGTTTTCCCAGCGTATACTTACCACTGCTTCTATGAGGCGCAGCCAATGTTAAGTATAGCCGTCGTTCCTGCGTCAATTTTATTTTTTTATGTCGTTTGCGTACGCCGATTCTCAAACGCGCTGGACGCGAGTTATGCTCACGCCGAAACCAATGACGTCCTAGCGACGTCATTGGGAGCAATGCACGCCGGGAACATTTTCGGACGGCGCATGCGCATTTAAATCGGCGCAGGGACGCACCTGATTTAAATGCTACACTCCCCCTAGCCGCGGAATTTGAATTCCGCCGGGGGATTTACGATCCGCCGCCGCAAGTTTGGAGGTAATTGTTTTGTGAATTACCCACTTGCCTCTCAAACTTGCGGCGGCGGATCTTAAATCACATAGGTCACGCGGATCTAAAGATCCGCTGATCTATGTGAATCTAGCCCATTGTCTTTTACTAACAAGGAATCAGCTAAAAGCAGCCCAAAGGCAAATAGAACTTCCCCTTCAGAGAGCCGTCGTACGTGTTGTACGTCACCGCGCTTTGTTCATCATTTTTTAAAAACGATGGTGTATGGGCAACATCATTTTTAATGATGAAGTTGGAAAAATGTCGTTTTTTGGACATGCTGAAAAATGACCATGTGTACGTGGCATAAGACAAAAATGCTTAATCTCCAGCCTGAGCTGCAGAGAGGGTGGTTTAAAAAATGCAATTACGGCATGCAGCAGGTTAAGTTTATGGACTTCAGCCCTAGGTGGAGTAGAGTATGCAGGAAATGGTGCTTCTTTTACATACACTTACCAACACCCTTTGCTCCTATGGGGAAGAATCACTAACCTCTAAATAGAGTGTACTGTCCTGTAATTAGGGAGGCAGCCTGTAATTTGTGACACATACACACACACTGTATATACATACACACATACAGTGTATATACATACACACATACAGTGTATATATATATATATATATATATATATATATATATATATATATATATATATAAATGTAAAACCCTCTACCATAGGTAAGTGCTAGAATAGGATTTTTCTAGGTTAAACTGTCAGTAGAGGTAAATTTAGGCAGGCCTATGCTTTAGGCTAGGCCTGCTTGTTTTGATCTGGATCTGGGAGTGGTTAGTGTAGCAGTGGGTGTGGCCACCGGTGCTTTAGTTCTGAGGCCCCTCCCCTGTCTCTAGGGAGAATGTTCTAGAGAAGGAGGCAGGGCCTGAGACATCTGTCAAGGGGGGGGGGAGAGGCCTGACAGAGGAGCCTGGGAGAGCTGTGAGGGAACTTCACCTTTACAGTCATTGGTGAAGTCCTCATCTGTTACACGGTCAATAGATGAGGAATCCTGGATCAGAGGGGCTGGAGGCTGTCGGAATGTATGTCCAGATAAATTCCTCCATCATGGACTCGGGGGAAAGAAAGGGTCAGTGAGTGTACAACAGTGGAGTGCTGGGTGATGAGGCATGCCAGTGAATCTGTGAGGGAACTTCATCCATACACGGTCATGAAAGAAGTCCTTACCATTACACGGTCATTGATGAGGAGAGACTGTGGGGAAGTGTGTCAAATCGATGCAGAATTTGCAGGTCGTGCTATCTGGGATCAGTAGCCCATCACCAAGTACAAGCTGTTAAACTACTAGGCCCCCCGGGGAGGGGTACTGTAGGCCTCGGGCCTGGTAACTACGCAGTCAAGTGCCACCAAGTACAACTAATTACAGCCAGCAATCTGGGATTATTCAGAGTGGTCCCTTGTTTTTCATAATGAAGATGATGGGATATAATCTAATAGTTTTACAGTGGAAGTTATGTGCAGGAAGAGAGAAGTCCTGGGAGCAACAGTCTGCAGGAACTAGTGCAGAGAAGCAATAGTCTGCATGGTGATATGCAGGGGAAAAGACTGTAAAATGTTAGAAGTACATCAGTTCTTCAAGGCTAATCCAAATAACCAATGTTCACTAAATATGATGGCAAAGCAACATCTTCTATGGGCATCCCATATCCTCCTTACCCCAACCAAGTTATACCCCCCAATAAACAAAAACAAAACAACGCACATGACTGTTCATTGTCTTTGAGGTGATAGAAGAAGGTTGAAGGTCTGGCAGCAGGCTGATATGGTGGATGCTAGTTACTACTAGCAACCATCCACTATATATAAATATAAATATATATATATATATATATATATATATATATAGCCTTTTTTTAATGCAGGTCTACTGATCTAAACACTTTCTCACTTAGATGACTTTCACTTTCATATTTTCGGCACCCCCACTGCTCAGAGACATGTTTTTTTACAAAGTCCTGCAGTGTAGATGGACAGTTAGCAGGTCAGCACTCTGGAAGAAGCCTCACAGATCTCTCCTGGGCGAGATCCCGAACATATATGGCTTTGCCCAGGAGAGCCACCAGAGGGCACGCGCCCCCTGCACAGCGGGGAAACCGATGCGTGTGACCGGCGGGTGCGTTCGCCATTGACCACGCGCGATCGCGTGCACAAGCGGGAGCACAGGGGTTTGTGTGTAATTAAACAACGTAGAAAACAGGATCTGTCATCTCCTATAGTGAGTCCCCTTCCCCCCACAGTTTGAACACACCATAGGGAACAAAATTAACACCTTGATCACCCCCTAGTGTTAACCCCTTCCCTGCCATTGACATTTACATAGTAATCAGTGCATTTTAAATGCACTGATCGCTCTGTAAATGTCAATGGTCCCAAAAATGTGTCAAAAGTGTCCGACCTGTCCACTGCAACGTCGCAATACCACAAAAAATCACAGATCACTGCCTTTACTAGTAAAACAAAAGCCATATAGATGCCATAAATCTTTCCCATAGTTTGTAGACGCTATAACTTTTGTGCAAAGCAATCAATAAAAGCCTATTGTGATTTATTTTACCAAAAAATAGTACCTCCCAAAGCCCACAGAAGCTCATATTCAACCCGCTGAATAGCCTCCTCACAGTGTCTTTTTTTTTTCATACTCTCTCACACACTTGCATGTGCCTCCCCAGATACACTCAGGCCTCGTACACACGACCGAGAAACTCGACGGGCGAAACACATCGTTTTGCTCGTCGAGTTCCTTGTGAAGCCGTCGAGAAACTCGACAAGCCAAGTTTCTTCATTCCCGTCAAGGAAATAGAGAACATGCTCTCTTTTTGGCTCGTCGAGTTTCTCGACAGTTTCCTCAACGAAAATGTACACACGACCGGTTTCCTCGGCAAAAAAATATCTCCCAGCAAGTTTCTTGCTGGTTTTTGCCGAGAAACTCGGTCGTGTGTACAAGGCTTAACAGAAGGATGGGAAGCATCACATGCCAGAAACAACCAGCATCACATCCCAGAAAGCTGTGCGGCCACCTGACTGGCCGTTGGCATTCAATGATGTTATTGGTTGGTAGGATGCAGGTGGGTGGCCCCTATAGCTTTCTGAGTGCCTGTGTCAGCTGCATGAAAGATTGAGACAGCAGATCAGCACTACTGTAATCAAAAAAAAGGCTTAACTGGTGGCCAGATTAATTATTTACCAGATGACTGCTTAGCTGGGAAGGTTTATGGTCATTTGCCATGGCACCCTAGTTGAGAAATGATGATCTATAACACTAATATGGTACAACTGGCATACAGGCTGTACTGTGTAATGGGCTTAAACAGTGTAAATTATATTTTTGTATCTGGAACCTATGCGTGTTATTCTAACGAACCATAAGTCAGAGGATTGCATTTGGGAGTTTTAAAACTAGGACATTTGAAACACAGTCAAGATGTAGATTTGGAGACAGTTTCATCCTCCAATGTGTGAGCTTAATATGTTAACTTTAAGCAGTGTTTCTTTTATGTTTCAGTCATAGCTTTAGGATTCAAGTATATAAAGTGTATCAAACTTCTCTTGACAATGTTTGTACGTTAAGAAAAAAAAGTGCTTTCGACCTGCATAGAAACACATAAAGCATTCGGTGTAAAAGTGTTAAGGGAACATCTTAGACGTGCGTCACTTGGTTTCTAAGCAGTAGACTTCAAAGGTGCAGCTTTTTCTCAGCATCAAACAGTAACTCTTGCAAAGCTTAAATTTGTGCCATGTCCTATGTGGTTTCTATTAACAGGATGCAGATTTACGTTCGAAAGCACTGATGCAGAGTATATCACATCAGTTAAACTTAGTGGGCATTCATATAATTCTGTGATGTACTATATTCTTATGAACTCTCTAGTATTCTGTTCATGCATGTCAGTATATTCTTTATCCAGGGGACTGTCTCACTCAGTTGTTTGTAGAAGGTAATTTCAAGTATTCCAAAATGTGTACAAATAATGTATAAAAATGTAATTTAAAATGTATTTTAATTTACCAGTTTCTGTGGATCAGGCAGTCACACCACTCCAGAACCCACGCCTTCTTTTTACACAGACTTGGACACTGCTAACTTCTAGGTCAGGTAAGCCGGATAAATGTCTGAAGAATTCCCCAAAGTATTATCAAACTAATGAGAGACAGTCTATGATACTGCAAAAGGTGCGCTTCATCCTTATCTGTCTACCAATCTATCTGTCTATTTAGATTTTGTAATTGTTGCTAATAGCTCAGTATTGTTAGTTTAAAGTCACATGTATTAATTACTTTTATTCTTTCTGTTTTAGGGCCCTGTTCTCTACAGTGTGTGTGTTTTCCTAATATTATAATGCTAAATACCTTCTTTGTAGAGCCCTGCTGTGCTGTCATGTGACCTCCCTCTGCTTCTCTCCTGAATAACGGAGTACAGTGGGAGGGGCTGAGATTACTTTATAATGAATACAAGCCAGAAGAGGGAGGTCACGTGTCTGCATAGCAGGGCTCTGCAAAGAGGGCATTTAGCATTATAGTTTTAGGAAAACACACACACACACTGCACAGACCAGGAATTAATACAGAGGATCAAAGTAATTAATACATGTTTCTTTACTTTACAAGCACTATACAGCAGCAGGGAATATAATTACACAGACATGAGAGGAGAGGGGAGGGGAGGGGAGGAGATTGGCTCTCACACAGATAGACAGGTAGATAGAGAGAGGCAGAGAGAAAGATGCAAGGACACTGAGGAGATAGCTGGATGATGCGGACATGAAAACTGACCACGCTATCAGGCCTCGTACACACGACCGAGGAACTCGTCGTAAATTAAATATCGTTTTCCTCGACGAGTTCCTTGTCAGGCTTGTCGAGAATCTTGACAAGCTTTCTTTGCGTACACACTGTGAAGACAAAATCTCGTCAGTCTCAAACGAGGTGACGTACAACACATATGACAGCACTATAAAGGGGAAGTTCCATTCCACTGGCACAACCCTTGGGGCTGCTTTTGCTAATCTCATGTTGCTGTGTGTTAAGTAAAAGTTTGGTAAAAGACGATTCGCGCTTTTCAGTCTGTTACAGCGTGACAAATGTGGTATCTCCATTACAAACGCTACTTTTACCAAAGGTGCGCTCCCGTCTCATACTTTATTCTGAGCATGCGCGGGTTTCTAAGCATACGCACAAACGTGTTTCTCGTCGTAAACCAGCCTGTCGAGAAACACGACAAAGAATTTGATACTCCCGACGAGGAAAAAGAGAACTTGTTTTTCTTGACGAAAAACATACACACGACCGTTTTCCTCGGCAAAAAAGCTCTGCCACCAAGTTTCTTGATGGATTCTGTCGAGGAAAACGGTCGTGTGTACCAGGTCTCAGAGATAAGCTGCCATAATAAACAGGGTCAGTTTACAGAGGAGGAGACAGAAACAGGCAGGATCAGCCAAGTATTGTACAACATAAAAAGGGAAATTGACACGGCAAATACTCTGTACTATATGTCCTGCCTTAAAGGGACAGGAGCTTTTTTTTAAGGGTTACAACCACTTTAGGTGGATCTTCCAATGCCTAGAACAAATGTAAACCTGGCGTATCCCTAACATTTACCTATACCGATGCCTGAAACCTTTACACTTAATTTAACCCCTAAAATTATCCCTTATCCTTTCCCTACCCCAAAACACTTAAAGCAGTTGTAAGCCACTGAAATTAAATAATACCAGAGTATGTCAGCTCTAATGTGTGCTAGCCTCATTTCAAAGCACTTAGTGTGCTTTCTATATGGCTTCTCACCCCTCTGTTATTTGCATGAGTCACTTCTGACAGTTTACTGTATGCTGATACCATAGAATTCCAGGGGATGGCCCTGCCCCCCCCCCCCCACCACACAAAAGGTAATTACCAGCATCATCTGTGCATGTTTGCCTATATGACTGTATAGAGCGGTGTCTGTCAGCTTCCTCTACTCAGGTCCCATTCAAATCACACCCAGCTCACTATTTTGGCCTGTGCAGTGTGTGATGTCAGATCTCTGCCCTCTGCGGGGCAACAGATAAACAGGTACAATTTATATAGGAAGATTTGTTGAATCTCGTGTATCACTTGAGATTTGACACTTGTAAAGGTAAACTCGGGTCATAAGGGTATATTTAAAAGTTTATGGTCATTTTACCTTCTAAGTGAAATCTGAAATGTTAACAGAACCCCATAATACTTAAAACCTACATTTAGCTGAAAAAAAAAAAAATCCTACAGCTTTAGTCACATCACTTACCTGTAATTAATGTATGTCCCATATTGTGCAGGCAGTTGGATCCCCGAGAAATATTCACTGCAGGGATGCATTTCCCCTTTCTGACTCTTAACTTCTGGTGCTACAATAGTTAACAGCACTGATTACACTGTTTGCAACAAGATCTGTGAAACGGGAAGAGTTTGTTCAGTCACAAGAGTTTCTCCTCCAGAGATTGTGTTACAGGCAGTGTAGTCAATGAAACAACTTTTTGCAATGAAGAAGGAGGAAGGAGTGGGCATGTCTCCATGGGGCCATCTGTAATGCTGTTCTACCTGAATACCTGAAGCTCTTAACAGTTGCAGCACTGGAAGCTCAGAGACAGGCACAGACATGCCTCCACAATAGATGTGCAAAATCTTTTTATTATACATGTTGCATGTACTCTGCAGTGTTGTTGCAGGAGATGTGTTGCAAGAGTTCTTAAAATGATGAGCACTTAGGGTTTATAATGCACTAACATGTTAGCAATCCAGTGTCTTCTCTGCTTCCATAACTTAGCACCTCATTAAAATTGCTCCATTTATGAGTGGAGTGATCTGATTTTGGACATTTGAAATTCAGTCAATATATTTGACCTCAAGAGTAGGGACCCCAACATAGGAGCTACTATAGGGCCTGGGGTGGGCCCTTTAACAGGTGGACTGGACAAGTTATTGCAGCCTGCTCTCGTTTCCCACCCAGTCTATTCCTACAGGTAAAAAAATTAAAAATAAACAGCCTATTCAGCATCTGCACATATAAATAACTCTACTTCTTTATGGTGGACTGTGTCCTTGTCCGTTGCAGTCCTTACAGCTTATAGTGACCATTAATGTAAGAGCAGCCATTTACACGGACCACCAATGTAAACAGGTTATTTTTACTAATCTTTGTCCAAGTGCTTGCATGATCTGTCCACTTGGCTTCCAATGTATAGTGCAGGATGGTATCGCTCATCCTATTGTTATTGCTGAAGAGGGAGTGATAAGCCACCCAAATGCATTAGATTTTGTTGCAGAATAAAATCTTTTATGAACTAGTGTGGTGCTTCCATCTTTTGAGTTTTTCTAGTAATCTCCTCTGAGTGTCCAGCAGGACACCACAATTGTTGGTGTGCAGCCTCCAGGACTTCATATATAATGTTACAACAAATCACAAGGTTTATCACTCCTATGCCACGAAAAAAAAAACATAATGTAAACCAATTTAATAATTATTACTTTAAATGACCACTAATTTAAAGTATAACTAAAGGCAAAACATTTCTTTTTAGTTTTGAATAGAGTAAATATGGATTATAACACCCATCAGTTTTTATTGCTGTCTGTGTCCCCAGTAGGGAGATTCACACTCTCTATTTATCCAGTTTCCCATTTTTAATGAAAGTAAGGACTCGTACACACGACCGAACATGTCTGCTGAAACTGGTCCGCGGACCAGTTTCAGCAGACATGTTCGGTCGTGTGTACGGCCGACCGGACAATTTTCCGGCGGATCGGACAGGTTTCCAGCGGATGAATGTTTCTTAGCATGCTAAGAAACATGTCCGCTGGAAGCCTGTCCGTCGGACATGTTCGGTCGTCTGTACAACTTACCGGACATGTGCGCTCGGCCGAAAGCCCTCGCATGCGTCGAAGTTATTCGACGCATGCGTGGAAGCATTGACCTTCCAGGGTTGCGCACGTCGCCGCGTCATCATCGCGGCAAAAAGCGCGGCCACGTCAACGCGTATCCTGTCCGCGCGGATTTCGGTTTGATGGTGTGTACAACCATCAGACCGAAATCTCCGAGCGGACATGTCCGATGAAAACGGTCTGCGGACCGTTTTCATCGGACATGTCCCCTCGTGTGTACAAGGCCTAAAAGAAAAGCCCAAATGTTGGGCTGTTACCAGAAAAGTAATAGAGGGGAAATCTCCCAATGGGGACCCTAGTTCTGGTGAGCTGGGGATCCGCACATGGCTATGGGACAGGAAGTGAAGGGAAATGTCTGCAAAAATCTGACTGGGGTTATAATCCTCCCTTACACTATCCAAAATTAGAAAAAAAAAAGTTTGCCTATAGATTTACTTTAAAAGGGAAATTTATAGTAACCACCAACATTATGGGAACTTCTTCACTGACTACCAATGTGAATTATAACTAATTACAAATACAGCAGGGCAATTTACATCAAATTGTTATTAGGAGGATGCCATGTGGCCATTAGTGCAAAAGGGATAGTTATGGGAAGAGTACATAGACCACCACAGAAAATCAGAATCTAGAAGATATAAACAGGTGACAATATAGGCTTCTGGCAACCACTGGCAAAGAGGTTGGTAATTATAGGAGCAAAAATGCCAAGTATGAAGGAAATAAGGTCTGATGAACCCCAAAATTAAGTAGGGAATGAGGAAAACTTTATTGTTTTGACATTTGAAATTTTGCAATTATTTTCAAATCCCATCCCATTCCATCCCAGAACACAAATAAGTTAATACACATCCTTTTCAGAAGAGACCTTCCATTAAGTTTAGTACACACTAGAAGTTTTTGTCTCATTCAACCCAGTGGGCTGAAAAAGAAAAAACGGAGAGATTGATTGCCATACTAACACAAGTGATGTTAGTGCGATGATCTCCCCTGCTGCCAGAATCTTTTTTTCCAGCATGCTTGTCCAACAGAAGCCAGTCATGAGACCGACTTCTGTAGAACAAACAGCTGTACACACAGCCCAAAAGTTGTCCGGTTCCTGCCATACTGACCAATTTTGGCCAATTTCGGTCCATATGTACATGGCTTTAGGCTTCAAAATATTTGTATAAACCTCCTAAGAGCCGGTTCACACAGGGGCGGCACGACTTTGGGGGAGACTCGGCCAGGCGACATGAAGACGACATCTAAGGAGACTTGCAAAATGACTTCTGTATAGAAGTCAATGCAGGTCGCCCCCAAAGTAGTACAAGAACCTTTTTCTAAGTCGGAGCGACTTGCGTCGCTCCTATTAGAACGGTTCTATTCACTAGAATGGGACGTGACTTTTCAGGCGGCTGCGTCCCCTGACGAGTCGCCCCAGTGTGAACCGGGTCTAACAGTATCATTTTAAGCAGTAATCTAAACAATACTTTCTGTATCAACACTAACGAGAATACACAGACTTGGTAATATGGAATTGTAAATGGCTAAATGGGGGGTCATTACATCCATTAGGAGATCTGGCAGACCAGAGAACTGATAAGAACTTAAATTAGTTGAGAGCCAAGAGAATAATGGCATCATTCCAACAATTAGGGAAAGCAGGGAAAACAGAAGCTATTTGTACAATCATCATATATACAACACACTCTTGAGTCTGGCACTTCATGACCTGGGGATGGCCTTTCCATACACACAGATCTTAAAGTCCATAAATAAGTAATGAATCCTGACATAGATATACTAATAACACGAATATATCCAAATGTATCAAAAAAGACCAGTCAAGTAGCTACTAGATATCCTTATATTATGAAGCACAGGAAGCTAATGGCACACATTAATCTCTGTATGGAATGCATACATAACAGATATATCATGATTAGTCTCTATAAACTTGTGACTTGATTCTGTATAATAAAACTATGGTTGCCGAACTGTAAGTCATGATCATTCATAAATATTAATATATTTTTAAAAGTGAAGTTAGGAGTTAAGTGAGTAATGAACTATAATCAAACATTTCAGCACTCCTACTTCTAACCCCTTGGCTTTTTGTTTGAGTGAGGAAAGAACTTGATGATCCCCATTAAAAGTTCAATTTAAAACTAGTGCAATTGCAGTTCTGAAGTTCTCTATTTTCACGTAAACACAGCACACATACTGAGAGTCATTCTGAGTGCCAATAACTTTGATACACTGAATACAGCTAATACCGCACTACTTTGAACTAGACTCTACATGAACTAAGGACAAGAAAACCTAAGTACTTTTCATTTTTATTCTCATTTTACTATTCCCATTTTACTGTTGCCACTATTCGTTTTGGATAGACTAAGGGAGGGTTATAACCACTGTCCATTTTTTTTCCATCTGTGTGCCATTGGAGGGACTTTTCTTCACTTCCAGTCCCATAGCAAAAACAGGAAGTGAGAGGAAATCCCTGGTCACCAGAATTAGTAACCCCATTAGAAGATTTACTGTCTATATACCTGTTCTTGGAAAAACCCACAATTTAACATTTTCCTTCACTTTCACTCTTAATATTATCAGTCACCAGGACAGATAGAGTGGACAAATCTTCCTAACAGGGTCATAGGCAGCATTACAAACCTTACAGAGATTCTACTCCCTCTCAATGCTATAAAAAAAATGCCTTTAGTTATATTTTAATATCGTTTCTGTAATGGCTTTTTCTGTAAATACATTTTGGCACGGTCTTTCTTGTATTTTTATAAATGATATGTCTGATTGACCTGATGAAGTCCACTATACATAAACAGCCAGAGAGGAGCAGTGCCGATGTGTGTGGAAGTACCTGTATGCCCTTGCATCCGTGTTTCCCACTCATAGTGTCGCTAATCACCACTGCACCACCCATAATGTCCATGATCACACCAGACATATCGTCCCTGATTACTATCACACCAGTCACATTGTCTTTGATCACCACCCCACCCGTACCAGTGTCCCTGATCATCACCACACCTGTACCAGTGTCCCTGATCCCCACCACACAAGTACCAGTGTCCCTGATCACCACCACACCAAACCCAATCGGGTTGATTTACCAAAACTGGAGAGTGCAAAATGCAAAATGCAAAATCAGCTTCCAGTTTTTTTTGTATAAAAGCTTAACTGAACAAACTGAAGTTAAAAGCTTATTGGCTACCATGCACAGCTGCACCAGATTTTCACTCTCCAGGTTAAGTAAATCAACCAATGTTCCTAATCACTGTCACACCAGCCCCAGTGTCCTTGACCGCTGCCACAACATTTAAGGTGTTTAAGGTGTTTCTGATCACCGCCACACCAGTGCAGTGTTGCCTTTGTCTGCTGCGTACCAATCCTAGCCTATTTATTGATCATGTTTCTGCCTGCTGCCTGGACTGACCCATCGGATCATTCCGCTAACCATGTGGACAACTGCACTCCTGGAACCACAGGAACCCTGCTGCTTTTAATTTCTTCAGCCTCCTGTACTTCCATTGCCAGTGAATATGGCATCCCTGGGGGCAACCATGTACCAGAGGGCTAGGCTAGCTTGGCTTACAGGAACTGGGACTGCTATAAGTCACATTACACTAAGATATATTCCCTGATCACTCGTACAGAGGTGACCATTATAGTACATTGGTTTTGGTTGATTTGTGTGAAACACAAGATACAATGTCCAGTACAGAGTCAGTCAAAACATTGAAAAAGTCTCACACATGTAGTATTGTCTTACTCAGGATAATTTGCAGAATTTGTGTTGGGGACTAATTCAAACTATGCCCATTCTGTGTGTGAGAAATATTTTATTAAATTGACAACTTTGTATAAAAAGTTATTTTCATTTTCTTTCCTCATTTTCCAAAAACTTCTGGCAAAAAAATGAAATCTTCAAAAGACTCACCATGCCCCCTAAAAAAATACCTTGGGGTGTTTAGTCTCCAAAAATTTGATAGCTAGGTAGTAAGGAAATTAGATGTGTACAACTTAAAAAACTCACTATGGGGATCATTTACTAAAACTGGAGAGTGCAGAATCTGGTGCAGCTGTGCATGGTAGCCAATCAGCTTCTAATTTCAGCTTGTTTAATTAGGCTTTGACAAAAAACTGACAGGTGACTGGTCTCTATGCAAAGTTGCACCAGATTTTGCACTCATCAGTTTTAGTCAATTAACCCCTATGCCAGGGGTCAAGTCCTGGGGAAAAAAGTGTGGGAACTCCCACCCAAGATCCACTCACCCACCAAAAAAAAAAAATGATACGCTCATATGCATAATTACTAAACCACATGTTTTTCTTTAAGCAAGTTTGTTCTAAATCCCGCTATAACTCGCGGCAGACCTCCGCAATGTCTCCTGGGAACAATGACAAAAGCTCCCAGGAGACATTGCGTCATCGAGGAAGTGACGGAATACCCGTACACTACCCGATGAATCCATATACAGGAAGCGGCCAGTAACATAAAGGATTACTAAGGTTCGCCTGCCCCTGACAGTGACTCGAGCTGGGCATCGCCGCTTAGTGAAGGATTGGCTCGGGTGGCTCGGCTGCTCTAGTCATGCAAAGGGAACTGCGTTCCTGCTGAGAAAAAAGTGCAGGAACTCTGTTCCCACGCGTTCCCGCAGGACTTGAGCCCTGCCCTATGCTACTTAATAAATACCTTGAACCGTCTACTTTCTGAAAAGGGGTAATTTGTGGAACTCATTTTACTATCTTGGCATTTTAGGGCCTCAAGATATGAGTCAGTCAGTACATCAGGACTGTTTAATGTACCATGGATTTATAGACTCTATAACTTTAACAAAGACTACCGTATATACTCCAGTATAAGCCGAGTTTTTCAGCACATATTTTGGTGCTGAAAATGCCCCCCTTGGCTTATACTCAAGTCACCATTTTGCGCCTGATCTCCCAGATTTTGGGGACCCGGTACGGGCTGGCCTTTGGATCCCAAACTTGGTACACATATAGCCCCACTCTTCCTCTAAAAGTGTGCAAAGTTTGTTGTCCGGGGGACCTACGGCCGGGGAGCACCAATTTTTCAAAGTCGGACACCCCCTCCATAGACTCCCATGTTAAACGTAAGTCTAGTCATGGATACAGTGAGGCATGGGCACAGTGAGGCATGGACACAGTAAGGCACAGTGAGGGATGGGCACAGTGAGGCATGGGCACAGTGAGGCATGGGCACAGTGAGGCATGGACACAGTGAGGCATGCACATGGACACAGTGAGACATGGGCACATTGAGGTATGGGCACAGTGAGGTTTGGGCAGAGTGAGTAATGGGCACAGTGAGGCATAGGAACAGTGAGGCATAGGCACAGTGAGGCATGGACACAGTGAGTCATGGACACAGTGAGGCATGCACATGGACACAGTGAGGCAAAGTGAGGCACAGTGAGGCATGCAGATGGACACCCTAGGCTTATACTCGAGTCAATATGTTTTCCCATTTTTTTGTGGTAAAATTAGGTGCCTTGGCTTATATTCGGGTCGGCTTATACTCGAGTATATACGGTGAATAATATACACTGATTTGGGTTTTTTCACCAAAGAAATGTAGCACAATACATTTTGGCCTAAATTTATGAAGAATAAATATTTATTTGCAACATTTTTTAAGAGAAACTAAGAAAATAATGTTTTTTTCCCAAAATGTTCAGTCTTTATAAATAAAAACCCAGTGGTGATTAAAAACCACCAAAAGAAAGCTCTATCTGTCTAAAAAGACTTGACTTTTTTTTTCCGTTTATACTATATAACAAAGAATAAAAAAAACAGTGGTGATTGAATACCAAAAAAAAGAAAGTTCTATTTGTGTGAAAAAAATGATATACTTATTATTTGGGTACAGTGTTGCATGATGGTGCAATTGCCAGTTAAGGATGCACAGTGCTTAACCTCCCTGGCGGTAATCCCGAGTCTGGCTCGGGGTGGAAATACAGTACCATTAGCGGTATCCCCAAGCCAGACTCGGGATCACATTGCAGGATCCAGGCATAGTTACTTACCTTGTCCCCTGGATCCTGCAATGTCTCCCGGCTGTGTGAGCGAGCTGTCTCCTCACTCGATTCACACAGTGGGCGGAGATCGGCGCCAAATTCAAAAAAACTAAAAAACACAGTACACATACAGTATACTGTAATATTACAGATTACAGTACTGTATAAAATAATTACACACCCCCTTTGTCCCTAGTGGTCTGTCCAGTGCCCTGCATGCACTTTTATATTATAAATACTGTTATTTCTACCTGGTTGTCCATAGCAACCAAAAAGTGTCCCTTTATGTCACAAGTGGTGTTAGACCAGCTAGAAAACAGCGATAATAAATTAGAATCACTTGCAGAATTAAGCGATAGTGATTTGTGGGGAAATTCATCATCAAACACTGAAAGTAATGACAGTGACAATTCTGCAACTGAGCAAATGCCAGTGTTTTTGATTTGATTACATTATTGAATAATTTTTATTATTATTATATTATTATTTGTTATAATTGTTTAAAGTTATTTATCATATTATAATTAATGATTTTGCGTTTCAAACTTTATCATACCCGGGATGTCTACTAGACTCTTGTTTGGACAGATTTAAGTGAGTTATTCCTAAGAATTACAGGCCTCCAATATAAAACGCCAAATTTCCATGCAAAACAATTTTACCGCTTTCAGTATCAAAAACCTGACATAATCATACCGCCAGGGAGGTTAACAGCAAAAAATGGCCTGGTCATGAAAGTGAAACCTTCCAGACCTGTGGTGGTTAAAAAAATAAAAAGGATGCAC
Source organism: Rana temporaria (assembly GCF_905171775.1). Lineage (NCBI taxonomy): Eukaryota > Metazoa > Chordata > Amphibia > Anura > Ranidae > Rana > Rana temporaria. The sequence continues at coordinate 204,006,547 of NC_053493.1, forward strand.
AGAGGACATTACTTTCAGTGAGTTTTGTCCCCTGTGCTTCTGTAGCCTCCTGTAGCAGAAATCTTCCTCCTCCAATGCTTCCCCACCCCTGCAACCATAATCTTATGGTGCAAGGGGGGTCAATAGAGCTGAGGGAGCTTTGACAGGCACTCATTAAACAGGTTCCATCCACCTGCTTTCGTTTGACGCCGGCAGTATGGCTCCCCTGTGCGAATCGCTGTAGCTGTATGGCGGGAGCTTTAAGGAGTATAGGGGGCAGACCCGCTGCGTCACTGAAGAGCCGAGACGCGTGCCCGGCAGCCACGATATCGGCCAAGCATTTACGATCGCTCCTGACAGAGCCAAAACGGGGATCTGTGTGTGTAAACACACAAATCCGTGCTCTGGCAGGGGAGAGGAGACAGATTGTGTCTTCCTAGTATATAGGAACACGATCAGTCTCCTCCCCCAGGCAGTCCCATCACCCCTACAGTTATAACAGTTAGAACATACTGAGGGAAAACAGTTAACCCATTGATCGCCCCCTAGTGTTAACCCCTTCCATGCCAGTGACATTTATGCAGTAATTAGTGGCTATTTTTAGCAAAAGTGGCCGATCTGTCAGCCGCAATGTCGCAATCCCAATAAAAATCACAGATCATCCGCATTAATATTAAAAAAAATATTAATAATAAAAATGCCATAAATCTATCCCCTATTTTGTGGACACTATAAATTTTGCACAAGCCAATCAAGAATAGCTTCTTGCGTTTTTTTTAAAAATAAAATATGTAGAAGAATATATATTGGCCTAAAATTATGAAGATTTATTTATTTATTTTTAAATTGGGGATTTTTAGTATAGCAAAAAGTAAAAAATATTGTTTTTTTTTTTTAATTGTCGTTCTTTTTTTGTTTATAGCGCAAAAATAAATAAAAAACGAGATGATTAAATACATCCAAAAGAAAGCTCTATTTGTGTGAAAATAAGGACATCAATTTTGTTTGGGTACAACGTTGCATGACCGCGCAATTGTCAATTGAAGTGACACAGTGCCGCATAGCAAAAAATGGCCTGGTCAGGAAGGAGGCAAATTCTTCCGGGGCTGAAGAGGTTGAAAAGGTTCTTCACCCTAGATACAAAACATTAAAAGCCAGTATCTACAAAAACTGTAGCTGCTAATTTTTACCAAGAGATCACTTACCTGCCCAGGGATGCAGAGTGGTCCTCGCCTGAGCTGACTTTTCGCTGACGTTTGGGTACCGATGCCACCATGTTTACTTTGGGAATCCAGCTGTGACTGTTTGCATCTTCATAGCCAACTTCCCACTGCCCATTCACAAGATGCCCTGCACTTTTTGAATAGTATGGTCTCCCAGCCTTTTGCTATCTGTGGAGTGTCCAAGAAGACTGCAAGGGAAGGGGGGGGGGACTTCCTCTTGGATCTCAGGGATCCGACCTGAAGTGGAAGTGGGAACCTGTTAAAACCAGATACCCACTCCCCCCCCCCCAATAAAAATAAATAAAGTACCAAAAGGGCAGATGAGAGGAACTTCCCTTTTTGAGTGAAGTTCCGCTTTAAGAGAATCCGACTATGCATACCATTTCTGCCCAGCTCCCCCATTCATAGTGGTTCAGTACTATTAATATTATTTTTTTAAGTAAAATTAGGCTTTGAAAATGTTTGTGTACCAATCCTTTTACTACCCTACAACCAGCAATAAAGAAATCAAAGATCCCATACATATTTTAAAACATTGTTTTATCGTGTTATAACACAATTTTTTAAAATTATGATTTTACAGAAATGCAAAACAAACAATAAAATATAGTCAGTTTTTATTTTTATTTTTTTTACTGTTCACTATTAATTTTCATTTTTTTTCCCCCTCAGCTTAGTGATTGTGATTATAAGATACCTTAGGCCCCTTTCACACTGAGGAGTTTTTCAGGCATTTTAGCGCTAAAAATAGCGTCTAAATACCGCCTGAAAAACTCCTGCCTTGCAGTCTCAACGTGAAAGCCCAAGGGCTTTCACACTGGAGCGGTGCGCTAGCTGGAATGCTCCAAAAGTCCAGCTAGCATCATCTTTGGAGCGGTGAAGGAGCGGTGTGTTTACCGCTCCTCCACCGCTCCTTCCTATTGAAAGCAATAGGAAACCGTGGTAATACCGCCGGCAATGTGCCTCTACAGAGGCGCATTGTGGGTGGTATTAACCCTTTTTCAGCCACTAGCGGGGTTAAAACCGCACTGCTAGCGGCCGAATACCGCAGCAATTCCGACGGTATAGCGCCGCTATACCGTCAGCGCACCTCCCGCCCCAGTGTGAAAGGGGTCTTATGATGACATAGGAAGTACTAGTAAGAATGAAAGGTAGAACAATTACACTCCAGCATCTATCTAAAACCAAATTAAAGGTTTTGGATGGACCTAATTTTTTAAACTACTTAAAAATTAGACAAATAAAGATTACCATTCACCTAATCTTGTCGAATATTTAGGAAAAATAGATTGCATGAGTTATTTTTATCATGTGTACTTTCCTAATATATTTTTCCACTGTTAAATATATATGATTACCATGACCATCAGACTCATATGCCATCTATACTAAATTCTGTTCATTTAAACCATGTTTTAACAATGGTATCTATGCATAGGCATTGCAGATATATAAGTAAGAATTAGATACCCATTTGTAGTATTGCTTTGCCTTTTTATATAAAATAAATAGAAATAAAAGTCTTTATGAATGTAATGGATATAGGTTTTATTCTATTTATGATCTAGATGTCTAAATGACTTTGCATCCCCATGAGCGCTTGCTAAAGTTAAATGATCCTTTCATAAATATGTTAAAGGATTTACCAACTTCCTATATAATCTTTAGAAATTTACATAATCACTATGAGCACCCACAGAAGCAATTTCCAGGAGTTTGCAAATCTAATTATGGCTTCTTACAGGGCTTGCAAAACTCCACAGCAGAGTCAACGTATAATTAAATGTTTTAAATTTAACATTTCTGCTTCAGTGATGTATGATTTTTCATTATTTTGTCTAAATAATATACATCTTTAGTATTTTTCAGGCTTCCTTGTATGTACCAAGCTAAAATTTATCACGCAAAGCCATCTGGCATCGCAGACAAGAGTGTAATTAAATAAAGGTAGTTCTGCTGCATTTTTCAGAACGGCCTTACCTCAGGTTGTACCAGTGACATTCAATCAGTTTGGTAATTTTAACTAAGAACATTGCTTATTCAATTGATCAGGTAGAAATACATTTTGAAGCCAGAAACTACTAAGCAATAGGATGTATACAAATATAATGCACTCTATACAGAATTTATAGTGACATTTATTTGATTACAGATTTTGAAATTAAGCTTTCCCTGAGTTTGGTAAATCTTTACACACACACAATGGGGTTTATTTACTAAAGCTGCAAAATCTGGCTCACTTCTGCATAGAAACCAACATGCTTCTAACCCCAGCTTGTTCAATTAAGCCTGGTAAAAAAACCTGGAAGCTCATTGGTTTCTGTGCAGAAGTGAGCGTGATTTTGCGCTTTCCAGCTTTAGTAAATAAACCCCATTGTGTACTTAAAAGTGGGGTATGCCTGTATTTTCTACAAAGAGACCTGGAACCAAGTTAAAAAAGATTCTGATAATTCTGAGATCATGTAATGGACCACTTAGCCAAGTGATTTTTTTTAAATATCCTTGCATGTGATTGGGTATTCTGTGCAATGCAAATGTTCACCACATTTAATAAGCTAAATGAAAATAGTCTTAAAGCGGAGTTCCACCCAAAAATGGAACTTCCGCTTTAAGGGAAGGTAACCTCCTGACATGCCACATTTGGCATGTCATTTTTCTGGGGGGGAGCGGAAACCCTCTTTTTAAAGGGTTCAGCTCCCACTTCCTCCCGGGGCACCGTGGCGCCAGAAGGAAGTCACCTCTCCCCCCTCCCTCTCGGCAATCATCTGGGACACGTCACAGGTCCCAGATGATTGCCCGGCCAGTCACGATGTGCAGCATGGCTCACGCATGCACAGTGCATGCCCGGCTGTTGAAGCCACAGCCGGGCGCCCACAGTAGTGATGCCGGTACCGTGGAGGAGGAGAGGAGCGGGGCTTCGTTCCCCCGCATCGTTGGACCCTGGGACAGGTAAGTGTCCGATTATTAAAAGTCAGCAGCTGCAGTATTTGTAGCTGCTGACTTTAATATTTGTTTTGTTTTTTAAGTCGGAACTCCGCTTTAATATAATGAATCAATTAAAGTGGTTGTAAAGTCAGAAAGTGTTATATCTTAATGCACTAAGATAAAAAACCTTCTGTGTGCAGCCACTCCCCTCAGCCCCCCCTAATACTTACCTGAGCCCATCTCCATAACGCGATGTTGCACGAGTGCCTTAGCCATCTGGGACGCTCCCTCCTGATTGGCTGAGACACACCAGCGGCACCAGTGGCCCCACTGCTGTCAATTAAAGCCAATCAGGAGAGAGAGAGGGGTGGGGCTGAACCGTGGCTCCGTCTATGAACGAACTGCTCAGGTGCCCCTATTGCAAACTGCTTGCTGTGAGGGCAATTGACAGGAGGGAAGGGTCAGGAGTGCCAGCGAGGGACCCAAGAAGAGGAGGATCTGGGCTGCTCTGTGCAAAACCACTGCACAGTGCAGGAAAGTATAACATGTTTGTTATTTTTAAAGAAAAAAATTGAGACTTTAGAATTATTTAACATTTTAAACCAAAATCTAGATGAAAAAAAGATATAGAAAACATCAATTAGTCAAAGGCGCAATTAAGCAATAACATTTCACCTAACTGCTCTCTCATACCATCAGCCAGATCTGAATCTGCTAAACTTTAAATTTAAAGCTGCCGTAGACTGGGCAATTGAGAGATTTACACATTGGGATGTCTTTGGCAGAAAGGGCCTTAGAAAAGGCTTCTATTTATTATGGAAAGTAAAATTCTGCCTGAAAAAAATGAACTTTTAAAATTGTGCTCACACATGTATCAATGATACATTTCTTTACTCAAAATTGTGTATAAGTGAAGCTTTAAAGGTCTTTACAAAATGTTAGTAGAGTTGACCATGAATATTGCTTTCACTCTGGAGCACACAGCAATACCTAATAAGTGTAGCACAGTCATTGTTTTTATACATAGAAGCACCCAATGCATTTGTTTATGTACGTATGTGCATGTACATTAAGGGGATGCTTATGGAAAAAGAGTGGAAGAGATTAAGTTGTAGATGACACTGAGAGTGCATTGAGATTGTGCAGAGTCTCAGGGGCCAAATAGTGGAGATTTTTTTTTTTTTTTTGAGGGTGTTCAATTGAATTTGTGGGTGGTCAACTGTATTGAAGGCAGCAAAAAGTCTAATGTTGCGTACACACGATCGGAAATTCCGAGAAGAAAAGTCCGATGTGAGCTGTTGGACTGAAATTCCGACCGTGTGTATGCTCCATCTGACTTTTTCTGTCGGAATTTCCGCCAACAAAAGATTGAGAGCAGGTTCTCTATTTTTTCGACGGAAAATCCGCTCATCTGTATGCAATTCCGACGCGCAAAAAAACATGCACGCTCAGAATCAACCAGAAGAGCCAAACTGCCTATTAAACTTCATTGATCTCGGCTCCTCGTTCGTCTTGTACGTCACTGTGTTCTTGACGGTCGGAATTTCTGACAATATTTGTGTGACCGTGTGTATGGAGCACAAGTTTGAGCCAACATTCAGTGAGAAAAAATACACGGTTTATATAAGAGTATAGGTACAGATTAGTGACCATTGGTTTTAGTAGTTAGCAAGTTGATAGTAAGTTTTTGGAGGACAGTTTCTATGGAGTGTCATGGCAAAAGCCAAATTGAAAGGGGTCTAAAAGGTTATTGTCAGTGAGGTGGTAGCTCTTATGGTTGTAAACTAGGTATCCCACGTATGTGTCACTGTGTGTATACATTGTCATTAAATGTGAATTACCTAAATTATCCATTATCCTATCGTATATAGTATTAAATTTAAAGCAGAGCTCTGCATGTTTGCATCCTCTCCTCTCCACTGCCACATTAAGTACTTTTTGAGGAGGAGAGGGGAGTGGATATCTGGTTTTGGCCCCCCATCCTTACCCCACAGTTTTCTGGGACTTATGACAGGTCCCAGAAGACTATGGGACCATTCACAGGAAACCAACTGTGAAGCCTGTTTGTCTTTCTTTCTATGCTGACACTTGCACCTGAAGCCGATTGTAGAATTGGACAGGTAAGTGTCCTTATATTAGAAACTTTTATTTTGTTGGGTGGAGCCTGGAGCTCCTCTTTAAGTGCCATTTTTACATTTCATAGGGTATTTTGCTGCGAGTCCATCAATATCCTGCTGTGTGTACACCCATTGATCTTTCCTCTATATACTGTCTCCAGCACCTACAGCACTTTACAAAGATCCATGCTAACAGTAAGGCCCCATACTCACGACCAAACATGTCTGCTGAAACTGGTCCGCGGACCAGTTTCAGCGGACATGTTCGTTCGTGTGTAGGCAGTAACGGACAGGATTTCAGCAAACATTCGTCGGCCAGACCGTTTTCCAACGAACAACTGTTTCCTGGTCTTGCTTTAAAACAGTCTGCTGGAATCATGTCCGTCAGACATGTTCGGTCGTCTGTACACAAAAGCAGCGTACAAAAACCCCACGCATGCTCAGTCCAAATGAGGAGACGGGAGCGCTCGTTCAGGTAAAACTCGCGTTTGTTTGGGATATGGCACATTCGTCATTAGAAACCTTTTATTCTCGCAAAAGAACAATGTCTTAAAAAGGCGCACTAAACCACATTTTCTTGCCTCGTTTTATTCATTCTTCTCTTGCTAGAATAACCCCGTTCTCTTGCTGATGCAATTTCAATAGAGTTGTCCCATACTGAAATGTCACATTTCTTGCTTGTGATGTAATCCTTTAATAAGGTTTTCTATGCCAGACGTGTGTTTTGGTTGGTGGTCCTCCATAATTTATAGTAGTAATTTTTGTAAATGAATGTGCATCTATTTATTTTTTTTTGTTCTTTCTAGTTATGTCACCATTTTGTTTAAAATATTTTTACATGTTTTTTTTTTAAATTCTTTTTTTTTTTTTTTTTTTGTTTCATTTGAGAATATTGAACCATGTTGGCACCCCAAATGCCCCCCCCCCCCCAAGGAGTGTGTCCTTTGTAAATGACCCATTGTATATTTATTAAAGGTTTGCTGCCTAATAATCCCCACAGTATAACTAACAAACAATAGACATGTTTTCAAATGAAAGCAAAAAGCCTTTTATTTAGGCAAATGTCATCTCAAAAAATAAACAGAACGGCAGCACTAGAATAGATAGCAAACTATATGCAAACTTGCATTTCCAACATGGTGAAGGATAAACTTCCAAGCCTCAGGAGCCAAACCCAAAAATATGAAGCAGCAGCACAGAAACAAAGGAACCCAAACTGTGGTAGTCCAAACAATATGTCCTTTATGTGGAAGGAAATGGAAGGCAGAGAATCAACGTTTCCTCCTCTTTCCAGCCTTCCCTCCAGGCAGCCTTCCAGCGGATCTAACACGGGGTCTTGCAGGTGGGGTCGATGTGGCAGCAGGAGGATGGTGTTCCGCAAGCCGGGCCGGGTCACATAGCCCAGTGTCTGGGGTCAGCAGGCCCTTCTGCATCCACCAAAGGACCTGGTTCATCAGGGCCTTTGCCAGTCTTCTCTGGCCCTCCTCCCCTTCATTCAAATCGTGGGCCAATGAGGCACTGAAGGCCTCTGTGGGGTTGAGGGGGGCCCTCATGATGGCGCTTGCCTCCTGTATCATGCGGAGGCTTGCCTCCTCCACAGGCCTCAACTGCCTCCTTCGGCCTGATGGCCTCACCTTGGGGGGAGAAGACTGGCTGGTGGTGGTTCTCCTGGCCTGGGGGACCTGCTGCAGGCCACTGGGCCCAGCCTCCTCCTGGCTGCCACTGACCCCGGCCTCCTCCTGGCTGCCACTGACCCCGGCCTCCTCCTGGCTGCCACTGACCCCGGCCTCCTCCTGGCTGACAGAGACGTGAGGATCTGCCACCTCCTGGCTGATCTCTTCTTCCTGTGTGCAAAAAAAAGGACATTTTTTACAATTTCGCTAAATAAAACCACACTCATTTTCATGTTTTTCGTTTAGTATTTTCTGTTCATTATTACTTGAATACACTCTACTTCTGACCCCTGCAGTTGTCATCCCTGACACCTATTTGTCTGTACACCTTTTTTTGTGCTTTTTCCCAGCTTGGCTTTTCTTTTACAATATCAAATCATTAATCCACCAATAATTATTTACGCCAGAAATATAGAGGAAACTACTATACCTCCTCATCGAAGGGTGGCAGATCTGCATCTCTGTCAGCCAGGCCCTCTTCCTCCGACTCTGCAGGGCTGTGGTCATCTGGGGAATGTCCGCTGGAAGGTAGCATGGAGGAAAGGTTGGAAGAAAGACTCGACATCGTTTTCCTGCCTTCCATTTTGTCCCGCAAAAAAGCCATCTGTTTGTAATACCACAGTTTGGGTTCCTTTGCTTGTGTTGCTGCTGCTCCCGATTTTTTGCTTTTATTAGCTTTATATGCTCTTCTGTATGTGCTTCTCAGGTTGGCAAGTTTATCCTTCACCATGTTGGCAGTGCATCCTGGCACCCATGTTTGCATATAGTTTGCTAGCTCTTCTAGTGCTGCCGCTCGTACCTCTTTATTGCAATATAACGCGTGTTTGGAATTCCACAGGATGGGCGTGTCCTGATATTTTTGGAGTAAGGCCTCTATAGCTTCCTTGGTTTGTAGTTGGTCCATTTCCCGTTATGAAATATGATATTTCTTTTTGAGTCTACATTCGCAAAACATAAACCAAAGAAAAATAAATATTCAAAAGGATCAGCGTTGACCTTGATATAATATGTGTCTTCAAATTTATTACCTAGATCTAATTACAAACACAGTCTCTCTTGTTTAAACAATGATTGGCAGCTCGGCCGCATTGGTTGTACCAAACATTGATTTGCTAGATGCAGAGCCATTGTTAACATTGCAGTAACAATTTTTAAGATAGAAAAATAAACAATGATTACAAATGACAGTATTCATCTAGGCACTCTTTCATGTGTAAATCTCATGCCCCTGACAATGGATGACATAAAAGACACTTCCTAATGACCTCTGTACAACCAACACTTGAACAATACTTTGCCTGATCTGAATACACCATTCAAAAACTTGTCAATGAGGTACAGCATTGTTCACATCTCTATTTTGTGAGTTGTCCAAAAGCATTTGGATACCAAAATAACATTGTGGTACCCCATAGACAGAATAGCTTAAAAAGGGTGCAACCAACAGCCCAAACCCCCATCCCATGTGTCTACATTTTATAGGCCTCTGCTGATCCCATTTTTAATTTCCTTACCTTCCTGTCTCTCGCTCCTCGTTTCTCACGCTCGCCTAATTACCGCGTAAGATGCGTAATCACGGCGTGCACCTTTTAAACACTCCGCGTATTTATTAAACCCCGCCCTCGTCACCTTTGCTAGGCCCCTAATCAATGTGTTTAGGAAATATGGCGTTAACTGTGTATGTTCTGGATGCGCTCGAAGATTCTCAGCGTAACCTACGTAAACACGTTGTTTGCATTCTCTACACTCCGCGTATGTATTAAACGCCGCCCTCTTCTCCGCCCATGGCGTAACAATTCATCTTTTCCCCGCCCATAATCTCTGTGGGAAAGGAAAGATGGCGATGTCACACGAGCGGGCACGATGCTCTCATGCCACAAGTGAAGGGACAGAGGCAGGGACGTCCCGATCAAGGCAAAGAAGATATAAAGCCACTAATATGCGGTTCCAGGAAATGGTGGAGTTAGTTTACATCATGCGAAAGAAGGACTATGATGGTGAATTAGGGCCATACAAGACCCCTAACCGCCGAAAGGCACATATTATGGACAAGGTGGCGAGGAGAATGCAGAGGATGTTTGGGATCACCAGGTCCAAGGAACAGCTGAGGAAACGCTGGTCAGACTTAAAATTGAGGGAGCCACATCAGATGAAGAAGATCCTTAAAATTCTGCGTAAAAGTAAGTAAATATATTTTGGGGTTGGGGGGGGGTTGATAGTCTGCAATAATGTGTTGCCATGTATATTTCACCATCTGCCTCCTTGGCCTGCTTGTAATTTTAAAGACATGTTGTCATTTATTTTTTATGACATAAATAACTACATATTTACAAATAGTGTTCTTAGTAAACCACGTAACATCACATAGTTTCTCAGAAAGGCTCGGTTATTCCAGGAACAACACACCTGGACATGGCTCACTGGCCAAAAACTTTGTTTGTAAACATTGTGTAAAAGCTAGTTCTAAAAAATAGAATTAGGAGAATGGGAAAGGCAAACAGGATACATTCTAAAAACAGTGGTAATAAAGCAGATGTTTTCACATCTGCAATGCACAGCACCTGTGTCTCCCCAAATCAAAAATGGGTTTTGGTAGGGTCTCCCAAAAATACAGTTTAGGGGGGACATCCATGTGTGTCACTTTGCTAAAAAGGGGCAGGATCAGAGCTTGCCATAGAAGTAATTGCAAAATGTAGGTTTGGTGAAAGATAAAAGTAACTAAATGAAAGCCTCTTCTAAGCAATGTGTGCGATTTATGCTCTCCAATATCTGTGTGCTGATGAGTCTACATTTTTTTTCTTGTTATTTAAGGGGAAAGAAGTCGCCAGCATTTGGAGGAGGCAGAGAGGGCCAGACAAGGCCAAAATCTTCCATCTCAACATGTGGAGGAGGAGGAGGATGTGGAAGGAGAAGAGGATGTGGAAGGAGAAGAGGATGTGGAAGGAGAAGAGGATGTGGAAGGAGAAGAGTATGTGGAAGGAGAGGAGGAAGGAAGAAAGGATGAAGGAAGAGAGGAGGAAGAAGTAATTTTGGACTTATAATTTATAGCAGATGAAGGGCAAGTGGCGGAAGAACAATTTGGCGAATTGAAAGAAGGTGGATTGATGGATGAAGGAGGAGTCGAAGATGATGGGGAAGTGGTGGAAGAAGGAGGAGTGATAGAAGATGATGGGAGGGCGTGGCTTGGCGCACGAGGTGGATGGCTGCGTTCTAGAGGAGCTCCGTCTTCCAGGGAGAAAGAAAGCCTCATTACAACCTGTTTTTTCAGCCAAAAATGTCCAACCTCACCAGGAAGGGCCTCTACAACCGTTCTCTGCGCTCAAAGAGCACTACGAAAGGCAAACTTACTCAAGCGAACCTAGTAAGATTTAGCTTCGGCAGCGGCGATAAGACTCCCAAGATGGCGCCGAATCGTAGCCCGGAGCACGGAGGAGACAGAGAAGACATGGAGGAAGATGATGAGATCTCGCTCCCGGCCTCTGACGGTTCATCTCGAGGTAACATACCGAATGACCACCCACTGAATTATGCCATCATGACCGACATAGCGGCAGACATAAAAAAATCTTTCGAAACGGCTATTACAGACATAAAGTCTGAACTTATGAGACTCTCGGAGCAAATGGCAGTGAATGATAGAGCAGGCAAGCGCAGGGACCGGGCCTTGATGAGGCTGGATGATATAGCAACAACTCACTCCGCTCATCTTATAACCATGAATAGACAATTAGAAGATTTAGATAATAGAGGACGTAGAAATAACGTTAGGGTGAGGGGGGTCCCCGAATCCATCGCCCCCGACCAGATCAAACCCACCCTGACCTCTATTTTCAATGGCCTCTTAGATAGGCCCGAGGCCTCCCCCATTGAATTCGACAGAGCCCACAGAGCTCTAAGACCTAAAGCCCCGGATGACAACCCTCCACGAGACATAATTTGCTGTATCCCTAACTACACTTTGAAGGAGGACATTCTACAAAAAGCTAGACAGAATGATCAAATCAACTTTAATGATTCCACTGTACAGCTCTTTCAAGATTTGTCTCCCATAACGCTGCAGAACAGGAGGGCCCTGCGCCCGCTGCTAGAGGCTCTGAGAGGGAAAGGCCTATCATATAGATGGAAGTTTCCATTTGCGCTACAAACCACATACAACGGCAGACAATACCTGCTCAAAACTCCTGACGACCTTCAGAAATTCTGTGAATCTATACAAATTGCCCCGGTGGAATTACCAGACTGGTATGCAGAATTTCGTCTGCCTCCCGAAATTAACAATTATCCAGCCAGACAGGGCCAGTCCCCCGCTAAATCTCCCTATAGACAGGGCACCCCTAGAAGAAACGCGGGCTGGAATGGCTACAACTCCCCGGCAGCTAAAAGCCCCAGGATGTGAGAGCCGTGAGGTCAATGCCAGGCTTTAGATCTAAATCACCCATCACTTCTTCTGCATCCCCCAGGACAGACCTTGCTGAACAACTCAGAACTGATTACATGTTTTGACCTATAAACTTTCGTTTGCAATGCTGATACTGTACACATGCCGAAATGTAGTTTTGAGAGTTCCCCACTAGATGGCAGGGGTCTATTGAATAGGCCAAATCAAAACAACATCTTTCAAGACGCTCAATACCACTCCACGGACATGCTCCACCAAGAGGACCACTCCAACGAAACCACTTGGATAGGACGGTCATCTAGTAATTCCCACGGATAACAAACTTTAAACCGGACAGATACCAGCAGACAGGGCGAGCATTTATGCTGTTTGTTCTATCTTACCAAGAACCAGGACCCCCTGCTATACGTCTGCTCCCTTTTTCTTTAACCGCTGGACTGAGCTGACTCAATACTGTTTTAGCTTCTACGCCTCTATGTATCCAACATGTGGCGCTCTACCCTAGCTATGTACCCCAAGACTTCGTCACCCACTGCGGACCCATTTTAATCTCTACCAGCAAGACTTCTCCAGGATATTTTGGACACAATACCCTTGTCACTCTCAACATGCAACCTGTTTGTTTGGTTAACCTCTTCTTTCCACAGGTCCATGTAACTTAAGAAGATCCTCAAACCGTAACCGTATCCACATATGAGAGGACCGTTACTGTCCAGGTTTCCCTTTTTTTGACAATTTCCTATAGCAGATGAGTTGTTTTAAAACCTTGTTTATTGTTGTTGCTGGCAAGCAGAGGGATACCCTGCCTCTAATCCCATCTAACTCCTCTCAAATGCAGTTCTGAGGCTGTTTTCCATTTCTTTTTTTTTTTTTTGTCATACCTGGGGTGATGCTAATTTAGTTTCTATGTTCTCCTGTCTCTCTATAGTAATTGCTTATAATTGCTTTGTTTATTATACTCAGATAAGGTTGTAATGCATACTTGTTCAATATAGCTACCTATACTTTCTCCCTGGGATTTCACGTTCCTTGAAATATACACTTATAGTTTATCTCCATTTTAATTAACCACTTCGGCTCCTCCCACTTTACCCCACTTGAGACGCCAAAGGTGTACACTCAGTGACACCTGATATCTCTGCGCTTGTACGAGCGATATCCAGAGCAGAGTCTCTATTATACCGCAAAACCTTTCCTTTTTTTTTTTTTGATCACCACACACACATCTCCCCCTCACCCTTCCCACCCCTACCTGTCCCCTCCACCCCTTCCTTCCTTTCTCAATCCCTATCCCCCCCCAACCTGCCCCCACCCCACACAGCAAGTATCCTTGCTGACATTTCTAAATAACCTTCCACCTCCCCCTTTCTGCAATGTCATATTCCCACATAGGTAAGGCACCCACGGTACTCTCTCATAATGTTAATGGCCTTAACGTGCCTGAGAAGCGGACAAAACTCCTGAGGGAACTCAAAAAAGTAAACCCCTCAGTGGTATTCCTTCAGGAGACCCACTTCAAGGGGCCAAACACCCCCAAACTCACAAATAATTTCTTCACTAAAGTATTCCACGCCACGAATCCCTTAGCGAAAACTAAAGGAGTCTCTATCCTAATAAGTAAACACACCCCTTTTGAACTCTCCAGCCAACTGTCAGATCCTGAAGGTAGATTTATCTTCCTCAAAGGCTCATGGGGTGGGTGTTAGGTTATTTCTTTCTTTGTAATCAATCGAAATCCAGGTGTTTGAAAGGGAAGATCATTTAATTCAAAATGCAGCAATACATTTTAGTGATGCTTACAAGTTGAGAGAAAAAGCAAGAAGAATGAGAAGAGAGGAGCCCCCACCTTCTCATCCTTACAGTGAAACAACGATAACACTTCTTATTGGCTAAATTAGCTAAGGAAGGTCTATCTGTACCTGGCACAGACTGGCACTTTATTACCAAACAGAGCTTCCTGCACAATCTGTTATCTATACATTACAGTAGGTGAAGCCGATTTTGTGTCAATCTCGCTCTCTTTCTCAGCGAGATTGAGCACCTACGAGCCCCATCGCGGGAGCCAGCGCCGAGCTGGCTTGCCGCGATGGAGACAGAGCCGTCATAGAAGCGACGCGAGATCCGACTTGGATTCCCGCCAATTCTACACGTGTGCGGCGTTTGTTATGAATCCTGAGGGGGAAGTCCCCGCCGGATTTTAAATAAAAATCCGGCATGGGTCCCCCCCCCTCAGGAGCATACCGGGCCCTTAGGTCTGTTATGGGTTGTAAGGAGAGCCCCCCTACGCCGAAAAAAACGGCGTAGGGGGTCCCCCTACAATCCATACCAGACCCGTATCCAAAGCACGCTACCCGGCCAGCCAGGAAGGGAGTGGGGACGAGCGAGCGCCCCCCCCCCCCTCCTGAGCCGTACCAGGCTGCATGCCCTCAACATGGGGGGGTTGGGTGCTCTGGGGCAGGGGGGCGCACTGCGGCCCCCCCACCTCAGAGCACCCTGTCCCCATGTTGATGAGGACAGGGCCCCTTCCCGACAACCCTGGCCGTTGGTTGTCGGGGTATGCGGGCGGGAGGCTTATCGGAATCTGGGAGCCCCCTTTAATAAGGGGGCCCCCAGATACCGGCCCCCCACCCTAAGTGAATGAGTATGGGGTACATCGTACCCCTACCCATTCACCTGCAAGAAAAGTGGTAAAAACACAAATAAACCACACAGTGTATTAAAATATTTTATTTTTCTGCTCCGGAGGCCGCCCCCTGTCTTCTTTATTAGCTCTTTTACCAGGGGGGGCTTCTTCTTTGACGTCTTCGGGTGGGTGGGGGCCGCCGTCTGGTTCTCTTCCACCGCAGGGGGGGGATGGCTTTTAAAAAAGCCCCCACCCCCCCGGCGGGTTTCCTCCGGCGTCTTCGGCGGGGCTCTTCTTCTTCCGCTATCCCGACGGGTCTTCTCAACTCTCCGGGGTTCTCCTTCTGTCTTCGCCGCTCTCCGTTGTTGACTCGTCGCACCCCGGTTCTTCGTCTCGCAGTCCGGTCCCTTCTTCCGTGCTGTACGTCTTCTTCTGTGCTGTGAGTTCTTCTTCCGCGCTGTGACGTCATGTTCTTCACTTCTCTTCTTCTCCCCATGTTGACTCGCCGGTCCTCCTCGCTGAAATGACGGATGCGCGCCTTGCATCGGACCTATATAGGCCTCGCAATCCCATCATGCTCTGGTACCTACCCATGTGATACCTACCCACGTGGGTAGGTATCACATGGGTAGGTACCAGAGCATGATGGGATTGCGAGGCCTATATAGGTCCGATGCAAGGCGCGCATCCGTCATTTCAGCGAGGAGGACCGGCGAGTCAACATGGGGAGAAGAAGAGAAGTGAAGAACATGACGTCACAGCGCGGAAGAAGAACTCACAGCACAGAAGAAGACGTACAGCACGGAAGAAGGGACCGGACTGCGAGACGAAGAACCGGGGTGCGACGAGTCAACAACGGAGAGCGGCGAAGACAGAAGGAGAACCCCGGAGAGTTGAGAAGACCCGTCGGGATAGCGGAAGAAGAAGAGCCCCGCCGAAGACGCCGGAGGAAACCCGCCGGGGGGGTGGGGGCTTTTTTAAAAGCCATCCCCCCCCTGCGGTGGAAGAGAACCAGACGGCGGCCCCCACCCACCCGAAGACGTCAAAGAAGAAGCCCCCCCTGGTAAAAGAGCTAATAAAGAAGACAGGGGGCGGCCTCCGGAGCAGAAAAATAAAATATTTTAATACACTGTGTGGTTTATTTGTGTTTTTACCACTTTTCTTGCAGGTGAATGGGTAGGGGTACGATGTACCCCATACTCATTCACTTAGGGTGGGGGGCCGGTATCTGGGGGCCCCCTTATTAAAGGGGGCTCCCAGATTCCGATAAGCCTCCCGCCCGCATACCCCGACAACCAACGGCCAGGGTTGTCGGGAAGGGGCCCTGTCCTCATCAACATGGGGACAGGGTGCTCTGAGGTGGGGGGGCCGCAGTGCGCCCCCCTGCCCCAGAGCACCCAACCCCCCCATGTTGAGGGCATGCAGCCTGGTACGGCTCAGGAGGGGGGGGGGGCGCTCGCTCGTCCCCACTCCCTTCCTGGCTGGCCGGGTAGCGTGCTTTGGATACGGGTCTGGTATGGATTGTAGGGGGACCCCCTACGCCGTTTTTTTCGGCGTAGGGGGGCTCTCCTTACAACCCATAACAGACCTAAGGGTCCGGTATGCTCCTGAGGGGGGGACCCATGCCGGATTTTTATTTAAAATCCGGCGGGGACTTCCCCCTCAGGATTCATAACACGCCGCACACGTGTAGAATTGGCGGGAATCCAAGTCGGATCTCCCGTCGCTTCTATGACGCGCTTGCTGGGATGTGCTGTCACTATTCCAGTGAGTGTGAGATGCCGGCGAGATCTCGGCACCCTGTCGCCGAGAATCAGCGCGACGCTGTCGTGCTAAAAGCACAATATCACAAACACCTACTGTACGTATGGGGTTATTAAGAACAAAAGAATATAACCAGTTAGTAACATGTGCTCGGAAGCCATATTAGAAGAATGAGTGTCAGCTCTGTTTTAAATAGACACACAAACAAAACTTTTCTAACATTCCCTCCTCATGTGTCTATTTTTATCTCAACACATTTGGATAATAGTCCCCGTGTTATACATTTTCGGACTGTATGTCATTAAGTTGAGCTTCAATGTCCACATAGGTCTCCTCCGAGGTAGGAACGGCTTGATACATCGTTCTTGAGATTGCAGTTTCAATCAGTCTTTGTGAAAGTCCTCGAATATAGGGAATGCAGCAGCATCCGCAAGTGTCCAAAACAATCAAAACCACAGCAAATTAGATAAAACATGATGTGATAAGTCCAGTTTGTGAATGGATCGTTAATACCTGAGTTTTCTGCCAATTCATTTGATAGAGCAGTTAGTCCTTCCAGGACTCTGGTCACGGTTCCCCAGGAGCTGTATTATTAGGGATAAAGGTGCAACACATGCTACCAAACATTTTGCATACCCCTCCTCTTACAACTAGGACCATATCTAAGGCCATTCGGTTCTGCTAGACCTTTTTTTTTTTACAGTATCTTTACTAAAGTTTACAAATCATTGTTGGTTATAATTTATTTATATTTAATCCAGTCAACATTTTTATTTATAGACACCCACCAGAGAAAAGACTCCAACCCAGCCGTTACCCGATTCCTGGCCTTAAACTCATTTCAGCACCCCGCAAGGAACCCCAATATCATCTAAGTAGATCTGAGAGTTAAATGACCCTTTGGGAGAAGTTTTCCTTCCATACCATTGGTGACTCTTAGTTCACGGGTGTTCTGATATGATTTTCAGGGGCATAACTAGCTGGACCATAGCACAATCCCCTCAAGCATTGGCTGGTATCTTAGTTCACAGTTGCCTATATTACATAATTGCATAACAAATAAAATGATTATATATTACAACAGTCTGATGTGGAAAATACAACCCTGTCTTAGGTGGGCCCCCAAACAAAATCTCATAAGGGCTCAAGTTCTCTGACCTATAAAGTAGGGGTAATCCTGATGTTGTAAAGAAGGAAACAGTTGGCCATTGTTTCTTTACTAACCCATCTACCCTTTTCCTGCATTGATTTAGCTGGCCTGCTTTTAATGACTATACTATACTATACTATACTATACCTTTCTACCTTCCCTGAACTCTGAGGATGATGGGAGCATGGAAGGCCTGCTCAATTGCCAAATCCTTGCATGTAATTTGCATGATCTGTCCAGTGGGACGTGTTCCTCTGTCATTCTCTAAAGTTTCAAAGACTCCAAAGCGGCATATTACTTCAGAAAGTATCTTCTTCTCTGTTGTCTTGGCATTTTCTTTAGCCACCAGTCAGACTTCTATCCAACTTTGAAACATTTCTATGCACGGCAAAACATTTTGATATTGGCCTGATTTGAGCAATTGGATTTAATAAACATGTAGTCTTTTGGAAAAGGAATAGTGACTTGGCCAAATGTCTTTGTGTTACTCTGGTCTGTTTTCCTTATTTTTAGCACAGATTATGCATCCCTCAACAAAGTTTTGATATGCATTTCTGGTGTATCGAATAAACCTTCCAGCTTTGCATACGTTTCTCTCAATTGCCTTAGGGCATACATGATTCAGTCCATGAGTGCAGATTCTTGCAAGTTCTTTTACTTTCAGTATTTGTTCTCTTCTTTTTATCTGCTACAGGCTTCTCCTTCTTTGCAAAATCAGTAATTAGGGTCACGATTGCTTCTATTGGTGTTTAAGGAGTCTTCCTGGCAGTATGATCAGACAACTGTTTCCTTTTTCTTCCATGGGTTGTCCTTCAGTATGTGCGTTGACCTTCGGGGTGGCTACTTCCTTTGGGAGGGTGACTGGTTCAAATAGTTCTTAAACATATTTCCAGCTTTGAATTGATTTTCTTGCAGCAATTGTAAAACTTCTGTTCTTCTTTATGGGTCCATAATCCTGGACTACTTCGACAGCATGCTTGCTATCAGTGTAGATGTTGGCTGTTTGATCCTTTGCGGTCTCACAGGCCCTCATGAGTGCTACCACTTTGGCAACCAGCGCTGAAAGTGACGAAGGGAGTATTTGGGTCTCAATCACTTCCTCCAATGTTGTCATCGCATATGCCATTCTTGGGACTCCATCTTTGTACAGGCGTGAACCCTCTGCAAACAGGATCAGATCAGAATTTTCAAGAGGAATGTCCTTTACTGGGAAGATTTACTGCATTTCTTCTTCCATAAGTCTTAAGCATATGTGGTCACCCTCCTCTTTGAGGAAAAAGCTAGCAGGCTTGATTGTAGTACATCTTTTCAGTTCTGTTTTTTCTAATTCAAACAGTATGACTTTATAACATCCATTCCAAAGCATATCTTATTTGCCTTCGTCACCATCCTTTTCTTCATGTAGCTGGTCTCTGGTATCAGGTAAACAAACGTTTGCTCCTCATCCTCCCCACTAAACTTAATAATGTGATTTATCTCAGTAGGGTCAGAAATGGATGCGACTATAAAAGCACCATTCAAACAAAGGCTATCAACAATCAACTAAAATGGTATTAGTTACCCCTTCTATTAAGATTAAGTTCAAGGCCTTCCCCGTACTTGCCCATTCTAAAGGTTCCCTTTTTTTTTCTGCCTCCCCGTATGGACGTCTCCTCTAGAGTCACCAGTAGACCCAAGATAAATACTGTCCCTCTTTCTAACCAGCTACAGAGCCCTGGGGGGTAAGGTAAGGGAGTCTTCACCGGTTTGAGATAAGCCCCACCTTGTGCAGAACCTCCCTTTGTAGCCGGACTTTACCAGAGCTCTGCCGCCAACTGACCCTGCTCTGCCTACTGTAAAACCTTTTTTTTCAATGGGACTGGTGAGTCCAGGTAGACCTCTCTGCAATCCTTATTGCTGTGGAAGTGGTGAGAAGAATCTGGTATGGCCCCTCCCACTTAGGCGAGTGCCAATGTTTCCTTTTTATTACTTTTATCAGGACCCAATCTCCAATATGGATTTTCTCTTCTCCTTAGATTGAACCTTCTGGGATAGAACAGACCTCCTTACTTTGTTTCGGTTTCAACAACTTAGACATATATTCTGCTAAGGTACATTCAGATTCTTCAACCGTGTTTCATTTAGTAGTAGGGGTATTCTATATGACCTTCCATGTATCATTTCAAATGGGCTTAAACTTTCCTATGTGGGTGTAATATGCATGCTAGTCACAGCTAATGGTAGGCAGTACATTCAATTTTTTTACCTGTTTCCTCCATAGCTTTTCTCAGTTTATTGTTTTTCAGGATCCCATTGTGTCTCTCCACCAATCCAGCCGATTGGGGGTGGTAGGCACAATGGTTTTCTACTTGGATACCCATCACTTCTGTCAAATGTTGTATAGTTTTATTTACAAAATGGGATCCATTATCACTGTAAATCTTTTCAGGGATTCCAAACCTAGGAATTATATCTCTTAGTAATGCTTTGGCCACAGTCTGTGTGTCCGCACTTCCTGTCGGGAATACCTCCACCCATTTGGTCAAGGCGTCTATGATAACCAAACAATATTTTTTCCTTTCACATTTGTCCAATTCAATAAAATCCATACAAATGTGTTGGAATGGATATTGCGGTTTGGGGAACTTTCCTTTCCGTGGTCTTATGCCTCCCTGAGCATTATGTTTTGCACATATAAGGCATTGAGAATAAAAAGTTTTTGAGTAGTTGGTGAAACCATAGGCTGTGCATACTTTATTCAACATCTCAGTCATCCCCCTGTTTGACACATGAGTTACTCCATGTGTCAACACTGCTGCATACCTAAATAGGGATTTTGGCAATACCGGTTTTCCTTCAGGTGATGTGTAAATGTTATCTATTATTGTGCAACCTTTTGTTTTCCAATATTGTTTCTCCCTGGGGGGTGCATTCTGCTGCATATCAGTAAGGACTGTATGATCTATCGCTATGATTTCCAGTTCTGTCATTATTTGATGCGTTACTTGTGCCGCTATTTTGTCCGCTTCATCTGTCCTTTAATTTCCCTTCAAAATGGGGTCTGTATGTTTTGTGTGTGCTTGACATTTACATATTGCAAGCTCTTTTGGTAATTGGAATGCATCCAAGAGTTCTAAAATGAAGTCTGTGTGTGAAATTGGCTTACCACTAGAGGTCACCATGCCCCTGTTTTTTCATTGTTGTGCAAAAACATGTACTGTTGAAAATGCATATTGACTATCAGTGTATATGTTTACGGACTTCCCTTTTGATAGTATGCATGCTCTTGTCAGTGCTACAAGTTATGCTACTTGTGCTGAATAAAGTTTTGGTAATGGCCTAGCTTCTAAGATTTCATTGTGTCACTACTGCATATCCGGTTGCATTTGTGCAATCTGGATTTTTTTTTTTTTTACTGGAGCCATTGACAAAAAGCATCATGTCAGGGTTAGATAATGGTACATCTTTCAAATCACTTTGTGGCAGTACCTTTTCAGCGATGGCAGCAGTACAGTCATGTTTATGAACATCAGTGAAAAAGTGGTAGCAGTGTGGACAGATTTAATATACAGGCATATCTCACTCCCAAGTACACAATGCGGTCCACCCACCAAAGCCAGAAAGGGCAAAACCAGGCCCACCCCCGCACAAAAAACAACGAGCCTCCAGGCTTAATTGAACAAGCTGGGGTTAGAAGCCCATTGTCTTCCGCGCAGAAGCGAGCCCAACACCGCGCCCCCCCCAACCCCATCAAATAAACCCCACCATGCACTCAAAAGCGGGGCACGCCTGCAGTATACCCCTGTATTGTCATACAGGAAAGGTGTCGTGCTGGGCTCAAGTGTTATATCTTTTGATGTAAACGAATAACACTACTACATGTGGTACGTTGAGTGTTACAGGTGATATAGCACTATAGATGCTGAGGCCTAAACTGCTTCGGCTGCAGCTACCACTGCCTGTACACAGGGTAGAAGTGCTCTAGTTACACTGTCTAGTTTTATAGAATAGTAAGCGATCGGCCTCTGGCGCTCACCATGTAAATGTGTAAGTACCGATGTCATGTGACTCTCCCTTGAGTCCACTGTTTGTTCAAAAGGTTTGTCATTTTTTTCCTCTGCCAATCAGTACCCATCTAAGCTGGCATCTATTCAGTAAGGCAGTCAACCTATTTCTTAAGTCTAGGCTATCTGGAGGCAATGAATTCCCTCGCCCCTGTCTGCTTGTCCTCCCCTGGGGTACGGGACTTCTATCCTCACCACTATACCACACCATACCTCATAGGAGGTTTACTTAATCTCTTGGACCCTGCTGGGGCACCCAGTGCATGGATTATGGCGTTGGTTAAAGTTTCAAGGATCGATCTGTTCATCTCTGAGGCTGTGCTACTGTCTGGATAGATTGAGGAAGTAGGATTGGGGTCTTGGTCGGAGGCGGTTCCTCTGACAGGGGTGGATGTCACAGGGAGGGCGGTATTCTGGGCTGTGGATTGCACCTGAGGGGGGGGCTATTATTAGGAGGTGGTCTTTGGGTGCAACAAATGAAATCATCATCTTTGTCCATTGGCTTGGCATTTTTTTTTTGTTCTCTTTCCCTGTGCTCTGATCCTAGTGTGTTCAAGCCAGTGTTCTGCCATTTCTAAACCATACCTTTTTTGGTCTCTGGGACCTAACAATCTCAGTTTATCCACCAAATCCTGACACCCGTTTGCAGTTAATTTACCATTTAATCCAAATTTTGTTTCCCACTGAACAGATTTAGGTTCTATACTATGCATACATTTCTTATCTCCTTCAAACAGCACTACTAGGAACACAACATGAACTTACAACCCATGGCAATGGACACCTTTAAAGTAATCAAAAACATCCCGAGCTTTTCCTTGTCTCATATACAGCAATCCTCATTAATAATTCTACAACATTCTGTTCACTTTCTTCATAGTGCAATTCACGTTTCATGTTCTTTTAAACCCTCTTATAAATAAACTTTCCTTTCTCTACTTTCATGTTCAGTAGCCTAGAATAGAGAGCTAAACATTTAAATAATAATCATGGCTACCTTTGCTTTCTTTGTTTAAAATTAATCCTAGAGTTGCATAACAAAAACTAACAATTTTAACTAGGTTTAACAACGCCACATAATTAAAAATTTCTTAGATATTCAGAACGACCTGGCTGCTTTACACAGGAATTTGAAGGGAGGGGGAGGAAACTGCAAAATATAGCAGGCTCATCTCTGTTTTCTGCTTCTCAAACATTTATATAACAATGGCATTGCCTGGTCTAATTCTCTAACTTTGATAGGCTCATAATTAGTTTGTTTCATCACGTTGCATACTTTCAAAAACACACATTGTACATTTGTACATTACTCTGTCAACATACACAGAAACCCAAATTGATCATAACTCCTTCTGTTGGTATTAGCATTCATACTTGTCGGCTCTATTATTTCTGCAACAGGTAAAGGAGTTATTTGGCTCAAACTGTGTAACATCACCATTACTTTTCACCATATCATCAACAGAAAGGTTAAACATAAGAAAGAAGAAACTAAAACACACAGAATAAGGTTAACTTCGTGGTCTTCCTAGATCACTCGGCCAACTAGCGCTTAAACCATCAAACATTCAACCTCATATGACGTCAGGCAATCAACCTCTGACGTATTGGTATACCACAAATCTTTTTTTTATCTGTCCGGACAGCGGGCGACGTCTATTTTACCTTAGGCAACGTCCCCAAATGCCTCTGTCTTCGACCATTGGATTACCGAGATTATTATACGATCAATGCCAATGTCGGTACCACAATTCATACACAAACAAACCAGAGACAACCAGAGAGAAGAAAAAGAGAAGAGACTTAGAAAAGAATGAGAAGCAATTTAAATGATCTTACCCTCTCAAACACCAGAAGACTAAGTCAATTTAGGTTCAGAACCAGATGGTGGATTTGGGTCAAATCCGGCACCAAGCAGTCCCTGTTTAACACTAACGTGAGTGGGGTTTCTCAGTGAGCTTTTGAGGTCCAATACTCACTGGATTCTGTCGGTACCGGTGTCAACCCAAGGGTTCCATCCATTGGTTTCCGCTCGAAGGACCAAAAATGTTAGGTTATTTCTTTCTTTGTAATCAATCGAAATCCAGGTGTTTGAAAGGGAAGATCATTTAATTCAAAATGCAGCAATACATTTTAGTGATGCTTACAAGTTGAGAGAAAAAGCAAGAAGAATGAGAAGAGAGGAGCCCCCACCTTCTCATCCTTACAGTGAAACAACGATAACACTTCTTATTGGCTAAATTAGCTAAGGAAGGTCTATCTGTACCTGGCACAGACTGGCACTTTATTACCAAACAGAGCTTCCTGCACAATCTGTTATCTATACATTACGTATGGGGTTATTAAGAACAAAAGAATATAACCAGTTAGTAACATGTGCTCGGAAGCCATATTAGAAGAATGAGTGTCAGCTCTGTTTTAAATAGACACACAAACAAAACTTTTCTAACAGTGGGACACCAGTTACATTGGCAAACGTGTACTTCCCTAACTCTGCCCACATTACATTTTGCTCCAAAATAATTTCTGAACTTAAATGGTTCGCAGAAGGTTGTATCATACTCGGTGGAGACTTTAACATTCCATTATCCCCCTCTCAAGACACATCCAACGGACATTCACATGTTTCCTACAAGGTCTTGAAAAGGATCAAGACCCTAATACAGTCACTCAAACTTGTGGACTCCTGGAGACTCCTCCACCCCACAGATAGGGATTACTCCTTTTATTCATCACCCCATAAGAAATATTCCAGACTGGACCTGATCTTTATCTCTCAGGCCTTGTACTCACGACCGGATCTGTGCGCTGGAAACTGTCTGCCCGACAGTTTCCGGCGTACAAGGCTGATTTGTGTTTTGTTCCGCTGGCGTGTACACACCAGCGGACCAAATTCCCGTCGTACCGGAACGCGTGCACGTAAACTACGTACGACGTCACTATAAAGGGGAAGACCAAAGTTAATGGCGCCGCCCTCTGTTCCTCTTTTGCTAGTTACGTGTTTGCTCGTGTTAGTGAAGGTTTGGTTAGAGCTGATTCGCGCTTCTCGGTCTCCAGGCTTTGACAGCGTGTATTCACGGGTTCAGTGCGTGTGCTTGCGGTAACGTAGTTGTCATTCGGCTATAGGCAAGCAGGTTGTTTCTGCTTTAGCAGTTGCATCCTGTGCGCTCGTATCTGTTTGTCGCGCGTTTGTCGCAGGTAGTGCTGGATTTGCGAGTGCTTTCTGTTTCAGTGTGTTCTTGACTGACCAGCCGGCCGGTTTGAAGCCATGATGGAGCAGCAGCGTCAATTTTCGCGAGTTGGTGCTGTTTATGGGATGGCTGCTGGATATGTTCATTTGTCCAGTACTTTGGCCAGAAACAGGGGGCGGAGGCGTTTCTGGACCAAGAATTGGTTGCGCCAGCGTGACCAGTTCTCACATATGCCTCTGCTTAGGGAACTCCAGGAGAATAATCCTAATGACTTTAGGAATTTTCTCCGCATGACGGACCCCGTATTCAACCGTCTGCTGGATCTTCTGTCCCCCTATATCACGAGGCAGGACACTGTGATGCGCCAAGCCATCACGGCCGAGCAGAGGCTTATTGCCACGTTGCGGTACCTGGCGACTGGGAGGAGCCTGCAGGACCTCAAGTTCTCGACAGGCATCTCTCCGCAGGCGCTTGGGGTCATCATACCGGACACGTGTGCTGCCATCATCAAAGTTATGCATGAGGAGTATATTAAGGTAAGTTTCCTGGCTCTAATAATGTGGCCAACTAACTTTATTTTTATTTTCCCAGATATGCTGTGTGTTTAACTAACGTTAGCTTTTCTCCCTATGCATGTTGATATCAGCTTTACATGTTTTATTCTTGGCCTACCTGCATATTTGTCCCTTACCCAATATTAACCTGTCCAGCATGCTATCCTAGGGACAAACCCACCTTGCCATTTTTTCAAACAGGACTTTTTGGGGTTTTCCCCCCCCCCCCCCCCCCTTCAAACTTTTATTGTCCCCATCAGAGGGCTGTGGAGTCTCTTAATGAAGTGGCCCTATATATTTCATTTTCCAAATTCTCCATGCACATTTTTCTAATGCAATTTTAATACTGTGAACTGTCACAAGGATGCTTGTAGGATGTATTTGTTACAAAGTACTAAATCTCTAATTTTGTTTGTCCCCACAGCTACCCTCCACACCACAGGAATGGCAGTCTGTGGCTTCCCAATTTGCCCAGCGGTGTGATTTTCCAAACTGCGGTGGAGCAATAGATGGGAAACACGTCCGCATTGTGCCCCCACCCCCGCTCGGGGTCCTACTATTATAATTACAAGGGTTATCATAGTATTGTGTTGATGGCGGTGGTGTCGGCACAGTATGAGTTTCTATATGTGGACGTGGGGAAGAATGGCCGGATGTCTGATGGGGGAGTGTTCGCACGGACTGATTTCTATGAT
Organism: Rana temporaria; assembly: GCF_905171775.1. Classification (NCBI taxonomy): domain Eukaryota; kingdom Metazoa; phylum Chordata; class Amphibia; order Anura; family Ranidae; genus Rana; species Rana temporaria. Next base: position 204,032,883 of record NC_053493.1, read on the forward strand.
CGTCTCCAAGCTGGTGGTCTGGCATTGCCACCAGATGAAGATAATGTGGAAGGACTTCCGTTTGTGTTCCTAGCGGACGAGGCTTTCGGGCTTGGTCCTCACCTCATGCGGCCTTTTCCCCAGAGGACCCTCACCTCAGAGAGGAGTGTGTTTAATTTTCGGTTGGCCAGGGCTCGGAGGGTAGTCGAGAATGCCTTTGGGATACTCACCAACCGGTTCCGCCTGTTCAGGACATCGATACATCTGGCGGAATATAAATTGGACACCGTTGTATTTGCCTGCTGCATTTTGCACAACTTTTTACGCAGGCACTCCCAGACGTACCTACCCGACATCGGTTCTGAGGCAAGACTACCCTCAGATCCCCTTCCCGGGCTGGACACTGGTCGCGCTGGCTTGGCCCCCCAATCAGCTCGTGAGGTACGCGACAAATATGTTGAGTACTTCATGGGTCGGGGGGCCATTGCTATGCCAGATCATATTTCTTTCTAATTCGGCCCCCAAAGAAAGGAATATTCTAAAAAATAATAAATAATTAGACCATTGGACTTTATACAGTTGTTTGTCATTAATGCTTTTTCTCTTTTTCTGTCTTCCTGGTTCTCTAACTAACTTCTTCAATTGTAATGCATAATTGATTTCTCCACTTTTAGTAACTAACCACATTTTGCACAGTATTCACTCATCTACAAACAGGGTATTGAGTCTAGAAATAAGAAGCAACTCCATTTGTAAATGTTGAGGTCAATTTTTTTTATTTTTGCTTGTTCATGACCCCAAAAAAATTTTTTGATTTTTTTCATTACTCCCTGCTTTTGTACTTAGGAGTCTTCAAAATTTTTTAAAAAATTTTTTTTTTTTTCAGGTAATTCAACCAAAAATATTATGCAGATTATACATTTATTAACAAGTTCACTTTTTTTTTCCTCAAATATAGTTAGATTTATTGTTTACATATATATATATATATATAGATTATATTTGGTGGGGTGTTTACCGCCTTAAATTTATTTTTGGCCATATTTTTTAGGCACAAAAAACAATAATTTTGTAACCATTTTTCTTGTTTTTGGTGTGTTTTTCTAAAACAAAATTTTTGGGTGAGAATTTGGAGTCAAATCTCTACTTCACTAAATTCAGTGATTAGAGAGATTTATAATTCTATATATATATTGAAAATAATTTTTGGCGTTGTTTATTCTTTATGGTCTAAACTTTATAGTATCCCAAAATGTTCAACATGGTCAAAAAGTAACAAAATCAAATTCAAAAAATATAAAAACTCACAACAGCAGTCAGTCATGGTGTGCTTTCACACTGGAACACGCCAAAATTGGAAGATACACACATTCAGTGCAAACTCGCCAAATGTCATTGGTTCAACAGACAAATGGCCACATGTGCTATCTGACATCATGGGTGATCAATGTCTGTGTTTTGTGGGAGCAAACCCTTCCTCTCAACTACTTGAGGATGGAGGAGGGGGTTGGACCCACAAAGCACAGACATTAGATATTCTGTGATGGCAGATAGCACATGTTGGCACACTGTGTGTGTATCTTCAAATTTTGGCGTATTCATTATTCAAACTGTTAAAATGTTTGTGGGGGCGGGGGATGGGCGGGGGGTGTTTCAGTCTTTGACACGGCCCATCATGTCAATAATGTTCTTAAAATTTGCTTCGATTACCATCATTCTTTGCCGCATATTGTCCATTTCCGTGCTGCATTCCAAAAGGACATTTGTTACATTCTGTTCCATGAGAAACATCCTTTCACGCATATTGTGCATTTCAGTGCTGCACTCCATTACCTGCTGAATAATTATAGCAGCACTTGCACGTGAAAATCTTGGCACACCATCCTCCTCCCCTAAACCAACAAAAAAAAAATGGCATTTACAATATTATTTTTCAATGAGGCCTATCTACATATGTTTTTTGGAATCAAGCTAGGGTGACACTGACCTGATGGGCTTCTCCTTTCCACCTCTTCGACATCTTCTATCACTCCTCCTTCTTCCACCACCTCCCCATCATCTTCAATCACTCCTCCTTCTTCCACCACTTCCCCATCATCTTGGACTCCTCCTTCATCCATCAATCCACCTTCTTTCAATTCGCAAAATTGTTCTTCCGCCACTTGCCCTTCATCTGCTATGACTTCTAAGTCCAAAATTACTTCTTCCTCCTCTCTTCCTTCCTCCTTTCTTCCTTCCTCCTCTCCTTCCACATCCTCCTCTCCTTCCACATCCTCCTCTCCTTCCACATCCTCCTCTCCTTCCACATCCTCTTCTCCTTCCACATCCTCCTCCTCCTCCACATGTTGAGATGGCAGATTTTGGCCTTGTCTGGCCCTCTCTGCCTCCTCCAAATGCTGGCGACTTCTTTCCCCTGAAATAAACCAAAAAAAATGTAGACTCATCAGCACACAGATATTGGAGAGCATAAATCGCACACATTGCTTAGAAGATGCTTTCATTTAGTTACTTTTATCTTTCACCAAACCTACATTTTGCAATTACTTCTATATGGCAAGCTCTGATCCTGCCCCTTTTTAGCAAAGTGACACACATGGATGTCCCCCCTAAACTGTATTTCTGGGATACCCTACCAAAACCCATTTTTGATTTGGGGAGACACAGGTGCTCTGCATTGCAGATGTGAAAACATCTGCTTTATTACCACTGTTTTTAGAATGAATCCTGTTTGCCTTTCCCATTCTCCTTCTTTTTTTTTATAGAACTAGCTTTTACACAATGTTTACAAACAAAGTTTTTGGCCAGTGAGCCATGTCCAGGTGTGTTGTTCCTGGAATAACCGAGCCTTTCTGATAAACTATGTGATGTTACGTTGTTTACTAAGAACACTGTTTGTAAATATGTAGTTATTTATGTTCTAAAAAATAAATAACAACATGTCTTTAAAATTACAAGCAGGCCAAGGAGGCAGATGGTGAAATATACATGGCAACACATTATTGCAGACAATCACCACCCCCCCCCCCCCCAAACCCAATATATATTTACTTACTTTTACGCAGAATTTTAAGTATTTTCTTCATCTGATGTGGCTCCCTCAATTTTAAGTCTGACCATCGTTTCCTCAGCTGTTCCTTGGACCTGGTGATCCCAAACATCCTCTGCATTCTCCTCGCCACCTTGTCCATAATATGTGCCTTTCGGCGGTTAGGGGTCTTGTATGGCCCTAATTCACCATCATAGTCCTTTTTTCGCATGATGTAAACTAACTCCACCATTTCCTGGAACCGCATATTAGTGGCTTTATATCTTCTTTTCCTTGATCGGGACGTCCCTGCCTCTGTCCCTTCACTTGTGGCATGAGAGCATCGTGCCCGCTCGTGTGACATCGCCATCTTTCCTTTCCCACAGAGATTATGGGCGTGGAAAAGATGAATTCTTACGCCATGGGCGGAGAAGAGGGCGGCGTTTAATACATACGCGGAGTGTAGAGAATGCAAACAACGTGTTTACGTCCGTTACGCGGAGAATCTTCGAGCGCATCCAGAACATACACAGTTAACGCCATATTTCCTAAAATCATTGATTAGGGGCCTCGCAAAGGTGACGAGGGCGGGGTTTCATAAATACGCGGAGTGTTAAAAAGGTTTACGCCGTGATTACGCATCTTACGCGGTAATTAGGCGAGCGTGAGAAACGAGGAGCGAGAGACAGGAAGGTAAGGAATTTAAAAATGTGATCAGCAGAGGCCTTGAAAATGTAGACACATGGGATGGGGGTTTGGGCTGTTGGTTGCACCCTTTTTAAGCTATTCTGTCTATGGGGTACCACAATGTTATTTTGGTATCCAAATGCTTTTGGACACCTCACAAAATAGAGATGTGAACAATGCTGTACCTCATTGACAAGTTTTTGAATGGTGTATTCAGATCAGGCAAAGTATTGTTCAAGTGTTGGTTGTACAGAGGTCATTAGGAAGTGTCTTTTATGTCATCCATTGTCAGGGGTATGAGATTTACACATGAAAGAGTGCCTAGATGAAAACTGTCATTTGTAAGCATTGTTTAATTTAATATATTTAAAATATTTACTGCAATGTGAACAATGGCTCTGCATCTAGCAAATCAATGTTTGGTACAAGCAATGCGGCCGAGCTGCCAATCATTGTTTAAACAAGAGAGACTGTGTTTGGAATTAGATATAGGTAATAAATTTGAAGACACATATTAGATCAAGGTCAACGCTGATCCTTTGGAATATTTATTTTTCTGTGGTTTATGTTTTTGTAATCTAGACTCAAAAAGAAATATAATTTTTCAAAAATTGAAATGGACCTCCTACAAAGCAAGGAATCTATAGAGGCCTTACTTCAAAAATACCAGGACACGCCCATCCTGTGGAATTCAAAACACTCGTTATATTGCAATAAAGAGGTACGAGCGGCAGCACTAGAAGAGCTAGCAAATTATATGCAAACTTGGGTGCCAGGATGCACTGCCAACATGGTGAAGGATAAACTTGCCAACCTCAGAAGCACATACAGGAGAGCATACAAAGCTAATAAAATCAAAAAATCGGGAGCAGCAGCAAGACAAGCAAAGGAACCCAAACTGTGGTATTATAAACAGATGGCTTTTTTGCGGGACGAAATGGAAGGCAGGAAAACGATGTCCAGTCTTTCTTCCAACCTTTCCTCCATGCTACCTTCCAGCGGACATTCCCCAGATGACCACAGCCCTGCAGAGTCGGAGGAAGAGGGCCTGGCTGACAGAGATGCAGATCTGCCACCCTTCGATGAGGAGGTATAGTAGTTTCCTCTATATTTATGGCCTAAATAATTCTTGGTGGATTAATGATTAGATATTGAAAAAAAAAAACCAAGCTGGAAAAAAACAAACAAAAAGGTGTACAGACAAATAGGTGTCAGGGATGACAACTGCAGGGGTCAGAAGTAGAGTGTATTCAAGTAATAATGAACAGAAAATACTGAACGAAAAACTTGAAAATGAGTGTGGTTTTATTTAGCGAAATTGTAAAAAAATTCCTTTTTTTTACACACAGGAAGAAGAGATCAGCCAGGAGGTGGCAGATCCTCAGGTGTCTGTCAGCCAGGAGGAGGCCGGGGTCAGTGGCAGCCAGGAGGAGGCCGGGGTCAGTGGCAGCCAGGAGGAGGCCGGGGTCAGTGGCAGCCAGGAGGAGGCTGGGCCCAGTGGCCTGCAGCAGGTCCACCCGGCCAGGAGAACCACCACCAGCCAGTCTTCTCCCCCCCAGGTGAGGCCATCAGGCCGAAGGAGGCAGTTGAGGCCTGTGGAGGAGGCAAGCCTCCGCATGATCCAGGAGGCAAGCGCCATCATGAGGGCCCCCCTCAACCCCACAGAGGCCTTCAGTGCCTCATTGGCCCATGATTTAAATGAAGGGGAGGAGGACCAGAGAAGACTGGCAAAGGCCCTGATGAACCAGGTACTTTGGTGGATGCAGAGGGGCCTGCTGACCCCAGACACTGGGCTATGTGACCCGGCCCGGCTTGCGGAACACCATCCTCCTGCTGCCACATCAACCCCACCTGCAAGACCCCGTGTTCGATCCGCTGGAAGGCTGCCTGGAGGGAAGGCTGGAAAGAGGAGGAAACGTTGATTTTCTGCCTTCCATTTCCTTCCACATAAAGGACATCTTGTTTGTACTACCACAGTTTGGGTTCCTTTGTTTGTGTGCTGCTGCTTAATATTTTTGTGTTTGGCTCCTGAGGCTTGGAAGTTTATCCTTCACCATGTTGGAAATGCAAGTTTGCATATAGTTTGCTATCTATTCTAGTGCTGCCGTTCTTTTTATTTTTTTGTGATGACATTTGCCAGAATAAAAGGCCTTTTGCTTTCATTTGAAAACATGTCTATTGTTTGATATACTGTGGGGATTATTAGGCAGCAAACCTTTAATAAATATACAATGGGTAATTTACAAAGGACACACTCCTTGGGGGGGGGGGGGGACATTTGGTGTGCCAACATGGTTTAATATTCTCTAATGAAACACCAAAAAAAAAAAAAAAAAATTAAAAATACATGTAAAAAAAAAATAGTTTAAATGGTGACATAACTAGAAACAAAAAAAGAAATTAAAAAAATGCACATTCCTTTACAAAAATGAATACTCTAAATTATGGAGGACCACCAACCAAAACACACGTCTGGCATAGAAAACATTATTAAAGGATTACATCACAAGCAAGAAATGTGACATTTCAGTATGGGACAACTCTATTGAAATTGCATCAGCAAGAGAACGGGGTTATTCTAGCAAGAGAAGAATTAATCAAACGAGGCTTTAAAATGTGGTTTAGTGCGCCTTTTTAAGACATTGTTCTCTTGCTAGAATAAAAGGTTTCTAATGACGAATGTGCCATATCCCAAAGAAACGCGAGTTTTACCTGAACGAGCGCTCCCGTCTCCTCATTTGGACTGAGCATGCGCGGGGTTTTTGTACGCTGCTTTTGTGTACAGACGACCGAACATGTCTGACGGACACGATTCCAGCAGACTGTTTTAAAGCAAGACCAGGAAACAGTTGTTCGTTGGAAAACGGTCTGGCCGACGATTGTTTGCTGGAATTCTGTACGTTACTGCCTACACACGAACGAACATGTCCGCTGAAACTGGTCCGCGGACCAGTTTCAGCAGACATGTTTGGTCGTGAGTACGAGGCCTCAAAGGAATCTCCTAGCACTCTTAAAGGCCGAAATAGGCATCATCGCACTCTCAGACCATGCCCCAGTTACAGCTACATTGACATTGGGTACTAAACAAAAATCACAGTTCAACTGGAGGCTTAACGCCTCTCTACTTACAGATCAGGCTATCCATGACAGTATTAAAGACTCCATTGAATCATACTTTAGACTGAATAAGGACTCCGATACCAACCCGCTTAATAACTGGGAGGCACACAAAAGCGTCATAAGAGGAGATCTCATTAGTTGGGGTGCGAGACGCAAAAAAGAGAGGGAGGCAGAGATCACACACCTCTCAAACACCATAGCCTCCCTTGAGACATTGCACAAGAAATCACTCTCTGACGCAGTGACAGATGACCTGGCTAGACATAGGAATTCCCTCACACAAATATTGAATTTCCAAACTCAAAAATCCCTATTCTTTAAAAGAAACATTTTCTACGAAAAAGGTGACAAAGGGGGGAAACAATTAGCCAAGGCCCTTAAAGATGCCACCCTGGCGAACCAAATTTTCTCGATTCGAAACAGTTCAGGCACCCTGGAACACTCCTCCGAAAAGATTGCCAAAATCTTTCATGATTTCTATGCAGGCCTATATGACCTACCACCACAGCACAAACCGAACCACATTCTCACCTCCAAAGAAGACACGATAAGACAATTTTTAAATGATAGCAAACTCCCCTCACTCTCCCCCGCAGAAACTGCCGTCCTTAATAAGCCCATTACTGACATTGAATTGCAACAGACGATTAAGGATCTGAAGTCGGGGAAAAGCCCAGGCCCAGACGGTTACACGTCACAATATTATAAAATATACTCTCCTATCCTCACTGCCCCCCTGCTAAAAGCCCTAAACTACCTGGCAAAACAAACGCACAACTCCAGATTCTTACTCTCCGCCCATATTGCGGTGGTTCCAAAACCTGAAAAAGACCACACTGAAACCGCGAATTATAGGCCCATCTCCCTCCTAAACTTGGACATAAAAATTCTAGCCAAAATACTAGCCAATAGGATCAAACCCCTTTTATCCAAAATCATAGGCCCTGAACAGGTTGGTTTTATGCCTGGCAGGGAGGCAAGAGACAACATAACTAAATCCCTAAACCTGATTCACCACACACACGTCTCGAAAATCGAAGGCCTTCTCCTGTCTACCGACGCGGAGAAGGCCTTCGATAGGATCTCATGGGATTACCTGTTCGAGGTGTGTTCACATATAGGTCTTAATGGGGGTATAACAAATTGGATCAAAGCTCTCTATCAAAACCCAACCGCTCAAATTAAAGTTAACTCGACCCTATCAGACCCCATTAGTATACGAAATGGCACCCGCCAAGGTTGTCCACTGTCCCCTCTTCTCTTCATTTTATCATTAGAACCTCTAATTAGGACCATCAACCTTTCTCCTGATATCAGAGGCCTCACTATCCAAGATAGGGAATTTAAATTGGCGGCATACGCTGATGATCTTCTTTTTTTCATTACCCAACCACACATTTCGATGCCGAACTTATCCAAAATATTTAAAACATTCGGATTCATTTCAAATTTCAAGATCAATCCAACCAAATCCGAGGCACTAAACCTTACCCTCCCCCCAGACAAACTCTCCCTGCTTAAACAAAACTTCAAATTCAAATGGGAAACGGACTCAATGAAATATTTGGGAATCAAACTTACACCTGATGTAAACTCCTTGTTTAAAACTAATTTCCTTCCGCTATTAAATTCAATCTCTGAAGACCTAAAGAAGTGGAACTCCAAGTTTTTTTCTTGGTTCGGCAGGGCGGCCATATTGAAGATGGTGGTGCTCCCCCGTTTACTATACCTCTTTAACGCCCTCCCAATCCACATCCCAAACTCCTTTTTTACCAAGCTACAATCAGCCCAAAGAAAGTTCCTGTGGTCAAATAAAAAATCTAGGATTTCACTGAAAACCCTTAAATTCCCCAAAAATAGAGGAGGCCTAGGCTTACCAGATTATAAAAAATATCACTACGCCTCTCACATCACTAGGATAATAGACTGGCACTGTAACGGCCCCAACAAAGACTGGGTTCAATTAGAACTAGCCTCCTCCCCGCAACCTCTCCTCTTCTACCCCTGGACCATACACTCTAAATCTTTCAAAAATACTACCAACCCCCTTATAGCTACCACTTTAAAAATTTGGCACAAACTGACTAAATGTTACAACTTAGCATCTATTCCGGGCCCCCTGACCCCAATTACAGGGAATCCTGACTTCCCCCCGGGACAAACTCAAAAGCTGCTACCATCCCCTACCCCTCCTAAAAGATTCCTGGTCACTCATTGCATGTCGGGCAATTTAGTTAGATCCTTGCCCTCCCTCCAATCCGAATTTGATGGCTCAGCACCAACTCCATGGTTTTACTTACAAATTAGGAGCTTCCTTACGAACACCAGCCACAGAACTTCCTTTACCCGGGGCCTGACACCCCTAGAAGAAATATGTCACAAGAGAGCACCTGTACTTAAAACTACCTCTCTAGCATACAAATGGCTGATCTCACAGGACTCACTAGAAACAAGTGGACATAAGGAGAAATGGGAAAGAGATCTAGACAGACAAATCAGCGAACGCCAATGGGAAAGGGCATGCATATTTGCGCACAAATGTTCTTTAAGCACCAAACACCAGGAGACCTCCTACAAGGTTTTAACACAATGGTACATTACTCCTGTGAAAGCTCATGCATGGTCCCCAGAATTATCTGACACCTGTTGGCGTTGCAAGACGGATGTAGGCAACTTCTTGCACATCTGGTGGGAGTGCCCCCTAATCCGCAGCTTCTGGGACGACATATCTACATGGATCAAACATATCACTGACACGAAAATCACATTAGATGCTGCAGCATGTTTGTTACATATAAATTCCCTCTCAATTAAACGTTACAAAAAATCTTTAACCAGACATCTCCTCACTGCAGCAAAATCCTTGATCCCACTATACTGGAGGTCAGACAGGGTCCCAGGGGTCAGAGATTGGCTGGAAAAAGTGAGATATATTTACAAGATGGAAGAATTGGTGGCAATAAAGAATGAACGCAGCTCTACCTTCATTGAGACCTGGTCTCCCTGGGTAGCTTTCACCTACTCAAGAGAATTTGAATCACTATCTCTTTGTTAAACCAATTATACATGATCATGCCCTCCTGGTATTGTAGATGTTGCTTTGTAACTAATGTATGATACAATTTCTAGCACAGAACCTATTGTAAAGTCGTAACGTCTGACATGGTCACCCCCCCCTTTCCCCTCTCCCCCCCCCTCTCCCATCACCACCATCCCTCTCCCCCTTCCCTCCCCTCCCCGTCTACACTTCCCCCTCTCTAAATGTATTCTTTTCTTTTTTCTCCCCTTTTCTTTTTGCTAATCTTGATTATTTGAGATCATTTATAAGATTTTAATTAATATATGTTAATTCCAAGAATTTCTAACTACCTGCTACATATGTAAGTCATGTTAAGTTGCCATCTGTATAATCCCACATATACTCTAATAAACCTTGGATTGTGAAAAAAAAAAAAAGAAGATGATGGGGAGGTGGTGGAAGAAGGAGGAGTGATAGAAGATGTCGAAGAGGTGGAAAGGAGAAGCCCATCTTGTCAGTGTCACCCTAGCTTGATTAAAAAAAACATATGTAGATAGGCCTCATCCAAAAATAATTTTGTAAATGACCATTTTTTTTGTTTTTAGGGGAGGAGGATGGTGTGTCAATATTTTCACGTGCAAGTGCTGCTATAATTATTCAACAGGTAATGGAGTGCAGCACTGAAATGCACAATATGCGTGAAAGGATGGTTGTCATGGAACAGAATGTAACAAATGTCCTTTTGGAATGCAGCACGGAAATGGACAATATGCGGCAAAGAATGATGGTCATCGAATCTAATTTCAAAAATATTATTGACATGATGGGCCGTGTCAAAGATTGAAACACCCCCCGCCCATCCCCCGCCCCCACAAACATTTTTACTGTTTTAATAATGAATACGCCAAAATTTGAAGATACACACACAGTGTGCCAACATGTGCTATCTGCCATCACAGAATATCTAGTGTCTGTGCTTTGTGGGTCCAACCCCCTCCTCCATCTTCAAGTAGTTGAGAGGAAGGGTTTGCTCCCACAAAACACAGACATTGATCACCCATGATGTCAGATAGCACATGTGGCCATTTGTCTGTTGAACCAATGACATTTGGCGAGTTTGCACTGAATGTGTGTATCTTCAAATTTTGGCGTGTTCCAGTGTGAAAGCACACCATGACTGACTGCTGTTGTGAATTTTTATATTTTTATATTTTTATTTTTTTACTTTTTGACCATGTTGTACATTTTTGGCTACTATAAAGTTTAGACCATAAAGAATAAACACCGATAAAAATTCAAAATATATATATATAGAATTATAAATCTCTCTAATCACTGAATTTAGTGAAGTCGAGATTTGACTCCTAAATCTCCACAACAAATATTTGTATTTAAAAACACACCAAAAAATTAAAAAAAAAAAAAAAAAAAAAAAAAATTATAGGTTTTTGGGCATAAAAAATATGCCGAGAAGAAAAAATACAAAGGCGGTAAACACCCCACCAAAAATATTCTATATATATATATATATATATATGTAAACAATAAATCAAACTATATTTGATAAACAAAACTGTGAACTTGTTAAAAAATGTATAATCTTCATACTATTTTTTGTTGAATTACCTGAAAAAAAAAAAAAAAAAATTATTGTAGACTCCTAAGTACAAAAGCAGGGAGTAATGAAAAAAATATAAACTAATTTTTGGGGTCATGAACAAGCAAAAATTAAAAAAGTTGACCTACAAATTTTATAATGGAGTTGCTTCTTATTTCTAGACTCAATACCCTGTTTGTAGATGAGTGAATACTGTGCAAAATGTGGTTAATTACTAAAAGTGGAGAAATCAATTATGCAGTAAAATGGCAGAAGTTAGTTAGAGAACCAGGAAGACAGATAAAAAGAGAAAAAGCATTAATGACAAACAACTGTATAAAGTCCAATGGTCTAATTATTTATTATTTGTGAGAATATTCCTTTCTTTGGGGGCCGAATTAGAAAGAAATATGATCTGGCATAGCAATGGCCCCCCGACCCATGAAGTACTCAACATATTTGTCGTGTACCTCACGAGCTGATTGGGGGGCCAAGCCAGCGCGACCAGTGTCCAGCCCGGGAAGGGGATCTGAGGGTAGTCTTGCCTCAGAACCGATGTCGGGTAGGTACGTCTGGGAGTGCCTGCGTAAAAAGTTGTGCAAAATGCAGCAGGCAAATACAACGGTGTCCAATTTATATTCCGCCAGATGTATCGATGTCCTGAACAGGCGGAACCGGTTGGTGAGTATCCCAAAGGCATTCTCGACTACCCTCCGAGCCCTGGCCAACCGAAAATTAAACACACTCCTCTCTGAGGTGAGGGTCCTCTGGGGAAAAGGCCGCATGAGGTGAGGACCAAGCCCGAAAGCCTCGTCCGCTAGGAACACAAACGGAAGTCCTTCCACATTCTCTTCATCTGGTGGCAGTGCCAGACCACCAGCTTGGAGACGATCATAGAAATCAGTCCGTGCGAACACTCCCCAATCAGACATCCGGCCATTCTTCCCCACGTCCACATATAGAAACTCATACTGTGCCGACACCACCGCCATCAACACAATACTATGATAACCCTTGTAATTATAATAGTAGGACCCCGAGTGGGGTGGGGGCACAATGCGGACGTGTTTCCCATCTATTGCTCCACCGCAGTTTGGAAAATCCCACCGCTGGGCAAATTGGGAAGCCACAGACTGCCATTCCTGTGGTGTGGAGGGTAGCTGTGGGGACAAACAAAAAAAGAGATTTAGTACTTTGGCACAAAAACATCCTACAAGCATCCTTGTGAAAATTCACAGTATTAAAATTGCATTTGAAAAATGTGCATGGAGAATTTGGGGAATGAAATATATAGGGCCACTTAATTAAGAGACTCCACAGCCCTCTGATGGGGACTAAAAAAGTTTGAAGGGGGGGGGGGGACACAAAAACCAAAAATTAGAGTTTTAAAAAATGGAAAGGTGGGTTTGTCCCTAGGATAGCATGCTAGACAGGTTAATATTGGGTAAGGGACAAATATGCAGGTAGGTCAAGAATAAAACATGTAAAGCTTATATCAACATGCATAGGGAGAAAAGGGAACGTTAGTTAAACACACAGCATATCTGGGAAATTAAAAATAAAGTTAGTTGGCCACATTATTACAGCCAGGAAACTTACCTTAATATACTCCTCATGCAGAACTTTGATGATGGCAGCACACGTGTCCGGTATGATGACCCCAAGCGCCTGCGGAGAGATGCCTGTCGAGAACTTGAGGTCCTGCAGGCTCCTCCCAGTCGCCAGGTACCGCAACGTGGCAATAAGCCTCTGCTCGGCCGTGATGGCTTGGCGCATCACAGTGTCCTGCCTCGTGATATAGGGGGACAGAAGATCCAGCAGACGGTTGAATACGGGGTCCGTCATGCGGAGAAAATTCCTAAAGTCATTAGGATTATTCTCCTGGAGTTCCCTAAGCAGAGGCATATGTGAGAACTGGTCACGCTGGCGCAACCAATTCTTGGTCCAGAAACGCCTCCGCCCCCTGTTTCTGGCCAAAGTACTGGAAAAATGAACATATCCAGCAGCCATCCCATAAACAGCACCAACTCGCGAAAATTGACGCTGCTGCTCCATCATGGCTTCAAACCGGCCGGCTGGTCAGTCAAGAACACACTCAAACAGAAAGCACTCGCAAATCCAGCACTACCTGCGACAAACGCGTGACAAACAGATACGAGCGCACAGGATGCAACTGCAAAAGCAGAAACAACCTGCTAGCCTATAGCCGAATGACAACTACGTTAACGCAAGCACACGCACTGAACCCGTGAATACACGCTGTCAAAGCCTGGAGACCGAGAAGCGCGAATCAGCTCTAACCAAACCTTCACTAACACGAGCAAACCCGTAACTAGCAAAAGAGGAACAGAGGGCGGCGCCATTAAGTTTGGTCTTCCCCTTTATAGTGACGTCGTACGTAGTTTACGTGCACGCGTTCCGGTACGACGGTAATTTGGTCCGCTGGTGTGTACAAGCCAGCGGAACCAAACAAAAATCAGCCTTGTACGCCGGTAACTGTCCGGCAGACAGTTTTCAGCGCACAGATCCGGTCGTGAGTACAAGGCCTAAGAGGGACTCTGCAGAGAGTTATCCTTTCTATATCAGCCTGTATGAGAAGAGCACTTATTTTGAAGCACTGTAGGATTTTTCAACCTGTCTGCTCTTCCCTGCAGTTTATTAGTTTCCCAACTTCTTCTATACAGTACACAGATAACTCCTGTTTTTGTTAAAAGTACTGGAAGCTTGCTGTACTCAGTCAAATTTACTCTGCTGCCTTCCCTAGTGTTGTGCAGCCCATACACATTCTCCTTACCAGTGTTACATTCTCCTACTCTGTCAGCTTTTCTTCTCCTTTGCATACTATGCACTTATCGTAGTACATAGCCTCTGGAGAGATACCCAGTCACATCACTCAGACACTCATTCACAGGAGGTCAGCAGTCACAGCACACTTTCAGAAACACTTCTAGGTTCTTGCCTTCCATTTTCTAGCATTCTGATCTGGTTCAGATTCAGACTGAGAACTTCAAGCTCCTTTAGTTATACCCTTCACATGTTGCACTTGTACTTAATACCCATCATAATACCCTTCAGCACTCATCTCAGGCACACACTGGCCACTGTCATACCCCATTGGCACTCCTCTCCTGCACACATTATCCACTGTTATACCCTAATGTTCCTCTCCTGCAGCTAATGCCCACTGCAATACCCATCACACTCCTCTTCTATGCATAATGCCAGCCGTCTTACTATCAGATCCTCTATTTCAGATGATGCCTACTGTAATTTCCTCTGCACTATTATTCTACCACATAATATGCTCTGTCATAATAACCCCTCACTTTTTTCCTGCAGCTATTGCTTGCTGTCATACCCTCTGTCAGTTGCAGCTGGTGCTCCAGCTAGGGGGGGCGGCAAACAAACCACCACTGGATTAGGGGGGTGGTGCCCCTGTGCCCCTAATGGAGCATCCCCCACTGCCCTCTGTACTCCTCTCCTGTACTTATTTCCAGCTGTAATTCCCTCCACATTCCTCTTCTGCAAAAACTGTCTACCATCATATCCCCTTACTCCATTCCCACACATACTTCTCAATGCGATACCCTCAGCATGTTTCTCCTGTACATATTTCCCACGCACACCTGGCTTAATCCTGTCCATTCTGGAACAGGCACACATTTATTAGTAAAAGCATTTTTTTTTAATAGCATAAAGTGCTTTACTTATAGTTTTTTACTGCTTCTATACCACTTTACCCTACATTATTTCTTGAAAATAAACTTAAGCTTCAGATATTTTAACCTTTAGACTCTTGATTGTTCAAGGGAAGAAATAGTAACTTTTTGTTATTTTGTTTCCAAAATGTATTATCTTTATGACATTTAGAAAATTATTATTATTAACCAAATAACTCAGTGGATTGTAACATTTGTCACAGCCATGAGTAAGGCGAAGCAAACCTAATGCTTCAGTGCACTGAGTTATATTTTCTTCAAATCATATTTCCACATTATTGACTTCAAAGTTATGTTTGTGAATGAAAGGTTTATGCTTTATAGCTGAACATCAGACATGTTTGATGTGATAATGTCTTTTTTGTGGTGCTTGCATCTCTAGGGCATTGGCAAGCTGGGCTCAAATGCTTCCCCTTGAAATACATCCACTAACAGCTCTAAATCTAAGAAGAAAGGATTGCTGTCCTTAATTATGAGTAAAGGGTTAGTCATATATTCAGCTGTGACTCTCTCCAATGAAATTCTTTTGCCCCATGTTTCTATCACAAATTATTTGAAATGCAGACATGTTGTCAGTATTCTTTTAACATTAGTATTTCAATTAAATGGGCAATTAATAATTCTTTTAGAACAATGTTTAACATCACTAGAAGCGCTCAATTCAAAATGTGCACTTTGTTGGTGTAATGTTTAAAAAAAACAACATGTAAAACACTCTAAACTTCCTTCAATGGGCATTGTAATGTCACATTGTCTTGTGATGTAGTGCATGCTAACATGTGTTTTCTAATGCATTGGACTACTGTGAACCTGGTTTAAAACATTCCTGGCATCATCACATGGAAGGTTTCTGATAAGTTGAATGCAGAATCAAAGCTTCCACGTGACTAGGGATAGGAGGACAGATTTGTTTGTAATCTATTTAAATTCTTTTTTATTATTATTTATTTTATTTAGAGGGTGTTTTTGTGTATGTATTTAGCATTGTTTAGCATTTCATTTATGGCCTATTCCCACTCTTCCATGTACACCAAAGCATGCATTAAAACAAGTTTTTTATTTGCACATTGACAAGGCATTGTGTTAAGGCCTCCTATTCTCTTTGAATGGGCAGTTAACAAGCCTTAGGCCTCGTACACACAAACGTTTTCCTCGATAGAATCAATCAAGAAACTTGGTGGGAGAGCTTTTTTTGCAGAGGAAAACGGTCGTATGTATGTTTTTTATCGAGGAAACTGTCGAGGAACTCGACGAGGAAAAAAGAGAACAAGTTCTCTTTTTGCTCAACGGGAGTCTCAATTTCCTCGTCGTGTTCCTCGTTGGGCTGGTTTTCAACGAGAAACGCGAGCGTGTGTATACTAAGAAACTCACGCATGCTCAGAATAAAGTATGAGAAGGGAGCGCACCTTTGGTAAAAGTAGCGTTTGTAATGGAGATAACACATTTTTCACGCTGTAACAGACTGAAAAGTGCAAATCGCCTCTTACCAAACTTTTACTTAACACGCAGTAACATGAGATTAGCAAAAGCAGCCCCAAGGGTTGTGCCAGTGGAATCGATCTTCCCCTGCCATTGTATGTGTTGTACGTCACTGCGTTTGAGAACGAGGGGATTTTGTCTTGACCGTGTGTACGCAAAGCAAGCTTGTCGAGTTCCTCGACAAGCCTAACAAGGAACTCGTCGAGGAAAACAGTGTATCTTTTGCAACGAGTTCCTCAGTCGTGTGTACGAGGCCTTAGCATACAAAAAAAACATTCCTGCACTATTGCTTGCAATGCAGCTCATCGCAATGAACAGAACCTTCACACCTGTGCATTGTGCAACATTGTAGAAAAGATCTGCCCTCTTTATTTTTTTCATTGTAAATGTACATTGGGGTATCAATTACATTGTCATGTTATTTTTCTCTACCCTAAATGCGGTGATATTAACTAGACATGTGCAATTCATTTCGTAATGAATCAAAATTCAGCCAAATTTAGCATGTTTTGGAATAAAAAAAATTATAAATTTCAACTAATACAAAAAAAATTATAGCGAAAATAACGAATTAATTCAACATAATTCTTTAATTTGTTAAAGATCTAATGAAACAAAAGGTCAACTTGGAGTAAATCTTACAGTCCAATCAGCTGAATAATTTTGTGCTAGAGGTTGGATTACTGGCAAATTACATTACTGAGAACTGGTGTTGTATTGTATTTGAGCATAGGAGAAGAGATACTGTCGCTGTGTATCTTAATGGATCCAATAAACAAACGACTTTCCAAACTTCAAATCGTTATCACGAATATATATATAAATATTGAATTATCCGGAAACAAATCACATTTTTTAAATGAATATCGCTACTCTACAAAAATAATGAATTTACCGAAAACAAATGAATGTAACATAATGAATATAACAGAATGGAATTATGTATTTTATGAATTAAACCTAAACCAAATAAAATTTTCCGTTGTGCACAAGTCTATTATTAACTCCTACTAATATTAGACAAAACCCCACAAAGGGAAAGAAAAGGGGGAAAATTAGGACTTTTGGATACCAAACAAATATGTAGATAATAATAAACAATATGCAAAACAATGTAAAGTAAAATATTAAAAACACAGCAATTTATTGGGACAATATTAAAATGAGCCTCTAAATAGATGAGCACAGTGTAATTTCACCATAAAATGTAGAACAGTAGTGGCTAGCACTGTAACTGGTACAAAACTGAAACCAGAGGCACAAATATCAATGATGGCGACAGATGCAAAGAGAGACAACCCCCAACTCATTTAAACATATTAAGTCTTCTTCAGGGGGCCAGCATCTGTCTGTTGTTTGCACAAAACTCTTTGTTTATCGGAAAAAGTGTACAATATACTAAACTTACATTCACAATAAAACTTGTACAGAAGCCATATTTATTAGATATGTATGGCTGCCTCCAGGGAAGGGCAGCACATGCTCCTTCATCTGTCCAAGAAAGCACAGAGGATATGAAAAAGGGCCCCCAATAACCAAAGGGATCCTGAAAAGGTTATAAGGTAAAAAAAGTTGTGATGAACATACATGGTTAAATAATATACAAATGAAAACATTTAAAAATGGTGTATATTTAAATTTAAATACCCAGATAGGTTGCCTTTGGCATATGTTTTTTCACACAGGATGAATCTGGCAGGAGCTCCCAAGGTGACCAGTCAACCTCCCAAAAAAGAGGAAGATAATTGGCCCAAAGATCTGATAAGAATAAGAAAACGACTCTATAAATAGTTAAATGGAATTGAGAGGGGTAACAAAACAAAACTTAAAATGGTCCCATAAACAATCATGAGGGCTAAATCTTACTAGAAAGATGATTGTTTATGGGTCCATTTTGAGTTTTGTTTTGTTACCCCTTTTTCTTGGCACCAATTGTGGCATACCCTACTGGATATTTTGCACCAGGTAACCCTAGCCTTTTTCCTCATATTTACCTTGCCCCTGGTTCCTCCTCTCTTTCCTTGTGGATGGTGGCAGAGGAGGTTGCACATGGGCTGGCCAGCACTTTTTATGGCACTTTCTGTGTATAGATGAAAAAAATTAATTAAACGAAAAGTGCCATAAAAGGTGCCGACCAGCCCATGTGCAACCTCCTTTGCCACCATCCACAAGGAGAGAGAGGAGGAGCCAGGGGCAAGTTGAATATGAGGAAACATATCCGGTAGGGTATGCCACAATTGGTGCCAAGAAAAAGGGATACAGGTGGGGAATGAGGGGGGCTGGTCCTGGGGATCTGGAGAATAAATCTCCAGACATATCCTCTGCCGATGATCTCCGATCACAAAAATAGGTCCATGTGATGCCACTTCAAATGAGCCGGGGCATGCGTCGTGACATCACTTCTGGGCGCCAGTGAGCCCACGACCACCATGGATGAAAAGGTGGAAGTAAACAGGAGTGGATGGCACCAACACGCAAAAAAGTACAGAGAGGCAATGAAGGACATAGCCATCATGCTGACCGCTAGGGGAGGGAATAGGAACCACAAATTCTGACAAGTGGAAAAAAAATGAGGGACACAATTCCTTGGTAAAGCCCCCCTGATTATGCCCAATCCTACGCTAGTCTGTACCTGTAGGAGTGAGAACGCTTCTTTTTACTTTCTGATGACTTTTCTGCCTTTTCACATGTGTTGAGCTGGCTTCGATATACTGACAATTTTTTTCTTTTATGGGATGGCCCCGTTGAATTGCTTCACAACTGTCTTACAGCTATAAACTCCAATTGTTACAATCTCATGTTTACTATGTCAAATGATAGACAGAGGGTCACCTTTTTGGATGTGGAGATTGAGACCACACCGGAGGGGACCTTGGTTAGCAGGGTAGGTAGACAGGTAACAGTGCTCTCTGCAGGGACAGCCCAATCAATACACCAGTTTCACTCACAGGTACCTGAGCTCGATGCGTCTCATCACATTCCAAATCACAAATTGTAAAAGGAGGCAGCAATACTGAAGTCCTTGAAGTGTAATTTATTGGTACATCGGAGTGACAATAAAACAATAAAACTGACGTGTTTCGGCAGAAGCAGTAGCAGTAGCTAGTTTAAAACAGATATGACAAGATATATAAAGGTGCACTTAGACATGCTCCACCTATAAACAATTAGCATATTTAATAGAACTGACATGTCATTAAAGTGAATGCACTTGTGCCAAAAGAAAAAATCGGAGAGAAATCCAAGATATATAACCAAGATTAAAGATTGAGAAATAGAGGAGAGTGTAGGAGGGAATAGTGAAGATTCTACATAAGATGTCAAACCTTATTCTCCCAACAGGGAAGAAAAAATGTGGCACGTGAATATAAGAAAAAAATATAGGCGCAAAATAGATGAAAAAATTGCTCTTAAACGTTTTGAAAGAGGTCACAATAATTAGCCTAACATTTCACAGAAGTAACTCTCTAGGAACAGGAAAACAGTGCAAATGGGGATATATGTATATAAATAAGA
This sequence comes from Rana temporaria, assembly GCF_905171775.1. NCBI lineage: Eukaryota > Metazoa > Chordata > Amphibia > Anura > Ranidae > Rana > Rana temporaria. Next base: position 204,053,024 of record NC_053493.1, read on the forward strand.
TGGTATTATTTGAGGAAAAGGTCCACATCCCAGCTGTGGTTCATGCCTGTGGGGGAGCGTGATCACAACAGAAAAATCCACTTCCTGTTCCAGGTCAGCAAACTGTACAAGCAACCCTCTGCAGGCAACACTATACTCATGGCTGAATGTTTCAATCCCACACCATTACTTCAGTCCATCCCTAATTATCACCACTTTTAACTCCCCAGAGTATCAAAAAACAGTTCAACAAATATTGGCATCTGCTTTTGTTTGATCCCAGAATTGCTCAAATGATTTCTTCCAAACCATTATTCATCTATAGAAAAGCTCCTTCTATAAGAGATAGATTACTCTCTAGGTTCTTCCAATCTTTGGCCTCTGTTCCCAATACTCCCGTTGAAAACACACCCCTGTGGTGCATGTCCATGGTGTCAATACTTACGATCATCACAAACTTCGACCCAAGCATTCTGTTAACTGCCACACATCAGATGTGGTGTATATTTGAATTGTCCCTTTGGGGCATCCGATATTAGAAAAAACTAAATAAATTTATGGCGCAGAATAAAAGAACACATTCAGGCCACCGCATCTGGTGAGATCCATTCTTCTTTAGGTAGACATATTATTTATTTGTACAACTATCATGTTCCCCACTACTCTTCTGGGCTTTGAATGTTGTGGTCCCAGATCCTAGAGGAGGTGGTTGGAGAGACCATATGGATTTTTTTTTTATAATGACTATCTATGTTTATTGTGTATGTTGGATGTCTTCCGGCACAGTGCCCCCCTTTTTTATCCTCCTCCTTTGTGTCCAAAATCACCTGGTACGAATGGCCCCCTGGAATCCAGGGGGGCTATACCAGGGAACTGTGTCCCTCAAATTTTTTCCCCTTGTGGGAATATGTGGTTTCCTATACCCTCCCTTAGAGGTCAGAATGATGTCCTTCATTGCCCCTCCAGACTTGTTTGTGTGTAGGCACCATTCTCTTCTGTCTTCTTCAAGCTTCTCTATCAAGGCAGTCACTGCCTCACTGGCATCCAGAAGGGACATCACCGTGCTGTGAGGCCAAACGTAGCCATTTCCGCAATCAGAGATCATCGGCGGAGCATATGTCTGAAGATTTCTTCTCCGGATCCCCAGGACAAGGCCCCTCATTCCACACCTGGATACATAATTCTTGGTGGCAATTGTGGCATACCCTACTGGATTTTTTGCACCAGCAGACTTTTTCCTTATATTCACCTTGCTCCTGGCTCCTCCTCTATCTCCTTGTGGACGGTGGCAGAAGAGGTTGCACATGGGCAGGACGGTACCTTTTATGGCACTTTCTGTTTAATAGATTTTTCATCTATACTTGGGAGGGCTCATCTACATCCAATTTCTGGAAAGATTTAGGCCCTCATGGTTGTTTATGGGTCCCTTTTGAGTTTCGTTTTTTTTCCCTGTCCCATTCCATTCAATTATTTATATAAACTTTTTCCTATCCTTATCAGATCTTTGGGCCATTCATCTTCCTCTTTTTTGGAGGGTGAGATGGTCACCTTAGGGGCTTCTACCAGATTCATCCTGTGTGATGATACATATGCCAAAGATAACCTATCTTGGTATTTAAATTTCATACACCATTTTTTACTTTTTCATCTATTTATTATATAACCCAGCCCTCAAAATTTCCACTCGCCTGCTAGCATTTGGCGAGTGGATTTAAGCTGGGGGCGAGTGATAACAGTTCTGCATGACCAACAGTCCAATCTGTGCCTACACTTAGAGCCACGCTGCGATTGGCGGCCAAAGAGGAAAGGTGCGTGCCCAGGAAAAGTAGTCGGGTGAGCCGCACACATGCAGAGCAGTACACAGGTGCTCTCCTTACAATTCTCGTTAAGCCATGGGACCTGATAGTATGACCTCTCTGAGCCTGGCTTCCCAACCTGACCAATGTAGCTGGAGAGCAGAGAACAGGAAGGAACAAGTGAGCTGGAGGACTGCGATTATCACCACTCTGGGTGTCCCAGGTAGGCAGTGCAGCACAGCGCTCACCAAGAGTTGCCCTGACAAGAGAGCGGCAGTATGCTATGCGTTGTTCAGTGTGCGCTGTGTTGTGGTGTCAATGGCTATGCAGGTGTGTGAATCTCAGTGCTGGATTGTACTCCCTCCCGCTGTGCTGCAGCTCCTCTCCTCACTGGCCGACAATGAAAGGGGGAAGTGGGGACATGCAAGTGTGGAGCCACACACAGGGGCTCCTGATTATGAGAGTGGGTAGAATAGGAGAGGGAGAGAGAGAGAGGAGGATGGATGGGGGTTGCAGAGGAGACGGCAAGAGAATGGGGGAAAAGACCTGGTTCTAGAGAGAAGGCAGAGGAGGAGGAGGGAGTCTTGTACATAAGAAGAGGGAGAGCAATATTTGCAGAAGTAAAAAAGTCCATGTCCCTCTGGTTTGCCCCAGTGCCGTGTCCCTCTGGTTTGCCCCAGTGCCATGTCCCTCTGGTTTGCCCCAGTGCCATGTCCCTCTGGTTTGCCCCAGTGCCATGTCCCTCTGGTCTGCCTCAGTGCCCTGTCCCATTTTGTCAAAGTTGTTGTTGGTAATATTTAATTGTGTAACTTGATTTGGCATAAAGCATTTAACAGTGTCATTCCAAGAGATAATCTACAAGGGCGTTTTTAGGGGCGGGGCAGTGTATGGGTTAGGTGAGGCAACTGGTGGCGAGTAACACTTGAGGCCTGGCTAGAAGCTCAGTGCTTGAAATTTTGAGCCCTGATATAACCCATGTATGTTCATCCCAACTTGTTTTCCCTTATTATCTTTTTCCAATCCTCTGTGCTTCCTTGGACAAGTGAAGAAGCATGTGCTGCTCTTCCCTGGAGACATCCATACATATCTAATACATACAGGCATACCCCACTTTTACGTACACAATGGGGATTATTTACTAAAGCTGTAAAGCGCAAAATCAGGCTCACTTCTGCATAGAAACCAATGAACTTCTAGCCCCAGCTTGTGCAATTAAGCCTGGTAATAAAACCTGGAAGCTAATTGGTTTCTGTGCAGAAGTGAGCCTGATTGTGCGTATTCCAGCTTTAGTAAATAAACTTCAATGTGTACTTAAAAGTGGGGTATGCCCTGTATGGCTTCTGTATATGTTTTATTGTGAATATAAGTTTATAGGTTTAATAAAAGTGTAGCACATTGGACACTTTTTCTGGTGAACATATTGTTATCCAATAAATTTGGTTACTATGAATACTGACATTTATATACAGTACCTTGAAAAAGTATTCATACCCCTTGAAATTTCCACATTTTGGCATGTTAACCAAAAACGTAAATGTATTTTATTGGGATTTTATGTAATAGACCAACACAAAGTGGCACATAATTGTGAAGTAAAAGAAAAATGATTAATGGTTTTACATTTTTTTACAAATACATATCTGAAAAGTGTGACATGCATTTGTATTCAGCCCCTTTACTCTGATACCCCTAAATAAAACCTAGTGGAACCAATTGCGCTCATGAGCCATCTAATTAGTAAATAGAGTTCACCTGTTGTGTAATTTAATCTCAATATAAATACAGCTGTTCTGTTAATCTCTCAGAGGTTTGTTAGAGAACCTTAGTGAACAAACAGCATCACAAATGCCAAGGAACACACCAGACAGGTCAGGGATAAAGTTGTGGAGAAGTTTAAAGCAGGGTTAGGTTATAAAAAAATATCCCAAGCTTTAAACATCTCACAGAGCACTGTTCAATCCATCATCGGAAAATGGAAATTACCTTGGTAACTCTTGAGGAGCTGCAGAGATCCACAGATCAGGTGAGAGAATCTGTCCACAGGACAACTATTAGTCATGCATTTCACAAATCTGGCCTTTATGGAAGAGTGGCACAAATAAATCTATTGTTGGAAGAAAGGCATAAGAAGTCCAATTTGCAAGAAGCCATGTAGTGGACACAGCAAACATGTGGAAGAAGGTGCCCTGGTCAGATGAGACCAAAATGTTACTTTTTGGCCTAAAAGCAAAATGCTATGTGTGGCAGAAAACTAACAATGCACATCACCCTGAACACACCATCCCCACCATGAAAATGGAGGTGGCAGCATCATGTTGTAGGGATGATTTTCTTCAGCAGGGACAGGGAAGCTGGTCAGAGTTGATGTGAAGATGGATGGAGCCAAATACATGGCAATCTTAGAGTCTACAAAAGATTTGAGACTGGGGTGGAGGTTCACCTTCCAGCAGAAAAACGACCCTAAACATACAGCCAGAGCTACAATGGAATTTACGTGTTAGAATGGCCCAGTCGAAGTCAAGACCTAAATCCAACTGAAAATCTGTGGCAAGACTTGGACATTGCTATTCAGACGTTCTCCATCCAATATGACAGAGCTTAAAGTATTTTTTCCAAAGAATAATGAGCAAAAATGTAAATCTTTAGATTTGCAAAGCTGATAGAGACACCCAAAAAGGCATGCAGCTGCAATTGCAGCAAAAGGTAGTTTTAAAAAGTATTGACTCAGGGGTGCCGAATACAAATGCACGCCACATTTTCAGGTATTTATTTGTTAAAAATAATGAAAAACATTTTCTTTCCACTTCACAATTATATGCCACTTTGTGATGGTTTATCACATAAAATCCCCAAAAATATATTTACTTTTTGGCTATGACATGACAAAATGTGGGAAATTTCAAGGGGTATGAATACCTTTTCAAGGCATTGTATGTTAGAGTTTTGTGCAAATAACAGTAGGCTTCTCATAAGTTGAAATGAGTCAGGGCTTCTCTCTCTTTGCATCTGTCACCATCATTGATATTTGTGCACCTGGGGGTAGTTTTGTACCAGTTATAGTGCTAGCCACTACTGTTCTGTATGTATATACTTTATGGTAAAATCGCATTGTCCCCATATATTTAGGGGCTTATTTTAATACAATTATTTGGGGGTTTATATTTGTAAATGAATAAAGCTATTTTCTAATTAGATCATGTAGCATTACCCCCAGTGGAGCTGCTGGATTTTTGGGCGGCGTGTTACCTTGTGGCTCCTCCGAAATTCCTAGGGGTGAATTATGCGTATTGCATATAGTAGAAGTAAAGGAATTTCCATGACAGGTGCTCTTTGCTGTGCTCTTTATTACCCAGCCGGGTAAAAACAATAAACTTGTGGTGAGGAAAGTAAAGTTGAAGAAGATAGGAGAATAGCAGATTCAGGCATAATGATAGGAAACAGTCCTGCTCCCAAACGTAACACTTCTTTGCTCCACTCCTGCCAGAGTGGGGTTAGTGTACCCGGACAGGCCTCTCTCACTGACCTGGCAGCCGGAACATCACTCGGACAATTGTAGGATAAAGTCTCTGCCACAGACCCTCCTTGGTGAACTTGAACTTGGGAGAAAGTCTCTGCCACAGACCCCTCTCAATGAGCCTCAGAAAGATACTTCTGCCACAGGTCCCCTCTGGATTGAATTCTTGGAGATATGCCTCCTTAATTAAGTTACGTCTGGATCTCCTTCAACTTTTCACCCAGGTACCGACTGACAGGTGATCAATCCCTCAGTGTCCGGTTACCTCGATCCCCGGTGGTTTGTCCAGGCCCTTTTGGACCGCCAGCCTATCAATGGCGCTCCTCAGACTGACTCCCCACCGAACAGCAGTACAGTTTGCGATTCTCAAAGGCGGGAACCCAGTCACTCACTGGGTCCCCGTCGCTGTTCAGATGCTCCGGGCCAGCATGGTCCCGGAACCAGGAACACCGCGTGGCACGCACGCCCCAGCCAGGTAGGCCATAACGCCGGGGCACCGTGATGTGGCCACCCTAAAGGTTGGTCCCAAACTTGAGGAAGAAGACCCAGAATCAATGGCGTCTGCCCCATAAATACCCCGCCCCAGCATGCACTGCAAGGACAAACCCTTGTGATTGGCTGCTGGGAAAGAACACCCAAACGTTGACTCCACTGCTGCCACCTGCATCACCTGGGCTGGAAGAACACCCCAGTACAGCAGAATGGGCCCACAGTACAGCCAAGCTGTGACAGAGACCACATTTTGCAACTACCAATCTGGATCAGAGTTTAACTATACTCTGATCTACCCTTAAATTTAACTAGCACCAGTACTATAAAGCAAATATTTTGTTATATATGTGTCCTAATATTGGCACACATAAACTGCAGAGTGTTCTAATATTGTGGTGCTCCAAATACAGAGCTTGTTAAATTACAATTACAATTTATAAAAATTACAATAAATAAAATATTACAAGTCATTATTCAATATGTATTGTAAACCTCACCACTCATAGATTTCTCCAAAACAACAACTTCTCTCACGAAAAATCCATAAAACAGCCAGATCATCATTTTCGTGGTAAAACATATACACCTGCTGTAGTCTATCAGTTAAATTCCCAGATATATGTCACGGCATTACAATGGATGACTTCAAGCCATTACTTCTCAATTTTCCTCCTGTCTACAGTCCTAATGCAGTCTGCACGTGGCAATTGTATTTAACATTAGTTGAAGTTAACACTGGCTTGAGGATATTTTCATTGTCATGGTAATTTAGACATGCTTTAACCTTGCATTTTATTGATGCTGACCATGTTCCTATGATTTCAGTTTTGGGCTGTGTGCAGTGTGAAAATAATATATTTTATAAATGTTCTTTGCACTGCTCTGTCATGAAGTGCAGAAGAGCAATTTCTTATTCTAAGTGAATAGTACTGTATCACTCTGCTTCAGTTTGCAAACCATATCAACAATAGCTAGCCTAAGGAGCAGTTGAAGCATCATTTACAGACCAAATGAGTATTGGATGGAGCCTGTGTATAATTCTTTGGATAACAACTTTCTTGTTCTGAGACCAATAATGAGTGCTACCAATGTTGGATTCACTAGTTAATACCCTCATGGAGTAACTCCAAATGACCTAATTCTTGTCTCATAGTTAGGTGTTGGTTTGCACATGGGAGAGGGTACTTTTAAGATTATTGCAAAAATGCTTAGCACACACATTAAAGGAGAAGTACAGCCAAAGCTTATATGGCTGTACTTCTCCTGTGGATCACAAGAGGGCAGTTTGTTCTGCCCTCCTGTGACTCGTTTTCAGCAGACAGCAGGCTGAAGCCCACTGTCGGCTGATGTCACAGAGCCGGTTCAGGCTGGGGAAAGATTGCAAACATATAGAAAACATATAGTCGGATCTGCTCAGAATCATAGACCGCCACCTGGCTCAGTTTCTAAGCGAGTTGCTGAGAGACTGGGCCAGCTGGTCCCGCCCCTGCCACATCTCAGCGCTCCAGTGAGCCCAGGGAGGGGCAGAGAAGACAGCGTTGATTAACAGTCACCAGCTCTCTTCTCACAGAGCACTGAGAACCAAGCAATCAGCTGTTTTAGATTGCTCGGTTCTCAGTCTTAGAGGTGGCAGGGGACAGATGCAACTTCAAAATAATGTGGCATCCACCTAGGTAAGTATGATTCTTAAAAAGAAAAAAAAATCCTGAACTTCTCTTTTAAGGGAGGCGTTTATAAACATTTACTAGCAAAGTTTAATAGATAATATTTGTCTCTTACACCCCATTCACACATGCGCGACGTGTCATATGACTTTGGACACCAAGTCATGCCTCATGTTTTCCAATGGTAACCATTCATATATATGCAACCTAAAGTCATAGCAACTTCATGCACTACTTTGGCCTGACTTTCATGCAACTTCAGGGCCATAGAATTCAATGTTTACCCTCAAAAGTTGCATGAAAGTCATACCTGAATGTTTTACATGCAACAGTGGGTCAGACTTTGCAGAGAGACAACAAGTCACATCCAAGTCACACCCATCCAAAGTTGCGTCAAAGTTGTACCAAAGTTACACTCCAAAGTCTCACGACTTTGGTGTCGTACAAGTGTGAATGGAGCCTTAGTAATTTGATGGATTTGCTATACACTCAATGTGTATTTTGCAAATGTGACAGCTGGAAATAATCAGACAAATGTTTAAATATTTCAGCAGAAACTGGACAAACTTTGAACAAATAGAGCTTACGTGGGGTTCCCCCCAAATATCCATTCCAGAACCTTCAGGGGACGGGGTCACGTGACGGGTAGCCCTGCCTCACCAATATAAGAAATGTCACAGCTTCAGCAGTGTCATTCGCCGGGCTGCTGGATACCGACAACGTTGGAGCGGGAGCCGGACCAAGAGTGGATTACCACTGCTGGATTTTTATTTATTTTTTATTATTAATAAAGGACTTTTTTCCACGGTGTGTGTGTGTGTTTTTACAACTATTTACACTTCCTTCATGAAATGGTAGGGGTACAATGTACCCCATTACTAATTCACATAGGGGGGGCAGGATCTGGGGGTCCCCTTTGTTAAAGGGGTCTTCCAGATTCTGATAAACCCCCCGCCCCCAGACCCCCACAACCACCGGCCAGGGTTGTGGGAATGAGGCCCTTGTCCCCATCAACATGGGGACATCCTCCCCATGTTCAGGGCATGTGGCCTGGTACGGTTCAGGAGAGGGGGGGCCGCACTCTGTCCCCCCTCTTTTCTGCGGCCGGCCAGGTTACGTGCTTGGATAAGGGGTCTGGTGTGGATTTTTGGGGGAACTCTACGCCATTTTAAAAAATAATTTGAGGTGGAGTTCCCCTTAAAATCCACACCAGACCTGAAGGGTCTGGAATGGATATTTGGGGGGAACCCCACGTCATTTTTTTTAAATTGACGGCGGGGTTCCCCTTAATATCCATACCAGACCTGAAGGGTCTGGTAATTGAATTTGGGGGGACCTCCACGCTTTTTTTTTTTATGAATGAATTCTCTCTGAATTACCGGGAGCCAACAATTTATTATAGTCACAATAAAAATCGCAGATCACCGCCATTCGTAGTAAAAAAATAAATATATATAAATAAAAATGCCATAAATCTATCCCCTATATTGTAGATGCTATAACTTTTGCGCAAACCAATCAATATACGCTTATTATGTTTTTTTTACCAAAAATATGTAGAAGAATACATATCGGTCTAAACTGAGGAAACTAATAGTTTTTTTTTTTATTGTGATATTTATTATAGCACAAAGTAAAAAATATTGTGTTTTTTTCAAAATTTGCACTCTAAAAAACGCAGGGGTGATCAAATACCACCAAAAGAAAGCTCTATTTGTGGGGAAAAACAAAAAATTGGTCTGGGCAGGAAGGGGGTGAAAGTGCCCTGTATTAACGTGGTTAAAAACTGTCCACACTAAGCAGGGGAACACACCGTGGCCAGTTCTCTATGCTGGGAACATAAGTATGCTCTCCTCCAATGATCAGACTTGTCCTGACATGCCCCTGTTGCACAGCCATTGACTGGAAAACTCACTTTGCTGCTGCTTCTCCTCCTCCCAGTTCCGGGTCTCTCTGGTTTTGCTGGGGCACAGGGAGCCATTGGCTCCCAGTGCTGTCAATCAAAGCCAGTGGCAAGGGAGCAGAGCGGGGCAGAGTCCCATCGTCTGTGTAAATGGACACAGCAGCGGGGCTTGGATGCACACTTGCACAGCACTGGATCGAATGAGGGCATAGCTAAGTAAAAGAAGGGGGGGGTGAGGGGGGATGCTGACACCTAAACATGTTTTACCTTAATGCAAGGAAGATAAAAAATGTTTAGGCTTTATAACCACTTTAGGAACCTACATGTGAGATATTCATGCAGTAAAGTGGTCTGTGGTTTCTGACTTAAAAAAGTTGGCTATTTTTGTGAAAATGTTCCTTTTTCAATGTGTAAGAGAGATTATATACTTACAGAAAATATTCTGAATTGTCTGTATTTATTTTTACTACCCATGATTTGCTAGTATCCAATGAATTTATGGTTGTCTAGAATGCATTGATTTTCTAAGTGCCATTGGCATTTGTATGTAATTGGTCTCCCATAAATGAAGAATATTTATTTTCTGCTTCTGAAAACCGTTTGCAGCAACAGATGAGGTTTTTGACAGTTCAAAAATGACCTTATTATACTGTGATTTCTGATATTTTTTATATGGTGTTTTAAAATGTAGTCAATGTGGAACATCTACCCATATCTCACAGACCAATAGTCAAGCACCATATAATGTGTATTTCATATAAAAGGACATTACCCTGGCTTATTTGTTGCTTCACAATGTAATGATTGTTGCAGCTGGTAAACTTGAAATACATAGACTCTTTTTCATTTGAGCCTTGTGTTCACCTTTTATTTTCTTTATTTAGGATAGGATACACATCACTGTGAGTATTGCAAAACACAGCAATAAAAATGTATCAAACAGCACATACTGTAACACTATATACCAAACCTCAAATAGATTATAACAGGTCATTTAAGTAGTCTAGTTAACTAAACCCAGTAAGAAAAATATATAAATATTGGGGTGAAAATTGTGTTAATCTTGTACAAAATCATATATAAATATCCCCCACATTTTCTTTGTATTTGTTTTTACCCTTTTTAATCATTATTTGTGTACTATGACTTAAAAACGTTATTCTTATGCCCATAAGAAAAAATTCTGGCTAAATCAGCAGAATTTTTCTGATGTTTTCAGAGAAAAGAAAAATGCCTATTTTTTATCCATTTGATCAATGACTTTATAACAAATATGTCTCTTGTAGTCCTGGTTCCTTGTTCTTTTCTTTGCCCCCAGTTAAAGTGGATGTAAACCCTCCATACACTCAGTGAAGTGAACAGCCTCAGATGATACACAGAAATTAACCAAATCTCCCTACATAGGTTTTATATGTATATCTGCTGTCTTCACATTTATATACGGTTTAGAAAGTTGAGATCCTGTTAGGAGATTTTCTCTTCCTGGTTAACACAGAGTGTGATGTCTGGGCATACAGCCAAGATAGCTAATATTACTGATTGGAGTAAAGGCACACACCCCTCTCCTCATAGGCAGAGACTCTCAGAGCTTTTTTGTAATAGGGACTGCTCTCTGCTAATCTGTTTTAGAAACCTCCTTTGACAAAAGATTCTGGCTGCTTTTGTCTAAAAAGTCAAAAAATATGTCAGAAGTTCTCAGGCTGATAACAGGGGAACCGTTCAGAAGAGAGCTATAAGACAGTTCATTGAAAATAGATATGTAACTTTGTAACAAAATACTACAGATATATGTGCTCAACTTAAATTTCATGAATCGGGTTTACATCCACTTTAAGGCTAATCACCTGATATTTCTGTAACTATCACAGTACGTATGGGTATCATCCACTAGATTTTTGCCTCACCTTTATACTGCTATAATAAGCTATAAGACGCAATAGCATAAAAAATGCATGTATAATGCAATAACATAAATATTATAAAGTGTTTAAATCTAAACTCCAGATTACCTTCAGTATTTTGTTAGTTGTAAAGGCTCTTCTGTAATGAAAATGCATACTCTGATTTCTACACACTGCAAGCTTCTCACAAGATATGCAGCATCTTCTAGCTATCTTCTCCTCAGCTTTACTGTCCCTAGCCCACCCCTTTCATTTTCATATTAGATTTCAGTTGTTTCATTCATGGAAGCTCAGCATGACATATGGGCAGTGCCGAGACAATGTCATCTGGTGCCCAGGGCGACCCCCCCTGCTGTGAAAGCTACAGCGCCTACAAACGATGGGATCTATACTGGAAAAAAAAATGTTATACTAGTATTAGCGGTGATCAGCGACTTAGACATGGTTCACACTGCGGCAACTTGTCAAACGACTTAGGCCCCTTTCACATGGACAGGTCCGCCTGTCAGTTTTGATGGCAGACCTGAACGGCTGCTCCATGCATCTCTATGGCCGTCGGATGTTAGCAGAGACATGTCCTCTGACATTCGACCCAATCCGATCCGCTAAAAACAGATGTATGGGTATATGTCCCCATCCGTCCATGGCGGATCGGGTAAGATCTGATGAAAATGGACATGCTGTCCATTTTCATTAGAACGCTCCATAAAATACAGCAGCACCTGATAAAGCCCCTCCCCGCTCAGTAAGCAGAGAGGAGCTTGTCATTCGTCAGCTCAGCAGGGATCTGCGGACAGATCTCCTGCTGAGCTGACGGGAGCAGGCGGACTCTGTAGCGACGGAGTCCGCCTAGTGAGAAAGGAGCCTTAGTCGCCTGACAAGTCACACCCCATTCAGTGCAATGAAACTGACTTGATAGCGAAATCAGGCTGTATGCGGAGCACACAACCAGATATTGTGTCTCTGAGGCCGGGTACACACGGGCAAACATGTACGATGAAACCGGTCCGTCGGACCGTTTTCACCGTACATGTCTGCCCGGGGACTTCTGTACGATGGCTGTACTAACCATCATACAGAAGTCCGCGCGTAAACAATACGCGGCGCGGGGCGTCAAAGTCATTCGACGCATGCGAGGGACGGCGGGCGCTCGGACATGTACGGTAGGTCTGTACTGACGACCATACATGTCCGAGCGGGCAGGATTCCAGCGGACGGTTTTAAAACAAGTCAAGGAATATTTGCCCGCTGGGAAAAGGCCCGGCGGGCAAATGTTTGCTGGAATTCTGCCCGCTCGCGCCTACACATGACCGAACATGTATGCTGAAATTAGCCCGAGGACCAGTTTCAGCATACAGTACATATTTGGTCGTGTGTACGGGGCCTCATAGTAACACATTTCCTCTCAGTGATATAATGCATCTTATCAGAAAATTCACTCACCTTCCATTCGATTCCCATTTATTCAATAACTAAACACCACCATCCTGTAAGTTCTCATCTCAGCTCCCCAGCATGACTGGCTTGTCGACGCCCCCACAGGGTCAAAAGCTCTCACAAACAGCAGGTGATTGGCTGCAGCATAAGACCTCCTCCATAGGAAGTGATGAACAGGGATATTTAGATACATACAATATAATACCAATGCAAAACAACAGCAGCATAATACAACAATAATACAATAACCAATGAACACAGTTACTGATGAGGGGAGCTTATCTGCAGGGGCATGCTCATGCCACCATATTTGTGTTGATCAGAGGCGACAAGAGCACACATCCGCTAAACCGATAATGCGTTTACAGAGTGGACACATCCCCACAGGCGAATGTCTGTGCATCACACAGGGGCCCTTTCGCCGGCCGACATCCCCACTCCGCAAACACCCTTCTCCAAATCAGGAAATTTATCTCAACCAGTCTCAGACTGCCCCTGTCAGCTCTTTAGAGTGGGTTGCGGAAGTACTAACACTGGGTGACACTATGACAATACATATTAAATACATCTTCATAAAATTTCCACAACAGACTCAAGTCACTCAAGTCAAAGTGATCATTCCCTCTGTACAGAGCACTCTGTTGATTGTCAACACAGAGCTTTGGGCTGTGATTGGACACAGCCGATCAGCACCTCCCAGCCATGAATAATTGTCTGGGATCTCATGACAGACTCTCGCTGTGTACAATCAAGTAGGTGAGAGGAGCATGCACCCGAAATAGGCAGTGACGTGTGGGTACGCCCCGGTGCCTGCAGCTGCCACCAGCGGGGGGGGTTAGCAAGTGGTTAATTAACAATGGTATTGGTAATAAGCAGCAGGAAGGGAGTTGATACACTGTCACTGATGCATTAGTGGCAGTTAATTAACCACTTTGTGCTGCATTAGTGGCACCAGTGTCCGTGTTTATTAACCCACTGGTGCCACTAATGCAGTACAAAGGGGTAATTAACTGCCACTGGCCACTAATGCATCAGTGACACTGCATATTACCAATACCATTGCTAATTAAGCAAACCACCCCCCACTGCTACCCCCTTTAGCTGCATAGGCAGTGGTTGGGGGTGCACACTTATTGCAGCCATGTTGTTTAGTGTCATGGCAGGAATTACACACTGCATTGCTTTTTGCTTCCACCCACTGAGTACAACCCACTGACCAAGATTTGAATTGCATATGACCGGCCTTACTGTTCACTTCCACTATCACAGGAGTGAGCACTTTATCTGATTCAATCCTCTCACTTGCCTTTTCTCTGCCCCGGCACAGTAGCTTTGACGGAGCTCGCTTCAGTGATAGTGATTACTTTATATTTGAAAATCTCAGTGTTAAGTGACTATGAACTAACTTTCAGGTACTATTAACTGCAATGATTGTCTAACAGGGGAACAAAAGCCAGATTGTTTGGTGAGAAGGATCATTAAGTAATCAATAGGTAGTAACGTTGAGGTTGCCAGGCGATGGGAGTAGAAAGTGTCCTTGTGGCAAGCTATTTGACTAAGCTATCATAAGGTTGTCATCAACAGTCTCTTACTTTTGAATGTTTTTTTTTTTATGTATATAATTCTCTGCTCTATTGCTGAATGTTTTATCTGGGGAGAGACAGATAGTTTTTTCTTTCATTTTCCAAATACAAATATTTTATAGTGTTGCACTGTCAGCAAGGGTCAGATAACATGCTTTTTTCGTGATGGCTCTCAATTTTGCAGTGATTGCATGTTGGATTGGTTTTCAATTGTTTTTTATTTCTTGAAGAGAAATATACTCAAGTAGGAGTGAATATCTGCGTTTGCTGGTGCTCATAGTAAGAAAGTAAAAAATAGCAAACATTGGACTTTTATTGTCTTGTACATGAATGCCTGAGAGATGACAACAAAACATAAACTTTTTTTATGTTAGTCCCATATGCCACATTTAGTACTGTACCTGGACAGAAAACGTATTACACGGACACATTCAACGGGTGGTGGTAAATAGTGAGTGGACATGTGCACACTGAAATATTTTGTTTCGGAGTTTCGTTTTCATCCGAAAAATAAATTTATTTACTTACTCCCGAAATTTGTTTTCATTTAATTTTTCGTTAAAAAATGCATTCGTCCGAAAATCCAAATTAATTAACCACTTGCCGACCTCCTCTTGTACATATACGTTAGCAGAATGGCACGGACAGGCACATGTACGTACCGGTACGTCCTCTGCTTGACGTGGGTCGGGGGTCCGATCGGGGCCCCCCCCCGGCACATGCGGCGGTCGGTAAGCCTCGGGGAGCGATCTGGGACGACGGCGCGGCTATTCGTTTATAGCCGCCCCGTCGCGATCGCTCCCCTGAGCTGAAGAACGGGTAGAGCCGTATGTAAACACGGCTTCCCCGGGCTTCACTATGGCGGCGCATCGATCGAGTGATCCCTTTTATTAGGGAGACTTGATCGATGATGTCAGTCCTACAGCCACACCCCCCTACAGTTGTAAACACACACAAAGTGAACCCTAAATGTTACAGCGCCCCCTGTGTTTAACTCCCAAACTGCAACTGTCATTTTCACAATAAAGAATGCAATTTAAATGCATTATTTGCTGTGAAAATGACAATGGTCCCAAAAATGTGTCAAAATTGTCCGAAGTGTCCGCCATAATGTCGCAGTCACGAAAAAAATCGCTGATCGCCGCCATTAGTAGTAAAAAAAATAAAAAAAAATGCAATAAAACTATCCCCTATTTTGTAAACGCTATAAATTTTGCGCAAACCAACCGATAAACGATTATTGCGATTTTTTTTACCAAAAATAGGTAGAAGAATACGTATCAGCCTAAACTGAGGGAAAAAAACATTTATATATGTTTTTGGGGGATATTTATTATAGCAAAATTGTCGCTCTATTTTTGTTTATAGCGCAAAAAATAAAAACCGCAATGGTGATCAAATACTACCAAAAGCAAGCTCTATTTGTGGGGAAAAAAAGACGCCAATTTTGTTTGGGAGCCACGTCGTACGACTGCGCAATTGTCTGTTAAAGCGAAGCAGTCCCGAACTGTAAAAACCCCTTGGGTCTTTAGGCAGCATATTGGTCCGGTCCTTAAGTGGTTAAGGTCGAATCTGTCATTGAAGGCTTATGGTGTCTGTCGAATGTTCTAAGAAGATTCGACGGAATCTTTAAAAAAAATGAGATTCAAAGGAATCTTACAAGAAAAAAAAAAAGGAGATTCGACAGAATCTTTAAAAAAAAAAACCTGGGGGGGTTTAACGTATGCATGTAAAATAGCGTATTTTTCCCGTACTCAGAACCGTCTCTGCACAAAGTGTAATTTCTGAAGGAAAAAAGTAATTAAAAATCACTTGCCCAGTGAATTGTCGGCTCCCGGCAATTCAGAGAGAATTCATTTATAATAATAAAAAAAAAGAGTGGGGGTCCCCCCAAATTCAATTACCAGACCCTTCAGGTCTGGTGTGGATTTTAAGGGGAACTCCACCCCAAATTAAAAAAAAAATGGTGTGGAGTTCCGCCAAAAATCCACACCAGACCCCTTATCCGAGCACGCAACCTGTCCGGCCGCAGAAAAGAGGGGGGACGAGAGAGTGCCCCCCCCTCCTGAACCGTACCAGACCACATGCCCTCAAAATGGGGAGGATGGCCCTTATGTTGATGGGGACAAGGGCCTCATCCCCACAACCCTTGCCCGGTGGTTGCGGGGGTCTGCGGGCAGGGGGCTTATCAGAATCTGGATGACCCCTTTAACAAAGGTGACCTCCAGATCCTGCCCCCCTATGTGAATTGGTAATGGGGTACATTGTACCCCTACCATTTCACTAAGGATGTGTAAAAAACACACACACACCGTGGAAAAAAGTCCTTTATTAAAAAAAAAAATAATCCAGCGGTGGTAATCCACTCTTGGTCCCCGCTCCAACTTTGTTAGTATCCAGCGACGGGTGATATCCTCTCTGCCGGGGTCCATGAGATGTCCAACCAGGTCTGGCATCCAGAGCACAGCATCGCCGGCCGCCTGTCCGGCGAATGACATGGCTGGAGCTAGTGTCATTTCTTATATTGGTGAGGCGGGCCACCAGTCACGTTACCCCGTCCCCCTCTGACGCACCCTCTGCTATGTCAGTGGGGAAGCCCAGGCTTCCCCCTTGCGTCAGAGGGGGGCGGGGTCACCGTGACGGATGGCCCCGCCTCACCTATATAAGAAATGTCACTAGCTCCAGCCGCGTCATTCGCCGGGCTGTCTCCGGTGGAGACAGGCGGCCGGCGATGCTGCGCTCTGGATCCCGGACCTGGATGGACATCTCATCGCTGGACCCCGGCGGAGAGATCACCCGGATACCAACAACGTTGGAGCGGGGACTGAGAGTGGATTACCACCGCTGGATTATTTTTTTTTATAAAGGACTGTTTACCATTACCAATTCACATGGGGGGGCCAGGATCTGGGGGTCCCCTTTGTTAAAGGCGTCTTCCAGATTCTGATAAGCCCCCCGCTCGCAGACCCCCACAACCACTGGGCAAGGGTTGTGGGGATGAGGCCCTTGTCCCCATCAACATGGGGACATCCTCCCCATGTTAAGGGCATGTGGCCTGGTATGGTTCAGGAAGGGGGGCGCTCTCTTGTCCCCCCCTCTTTTCTGCGGCCGGCCAGGTTACGTGCTCGGATAAGGGGTCTGGTGTGGATTCTTGGGGGAACTCCATGCCATTTTTTTTTAATTTGGTGTGGAGTTCCCCTTAAAATCCACACCAGACCTGAAGGGTCTGGAATGGATATTTGGGGGAACCCCCACGTAATTTTTTTTTAAATTGACGGTGGGGTCCCCCATAATATCCATACCAGACCTGAAGGGCCTGGTAATTGATTTTGGGTGGACCCCCACGTTTTTTTTTTTTTTTTTTTCAATGAATGAATTCTCTCTGAATTGCCGGGAGCCGACAATTCATTATAGCCGTGAGTCATTTTTAAATGACTTTTTTTCCTTCAGAAATTACACTTTGTGCAGAGACAGTTCTAAATACGGGAAACATGCGCTATTTCACACGCATACTTTACAGTTGTTTTTAGCTACTTCATGTTAAAACGATAACGAAAATACCTGAAATTCGGACGAAAATGCATTCGGACAAAAATTAATGCACATGTCTAATAGTGAGTACTCGGAATGGTCTGGTGTGATAAGTGGGGTCCCCCCCCCCAAGGATCTGTCCTGGGACCAATTCTGTTAAATGTATTTATAAATGTTATAGAGATTGGTATAATTAGCTTATTCTCAGAGTTTGCTGATGATACAAAGCTAACCAGGGCAATCATTTTACAGGAGGATCTCAATAAAATAATAGGATGGGCAACTGAATGGCAAATGAGGTTTAATGTTGAAAAATGTAAAGTAATGGATTTAAATGCTAAAAATACGAACGCAAGTTACTTGTTCGTGTGAGAACCACTGGGGGCAATCCAGGATGAAAAAATATCTGGGGGTCCTAGTAGATGATAGGCTCATCAATGGCATGCAATGTCAAGCTGCTGCAAAAAAAACAAGCCAAATATTAGCATGCATAAAAAAAGGGATTTACTCAAGAGATAAAATTATAATCCTGCCACTTTACAAAACTCTGGTCCAGCCGCATCTTGAGCATGCTGTCCAGTTTTGGTAACCAGTATTCAGGTAGGATGTGCTGGAACTGGAGGGAGTCCAGAGAAGGGCAACAGAGCTAATAAGGGGACCGGAGGACCTTACTTATGGGGAACGACTACAAGCATTAAACTTATTTTCTCTGGAAAAGAGGCACTTGAGAGGAGATATGATAGCGTTAAACAAATACTTTAACCACTCACGGACCGCCCGTTTTATGACGGTGCTTTGAAGAGGGGTATTGTTGTTATGGCAGCAGCTAGCTGGTATTTCTTTGGCGGGCAGTCCGCCTCAAGATAAAAATGGTCTCTGTGGCAGATTCACCGCAAGATCGCTTTTATCGGCGGTGGGAGAGGGCCCCCCTCCCGCCACTCTCTGCCACTTACCAGAGCTGCCAGCAGTGGCGAAGGCGTTGTGTCTGCTCTCTGGCTTGGCACAGACTCAAGTGAGGGGAAGATGGCCCCCACAGTCTCCATAGCAGAGCAGAAGCGACATTAAATAACATTCAATAAATTTTTATTGCATTTTAGTGTATATATGAGATCTTTTTGATCCCAGATCTCATATTAAACCACTTAAGGACCCCTTCACGCCGATATATGGAAGAATGGCACGGCTGGGCACTGTACATGCTCGCGACCCAGTCCGAAGCTCCATGACCGCGCCCGCGGGACCCGCGGACCCGATCGCAGCCGGTGGCCTGCGATCAGTCTCAGGAGCTGAAGAACGGGGAGAGGTGTGTGTAAACACACCTTCCCGTTCTTCATTGTGGCAATGTCAGTGATTGTTTGTTCCCTGATATAGGGAAAGACGATCACTGACGTCACACTTCCCCTACAGTTAGAAACATATATGAGGTCACACTTAACCCCTACAGTGCCCCTAGTGGTTAACTACTAAACTGCAATTGTAATTTTCACAGTAATCAGTGCATTTTTTTAGCACTTTTCGCTGTGAAAATGACAATGGTCCCAAAAATGTATCAAAATTGTCCGATGTGTCCGCCATAATGTCGCAGTCACGAAAAAAAATCTCTGATCGCTGCCATTAGTAGTAAAAAAAAAATTATTAATAAAATGCCATAAAACTATCCCCTATTTTGTAAATGCTATAATTTTTGCGCAAACCAATCGAAAAAAGCTTATTGCGATTTTTTTGTACCAAAAATAGGTAGAAGAATACGTATCGGCCTAAACTGAGGAAAATTATTTTTTTTTATCTCTTTTTTGGGGATATTTATTATAGCAAAAAGTAAACTTTTGTTTATAGCATAAAAAAATAAAAACCCACAGAGGTGATCAAATACCACCAAAGAAAGCTCTATTTGTGGGAAAAAAGGACGTGTATTTTTTGTTTGGGAGCCACGTCGCACGACAGCGCAATTGTCAGTTAAAGCAACGCAGTGTCAAATCGCAAAAACTGGCCAGGTCCTTTACCTGCATATTGGTCTGGGTCTTACGTGGTTAAGAAGTCCTGTCATGCTTTATTTCTATTACAAGGGATGTTTACATTTTTAAAAGAACAGCGTAAAAATAAAAAATAAAAAGGTATAATAAATAATAAAAAAATTAAAAATGTTAACGCGCCCCATCCCACCGAGCTCACGTGCAGAAGCAAATGCATACTTGAGTAGCGCCAGCATATGAAAATGGTGTTCAAAGCACTCATGTGAGATATCACCGCAATTTTCACGCATCTTCACTGGCCTCACGATTCGATTATGATTATCATATCCACGATTCGATTCTGCGATGCATCACGATGCATCACGATTGCTGCGCATGGTTTTCATCCAAAAAATTCAAGCAGTCAAGCAGTCAGTAGTCAGTGGCGGCTGGTGCTCTAAATATTTGGGGGGCGCAAACAAACTGAAAAAAAACTTCAATTGCAGCCACTGTGCCCATCAAATGCTGCCACTGTGCCCTTAAAATTGCCAACACTGTGCCATTTAATGCCGCCACTGTGCCCAAAAATTGGCACCACTGTACTACAAATCAAACACAGCTACTGTACCCGTCAATTGCTGACACTGTGCCCATTAATTTCTGCCAGTGTTTTCATCAATTGTCACTGTGCCATCAATTGCCGCCACTGTGCCCATCAATTGCCACCACTGTGCCCAAAAATTGCCACCACTGTGCCCAAAAATGGCAACCACTGTGCCACAAAAATCAAACTCAGCTACTGTACCTATCATTTGCTGCCACTGTGCCCATCAATTGCTGCCAGTGTTCTCATCAATTGCCACTGTGCCATCAATTGCCACCACTGTGCCATCAATTGCCGCCACTGTGCCATCAATTGACGCCACTGTGCCCATAAATTTCCACCACCGTACCCATAAATTGCCACCACTGTGCCATCAAACGCAGCTACTGTACACATCAATTGCTGATAATGTGCCCCTTAACTGCCACTACTATGCCCATCTATTGCTGCAAGTGTGTCCATCAATTGCTGCTTCTGTGCCGTGCCCCGTCAAATGCTGCCAGTGTGCATCCCCCAACTAAGTACCTGATGATGATGATGACGACTCTCCTGCAGCCTGTGAGGGGGACTGAAGGACGGAGGACAACAGCTGCCGTCTGGTGTCTCGAAGCAGCCTGTTGTAAGGAGGACAGAGGCAGCCTGTGTGTGTTCACTGCACACCGTGTGAGGTGAGCCAAGAAGGAAGGCTCTAGGGAGTCGGGACCGGGTCATGACTCCGAGTTGGGGGACACTCGCTCCACGTGTCGCGCTTGTTGACGCTGGGCGGCTGGGGATGCCATCAGCGGGGGGTGGAAAAAGAGGCGCGGCTAACGCTCATGGATCTTTCAGCTGCTTTCGGAACAGGGCATATACTGGCGCACGGGTGACGCCATTACATAATCGATTTATGCAAGTCGTAGCATTTTGGGTGGTCGAATCTCGATATATCAATGCTACGATTAATTTCAACACCCTTATAATACACACACACACATTATATATATATATACAGTATAATGTTTGGGGGTTCTAAGTAATTTTCTAGCAAAAAAACAATTTTTTAACTTAAACACCAAATCTCAGAGAGAGTTTCGGTCCTTAAGTGGTTAATAGTGATTCTAACATAGATGTCAGGAGTCAGGGAAGAGGCCGATCATTGAGACGATGCCGCTTGTGGCTAAGTGCAGGGCTTCCCTGGAAGTGATACAGGGAGAGCAGTGCCCAAAGGTGCAAGGTTTGCCAGGTGTTGCTGGTGATGAGCCAGCCACATGGAGAAAACTGAGAGTTACTGGGATGACTCATAGGGCCTCTGAGTGCTCTGTTCAGGTAGATATCTCCAGGCAAACCCAGGAACGGAAGGTGAAGACAAGCCACGGGTCATACACGTGAGATCAGTCCATAAGTATCAAATGTGGTAGCATGCTTAAATAGCCCCGGACGAAAGTGTTTCTCGTCGTAAACCAGCCCGACGAGAAACACGACGAGAAAATTGAGACTCCCTACGAGAAAAAAGAGAGCATGGTCTCCTTTTTTTCTCGTCGAGATCCACGACAGTTTTTTCAACGAAAAACATACACAAAACCGTTTTTCTCTGCAAAAAAACTCTGCCGGCAGTTTTCTTGATGGTTTTTGCAGAGGAAAATGGATGTGTGTGCGTGACATAATACTCACATTAGGGATTTGAACTGTTTTGCCAGCATGTGTGTTTTTTCTGATATTGCAGGCCTCCCCTATCACCCCTTGCATCCGATCTGACCTAGGAAGGGACTTTTCCCCTTCTGCCATAGCCAATTTAAAGTGATTGTAAAGGTAAAATAAAAAATAAATAAAAATTAACACACATGTCTATACTTACCTGCTCTGTGCAATGGAATTGCACAGAATGGCAGCAAACTTTCTCTATGTGGGTCCCCTGGCAGCACTCCTGGCCCCTCCCCTCTGTCCAGTGTCACTATGGGAAGCTGCTTCCCAAATTGCAAAATAGAGGACTTTTCTAACATGGGGTAAACTACACTATTGAATATTTTCTCTGTTGCCAAGTGCACCTTTTTATGTTCTAGCATGATTTTTGTAGACTTGTCCACAGGGATAGAACTTTTTGACTCTGAGAACATATGATAGTGCCACACTGTAATAATATCTGACATCTACACTAGGCCAGGCTGCTTGCCCATTTGCCAAATTGCCAATGGAGGGAATTTTGCCTCCAGCTATTTTACAATTTGTACTTTTACCTTGCAAGCACACAAAACACAATGTCATACAAAGTAAATATTTCTCTTGATAAACATCAATTAAAGGGGGATATGAACACCATCTAAAATTTCATAAGTGGTCCATATAGTGTACTTGGTATAGAGTTTTTTTATTTTCAGGTCTTTGCAGATCACAAGAGGGCACTCTTTACATTTGGAGGGAAATAAATTTACCTGCACATACAAAAAGGCTTCTTCATAGTAAGAGCTGTGAAAATGTGGAATAGACCTCTCAAGAGCTAGTTATGGCAAGCTCAGTGAATGGTTGAAAAAAAGAGCTAGATACATTAATAATTGCACACAATATAACTGGATATTACTATTTATACCAGAGATTGTTTATCCCGGGAATATCAAATTGCCTCCTGGGGGATTAGGAAGAACTTTTTTCCACCATTGAAATTAGTTGAGTCATGTACAAGTTTATTTTTACTTCCTCTGGATTAACTGCGGGTAAAGAATTGTGTATATGAAGATTTCCTATTTGTTTATTTTTCTATTAGTTGAATTAGATAGACTTGTTTCTTTTGTCAACTAGACTAACTATGTAACTACATGCATGCAAAGAATAAATATGCTTTTGAACAAGAGCAGTAGCTAGCATCCACCCCACAAAAAAACAAAAAAAACAAAAAAATGCTTAGCTTCCCAAAAAAAAATTTTTTTAATGAAATTTTTGATTTTTTGGATGGTTGTTTGCTGGTAAAATTCATTTTGGGTCCATTATAGCAAAATAAAGTTCTAATTGGTTTACAAATCTCTAGCATCTAATTAGTTTTAATAAGGGTTGCACAACTTGTTTTTTTCTATGGGTGGGTGCATTTATTTTGTTTTTCAATTAAGTACCCAGGACTGCTCACTACTCATGGACATTACAACAGGTCTTAATTTTTCCGGTTGCTCTAAGGCCCCCCACACTAACCCACCCAGTAACACTAAGCCCCACACTACCTTACCTGTGAGGCTGGGTTCACACTACTACACTACTTTCATCCTACTTTGCTCTGTGTTCAATGTTTCCCTATGAGAGCGTCTTGTAGCGTCCTACACAAGTCGGTCCGACTTTGAAAATGCTCCCTGTACTACTTTTGGTCCTACATTGATCCTACTTCAGGCCCATTGAATATCATTGAAGTCGGACCAAAGTAGTATCCTGTTCATGAAAGTAGGATGGATGTAGGACCAATGTAGGATAAATGTAGGACCAATGTAGCAGAGCAAAGTAGGATGCAAGTAGTGTAGTAGTGTGAACCCAGCCTAAAGCCAATTGACCATCCTACATCAAAAATACAAGTGTTGGAATCATAAAGATATACTATTTTGGAGTAAAATCCTATTATAGGAGGTCAAAGGAGTGGGGCAGAACTGCAATCCATAGAAGCGAGGTTTAACATACCTGTGTTTCGCAAAGTCATGGTTAGCAACAGTGATATCAACCTAAATAAAAAAAAATAAAAAAACAGAAACAACTAAAAAAATGTTGAGTACTCAATTAAAATGTAATTAAACCTGTACAACATTTAAAACAAAATCTATTCTGATGGCACATTCCTTATTAGTGCAATTTTTTGGATACACTTCAGTTTCTTTTTACTGTAGGCGCTATTGTTTTTTACATTATGTGTTTATACAATCATATAATGCAGGCATTGTAGTCTTGTATTTTGCAAGTCACTGTTCTTAGAATAAATTAACCTTCCATTTTCTGAATTTTGCTCAAAAAATCAGATCTATTCATAAATGTAGTCAGAAGCCAAAATGATACACATGCTAGCTTACATTTTACTTTTCTATAACATACTATTATTCATAATATTGCCAGCCTATTAGTTCAATTTACAGAGCTTACATTGCAATTTATTTTATAGAGGTGTCTCTATATTTTTGAATCACCATCTGACAACTTTTATAGGACCTGGGCTTAATACCAACTAGAACAGATACAGCTGCCAGCATTTTAGAGCTTGTAAGATAGATCATAGTGTCTAAGGAACAGATTCTGTTAAGCAATAGACTTTTTATTACATGCTATTTAGTACAAGACCAACATTTTAAGAGAAGAGAGCACTGTATTTTAGAAAAAAGCATGTTGCTTGCATGTTATTTAATTAAACGGATCTATTACTGTACTACCAGGTGCCTAGTTATTGCTAAGAAATATTTTAGCTGTCAGTGGTAGAAATAATAACACAACATACACATCATAAGCTTGAGACTTATACTTACTTTTTGAAAGTAAGTAATTTAGATAAAACTGTTTTTAGATTAACATTCACACCACATTACATTTTTCCCAGCATGACTAAAATAAAATAGCTATATTATCTCCCTGGTTTATCAGATGTACATAATGCATAAATATGTGCATAAACCATGAATATGATATGTTATGAAAAGTCTCTGAAGCATACTGAGAGATATATATGAAAAAAAAAAAAATAGCAAAAAAATAAAGGACTAGCAATAGGAAATTGGAGGTGCTGCCAATATCAACAAATACATGCTTGTAATTCATTACTATCCCAACTGTGTTCAAATTCCAGATGATTTTAAGGGACCCTTATACTTCTGGAATTCATCATACAAAAACAGAGCATTGAATCCTTTTGCTTTCATTCATATTTGCATAATTGAACACCACCTCTATATACTTAGTGTGGGTGGAAGCAGTGGCGGCTGGTGCTCACATTTTTGGGGGGGCGCAAACAAAAAAAAAAAAAACAATTGCAGCCTCACTTTGCCCATCAAATGCAGCCACTGTGCCATCAATTGTCACCACTGTGCCATGCCATTAAACGCAGCCACTGTGCCATGCCATCAAACGCAGCCACTGTGCCATCAATTGTCACCACTGTGCCATGCCATCAAATGCAGTTACTGTGCCATGCCATCAAACGCAGCCACTGTGCCATCAATTGTCACCACTGTACCATGCCATCAAACGCAGTCACTGTGCCATGCCATCAAATGCAGCCACTGTGCCATCAATTGTCACCACTGTGCCATGCCATCAAACGCAGCCACTGTGCCCATCAATTGTCACCATTGTGCCCTTTAATTGTCGCCACTGTGCCAGTTGATGCCACTGTGCCCTTTAATTGTCCCCTTTTTAGAAGCAGTGATTTTAATGATAAATTTGCTCAAAACTTAAGGCTGTTGTCTTTTATTTTTCATCCGGATCTCTCTATCCAAATATTCGGGTGTCGTGCCAGTAAATTTCAATCTAGTAGGTTGGCAACACTGCTGGACTTTTATGGAAAAACTTTATATAATACACATTAGGGATCAACCAATTATCTGTGCAGCTGATTATCGGAGGCCGATATTCACTTTTTTAGAAGAATCGGTCAAAGAACTGACCGATATTACCGATATTGTTTCAAGGGGTTTTACCGGAGTGATGCATGCAGATGCATGCATCACCCCGATACCGTTCTTTAGAGTGGACGGTCGGCTTTATTGTAATAACAAACTAAGCTACTCAGCAGCCGCTTGGCTGTTATTACAAGCAGCGGGAGGGGACATCCCACCAGGAGGCCCAAGCAACCAGCCAGCACATCTGCCGGCTGGCCGAAGACGTAATCCGGAAGCAATGTCATGACATCACTTCTGGATTACTGGCATCTAAAAAGTATTCAAAAACCCCAATCTTGACGTTTTGTATACTTTGAAGTGCAGAGGAGGAGTTTGGGGTCTTATACTGATTTCTCCATAAAGAGTACCTCTCACATGCCTATTACTGTCACAAGGGATGTTCACATTCCTTGTGACAGAAATAACAGTGATAAAAAAAAAAAAAAACATGTACATTTTTTTTTTTTTATGTACAAATATCGGCAAAAAATATTGGCTATCGGCAGGAGAGGTAGCCGAAATATCCGTAGTG
Organism: Rana temporaria; assembly: GCF_905171775.1. Taxonomy (NCBI): domain Eukaryota; kingdom Metazoa; phylum Chordata; class Amphibia; order Anura; family Ranidae; genus Rana; species Rana temporaria. The sequence goes on from NC_053493.1 coordinate 204,079,500, forward strand.
TATCGGCACAGAAAAAACAATATTGGTCAATCCCTAATACACATACTACAGAATTTTCACAAAGTCCCTAGTGAGGTGCCACTAATGCTGCGTACACACGATCATTTTTCAGCATGAAAAAAAAACGTTGTTTTTCAGCATGTCCAAAAAATGCAGTTTTCCCAACTTCACCATTAAAACGACGTTGCCTACACACCATCGTTTTAAAAAAATTATCTAGCAAAGCGCGGTGATGTACAACACATACGACGGCACTATAAAGAGGAAGTTCCATTCGCTTTGGGCTGCTTTAGCTGATTCCGTGTTAGTGAAAGACGATTCGCGCTTTTCTGTCTGTTACAGCGTGATGAATGTGCTTACTCCATTATGAATGGTAGTTTTACCAGAACTAGCACTCCCATCTCATAACTTGCTTCTGAGCATGCGCAGGTTTTTTACGTCGTTTTAGTCCACACACGATCATTTTTTACAACCCGAAAAACGGCATTGTTTAAAACGACGTTTAAAAATGCAGCATGTTCAGATTTTTTTTTTTTTCGTTTTTCAGAACCCGAAAAATGATGTGTAGCCCACGCACGATCATTTTAAATGACGTTTTTGCCCAAAATGATCATGTGTACGCAGCATAACAGTCCTTAGAGGAGGAAAAGAATATGGTATTAAAAGTAGGATGCATTTGTTGCCTGAAGTCTGAAAGCAGGGGGCAGCTGAGGAACTCTTTACTATAATGAAAATTTACACAAATAAGAAGAGGATGGGAAGATTTTTAAATAGGCATGAAGCAAATTAAACCTCCAGATTCTTTGATTTCTAAGGAAACTCATGGAAAATAAGAGGAGCTGGGAACAAAAACTAGAGTTATGTCTGAATAAGGCTTGTGCTTGAAAATAGCCAATGCATTTGAAACAATCCTATTGCTGCATATCATAAGTGCAGATGGCCTAAAATGGTATTATATTATGAATATAGCATATGACTATTCCAAAGCACCCACTATTAAAAAAGTGTGATGATGCTGTTTGTATAGATACATCTATGTCAGAGCTCAAGCAAAAGCAAGATCTAAGTTTAAAGACAACACAGATTTCATGTTCAGAGATTAAATTGTGTTCAAGAAAAAGCTGCTGGCTGATCCTGATCTAAAAATAGGCAAGGATGTGTTATTCTAAAGAATAAAGGAGATCATGAAACCAAAAGTTGTACCAAAGGGTGTTTTTGCACCTAAATACCTGTGCAAGCTGTTTACTGTGTAAACAAAGTAAAATACCTGCAACTGACAAATATATTACACCAGAAAAGCAAGCTTTAGAAAATACTGAAGCAAAAGTTGCAAACAGTGTGGATGATTTCAGAAACGAAAATAATGTTCAGCTTGGGGAGCAACAGGTAACATGCATGGCAAGAAATAATTTAGCAAAAAGTGTTGGACCAGGATTAGTATGAAAATAAAAAATAAATGTCCAGGACTCTGCTGATTAAAGCGGAGGTTCACCCTAAATTTTGACTTTGGCTCAAGTAAACCTACAGGCATAGACAATAACTAATCCATTTTTTTTTTTAATCGCGATCCTTACCTGAGTACTTCAGCAGTTTCTCTCCTGTCCATCACTATTCCCCGCGGGAGTGGGCATTCCTAATCACAGGCTGTGATTGACGTGCTTCAGATCGGTGCATACTGCGCATCACGAGTTGCCGAAAGAAGCCGAACGTCGGTGCGGCTCTATACGGCACATGCGCACCGACGTTCGGATTCTTTCGGCAACTCGTGACGCGCAGTATGCGCCGATCGGAAGCACGTCAATCACAGCCTGTGATTAGGAACGCCCACTCCCGAGGGAAAGCCGGGGGTGAAAAGAGCCGTGTAACGGTATGTACGAAAAAAACAAAAACAAACTACAGCATACTTTTTTAGGGTGAACCCCCGCTTTAATGTTTTGATACTTATACTTGTACAAGATTGCACACTGATTCCTGACTTGAAGCTGTAAGTATTGGATATAGTAGATGGTTATATTAACAAATTGAACCTAGCAGGAAAAAAGAAAAAATTGTCAATAATGGTGACTGGTGCCCCACTGACATGACAAACCACGCCAAGCTGATCTTTACCCTTTGCTACCTCCATTTACCCAGGGATGGAACTGTTACCCATAAAAGCTGCTAATTTCAGGAGCTAAAGAAGCTACAAACAGCTAATTGAAATATTCAGTTCCCTAAAGTAAGGGCTAAAAATCATAAGAAGTAGGTCTACAGACCAGCGAACAAAAAAGAACTGTTACATACATTTTTTTAAAGCCTAACTCCAGGAATTTTTAAATCCCCTTCTCCAAGCTTATGAAGAATTTAATGTTAATTTTGTCTAAGGTATTATCAAGAACAGAAGATTACCTACCTTACTTAAAGTGATTGTAAAGCTTTAGGAAGGTGCATCTTATGGGGGCACTCGTGCATGCTCGATCCTGAACTGGGCTATTCACATCTATTCAGACACACAGCCAGGATTAGCCCAGCCCCCACCCTCTACTCTACTCACAGGTTTTGACTGACAGCAGCAGGAGCCAATTGCTCCTGCTGCTCTTAGCCAAGCCTATGAGACAGAGAATAGGGGAGAAGAGCTGCTGCAGACATGCACAGGACTGGATGGAGATCAGACTCAGGTGAGTATTTGTGGGGGGCAGGAGAATTACCATTAAAGGGTTTCTTACCTAAATGCTGAAAAAAACTTTTACCTTTACAACCACTTTAACAGTCCAGCAGTCTTCCTCACTAATACCTGTTTTAATAACTGGTCCCTTAAAGACCCCTTCTTGCTTTTGCACAATCGTTTTTGTATTTACCCTCTTACCAGTTCCATTGTGTACAAAGCAGGAATAGCAACAATTTCTGGTCCAGCTCTGTACACAGGATGTAGGAGAACATATGAGTGTCCATTCACAGTGGAGAAAAGGACTGCTGGCTGTCACAGGGTCATGTGTAAGGTAAGCAATCTTCTGTTTTGGACCATCCCCTAGAAAAATTTGCATTATATTTTGCATTCGCACGAGAAGTCAATTTTATTTGTCTCATCTCTTGCCAACTCTTTTGCTTAAAGTGGTTGTTAAGGTTAAGGTTATTAATATTTTTTATTAAATAACAAATTGCACAGAGTGGCCCCGAACCTTCTCTTCTTGTGTCCTCCACTGGCACTCCTGGCACCTCCTCTATGTCCAGTGCCCCCGGAACGGGAAGCCACTAAATGACAGCTACCGGTCAGATGCCATGCTGTTATAAATTGTGAACAAGCCAGCAGGCATCCTGCATAATGTCTTTGACCAAATATGGTCATGACCATTACTGGTCAATGATGTCAGCCAGCATCATTGACCGTTTTGCTGACATTCAGCGTTCACCTGTCATTTAACCTCCCTGGCGGTATGATTATGTCAGCTTTTTGTGTTTCAAAGCGGTACATTAGTTTGCATAGAAATTTGGCATTTTATATTTTAGGCCTGTAGTTCTTAGTAATAACACACTTAAAGCGGGGGTTCACCCAAAAAAAAAAAAACAATTATATTACATCTAGCAGAGCCAGCATAGTAAGGGCATTTACTTTCGGCTGTTTTTTTTTTCTCTGTACATACCTTTATATTCTGTTTTTGGACAGGACTTCAGGGTTCCGATGACTGCGGGACTGGGCGTTTCTATCCTTCCGTTCGATGATTGACGGCTTGTGAAACAGGTGACCTGTCGCACAACGCGCGTCACCAGATGTCGGGAAATAGCCGAGCTGCGAGTCGGCACTATACGGCGCCTGCGCAGTCAGCTCTACACGGCGGGCGAAGGCGCCGTATAGTGCCGACTCGCAGTTCGGCTATTTCCGGAAATCTGGTGACGCGCGTTGTGCGCCAGGTCACCTGTTTCACAAGCCGTCAATCAATGAACGGAAGGATAGGAATGCCCAGTCCCGCAGTCATCGAAACCCTGAGGCAGGAATAGGAATGCCCAGTCCCGGAGTCATCAGAACGCTGAAGCCCTGGACCAAATCAGAATATAAAGGTAAGTACGGAGAAAAAAAAAAAAAACTGCCGAAAGTATATGCCCTTACTATGCTGGCTCTAATGTTAAAAAATTGTTTTTAGGGTGAACCTCCACTTTAAATCTGTCCAAACAAGAATCTAGTAGACAGCTATCATAATGTCTGAAACGCTAAATCTTAAATTATAAAATACAGTATTTATCGGCGTATAAGACACACTTTTCCCCCCTGAAAATAGGGGGCAAATCGCGGGTGCGTGTTATACACCAATATTGTACCTTGGAAAGGAAGGAGGGGGTCGAACTCAGTTGGAATTCATGAGCCGTAAAACCCCTGTTCAGCTCTCACTCAGCTCACACGTCACACACACAGTCCCACCTCCGCCTATGGCATTGGACCAGTGTTCGGTCTATCACAGGAGCTGGTCCAATGCCGATGGTGGAGGTGGGACTGTGTGTGCGTGACTGCTGAGTGAAAGTCGAGTGATAGCAGAACAGGAGATGATGGCTCTGTGATTTCCTGCACTGTCAAGGCTGCATTGATAGTGAGGTTGCAGATGAACATTGAGGCTAAAAAGGGGCATTGGTCAGGCTGCATTGATGAGATGGGCATTGATCAGGCTGCATTGATCAGGCTGCATTGATAAGGCTGCATTGATGAGATGGGCATTGGTCAGGCTGCATTAATAAGATTGGCATTGATAAGGCTGCATTGATGAGATGGCCATTGATCAGGCTGCATTGATGAGATGGGCATTGCTCAGTCTAAATTGATAAGGCTGCATTGATGAGATGGCCATTGATCAGGCTGCATTGATGAGATGGGCATTGATCAGTCTAAATTGATAAGGCTGCATTGATGAGATGGGCATTGATCCGGCTGCATTGATCAGGCTACATTGGTGAGATGTGCTGCACATGGGCATTGATCAGGCTGCATTGATGGGCACTGATCCTTATTTTAAATCAGTTGTTTATTTAAAAAATACTTTTTTCCTGAAACGTTCCTCTTAAAATGTAGGTGCGTGTTATACGCTGATAAATACGGTAATAAATAATAATGATGATGATGATATGGGATTTGTACTGCGCCAAATGCGATCCCTTAGGAAAATAAATTTCCCCACGATTCACTATCAATTCTGCAAGTGTTCTAATTTACTATCACTGTTTTCTAGCTGGTCTCAAACCACTTTTGAGGTAAAGGGACACTTTTTGGTTGCCATCTCAAGTTTACAGGCAGAATGAACAGAGTATATAATATAAAACTGCATGCAGGGCACTGGACAAAGCACTAGGGACAAAAGGGAGGTGAAATGATTTCATACAGTAATGTAATCTGTAAGATTACAGTGTATCGTATGTGTTATGAATTTTTAATTTTTCGAATTTGCTGCCCGGCTCTGCCCCCATGCGTTGCCACACAGGGAACGAAGTCCGGCACACAGAGGCATCAGGCGGAGGACAGAGCCCCCAGACACAGCGGGGGGATATCACAGGATCCTGGGGACAAGGTAAGTACACTGCACCAGGATCGTGAGATGCAATCCCAAGTGTGGCTCGGGGTTACCGCTAATGGTACTGAAATTTAACCCCAAGCCACACTCAGGAATACCGCCAGGGAGGTTAATGATGTGGTAACATAGGTTGTCATGTTGGCAGACCATCAGGGAGTCTTTTTATTGTGATTGAAGTTGGATCTATTTTGCTGAATTACGTGATTGTCGAATTTACATTGGGAGGGGGGGGATATGTTTTTCTTTGTAACTGCCTCAGTGTCGCTATATTCCACCTCCTTCATTACCAGGCCATTTTTAAATTTTCAATGATGCATTACTTTGACTGACAATTACTCGGTCATACAACAAAGTATTTTTTTTTGTTTACAGTTTTTTTTTAAACAAAGAAAAATGCCAGTTTTGAGGGGGTTAAAACATGGTGCTTGGTAATGGTGCACTGGGTACATTATTGTACAGATCATACAAAAAGAGATTGGGGGAGGAATTAATGTACAGGTATCACCCATCCCAGACTTCATGGAACCCTAGTGATGGGATTATACCTTTAGAACAGCGTGTTTTACCAAGCGTTCACACCTTCTGTCATGCTCTTGGACAATCAACATCTGCATTGAAACATTTCAGTTACACCATGGTGATTGGATTAATGGGACATAGTTGCCCATATAGCTATAAATGATAGGATTATTTGGAAGATTGGTGGACTGTTCTCAGCATTACAGAATGTGTCCAGTTAAATTACTACTAGTTACACCAAGCCCTGAATAAATAATGACATTCTCAAACATAATGACGAAGGAATGTAAATAGGGCTACATATAGCATCACCTACCACCGATGGGGCCACATCAAAATGTTGCTATGGGGCCTGGAGATTTTTAGCTATATCCCTTTATTTACTGTACAGTAAAGTGCTACAAAATATGAAGCATAATAATAATAGCAAAAGCTTGAGTATTCTCTCACATTTTTCTTTTTTTTTTTTGTTTTAAAAATGCTGCCTAACAGATGTAGCCTTCAAGTAATTTCTTGCTGTCACGGTTTATACTCAGCCACTCGGATTTCTGTTGACTGTGTGTTTCTTTCACTCAGAAGAATTATTGATTTGGATTAGGAGATTTCCTGACATAATCCTATTTAGATGAGTTGAAAGTCTGTGATCCTGAACCTGTTGTATTGATCTCCAACCAAACGTGACTTCCAAAGTATCACTATGAGACAGTTTTTTTTGTTTTTTTTTATAGTGCTTCATTAACACATCAGTTTTCTCAGTGTATTGTAGCCCAGTTTTTGACAATTATGTTGCCAGGGATAATTGGTTTATTCTACGCAACATGAAACAATATGTAACTAATACACATTCTAAATGTCCAATTATTCTAAGGGTAGAGGCATATCAATTAAATAGGATTTTTTTGGGTATAAACAGCCAATAATAATCTCTAGTGATCGATAGATTTCCTAAATTGCTTCAGAGTTTGCGGAATGGATTGGTTGTTATGTTAAGCTTCTTGTTGCCACATTTTGATTTTCTCAGTAACTAGGCTGATGTCCATTGTTCATTTTAATTTTCACTTAAAAATGTCATCCAGTTATTCACATAATTTTGGTTTCTATTATACATTTTAGCAATAAAAGCAACAACTCTAGACATGTTCTGAGAAACTGATTTCTTTATTATTTCTGAAGAGCAGTAACGGACTGAAAAGCACAAGGCTGAAAAGTGTAAATCATCTCTCACCAAACTTCTACTAACACAAGATTAGCAGAAGTAGCCCAAAGGGTGGCACACTTTGTATTGAACTTCCCTTTTATAGTGCCGGCGTACGTGTTGTACGTGACTGCGTTCTTGGCGATAGGAATTTCTGACAACATTTGTGCGACAGTGTGTATGCAAGACAAGTTTGAGCCAAAATCCGTTGGAAAAAAATCCATGGTTATGTTGTCAGAATGTCCGATAGCGTGTACGTGGCATTACAGTAGCTGCAGGCTTCCTGCAGCTGATCTTTTCCATATTGCTGACTTACCGTGCCTTTTCCATACAGTTAGGCAGATTTACTAATGGTGTTAAGAATCTTCACTTATAGAATTGGGTGAAAATTCACTCCAATTACCCAATGATGTCCTGTCCTGTTCCTTCCTTCTACTGTTCATTTTGAACACCCACTCATATGCAGATGAAATAAGTAAACAGGAATTTAGATTTTACAAGAATGGATAATTTAAAAGAATACTCACATAATTTATAGAGTGACTATTCTACTACTACTCTACTCTAATAAATTAGCCCTTTTGTTTTTGCACATCATCTTAGTATAAGAGCAGGCTTAGTTTCCCCTTGTCAAATGAATGGTGTTTTAATAGCTGGTGGGACAATATTCAAGAATCAGCATGAGTGGAGTGAGCACAGATCCACAAAATGAATGAAGCAGAAGAAGGGAGATCCTAACAATGAAACTTTCTCTCCAGCAAGAAGAACAGGGAGTGGAACATTAATGACATTACCACACCAAATCTGGAGAAAATAGCATTCAAAACAAGCCGCTATAAGGCTAATTGGCAAAGTTGACATAGTCAAATGCCAAAAAGTGCACTTTTACCTTTTGGGAGGGTTTCAAGGCAAAATGTACTTTTTCAGAGTACTACATACCATATTTGCCGGTGTATAAGGTGACCGGGCATATAAGACGACCCCCTCATTTTACAGTTTTTTAAGATTTTTTGCCTGTACTCACCGTATAAGACGACCCCCCTTCCGAGGTTTCCAACACTTCATATTTCTTCCTTCTGGAGCCATATTCTTCTTCCTTCTTGCTGGAGCTGAAGTCAATCACGGCGAGCCATGTATTCTATTAATGAATACAAAGCCTGCTTGGATTGGCAGAGGCTGTAACATCATCAGCCCACACCTCTCTGACTCTCAAAGCCAATCCAAGCAGGCTACTGTATGTAGCCTGCTCGGATTGGCAGAGGTTGTTACTCAAATTCTAGCAAGCTCTGTATTCATTTGAATACATCGCTCACCGGGATTGGCTAAGCGGTATATACTGTATGTAGACAAAGCTACATACAGTTTTACCGCACATCTAGCAGGCATCCGAGCAGCTGACCCAATGTATAAGACTACCCCTGTTTTTTATCCATTTTTTTGTGTGTAAAAGGTAGTCTTAGACGCTAGATAATACAGTAGGCATAATTAACCTTTCTAGACATTCTCTTTAAGAAAGTAATTTTTTTTTTTTTAGTTCAGTTCAATTTTAATATCTTAACCAGTCAGGATATTGGACATGCCTAAAAAACATAAGTGTATGTTACCCCACGAACTCAAAATAAATATATTTGTTCATATATACATTTAGTTTTTTAAACCTAGCCCCTAAAAGTTTTATTTAGCCTATGGCTTAAATAAACCTGGGAATCCTTCCAGTTCTCCTGGGTCTCTGACCTCTAGAAGCACTGAAGCCAATCTGTGCTGCCGTGGTCAGTTTGCATCCCTAGTATCACTGCTGAGAGTTACAAGATGATGTGCCTATGTATGGCTGCCTTTATCCCCTGCGGTCAGCTGTGTGGCCACACTCCCTCCCAGCTCTTCTTGGTGTAGTATGGAGGTGAGCTAACACACAGCAGGGATTGTTTCCATGTCTGTGGTTATATCACACAATTGCCAAATAATGCTGGAGGTGGGTTGGTTTATCAAAGCAGGTGGGTGGTGAGTGTCACAGCGGTCTGACAGGATCACTGACACAGTGAGCAGGTAGCCTAACTCACATGCACAGAGTGAGGAAGTAACTAGAACCATATTACCGCTGACTCATGGTCCAGCAGGCATGGACAGGGATGTTATCTTTCTTTCACAGAGCACTGGGTAACTCTGCTGGCAGCTGGGAAGGATGCAGGACAGGGTGTAGTATTTTTTGAGATTTTGTTCGGCCACCACGCCTCCAAAATGTTGGTAGTGGTGATTCTGCCACACCTCTCTCCTCCACCACCTCCTCTTCCTCTATGGCCTCTTCCTGTGCAGATTTGTCCTCTGAACCAGCAGTGCTTCATAGTTGTTCTAATTGCTACACAAACACTCATCAAAAAGATGCCATGCGGCGCTTGAGTTGGTCTGCTTAGGGGACAGGAGCCACACAGGGGCAGAGATTCTGTCAGCTCTGCAGAGGCAGGCTCAGAGGTGGTTGACGCCACGTCAGCTGCAGCCAGGAATGGTGGTTTGCGACAATGGCACCAACCTCCTCTCTGCCCTCCGACAGGGACACTTGACCCATGTTCCCTGTTTGGCTCACATCTTTAATTTGGTGGTGCAGTGGTTCTTGTGCAGGTACCTGGGCTTACAGGATCTCCTGAGGCAGGCCAGGAAAGTCTGTGGGCATTTCCGCCAGTCATATAATGCCAGTGCTCGGCTGGCTGACCTTCAAAAGGAATGCAACCTGCCCAAGAACTGCCTCATCTGTGACATGCCCACCAGGTGGAACTCAACGTTGGCAATGCTGCAGTGGCTGCACATGTAGCAGAGGGCCATTAATGAGTACCTGTGCGAGTATGGCACCAGGACCCTCAGGGGAGCTTGGCTTTTTTTCGCCATGCCAGTGGCTACTGATCAAGGATGCATGCACTGTCCTGTCACCATTTTAGGAGGCCATGAGGATGGTGAGCAGTGACAGTGCATGCATCAGTGATACTGTTCCTCTTGTCTTCCTGTTGGAGCACACGCTGCATGGAATGATGGACAGGGCACTTGGGGCAGAACAGAGGGAGGAAGAGGAGGACTTCCTTACCTCTCAAGGCCCCCTTTATCCAGGCCGTATTCCTGCAGACCCGCCGCTCACACAGGAAGAGGAGGAGGAGGATGATGATTGTGTCAGCATGGAGGTGGAGCCTAGCACTCAGCATCAGCAGCAGTCTTCAAGGGATCGTTTTCAGTCCCCAGAAACCCAAAAACTTGTACGTGGCTTGGAGGAAGTGGCTGCAGATCATGTCTCCCTTAGTTACCCAGAGGACTCCGGATCGAATGCCTCAGCAAACCTACGCTGCATTTGCCTCCCTGATCCTGCTAAGCCTGCGAAAGGACCATCGGATTTGTGGTATCAAGGAGAGGCTGGCAACCCTTCTTGATCCACGTTACAAGGGTAAGGTTGCGGAACTTATACAGCCTTTGCAGAGGGAGCAGAGAATTAAACATCTTCGGGAGGCCTTGCAGAAAGGTTTGTTCAATGCGTTTCCAGAGCCTGGGAGGTTACAATTTCCTGGTCCTCCTGGACAATGTGTTGCTGAGGCTTCAGTCAGTCACAGAAGGAGCGGAGGAGAAGGTGGCCGTCTGAGTGATGCGTTCAGACACTTTTTTAGTCCGCAGCCCCAAGGTCTGATCGGTTCCAGCAACCATCGCCAGCGTCTGATTTACGTGGTTCAGGAATACCTAGGGGCAAGATCAGACTTGGAGACCTTTCCAAATGAAAATCCACTGGCTTACTGGGTCTTGAGGATGGATCACTGGCCAGAGCTTGCACAGTATGCAATTGAGCTACTGGCCTGTACTGCATCCAGCCTTCTATCTGAATGCACATTCAGTGCTGCTGGAAACTTTGTAACTGATCACACAGTGCACCTGTCCACAGACTCAGTTGATCGGATCACCTTCATAAAAATTAATCAGACTTGGATCACCAGCTACCAAGCACCTGATGCTGATGTAACCAAATAATTTTACTTTGAATGTGAGAGCCCTTGAAGAAAGCCTATCCTGTTAGGCTGAGTGACACCACCACCAGTGGCTAAGGCCCAATTTTTCTGCCCCTGTTTAACAGGGGCGTGTAATTACAATTTTTGATCTAATATTTCTCAGCGGGGCCTGTTCCTGCGCTCAACAAGAGTATCTGTGAGGTTTACAATGTTGTGCCACCACCACCACCGCCTAAGGCCCAATTTTTCTGCTCCTATTTAACCACTTCCATACAGGGCACTTATACACCTTCCTGCCCAGACCAATTTTCAGCTTTCAGCGCTGTAGCACTTTGAATGACAATTGCGCGGTCGTGCTACACTGTACCCAAACTAAATTTGTATCATTTTGTTCCCACAAATAGAGCTTTCTTTTGGTGGTATTTGATCAGGCACAAATAAGGCAGCACTGATGAAGTGGAATTGATGGGCACTGATGGGCACTAATATGCAGCACTGATGGGGCACTGATAGGCGGCACTAATAGGTGGCATGGATGGGCACAGATAGGCGGCACAGATGGGAACAGATAGGTGGCACGGATGGGCACAGATAGGCGGCATGGATGGGCACAGATAGGTGACACGGATGGGCATGGATGGGCACTGATAGGTGGCACGGATGGGCATGGATGGGCACTGATAGGTGGCACAGATGTACAGTATTATATTGTACTTATGGATGCCAATCAGTGCCAAACAACAATGCCTGCCAATCAGTGATGCCCATTGTGGGCACTGATTGACATACATTGTGGGCACTGATTGGCATCCATTGTGGGAACTGATTGGCATCCCTGGTGGTCTAGGGTGGCATACCTGGTGGTGAGCATCCCCGGTGGTCTGGTGGCATCCCTGGTGGTCTACTGGCATTCCTGGTGGACTAGTGTGGGCATCCTCGGGGGGGCTGTGCTGATGATCAGCACAAACCCCCCCTGTCAGAGGAGCAGCCGATCCGCTCTCCTCTACTCGCGTCTGACAGACGCGAGTGAGGAAAAGCCGATAACCAGCTCTTCTTGTTTACATCGTGATCAGCCATGATTGGACAAGGGTCTCTGTCAAAGATTCTTTACCTAGATCGGTGTTGCGGGCTGTCAGACTGACACCATGCAACAACGATCACCGCGATGTGCGCCCCCGGGGGCGCGCAGCAGTTCAATTTCCTGAAGACGTCATATGACGTCCAATCAGGATATTGAAACCACTTTGCTGACGTCTTTTTGCAATAGGGCGGGCGGCAAGTGGTTAACAGGGGCACATAATTACAATTTGAAATCTAATATTTCTCAGCAGGGTTCGTTCCTGCACTCAACAAGAGTATCTGTGAGGCTTTACAGTGTTGTGACACCACCACCACCGCCTAATGCACAATTTTTCTGCCCCTGTTTAATAGGGGTGCGTAATAAAAAAATTTGATCTAATATTTCTCTGCAGGGCCCGTTCCTGCGCTCACCAAGAGAAACTGTGAGGGCTTACAGTGTTCTTGTACCACCAACACCTAAGGCCCAATTTTTTGCAGAGTATATAGGGCAGGCCGTATACATACCTCCCAACATTTTGAGATGGGAATGAGGGATACCTACTAGAAAATGTATGTAGGCATAGGACACGCCCCATGTCACACCCCCTTGAAGGAGAATTAACCAAAAAAAGTTAATTAAATCCACAAGGGACTTTTTTACTACTGCTTTCTTTATATTGGCTTTTAAAATTTACAAATGCAGCAATTTATAATTTGGATGAAAGGTTTAGCAATGGGAAACACTTTTTGAAAGATATACACTTATATAGATCAGACCAAAATGAATGACAAATGAGAAGAAAAGAGGGACAGAGGGACATTGTCCCAAATTAGGGACTAGAGATGGCCTGGCGGTTCGCCCGGTGGTCGTTTCGCGGCGAACTTTGCTTGTTCACGGTCCGCTGAACAGGCAGACATCTGGCGATATTTGCGGTGGTCCACCATTTTACATTGAGAAGAACTTTGACCCATGACACATCCATCAGGTGGTACAGGGCAGCCAATTGAGACATTTCAGCACATGGACATACCCCCCCTACCTTATAAATAGACCAGATCTGGTGGCCATTTTACATTCTGCTTTTTGTCAGTGTAGGGGAGAGGTTGCTGTGCTGTGTGGAGCAGGGACAGGCTGTAGTACTAGTGACACAAATCGTTACCGAACAGGTCCACAAAAGTCCTTTCAAGGACTGGTATAGGTGTACTATTGTTTGGTGTGAAGTATATTGGGGTGTAATACACTTACAATATACTTTTTGTCAGTGTAGGGAGAGGTTGCTGTGTGTGGAGCAGGGACAGACTGTAGTGACACAAATTGTTACATAACAGGTCCGCAAAAGTCCTTTCAAGGACTGGTATAGGTGTACTATTGTTTGGTGTGCAGTATATAGGGGTGTAATACACTTACAATATACTTTTTGTCATGAATGTTTTCCATTGATTTAAAATGAGTGACAGCTCTGAGTCTGCTGGGGCTGCGAACATCAAATCTGGGATGATTGCACCCAGCAGCAGTCTTGAGGCTTTTTTGTTATCTACACAAGGCTTTTACAGGTAAATAACATGAATAAAATAGGTACTTATACCTATAATAAGAATGCTGTTAAAATAAATTGTCTGGCTACAGGGTCTCTTTAAATGTGGCTTAAAAAAAACTGCTGGAACTGCTCCAGGTTGTCATATTACATTGAATTTTACAGAAAAGTACTGCACTGCAGATTGAAAAGGAAGGATAATTTTTAATACCATTTAATTACAATATAATTGTCTTTGAAGTATATATACAGTGCCTTGAAAAAGTATTCACACCCCTTGAAATTATCCATATTTTGTCATGTTACAACCAAAAACATACATGTATTTTATAGGGATTTTATGTGATAGACCAACACAAAGTGGCACAAAATTGTGAAGTGGAAGGAAAATGATAAATGGTTTTCACATTGTTTTACAAATAATTATGTGAAAAGTGTGGTGTGCATTTGTATTTAGCCCCCCTGAGTCAATACTTTGTACAGCCACTTTTCACTGCAATTACAGCTGCAAGTCTTTTTGGGGATATCTCTACCAACTTTGCACATCTAGAGAGTGAGGCCCGGATTCTCGCACGAGTTATGCCGGCGTATCTCCAGATACGCCGTCGTAACTCTGAGTCCGACCCGTCGTATCTATGCGCCTGATTCTTAGAATCAATTACTCATAGATTTGTATTAGATCCGACCGGCGTAAGTCTCTTACACCATCGTATCTTAACTGCATATTTATGCTGGCCGCTAGGGGCGTGTACGCTGATTTATGCCTAGAAATATGTAAATCAGCTAGATACGCCAATTCACGAACGTACGCCCGGCCAACGCAGTACAGATACGCCATTTCCTTTCGGCTTTTCCCGGCTTAAAGTTACCCCTGCTATATGAGGCGTACATGAGGTGTACCAATGTTAAGTATGGATGTCGGGCCAGCGTCACATTTTTCAAGTTTTACGTTGTTTGCGTAAGTCGTTCGCGAATAGGGCTGGGCGTCATTTACGTTCACGTCAAAAGCATTGGCTTCTTGCAGGTTAATTTGGAGCATGCGCACTGGGATACTTTCACGGACGGCGCATGTGCCGTTCGTAAAAAGTGTAATTTACGTGGGGTCACATTAAATTTACATAACACACGCCCACATCTACCACATTTGAATTAGGCGGGCTTACGCCGGCCTATTTACGCTACGCCGCCGCAACTTTGGTTTGAGAATACGGCACTTGCCTGTCAAAATTGCGGAGGCGTATCGTAAATAGGATACGTTACACCTTCACAAAGATACGCGGTTCTACGTGAATCCGGGCCTGAGATTTTTGACCATTCTTTGCAAAATTGCTTAAGCTCTGTCAAATTGGATGAAGAGCGTCTGTGAACAGCAATTTTCAAGTCTTGCCACAGACTCTCAATTGGATTTAGGTCTGGACTTTGACTGGATCATTCTAACACATGAATATGCTTTGATCTAAACCATTCCATTGTAGCTCTGGCTGTATGTTTAGGGTCGTTGTCCTACTTCTTCTAAGATTGTCCTATATTTGGCTCCATACATCTTCCCATCAACTCTGACCAGCTTTATTGTCCCTGCTGAATTAAAGCATCCCCACAACATGATGCTGCCACCACATTGTTTCACTGTGGGGGTGATGTGTTCAGGATGATGTGCAGTGTTAGTTCTCTGCCATACATAGCATTTTGCTTTTAGCCCAACATGTTCAATTTTGGGCCAGAGCACCTTCTTCCACATGTTAGCTGTGTCCCCCACATGGTTTCTCACAAACTTCATTATGGCTTCTTATGACTTTATTTCAACAATTGCTTTCTTAGTGCCAGTCTTCCATAAAGGCCAGATTTGTGGAGTGCACTACTTATAGTTGTCCTGTGGACAGATTCTCCCACCTGAGCGGTGGATCTCTGCAGCTCCTCCAGAGTTACCATGGGCCTATTGGCTGCTTCTCTGATCAATGTTCTCCTTGCCCGGCCTGCCAGTTTAGGTGGACAGCCATGTCTTGGTAGGTTTGCAGTTGTGCCATACTCTTTCCATTTTTGGATGATGGCTTGAACAGCTCTCCGTGAGATGTTCAAAGCGTGGGCTATTATTTTATCACCTAACCATGCTTTAAACTTTTCCACAACTTTATCCCTGACCTATCTAGTGTGTTCCTTGGCCTTCATGATGCTGTTTGTTCTCTAAGGTTCTCTAACAAACATATGAGGGCTTCACAGAGCAGCCGTATTTATACTGAAATTAAATTACACACAGGTGGACTCTATTTCCAAATTAGGTTATGTCTGAAGGCAATTGATTTCACTAGACTTTAGTAAAGGGGCCTGAATGCAAATGCACGCCACACTTTTCAGAAATGTATTTGTAAAAAAAATTCAAAACAATCTATCATAAAATCCCAATAAAATACATGTATATTTTTGGTTGTAACATGACAAATGTGGAAAATTTCAAGGGGTATAAATACTTTTACAAGGCACTGTATGTACATATAGATATGCTATATATATTTTTTTTTTAATTGCTATTTTTGTCCCATAAAAGTGAAGTTACCATTTAACCTTATAACATTTTCATACCCGTGTTTGAGCTGTCATTGTGCTCAAAAGCACAGGTTGGTTGTTTTCATTAATGATATCTATAATATTACTGGACAAGTCATCAGCTGTATGTTGGAAAATATCACCCCCACTATTCCACCTGTGCTTGAAATTGTTTCTATTTTGATAATCTTATGATATTTTTTTCCAGGTTCATACATAACTATTAAACCTCTTTACATGGGCCACTTGATAAATTGTTTGGGTATAGTGGCCCTTTAAGTACACATAAAACTAACCAACAGAATAAATCTAGCTAATGAAAATAAGTAGATATTTCAGTTGCTCTTTTACAGCAAAGCTAGACTTATTCATTTCCCAGAAAAACATGTTAGGCAGCGTGCATTCGTAGCAAACAGAATGTTTAGCATCCAGGCTGCCACCACAAACGATAAAGCATGGGGTAGATAAAATTGTGCAGAGCAACTGTTCCTAGGGCAGGATTCAAAAGTATTACTGCTTATTTAAGTCAATGATTTTTCTTTATCTCCGTTCTGTCACATTTCCTGGCAGACTTACTCGTTTTATTTTTAAGCCTTTTCATCACCACTGTAATGCCAATTCAACTCTAACTCTATCTCAGCTAGAGCAGCAACTCTGCTGGCTTAATTCATCCGTGTATAAAAATGATTCCTGAGGAACCCAGCTATACCAGCACTGATATCTGACAGCAACACTTTTATTAACAGTGTATACCATATACAGCGTGCAGAAAATACTGCACATTGTTTTTTTTTTTTTTGTACCAGCAATCTAAATTAAAAGTGTAAAGTAATGAAGCTTTAATAAAAATTGTCAAGTTTCAATAATTATTTTTAAATTTTACATTAACCATAATTAAATTAAATACCAGGAAAGACAAATGGTTCTAATTATGGGTTCTAGAAGAAATGTGCTATGTCAGCTAGTAATTAAAAGCAACAAGACTGGCACTACATATTAAAGTTAAGCAAATCTTTAGAAAGAGGCTTCATGTAAACCAAATTATTAGCAGAAAATTAGGATTGGAAATATATTTGGCCTGTAGTATCAAAGGCAATCAGAATTGTTTTTTGTTTTTTTTACATTTAAGTGCATCTTTATTTTGAAATCCAAAGCAGTGGAAAAATATAAAATTTGGCATTATGAATGGTACAAATACAAATAAAATACACTTAGGAGAGCTTTGTATAGTTATGCCGCGTACACACGATCGGTCCATCCGATGAGAACGGTCTAATGGACCGTTTTCATTGGTTAACCGATGAAGCTGACTGATGGTCAGTTGTGCTTACACACCATCGGTTAAAAAACGATCGTGACAGAATGCGGTGACGTAAAACACGACGTGCTGAAAAAAAGTTCAATGCTTCCAAGCATGCGTCGACTTGATTCTGAGCATGCGTGGATTTTTAAAACAAGTTAGCTTTTTTAAACCTATAGATAAATAACCGATGGGGCCCACACACGATCGGTTTGGTCCGATGAAAACGGTCCATCAGACCGTTCTATCGGATGGACCGATCGTGTGTACGCGGCATTAGAGTTATCATATAGACCCATCATATAGGAATCAGTCAAATAGGTTCAGTTAGTTTAAGCAGGGGTGGGAATTTAGGATATGAAACCTGTAATCAATAAGTATAAGCAGGAGATGGGTTATTAAAAGGAGAAAGTGGAGGAAAGGTGGTTGCTGAGAGCAGATGGGGACTTAGATGTAATACACACGATCATTTTTCGGCATGAAAAAAAACGTTGTTTTTAAAAACGTCATTTAAAATGATCATGTGTGGGCTGCACATCGTTTTTCAGTTTCTGAAAAACGAGCAAAAAAAAATTTGAACATGCTGCATTTTTTAAAGTCGTTTTAAAAAAATGTGTTTTTTGGGTTGTAAAAAATGATCGTGTGTGGGCTAAAACGACGTTTTAAACCTGTGCATGCTCAGAAGCAAGTTATGAGACGGGAGCGCTCGTTCTGGTAAAACTACCGTTCATAATGGAGTAAGCACATTCATCACGCTGTAACAGACAAAAAAGCGTGAATAGTCTTTTACTAACAAGGAATCCGCTAAAGCAGCCCAAAGGCGAATAGAACTCCCCCCTTTAGAGTGCCGTTGTACGTGTTGTACGTCACCGCGCTTTGTTTTTCATTTTTTTTAAACGATGGTGTGTTGGCAACGTCGTTTTTAATGATGAAGTTGGAAAAACTTTGTTTTTTGGACATGCTGAAAAACAATGTTTTCTTTCATGCCGAAACATGATCGTGTGTACGCGGCATAAGGTTTTGAAAAATGAAATGTACGCAGACCATAGATTTTTGAGGTCAGTGTGTGGGACTTTTAATGTACTAAAAGATTGTCTCAGTAAACATGTGATGATAAAACAATCAATATACGGTATGTCATTCAATGTTTAAAAAAAAAAAAACATAATGCTGCCATAATACATAATTATTACATCTCAACATCATGTTTGAACTATCTATGTACTGTATTTCTTCTGTACATATTACAAGAATCTACCATAAAATACAATCATATCACATCAACAACATGGTCGAGGACTTGCCGATCTCTAATTCTACATACAATATATTGTTGAAGTAGTTTTAACTTCCTCGGGTGTATATAGTAGGTGACCAATGTATAAGTGAAGTACATCAAATTCTCTTATATTTAGTATAGCTTCAGCATATATGTGGCTGCCGTTGGGACAGAGAGAGGGGGAGCCATAAGGACAGCAACACCCAAATATGGGAAATATGAAGTACAGCTTCTATGAATAAAGGGGCTGGATGGAAAGGCTGAACATAGTTGATGGCTGTCTTGATGAGAGTCTGGGGCAGTCCCTTAGTTGTATTAGATTATGGCAGTGGGTAGGGGCATGGATGGTGGAGGATTTCAGCTAAAAAAGAGGCATTAGCACAAGAGACGCACCCTAATGACTGTAAGTTATGTTCCTGTGCTGATTTATCGTTTTTTTGTTTTGGCTACACTTAGGCCCCGTACACACGGTCGGACCGAACCGATGAGAATGAACCGAAGTTCAGTTTCATCGAACCAAACCGACCGTGTGTATAGGCCATCGGTCTGTTTTCCTTCGGTCCAAAATTTTGAAACATGCTTCAAAATCGAACGGAGATGCCTGTCGAGAACTTGAGGTCCTGCAGGCTCCTCCCAGTCGCCAGGTACCGCAACGTGGCAATAAGCCTCTGCTCGGCCGTGATGGCTTGGCGCATCACAGTGTCCTGCCTCGTGATATAGGGGGACAGAAGATCCAATAGACGGTGGAAAACGGGGTCCATCATACGGAGAAAGTTCTTGAAGTCATCAGGATTATTCTCCTGGATTTCCCTAAGCAGAGGCATATGAGAGAATTGGTCACGCTGGCGCAACCAATTCTTGGCCCAGGACCTCCTCCTCCCTCTGGTCCTGGCCAAAGTCCTTGAGTTTGTATGAACTGCAGAAGACAGCCCATATGCAGCACGAATTCTTGCAAAATCATGCTGCTCCATCATGGCTTCAAACCGGCCGGCTAGTCAGAACGCACTTCAAACAGATATCACCCCCAAATCCAGCAATACCTGTAAAGATCGCACTGCACCCAGATACGAGCGGACAGGACGGCACTGCAAAGCAGAAACGACCCGAAAGCCAGCACTGAATGACAAATACGATCCCACAAGCACACACTGAACCCGAGAATACGATCTGAAAAAGCACACAGACTGAAAAGCGCGAATCGGCTCTCACCAACCTTTCACTAACACGCGGTTACACTGAATTAGCAAAAGCGGACTCAAGGGCGGTAACAAAGGCTTTGGCCTACCCCTTTATAGTGACGTCGGACAGGGGTCACGTGTCCGCGGTCTGACCCGATCAGATTTTGGACTGACGGTGTGTATGCATATCAGGCCGTATGGGCACTTCAGAGGTGAACCGATGAAAACGGTCCGACGGACCAGTCACATCGGTTTGGTCCGACCGTGTGTACAAGGCCTTAGGCATTAAAATAAAATAACCCTTCCACTAATTTCTGTTTAACTGTATTTCTGTTTAACAAAATGTTGGATTTTTTGTTATTATTATAAGTGGGACAAAGGGTAGTAGCTGTGGGGGATGATCAGATGGACAGAATGAAAATACAGTTGTTAAGTGTGGGTAGGATAGGCTTCTCTGAAGAGGAGGGTTTTCAGGGATCCTCTAAAAGGTAATAGAGAAGGAGATAGATGGACAGATTGGGGTAAGGAGTTCCAAAGGCTTGGAGAGGCTCTGGAAAAGTCCTGGAGACGAGCATGAGAGCAGGTGATGAGAGAGCTAGAGAACAGGAGGTTATGAGAAGAACGAAGAGAACGATTCGGTTGGAATTTTAAGACTAGGTCAGTGATGTAGCTGGGGTCAGAGTTGTGGATGGCTTTGTAGGTAGTTGTTAGTATTTTGAATTTAATTTGTTTGTGTGAGCGGAAGCCAGTGGAGGGATTGACAGAGAGGAGTAGCAGAGACAGAGCGGTTGGTAAGGTGGATGAGTCTGGTAGCAGCATTCATGATGGACTGGAGCTTTGTTGTGTCATTGGTTAGAAAGGGGTGTATTTTGGAGATGTTTCAGAGGTTGAGGCAGCAAGATTTGGACAGTGATTGGACGTGGGTCTTAAAGGAGAGTTCAGAGTCCAGGACTACTCCTAGGACCTTGGCATGTGGGGATGGGGATGGGTTGATAGTTGTGCCATAAATTTTGACAGAGAGATCAGGGGGCACGTGGGGGAGGAAAAATGATAAGTTCGGTTTTGGATAGATAAAGTTTGAGGAAGTGGTGTGACAATGACATCCAAACTGATATATCTGATAGTAAATTAGCAATACGTGAGGAGTGAGTTGAGGGGTAGAGAAATAGATTTGAGTGTCGTCAGCGTATAGATGGTATTGGAAGCCATAGGAGGCTATCAGCTGACCCAGGGAGGAGGTGTAGATTGAAAATAGGAGAGGTCATTTAGGTTATCACTAATTGTGAATATATATATATATATATACTGTATATATATATATATATATATATATATATATATATATATATATATATTGTAGCATGGTGACCATGTGCTTCTTGGTAGATTGGAGGTTTACACCAGATTTTGGGAGAAGCAAGCACACTGATGGCTCAGGTGTGTGCTGGCTTAATAATAGAGCCAGAGTTAGAGCTCGGGGCACCACCCTCCTGAGGGAGGTCAATGTGTCTGAGGGGAGCCGTGTGAGATACTGCTGTGCATGAAAGTGTTTAGGTTGGGGCAGAGGAAGGCCCAAGCCTGAGAGGAAGTGCATGTGGGACTGGAGCTGAAAGGGAAAGCGCAGAACTAAAGTACAGCGTTTGCGCATAATCCTGAGATGTGTTTGATGGTCAGGAAGACCAAAATAGGTTTGGTGGTCCACCTGTGTATAATTTAATCTCAGTATAAATACAGCTGTTCTGTGAAGCCCACATAGGTTTGTTAGAGAACCTTAGTGAACAAACAGCATTATGAAGGCTAAGAAACACACCAGACATGTCAGGGATAAAGTTGTGGAGAAGTTTAGGGTTAGGTTATAAAAAAAATATCCCAAGCTTTGAATAACTCACGGAGCACTGTTCAATCCACCATCCAAAAATGGAAAGAGTATGGCACAACAGCAAACCTACCACTACATGGTTGTCCATCCAAACTGACAGGCCGGGGAAGGCGAGCATTCATCAGAGAAGCAGTCAAGAGGCCCATGGTAACTCTGGACGAGCTGCAGAGATCCACCGCTCAGGTGGGAGAATCTGTCCACAGGACAACTATTAGTTGTGCACTCCACAAATCTGGCCTCTTTGGAAGAGTTGTAAGAAGAAATCCCTTGTTGAAAGCAAGCCATAAGAAGTCCTGTTTGCAGTTTACGAGAAGCCATGTGGGGGACACAGCAAACATGTGGAAGAAGGTGCTCTGGTTTGATGAAACCAAAATGAATATGCATACTTTTTTTGGCACTGTATATATATTGATGTTGGAATTTGAGCTGTGCCAGACCAAACTCTATTTTAGGGCAACCCACATTTATTAAACAGAATGGAACAGTTCACATAGAAATTAATTGACCAGTTGTCCATGCCAAGGTTCCCTTCACCCATTGTAACAGTCAACCGAAAAATGCCAAACCCCCTGGCTCCATTGTTCAAAGCACTGCTACTCTTCTTATCATCCCCTTCAACTGTATCACAGAACTTCCTTGGTTCTCTTGGCTCACTCCGCCTTTAGTTGCAGCCCACTGCCGGCCTCTGGACAAGGGTTTTTCTGACATCCTGGCTCTCCTGCATATCCCTGCTGCATTTTCGAACAACTGCACATGCACTGTGCCATACACATAGACATACATGCTCTGGCTGCCCCATGCAGCCTCCCTGACTTCTGGAGAAGGTTGGAGTCCTCCTGACTCCTATGCAGAGACCTCTTGTTTCTTAGGTGGAGCCCTGAGCACTGGACACTGGACACTGGGTTGGAGACCTCTTCCCACCCAGAGAACTTCAAAGACTCTGAGCCCTAGACCCTGATCCGGGAATTACAAAACCTGGAGAAAGATTAAAAACCACCTTTCTCTGCTCAGAACAGACATTCTGGAATCCCACACTCTGCCTACACTTGAACCCTGTGTCACATTCTCTTACATTTTTAGAATGGCAGGGCATTGCACTATATATATAAAACATACACAATACTAACGAGGTGTAATCACTTATTAACCACTTATTAACACTTACATATAGCAAACTCCTTTTTATAAAATGGGAATTCTTAGTTTGCATATATTGCAATACATGCTCAGGCTGGCTAATTGTGTCAAAGGGATCCCTTTCTGACCAGGTTACTATTTAAAAAGGGCTGGAATGTTTTAGTTTTTTTGCCCTAATGTACCTACATTTTTGTATTTAATAATTCAGCATTGCATGCAAAGAATCCATTACTTAAATAGACAACATATTTTTCATCAGATAGATGCAACAATAAACACTGCCAATTTTATCTGAGGGACATCAGCTGGAGATCTTAATTAAAGATAGGGTGAATTCATAGGTGAGCAAATTAATTTCATGAATCATACAAGAGGCACTAGCTGACAGAAAGGTATGCTGAGCCCATAATTGCTTTTCTCTGTTACAAGATTTTATATAGAAGCCACTTTAACTAATGATCCCTTCAATTAAATGAAGTTTTCTATACAGAATCATTTTGAAAGTACTATTGCATACTGAACAAAAGGCCTTATGAGTGTAGATTCCTATACATTTGTTATAGCACAGGAGCCAATTTCTTTTAATAGGTGTCTTTTCATTGTGGTCATGCCCACCCTGTTCTTTGACACAAAAGAATACATGCTATCAATTCAAATACATCTTTCTTATACTTTGCAAACACCTAACCATGCTATATAGTTGTATGTGAAAATCTTACTCATGCAACACCACTATTGCCATCTCCAGGATGTCTCTATGCACATGTTAAAAAAAATTGTGATGATCCTTCATGCTGCTAATGTCATAATATTAATACATAATTCCTATCTGCAAACCCTCTGTGATTCACATACCTTTGAAACAAACACGTTCCCATTGGTTGCAGTGCTCTATATACACACTTAACATACTAATACATACACTGGTGCAATAATATAAAGTGCAATAATTTAAAGTGCTAATGTGCTACTAAATTGCCAACATATACTATAGTGCAATACAATAAAGTGCTACAATCAAGTAATCACAGAAAAAACAGCTGAATCACTAATGTCGCCACATAGTCTTCATGGAAATTTAAAGGGGAAGCATAGAAGTTTACCCATACAAGAGTTAGTGACACTTTGCATCACTTTATGACTAGAGTCGGATGAATGATTCGGCCCAAGAATCAGTTCCAGCCCATCCCGTTCAGGAAACACTCAAAAATGTACAGGATGTTCGGCAGGTGTTCGCCCCGCTGAACACCCAGCAATGCACTGCGTGCTACACGGTGTATTTTGCGCCCTGTTTGGGCACAGCTTTGCCTAATCAAGGCGCAGTATAAGCTGGCTGTTAACGAGCGGGTTGACTGATGAGTCATTAGCTGTTAATGGGCTTCCCTGCTGACAGTTGAGTAAGAAATAAATTAAGCACTTAAGATCCAGACCAAAATGCAGCTAAAGGACCTTGCCCCTTTTTGCGATTCGGCACTGCGTCGCTTTAACTGACAATTGCGCGGTCGTGTGACGTGGCTCCCAAACAAAATTGGCGTCCTTTTTTTCCCCACAAATAGAGCTTTCGTTTGGTGGTATTTGATCACCTCTGCGTTTTTTTATTTTTTGCGCTATAAACAAAAATAGAGCGACAATTTTGAAAAAAAATCAATATTTTTTACTTTTTGCTCTAATAAATATCCCTCAAAAATATATATATATAAAAAAAAATTTCCTCAGTTTAGGCCGATACATATTCTTCTACCTATTTTTGGTAAAAAAAATCGCAATAAGCGTTTATCGGTTGGTTTGCGCAAAATTTATAGCGTTTACAAAATAGGGGATAGTTTTATTGCATTTTTATAAAAAAAATATTTTTTACTACTAATGGCGGCGATCAGCGATTTTTTTTCGTGACTGCAACATTATGGCAGACACTTCGGACAATTTTGACACATTTTTGGGACCATTGTCATTTTCACAGCAAAAAATGCATTTAAAATGCATTGTTTATTGTGAAAATTACAATTGCAGTTTGGGAGTTAACCACAGGGGACGCTGTTGGAGTTATGTGTTCCCTGAAGTGTGTTTACAACTGTATGGGGGTGTGGCTGTAGGTGTGACGTCATCGATTGTGTCCCCCTATAAAAGGGATGACACGATCGATGCTGCCACCACAGTGAAGAACGGGGAAGCCGTGTTTACACACGGCTCTCCCCGCTCTTCAGCTCCGGGGACCGATCGCAGGACTCCAGCGGCGATCGGGTCCACGGGTCCCAGTCCCGGAGCTTCAGACCGGGTCACGGGTGCGAGCCGCGGGTGCGCGCCCGCAACCCACGGCTGGGTACTAGTACAGGACGTACCTGTACGTACATGTGCCCAGCCGTGCCATTCTGCCGACGTATATGTGCAGGAGGCGGTCCTTAAAGGGGTGGTTCCCCCTAAAACACATTGCTAACAATAGATTCGTAAGACCCGTTACACTGCGGGTAGGCTGGCTTTTTTTTTTTTTTTTTTCGTACATACCGAGATCTCCCCGTCTCGTTCCTTGTCGGTGGGCGTTCCTAGTTGATTGACGTTCCTCGGACGGGCGCGTACGTGACGTCACGACTTTCCGAAAGAAGCCGAACGTCGCTGCGCATGCGCCGTATAGAGCCGACTCTATACGGCGCATGCGCAGCGACATTCGGCTTCTTTCGGAAAGTCGTGACGTCACGTACGCGCCCGTCCGAGGAACGTCAATCAACTAGGAACGCCCACCGCCAAGGGACGAGACGGGGAGATCTCGGTATGTACGAAAAAAAAAAAAAAAAGCCAGCCTACCCGCAGTGTAACGGGTCTTACGAATCTATTGTTAGAAATTCGTTTTAGGGGGAACCACCGCTTTAAGTGGTTAAAAATTGCCGGTAAACAAAAAAGGTAAAAAAAAAAAACAGCATGGCGTCCCCCCAAAATCCATACCAGACCCTTATCCAAGCATGCAGCCTAACAGGTTAGGAAAGGGAGGGACGAGCGAGCATCCCCCCCCTCCTGAACCATACCAGGCCACATGCCCTCAACAGTTTTTGACAATTTCTTTATTCCCCCGATGTAAATCCATCGTCAATCACGCTGCCCACTGCACCCAAAAAATAACAGCGATTCGCAAGATTGATGATGGACACTGTTTTGTATTTCATATTGTTTTAAATAAAGGAATTGTCAAAAACTGTCTCTGTTTTTATTACTGTTTTTATTACTTTTTGACAAAAAGATAGGGTGGAGTTGAGATCTGGGGACTTCCAAATTCTGATAGTACCCACCCCCCATGTTGAAGGCATGTGGCCTGGTATGGTTCAGGGGGGGTACGCTCGCTTGCCCCCCTTTCCTGACCTGCCAGGCTGCATGCTCGGATAAGGGTCTAGTACAGATTTTGAGGGGGAACCCACGTAATTTTTTTCTTTTTTTTTTTTAATAGCCATGTGCTGGCAATTGCATGCTAAGGGGACCCCCAGGTGCAACATTTAAAGATTGTTTTTGTTTTTATTGTTGCACTTTAAGCATCATTAAATCACTGCTTCTGAAAAAACTATTGTTTTAAAAAAAAGGTTTTTGCATTGATACATGCCCCCCAGGACAGGACCCAGATCCCCACACCCTTTTTATGGCCAATTACTTGCATATGAGCTTTCAAAATAGGCACTTTTGATTTTTGCTGTTTGGCTCCCATAGACTTCAAAGGGGTTTGTCATTCGGGTTAGAACTTTTCCCCTGTTTGGGAGTTCTGCTGCAAACCGAACAGGGGGGTGTTAAGCCCATCTCAATTTATAACCTAAATAGAAAGTATGTCTACACACCAAAAGGAGATATAGGCATTAGCAGCGCTAAACTCTTGTATCAATCCCAGAAAGGTATTGAACTTAAACACATAACAATATACGAAAAACCAGCACAATGTCCTTATTACAAACAAGTATAGAGAAGTGTCTGTAGAGTAATCAGCTGCAACAAAATAACCAACAGTGCGTGGGGGAGTATTGAAAATTTATAATTAATACCTCAGAATCTTCATGCCTTCACCACACCACGTGGGACATCGCTCCCTTAAGATTTTACACTCACCAGAAATCAGGTAAAAATAAGCCTTGAACTCCAGAAATGAACGGACTTCCTCCTCTGGTAATTGGATCATGGTACGGACTACCTCTTTAGCTTCTAACGTATTTCCACCAGTATTAGATTTGTATGGGTTCACACTGTGTTCTCTCCTGGAATGCCAGACTCCAATATATTGCTACTGGATCCCAAGCTCATCAGCAATAATACCCAAAGCATAAATAAGCTCTCATTGCATAATTCCGTTTTAGACAATGTTTAATTAAACTCCAAATCCCCCCTTACATATTGCACTTACAGATATAAGGTTAAAAATGAGCATGTAAACAGTAGCTTGTCTGCCTGGTGTCACTCCACCAATCCTAATATTGAAAGGATTGCGGCGAGGGTAGACAAGCTGAGTTACCATATAGCCCTGCCCTAATGCATATCGTCAACGACTTTGGCAGAGGGTGTTGCTACATGGCACGCCTCACTCTATTTCTGGGCTATCTTCAGGTAATTTCACCCTCCAACTGCCTTCAATTCCAATCAGTGCAGAGATCGCTCTCGTCACTTGTCATAGTTTTCTAATTGCTCTATACTCATAATGAATGTAGTTTAACCACCATGCATTACATTAATACGCCCACCAAACATAAAATACAACTTTGATAGTAAAATGTGCAAACTATATGATATGTTCTAATGACTTTGGATGGATCCATGAATGAGTTTGTGCCTCATGTTTAGTGCATTAAAACCACCACTATATATTTACAACCTGCACATATATTTAATAAAGTATGCATTTATATTACTGAATTTACAAGCATAACATGCAGCGGCATATAACACACACCCTAAGTTTAGGAGGGAAGTTTAAGGAAAAAAATGTTTAGGAGGGAAGTTTGAGGGAAAAAAAATACATTTTAAATGCCCATCAATGCAGCCTTATAAGTGTCCATCTTCAGCCTTTCTCAGTGTCCATCTGCAGCCTTGCACAACTTCCATCTGCAGCCTTGCACAGCATCCATCTGCAGCCTTGCACAACGTCCATCTGCAGCCTTGCACAACGTCCATCTGCAGCCTTTCTCAGTGTCCATCTGCAGCCTTGCACAACTTCCATCTGCAGCCTTGCACATAGTCCATCTGCAGCCTTGCACAGAGTCCATCTGCAGCCTTATAATTGTCCATCTGCAGCCTTATAATTGTCCATCTGCAGCCTTATAAGTGTCCATCTGCACCTTGCCCAAAATTGCAGCATGATGTGTTTTTAAATTTAGCGCCGCTGAGATACACAGAGCTGGATGTTCTGTGTATTCCGCTCCTCTCAGCTCGTCTCGCAGTCCTGCCCAGTCCCGCCCGGTCCCACCCCTTAACCCATCTCCTATGATGGACACAACACCGGTCCAATGGCAGGACGTAAAGGCTAAGAGGAGGGACTGAGCACGACTGCGAGCAGAGCCGAGCCGAGTACACAGTACACTCGGCTCGGCTCGGTCTATCTCGGCGGTGCTTCTCTTGCCCTCAGAGACAGCGGGGATCGGCGTATAACATGCACTCATGATTTCCCCCTGATTTTAAGGGGAAAATACGGTATATATCAAAACAAATGCTCTATGTGTTTTGCTAACCAGCAACCAAGGGACTACTGAGAAACATTTTTTTTTTGAATGTCAGTGTGTTACAATGCCTCATGGGATGTGTAGTTCTACAACAGCTGGAGGGCCGTAGTTTGAGGATCCTTGCTCTACAGAGTACGGGACCACTAAGAGCTACAAAATGCTTGAAGATACCAATGCTGGAAATTTGCTATAATGAACTCTATCCTGTGCAGGTATGCTGGGTAAGCATCAAGCCTAAGTTAGGGACTAGGGATGTCTGTACTTGCCTTATCTGCATTTACTCAAGGGGTGTGATGCAAGTAACTGGCACACATAGTCTACAGCAGGGGTCTGTTAAACACATTGGGGTATGAATACAGCAGTATAAAAGATAATACAGTGTGAAGACACAAGTGGTTACCAAGAGTAACACAGTTTCTCTTACAGCTTGTCGTAAGTGTGTACATGTGTCAGGTGGGATAGCTTCTTGCAGGAGGAGTTATCTGCACTCTCTTCATAAGTGTTCCATCTCCCATAGCTACGGGAGCTGATCTGCACCGCAGAGGACCTCAGCTTCTACACAAGTATGGAAGAGAAAGAGATAATGAAGTGCATCCATGGAGTCCACACTAGGTGTATGACAGGACCCCATTCTGTTACTGGAAGAGAGGTAGCAGAGATACATTGGACAGGTGGAGAGAGCAGTAGCTCTGCATGCCCCTCCTAAATGCAACAGTGATTGTGGTGGTGTATATTAACATTAAGAGAGTTACTGTAACTAGAGTTCAGTCGTCAAAGTCAGTCAGCAAAGGTCCTCATGTGTAAAGCAGTGACCCTGTCCAAGGTGCCTAGCATAGCCCAGAAGAACCACCCCGGGGTAGGCTTCCTATGTAACCCATACTTAATGCCCATGAGGAGGAAAACATGGAGGAAGTGACAACCACCCACTAACCCCTACCTACCTAACTACCTACCTACCTGCTTACAAACAGATTATTAGGACAAAATAGGCCAGTTTAGGCCACTGGTCCACTTAACTGAGCCAATTATCCATAGGACTACAGTTTTACTGACTACAGAGGTTATACTAAATTAATTTTTCAGTGAACACACTAAAAATCATTACAACTCTGTTGTGCTTTTTAGAGACAGAATTCTCATACTAACATAGACCCACTTTCACTATATGGATGTATGCTATCCATGTCCTTTATGGGATAAAGTATGGAGCCATACATAATATAAGGAAAAGGGGAATCTATAGGGAGTAGTATAAATGTTATTGCTTTGTAAAATAAAACAGACATGAGTAAAATTAACACACAGAATTTGTACATTTAAGTAATTTAGTACAATATAGCCCTTAAATTAATCAGTTCTACCTAAGCCCTTAAATTAAGTAATATATTGCTCATTGCACTACAATTGCCTCTCTGTCTTGTGGGGGCTTTAGACCTCTACCTATTTGCCTATTGTCTAGAAGTAGCCTTGCATAAAACAAAAGACTTCACAGTCGGATATCATTTAAAATATCTCATTTTATTTGCAGTTCTGGAAACTTTTATCAAGATATTTTTGAATATTGCCAGAAGTGCTTCTATATAAAGTAACATCCTATTTTTAGTTTATAGGTCTTTTCATGTGTCTTCCTTTTCAGCTAGGTACATATGCTATTTCAGATTTTTGCTGTTTTAATCAAAGTACAAAATGAAAGAACCAAGAACTCAGTGTCAGCTGCAGTGTCAGTAATGTTTTATGTGCCATATAAATAGAAGATTAGATACCATGCTCTTACCAATAGGAGACCCATATCAGTTTGGCTGCTGTGCATATTTTATGCTTATGTACTGGTTCATTTGTGAGGTGAAACAAAGACACTAATAAATGTGATTGTTTATACGTATCAATAGGCGTATATATAATGTAAATACATATACACACACATATATATATATATATACATATATGTATATATATCAGGTTTTTTATAGATATAGTTATAACTCTCTGTTGCAAGTATTTGGTTAAACTTCTATTTTAACACACAAACTGTAGAAAGGCATCTTTGTAGATTTATGTAACTAAAAGTATCTAATACATTCTGATCTTTAGCTGGTTAACTTCACGTGTATTATTTTTAAATTTTACGTATTTGTTCCCTTGCATGACATATGTATAGGGCTAATTTCACAAAGCTAACACACCAGGGTCTTTAGGTAGCAATAACCCTCTAAGGGGCTGACCAAATTATAAAGGGCTTTCCTAGATTTTTTGGGTGATTTACCCTTTATCTGCATGAAAACACATACTGACTCACCGACAGACAGCTTCCATCCCTTTAGATGGAGAGCAAGAGTCGGGGTTCTATTTCCTCTGTAGTTTCTTCTCAGTGTCTCAGCCTAATGCACGTGTATCCTCTGCCCCTCTCACAGGCTAGTTAGTTGTGGACCTTTAAGCTGTGACAGCTATTTACTAAGCAGAACCTAGCTTTAGCTTCCTTCACCAGGCAGCAGGCCTAAGAAGCAAGAAATGTATCTCTTTCTGGAGATATTCCCTCACCAGGAAGTAAACCTGAGCGGTAAGGACATCTGGACTCAAACCCTCCCTAGGTAACAGGCCTTAGAGACCTAGACTACACCTTCACACACACACATACACCCTTACCAGGCAAAGCTTGGAGGGGAAGGACCTTTCTAAATTGTCTCCCCAAATAAGTATTCTCTTCCTCAGCCAGCATCATTCGTTAGTGATTAGTCAGTAACATCGTAACGTCTAACTCTCTTTACTGGAGAATACTCCCCAGAAGCAGGCCGAATTAAAACATTGCCCCAGGTGTAAGAAAACCTAACAATCCCAGATAAATCAAACTGGCTACTGCTGAGCTGAAAACAGGAGGTACCAAGTGCTGGGATCCCTAGAGCAGATGCAAAAAGATACGTGTGGATCTACACAGGGAACATCAGACTAAAAACTCAATAATACTAAAAATTAGATTTATTACCTACCTCGCAGGTAGCAAGCAACAGAAACACAGAAATCAATACAAACAATCCATGTACACCAAAAAATACTAAAACCCAGTTAACCCATATAAAAGTGAAGCTATCAAGTGGAAGTGAGTCAATTAAACATGAGCAAAAGTCAGAAAAGAGCCAAAAATTGGGAGAAGGTATATGGGAGTAGGTACAAGCTGGCAGACAGGATCAGGGTCAAGGTTATAGGCTACAGAAACCGAGCACATGGGCACACACTGAGGCTCTGCGGAATACCAAAAAAGGGGGTAAAAACCCTCACAATAGCCAGTATCAGGTGTGGGCTAATAGTGGGGATCCACTGACTACTGTGAGACACCTGCTGGTGGACACTGGGATTACATCCTTCAGAGCAGTGGCGCCATTGGCTCCCGTGTCTATCAAAGTCAGTCAGCCAATCAGGGGAGAGAGGGGGGTCTGTGTCTGAATTGATACACGGAGCTCTGACTCGGCTTGGGTGCCCCCTGTAGCAAGCTGCTGGATGAAGGGCACTCAAAGGAGGGAGGGGCCAGGAGCAGCAAAGAGGGACCCTAGAAAGGAAGGATCCAGGCTACTCTGTGCAAATCCAACTGCACAGAGGAGGTAAGTATAATATGTTTGTTATTTTAAAACAAAATAGCCTTTACAATCACGTTTACCACCTCAATACTGGGCACTTTCACCCCCTTCCTGCCCAAGCCATTTTTCAGCTTTCAGCGCTGTCACACTTTGAATAACAATTGCACGGTCATGCAACACTGTACCCAAATGAAATTTTAATATTTTTTTTATCCACAAATATGGCTTTCTTTTGGTGGTATTTGATCACCTCTGCGGTTTTTATTTTTTGCGCAATAAACAAAAAACGAGCGACAATTTTGAAAAAAAAATCTATATTTTGTACATTTTGCTATAATAAATATCACCCAAAAATATATAAAAAAATACATTTTTTTCCTCAGTTTTGGCCGATACGTATTCTTCTACATATTTTTGGTAAAAAAATTGCAATAAGCGTTTATTGATTGGTTTGCGCAAAAGTTATAGCGGCTACAAAATAGGGATAGATTTATAGCATCTTTTTTTTACTAGTAATGGCGGCGATTTTTATTGTGACTGCGATATTGTGGTGGATACATTGGACACTTTGACACTATTTGGGGACCATTCACATGTATACAGCGAACAGTTCTATAAATATGCACTGCTTACTGTGTAAATGTGACTGGCAGGGAAGGGGCTAACACCAGGGGGCGATCAAGGGGTTAAATGTGTACCCTAGTGAGTGATTCTAACTGTAGGGGAGGGGACTGATTGGGGGAGGTGACCGATCGGTGTTCCCATGTACAAGATACACACCATCGGTCTCCTCGCCCTGACAGAGATCCACAGTCCTGCTCAGTTACTGAGCAATCACGGGTGGCCGGCGGACATCGTGGCCGCCAGGCACGCGCATCGGGTTCCCAGTGATGCGGTGGGTGCATGCACGGCCGCCAGTGACGAGTACGGCGAGCGCCCCCGGGACCTGGAGCGTGCAACGTCCTCCCAAAATGCGAGGCTCATCGCCCCGCCGTCATTTGATGGCGGGTGGTAGTCTAGTGGTTAAACTATATGAAATTTAATTTACCAATTATTAAAGGATATGGAGAGGGGCGGGGAGGCCACAAGTTCATAAAAATGGTCCCAAACAAGTGCCCTCTTTCTACCGGGGAATGGAGTAAGCTAGCCCTAAAGGAAACAGCTCTAAATGTTAAAATGCCTCAATGGACACTACAAAAGAGGGTATTGTTTTGAAGCCTGAACTTGAGATTTCTGAGTCTGGTATTTGTATTTAATCTGTGCACAAAACATGTGACCATATCTCCTGTCTCTTTATGGGAATTTGCTCATTAATGTTAGTCTGGTGACAGTACGTTTCTCTACTGTAATAAATTGTAAGGTTGTCTGCAGGTAAAGGAATATTTCCTTTTGATGATTTCTATATGGAGAAAGGGTAATTTGGGATTACAGTTGACTACAATTAAGACTTTGCTGTTTTCAGGCTTCTCTTTATATTTCAGGAGTCTGTACATGTGTATTGAGTGATTGTGTGGATATGATCATTTTTGGATGTTATTGAAAGAAAAAATAAACATATACTACCAGGGTTGGACTGGCCATCGGGACTACCAGGAGTTTCCCGGTGGGCCGATGGCTCAGTGGGCCAGTTGTCACTCAGGTGCGTCGGGAGGGGATGGCTAGAGCCCTAAATGGGTCCCCAAAAAGCCCAGAGTCTCACCCTGAGTGAAAACATCCAGTAATTGGTGGGCAAGCGGGGGTGTGCGGCCGCAGTGAGAGTGGAGCTGTCAAAACGAAGCACTGATGTCGCGGATGGGCGGGGCCAATATGCAGGCAGAGCCGCCTCTGCTGACAACAATGTCGCCGCGGCGTTAAGCTCCGGCCAGCAGCGGGTTAGCATGCCTGTAAACTCCACGGCCAGGCAGTGGAGAGAGGAGTCGGAGCGTGGCTGAGTGTTAAGGAGGAGGCGGGGCCAGCGCTGTGTAGTCCGGGGGAGAAGAAGGGGAGGAGATTCCAGCAGCCAGAGCACAATTCCCGCTGCTCCGGAGATCGCGCCCCCCCCCCAGCCTTCACCCCCACCGCTGGAGTGCTCAGCGAATCGGTCCCCGCACACCAGGAGGAGGCATCTGGCATGTCGTGGCGAGGAGGGGTAGAGGAAGGTACCGCGGAGGAGGCCCCACGAACGCTGTATGGAGCTGTCAGGGAACCAACCGTGGAAGAGCTGTCAGACGTGCTC
Organism: Rana temporaria; assembly: GCF_905171775.1. Classification (NCBI taxonomy): domain Eukaryota; kingdom Metazoa; phylum Chordata; class Amphibia; order Anura; family Ranidae; genus Rana; species Rana temporaria. Next base: position 204,114,086 of record NC_053493.1, read on the forward strand.
TTCACGGACCAGCAAGCGCAGTGCGCATGCGCGCGCAAATGCGCGCAACGCGCATGCGCGCGCAAACGGGCAACAACTCTGCAAATCCTGTATTCTTCACTGCGCATGCGTGTGCGCTAGTACGCACGCAATGCGGGCGGGACTCCTGGCGTCAGTGCCCTATTTAAAGACTTGCTGCAGCAGTTACCAACTGCTGCATGATCGTTAGCCTGTGTGTGTTCCTGAGCCCTTGTTCCTGTGTTCCTGTTTACCCGTTGACGACCCGGCTTGCCTGACCTGACTTCTCCAGTGTATGACCCCGGCTTGTCTTTCGGATTACCCTTATCCTGTTCCTGCCTGATTGTTCCAGTATATGACCTTGGCTTGCCTTCTGACCAACTCCAACTACATCCTGCTTCCTGTGCATGACTTCCGGCTTGGCTCCTGACTCCGCCCCTGGGTTTCCCTGCGTACCTACCTCATCTGGTGCTTCCGTGGTACCCCTGCCTAACTACGTATCCTGATGGATAGCTGAGCTTCTACACCTTCTCAGCAAGTCGCAGCTGGCAACCCCTGCATCTCCGGGCACAGCACCCCCTGTCTCACCTCCAGGGGGCGTTCTGCACTCAGTCGCAAGGGAAGCCCTCTCAGCACTTCGGCCTCTGGTAAGGTACGTGACAGGAGCCGATGGTAGGAGAAAAGAAGTGTCCGAGCGGCAGGCCGGGAGGCGAGATGAAAGAGCAGAGGTGAGTGCTGCTGCAAAAGACCTGCGAGCCCGAGGAGCCAGTGAAGCCTCATGCAAAACTGCAAGTAAGTTTTTAGAGGCTACAGACCTTTCACTGTTGTCACAGTGACTTTGATTAACTCTTTGGGGGGGGGTTAATTTACAATGGTAATTTTAATATGCAGCATGGAGGGGGTTAATGTACTGCCACTGGTCACTGATGCATTGGTGACCAGTGGCAGTTAATTAACCCCTTTGTGCTGCATTATTGACACCAGTGTCAGTGTTAATTAACCCGTATATGGTGCAGCATGAAAGGGTTGATGAACACTGACACTGGTGTCACTAATGCAGCACAAAGGGGTTAAATAACTGCCACTGGTCACCAATGCATCAGTGACCAGTGGTGTATTTGATACTGCCCACCCCATACACTCCGCACCCCTCTCCTGTACATACCACCCACCCCATACACTCCGCACTCCTCCCCTGTACATACCACCCACCCCATACACTCCGCACTCCTCCCCTGTAGATACCACCCACCCCATACACTCCACACCCCTCTCCTCTACATACCACCCACCTCCATTCACTCCGCACCCCTCTCCTGTACATGCCACCCACCCCATACACTCCGCACTCCTCCCCTGTACATACCACCCACCCCAGACACTCCGCACCCCTCTCCTGTACATATCACCCACCCCAGACACTCCGCACCCCTCTCCTGTACATACCACCCACCCCAGACACTCCGCACCCCTCTCCTGTACATACCACCCACCCCATACACTCCGCACCCCTCTCCTGTACATACCACCCACCGCCATACACTCTGCACCCCTCTCCTGTACATACCACCCATGTGTAAGGAGGGGGGTCAGTATATGTGTAAGGAGGGGGGGTCAGTATATGTGTATGGAGGGGGGTCAGTATATGTGTAAAGAGGGGGGTCAGTATATGTGTCAGGAGGGGGGGTCAGTGTATGTGTAAGAAGGGGGGGTCAGTGTTTGTGTCAGGAGGCGGGGGTGAGTGTATGTGTCTGTGATTTTTTTAATATGCAGCATGGTGGGGGGACGGGGGTAAATGCACTGCCACTGGTCATAGTAACTGATGTATTAGACCCCTTTCACACTGAGCCGCCCATAGCCTCGGCGGTAAAACGCCGCTATTTTTACCGCCGACAATTGCGCATAGTTTACTGTGTTTGTGTGTGTGTTTTCAAAAATTAAGTGGGCCGGTCTGGATGAAGTCCAGGGCCAAATTGTTGTCCCAGTCCACCCCTGTATACTACTCACAGTACTCCTGAGGAGGCAGGAATACTGCAGATGCTAATAAACAGAAGTGCTACCAGAGATTACATTTATACTGTCACTTATCTGCAATTTGATCTTAAAGTAGGCAAAACTTTTTTTTTCACTTTGGATAGAGTAAGGAAGGGCTATAACCCGTAATTTTTTTCACCATCTGTGTCTCATTGCGGAGATTTCTCTTCACATACTGTCCCATAGCCAAAACAGGAAGTGAGAGGAAATCCCTGCAAATTAACCACTTAAGGACCTTGCCTGTTTTTCAGATTTGGCGTTTGCAAGATTTTTTTGCTTGAAAAAAGACGCCATTTTTTTGTTTTCTGTAATTTTGAAAGTGTAAATCTTGGAAATAAAATCTAACTTTTTTTGACATATTATAATAATGTCTAATCTGTAATTTGATGCCTTTTGGAGATTTTTCCATCTTTTCTTGGCTTCGTTATGCACATTAATACAAAATTTTACCTGGGGTGCCCAAATTTTCGATCCCCACTGTAAGTGAAGGAGGACTGCACTAAGGTAAAGGAAGCTATTTAGGGGAAAAAAATCGTTTACAACCCCGTTAAGCTTACCCTAATTTATGGAACCTCAGTAATGTGATTATCCAAGAAATTTAGTCTGGGGACACTATCCGTTTTTTCATATTTTTTTGGAAAGTTGACCAATGATTGTTTCACATTGAAGACTTAAATTTTGTCAAGGAGGCCAAATTTTAAATTTCAGTAACCTTACTATGTGAAGCTGTAAATAAAGAGAAGAAAAAGAGTTGTCACCAGAGCAAGAAATGAGGGTAAACCCTTCAATCGGAACACTTGTTCCTATGACAATATTCTAACTCTTCCCTACTTTATTTGCGACTAAAAAGAATATATTGGCTTTTCTCCACTAATACTGTTTAGATTAATGACCTCATTACCATGCTATAGCCGAAAGATGGCTACAGCGGGGCTCTCCAGTTCTGGGAGGGCATCTATGGACGTCCTCCCATAACCACGCCGCCAGCGCACCCCCTTCATAGGACACAGCTGATCACAGATCACTGTACAGTACCAATCACAGTGGCCTTTTGTGAGGAAAGGACTGCCGTTAACCGGCAAGTCTGTTTACAAATGATAAGCTGTGATTGGACACAGCTGAGCACATGTAAACAGACTTGCCGGTTAATGGCAGTCCTTTTCTCACACACTGTCTCTGTGTGAGGAAAAGAAAGCTGATAACAAGCAAAGCTGTCAGAACAATGTTTACACTGATAATTAGGGCACTGATCATCAGTTCTCTGAGAATCAATTCAGCCCCAACAGTGCAGGTCAGTGTAGCTTATCAGTGCCACATATCAGTGCCCATCAGTGTTGCCTCATCAATGCAGCCTCATCAGTGTCTCCTCATCAGTGCCCATCAGTGCACATTAATGCAAAGAAAGCTCTATCTGTCTCAAAAAAATTATAATAATTTAATTTGGGTACAGTGTTGGATGACCGTGCTATTGTCATTCAAAGTGTGACAGCGCTGAAAGCTGAAAATTTACCTGGGCAGGAAGAGTCTGAAAGTGGCCAATATTGAAGTGGTTAATAGGATACTGTATATAGTGGAAGTAGATCTGGGGTTTAATAATAGTTTACAGATTGGTTACCCTCAGTGTGTACCTCGAGGACCATACCTGGACACCATTGCATTGGGTTGGCCTGTAATGTTTGCTTCGGCACTGGATTCTTTGTCAGGTGTTCGCCTTGGCATGAAGTGTAATGTGTAAAGTTAGCTACAGGGTGCCATACAGGTTCAGGGTCATGGTCCATTTCTACTGTTCCTAGACCCAGAAGACTCCTCTGAGGGTATGCCCACTGTAACAGGTGAAGCCTGGATCTTAACCACTTGCTTACTGGGCACTTAAATCCCCCTCCTGCCCAGACCAATTGTCAGCTTTCAGCGCTGATGCACTTTGAATGACAATTGTGCCATCATACAACACTGGACCCAAATGAAATTGTTATCATCTTTCCCACAAGTAGAGCTTTCCTTTGGTGATATTTGATAACCTCTGCATTTTTTTTTATTTTTTTATATTTTGTTATAAAATTTTGCAAACAGGTAATTTTTCTCCTTCATTGATGTACACTGATGAGGCTGCACTGATGGGCACCGATGGGCTGCACTGATAGGCACCAATGGGCTGCACTGATGGGCACGATAAGGCCGCACTGGTGGGCACTGATAGGCGGCACTGGTGGGTGGCACTGAAGGGCATTTGTAGGTGGCACTGGTGGGCACTGAGAAGTGGCACTAATAGGTGGCATTGATAGGTGACACTGATAGCTGGCATTGATGGCCACTGATAGTTGGCATTGATGGGTACTGATGGGTGGCAATAATGGGCACTGATGGGTGGCAATAATGGGCACTGATAGGCAGCACTGCTAGGTGGCATTGATGAGGCACTGATTGGCACCAATGGTGGTGGGCATTGATAGGTGGCACTTGTGGGCATTTATAGGTGGCACTGGTGGGCACTGTGGGCAATGGCAGGGGGTTCACATTGGCACACATGAGGCAGATGTGCCTCCTTCCTCTTCAGGACCGATGTCTCTTGCACCTGAGCTGTCGGCGTGAGGAGAAAAAAAAAAATTACTGAGCTTTGTTTACATAACGTGATCAGCTGTCATTGGCTGACAGCTGATCACGTGGTAAGGGGCTGGGACTGGCCCCTTACTAGGATCTGTGATCACCCGAGTCTCAGTTACTCAGGTGATTACAGCATGCGCCCTGACGTCTATTGACGTCCTCCCGGAAAAGTAGGTCTGCGCTGTAGCCGTCATTTGGCTATAGGGCAGACGGAAAGTGGTTAATAAGTCAAACATTGTGGATAAGGTAAGACAGGGTTTCCCTGTACATGGATTTTCAATAACAATTTCCGTGGGTCATTTTACATAATGCAGTTTAGTGAGCAGAGTAATTAGATGTTAATTTTATTAAATTAAAAATGTTTTTTATGTAAAGTAAAAAAACTCTAGTGTTAACCACACTCAAATATATAAAATGATATCACAATTTAGCTGTAAAGCATTGTGCCAGCGATCAGAAGATCGCTGGTGCCATGCAGGTCTCCTTAAGATTTGTCAATATATCTGTGTAACGGACAGGCAGATACACTGACAGGAAGAAATCAATGAACTACCATGGCTTATCTAACAATGGAGCATTGTTTTACATACATTTTTTGCCACTATTGATTTTAAATAAAATTAGTATTGCTATAATTGTATTATGCCATATGATGGTGATATAGATTTTGGCTGGTCAAACAACAAGGTATAAGCACTTTAGTAAAATTAGATTTTATTTATTTATTATTTACTAGCACCTTACTGTCATTGTATGGCATATCGATTGACTCAATATCTTTCATTATGGCTCATATTACGTTTTAACCGATGCCCCATTGTTAAAAATATGGCCGATATTCATTTGGGTGTAGTGGGTGGTCACGTTCCTTGGTAATTGGTGACTTCCTGCTCCAGAGGATGCCATACAAGAATGATGAAACATGTAGGGCAGAACTTCCAGTTACATCTCTTTTACTACTGTGAATACCTGGCTGCATTTACCACATTGTAAGTGCATTGTTATTCTGGTTTATGATGTAAAAAAATGTTATAACACTATGGGAAGCTTCTTCGTTCCTTCTTAATGGTCCTGATGCATATGTCCGATGTTTCTGGGAGGACTTAAGAGGCAAAGTAGGATTGGTGTAAAACGACATCTTTGGCAACTTCTTTTGTCTCGTGAGTGCATTATATGTTGATTGGCACATGGTGGAGTGAAGCACATATCATCTCGTGGTGCACGGGTGAGGCTTGAAACACTGAATACAAGTTCTGTTTTGGGACTCATTTGCACTTTTATTATATGATCAGGGCTGTCAGGACCAACAAGAAAGCAACAACGTCTATTCACAAGACTGAGTCCCTCTTTGTCCTACCCATGAGCCCTCGTAGAGAGCACACTGCCTGCTGCTCCACCATTGCCAGGTGGATCAGACAACTCATTTCCGGAGTCTATGCCCTTATATAAAGGTTCCTCCCTTTCATATAAAAACCCATTCCACCACAGCTGTTGATGCCTCCCTGGCTTTTCAGCATCAGGCATCTGTATCCCAGATTTGCAAGGTTGTCACTTGGTCCTCTGTTCACACACACTCTCTAAGTTCTACCAGGTGGATGTTCAGGACTCACCCTATGCAAGTCATGACACAGGTTCCTTCCCTCTGTGCCTAGATCACTCCTTATTTATGCTATAAAACCTGGAGGCTCATGGAGTGGGTGGGAATAAATATGCACAATCTATAAGAGGCCCTAGCAAAAGCTTTTGCCAGTGTCCAATTAACTGAAGTAGTAGCATGATCTATGAATACCAGACCTGTGACTAATCTGAAGTGGGCTGAATTTAGGATTGAGAACTATGGCAAGGTGACACACACTGGGGTTCCTATGAATATAAATTAATGACTAACTGTATCCTTAATTAAAATATGTATTTCATGCAATCAACACTTTGCCAAATAAGTATGGCAGCAACTTAAAGTGGAGTTCCACCCATAAATATAACATTACATCAGTAGTTTTAAAAAAATGTCATTAATCCTTTACGAAAAATATATTTTTTTTTAGATGCCTTCAAAGTGTTGTTGCTAGGCAGAATAGTTAATCTTCCCACTTCCTGCACCTAGGTGCTTAATGCTTCCTAACCTACACCGCACAGACTCCTGGGAATGTAGTGGGTGTAACTTTCCAGGAGTCTGTGCACTCCCCAGTCTCAAAGAATCATGTGACTTGGACAGCACAGGTGCTGAAACCTGATCTGACACTGTTTGTGCAGCACTGAGCATGTGCGAGATTTGCAAGGCTGAAATCCAGGAAGTCATACAGTCTGGCTTCATGATTCCCACACTTAAGATGGCCCCAGTCAATTTCTATTTTATAAAGTCTCTAAATGCTGTAACGACCTAACAAAACGGACCTTAGTTTACAGACTAACTTTACTAGAATACATTAAGCTTGTGTATTACAGGGGTATTTTTATTTAAAAAGTGAAATTGTGGCCGGAACTCCGCTTTAAGCTAACTGATGTTGTGACTCTTCATGTTAAAGCGGAGGTTCACCCTAAAACCATGTATTTAACATTCCATTCAGCATAATTCCAACATTTACACTATGCCGTTATTTTTTTTTTTTTTGCTGTACATACCGTCTTATTGTTATTTTCCACCCGGCTTCCGGGTTCTCACTCCCGCGGGAGTAGGCGTTCCTATGCAGAGGCTAGATGATTGACACCTTGTGAAAAACGTCCCCCTAGCGCATAAGGCGCGTCACCAGTTTTCCGAAAAGTAGCCGGCTCTATACGGCGCCTGCGCAGTCAGCTCTACACGGCAGGCGCCGTATAGCGCCGTATAGAGCCGACTAGCAGTTCGGCTACTTTCGGAAAACTGGTGAGGCGCCTTATGCGCCGGGGGGAAGTTTTTCACAAGACGTCAATCATCTAGCCTCTGCATAGGAACACCTACTCCCGCGGGAGTGAGAACCCGGAAGCCGGGTGGAAAATAACAATAAGACGGTATGTACAGCAAAAAAAAAACAAAAAAAACGGCATAGTGTAAATGTTTGAATTATGCTGAATGGAATGTTAAATACATGTTTTTAGGGTGAACCTCCGCTTTAAGACTAGTTCCAAAGCTGATAGCTTACATATTACAGTATTTTAGAATTAAATTTTACAGGTTCAATACTTTCTGTAAGCAATGTTCATTGATATACTGTATAATTCCACATTTATCGTTGGTTATGGGTGTGATGCCTTTAATGCACAGTACATGATTTTAACGTGACATTAGATCTGTCATGTGAATACTACATTCATTATTGAACACATGTTTTTCTTTTGCTATTGAAGTTAAATTTATAACTCAGTGACGACAGCTAACACTTGCAACATCTGTGCTCATGGGAAGCTTCACAGTGTAGACAGGGGCAATATGCAGAACACAAACATAAAATATTTTCCCAATGTTTGCAAAAGAATGCTGCCTGTTTTTATCAAAGCATAATGTTGTGCTGAGACAAGGGGAGGAATGCAAATGTATGCAGTAAAGTATGTTTGACCAATAACTGATGCATAACTGATGCATGCCATAGGCTCTCTGATAAGTACAGTGTGGTCTGCTTCACTCCATTTGTTCCTGCCAGTCACACAAATACATTAGAAGAAAACATAAAAGCTGCTATAGGATACTGTAGGGAGATTGTCCCAAGCAAGCTGCTTGGATTTATATCTGACAGATGTTAGAATTCCTAAATAGACCATTACAATGACTATATCAATCTCAAAAGATACAAGTCACAGACTGGCCTTGAACAAGATAACATTTAATCAAACTGTGTTAAATATATTTGTTATTTATATAACAGGAAGCAGTTATTTTAAAGGATGACTGGAAACATGCAAAAACAGGGATAAGCTTTCTGCAGATCCAGGCAAAAAAAATTCTTTAAGACACAACTTTTTCTTAGACAATCTGCTCATTGATATTGGACTAAGAACAAAATATGATCTACTTGAAGGGGAACTCAACACAAAATTGACATTCCATTTCTTGCTAAAGTGGACAATGTCAAACAAAACAATTAACAAGTAAATTGATACACTTATTTTGATTGGCATGCAGACAATTATTAGGAAATTTAGCAAGCTTAGAGTTGAGTTTGGGGGACAAAAGCGCGGCACTACTTGATTATGTTTTTTATAATATCAAGTGGGATATTATTAGGTCCTCTGCCAGGTCCATGCAACATTCTTGGCTACGCCTATTATAATATTATTTATGTGTCCTACTGTAGCCATGATATGTTCTTGGTGAAACCTACTGCTGACTGGTGGTGTATTATACCAGTCACTTTTGAAAGAAAACAAATTCTTTAGTCCTTACAGCTCCTAAAACTCTGTGGGCCAGATCCATGTCGATAGGCATATCTTTAAATGGGCGTAGTGTATCGTAGTAACGCTACGCCGCCACTACTTTGAGAGGCAAGTGCTGTATTCACAAAGCACTTTCCTTTTAAAGTTACGGCGGCGTAGCGTAAATCTGCTGACGTAAGCACGCCTAAATCAAATGAGGAACAGGGGGGCGTGTTTTATGTAAAATAAGCTTGACCCCACGTAAATGACGCTTTTTTCGTACGGCGCATGCGCGCGCATGCTCAGTATCATCGAATTTTCTAATTAAATTACGCCCGCTCAATGCCTAGACGACGTGAATGTAATTTACGCAAAGCCCTATTCGCGAACGTTTTATGCAAACAACGTAAACGACGGAAAATTTGACGCTGGCCCGACGTCCATACTTAACATTGCGTACGCCTCATAGAGCAGGGGTAACTATACGCCGGAAAAAGCCTTACGCGGACGTACGTTCTGAGAATCGGCGTATCTACCTAATTTGCATATTCTACGCGGAAATCAACGGAAGCGCCACCTAGCGGCCAGCGTAAATATGCACCTAAGATCCGACGGCGTACTAAGACGTACGTCAGTCGGATCGAGCCCACATTCAGTCGTATCTTGTTTTGTGGATACAAAACAAAGATACGATGGTGCATCGTAGAACTTACCCGGCGTATCAATAGATACGCCGGCGTAAGTTCTTTGTGGATCTGGCCCTGTGTGTGCATGAGGCCATAGAATAACATTAAGAGGCATTTTTAAGTTGCAAAAAAAAAAAAAATCTGACACTGGTAAAAGCAGCTGTAAAAATGCCCTGTGTGAATGGGGACTAAATGGTGTATTTATAAAAAAACATTCTTCAGAGCCATTTGTCCAGGTTGAACATTTTTCATTATTTCTGAAGAGAATGAATCAGGAAAGAACACATTATGGCCACTAGATTAAGCTGATGATCTTAAAAAATAAAATAAAAATAACTTTTTTACTATGAGGCTTCATTTCCACTGGCGTTTTTACAGCCACTGTTGTTAGGCTTTTTTACAGCTTAAAAACGCCTGTCCATGTTTATTTTGTAAAAAAAAACAAAAAAAAAAAAAAATTTTTTTTTTTGTGAGCTGCAGCTTTAAAAATGCCGCGGTCGCGTTTTTGAGCGTTTTTGCGCGTTTTTGCGCGTTTTTGCGCGTTTTTGTGCGTTTTTTAACGTCTGGCGTTTTTACAGCTCTACTCTGGAGCTTCAGAACGCCCTGGTCCCGCGTTTTTTTTACAGCTCAAAAACGTCTATGCCACTTGCAGCTCAAAAACGCCTATGTGGGAATGAAGCCATAGAATAACATGGACAGGCGTTTTTAAGCTGTAAAAAACGCTCAGAAACGTGGCTGTAAAAACGCCAGTGGAAATGAAGCCTAAGGCCTCATTTCCACTGGCGTTTTTACAGCCACGTTTCTGAGCGTTTTTTACAGCTTAAAAACGCCTGTCCATGTTATTCTATGGCTTCATTCCCACATAGGCGTTTTTGAGCTGCAAGTGGCATAGACGTTTTTGAGCTGTAAAAAAAACGCGGGACTAGGGCGTTCTGAAGCTCCAGAGTAGAGCTGTAAAAACGCCAGACGTTAAAAAACGCTCAAAAACGCTCAAAAACGCGCATTAACGCTCAAAAACGCTCAAAAACGCGACCGCTGCATTTTTAAAGCTGCAGCTCACAAAAAAAAAAAAATTTTTTTTTTTTTTTTTAAATAAACATGGACAGGCGTTTTTAAGCTGTAAAAAAGCCTAACAACAGTGGCTGTAAAAACGCCAGTGGAAATGTAGCCTGATTGTCAACTCCATGTAGTTACCAAAATGCAGCCTTTCCCTATTCTCTATTAGTGTTGAGCAGAATATGCCATATTCGATTTTGCGATATATCTCGAATATATATTCGAATATTCGAGATATATTCGCTAAATTCGAATATTCGTGATATTTTATCGAAATTAAATGATTGCGATTTTTCGCTATTGCGAATGCGAAAATAATTGCGATTTTTTGATAACTGCGGTAGGAGCACTCTGATTGGCTCAGAATATTCGTGATATTTTATCGAAATATCGCAACATGCGAATGCGATATTTATTGCGCAATTTCGAGAAATGCTGGAGGAGCGCTCTGATTGGCTCAGAATATTCGTGATATTTTATCGAAATATCGCAACATGCGAATGCGATATTTACTGCGCAATTTCGACAAATGCTGTAGGAGCAGTCTGATTGGCTCAGAATATTCGTGATATTTTATCGAAATATCGCAACATGCGAATGCGATATTTACTGCGCAATTTCGACAAATGCTGTAGGAGCACTCTGATTGGCTCAGAATATTCGTGATATTTTACAATACAAAATAATTGCGAATATTCGGCAAATGCGGAAGGAGCACTCTGATTGGCTCAGAATATTCTTGATATTTTACAATACAAAATAATTGCGAATATTCGGCAAATGCGGAAGGAGCACTCTGATTGGCTCAGAATATTCTTGATATTTTACAATACAAAATAATTGCGAATATTCGGCAAATGCAGAAGGAGCACTCTGATTGGCTCAGAATATTCTTGATATTTTACAATACAAAATAAAAAGTGTTTTGCATTGGTGGTGATTCTTTACTCTATCCATCTGTCACAGCCGTTTGTCAATCAAACACCTTGAAGATTGAACACGTTCATGCTGCATGCTTTGGACTTTTTTTCACTTCACATATCAAAGACATTTTTATGAAAGATTATTTTTCTATTATTGGGACTATATTTCTTTATATATTTGTTTCACTGTGTATTTCACAAGTTATTTGCGCTTGCTTATTTTATAATTTGCCCACATGTCTTGTCACTAGACATATTTTTTATTCTTGTAGAGCGACTCCATTTTCTGTCTTGTATTAAATTATGTTGTATAACATTTTTGAGTTGCTGCTGTATTCTCCCCTTTTTTTAAGGTATGCGCAATTTTTTCCTTCTTACAAAAAAAAATAATATCAAACATACAAATATTCATAACAGAAACATACACAAAGCCCCCCCCTTTTGCATCAGAGACAATCAGAGTTCTCCTACCACAGTTATCGAAAATTCGCAATCATTTTCGCATTCGCAATAGCGAAAAATCGCAATGTTTTTTTTTTCTATTTGGGAACATAAAAGGATCGCCTCAGCTTAGCTACTCGGCCCAGGGTCTCTAATCATACCAGCAATGCTTTTAGACGTCGATAGGATGTGATCTGTTTTAAAAATCAAATTGAAAAAATGCGAATATTCGGAATTGCGAATATTCACCGCGAAATTCGAAATATAGCGCGATTTCTCGAATATGCTATATTCGAGTCGAATATTCGCAATGCGAATATTCGTGAGCAACACTATTCTCTATTTTGTGTAATTGAAAATAATTTAACCTGGAGAGAAAAAAACATAATAACATTATGTTTTTTCCCCTATTCACACAATGAACATGCAAGCAGCTTCATAAGGCAAATAGCTCTGCAAAGTTTTTTTTTATATATATAAATACACCCCTCACTGTGAACTGTATATTACTGCCTGCAAGCATTAATTAGATACCATACACTAAACAAAGACTACATTATTTACATGAAGACTAAAGCAATTGGTGTTCACATAAGCATACACAATAAAAGGTAGTATCTACAGTAGTAATAGATTGTTAATGCGTATAATTAATATTACCAGTAATTTGTCTGGAGAAATAATTGCAGTTGTACATGAAGTCTTCTTACTCCTCAGGGAAGGCAGCATTAAAGATAGGGCATCAGTCCAGGGAAAATTGCTGCCCGCAGTACTTGCCACTCTAAACTTGTTATCTATGAATAATATTAATATCATATCCTCAAACAAAATTCCAGTGGTTATTTTACACTTTTGCTAAGCTTCTACTTAGTATCTTCTATTCAAGCCATCATACCAAACATAAAAGTCAGTCACTGAAAAATGTTAAGTCCATAGTGCACTGTAGATACATAGGAAACCTTTCATTCTGTCAAATACTTTAGCTAAGTTTTCACTGGGTCATTATATTGTAGGCTTCACTGTTTCCATAGTAGCGGACTGATTTAATGAGCTCAACTGGAGGTGGATATTTTAATCTTGGAGAGACAAACCTTCTGCAAAGGATGTTCCAAGAATACAACTAAAAAGAATATAACTGCAACAATGAATTGTAAAATGTTCATCTGCTTGAAAAATGTGCTCTGTGCTATTAATAGAAATATTGGTTTATTATCAATAAATATAAACCCCTTTAAACTACCTTTAAGACACTGTTATTTCATTTGAAAATTATTGGACATGTCTTGTAACAGCAAGATTTATCGATGAGCTGAAGATTGCTTTGGAAAATCATTGCAGTGTATATCAAGGCAGGTTATTTGTGCATTATGTACACACTAATAATAACAAATCATTTCTATAGGGACCCTGTATGAGTTAAATAGCAACACCGGTTACCCTAGTTAGAATGCACTGCAAGTAAAACACATCCTATTCAACTTGCTGAGCAATAACTTAGTCCAAAAATATAAATCATCTGCCAAATGTGTTTTGTACAGTGGCATAACAATAACCATAGCGGTCCACACAGCTGCTATGAGACCTATGGAGTGGGGGGCTTAAGATGTTAAAGAAAAAACGAAACTACAAAGTCTGCAATATAGAAGGATTGTCTTTAGGCACAGATTTCCCCATGCTGTAAGAAGCATTTGCATAGCTGTCTCAGCATTGTAGGTTTTTTGCTCTCAGAGCGTCTGTTACAGACTGATACAAACCCTGTATTCTTAATGCAGTAAAAATGCCAGAGCATCTCTTAAGCTAAAACCTAAAAGGACGCCCGTAGTTGGTAGTCCTGCACAAATGTGCAAAGTAGCTGGAGTTTAAAGAAGTTTCTGTTATCCTAATAGAGTAATCATGTGCAAATGCCCTAATAATTTAGTGAAAATATCTGTATATGTTGGTTATGTTAGTTAATTTAATCTGACATGTTTTGCTCTGTACAATTTTTTTGGGTGGTATAATGACTGACTATTCAGCTAAGTGATTGTAAAGTCTAATTTTTTTTCTAACAAAATAAAAAAACATGGTTTAAATATCTGCTCTGTTGCAGTGGATTTGCACAGGGGAAATTGGATCCTCCTCTTCTGTGCTCCTGGCCCCTCCCTCCTGTTCAGTGCCCCCACAGCAAGAAGCTTACAGGGTATTTGGCCCCTTTGTCTTGGTCATGGAGACCTTGTCTACCTTCATTCGTACCAATTCAAATATTCGTGGCCTATATGTGAGGTCACTGTAAGGCCCCATACACACAATAGAATCTATCCGCAGATAAATCCCATCGAATGGGTTTCAGCGGATAGATTCTATGGTGTGTACACTCCGGCGGATATTTCCGAATTCCAGCAGATAAATATTTGTCGACATGCACAGAATATCTATCTGCTGGAATCGGATCCCACGGATGGATCCGCTCGTCTGTACAGACTCACCGGATCCATCCGTCCAAAAGGATTCCCCGCACGCGTCGTAATGATTTGACGCATGCGTGGAATTCCTTATATGACAGCGTCGCGCCCATCGCCGCGTCATAATCGCGGCGACGGCGCGACACGTCATCGCCAGAGGATTTCGGCGCGGATTTCAATGCGATGGTGTGTACACGCCATCGCATAGAAATCTGCTGAAATCCTCGAGAGGATTTATCCGCGGATACGGTCCGCTGGACCGTATCCGCGGATAAATCCTCTCGTGTGTATGGGGCCGAAGACAAATTATCATTATACGCTGATGATGTGTTGCTGTATCTCAGTGATGCTCAGTCTTCCCTGGATGCCACACTGCAGACCTTAAAATGAATTACTATTTTCTTCCCTTATATAAATGTTTACCTCAGGTGACTAGTATTAACTCCCTGCAATGGGTTCAGCACTTTAAGTACTTGGGCATCCATGTTTTCCTTGAACCTAGCTAGTTTTTTAGATCTTAATGACTCCTCTCTTGACTAAGCTGATATCTAAATGTGGGGTATGGTTTTCTCTCCCTCTGTTTCTGGTGGGCAGAACAAATGTATTCAAAATTATTTTTCTCCCTAAACTTACATACTGTATGTGTTCAGGCAGTCCCTAGTTTGGTTCCCTTTAGGAATTCTTTATCTTTCTGTGGGCAGGAGGACATCCTAGACTAGCTCTTGTAACTTCCTATTGATGAGGCTTACCTAGCTCTGCCCTGCTTATATTTCTATTATTTGGCCTCCCTTATGGTTACTCCATACTTCCTGAAAGAAATCTAGACTTTGAGTCATCCATAATTGGATCTCCACAACTGTGTTAATCCTTAGTACATAGGGGATCCCACTTCTCTTTGATCCCATTTCTCTTTGATCCCATGAGGATGGATTTTAGGGCCCGGACAACTATTCTTAAGTGGTCTCTCACTCCTGTACTCTGGCCTCCCTGTTCCCTCTTTTGGGATAATTGCTCTAATTTTTCTAGCATTCCCAACCCTTTGATTTGGAAGACAGCACTCTCAGTCATATTTTCTTCTGGAGAACTCCACTCCTTTGATTCATTAAAGACAGAATTTGATCTTCCCAACCCCTATTTTTTTAAGTACCTCCAGTTACATAATGCCAGCAGACCCAAGTCCTTCAGCGCCTGTCCTCCAGCAGAGCTCTCTAGAATCTCTCTTGAGGATCTTCAACCTTGACAAAAGCCTCTCCTCAACGTATGCCTACCTCATAAATCATCATGGTGGTAAAACCTATTTACTATTCATTTCAGAAATGACAACATGACATCTCTGCTCATGTGGTGACCCAATACACAAAATGTATGCTCTCTGCTGGGGATACATTTGTTCAGTTGTAGTTTCTACATTGGATATATTATGCCCCCCAGAGGCTGCATCACATTGATCTCACACAAATAGCACTTTCTATCACATAGTGTGGAGCTGCCTTAAGATTTTTGAGTATTGGAAACAAGTGAAAAACAGATTTACTAAGGCACTAAGGGTACCCTTGACCATGCTTTCAATTCGTTCATTTGTTAAGTATTTTACAACTCCATATTTATTTCAAAACATGCTAAACTACTGTTGTTCTACACATCCTATTATGCCAGTAGGGAAATCCTCCTCCTGTGGAAAATCTCTACCCCCACCCTCCTACATTGATTGGTGCTTAGCTGTTAGATTCACACCTCCTCTGTACCATTTGACTTACATGAGCAGGGGCTGCCCTGATAAATTTCACTCACCAAATACTTATGACTCACAAACTAACGTTCAGCATAAATCGCTTTAGTAGCACTGTTACCTACAGTATGGTGGTCCTTCATTAACAGTGGCATTTAGTAATAAAGCATCCGAGGGGTTCCTCAAATATTAGGCAGAAAAAACTCTAATGTCACGTACACACAGTCGGAATTTCCGACAACAAATGTTCAATGTGAGCTTGTTGTCGGAAGACCGTGTGTATGCTCCATCGGACATTTACTGTCATAATTTCCGCCTACAAATGTTTGAGAGCTGGTTCTCAATTTTTCCGACAACAAAAGTTCTTGTCAGAAATTCTGATTGTGTGTAGCCAATTCCGACGCACAAAAATCCATGCATGCTTGGAATCAAGCAGAAGAGCCGCACTGCCTATTGAACTTTATTTTTCTCGACTTGTCGTACATGTTGTACGTCACCGCGTTCTTGACGTTTGGAATTTCCGACAACATTTGTGTGACCGTGTGTATGCAATACAAGTTTGAGCCAACATCCGTCTGAAAAAATCCACGGTTTTGTTGTCGGAATGTCCGTTCACGTGTACGCGGCATTATAGTGCATTACCACCTCTAAATGAACTTTCATTGGGACTACCTTTATCTGTAGCCTAGGTAAAGAATTTCTGGGAGGCCTTGTAATTTACTTGCAATTAATACATTGACCCTGTATTATGGACTTTATAGATCCACACATACTTAAATTCATTATACAAGGGCAGTTTGTTGATAGTTAAAGATTGTCATTGAACCACAGACCCAAGGTTGATATTGGTAGCTCTTTATTTATGTTAATACCTTTGACCTTTCACATATGCAGCCCAATAAAAAGCAAATACATAGAAACATAGAGTTTGACATCATCATGAGGATATATACCCACACACACTGTGCCACAAAGCCTACCCCCCCCCCCCCCACACACACACACCCCTTTCCAAGAAGCAAGGTACAGTGTGTTTTGCTTTCATTGTATGAAGTTGGTTCAAGTCACTGTCAGGAGTCATGTATTTATGCATTCTTCACGTTGCTAATAATACACAAATCAAAGTGCCATAGCAAGTCAAGATTAGGCTGATTGGTCATTGGTAGGCAAGGCAACAGCATTTTAAAGTGGTTCTAAAGGCAAATGTTTTTTTCTACCTTAATGCATTCTCTGCATTAAAGCAGAAAACCCTCTTTGCCACAGGATCCCCCCACGCCTCCCCCCATATACTTATCTGAGCCTGATCTTGATCCAGTGCTATGCCACAGAGGAGCGGCTCTCTACTCTCTCTCCCTTCTCACAGGACAGATTGATAGGAGCAGCAGTTTTTGGCTTCTGCTGCTGTCAATCAAATCTTGTAGCAAGGGAGCAGAAGGTGGGGCCAAGCTGCATTGTCTACATCTATGGACCAATTAAGGGATCGAGCCCACAGATGTGCTACAATAGAAAGTGGTTTCCTATGGCAGCACATCAAGTAGAGGAGGAGCCAGGAGTGCTGGCGGGGCACCCAAAAATAGGAGGATAGGGGCCATTCTGTTCAAAATTATTGCACAAAGCAGGTAAGTATGACATATTTATTTGTTTAATTTTAAATTACCCTTTACAATCACTTTAAATTGGTGGATAGGTACCACTCCTATTGGTCATGACACTCTTAGTAACTTATTGAGAAATCCTAAATGCCATTGCTATGCTATTTGCTTTTTTTAAATCAATGTAGCTATGAAAATGTTTTTGTATATAAAAAGTATATGTATATAACTTGCAATACATTATATCATTGTGTTTTTAGTTACTGTATTACAGTGTATATTGTTTTATTTAAGTATTATAGTGCTTTAAAGCTGTATGTCCTGTATATAAATACAATGGTTTTAAATCTGCAATAACATTTATAGGTGTGCTACAGAATTTCATATTGGATAAGGTACATTTTTTTAGTTGAGTTGCTATTCTGCTACACAAGTTCTTGAAAGATATATGAATGCTATAATTATAGTTACGATACAGTGTGAAGCTAAAAAAAATATTAAAGTATTCTATTACATGGATGTCTACCTTGGCAAGACTAAAGTACTTGGCTCTCAATCGGAAAAGTTTGATTTACATGTGAATTATAGTAATACAACTCTCAAAGACTGTTGGACACATATTATATGGCACAATGGCATAATTATAAACAATAAAACCAAAGGCAGTTGAGCTTGAATGCAGAAGGCTGTTATTTAGCAATCATCTCTTCAAAGGTTTATTAAGTTTAGATTTATGTATACAATAACAGCTTTACTTGTTAATATTATAAATGTTCCTTGTGTATTCACGAAATCTATATAAAATTACACGTAACTGCCATTAGCAGTTATTGTGATATGAAGCTGGACTCATGAAAGAATTATCTGCCAAATATTCCCAAATAACTTTAGCTATTTTTAGCTTAAATAAAATATTTTGGAGGGTTTATAAAGCATTATATGCAATTTAGAGCTATGCTTTTTTACTTACATTAATACATAAAATGCACTTTAATTTAAAATTAGGGCTACTAAGGCACAGGGGCGGTATATAGGGCCAGATTCACAAAAGGGATACGACGGCGTTTCTCCTGATACGCCGTTGTATCCCTGTTTCTATCTATGCGACTGATTCATAGAATCAGTTACGCATAGATATCCCTAAGATCGGACAGGTGTAATAGTTTTACACTTTTCGGATCTTAGGATGCAGTACCGCGGCCGCCGTAAACTAAACCAGCATCGGGTATGCAAATTAGGAGTTGCGGCGATCCACAAAGCTTTTTTCCGTCGTTATGTCGCCGCGACTGTTAGTTTGCCGTCGCAAAGATAGGGCACCTTTTACAAAGTGGAAAATTACTCCACCATGTAAAAGTATACCCGTCTTTCCCGCGTCGCTTTCGAATTTTTTTAAAAATGTTTATTTTTCCCGGCGCAAGTCTTTTTTTCACGTCGCGATTCACAAAACGTCGGCGCGTCGTAATTTCGCGCAAAGCACGTTGGGAAATTTGCATCGGGAGCATGCACAGTACGTCCGGTGTGGGAGCGTGCCTAATTTAAATGGGACTCGCCCCATTCGATTGGGCCCACCTTGCGCCGGACGTGTTTACGATACACCGCCGCAAATTTCCAGGTAAGTGCTTTGTGGATCGGGCACTAACTTGGAAAAATTGCGGCAGTGTAACGTAAACCAGTTACGTTACGCTGCGCCCGACCTACGTGAATCTGGCCCACACAGTCCCTAAATATGGATTTATTGCAGTGGATCTTGCAAATGCTTTCAATAAAAAAAAAAAGCAGTTATAATGTTGCACCTGCTCGAGCACCCAATGCTGCCTTACTTTTAGTTAAAATAATGTGCCTACAGTATAGTCTGGCTTAATAGATACATTCATTTTTTACACATTGGGGACTATTGGATTTTTACAACCAAGGATAAACTGGCCTTCTGAAGGATCACAATCTATACTGAGGGATTGCTGGCTGCAGATGCCCCTGCCAAAACATGTTATTCAAACTGGCCCTAGCTTTCTTTACTGCCTTTAAAGCCGCCACCATTAATCCCAACTTATTTAACCAAACCATTTTACCTCACAGTAGGCTCTTGTTCTCACTTCTTCTGGTGGGTCTAGGTACGCTATTCTGATGCATACATGCTGCACACAACTCAGTTTCCATATAATAGTCATATCATTATATACACAAGCCAGCTCATGAGGATCAAACTCAATGCTCTGAGCAAGGCCATAGTGTCAATTTGTGAGCTGCAGGGGCAACCCTTCCATTAAGGGTGCACGGGCACCGCCCCCTCTATCCATGCCACCCCCATATGGTTAATGGATAGATTCATGCATAGCATGAATCTATCTACGGCTGCCGCTGCCACCATACATGCATTTAGCCCCTTTCAGTATGACGGGCGCATTAATTAAAGCGTGGGGGTGTTTTTTTTTAAGCACCTGATTAGAGCAATAATCTTAATTGACTTCAAAATAGGGTGGACTCCAAGCGCAGAGCACACCCAGGTCTGTTAGAAAAGCAAATGAATATTCGCTTTTCTAACACTGAATCGCCTCTCCGCCAGTCAGGAAGCGCGGGTCTGAAACCCGTTTCCTGAATGGCTGAAAGGCCAAGCGATCCTATTGGATGCCTAGGAGGAGGAGAGGCATGAACGGCAGAAGACGCCATGATCCGCACCACAGGAGGAGGAAGAAAGCTGCAGGACTCGCTGGCCGTCCACTTCCTAGATGTGTTAAGTGCGGGGCTTTGATGTCCCGGCTGTCCCGGGGGGGGGGGGGGGGGGTTACCGCTGCCGCCGATCGACCGGGGGGGTGGCTATTTGCCACCCCCCCAAAAAAAACACCAGCCATTACTGGTGAGCTGCATCTCAGCATTATCCATGCCAATTGTTATCTGACATAATCACATTTAATGATTAAATGTTTTGCAAAGTATTCACTTTTAAAAAAATGAAACAAATATCTATAACATAAAAATTCTCATAATTGTGTATTTTTTTGTAGGTTGGACTAAATTCTGTGGTTCTGGATATTCTCCCAAAAGAAGACCGGATATAATAGTTAGGTAAATACACATTTATTTCTGAGATATGATAAAATGAGTTAACCATAACCATTGTAAGATTGTTTTTTATCTATGTACTATTATTTTGAAAAAATAAAAAGCAGATGCTTTAAGCCAAGATATAATCTTGGATGTCATGAACTCAAGTTTCATGAGAGAAATATGTTCTCTGCAATTGCGGGTCTTTTTCTGATGTTAGTTACCTGGCCGTCTATAGCTTCAGTGTTTTCTTAGTCAGTGACCTAGGGGAAATATGCAATCGGTGAAGTCAAAGTTCCTAATCTACATACCTGTGCCACTGCCAGGGTAAATTTCAGAAGGTATTGCAGCTCACCAGCATAGTAAAGCTGGAAATATGCTGGTAGATTTTTGTTTAACCTGTAGGATGAATGAAAGAAATCCAACAGGTTCTTCCATCCATGCCAAACAGCACAGATGGATAAATACCCCTGTTGCCCAATGTATTCTGAAAGCTGTCAGCAGCGGCTGTCAGAATACTTAAACCGAGTGAATTTCAGTTGGTTCATCAGGAATATATGTCAAGTATATGGCAAGTCTTTGGTAACTAGTATTTTCAGATAGGGCCAACAAGGGCAGCCCTTGTATTGCTTAATAGAGGTTTAATTTAGGAAAGGGTTTCCTCTGTGAGGGCACCTTGTGATAACTGTCTCCTTATTGATACCGGATTGCAATTATAGTTATACATTTATTTTGCCTGGCATAAGTTTTTATTTCTTGCACATGTCCTTATTATGTTATTTCACAACCTGGAAGCTAATTGATTTTATGTCACAAATCTAATACTAGTATTTTCAGATAGGGCCAATAAGGGCAGCCCTTGTATTGCTCAATAGAGATTTCATTTAGGGAAGGGTTTCCTTTGTGAGGGCACCTAGTGATACTTGTCTTTGCAATAATTGTTATAAACTTATATTGCCTGGCATAAGTTTGCATCTCTTGCACATGTCCTTAGTATGTCATTTCACAACCTGGAAGTAAATTGATTTTATGTCACTAATCTAATATTTCAATATATCAAGATAAAAATAAATAAAAAGGTGCATCATGTTTCACATTATGTGTAAATACTAAAAAGTCTAGAATTCTGGTGTATTTGTTTTTTAGTTTTGTTTTTTGTCCTAAAAGTACCGTATATACTCAAGTATAAGCCGACCCGAGTATAAGCCAAGGTACCTAATTTTATCACAAAAAAATGGGAAAACGTATTGACTCGCGTATAAGGCGAGGGTGAGAATTCAGCAGCCACTGTAAGAGGAAAAGAGGGTCAACAACCCATTTTCATGCCTCACTATGCCCATTGCAACCTCACTGTGCCAACCTCACTGTGCCAATCATCACTGTTCCCACCGTCACAGTGCCCATCCTCACTGTGCCCATCCTCACTGTGCCAATCCTCACTGTGCCCGTCGTCACTGTGCCCATTGTCGCTGTGCCCGTCATCACTGTACCTGAAATTGAGAGGCTGCGGGCGTCCATTCAATGTTTAAAACTCGCGGTCTCCTCCTGGTCCCTTCCGTGATAGGCAGCTGACACAGTTCCGCCTATCATGGACGTTCTCTCATCCTCAGACTCAGTTTCCCAGCAGACACTGTGTTCAGTGTTCCGCCAATAACGGACGTTCGAGGATGAAAAGGCGTCTGTGATTGGCGGAACACTAAACACAGTGTCTGCTGGGATGGGTGAGGATGAGAGAACGTTTGTGATAGGCGTTTCTCAGCAGACAGAGTTCCGCCTATCACGGAAAGGGACAAGAGGAGACCGCGAGTTTTAAACAATGGATGCCCGCAGCCTCTCAATATTTCCAGGTACACTGACTCAAGTGTAAGACAAGGGGGGCATTTTCAAGCCCAAAAAAAAGGGCTGAAAAACTCAGCTTATACTCGAGTATATACGGTAAGTACATTTTGGTGCAAACAATTGTCTTCAGAAGTCACATAATTAGATGAATTGTGTACACCCGCGTTAAATAAATACGCATTTCTGAAAGAACAAAAGTTGTATATCAGGAAGACAAAGAAGCTTTTAAAACAAATGCTAAATAAAAGCTCTGGAGATACACAACTTATGTTTTGGTTATAACAACCTCACATTTTTAATATTAATTTGAGTAGATTGGTAAATTATTATTTTAAAATAGACTTCTGCTTATGATAGAGAGTGAAATGGCTAGAAACTCTGCTGAATGTGTCTGCACTGGGAACTCCCCCTTACCTGCTGTTCTATTGCCAGTTATCACTGGGACATATAATGAGGGGAAATCCTCCTAATTGAGACAGAGGACAAAAGGCTAAAGCCTCGTACACATGATCATATTTTCTGCGGACAAAGCGTAAGACTTTTGTCCGAAGGGCGTTGGCCAGGAACTTGGATTGCATACAAACTGCAAAGAATTGTCAGCCAACAAACACAAATCTATGTGTTTTTCAGCTCTTTAGCGCCACCCTTTGGGCAACCTCTGCTAATGTTGTGTTATGGTAGCATTGCTTCTGAGAATGCGTGTTTGTACTTTGGAGTTTTGTCTGACTGACTTGTGTACACACAATCGGATAATCCATCAACACACATTTGTTGGGAGACAATTTTAACGCATGCTGTCCCACATTTGTTTGGTGTAAAATCCGACAACAATTGTCCGATGGAGCATACAAACGGTCGGATTATCCAACAACAGCCTGTCATCACACAATTCCCTTCAGACAATCTGATTGTGTGTATGAGGCTTAACACAACACTCTATTTCTAAAAGTTGACAGTTAATTCCAGCTCAGTTCAGTGAGATTTGAAAAGTGCAGCTATATGGCTAAAAAAATATTATTTTCCTTCTGTTGAAGCTTTGTAAAATGAACCCATAATAAAAACCAATAAAGAATCTAGCCCTAATCAATAATTATGCATAATTTAAAAAAAAAAGGTTTTAGCTGGAGTTCTGCTTTAAACTACATATCTGTAGTGTTGATTCAGTACTTTATCTAAAGGTCCGTACACACAATCGTATTTTCCGACCGTTTGTATGCTCCATCGGACAATTGTTGTCGGATTTTCCACCAACAAATGTGGGATAGCATGCTTTAAAATTGTCTGCCAACAAATGTGTGTTGATGGATTATCCGATCGTGTGTACACAAGTGAGTCGGACAAAACTCCAAAGTACAAACACGCATGCTCAGAAGCAATGCTAACCATAACACATTAGCAGAAGTTTCCCAAAGGGTGGCTCTAAAGAGCAGGAAAACCATGTGTTTGTTGGCCGACAATTTTTTGCTGTTTGTATGCAATACAAGTTCCTGGCCAACGCCCTTCAGACAAAAGTCCTACACTTTGTCAGCAGAAAATCTGATCGTGTGTTTGAGGCTTAAGATGAGGGTTTCCCCACATCCAATTTGCATAGCAGGAGGTTGTCAACAGCTGTCCATGGAGCCAGTGCATACATCTCCGCAGTGGGTCAGTGCAGTGGCTCTGGAGTCCTGTGCGTCTTTTGGTCCATTTCAGATCTGAATTTGGGCTGAAATCGGACCCGAAACGGTAAATGGGGATGCACCGGACTCCTGCTGTGAGGGACCTTGCAGAAATAGCCTAGGTATACTTATTTTTAGACCATGTGATGCTTAAATTGCGAACAGATGGATTTTACGTGAATTTATTATGTCATTTTTAAGGCTAGGTTCACATATATGCGGGCTGCGCTTGATTAATTTCTCAGGCACATTTTGCAGTGCGTTTTTAAAACCTTGTTTTTTTATGCATTTTTGCATGCAGTTTTCATGCATTTCGCATTTTACTTTATTTATCTTTTATATTAAAAGGACTGTGCGTTTCTGAAAACTGAAAAACGCACTACAAAACGCACAGAGGCAGTCACTTTGCACTGTTCAAAGTGATAACATATTTTTAAAGTGAACAATGCTCCTGTAAATTTACCATACAAAGCATTTAGGCATCATGCACCCTGGCATAATAAAATACTCCTATCTAAGCAGGATCTTTCAGACAGGAGATGGCAAGAAAATCAAGCATAAAAATGCTAATTTTAGCTAAAACGTATGCACATTTACTGACTAGAATAATAATTTATTTTGGTCACTAGAATATATTTACATGTATTTGTGCACTTTTAGACTCGTTTTTGTTTGTTATTGTTTGTATGCACATAAATTATGTTCATAGGCTCTTCTCCAAACACAGCTTTGGTCCTTTTTTTTTTTTTTTTAAACCAGGATTGTCTAGCCTATGCTCCAAGGGTTGTATGTGGACCAAGACAGCTATAAATGCAGCCCAACACAATATCGTAAACTTATTTTAAAATTTAGATTTTGGGGGGGGGGGGGGCTTTTTGTAAAAATGCATGTACACTTAGGCCTTGTACAGACGAGCGAACATGTCTGATGAAAACGGTCCGCGGACCATTTTCATCGGACATGTCCGCTCTGAGATTTTGGTCTGATGGTTGTACACACCATCAAACCAAAATCTCCGCGGACAGACAGCGCGGTGACGTGGCGGTGACGTTTACGCCGCCACGTCCGCAAACCCGGAAGTTCAATGCTTCCACGCATGCGTCGAATCACTTAGACGCCATGCGCGGGTTCTCGGGCCAGCGGACATGTCCGATGAGTCGGAACTGACCATCGGACATGTCCGACGGACAGGCTTCCAGCGGACAAGTTTCTTAGCATGCTAAGAAACTTTTGTCCGCTGGAAACCTGTCCGCTAGGCCGGAAAATTGTCCAGTCGGCCCTACACACGACCGAACATGTCCGCGGAAACTGGTCCACGGACCAGTTTCAGCGGACATGTTCGGTCGTGTGTACGAGGCCTTAGAGAACACATGCGGACTGGTCACCAGTCATCTGGCGCTGGATGATTCTTTCTATGGCCCCCAATTGCACGGGAGAGCCCGGAAAAGCACCGGATGGCGGCAGGAGGGGACTAAGAACCGCTGCTATGATCGTTCTTATGGTGTGCAAAATCCTTTACTTCTGTTTAAGCAGCACTTTTCTGCTGCTAGCAGGACACTTTTAACCCTTGCTATCGGCCTAGAAGGGATTTTTTTAAGAACGATCATATCGGCGGTTCTTATAGTCCCCTCCCGCCGCCATCCGGTGCTTTTCCGGGCTCTCCCGTGCTATTGGGGCCTGTGTTACGGCTCTTTCCGAAGTGCTTTTCAGGCTATACACTGCCAAACCAAACCGCCCCAAAGATGCTGCTTGCAGGTCTTTTTCTAACATCCCGCAAGCGCACTGCCCCAGTGTAAAAGCACTTGGGCTTTCACATTCGGGCGGCATGGGAGGCAGTTTTCAGGCACTTTACAGGCGCTATTTCCAGCGCTAAAACACCTCAAACTCCCTCAGTGTGAAAAGGGTCTTAGGACTCGTACACACGATAGGTTAAACAGAGGACAACGGTCTAATCGTGTGTGGGCCCCATAGGTTATTTAACCATCGGTTAAAAAAAAGCCAACTTGCTTTAAATTTAACAAAATTTAAAAAAATCCACGCATGCTCAGAATCAAGTCGACGCATGCTTGGAAGCATTGAACTTCGTTTTTTCAGCATGTCGTTGTGTTTTGCGTCACCGCATTCTGACACGATCGGTTTTTTAACCGATGGTGTGTGGGCGCGACAGACCATCAGTCAGCTTCATCGGTTAACCGACAACGGTCCATCAGACCGTTCTCATCGGATGGACTGATCGTGTGTACGAGGCTTTAGTGTTACTTAAACTTGTAAAATGAGGTGAAGCTATGCTGACTTTATTCATCCAGTCGTGTGTGAGCAACAATCCTGCCTTTATTTTTCCTTTCACATAGTTACATAGTAGGTGAGGTTGAAAAAAGACATCAAGTCCAACCTATGTGTGATTATATGTCAGTATTACCTTGTATATACCTGTATGTTGTGGTCGTTCAGGTGCTTATCTAATAGTTTCTTGAAACTATTGATGCTCCCCACTGAGACCACTGCCTGTGGAAGGAAATTCCACATCCTTGCAGCTCTTAGGCCGCGTACACACGGTCGAACATGTCCGCTGAAACTGGTCCGCGGACCAGTTTCCGCGGACATGTCCGACCGTGTATACGGCCTAGCGGACAGGTTTCCAGCGGACAAAAGTTTCTTAGCAAGCTAAGAAACTTGTCCTCTGGAAACATGTCCGTCGGACATGTCCGATGGTTAGTACACCTAATCGGACAGGTCCGCTGGTTATGACGTGTAACCAGCGTCCCGAAATCCCGCGCATGCGTCAAATTGATTCGACGCATGCGTGGAAGCATTGCACTTCCGTGTTTGAGAACGTCGGTGTCTTCTACGTCACTGCGTTCTCTGTCCGCGGGGATTTTGGTCTATATATATTGTTCAATAGTTTGTAAGTCAGAGTTACAGCCTTACAGTCAAGAAGCGGCATTGCAATAATGCTAAATTCTACGTTAACCTGTAGCACGTGTCACTGATTCTGTATCAGGCTATCAGAAAATAATTTCTTAAAAGGATTCAATTCAGTGATGGCATATAAAACTAAAAAGGGTCTGCTGGCAGTGTCAACCAACGTGGAAATAATTAGTATATGTGTTTTGGCAGTGTGGAGACCTGCAGTGATCCTGCTTCCTCCAGAGAGGTCTGCCCTGTCATTCAATAAACTGATCTGTGGGTGACTTTAATTTTATTTGACAGTATATTTCTAGCAAATAAAGCTGAAGTGGAGAATGGTGCCAGTAATGAAAGGTTTTCTGAATATCATTCAGAAAAAAAAGAAAATCGGAAAGCTTTCTTTCCGATACCTATAAATGCATTTATGCTATATTATTTTGACAGCACAATTTATTTCTATGCAGCACTCTGTTACAGTCAAATCTTTTGTCCCAACAGAATCTTAGCATACAGACTTGAATGTTCCAAGGTTGTTTTTATTTGCTTGTATTTTTTTTGTGTTATTTTACAGCATTTGGGCTTTAAGCTTCCATGTACTCCATTACAGTAACAAGGACATATAATTGTCTTAATATTATATAGCTATACATAATTTAAAGTGATACTAAAGCCTTGTTTTTTTTTTAAAACAAACATATTACACTTCTCGGGTCCCTCGCCGGTGCTCCCGGCCCCTTCCTCCTGTTGAGTGCCCCTGCAGCAAGCAGCTTGCTATGGGGGCACCTGAGCCGAGCCATTGCTCTGTGTGTCTATTCAGACATGGAGCCACGGTTCGGCCCTGCCCCTCTCTCGCCTCATTGGCTAACTGACTTTGATTGACAGCAGCGGGAGCCAATGGCACCGCTGCTGTGTCTCAGCCAATCAGGAGGGGGAGTCCCGAGTGGCTGAGGCACTCATGCACATTGCTGGATCGAGATGGGGCTCAGGTAAGTATTTGGGGGGCTGCTGCACACTGTGGGCCAGATTCAGAAAGGACTTGAGACGGCGTATCTCCAGATACGCCGTCGTAAGTCCGAATGTGAGGCGTCGTATCTATGCGCCTGATTCAAAGAATCAGATACGCCAGAATTTGTCCAAGATACGACTGACGTAAGTCTCTTACGACGTCGTATCTTAGGTGCATATTTACACTGGCCGCTAGGGGCGCTTCCGTTGATTTACACGTCGAATATGCAAATGAGCAAGATACGCTGATTCAAAAACTTACTTGCGCCCGTCGGATTTAGCTACGCCGTTTACGTAAGGCGTATGTCCGGCGTAAGTTTACCCCTCATAAAGCAGGGGTAAGTCTTGTTAAGGTATGGACGTCGGAAACGTCGGAACAGCGTCGTATTTTACATCGTTTGCGTAAGTCGTACGTGAATGGGGATGGGCGTAGGTTACATTCACGTCGACAAAGTATTGAGCCGACGTATCTTAGGGAGTATTTGCGACATGATTCTGAGCATGCGCGCGCATGCGCCGTTCATTCGGCCCCTCATTTACATGGGGTCACGGCTCATTGTAATACAACACACCCACTGCCTTGATAATTTGAATTAGGCGGGCTTACGCCGGCCCATTTACACTACGCCGCCGTAACTTAGCTTAACTAAGTTCTTTCTGAATACGGTACTCGCCTCTCTAAGTTACGGCAGCGTAGCGTATATGAGATGCGCTACGCCCGCCTAAAAATACTCCAGTCTTTCTGAATCTGGCCCAGAGGGTTTTTTATTTTAATGCATTGAATGCATTAGGATAAAAAAACCTTGTGCCTTTACAACCACTTTAACAACCTCAACACAGGGCACTTACACCCCTTTCCTGCCCAGGCCAATTTTCAGCTTTCAGTGGTCTCTCACATTTTGAATGGCAATTGCGTAGTGGTGCTACACTGTAACTTTGTGAAATTTTTATTGTTTTCTTCACACAAATAGAGCTTTCTTTTGGTTGTATTTAATCGCTGCTGGGTTTTTTATAAAAAAAAAGAAAAAAAAGACAGAACATTTAAAAAAGTTAGTTTCTCTCAGTAATTTTTGTAAATAAGTAATTTTTCTTCTTCACTGATGTGCGCTGATGAGGCAGCACTGATGGGCATTAAATAGGTGGCAATTATGAACACTGATGAGGCGGCACTTATGAGCACTAATTAGGTGGCACTGATGAGGAGGCACTAATATGCTGCACTTATGGGCACTGATAGATGGCACTTATGAGCACTGATAGGTGGCACTGGTGGGCACTGATAGTTGGCACTGATGAGCACTGATAGGTGGCATTGGTGGGCACTGATGGGAATTTATGGGTGGCACTGATGGGTGACACTGATGGGCATTGATGGGCAGAAGTGATAGGTATTGATGGACAGCACTGATAGGCAACACTGATAGCCAGCACTAACTGGCATCACTAATGGGCACTGATTGGTGGCACTTGAGGGCACTGATTGCTGGCACTAGTGAGCACTGATTGCTGGAACTGGTGGGTACTGGTGGGCACTGATTTCTGTATTGTATTGTATTGCTTGCACTGGCGCTGTATTATAATCAGGGCACTGATGTTCAGTGCCATGATTACATGTGTAGATGTCCCTTTGAGAGGAGATGCCACTGATCGTCTCTCCTCGCCATACACTCTGTTAGGCCCCGTACACACGAGAGGATCCATCCGCTGGAATTGATCCGCGGACCGGCTCCAGCGGATAGATCCCCTGGTGTGTACAATCCGGCGGATCTGTTTCCGCGGATTTTTATCCCCTGGGATGGATTTCAAGCGGATAAAAATTTGAAGACATGGTCTGTACAGACTCACCGGATCAATCCGTCCGAATGAATCCCCCGCATGCGTCGTAATGATTCGACGCATGCGTGGAATTCCTTATATGACAGCGTCGCGCACGTCGCCGTGTCATCATCGCGGCGACGGCGCGACACGTCATCGCGATGGGATTTCGTCGCGGATTTCGATCCGATGGTGAGTACACTCCATCGGATCAAAATCCTCGCAAATCCTCGAGAGGATTTATCCGCGGAAATGGTCCGGTGGACCGTATCCGCGGATAAATCCTCTCGTGTGTACTAGGCCTTAGTGTGAGGCAAGGAGCGCCGATAACCAGCATCTCCGTGTTTACATGTGACAGGCTGTGATTGGAAACAGTCGATCACGTGGTTAAAAAGTCACGGCTCTTTACAGAGACTGGGATCGCTGCGTTGCGCGCCCCCGTGGGCGCACGAGAGTGGCAATTCTGGGGCACCATCCTATGACGTCGTCCCAGAATGAGAGCTGCACCGCAAGTGGAAAAGTTTGTTTGGCTGTACTTCTCTTATGGATCACAGGAGTGCAAGTCGTTTTGCACTCCTGGGACCCGTTTTCAGCAAAGAGTGGACTGAAGTCTGCTCTCTGCTATCACAGAAGGGGGCAGAGCAGAGAGCTGTGACTGACAGTATGCAGCTCTCTGCTCATGAAGCTGTCAGAATCGAGTGATTGGCGATGTTCAATCACTCGGTTCTCAGTGCAGAGGCGCTGGGGGACAGATGCAGTATCGGAATCCACCTAGGTGAGTATAAAACTGCAAAAAAGCCAAAACCCATACTTCTCTTTTAAGTCTCAAGGTTAGGGGATGGATTCTAATTATTGGCATGAGAAATGTTGGAAGCCACAATTTGTCAAAAAGCTGATACAACTTCTCAATGTCTTCTGCTCACAAAGTTGTATAAAAATATGGGACTATATAGGGCCACCCCCTAATATTACACTAGCAAGTTTAATTGTCATAGCTACACAAGGATTAAGCTGGCCATAGATGGTTCAAATCTCGACCGGTTCAGTAGGGACCAGCTGAAATTTGATCCATGTATTGGCAGGCTGATTGTACCCAAGTCAATCCATCGATCAACTTGTCTAAGCCCAGCCTTACTCTAGGGCAGAAGTTGACAGTCAGCAATATAATACAGTATGTGAGTAGCTGGGTGGCACCCCTGGCAGTCTGGTCACCCTGAACCATGACCTATGTTGACAATGCAGCTCCCTGATTCAGAGTCCTTCTGGCATAAAATCTTAAAAGCAATTCAGCCATAATCAATAGTCTTTATTCAAGAAGACTTCACAGAAAGCATCTCATATAATTTACTGTATGCATTGTAACTTATTTAATTTACCTTGGTTATTAAAATTTTTATCATTTCTGAAAAGCAAATGCTTTTGGAGAATAAAAATACTTTATTACCAAGTCGACTACAAGTTGAAAGCAAGACTGCTATTGAAGCCACTTCCCATCATCCCTACATACACATTTGTCCTGGAACGGTGAGGCCCCGTACACACGACAGAGTTTCTCGGCAGAATTCAGCCAGAAACTCGATCGGAGCTGGATTCTGCCGAGAAACTCAGTCGTCTGTACACTTTTCACCGAGGAAGCCGACGAGGAACTCGTCGGGCCAAATAGAGAACATGTTCTCTATTTCCTCGTTGTTCAATGAGGAAAGTTGGCCCGCCGAGATCCTCGGCGGCCTCAACACAGAACTCGACGAGTAACTCGATGTGTTTGGCACGTCGAGTTCCTCGGACGTGTGTATGGGGCCTAAGGGTGATATCTCTGGCATTGCTAAAGTTTCAGTGATGACCAAGACATAATTTTTTAGTGCCAGCAATTAGCAACAAGGTAAAAGTGATTCAAGTATAGAGTCGCTCGATCACTTTTACAGGCAGTGGATGGAGTGGAAGTTCCCACCCCTTTTCTCTGAAGTCAAACTTGGAAGCAATGAGAATTTTTTGGGCACTTCCAGTTTCGGTTTTCTGTTTACAAGCAGGGAAGCATTTGAAAGGTTTGGATGCTGAACCTCAGTGGGGAGCCTTCTATTCTATTTAATAGGGTTTGGTATGATATATCTCTTAATATTTAAATTTCATACACATTTGTGCACATCCATATAGGTCTGAAATTTATTCAGACTCCTGGGGGATGCAAACTTAAGTCCCTTATCCAAAACTTTTATTTAAGCGTCTGTTAATGCTTTTTGACAGAGATTAAATATCCCATCCTCTTTTACGTCCTTTTTCTTTTTTGCCTGTATTCTCCTACTCCCTCTAGTTCCTCTCTTTGTTCTACTGCCCTTTTTACCCCTTGATTGGGCAGGGAAAACCCCAATGAAAGGATCTTACTCGATTATTCCCCTGTGTTTGTGTAATTCCTACTGTTATTCACTGGTTGTCTATTAGGCATGTGCAAAAGGGAAAAATGTGTTTTGTTTCGTTTCATTTTAATTCGTTATTTAATAAATTTTGTTAAGTTAGATTCGTTACATGTGTTAAATTCGTTTTCGGAATTCATTCGTTTTCGACCGAATTTCGAAAAATCCGGTCGAATTCGAAAATATTTCGACCGTTTTCGGAATTCGTTCGTTTTCGACCGAATTTCGAAAAATCCGGTCGAATTCGAAAATATTTAGAACGGATTCGAAAACAAATAGTCTCTTTTCGAATAGAATTTGTTTTCGAATTCGATTCAAATTTTTTTTTATTTTTTTTTTTAGAATTCCGATCAAATTTTTTTATTTATTTTTTTTGAATTCCGATCGAATTTCGTCCGCGGGTTTTCGATTCGGAATCGAAAATGTTCGTTCGGATTCGGTAAATTCATTAATATTGCAATTCGGGAATTCGTATGTATCCGAATGTCCGAATAATGAAAAATTTGTCCGAATTTCGATTCGGAACGAAACGAAATGCACATGCCTAATGTCTATCTCCATAGGCATTCCTATCACCAGTGATCTTCCCAATCCTTATTTCGGGCATGTTCATCTGGCCAATTATCATAATGGCCAAAATCCCTCTCTGGGGCAACTCTCTCTTGTATAGGGTAAACCTATTTTGTGTTGTAACATTGTAACCATAATTATAACCCCTATCATGGCTGGGAGGTTGGTGTTGGGGTTGTTGTTGCCATTGGTTCCTTTTGTGAGGATCGTGCTTATCTGCTCCTTTTCTCCCCATGTCCTCTAATGGCTCTATATATCTGTATATAGGGAGTTCTATAGGGAAGGCCCTCTTTGGGCCCCTAAATTGTTGTTGTTGTTGTTGTGGAAAATGATTTCTAGGGCCCCTATAAGGGGATATATGCTGTCCATCTTTCTAAATAGGGGCAAACTCTGGTTTGTTAGGTTGTACCACTTGAAAATGCAACCTATTGGTTTCTTCTTCATTAGAGGGACCCTTACTTTGTGGTCCACCATTGGTTTGAGGGTTTCCGTTATTCTGTTAATCCTGCATTCATTTAGTCTGCCAATCCAATTCTAATTCACCCTTTTGGGGGCTGACGCCCAACCTCAGTCTACGGGGGGACCAACCCATCTGCGATGTACTGTTCCAAAAAGGCTATATCCCACTAGGTGTGTATATTTCCGAGACTAAGGCCTCGTACACACGATAGGATCGCCAGAGGACAACAGTCTGATGGACCGTTTTCATCAGTCCAAACCAATCGTGTGTAGGCCCCATAGATTATTTAACCTTTGGTCAAAAAAATGAGAACTTGCTTTAAAATTGAACCGATGGACGCCTAATTGATAGGTCAAAACCGATCGTTAGTATGCAAAAGCATCGGTAAAAAACCCACGCATTCTCAGAATCAAGTCGACGCATGCTAGGAAGCATTGAACTTCGTTTTTTTCAGCACGTCGTTGTGTTTTACGTCACCGTGTTCTGACACGATCGTTTTTTGAACTGATGGTGTGTACGCACGACGGACCATCAGTCAGCTTTATCGGTTAACTTCCTTCAGACCGTTGTCCTCTGGCTATCCTATCGTGTGTACGAGGCCGAAGATTTTTCAGTCTCGTAAAAAAAACTCTCACGTCACACTCAGATTCCTTTGTGATCTCAAAAACTCCTTCAGTGTTGACTACATGGGCTGTCCTATAGTCAAAAATATCCATGACTGCATTTCCCAAATTGAAATGAAACACACCACAGTGATGTGAGCAATATTAAATATACTATAAATTGTAAACACCACAATTTAGCGAAAAAATACATGATGTGAATCCAGCTGCAGTTAATTAAATATCTTTAGATTATCATACTATACCAATTTGAAACTGCGCTTGGAGAATAACAACAAATCTCAAGTGATAATAAATACAGTAGTGCAAAAAAAAATGAAAATAGGAAGCATAGGCTCTTCTGCAATACATTTTCCACAGGCAAGAACTAATAGATCAAAGAAAGAGCCGCGCTATAAACAGTAGTGAACAGAAATGCATATATCATTAGTGAAAAAAAATGCATACATAAAAACATCAAAACAAATCTGATATGGCGGGGCGTTACGATGACAACATGGATGCTAATACTTTATGTCAATTGTGTAACACCCATGTATAGCAATGGCTAACCATTGAGGACACTGAGCTTTTATTGTGAATTCCCAGTGATATGTTGGTCATAGGTAGCAACATTTCCATCTTTCTACTTTATTTCCTTGTACCCGTACATTAAATGTATCTGATTTTATCAAATCTTTCCGTTATATAAATTTTTGAGCAGCCACTTTGATGTCTATCCTCATTACCTTTTCATGCAGTTTTCTGGTTGCCAGTCTGAGTTTTTTATTTTTATTATTTTCCATTATTTATTCTGAGTGTCTTTTTTGGCTATGTCCTCTAGATGGCAGTACAATGTCCTTAAGACCTGATGTCCCCACACAACTACTTTAGCTAATTTCCTGCTTCCAATCAGTGGAGAGACACAGTTAATTCTGAATCTATATACTTCACGTGATATAAGTGAGTACCTAGTGTGTTATTAAGTTAACCTCCTTCACTAACATTTAAGTGGCCTGTATTTTTGTTTTTATGATCATTGTAACCACTGTAATCGTGTGTTTACTTGGATTCTATGTACAACTTCCGGTTTTAAGTGGATTGAATTTGAGTCTTAGTTGCTGTTTTCCAATTACCAAGCCTATGAGGGTTGGTTAAACTCCCTGCTTAAAGTGAGCGATGCCGCAGCGTGCCCCGGACGATGTTATGTGTGACTAAAAGCATAGGGAGGAGCAACATGCTGACATCATTGCGTGTTCCAGGAAGCACAGCAAACAATTTTATAATAGGTGATTCACGTTACTTCTGAAATGTAAGTACAATCTATCTTTTCAATAAAACAACTAGTAAGGTTTTACACTATGTGACACGTTTTCCTTTATGCCAATTGCAGTGTCACTTGGGTACCATTGCAATAAGAAGTGCAGCTCATATCCTCACCTTTGAGTCTTGTGAATACCCCAGCCAGGGTGTTTGGCCACATGCTCATCTGACCTCTCTTTAATTAGAGTGTCCACTATATTTGGTAAGCCGCATCTTTACTGATGTGGTGGTGTCATGATTTGGAGACCCTATTGGTGATTGGATGCTCATTCTTATTTGAACACTCACAAAGAGGATTGTTTCAAACTTTCATGAACTTTTATCTGAGAACTCTATCACTATATCAGCATATTAGTGTATCTGCACCTGGATTCTGCTACACATGAGTGTCACACAATTGACTACATAGCATTCATGTTGTCATCCCATGATATCACATTTGTTTTGATGTTTTGATATATGCATTTTTGTTCACTACTGTTTGTAGTATATATATATAATGTTTGGCAGTTCTAAGTAATTTTCTAGCAAAAAAAAAAAATGCTGATTTTACTGTACATGTATCAGAGAGACATGTCAGCATTTGCCAGGACTGGAAGTGGTTAAAGATCATAGACCATTCATCCACAGGCTAACTTTAGGAGTGTTGAATGCATGTTCCTATAACCTTTGACGATTGGTTTCTTACTGCCACATTTTTTATTTTTAATGGACATTCCAGTTTGGTGTAATACATGCATAAACCTCTCCCCAAGGTGGATGAACACTCCATAATCTCCTGATTTAAATAGCAGTGCTTTGTTCAGAGTGAACAGAAAACTGATATTCCACATTGCATGTTTCAGAGACATTGTTAGGATTTGCATCCCTTCTTGCACCTAAACAGGCACGTTTGCCAGTGTATATAAATACCCACATTTTTCATGCAATATTATCAGGGGGCCAATAGAGACATGTTCATGTCTTGGCTTATCAGTCACATTTGTGTCAGGCTAAAACTTCTGCATAATAATTACACATTCTGAGAGGTCATGACTTTCATTGTAGAGAACCCTTACATTATTTATTTCTCTTTGGACACGTTAGCATTTCTGAATCTTCATGGCAGAGTTCTTAGTTTAAAATATGCATATTCATTCCATTTTATTATATGTCAGTCTTAACAATGTCACTTATTAGAAAGGGCAAGCATTTTACTTTTGCAGATACATTAAATTAAACATATTGATTAATTGTGTCAGATGAATGCATTTGCAATTATTATGATCTCATGGCCAAGTGTGGCATACTGGATAATGCTTAAATATATTAAGAAAGGAATAGAGAGGGAATCTTTTAATAGGGACACCTGATCTGGTGACAAATGTCTAATAGAATTCTACTCAGCCGGGCACTCAGCCGGGCACTCGCATTGGCTCCGGTGGGCGAGCTGCGGATGCCCCATAGTGGCCAAAATGCGAAGTGGCGTAAGGGAACATTGCTTCGCCCAATGGTTGGCGACCAGTTAAAATCTATGCTAAATAATTTTTCCCTATAATGGAATGGCTGTTTAAAAAAAAATCAAATACATTCTTTTGATCTTGGCATGATGATACCACACATGTCAATAGCAAAGTGAATACTAGACCCTGGATATCTCAGGCTTAAATAAATCAGGTCCTGTTTGCATACTTCATATGGAGGTTCTAATCATTGATGCTAAAATAGAACCACCTGATTCTAATTGCATGGATTTGAGGCAGAGGTAAATATAGGGTGTACTTACTTATTCCATGCAACACAACTGCATTTACTTGGATTTGGAACATGAGAATGAATACACCTGGCAATTATATCTATCATTTGTTTAAGTATATCACCTTTATCTGTAGGCAATGTTTGAACGGAAATCTAACGTTTGCCTGTTCAAATATTTTGGAAAAGTCAACAATTTTCATTGCGCTGTACTTAATTTTCCATTGGATTGTACATATTTTCAGCCACTAAAAATGTATACCTTCTTATTTTGCTTAAGTTCTATATCATTTATATTATTTTTCACCTGAGCTAACCAGTAGCTGCTGTATATGCTCCAGTTCTTGTGATCATAAAAAAAGTACTGATTTTTATTGCTTTACATAGTACTGTTGGTGGCATATTACTGTTTCCCATGTATTGATTTATCAATGTAAACATTGTGTGCATATATACAAAAGGTACCAAATTTGTCCTGGTGTTCAGTGTACTGGCATGTTTTTACATGACTATAAAATCCATATAGTAGTTTTTTGATAACAAGTGTAATAATGGTAAGGTAAAACCCTTTAGGCCTCGTACACACGATCAGTCCATCTGATGAGAACGGACCGATGGACCGTTTTCATCTGTTAACCGATGAAGCTGACTGATGGTCCGTCCCGCCTACACACCATCTGTTAAAAAAATAATTGTGTCTGAACGCGGTGACGTAAAACACAACGACGTGCTGAAAAAAACGAAGTTCAATGCTTCCAAGCATGCGTCGACTTGATTCTGAGCATGCGTGGATTTTTAACCAAAATTTAAAGCAAGTTGGCTTTTTTTTAACCGATGGTTAAATAACCTATGGGGCCCACACACGATCGGTTTGGACCGATGAAAACGGTCCATCAGACCGTTGGCCTCACTCTTTTCTGTAGGTATTCTTTAAAACAAAACCAATTGCAAATTGCTGAGTGTAGTACACAAAGTTGTCTGTGGATGGCTTTGTCTTTGCCTGTTTTCCCTAAAGCCACACTACATACTATCTGACAAAGTATAAAAAAGCAAGCTAAAGCATACTGTATGTAACAGAATTAAAAAAATAAAAATAAATCAGGTGCAGGAATTTCTGTGTCAACGTTAATTTCATAAACTAAAAATGTTATGTACATAGGTTCACTTTAAATCTAAAATTCTGTACATATTTTTTACCAAACCAAAATATTTTTCTTCACAAGACCATACAAATTACACATACTTTCTGATTTAGCTCAGCAAGGGAAATGACTTGCTATAATCAACAAGCTCTTGCTCATCCCATCAACGCAACCGAAAATCGGAAGCAATTAATTAGGTATAAGTTAATTAAACTGCAAGAAATTACAACCTTATGATTATAGTGTTTCTGTGTCCAACAAATTTGCTGTTTTATACTCTGACTTTCAAATAACCTATTATAGATTGTGCACTTTCAATAATTGTCTCCAAACTAGGCATTGTCTTTAATTTCATTAAACTGGACCCCAGAGTGATAGAACAATTAAAATACCTACCCATTCAATTTACTGAACAATACACAAGACTTTCAAAGGAGTTAGAAATTTCACAAGCAAGGTTGTTCATAAGTCTCTAAATATAAAAAAAGATATACAATATTGAAATAAAGACTTTGTTAGTTTTGAAAATGAATAAAGGAGAAAACATTATCAATATGCAGTAAATGTGTATTGCTAATGGTAATATAAAGCCACTGGCCCGGATTCAGATAGAATGCTCTATCTATCTGCGGGCGTAACGTATCTTAGATACGTTACGCCGCTGTAACTTTGGGCGCAAGTTCCGTATGCAGAAAGAACTTGCGCCCTTAGTTACGGCGGCGTAACGTATGTGTGGCGCCCAATTCAAATGGGGATGTTGTGGGCGTGTATTATTTAAATTTAGGATGACCCCGCGTTTTGGACGTTTTTTTTGAACGGCGCATGCGCCGTTCGTGAAATATCCCAGTGTGCATTGCTCCAAAGTACGCCGCAAGGGCGTATTGGATTCGACGTGAACGTAAATTACGTCCAGCCCTATTCGCGAACGACTTACGCAAACGACAAAAAAAATGCAAAACTTGGCGCGGGAACGACGTCCATACTTAACATTAGCTACGCCCCATATAGCAGGGGTAACTATACGCCGAAAAAAGCCTAACGTAAACGACGTAAAAAATGCGCCGGCGGGACGTATGTTTCTGAATCGGCGTAAATACCTAATTAGCATATTCCTTGCGTAACTATACGGAAGCGCCACCTAGCGGCCAGCGTGAATATGCAGCCTAAGATACGACGGTGTAAGACACTTACACCAGTCGGATCTTAGGGATATCTATGCGTAACTGATTCTCTGAATCAGGCGCATAGATACGATGGCCCGCACTCAGAGATACAACGGCGTATCAGGAGATATGCCGTTGTATCTTGTATCTGAATCCGGCCCAGTAGTATATGTAGCCTATACTAAAATTTAGCAGGTGAGACACTGTAAAAGATGGATAGATAATTAAGCATTGCAAACTCTGGCACTTCCTGGAAACTTTTGGCAAATTAGAAAGCCAGGTACATCCATGTTTTAGCACAGGTTGAAGTTCACCCCATAGAAGTAAACATGTGATTTGATGGGCACTCTAGTTTATGGACAAATAGAATGCTGGACATATAAGTCCCCTTTAGAAAGCTACAAAGCATTAAAGCTGTTGTAAACCTCAGACATGAAATCTGAACAAAGCACATCCTTCTATACCATGTACATTCCTTCGCCCAAAAAGCTGTGTGTCATTTCTCTCTGCTGCCTGGTTCTTTTGTTATCAGCATGACTCACTTCTTATGCCCTGTACACACGATCAGTTTTTCTGTCGGAATAAACTCAGATGGGTTTTTACGACGTTTTTTTTGCGCCCCTAGTGGCTGCAATGCAAAATCACATTATATTACGTGATTTTGCGCAGCCGTGCCGACCTGCCGCCGTAAAACTGCAGTGGGCGGTCGGCAAGAGGTTAAGCTAAAACAAATGTAAAAGTGGAAAAACAAGAATAGAATAAGAAAAAAAATGTAAAAACCTGGAGATCGCACATTCACGTCCACATATGAGTTGCAACCATAGACACCATAAGGACCAACGTTTGCGCATGGAACTTCTATTCTGTTGCACACAGTAATCATAGTGAGGCTGCATTCGCACTTGGGGATTTCGAATCATGGGCAGTTCTGCTCGTGATTTTAAAAGGCCCAGGTATGAATGGCAAATCGCACAACGCACATTTCAGATGACATTCATTTGAAGAGTGAAGCATGTTGCCCAATAGAAGCTCCTGAACTTTTTTGGGGTGAAAAGCTTCACACGATGCAGTTTTTCACGATTGCAGCTCGATTTATCTCACAATAATCTTGACAGAACCAAACTGCGTTTTTAGATGCCATTTACATAAATGGCATCTGAAATGTGTGTTATGTGATTTTTCATTCATGCCTGGGCGTTTTAAAATTGCAGGCAGAATCATGGAAAATCTGCCTGCGATTCAAAAAGCCCAGGTGTGAATGTAACCTTATGCCGCTTACACACGATCGGAAATTCCGTCAAGAAAAGTTAGATGTGAGCTTTTGGTTGGAAATTCCGACCGTGTGTATGCTCCATTGGACTTTTGCTGTTGGAATTTCCGTCAACAAAAGATTGAGAGCAGGTTCTCTATTTTTCTGACTCGTCTGTATGCAAACGGGCAAAGAAAACACACATGCTCAGAATCAAGCAGAAGAGCCAAACTGCCTATTGAACTTCATTGATCTCGGCTCGTCATATGTCTTGTACATCACCGCATTCTTGACGGTCGGAATTTCCGACAAGATTTGTGTGACCGTGTGTATGCAACACAAGTTTGAGCCAACATCCACGGTTTTCTTGTCGGAATTTCCGATCGTGTGTACGCAGCAATAGGCATAACAATTCAGAGACATAATTTGTGCTTAACACTAAATAGATGGTGTAGCAAATATTTGTTATTATATTTCACCTTACAGTTTTAGCAACCCACTCACACCCTTTTTAGTTACTGATATGTTCTGGTGAAGTGATATTGTGAAGAGAATTGTTTAGACTGTTAGGCCTCGTACACACGATAGGTTAATCAGAGGACAACGGTCTGAAGGACCGTTTTCATCGGTCAAAACCGATCGTGTGTGGGCCCCATAGGTTATTTAACCTTCGGTTAAAAAAAAGACAACTTGCTTTAAAATTTAACCGATGGATTCCTAACCGATAGGTCAAAACCGATCGCTAATATGCACAACCGGTTAAAAATTGGTTAAAAATCCACGCATGCTCAGAATCAAGTCGACGCATGCTTGGAAGCATTGAACCTCATTTTTTTCAGCACGTCGTTGTGTTTTACGTCACCGCGTTCTGACACAATCGTTTTTTTAACTGATGGTGTGTAGGCACGACGGACCATCAGTCAGCTTCATAGGTTAACCTAGGACAACGGTCCTTCAGACCGTTGTCCTCTGGTTAACCTATCGTGTGTACAAGGCTTTAGAGCTCCCTGATCGTTTAGTTTAAATACTGTATATTTTTTATATTTCTGTTCTTTGATTATCATGTTCAGGGCTAAAAAATAAATGCTTTAAAAATACGTTTGTTCATGTGTTTAGGTAAGTGAAAATTAAATATCTGATGACTAATTATGACTAATTTATATTCACTTTTTGCCAGCCAGTAGGTAGAGTTCTATGATTCTTTAATATTTTTACCTTGTTAGACTTAAAGGGGTTGTAAAGGAAAACATTTTTTTTTCATACTAAGCATCCTTTACCTGCAGACATTCCTCCTTTCACTTCCTCATTGTTCGTTTTTGCTCAGAAGTTGCTCTATTTCTTCTCTGTTCTGTTCACTTCCTGCTTGTCTGATTTTACTGACCACCGTGATGGAAAGCTTCACTGCGGTGGTCAGTAACGTGCTCACCCCCTCCTGGGAACTACATCTGTGTGGCAGGACGCTCTCTATGTGTTAGAGACTTCAAGGAGGTGTGAATTACTGGGCGTGCCGCAATTCATACTGGGAAATGTAGTTCTTACATGAACGATCGATGCAAACCAGGAAGTGAATGAGAGAACAGAAACTAGAATTTCCCGGAGGTGATATAGATGAAGGAATTTAATAGGTATTTACTTGTTTTTTAACAGAATCATTACACTATTCTGTCTGTCTACCTTGCAGACATTAATTTTAGGCAAAAACATGTTTTCCTTTAAAACTCCTTTAATTGTTTTCCAAAACAAAATGTTTTACAGAGATCGATAGCTTAAGCTCATAACAGTATAGTCAACTAGTATACTGCTACAGTACATACAGATTTCTAGTGAGAAAGAGAGAGAACAGGGAGAGAGAGAGTCTTAAATCAAACAGCTGCTTCTGCCCACAATTCTAAGTGAAGCAACTACTGTGAATGTATTCTACAGTATTTTAAAACTTAGAAACTTAAAGTGGAGTTTCCAGTTTTTTTTTTATTATTGTGCTCATTAGACCTAAAAAAGTAAAAAAAAGAAAAAAAATTTTACTCATCTGGAAATGCCTGTTGCTATGCGGTCCCACGAAATCTGCCTTTGAAATCACCTAGGATCCTGACATCATCTCCCTCTAATGCTCCTGGGAAATGTGTGTCGTCATTTCCCAGGATGCAATGCGCTGTCCAATTATCACTCCCCATCCAAGACTTCCAGGAAGTAAGTGCTTGTAGGCTTCACAATGCCCACAAGCAAAATGACAACCGTATAGACATAGTTTTATAAACTATCTTTTTTGAATAACTATGCGGTAAAATAGTAAGTGACCGGATTTATATTATAAAAACGCAGGATGAAAGTACATACATTTAAAAAATGCT
The DNA here is from genome assembly GCF_905171775.1 of Rana temporaria. NCBI lineage: Eukaryota > Metazoa > Chordata > Amphibia > Anura > Ranidae > Rana > Rana temporaria. Next base: position 204,157,177 of record NC_053493.1, read on the forward strand.
AATTGTGGTTGGAACTCCGCTTTAAAAGAATAAGTCCCAACCCAAAACCATTATACTTTCCCTTTAAGCTGCTTGCTTTTAACGGGTCTCCTCTGCTTCCTATCTTTGACTGGCTCTCATGTATTGTGTCATTCATTACTATATATTAACTAGACCATGGGGACAGTGGTTTTAAATTTCTAAAAAATGCCATTATTATTCATCAAGAAGTCCATTCTACGGTATTTAAAAATGTAGAAACTTAAAGTGGTTGCAAACCCCATTTGACCTATATACGTAGTGTTTACTTCTCTCTCTCCACGGCTCTAAGTGCCGTCTCCCTCTCTTGTTCCTTTCTTCTGTTATCAGCAGAGTCACTTCTGACAAGTTCTCCGACACATGAGATAACAGCAGCTGAAAATGTGTGTCGGGAGGGAGATTAGCAGAGAGCTGGTCTATTCAGACTATAACTCTGCATGTTCCTTTGTTCTTCTGCCTATGTGGAGGGGGGGTGCTTTTCCTCAAATCAGCTCTCACACAGTGTAAGCCCAGACTTCCCACCCACTGTTGAATGAGGAAGAAAGATTTCTAACATGATCTGCACTTTCCAAAGAGTGTAGAAAGCTGAAGACAGCAGATATACATGTATAACTTATGTAGGGATATTTGTTTCATCTCTTTGTATTATCTGAGGCTATTCACTTCAATGGGTATATGTGAGGGTTTACAAATTACAAAAATAAGTCAACCCAAAACCATTGTAATTTTGCTTCTTACTTTTAAAGGGTCTCCTCTGCTTCCTATTATTGATTGGCTCCCATGCATTGTGTTAATAATTACTATATCATGACTAGACCATGGGGATAGTGGTTTGAAATCTCTGAAAATTCCACAATCATTCATACAAATCATTAGTAAGACCTCATCTGGAATATGCAGTTCAGTTTTGGGCACCAGTTCTCAAAAAGGATATCGGAGAACTGGAGAAAGTGCAGAGAAGAGCAACCAAACTGATAAGAGGCATGGAGGAGTTCAGCTATGAGGAAAGATTAGAAGAACTAAATCTATTCACTCTTGAGAAGAGGAGAATTAGGGGGGATATGATCAACATGTACAAATATATAAGAGGTCCATACAGTGTACTTGGTGTTGAGTTATTCACTTTATGGTCAACACTGAGGACAAGGGGGCACTCTTTACGTCTAGAGGAAAAGAGATTTCACCTCCAAATACGGAAAGGTTTTTTCACAGTAAGAGCTGTGAAAATGTGGAACAGACTCCCTCCAGAGGTGGTTCTGGCCAGCTCAGTAGATTGCTTTAGGAAAGGCCTGGATTCTTTCCTAAATGTACATAAAATAACTGAGTACTAAGATTTGTAGGTAAAGTTGATCCAGGGTAAATCCGATTGCCTCTCGGGGGATCAGGAAGGAATTTTTTCCCCTGCTGTAGCAAATTGGATCATGCTCTGCTGGGGTTTTTTTGCCTTCCTCTGGATCAACTGTGGGTATGGAGTTGGGTGTATGGGATTGTATTGTGTTTTTTATTTTGTTTGTTTATTTTTTTGAGGTTGAACTGGATGGACTTGTGTCTTTTTTCAACCTGACTAACTATGTAACTATGTAACTATGTAACTATAGCACCTAAAGTTGCGCTGTAGTGAAGTGATGCTCTGTTGAAGATTCCAATAGGTCTTCTGAGTAAGCAGGCATAGTACGACAAAATGTCATCAAGAATAGAAGAGTATACTTCTCCATTTTCTAGGTAATCTAAGTAAAAACTACCCAGCACTGGTGGCCTAAGAAAAGTGAATACTAATCTTTGTTAACAACTCTATATCAATACAGAAACTATAAATATCTTGAGCCCTGGTATCACTTTGTTATAAACATCCTCTTGAAATTATATCCATATAAAAAATTATTGCTCTATGTCAATATGGTTTCTCAATTTCTCAACATCTGATTATAAGCCAACATTTTAATAGATGGGGTGGGGTATTAATCTCTTGTTGGATTGGATCTGTGATTAAAGTAGTGGCATATAATCTTAAGGCAACACAGCATGTAACACTACCCTCTGTTTCTGCCATGTGTCTGGGTTTGAACTTGGGGTTTTTCACTGCGGCTCTGTTCACTCTGTCACTAGGGAACCTGAGCTTCTTCAGCATATACCCAGTTTAGTGCATCTGCTCCTGGGACTCTCTAGCTCCACCTGCCTTCCAGCTGCAGTCAATCAGCTCAGCTTAAATAGTGGGAATTCACATACACTGGGCTCGTTTGTTGGATCTGATGCCCTGGGTGTGTGCTATACTACTGAGCGAGCTACTGAACTTTTGAACTTTTGAACTTTGCCTGATTCCTGAACTACTCTCTTTGCCTGAAAATTCTGCATTACTCTGCCAGTCTGTGTATGACCCTGCCTGCCCCGACCATGATTCTTGATTCTGACTTTGTACCTTGCTGTCAAGACTTGTTGCTGTTCCGCCCTGACAGACTATGCCAATGCCTCAACCCCCAGCCAAAGCTCCACTAAACCTTTCAACAGGTATCTCACAGTTTCCCAAATACATTTTCTTAATTGATATAATATTTATAGGAACCCGTGTTTCTACTTTGTTACAGGGCTTAAATTACCTTTTAAACAACACCCCTTAAAATATATCCTCTTCTCTGTAGAGGGCTGGAGTTCCGGGGGGGTACTAGATATAAATGACTTGTTTGTGGGACCTGCAATCAAAACATTTAGAGCTCTCCAACTGGAGTACTCTATACCCACGACTGAATACTTTCGGTATGTGCAAATTTCACACCTTCTGAAACGACAGACTGACCTCCTCCCGTGGCATATAGCTTTATATTATACAGCGAAGAGTACGAAAGTCAAGGGCATATCAGTGTTCTACTCTTACCTACAGGATAAGCTAGCACCCATCAAGTCCTCTGATATGCAAGCCTGGGAGAGAGAATTCGATACAGTATACTCAGTTGACCAATGGCAGACGGCCCTAAGGGTAACATACTCATCCACCAAATGTGTTAATCTGTAGGAACTATTCCAAAAAATCTTGTTGAGATGGTATCTCACCCCTTTCAGGCTGTCTAAGATCGGCAATGGTATATCCCCCGGGTGCTGGAGGGAATGTGGGGGAACGGGGACGCTGTTCCATATTCTATGGTCCTGCCCCGTGACAATACAATACTGGCAGCTAATCCAACACCTGGTAGCGCAAGTCCTTAAACTTAATGTGACCCTGTCCCCGGGGCTGGCGCTACTTTCCTTGGGTATAGATCAGATCCCTTACCATTCAAGGACGCTTTTATCCCACATCCTTCTAGCTGCTAGGCTAGCTTTGGTCAGGCATTGGAGGACCACTGCTAGACCTCCTCTGTCGGAAGTTATTCAGATAATCAATACCCACGGCTCATATGAACAACTATTTGCCTCCGGAGTAGGTACCTATGCAGAGATTAATAAGATATGGGAACCTTGGAACGACTGGTATAGGGTTCAACCTAGACCTGGCCTGCAGTAAGATAGCCCTTGCCTGACACAAGGCAGGTACACCGCCCAATACTGTTTACAATGCTCTAGTTTTAGACTGCTACTCTGTTTGTTTGTTTTTTTTGTTTTGTTTTTCTTGTTTCTTCTTATTTTTTTTGTTATCTCAATTGCACTAACCCATTTTAGTCATGTTGAGTTTGGTGCTGAACCAGTACCTCGGGTTTACATGACAACTAGCCCATCTGGCATGATGGGTCACGGGAATCCAACTACTCTCATCTGTTATGTACACCTTATTAGTACTGTATGGATAAGATGCCTCCTCACCTTGTGATCCAAACCACCGATATGATCTCTGTGTATCTTTGTGCAGGTAATATGTGTTTAAAACTGTTAAAACTAATAAAAACTATTGAAATGAAAATATATCCTCTGCCAATTATATACATATAGCAAAACTACTTAAAAACCTGTTATCATTTCTCAAACGTCATTTCAACACTGTAGCATATACTGTACTATGTATAATTCCTTCAATAGGCAGAGTTGGGGTGGTTTTCTTTGTTTTCATAATCAGCTTCTTCAGGAAGACAGAGGCAATCCAAGAGAGCATTTATAATATTACAGAAAAGCATACACAAGTTACTTATGTGCATATTGTAAGGGGTTAGCTCGGTAGCGGGGATGTGTGACCTCCTGAGTGGGTTCACTACACACTGAATTATACAGAGAGGCAGCTGTGGGTGGTTGAAAAAAACAAGGGTTATGGTTTATTCTTCCATATTGCTGGAAACAAGTGCAAGCATCCAAACAGCATAAACAAAACAAAACATAAAATAAACCCTGGCCACTTGGGCCGTCTACCTTCACAACACAGGAACCTACCTATGGAGTCTGGCACAGCCTATTGCTGGGCAGACACTGTTGGTCTTCCAGCAGAAAACAATAGTCTTTTTGATTTTCTTATCACACAGCAAAAATATCAACAACCACTTCACCTTCAGAAGTCTTCCTCAGCTCACTGCTCTCCTTAACTCAACAAGCCTCAGGATGCAGCATTCAGTAGTAATCCTCTGGACAATTTTCTCATTCTGAACAGCTGAAGCTATCCAACGTCCTTAAACCTTTCTGGCTACCTCTGCAGCCGACACCTGATAGTAATTGGTGAATTTTCTAAACAAGGCAGAAATGTATCTCCTGTCTGTGACAACACCCCCAGATTTACCTGACTTCCTGTCACAATTTACACATTCTATGAATAATATGAACAAATGAGTTAACCTCCATTTAATATATTCATGCCAGGTGTATAATGGATGCCATTATATAATGTTAAGCTCAAAGCTAAAACGTTTCTTTCTGGTGAGGGGTGGCAGGAGAAGACATGAGGTGTCCTAATCTGTGTATAGAGTTATTTCATATATTTTGGCACCAATAAAATGAATCATCCCAAAGTAGAACTATGGCCTTCCAAATAAAATATATGTTCATCAGCACGTAATTATAAATGCATATGCACTTTCAGTTTTAGTTGGTCTTCCCGATGGTGTAACCCTGATACACCCTGATACACTGCTCTTAAAATTGGATAAAAGTTGGACCTTTTATGTAAGCTGTGCCTGCTTACAGTACAATGGGATGAAAATAATGTTTTGGGGTTTTACTATCAGCATTGATTCACAAATTTGTAGCTTGTCCACATGTAGTCCTGCCCACTGCTTTCTAGATTGACAGCACTGCCTGTGTTGCTAAAACCTTCCCACCATGAACAACAGTGCCTGGGAGGGGGATGATGTGAGACACAAAAGAGGATTTGACTGAGAAAGGAAAGGTAAAGAAAATGTTTGTTTACTTTTGAGGTTGAGGTGATGTCACCAGTGGTCGCCGCGTCAGGACCAGAAGGAGACACGGATGCTTGTCCGTGGTTTCCAGAGGTGGTGAGACATTCGCAGCTTATCACTTAAGGAGAGATTACCCAATGTCAACCCTTATTATTTTACCCAATGCGCGATTTGTGTTTTTAATAAGTCAGTGGCTTTCTAGCATTTTTTATATATTTTTTATATATTTGGTTACTGTACCATTGGAAGATATGTTTGTTTCCTTTTAAGTGTTAATGACCATTATTGATCTCTATGGAAATACATGGTGACAACTTTTGATCTGTACAGCAGGATATTTTACACAAGTGTTTTACACAACCATGAGAGTGGAAGCCATTGAATTTTGGTGAGTGCGTTATCTGCTGGGGAGATAGATCACCAGTGCACGTGAAGCAGTGTGTTTCTGATATTATTTCATGCAAGAAGATTTAAAAACCATTTTGCACAATATGGTGAACTTGTTTTAATTTAATTTTTACTTTATTTTTGATTTTTTTTATGGACATTTCACTTTAATAAATTTGGGTTTTATAGGTGAAGACCTATAATGAAGGTTTAATCTCAGCGCTACTGTTTAGAGTGATAATTGTTTTTAACACTTTAACTACGTGAATTGTCTAATATTGTCCATACAACAATCAACAGTGTGATACATTTTTTTAATTGTATGGATATCTGGGAAAAAAATCACTTGATGTAACATAAACTAGAAACTCACCTACAGCAATTCATTAATTTTAAATGTTTAAAGAGAATATTCCTTTCAGAAATGGGCGGTGACTTTGCTGTGTAATTGGCCTGAAAATGTCTAGAATTTTATAACCTCTTTAATTGAAGGATTAGTTTGATGATCGTATATCCAAAAAAACTCTCTCTCCCTCATTAGCATTTATCATTAAACTGGCTTACATTTTTTGAAATTCATTATAGAAAAGTCAGATTTTAGGGAGAGAAAATCTGCCCCTTTTTTTCATCATTTTACATAATGTATATTTTTATGTAGGCTTTTAGGAAGAAAAATACTGTAAAATTACTATTTCACTACATATAAAATATACTTATTGTAAGTTTTTAAAATTTATATATGGTGTGTGGTCACAGGGCATGGAAAAAGATAAAGAGCTGAGGGGTTTGGGCTTCACCCAAAGTACAAACAATTTGTCATGGATGACATAAAGCATTTTCCGCTATATAGAAGAATAACTATGAAGAAAATTTGATTTGCAGCATTCCTATGACAACAGAAAATAAAGGACAAACTTTGGTTCTTTATAAAGGGTAATTATAAATACATACAAAGAAAATAATATATGTTTACAATATTTGCGAGAACTTTGTTTTGTTAAAGCAGTTCTTTAGAGCCGGTTCACACTGGGCCACCTGGGATCCAACTTCAAGCCGCCTTAAGTTGCCCCAAGTCGCGCGGTCGAGAAAATGAATGGAAGTGAATGGGAGCCGTCTTAATGTACATTACTGAAGTTGCCCCGACTTCAGAAAATGTTCCTGTACTACTTAAATCCGACTTGTAGGCAACTGGTACCCATTGATTTCAATGGAAGTCGCCTCAGAAGTTGGATCACTATCTTAACTGAAGCAACAATACAGGAAGATAACATACATTTCTCAGGCAAACCCCTCCCTCCCCCCTCCCTCCCACAGAGCTGATTGTTGTTTGTTTTCCACTGGAAAGCCTCCTGTCCTGGAGGCGACTTGAAGTTGCCTTGTACTGTCCTGGAGGCAACTTGAAGTTGCCTTGTAAGTTGCCTGACGATTCATACTCAAGTCGTGTCCAAGTTGCCTCCCAAAGTCGTGCTAGAAGTCGTGTTGCCCCTGTGTGAATGGGCTCTTACCCTAGAAAAACCAAAATGTAAAATTCAGCTGCTACAAATGCTGTAGCTGCTGACTTTTAATAATAGGACACTTACTTTTTCCCGGGATCCAGCAAAGTCTTTACCCAAGCCCAAGAATTCAGGGAAAAGCTGAGGTCAGGGCAGGTAGCAGACAAGGATGGTCAGGAGCAAGCTGGATCAAGATCAGAGGTCAGGCACAGGAATCAGAAACACACTCAAAACGCTGTAGACCAAACAGAAATTGCCCACTGCAGAAGTCCTGTTTAAATAAGCTGTTTGGCACCAATATTAGTGAGAGGCGCGCATTTGAGAATGCAGCACATGTGAGTTTATCTGCGCAAGTCTGTGCACATCTGCTCGGCCAGTTTCTGGACAGAGCATGTGCATAGGTATGCGCCTTAGAACTTCCGTCTCTAGTATGGTGAAGCCTTCCCTGATAGCATGTTTACTTTGGAAAGCTGGCTGTGACTGTGTGAGGCTTCACCGCTGCCTTCCCACTGTGCATTCATGAGCTGTGCTGCCCTTTTTCAATAGTCATGCTGCTTTCTGGGACCTGTAATGTGTCCCAAAAGGCTGCAGGGAATGGAGGGGGGGCAAATATCCATTTGCAGTGATCTGACTGGAAGTGGGAGCAGATACCTGTCAAAGCCAGGTACCTGCTCCCCCACCCCAAAAAACGTGTGAGAACCTAAAGAGATGGGGGGAGACAGACAAGCATAACTGAAGTTCCACTTTAAATGGCTGGATCTGTGCGAAAAAATAAAATTTCCCCCTTTAATTAATAGATATGCATATTAGATATATAAAAGGGATCAGAAGATGGACAAAAAATACATACATTTTCTGAGTATGACACCTTTAGGAGAAGATAGGTAGCTGGGGAAATTCCAATGTAAATACAGTAGAAGGGACGGCATATCATTGTTTTTCTTTTGTTTCATTCATTTTGTAATGCGCACCTTTATTTATTTTCAATTTATTTTCAGTTTTACAGTTAGGTGCTACTTGCCTCAAAAATAGGTATGAAACAGACACTTTCACCTGCCTAATCGCACATTCACCTGTATGCGCACAAATGTACACACAAACTTCCACACATACACACAAATCATCTAGTACAGTCTAACAGGAACAAGTATAGCAATCACATGTCAATCATGCTTGTTTTTTTTTATATTATATTTTGGTGAGTCATGCAATGAACGCTGTCATTTTGGTAGCTCAAAGAATGTTCTTTGTGCTTGAATCTATTTTCAGAAAGTATTAAAAAAAAATAAGACTCTCATTTTCTGGAACTAAGTGAATCTGAATAGCACAGCATGATAACAGCAGAAAACAAATATTTTGATGCCATCTCCTGCTGTAAACACTATCAATAAATATGCCAGATTGAGCAGCAGTGAAGCAATTCATTCGAATACTATCAATGATGTATGTATATATATATATATATATATATATATATATATATATATATATATATATATCTTGCTATGTATATGTATATGTATCTATCTATCTATCTATCTATCTATCTATCTATCTATCTATCTATCTATCTATCTATTTATCTCTCTCTATATATATATTCTGTATATACATATATAAAAAATATATATTTGACAATGTCTTTAACTATACTTGGCAAAAGGTGACATACAGTATATTAAAAAGTTAAAGGCGGTAAACTGGGATGCTTGGGAAATACTGTATTGAAAACCTTACCCAGATCAGTATTTACATGTAAAAACATATTACAAAGCATACTGAATGTTAAAGTGCAGCACACAGCAGCTTTTTGGTGGCTCCACTGAGTTCAAAATCTAACAAGAAACATATCCAGATTTAGAAATGGTTGTAATGGCCTTATACAAATTGGTTTCCTGCCGATTGCTCTTAATTGGAAGTACTCTGCATTTTCTAAGGAAGGATTTAATACACTGATGACAAGCTTTGTTTTTTTCTCAATGACAGACTTAATTAATCAGTTCCTTTCTTTCTTACTAGATCAGGTGGATATCCAATGTTTTTTTGTGTTTATTTAGTATGTTTTTACGAGGGGGGGCAATACGTTCTTACCCTCACAAAGATCCAGATGTGCTAGGGATCTGAAATTTAGTCCACTGACTTTTATTTCTCTACATATCCACCTCCTATGGTTACATGCTTCTCACATCTGTGGAACAGACCTTTAATACTGTCTGTGTAGAAGTAGGCAGATTTGGAGGAAAACCAACAGTAATGACTGCCTCATCATTGTGGAAACGTCTTCCCCATAAATGTTTCTTCAGATTTGGAAACAGGAAGAAGTCCTAAGGTGCCAGGTCAGGTGAGTTAGGTGTATGGGGCAGAAATTGCTGTCGCTGTTTTTGGAAAAGTGTCAGTAACCTGAGAACACAACGTACAGCCACTTTTCTCATATGTAAGATGTTGTGTAATATGTTGTACACTGACCCCCTACTAATGTTCACCTTCCTAGCTAAGAAATGAATAGTCACAAGTCTATCCTCAAGCACTAGCTGCTCAACTTCCTCCACCACACTTAGTTCTGTGGCAGTTTATGGACGGCCTTTCCTTGGATCATCCTGTATATTTGTGCAAACACACTTGAATTATTTCTTCCATTGTTTCACAGTCTCATATTATGGACAATGCTCTCCATACAAAGCTGATATCTCTTCATGGGTTATTTGGGCCAATTTCCTTTAAAGATGGAGGAACCTAATCACGGCTCGGTATATAACTTTGTCCGGCATGACACCTACTCTGTTTCTCTCGGCTTCAACTATAATTCACCATGACCTATAAAAAACAAAAATCGTCATGCATATTACTAAGATATCCACCTATAAAACGACAACATTTCTGATACCTAGCACATCTACATCATGGTGAGGGTAAGAACTTATTGGCATCCCCTCATATATAAACAACAGAACTTTGCACCCCTTACAGTATGTCATAGGTGTGCGTAGCCTATAGCATTAGGGTGTACATCTAAAAGCTCAAACACCCATGGCTTTCTCTGCAGCCTCAGCTGCACGGGGCAGTGAATGAATGGGAAGTGCTCTGTGCTGAATAGCTTCCTGTTCATTCACAAACTGAGGTATGGTAAACATAGTTGCTTCAGTTATAAATGGACACAAGGGAGGGGCCAATAAATTACATATCTACTAAAAATTTGTGTCGGGCACCTCTGTGTGGTAGGCTCATAACAGGGGCCCCCGATATGGTTGCAGTAGGTGGCCCTAATAATGAATTACAAGATTTCAGACTGCCCCCAGTGGGTTCTGAAACTGTGATTAACCACTTAAGCCCCGGACCATATTGCTGCCTAAAGACCCAAGGGGTTTTTACAGTTCGGGACTGCGTCGCTTTAACAGACAATTGCGCGGTCGTGCGACGTGGCTCCCAAACAAAATTGGCGTCCTATTTTCCCCACAAATAGAGCTTTCTTTTGGTGGTATTTGATCACCTCTGCGGTTTTTATTTTTTGTGCTATAAACAAAAATAGAGCGACAATTTTGAAAAAAATGCAATATTTTTTACTTTTTGCTGTAATAAAATAGTTTTTTTGCATTTTTTTTTTTTTACTACTAATGGCGCCGATCAGCGATTTTTTTCATGACTGCGACATTATGGCGGACACTTCGGACAATTTTGACACATTTTTGGGACAATTGTCATTTTCACAGCAAAAAATGCATTTAAATTGCATTCTTTATTGTGAAAATGACAGTTGCAGTTTGGGAGTTAACCACAGGGGGCGCTGTAGGAGTTAGGGTTTACTTTGTGTGTGTTTACTAGTGTAGGGGGGTGTGGCTGTAGGAATGACGTCATCGATCGTGTCTTCCCTATAAAAGGAATGACGCGATCGATGCGCCGACACAGTGAAGCACGCGGAAGCCGCGTGTACACGCGGCTCTCCCCGTTCTTCAGCTCCGGGGAGCGATCGCGACGGCGCGGCTAAAAACAAATAGCTGCGCCGTCGTCCCGGATCGCTCCCCGAGCGGACCCGACCTCCGCATGTACCAGGGGGGGTCCCGATCGGACCCCCCACCCACGTCTAGCAGAGGACGTACAGGTACGTACATGTGCCTGTCCGTGCCATTCTGCTGACGTATATGTACATGAGGAGGTCGGGAAGTGGTTAAGTGCGTGAAAGTGATTGTGAATATCAGCCTGGGACGACCAATAGCAATGGGGAACCCAAAGCCACTGAAAATTATATATATATATATATATATATATATATATATATATATGAAGAAATATATATAAAAGATATATATATTGGGTGCACAATAAGCAACTGCTTGTGATCAAAAAAGAAAAAGAAAAAGAAAATATATATAGAGCAATGAATAATATGATCCAATCCTGTGAATGTTTACATGGTGTGTTCAATAAAAACATGGTAACATTTAATTCTTTGTGTGTTATTAGTTTAAGCAGACTGTGATTGTCTATTGTTGTGGCTTAGATGAAGATCAGATCACATTTTATGACCAATTTGTGCAGAAATCCATATCATTCCAAAAGGGTTCACATACTTTTTATGGCAACTGTATATGGTTATTTAACTCCAAAGTAAAACTCAATCTCTCTTCAATGGACAATGTAAGTTATATTCCTTTTAAAATGAAATGGTTTTTATTACAGACAGCCTCAATATTTCCTCAGTAGAGATTTCCTTTAAATATTTTTAATCAAACCAGGAAAATGTTCAGAGCGCGAGAGCTGATCTCATAGGAATGTATAGAGGAATGATTTGCTATGTGTGCCTACTTCCTCTGCTGTTTGTGCGTGTTCAAGAGAAAAAGTAAAGCATCCATTTATTTCTCTATACATGCCATATGGTTGTGTATTTAAAAAGGAGGTATCTTCGCAGCAGCTAAATAAAATTACTTTAAAAAATGCATCCTATGATTGGTAAATTGCTTGAATAAAGAAAACCGCAATTTAGGTAAAACAAGACCAATTGGAAGGTCTGTCTAACAAAGCAAAATGGTGACTTTTGTGGCATTTTTAGACTCATTAAACCTTTTCAAGGAGCCATTTTCCTATTAATTTTACATTTTAATGCACATTATTTTCCACATTTACTAAGTAAAAAATCCCGGACATTCTATAGCAGGAAAAATTTCACAGTTTGTGCACATTCGTATGCCAATGTAAAAATATTATATTTTCTATAGAGAATGCAATAGTTGCCTATGGAAACCCATAATACAGAGCCTGTTTAAAAAACAGGTTCTGCAATAAAAAATTTTTTTTTAGATTAGGACAGAAGAGAACCACAGGAATCAGTAAGTTAAAATAACACAGGATACAACAGATAAATTATCTGAATGTACACAACTAAAGAATAGGTAGATATGAAGTTTTCCAGCAGCTAATCAAAGGTGTAAACTAAATCCAGAGGTCTACTGTTTGGAGGAAGGGGATTGCTAGTGTATACTGAAATAGCAGTCTGCAATCAACTTTAGCACAATTTCCCTCTAGCGGGTGCAAAGCAAGGTGTTTTTTCCCTGATATTACCCATACTTCTTTAAGAACAGATTTTACATTATTGAACTAGTGCTAGCACAGATGTCTACCTACAAGGAGTTGCCAGATGGTGACCAGTGGAAAAACATTTTGCAGTATGCAGAAGCAGAGTGCAACCAGCAGGTGCAACATTGCCTGCTTTCTCTTAAGGACAATGCTCTGCATGTTCCAATCAGTCTCAGCATAGCATTAAACTATAATAGAATCATGATAAATACCAAAAAATAGGGTGAAAGACCTCAAGCATTACCTTTAAAAATGTTTATTAAAGCTGAATTCCAGGAATTCAGCTGCTTTGTAAAAAAAAAAAACAGTCATCCCATGAGGTTTTTTTTTTAAATTAAGACTTAGACCTTGTACAGTATAGGATTTCATGTCATCTGTGCCCAGTCTTGCCATGAAGAGTTAATCCAGCTCTGAGCAGTCCTCTTATTTTTTTTTAGTGAGATAAAAACTGACACACAGAAAGATAGGAGTCAGTTCTTCCCCCTTGCTGTGAGTGACAGGTGATTTACATATCTCATGCACAAATCTGAGAGAGACATTCTGTGTACTTCACATCCTCTCCTTCTTTCTTCTGTTGCTCTCCCAGCATTGGCCACTCCACACCTCAGCATGATTGAGCACGCCGAAATTATGTGGTGACTTTTCTGGGTTTTGACTGGATGTTAGTAATCATAGCAGAAATTCAGTGTAAGAAATAGACAGGAGAAAATGCATGTTGACAAGGGGAGTGTAGAGGTGGGTGGGGAGTCTACTTTTTCAAGTCTCAAAACAGACAGAGGGAAGACCTCTGACAGGTAAGGATACATGAGGAGGCATGTATATCCTTATAGATAACCACTATGGCAGTAGTTTAGAAAGGATGAGAGTGGGTTTACATCCATTTTTAGTCTAATGACGTGCATGCCGTCTCCTGACCTTATCTCTTTAATTTACATTGACAGGTTTATTGTGCTCCAGGAAGATAGCATCAAGATGTCCAATGTTAGATGTTCAGGTCTCAGTTTCTTCAAGTGTATAGAGTCGATGAAGGTGCTATACCTGACCCTCACCTTCCCGCCTCTTGCCTAATCACAGAAGCCTTTGTATTATGTAAACTCATTACAAAGGCTTCTGTGAAAGAGCAGCAGAAAGGAGGGGAGGGGCTGCATAGCTGCTCTGTGTGCTTCTCTCCTCTCAGAGTCTGAGTATATACTCTGGGAGTGCCATAAACCTGTCAGATGTAAGTAATAGAGAAATGTCCAGCAGGTGGCATGCACCTTGATGGACTTAACTTAAAGTATGCATGCACATATTAAAAAGTGGCTGAATTCCTGGAACTAGGCTTTACATTAGCAAGATGTCAAAAACATACTCACAAAAAAACTTTTTCCTTTAGAATAAGGCTTTGTTCATCATAATCTTCCAGCCAAGTGCAAGTGCCTTTCAGTCTGCAAAATTGTCCGAAAGAGAAATTTCTAACCCATCTGGGGTGATTGTGACTTTTAGCATGCAGATAGAAAGTACCTACAGTTGGTTTGAAATGTGTTTTTGTCATGGTGTTTGGATCAGAGTCAAAACCCAATTTGAGATCAAGAAAGACCAAGTGGTCTTTGTTCACTACATGGGTAAATTCAGTACTTTAGGGGTTAATGGTGAGGTTCAAGTCTAGATGATGGACATCTAATAGTTAAAGAACACCTATGTTAGCCCCTCCTATATGTGTACAAATGGAGGGGCTCACAGTAAGATCATGGTCATTTGTAAGTTTATTTAAATGCATCCTCCCCCCTAATATTTACGTGAGGCAGATCTTGATACAGCTATGTGCACGAGAGCCCGGGATATCTGTGTTCTCTGTCTCCTCATTGGCTGAGACACAGCAGCAGGAAACATTGGCAGCTGCTGCTGTCAAAAACAGTAGGGGGCAGGGCCGAGCTGTGTCCAATGTACTTATAGACACACAGGGCCAGATCCACAAAGCAAATGCGCCGACTTAACTCGAGATACGCGGCGTAATTGAAATTTACACGGCGCGTAAATTTGCGCCTGATCCTCAAAACGAGATACGCCTTGAAATCCTGTTTTTCCGTCCTACCTAAAATAATTACACCGGCGCTTTTCTGTGCGCAAATTACGCTAGAAACGCCGCTGTTTTGATAGGCAAAGATGCAAATGAGGGAGATAGGGCGATCCACAAAATTATGTGTGTGCGCCGTAGATTACGCCCTGTGCGCTTCTGTTAGTTTCAATGTGTAAAGTTACACTTTATAAAAGCAGCCCTAATTTTACACATGCTGTGTAAAGGTCAGCTAAAGCAACCCCCTTAAGGAAGAGCTGAGCACACACACTTGCTGGACTACAATCTGGACACGGGCACGGCCACGGCCACAGCTACAGCCAACTGGAGAATCTTCATGGGAGTGGGTGTTAGCAGGGGAGGGAGTATCTTCATGGGGGGGTGTTAGCAGGGGAGGGAGTATCTTCATGGGGGGGTGGGTGAGCACAGGAAGGAGGAGCCTCCCCTGGTGTCTGTCCTCCTGCTGGCCTGCCCTCCAAGGCCACTGCAATCCTTGTCAGACAGACAGTGACGGCAGTTGTATTGGCCTGGCCAGCCCTGGTATTGTCCTGGACAGCCCTGGTATTGTCCTGCACAGCCTGGGTCAGGGCAGTCACCTCCTGGGCCACGCCTGTTGTGGCGGTCTTCAGGTCCCACAAACATGTGATGACCGCCAATGAGTTGGTGGCCACATCACCGAGTGACTCCTTCATTACACCCAGGCTGTGCTCCATCTGGGTCAGAGTGACTTTTATCTGACCCAGAGTGCGGGTCTGCCGGGCATTGTCCTTCTGCAGACTGGGCGGCAGACGCTCGGCCACCCCCCTGGTCTCCTGGGTCGACATCCTGCCTGCCCCTGAGGCTTGTGGCCTGGGAGGAGGGGGAGAGTGACCCTTGTGGGTTGCGGCCTGTTGGGGGAGGAGTGGGAGGGGCTACCCCTGATGGTGGCCTGACTGCTGCCAGCCTCTGGGGTAGGCTCTGGAGTAGCCTCAGGGGTAGCCTCAAGTGTAGCCTCAAGGGTATCCTCAAGGGTCATCATATCAGAGGCCAAAAGGACTTCCCGGCCAATTCGAAGATCTTCTTCCTCCACCCCCTCATCCTCCTCCCCCTCATCCTCCTCCCCCTCAACCTCCTCATGAGGGGAGGTTTGGCCACTCCCCTCCCCTGGGGAATCCTCAGCATCCTCTTGTCCGTGGGGTGGTGCAGCAGCCTGGCCTGATGGGCCAGCAACCTCCTGGCCTGATGGTCCTGCAATCTCCTGGTCATCTGTGGAGGACACAAAACAATCACAGGTTTGAGGATCCACACACTTGGCACATCTTCCCTTCCCCCACCCACACATGCTAATCACCAGATAGAAAAACCAAAAACTTACCTGGCCCCACAGGAACACCTGTCTGATATCCACGCAGGCCACTGCCCATTCCTCCTCACTCAGATGGATGGGGCAGGTTGGGCCTCCTCCAGTGCCCGTGGTATGGGCATTGATCTTTGCCACCTTATTACGGACCACGCTCTTTAGATCATTGATCTTTTTTTGGATGCCAGCGGGGGTCCTCGTCTCCCCCCCCCGCTGCATTGATCTGACCTGTTATATTCTTTAGAATCTTCTTCCTTTGAGCCAGGGAGGTGTTCCGGCTATCAGGCCCATGTAAATAGCGCCCATATAGGACGATGGACCTAGCAAGGATTTGCTTCTCAACCTGATTAAAATTGAGCTTCCTGCGCTTGGGTGCCATCACAGACACCACTCAGCAACAAGAAGAAACTCACAGGACAAACAAACAAAAATACACACACAACAAACAAACAAAAACACTCACAAAAGAAACACACAAAAAGCAAAACACACAAGCAGACAGCTACTACAAATTCAAAAACAAACACGCAAAAAACAAACACAAAATACAATCAGAAAAAAACAAACACAATATACAATCAAAAAAAAAAATACACTCAGAAAAAAACAAACAGAAAATACACTAAGCAGAAACAAACACCAACTACTATCTAATACTCCTCCAAAACTTCTCTATCACACACAACTCACCAACAAACACCGACAAACATTCAGAGCAGAAGAAACTTGCTCTAGGAAGGGTAACACAGGGAAATGCTTTTGCAAGGGAAGTGTGTTTGACTGGGGCTATTTATACACAGGGCGATCCTCAAACTAAGTACGCTTGGCCTTTTACCTATCTCACTGATTGCGCCGAGCAAAGTTCTGCACATGCCCAGTGAGAAGCAGATTCGTGCGCGCATGCGCAGTACGGCCGGCCCTTCATTTGCATGGAGTCACGGCTCATTACAATGAAGCACGCCCACTTCCTTCCCACTTGCAATAACCCCGCCTTACGCCTCGGAATTTAAGTTACGCAAGCGCAATTTTGTGCGCAAATGCGCTGTGGATACGGCAATTACGACACCAACTTAGGGCGCCGTAACTTAAATGACATACGTTTTGAGTAACTTAATTTGCGGCACTGGCTGTGGATCTGGCCCACAGAGCTTGCTTAAGAGCAAGCATGGATGAGTGACCCGTAAGAAGCGACTTGCTACGGGGGCACTTGGTGGGGGGAGGAGCTCAGAGCAAGGATGGGGCTGCTATGTGCAAAACCATTGCACAGAGCAGGTAAGTATGACATATTTGTTATTTTAATCAAATAGATTGTGCCTTTACAATCACTTTAACCACTTCCGGACCGCCTGCCGTCTCTTTATGTTGCTACTTTGAAGAGGTATTCCGTTGCTATGGCAGCAGTTAGCTGCCATAACCCTAGTATCCTCTTCAAGAGTGGGAAGTCCACTTCAAGATAAAAGTGGTCTCTGCAGCGGATTCGCCGCAAGATCACTTTTATCGGCGGCGGGAAAAGCCTCCCCCCCGCAGCTCTCCGGTGCCCTCCGCTGCTTACCGGAGCCACTGGTAGTAGTGGCCGAGGCGATCAGATCCTTCTCCTGGCTAGGTTTGGAGACGAGTGAGGGGAAGATGGCCCCCACCCGTCTCTATATCATTGCAGGGCGGAAAACATCAAAACTTCACTTCCGCCCAGCTCTTAAAGGGATTTTTTTCTTTTAAATGACATAAAATGTATTTTTATTTTAGTAAAAAACAAAATCTCCGGGATTATGATTAACGGAAAATTTGCCAGTATCCTCCGTGACCAACAACATAGTTTTGAAAAGGTCTGGAACCCCTGGATTAGATACCTTAAGTCCCCATGGGGGATGGGCTGGTGTTCTGGGGCGTGGAGATCAGTGGCAAATCTTCTTTCTTCTCTTTTATATCCTTCTCTTTCATTTAATTTCTACTATGAGTTACAATTTTGACCTGATCTTTCCCCCTGTAAGTCTCAGAAAGGGGTTTAGGGTTGTTTTTTAACATGTCCCATGTTTGGAAATGTGTTTTTTTTTGGGATTGCCATAGGCAAATTGTGTCCATTTTCTCCCTTCCAAGGGACCAAATATGAATATTATTTCTAAGTTGTTATATATACTGATATTTAACATATTTTGCTTACAGTGTACAGAATACTTTGACCGTTGCACAGTGCGTTTTATAGTATTCACCTAGGCCCCTCAGCAGCAAATAGCCGCAGACAGTACAGTAGTTATGATATTGTATAGTTCTATCGCCACTAGAGTGTGCTGAATTTGATCATTCTCATTGTAACACCATGGTTTTATATATACCTGTACTATTTTATATGTCATTGTTTACCTAAATACTTTTCAATAAAAATTATTGGAAAATAAATAGAATATATATGAAAATAAATTGCAGAGGACTTTGGGTGATATGAAAATGGTTGGGAATATAGGGCCAGATCCACAAAGAGCCGGCGTAACGTAAAAATTCCCATTTAAGTTACACTGCCTTAAAATTTCTACCTAAGTGCCCGATCCACAAAGCACTTACCTAGAAATTTTCGGCTGTGTAACTTAAATTCCGCCGGCGCAAGGCGTTCCTCTTCAAATGGGGGCGATTCCCATTTAAATTAGGCGCGCTCCCGCGCCGGCCGTACTGCGCATGCTCGTGACGTCATTTTCCCGACGTGCATAGCCCAAAATTACGTTACGCCGTGCTTTGTGGATCGCGCCGGGTCAATAAAGTTGCGTCGGGGAAAAAAAAGATACGGCGAAAAAAAAAAATTTAAACAAAAAAAAAAACGCGTCGCTGGACAGAAGGGTCTGCTTTTACAAGGTGTAAACAGTTTACACTTTGTAAAAGCAGCCCTAATTTTACGATTGCAAACTAAAACTTACGGAGAAAAAACTAAGCTGAAAAGCTTCGTGGATCTCCGTAAGTGCTAATTTGCATACCTGAGGCGGCATTTCGACGCGAAATGCCCCCAGCGGCGGATGCGGTACTGCATCCTAAGATCCGGCAGTGTAAGTCCCTTACACATGTCGGATCTTCTGTCTATCTCTTGGAAACTGATTCTGTGGATCAGTTCCAAAGATAGAAACAGGGATACGACGGCGTATCAGTAGATACGCCGGCGTATCCCTTTTGAGGATCTGGACCATAGTATATGGGGAGTCAATGATGGAGAGTAGACATAGTAGACATAGTAAATACATTCAGTTGCCTGGAGTACCTAGACAACATTTGATTAAAATAAGCTTCTTCCTCTAGCAGCAAGTTAAATATTCCACTTGATCAGCATCAAAAGCAAAGGAAGGGAACAACTATCAGTAGCTGTGCATCTGGGTAAATAAATATTTTACTAGTCGCTGAACTTCACTAAATTCCTAAATTCATTGATCCAAATAGGAAATATTCTGTATTAGGAATTCTACTGCAGGAATTCTGTGTAACCACAACTGACCAGAATTGCAACTGCATCAGAGAATGTAGTAGAAAAATAGTGCAACCTGCATTTTTGTACAACTGTGAATATATATTAATAGTGATAGTAGTAATGGAAATGGTAAACTATTGCATTTATGTGGGCGAGGCCAGATGTTTGGTACCCAAGGTGAAGTAACTGCACATAGAAACCAAAGAATGTGGCACGATACATTCGACCAAAGATAAGCAACAAACAACACTTGGCAGTTAGCAGCAACAAACTCTCTTACAGTTCCAACAATGTGGTAACGGGGCCAAAATATCATGGCCAACTCAAGCACAGCAGCTCTTTATAACTAGGATTATTGGAACACAGTCTCTATGCTGGAGAAGATATGTGGGTAAGCTTATGATACCAGGCAGCATCTGATGAAGGAGGTGACTGATAGGTGAGCTGTATAAGATCATCATGGATATAGGAACTGCAGATAGCGCCACCTTTTTAGGGGGAGGCACTGCGAGAAAAGCGGCAAAAAGGGAACTTTGCCTTTTTTACCACCTTCTGGTGACAATACTAGGACATTAAAACGATCATGTCCAGGCATTGGAAAATCTAAAAAAATGATCGCGTATTGAGGTCTGTTATGCCTAATTGCCTAGAAATAATTTTTAGCAGTGTTCCCCCTCTTAAATTCCAAGTAGCACCAATTATTTTGGATGATCCAATAGGGTTTCCTTTTTTCAGAAACTCAAGGACTATTTCCCATGTTGGAAGTGTAGTGTCTGTTGTCTTAATAGAAATAATGCCACGTACACACCATCGGTTCGTCTGATGAAAACGGTCTGATGGACCGTTTTCATCAGACGAACCGATTGTGTGTGGGCCCCATCGTTTTTTTATCCATCGGTGAAAAAACTAGGAACTTGTTTTGAAATTATCTGATGGTTAAAAAAACAATAGAAAAAAATGATCGTCTGTGGGCACGTCCATTGGTTAAAAATCCACGCAAGCTCAGAATCAAGTTGACGCATGCTTGGAAGCATTAAACTTATTAAATTTTTCTCAGCACGTCGTTGTGTTTTACGTCACCGCGTTTTGACACATTCGGTTTTTTAACTGATGGTGTGTAGGCAAGACTGATGAAAGTCGGCTTCATCGGATATCTGATGAAAAAATCCATCAGACCGTTTTCATCGGATGAACCTATCGTGTGTACAGGGCATAAGGCTAGGCGGATTAGCCACTTCTAGATCTTATAATATTGCCGCTTTTATCACCTGTACCTCTCTTAACGTTGTCTACATGTTGATCTGTCCATGTGATCTACAATATGTGAGCCGCACGGTCAGAGCCATCAATGTTTGCATCAATGAGCATGTGGCCAACGTAAAGAGAGGCTTTCCAAAACACAGTGTCTAAAGACATTATTTGGAATGTCATGACATGACAAAAATCCAGCTGGTACCACATTCATCGCCATTGACAGGGTAAGTGGAGGAGTAGTTTTGTCAGACAAGAAATTTCTAGGTTAGAAATACGATCCACAAAGTAAAGAGCCCTATGGACTCAATGTTCATTGGGACGTTAATTGTTTTATCAACAATTGTTAATGATTTATTCAGTTTAGTAATTTCATCTGGTATTTGTATTTTTATTTTATTTATATGTAGATTCCAGTGATCAAATATATTTGTAGGTATTTATTTTATTATTCATTGTTCTTTTTAATGAGATGGCATTATTGTTTCTGTCCACTAGATGGCGGCAACTTTACTGGCCTGACGTAGAACAATTGTTTATGTTATGTTTGTTCTTTATCAAGATGTCAGTTGTCTGGCAGTGTAAAGGTGCCTCCTCTTTTATTGATATTATTGTGCTGTTTATTTCCATCCCGGTATTATAGCATTTTTATATATATATATATTTTACATCCGGCCTTTGGAACTCACTAATTTTCTTTTTTTCCTTGGAGTTTTGGCCGATTTACTATTCGGTCCATGCAAGGTTGCCGCATATCCGGGAATGAAAGTTCTGGCTCTATGTGTATTTAAATGTGTGCCTGTGTTAATTGACCACGCCTCTGACAAAGGCCTATTGGTTAAAATGCATCAGGTGGTTTGTTGGTGACACAAGCACACTACGAGAGCCATTGGCAATTTTGAATTCTACATCCTGCTCATTTTACTTGTACCTGCAAATAGATTTTAATAAATCTTCACTCATCCAAACATACTTTATCACAAGTAATTTTATTCCTATCCTGTGAGTGTCTGTGCTGCATATGGTATGTGGATTTCCTGTCCTATCCTGTCGGAGACCTATCATTGGGACCCTTCAGCTAATGAGACTTAACCACGTTGCCTGACCTAGCGGTTGGGTCGATTGCTGTATACTGGAGATGTTTGTGATCTAAGTGAAGCCCTTTATGATCGACTCTTTAGTAAGGAGATTTGATATAGCACGGTGGTGTGGTGTGTGGCATTATACATTGAAGTTGGTATGAGTTTTCGGCCTTTCCATTTTCCATTGTTTCACCACTGCTTCATCTGGGTTTCATCCACTCATACCCTAGCGCTGAATATGAACTTTATACTTTCCATATTAGAATCAACAATATTTATGCTGGCTGTTGTTGTTTTTTGTGTTTTTCTAATGTGAAACTGCTTGGTTTTATTATGGTTTATTATCAATATTGGTGAGCGTGGATATTTCCTGCAATTTACAGTATTGTAATGAGCTAACATTGGGTGAATAATATTTATTTGTATCTGCTGCTTTAAAAAATAATTTTTAATAGTCCCTGCAGAGAAGTACATTGTAAATATGATTTTTTTGGAGCAGTTATAGAATCATCTATGTTACAATGATACATTCAACGTGGAGGAGTTTACAATAATGAAATCACCTTGTCTTTGTCCTCTCGTCCAAAGCACATGAATTGTTATAACCCAATGCTGGTTCATGTGTACATAGTCAAGCGTGTCGTAAAGAGATTTATGATAAAATAACAGATGCAATTGATAGTAGATGCTGTGGAAGAGTTATATTTACATTCGTGTCAATATATCATCTTGATTCTTTTGTTGTACAATATGCATCATCTTTTTCCGCAAGTTTTCATTTTTGCTTTTTGCTTTTCTTCACTTGCTTAATTTCACATATATTTAGCGTTTACAAACTGTAGACCATTAAGAAAAAAATAAAGAATAAAAAGTGTTCCTCTGGGGTCTAACCTGTTTTAGCTGCTAAGTTCAAACAGACTTGTAATGTTTGGATGAACTATTTAGCATATTAGGATCTTTGAAAGCTGCAGTTTTCCTACCCTGACAAACTCATTAATGCCAAATTTCCATGACAAAGAAAGGGTTTCTGCTTCACTAGTCCTGACATTGGTGAATAGACAGCTCCCTACCACAGTCTCCACAAATCCACTTTTCATCACCTTGAATATAGAGTAGGCTTGCATTCCATATAGACATCTGGGAAATTTGAAATCTGAAACTTTGTTATAACCTTCTTCTGTAAAATACATTTTACAGCATCTAATACAGAGGGCAATATAGTGATTATAAAACTGAAAAATGTCTTCACATTTGTGAAAGTTTTTTACATCATCTAGGTCAAGGTATAGTAAGGTGACTGTGTTAACTGTGCAGAAGGTTCTTTATTACTATAGAGTGTGTTCAAATGAATGAGACTAACCACTACTAGATGATTAATATCACATTTTTTCAAATAATTTTAGGGATGCCAAAAATTATCTAAATATTCAATCTTCTGCCTTGGGTATACACGGCATGGCTCAGCGTGTCCATTGGTCTCAAATTGAAAATTAATCATTTCAGCTATACTTTAAGGCCCTTTTGAGATAAAACACAACAGAGAGGAGCCAGTTTGGGGCTATTGCCAGGACTTCCCAGTGTGTAGCTGAAATGCTTCCTTTCATATTGAGAACTATAATATATGTCTTTACAAAAAAACATAGCTTGTCAATAAACAAGTAGATGTATCTATGACATATGATGGTCATCATAATCTTCTTTCTGTCTCCGCCTAGGTTTGTTTGCATTGTATAAAAGGTGATTCTTTTGCTCCATTTTCGAAATGACCAGTGCTTTCTTGCGGATGCGGCTCTAGGCTTTATGAGGCCTTAGGCAAATCTTAGACATGAGGCCCTACTAACTCCCATAATGGGAAAAATAATTCAAGCGATAGACCCTTAGCAATTTTGCTCTCCACCCCAACATCCCAAAAAACAAAAACATGCACATAGACTTATCTAAAAAAATAAACTTTATACTTTGTGCACATACAAGTCTGGTTCACACTCACTGATTGCTCCAAGCTCACTGATTGGTTGTTAGAGGTTAGTGCACATCATTACTGCTCACTGATTGGTTGCCAGAGGTTACTTCACAATATTTGTATAAAAGACAGTGCAGCGCTATTCAAGTCCATAAATCTAAAAACCATCCATGTGATCTTCAATAGTGATTTATAACTGTAAGATGCAGGTGGTGACGTGAAATAGTGAGGGACCTCCACCAGTGATAAGAATGGCCGCTCACCTCACGCTTTAGACCCTTATATAATAGGGGGGCACAAAACACCTTCCCATATGGGTAAAGACAGAGATGATTCAAGCTTGTAATCCAGCGTTCCAGGGTCAGAAGATGACAACAGCAACCAGGCAAGCTTGCAAATTACTCCAATCAGATATGGGTCATGTAAGTATATACAGAACAAACCATAGTGCTCTCCGCAAATAAAAATAAAAATAAATTAATGAGATATATTGCACTTACAAGAAAAGGCACTGCACCAGTGCCAGGTAAAGCAGCATCAATATTAACAGTGGATGCAATGACTGCGGGTGACATCATGACCTTCCCATCCGTACGTTACGTCCCTATGGGCGGGACTTCATCAGCCCATATCTGCTGATGAAGTCCCGCCCATAGGGACGTAACGTACCAATGGGAAGGTCGTGACCCATATCTGATTGGAGTAATTTGTGAGCTTTCCTGGTTGCTGTTGTCATCTTTGTCTTTACCCATATGAGAAGGTGTTTTGTGACCCTCTATTATATAAGGGTCTACATCGTGAGGTGAGCGGCCATTCTTTTCACTGGTGGAGGTCCCTCACTATTTCACGTCTGGTCTGGTGTAGATTTTAAGGGGAACTCCACCCCAAATTAAAAAAAAAAAATAAAAAAAAAAAATCCACATCAGACCCCTTATCTGAGCACATTAACCTGGCCGGCCGCAGAAAAGAGGGGGGGACAGAGTGCACCCCCCCTCTCCTGAACCGTACCAGGCCATATGCCCTCAACATGGGGAGGATGTCCCCATGCTGATGGGGACAAGGACCTCATCCCCACAACCCTTGCCCAGTGGTTGTGGGGGTCTGCGGGCGGGGGGCTTATCAGAATCTGGAAGACCCCTTTAACAAAGAGGATCCCCTGATCCTGCCCCCCCCATGTGAATTGGTAATGGATTACATTGTACCCCTACCATTTCACGAAGGAAGTGTAAATAGTTGTAAAAAACACACACACCATAGAAAAAAGTCCTTTATTAATAAAAAAAAAGAAAAAATCCAGCGATGGTAATCCACTCGGTCCCGGCTCCCTGCTCCAATGTTGTCTGTATCCAGCGACGGGTGATCTCCTCTCCGGTCCAGCGATGAGAAGATCGTCCGGGATCCTGAGTGCAGCATCGCCCACCTCCTCTCTCCGCCAGACACAGCCCGGCGAATGACGCTGCTGAAGCTGTAACATTTCTTTTATAGGTGAAGCAAGGCCACCCGTCACGTGACCCAGTCTCCCTCTGACGCACCCTCTGCTACGTCACTGGGGAAGCCTGGCTCCCCCCTTGCGTCAGAGGGGGTGGGGTCATGTGACAGGTGGCCCCGCCTCACCTATAAAAGAAATGTCACAGCTTCAGCGGCGCCATTCGCCGGGCTGTGTCCAGCGGAGAGAGGAGGCCGGCGATGCTGCGCTTTGAAGATCTTCTCATCGCTGGACCGGAGAGGAGATCACCCGTCGCTGGATACAGACAACGTTTGAACAGGAAACCGGACCAAGTGGATTACCACCGCTGGATTTATTTTTTATTTTTTTATTAATAAAGGACTTTTTTCTACGGTGTGTGTGTGTTTTGTACAACTATTTACACTTCCTTCGTGAAATGGTAGTGGTACAATGTACCCCATTACCAATTCACATGGGGGGGGCAGGATCTGGGGGTCCCCTTTGTTAAAGGGGTCTTCCAGATTCTGATACCCCTCCGCCCGCAGACCCCCACAACCACTGGGCAAGGGTTGTGGGGATGAGGCCCTTGTCCCCATCAACATGGGGACATCCTCCCCATGTTGAGGGCATGTGGCCTGGTACGGTTCAGGAGAGGGGCGGGGCCGCACTCTGTCCCCCCCTCTTTTCTGCGGCCGGCCAGGTTAACGTGCTCGGATAAGGGGTCTGGTGTGGATTTTTGGGGGAATTCCACACCATTTTTAAAAAAAAATTGGGGTGGAGTTTCCCTTAAAATCCACACCAGACCTGAAGGGTCTGGAATGGGTATTTAGGGGGAACCCCAGTCATTTTTTTTTAATTGACGGCGGGGTTCCCCTTAATATCCATACCAGACGTGAAGGGCCTGGTAATTGAATTGAGTTTTTTTTTTTTTTTTTAATGAATCCTCTCTGAATTGCCGGGAGCCGACAATTCATTATAGCCGCAAGTCCGGTTTTAAATGACTTTTTTTTACACTTTGTGCAGAGACAGTTCTAAGTACCCCCTAGGTACGAAATTTAAAGGAATATTTCACTTTTATTGTTTCACTCTAAGCATTATTAAATTCATTGCTCCCGAAAAAAAATAGTTTTTAAAACTTTTCTTGCACTGATACATGTCCCCTGGGGCAGGACCCAGGTCCCCAAACACTTTTTAGGACAATAACTTGCATATTAGCCTTTAAAATTTGTACTTTAGATTTAACAGGGTGTTTCGTGGCTTTTCGAATTTGCCGCGAACACCTCAAATTGTTTGTTGTTCGCCGAACAGGCAAACAGGCAATGTTCGAGTCGAACATGAGTTCGACTCGAACTCGAAGCTCATCCCTAATGGTTTGTAAACATTATAACAAAGGGTGGGAAAGTTTCCTGTACCCTTTGACTTTCTCTGTATTTTCCTAAAACCAGATGAAACCCTTGTTATGTATTACTGTAAGAGATTCTGACTGCAGTAATGCATATTAGGCGCTTTAACTTTTTTTTACACTAAGTGCTACTGCAACAATTAAATACACTGTTCTGCCAGCATATAGGAGAATCATGGCTCTCTCCAAAAAAGCAACAGCCCAGCTCTTCAGTGGTCTGATACTGCCAGACCCCCGTGAATACTGCTGCAATCAACAACGCTTCATGAGCAGCACTGTTAACTGGAGCAGGTCTAATTTCACAGTTGATGGTGAAGACATAGAAGACAGATTCTGTGTCCCTGGATCAATTATTAACAACAAAGGATACAGCAGTTGAGAAAGAACAGCAAGTATGAAAGACCTGGAAAAGATCTTTGAACGTACTCATGTGTCTATAAGTACAAATATTAGAATTGTTCAGCCTATGGTATTTTCTGTTACTCTATTTGGTACGTACCATCTATACAAATACAAATTAACCACTTAAGACCCGGACCAATATGCAGGTAAAGGACCAGGCCCCTTTTTGCGATTCGGCACTGCATCGCTTTAACTGACAATTGCGCAGTCGTGCGACGTGGCTCTCAAACAAAATTGGCGTCCTTTTTTTACCACAAATAGAGCTTTCTTTTGGTGGTATTTGATCACCTATGCGTTTTTTTTTTTTTGCGCTATAAACAAAAATAGAGCGACAATTTAGAAAAAAATGCAATATTTTTTACTTTTTGCTATAATAAATATCCCCAAAAATATATAAAAAATATGTTTTTTTTCCTCAGTTTAGGCCGATACGTATTCTTCTACCTATTTTTGGTAAAAAAAATCACAATACGCGTTTGTCGATTGGTTTGCGCAAAATTTATAGCGTTTACAAAATAGGGCATAGTTTTATTGCATTTTTATTAATAATTTTTTTTTTTACTACTAATGGAGGCGATTAGCGTTTTTTTTTTCAATTTGTTTTCATATTTTTGGGACCATTGTCATTTTCACAGCAAAAAGTGCTATAAAAATGCATTGTTTACTGTGAAAATTACAATTGCAATTTGGGAGTTAACCACTAGGGGGCGCTGAAGGGGTTAAGTGTGACCTCATATGTGTTTCTAACTGTAGGGGGGTGGGGGTGGACATGTGACGTCATTGATCGCCTTTCCCTATATTAGGGAACACACGATCAATGAAGCTACCACTGTGAAGAATGGGGAAGCTGTGTTTACACACAACTACCTGCGTTCTTCAGCTCTGGGACCGATTGCGGGACTCCGGCGGCGATCGGGTCCGCGGGTTCCGCGGCTGCGGTCATGGAGCTTCGGATCGAGTCGCGGGCGCTCGCCCTCGACCCACGGCTGGGCACTTAAAGAGGACCTACAGGTACGTGCTTGTGCCCAGCCGTGCCATTCTGCCGACGTATATCTGCAGGAGGCGGTGGTTAAAATGAGCACTTTTGATTTTTCATGTTCGTCTGCCATAGAATTTAACGGTGTTTGCGTGTTCGAACACATTTTTTGCCTGTTCGCATGTTCTGGCGCAAACCAAACCGGGGGGGTGTTCGGCTCAACGTTACTCTTGTCATATGGCATTGAGGGTCAACTACATTCGATGCATGGGGATCTTTACTTAACTTCCACAAGGTGTTTATTTAGGAGCACATTGACTTAACGAGTCACTCTTTGTGGGACTTACACCGAGGGAAAGTGAAAATAAGTTCTTCTTAATTACTGCCATAGGACTTACGGACACTGTTTATTAACATGTTTTTTCAACATTATATATATATATATATATATATATATATATATATATATATATATATATATATATATATATACACACACACACACACACACACACACACACATTTTTACATGTTTTTTATGTAAAGATATTTTTTTTCTTTAATTTGATGGTACACGATATTAGCAAGCCCTAATTGTGCATGTGAATCTGTAATAATGAGTGAATAACGGACACTTTGGGGGAGATTTACTAAAACTGGTGCATTCAGAATCTGGTGATCGGTGCATAGTAACTAATAAGCTTGTAACTTCAGCTTGATCAATTACATTTTGCCAATAAAACCTAGAATCTGGTTACTATTCACAGCTGGACCAGATTCTGTGTGCACCAGTTTTAGTAAATCTCCCTTTATATGAAATAGTTTTGGGTATTATTGTATATTGAGCACATCAATGTGATTGTTTTGTCACAGTATTAGTTATCACATATTTTTGGCATAATATTGCATGGCACACACTATTTAAATATATATATCATATATATATCATTCTTGATTACATGTGGACAGCAGCAAAAACATTTATATTACACAGGAGGTTTGGTGTAAAGTAAGTTACACTGAGGTTTTTTGTTTATTATTAACTTCAGGAGATAAAAAGACATACACATGTTTAAGACATCTTATGCATGACTAAATGTTAACTGAATATACCAGGATCTGTTATTTTGTTCTCATCCAAGACATCTGATTATTATGTATCTCCTTGGAAGTTACTGCATTCAGATTGATCTGCTCTTGACATTTTCTCCAATCCTGCCATGACTCTTTTTGTAGAAGAGATACTGTATTTACCATAGTGACAGGAAAGGATAAGCTGTCCTCAGCTGTCAAAGAGGAAATTTCAATTTGAATCAGACAATAAACTTCTAATGATGGTGTGTACTAAGTGATAAAAAGGCAAAACACAAAGGTTCATGTGCAAATTCAGCTGTCAACTATTCCTGAAATCATAAGCATTCATACATTCTATCACATTCCTGTTAATTATTCAGTTTTGGCTATGACAACCTCATAGTGAATGTACCTAAAACCAAAGATTAAAAAATATCATGTAATAATAAATAAATAAATAAATAAATTATTTTAAAATCTAGACAGTGTGAACTCTTCTGTCATGTTGAAATTTTGCAATATAGTGAAATGTTATTATTACGAGTTAAAAAAAAATTCCATGGTAATTTAAGCAACCGTTGCATAAAAATGCAAGGTCCATCTACTAGCTAGGCATACACCCCCCTACTCCCCCCCCTCAAAAAATACATAAAATAAAGGAAATATTATTTAAACTACAGGGCCTTGTACTATCACTGCAAGCAAAAGATCAGTCCAGGCTGCAGGCAAAAAGCATTGTAGATTTAGGCCTCGTACACACGGCCGAGGAACTCGACGTGCCAAACACATCGAGTTCCTCGGCCAGTTCAGCCCTGAAGCCGCCGAGGAGCTCGGCGGGACGAGAGCTCCCATAGAACAACGAGGAAATAGAGAACATGTTCTCTATTTCCTCGCCGAGGTCCTCGTCGGCTTCCTCGGCCGAAAGTGTACACACGGCCGGGTTTCTCGGCAGAATTCAGCCAGAAACTCGGTCGGAAGCTGAATTCTGCCGAGGAAACTGGTCGTGTGTACGGGGCCTAACAGGCCAGCGTCAGTTGGTAAGCAGAGATATGTCAGTATCATAACATTTTTGAAATCTGAGCTAAGGTTATTTGACGTAATTATATAAAAGACCAACACTTTTTGTTTTTAGTTGTAAAAAGTAAATAAATCCTGCGCTTAGGACCAAAATATGTAAGCCAAGGCTGCTGCCCCCCCTAAAAGCAATCCCCCAAGAGGGATAGTGTAAATAGTGAAAAATATGTGAATGGGGGTAATGGCGCTGCCTACCCCTATGTATCCCTATAAACAGGTAGGGGAATGGGACTCCTAAACAAGAGTTCTATAGTGTGAACTGCTATTGTGTGGACTGTTAAAAATATTCAGTGTGCAAAAACTTCCATAGATGAAATAATAGTAAACACGATATGGATAGTGCAATAGTGTGACGTGTTAGGCCTCGTACAGACGAGCCGACCTGTCCGATGAAAACGGTCCGCGGACCGTTTTCATCGGACATGTCCGATGGGATCATTTGGTCTGATGGCTGTACACACCATCAGACCAAATTTCCCGCGGACAGACGACGCGGTGACGACGCGGTTACGACGCGGCGGCGACGATGACGCTGCGACGTGCGCGAACCCTGGAAGTTCAATGCTTCCACGCATGCGTCGAATCACTTCGACGTCATGCGCGGGTTCTCGGGCCAGCGGACATGTCCGATGAGTCATACTGACCATCGGACACGTCCGGCGGACATGGTTCCAGCGGACATGTTTCTTAGCATGCTAAGAAACATTTGTCCGCTGGAAACCTGTCCGGTCGGCCAGAAAATTGTCCGGTCGGCCCTACACACGTCCGAACATGTCTGCGGAAACTGGTCCGCCGGACCAGTTTCAGCGGACATGTTCAGTCGTGTGTACGAGGCCTCAGTATACCTATACCAACCCTAATATAGGTATGTGCAGTATTGGCACAATCCCAGTCACAATAGTAAAGTGACAAAACCTAATAACCATAAAGTAAGATGTGCCACAAACAGTGCAGTCTTATATACACCTTATATCAAGTTATTAGAAATAATAATATATAAAGAACCAAATGCCAAAAAGCAAAAAAACAGCAACAGCTATGTAGTACGGCAAATATGAATCACAAAGAAAAAATGTGGTTGCGCTGTGATAAACTGTGAAGAACTATATGAACTATAACGAGTGATGATAAAAAGTGCAAATGAAGCAATAACAACTGTGTTAAATCATAAGTTCAGTAAAGTCCAAAGAAAACACAATTGAAATGAATTCTTCTGCGATTCAAAAATTGAGGAAATCCACCACCATAAGTGAAGACACCATAAGAAATGCAGGCTTACCAGATGGCAAGCAAAGATGGCTTGCGGCTGTAAACCCCAGCCCGGGCCTTTAACATGGATTGCAGCACACACCAGTGGAATTTTTCAATGGATCCTCAAAGGCACAGATGTCACCAAGTGGATGAGGTACCCAAAAAATAATAGGACTCACAATAGTGAAATACCGTAGAAAAAAGTGTAAAATTTAATGAGATAAAACACTTACAAGAGAACGATCTTATAGAAGCATAAAAATAAAGCCGGCTGGCTAAACGAACGCCCGTCCGCTCGGACTGTCTCGCGATAACGTCAGCACGTCTCCTCTCCCGACGTGCGTTTCGTCACACAAATGATGTTGTCTGGGGCACGGGCGACGCACTGACGCATCGCATTAAATACAATCTCAGGAAACCAAGCCTCGATCGAGTCGAAAACTCGCTTATGGTAGCCTGGAGGTTCAAAAACCATCGTATTACCATGGAGATGGACTCCAAACCTCAATCAGGAAACCAGACCTTGAATTGAGTCGAAGACTTTGATGACTCGTGTATGGTAGCCTGGAGGTTAACCACTTTCATACCAGGCACTTACGCACCTTCCTGCCCAAGCCAATTTTCAGCTTTCAGCACTGTCACAATTTGAATGACAATTGCGCGGTCATGCTACACTGTACCCAAATGAAATTTTTATCATTTTGTTCCCACAAATAGAGCTTTTTTTTGGTGGTATTTGATCACCTCTGCAATTTTTATTTCTTGCGCAACAACTAAAAAAACTTTGAAAAAAAGTTTTGTTTTTTTTCTGTAATTTTTTTTGTAAATAAGTAAGTTTTCTTCTTCAATTATGGGCACTGATATGGCGGCACTGATGGGCACCGATGAGGTGGCACTGATGGGCACCGATAGGCGGCACTGATAGGCGGCGCTGGTATGCTGCACTGATGGGCATTCATAGGCGGCACTGATGGGCACTCATAGTCGGCACTGATAGGCACTCATAGACGGCACTGGGCACTCTTTGGCGGCACTGATGGGCACTCATGGATGGCACTATTGGGCACTTATGGGTGGCACAGATGGGCACTGATAGGTGGGCACTGGGCATAGATGGGCACTAAGAGGTGGCACTGATGGACACTGGGTGGCACTGATGGACACTGAGGGGTGGTACTGATGGCATTCCTGGGTATCATTTTAGCCAGTGCTGCCGGTCAGTGCCCATTTGTGGGCACTAATTGGCATCGCTTGTTTTTTTTTTATTGGTGTTTTTTTTTTTTTTTGCACTGGGGGGCACTGGGTCATCCGAAGGGGGGCTGCGCTGATAAACAATCAGCGCAAACCCCCCCCTGTCAGGAGAGCCACCGATCGTCTCTCCTCTACTCGCGTCTGTCAGACGCGAGTGAGGAAGAGCCGATCAACGGCTCTTCCTGTTTACACCCCAGTGACGTAAGTGCGTTACTCGTGGATGGTCCAGATTTGTCAAGGGGAGCTCCGGAGCAACGCAGTTTCGGGAAGTCTGCACTATATGCCATACACCCCTGGTGGGGTAGTAGGATCTGGTGAGTGGGGCAGCACCGGAATCACTACGAATCCACCATCTGTGGCATAGGAACACTTCCCTCACTACAAGAAGCTGCACATAAAATTTCTGTTTGGAAGCAATAGAACCTTCTGTTACAGTTTTCTCGTGGGACATTTCTTTACCTATGTGATTCATATTTGCCGTACTACATAGCTGTTGCTGTTTTTTTGCTTTTTGGCATTTGGTTCTTTATATATTATCATTTCTAATCACTTGACATAAGGCAGCCCTCAAAATTTCCACTCGCCTACTAGCATTTGGCGAGTGGATTTAAGCTGGGGGCGAGTGATGACAGGGCTGCATGACCAATCTCCCTTCAATCTGTGCCTACACTTAGAGTCCCGATGAGATTGGCCGCCGAAGAGGAAAGGTGCATGCTCGGGAAAAGTAGTCTGGTGAGCCGCGCACAGGCAGAGCAGTACACAGGTGCTCTACTTACAATTCTCATTAAGCCATGGGACCTAACATTATGACCTCTCTGAGCCTGCCCCCCTCCCCCGGGCCCAGACCAATGTAGCTGGAGAGCAGAAAGTAATGAGTGAGGTGGAGGATTGCAAAAATTACCACTCCGGTGCAGCGCTCACTGAAAGTTGCCCTGACATGAGAGCGGCAGCCTTCTAGTTTGTGCAGTTTTCTTCTTGTGCTCTATGTAAGTGTCCAACAGTTTAGCCTGAGCACTGTAAACAGACTGGTCTCAATGTGTGCTGTGCGCTGTCAGTGTGCGCTGTGCGCTGTCAGTGTGCGCTGTGCTATGGTGTCAATGGCTGTGCAGTTGTGTGGATCTCAGCGCTGGATTGTACTCCCTCCCGCTGTGCTGCAGCTCCTCTCCTCTCTGCCAGCCTGAATAAAAGGGGGAAGTGGGGACATGCAAGCGTGGAGCCGCACACACAGGCTCCTGATGATGAGATGAATGGGAGAGAGAGAGAGGATGGATGGGAGTTGCAGAGGAGACAGCAAGAGAATGGGGAAGAGACCCAGTTCTAGTGCCCTGTCCCTCTGGTCTGCCCCCAGTGCCCTGTCCCTCTCGTCTGCCCCCAGTGCCCTGTCCCTCTCGTCTGCCCCCAGTGCCCTGTCCCTCTGGTCTGTCCCCAGTGCCCTGTCCCTCTGGTCTGCCCCCAGTGCCCTGTCCCTCTGGTCTGCCCCCAGTGCCCTGTCCCATTTTGTTAAAGTTGTTGTTGGTAATATTTAATTTTGTAACTTGATTCTGCATAAAACATTGTCATTCCATGAGATAATCTACAAGGGCGTGTTTACGGGTGAAATTAGGCGCAGGGCAGTGTATGAATTAGGTGGGGCAACTGGTGGCGAGTAACTCTTGAGGCCTTGCTAGTAGCTCAGGACTTGAAATTTTGAGCCCTGCATAAGGTGTATATAACACTGCACTGTTTGTGGCACATCTTACTTTATGGTTATTAGGTTTTTGTCACTTTACTATTGTGACTGGGATTGTGCCAATACTGCACATACCTATATTAGGCTTGGTATAGGTATACTTACACGTCACACTATTGCACTATTCATATCGTGTTTACTATTATTTCATCTATGCAAGTTTTCACACAATAGCAGTTCACACTATAGGACTCTTGTTTAGGAGTCCCATCCCCCTACCTGTTTATAGGGGTACATAGGGGTAGGCAGCGCTATTACCCCCATTCACATATTTTTCATTGTTTTTAGTTGTGTTTGTAAAAAAAATCATTTATTCAGTGATTAGTGCAGCACTTTGATTTAAAGTATGCAGCAGTGGTGGCTGGTGCTCAATTTTTTTTTTTTTTGGGGGGGGGGGGGTGCAAAGAAAATAAAAAATTCAGAAAAAACAAACAAACATGCCTCACTGTGCCATCAAACGCAGCCAGTGTCCCATCAAACATAGCCACTGTGCCCCATCACACACAGCCACTGTGTCCCATCAAATGCAGCCACTGTACCCATCAAATGCAGCCACTGTGGCATCAAACACATCCACTGTGCCATCAAACGCAGCCACTGTGTCATCAAATGCAGCCACTTTGCCATCAATTGCAGCCACTGTGCCCATCAAATGCAGCCACTGTGCCATCAAATTCAGACACTGTGCCCATTAAATGTAGCCACTGTGCCCATCAAATGCAGCCACTGTGCCCATCAATTGCAGCCACTTTGTCCATCACTTGCAGTGCCTGTGCCCAACATATGCAGCCTGTGTGCCCATCATATAATGCTTGTGTCCATCATTTGTAGCCTGTGTGCCCATCATATGTAGCCTCTGTGACCCATCATATGTAGCCTCTGTGTCCATCATATGTAGCCTGTGTGCCCATCATATGTAGCCTGTGAGCACATCATATGCAGCCTCTGTGACCCCCCCCACATCTGACCGGCACACACTTATCCCATCCTGGTGGCTGGTGAGCCGCAGATCGGCTCTCCTCTATTTGCATCTGTCAGGCAGGAGTGAGGAAAAGACAATACACATATTTTCCTGTTTACACTGTGATCAGCTGTGATTGGACACAGCTGATCACGTGGTAAAGAGCCTCCGTCACAGGCTCTTTAACCAGATTAGAGATGCGGTGTGTCAGACCGGGGGGGGGCGACCAGCCGCCGTCATTATACTGCGGCAACTCGGCAAGATCGTGCTAACCATCGTAGCTGTACGTCGATCCCCAGGATAGCAGGTGCACGTGCGCTGCTACATCGCAGGGGTGCCGATGCTCATGAGCGCCAGCCACAAGCGATCGCGGGCACGAGAGGTAGAACGGGGACACGTGTGTGTAAATCCCTGTTCTGTGAGGAGAGGCAGATTGTGCGTTCCTAATAGCTAGGAACCACGATCTGTCATTTCCTCTAGGTCAGTCCCCTCCCCCCACAGTTAGAAACACACCTAGGGAACACAATTAACCCCTTGATCGCCCCCTAGTGTTAACCCCTTCCCTGCCAGTGACGTTTTTTTACAGAAATCAGTGCATTTTTATAGTACTGATCACTGTATAAATGGCAATGGTCCCAAAAATGTGTCAAAAGTGTCCGATGTGTCTATCATAATGTCCCAGTCCTGATAAAAATCGCAGATCACCGCCATTACTAGCAAAAAAATGCTATAATTATATCCTCAATTTTGTAGACGCTATAACTTTTGCGCAAACCAATCAATATATGCTTATTGTGATTTTTATTAATAAAAATATGTAGAAGAATACATATCGGCCTAAACTGAGAAAAAAATTGCTTTTTAAAAAACGAATTGGGGATATTTTATTATAGCAAAAAGTACAAAATATTGTGTTTTTTCCAAATTGTTGCTCTTTCTTTGTTTATAGCGCAAAAAAATTAAATCACAGAGATGATCAAACGCCACCAAAAGAAACCTCTCTTTGTGGGAAAAAAGGACCTCAATTTTGTTTGGGTACATTGGCGCACAACCACGCAGTTGTCGGTCAAAGCGACGCAGTGCCAAATCGCAAAAGATGGCCCGGTCATTGAGCAGCCAATTCTTCCGGGCTGAAGTGGTTATATATTAACTTTAATGTTACAACTCAGAAATGTCTAATACATATAAAAAAATAAATAAAAAATAATACTCTTTTCTGAATCTATATATGAAAATGCAATTTATTTTCTATTGACTAAAAGAAATTGTTAAAACAAATAAAATATTTTGAATTATTTTGCAGTTTAAAATGCATTACAGAGATCTAAATAATTTGACATTTAAGTTCTATTCAGCTGAGGAACCATGTTGGTAGGTAAATGGAAACTACATTGTAAACTATATTCTTGACAATTATTTTTTATACCTACTGAGCGAGATTATTGTTTCCTGTGGAGGGTGTTGACTAAGTTGGTATTCTGTGCAGCATTTTTTTAGATGCCACTGAAAGCTCTTGAATAATTTATTAATATGTCAACTTATGTCTTGCCTCTTATTCTGCTTTAACAGGTGACTGCTACAAAAGTGGTCAGAATTTTTTTATTTTAGCATTAAGATCACATAACATATTTGGTGTTTAATGTATATCCTTTACATAAAATGTACTGTAATTAATTGCACTTATTGTATGGCAGCATGAATACATACATTATACAAATTAAATGACTAGATAACTTAGGTAACATAAAATAAAATCATACTCATAAAATTATGCATACAAAACACGGCCTCTAAATAACTGGGAGGTAGCCTATGACAGCAACAGTGGCCAAGAAAGGTCTATATCTCCATAATGAAAATGAGGGATATTTTCCTCTTTCCAAGAACTGATTTATAAAAGCTGGTTGTAACATAGGATCAGATTTTTTCACAGGTATAGGGTTTTAAAAACTCAAGCATGTAATGGTACATAGTGTGGCAGGTGTATAAGGCAAAAGTATTGTCAAGGTAATACCTTAATATTTATTTGAAAAACAAAATGACAATGCATAGTTTGGAGAACCAAGGTCTCTTAGGCCCCTTTCACATGGGGCGGATCAGTAATGATCCACCCTGTGAACATCCGCTTGCTCAGCGGGGATCGCTCCGTTGATCCCCGCTGAGCCGGCGGATGACAGGGCGGTCCCCGCACACTGTGCAGGGACCGCCCTGTCTTTTCTCTGCTCTCCCATATGTGGGGATTGGATGATCACGGACCGTCTGTCCGTGTTCACCCGATCCGATAGACGGATGGAAAAATAGGTTTTTCCTCCGTCACACTTGGCGGATCGGAGCGGGTCGGATGTCAGCGGGCATGTCACCGCTGACATCCGCGGCTCCATAGAGGAGCACGGAGCGCCCGTTCAGGTCCTCAAAAAAAACTGTCAGGCGGACCTGACCGTGTGAAAGAGCCCTAAATGAGACTTATTTACTAAATGAAAGTGAATAAAATGCTAAGCACAACAATTCTGGGTCTGTCTTCAATGACTCATCGGCCAAATAAAGAAGCATCAAATGCTGCATTTTTTTTTAAAGTAAGGTAAAAACAGAGTAAGTTGAAAGCTGTAAGCTTCATTCAATGTCATGATTATTATGATCCTTGAGCGCAATGTTTCCTTCATTTTAAGATATTGGACATTTTTAATATACTGGTAAAATATTTTTTTTTTCTTTTGATTCCATTTTTAGGAGCTTGCTTTAGTATCAGAACTTTCTTATGCTTTGTTTTTCTGTTTTGTTTTCCCAATACATTTGCCACCAGTGAGGCACCATGTAAACACATCATAAATCATGTTTAAGAAAGATTAAGAAAATGCTCAGTGATATAATAATTTTGCACACAGAAGAATCTCCTGCTTCTGCATTAGAACATAGTATAAGGAACATCTGATAATAATGGTGTATGCATGGAGATTTCAAGGATGATAGAAGAGACAATTTTATCATGTTTCTCTTAGGTGGCTGTACTTAGAGGGTCTGGACTGTGGACGCCACTAAACCTGGACAAAGCATCAACCCCAATGCCGCGTACACACGATCAGAAATTCCAACAAGAAAACCGTGGATTTTTTTCCCAACTGAATTTTGGCTCAATCTTGTGTTGCATACACAAGGTCACACAAAATTCCGACCATCAAGAACGTGGTGACGTACAACACTACAACGAGAAAAATTAAGTTCAATGCTTCCGAGCATGCGTCGACTTGATTCCGAGAATGCGTTTTTTTTGCGTGTCGGAATTTCATACAGATGATTGTAATTTCCTCCAAGAACTTTTCCCGTCGGAAAAATTGAGAGCCAACTCTCAATTTTTTCTAGGTGGAAATTACAACAGAAAAATTCCGACCTTCACGCGGTCGGAATTTCCAACCAAAAGCTCACATCGGACTTTTCCTGACGGAATTTCCAATCATGTGTACGCGGCATTAGTCTATAAAACCTGAATTTTGTTATTTTTTCTGGGCTTTTCCAGGTCAGTTTTCAAGCTTTTGATAAAAAGAAAATAATATAGCAAGTTTGGAAAAGTTAAAACATAGCTATTAGCAGGGAGAGGTTCTTATAATATAGATTTAAGAGCAGCATTCAAAATATACAAATGACATGCTTTTGAGTAGCCTTAAACCTTTGACGTTGCAGAGCAGGAGGGTGTATTAGACGGTGGATCTATCATTTCTGTCTCTACTGCCCCTAAATGACAGACCCCTGCCAGCTTGGTTGCAAAAAAGTGGGCTGGGGATCATGCATGAGTTAATTGACCAAATACAGTAGTGACCATATTTAGTCAATGACATCGCTCAGAGCTCACAGCAACGGGTGTCATGTCAGCATATCATCGTGACTGATGTGGATCTACATGCTGGATAATGTGATTGAAGTTATATTTACTTTGGGGGATATTTCCCATGCTTGAGTACCATGTGCCCTTTACTCATTTACAAGATATCTGGTGTCCCCTATTTTTTAAAGGAGGATTCTGAAAAGTAATCAGATAGTACTTATCAGATTCTGGAAGACCCCTTTAAATGAGAGGGACCCTAAGACATCTGCCCCATAGGTGAATGAATTTGGGGTACATAGTACCTCTTGTTATTCATTCACCCACAAATGCAAATACCAAAAAAAACACACTGTGAAAAAGTTATTTGTTAAAAAGAAATTTAAAATGCCCCCAATCTTAATCCAACATCAATCATAAAACCCAACAATGATACCCTGCCATGAAAATGCTGCCCCACAGATACTCCCATTGTAGATAAACCCAGTGCTACTGAAATACAAAACACAGCTGTGGGTATCCTAGGTGATGTCATTGACCAAATATGGTCAATAATGTCACCCAGGATCCCCGGCTCTGTTGTTAAATTCCAGCAGTCCTGGAGATCCAAATGTGGGTACCCAAACATGGCCAGTTTGTTCATTCATTAGCCAAACTGTAAACAGACTGGGTTGGCTTTGCAGTGCTAAGTGGCCACGGCGGACCTGAGGTGTGTGCTCAGTTGGTAAAAAACTCACCAGACTCCCGGGTTCCAGTAGCGGTAAGTTGTCTAAACAGCAGCAGCATCTCTAGTCAATGAAGCTAGTGTAACTGTAGCCACGTTCCCACATGTTTCGCAATCAATGCTTAATCCCATTTGTATGAACACACAATCAGTCATTTCTCCCCTGAAAGAACCGGGATCTGTGTGTTTACACACACAAATCCCAGTTCTCGCTTTGTCATGAGCGATCGCGGCCCGCCGGGAACTCTCATCGACTCCAGCGAGGAGCCGTGCCCCTAGTGGTCGAAATGGGAAGCGACAGAAGGTAATGTCCATTTGCCCAGCCAAGCCAACCTGCCACAGTAAAACTGCGGCGACTGGTCAGCAAGTGGTTAATTTGTCACTTTTTGATGTTTCTCACAACTAGTGGTTCACAATGCTGCCAATTAATGTGCATATCACAAGGTTGTGGATAAAAGGATTTATAATTTGTATATGTTGATGTATTTATTATACACCTAAATTCCACAGGGTGACAAATTAGAGATGAAAAAAAACAGCATACAACTTTTTATGAAATTTTCAATCTAAACAATTATGGAGGAATATTTAAAAAGCCTTAGGAGAGATGCTAAAAACACAGATATACGGAATGATTGAATAAAGCAGATAGACCCTTGCACTGTAGGTCTTTTCAGCAAAAAAGGCAGTGAGAAACACAATATTGACATGACCAAACGTCTGTGAATGTTCTCATTTAACCAAGTAATTTTTTCAGTACGTTCTTGTGTGTTTTGTTTTATTCTTTTAAATTGGTAGCTATTATCATCATCCTGCAGTTTTCAGAATGCTGTTTACATTTAATGCGACTGACCCATAAATTTGTGTGCATAGTTCTGTGGATTGTCTATTAGCAAATGATCCATAACTTGGAAATGAATACTGTAATGAGTGTCAGTGTGGTGTTATATATGGGACAATCTTTTTGTACAATTCAACTAGGATTCAATATAACACACTTTTCTATAAATATACAGTACACTACTTTGATCAATTAGAAAGGCACCATCATCCCTGCTCACTCAATGCACATAGAAAGCTCTATTTACAGTACTTTTCCTTTTTGTTTGTTAATGGTATTTAGTTTTTTTTTTTTTTTTTATCTTTTTTTTTTGTCAATTGAAAGAGAAGATCCTGGGGGGAGGTTAGGTGGTCCTGGGCCTAAAACTCCATGTTCAAAAGCTAATAAGAATTTAAGGTATTTATATCATTTTAGATCAGATTTTAACCACTTGACCACTGGGCACGTAAACCCACTTAATAACCAGACCAATTTTCAGCTTTCGGTGCTCTCACAATTTGAATGAGAATTACTCAGTCATACAACATTGTACCCAAATGAAATTTTCGTCCTTTTTTTCACACAAATAGAGCTTTCTTTTGGTGGTATTTAATCACCATTGGGTTTTTTATTTTTTGCGCTATAAGAGAAAAAAGACAGAAAATTCTGTAAAAAAAAAAAAATTTTTCTTTGTTTCTGTTATAAAATTTGGCAAATGTAGTATTTTTTCTTCATTCTTTTGCATAAATGTGAAAGATGAAGTTACGCCGAGTAAATAGATACCCAACATGTCACCCTTCAAAATTGGACACGCTCGTGGAATGGCGCCAAACTTCGCTACTTAAAAATCCCCATAGACGACGTTGCAGGGTATTGTGGGGTATTGCGGAGTATTGTGGGGTATTGCGGAGTATTGTGTGGTATTGCGGAGTATTGTGGGGTATTGAAGGGTATTGTGGGGTATTGTGGGGTATTGCGGGGTATTGTGGGGTATTGCGGAGTATTGTGGGGTATTGTGGGGTAGTGCAGGGTATTGCGGAGTATTGCGGGGTATTGCGGAGTATTGCGGGGTATTGTGGGGTATTGCGGAGTATTGCGGGGCATTGCGGGGCATTGCGGAGTATTGCGGGGCATTGCAGAGTATTTTGGGGCATTACAGAGTATGGGGACATTGCAGAGTATGGGGGCATTGCAGAGTATGAGGGCATTGCAGAGTATGAGGGCATTGCAGAGTATGGGGGCATTGCAGAGTATGGGGGCATTGCAGGGGGCATTGCAGAGTATGGGGGCATTGCAGAGTATGGGGGCATTGCAGAGTATTGCACAGGGAGGGAGGGATGGCTGGATCTGTGACTGCATGTGTCACAGATCCAGCCCGCAGCAGCAGCTGCTGCTGCTTCCGCTCTCTCCCCTCTCCTCTCTCACACTGTACCGTTCGGTACAGAGAGGAGAGGGAGGAACCGGCGTCATCACATGACGCCGGTTTGTTTACTAGTGATCGCTCCGTCATTGGACGGAGCGATCACGTGGTAAACCGCCGCTATCAGCGGCGATTTACCGTGATCCGTGATCAGCCGGGTCCGGAGGACCCGGCGGTCACGGAGATTCCCGTGTGCGCGCCCCACAGGGCGCGCGGGAGCCCAATTTTGGAGGACGTACATTGACGCCCTCCCAGAGTTAAGCAACCGCCTTGTAGACGTATTTCGTCTATAGGGCGGTTGTTAAGTGGTTAAAACCATACTGCTGAAGAAAGTACTGGTTTATTGTTTATAGTTTCACAGCACCTGAAGAAGTGAGGATTTTTGTACCCACTGTAAGTTTAAAATGTTTGATCGATTATAGATTAATTTTTTTCAGCTTGGACTTTATCGGGAGGTATTGCATTATTACATAAGCACTTAACACATTTTTGCTATCAATTGTTAATTGAAGATCTAGACCACAGGTGTCAAACACAAGGCCCGCAGGCTAAATCCGGCCCTCCAGGCCATTTCATGTGGCCCTCGCACCTCTCCTGCAGCTGCAGGAGAGCTCCAGCTCTCCTCTGGTCCTACTCCAGACCCTTACTTTCTGCTTTCAAGCAATGCATCCAGCTTCTTCCCAACAGCAGCATAAGAAAAGGGGGGTGCACTGTGATGTAAGGATGAATGGGGGACTCAACTTCTGATGGTGGGGTGGCTCTCAACATCTAATGTAAAGGGGAGGCGATGCGGTGGACATCTAATCTTACAGATACAACCGAGCCTTTTGAGGGCAATCATAATGCTGATGCGGCCCACGATGAAATTGAGTCTGACACCCCTGATCTAGACTCTCATTGCAAAATTATGTTCCACCAACTTGTTTTGTAACATAGAGGCTATGTTTTGTAAACAGCACACTCAGTTCCCTTTCACTTGGTTTATAACCTCAGGCATTAGAAAGTTAGTCTATGTGTCAAACATGTAATTGGGTTAATATGTAGTTTAGCGTTTATGCTCGTAGACCTCTTCATCTGGTCAAGGGCCTCCAGGCACCCCCTATCATAGTCAAGGGCTTCCTCTGCACCCCTCTCCTAATTCAGGGCCCCCAGGCACCTCCTCTCCTAGTCGAGAGCTTACAGGCACCCATCCACCTAGACCATGGCATCCAGGCTGCCCCTCACCTGGTTAAAGGCCTTAAGACACTTGCCCACCTAGTCCAGGGCTTCCAGACACCCCTCTCCTAATCCATGACCTCCATGCTGCCCCTCACCTGGTTAAGGGCCTTAAGACACCTGCTCACCTAGTCCAGGGCTTCTAGACACCCCTCTCCTAGTCCAAGGCCTCCAGGCTGCCCCTCACCTGGTTAAGGACCTCAAGACACCTGCTCGCCTAGTCCAGGACTTCCAGACACCCCTCTCCTAGTCCATGGCCTACAGACAATCCCTGCATAGTCCAGAGCAGCCTATCACATAAGAGCAAGTGGCTGCCTTCATCACCCCAGCATTGTAAACTCCTTATAATAGTCTTTCACATGCCAAAAATGTAACCTTTGGGAGACATATGTAGAACAATGTGTGTTTTAACTACAACGTGTGCAGCAGGTTTATTGAGGAACAAAAAGGCTTTAAGTAAGTGTATAAAATAGTGTATTTGATAGAAACTGAAATTTCGAAGTAACATTCCACTTTATTAGTTGAAAAAAGGCTTTATCGATTCAATGCTTGAATGTTTTTATTTCAAGGCACAACAATTAAAGTGTGTTTTTTTGTGAGATCTTTAACCAGTTCCCGACCACCGCATGTACATATACGTCCACAATATGGCACGTACAGGCACATGGGCGTATAGGTACGTCCTCGCCTATTAGCGGGTGGGGGGTCCGATCGGGACCCCCCCGCTACATGTGGCGGTCGGGTCCGCTCGGGGAGCGATCCGGGACCACGGCGCGGCTATTGGTTTATAGCCGCTCCGTCGCGATCGCTCCCCGGAGCTGAAGAACGGGGAGAGCCGTGTGTAAACACGGCTTCCCCGTCCTTCACTGTGGCGGCGCATCGATCGCGTCATTCCCTTTATAGGGAAGACACGATCGATGACGTCATTCCTACAGCCACACCCCCAAACAGTTGTAAACACATACTAGGTGCACCCTAACTCCTACAGCGCCACCTGTGGTTAACTCCCAAACTGCAACTGTCATTTTCACAATAAAGAATGCAATTTAAATGCATTTTTTGCTGTGAAAATGACAATGGTCCCAAAAATGTGTCAAAATTGTCCGAAGTGTCCGCCATAATGTCGCAGTCACGAAAAAAATTGCTGATCGCCGCCATTAGTAGTAA
Source organism: Rana temporaria (assembly GCF_905171775.1). Lineage (NCBI taxonomy): Eukaryota > Metazoa > Chordata > Amphibia > Anura > Ranidae > Rana > Rana temporaria. The sequence goes on from NC_053493.1 coordinate 204,201,806, forward strand.
AAAAAAAATAAAAAAAAAAAATGCAATAAAACTATCCCCTATTTTGTAAACACTATAAATTTTGCGCAAACCAATCGATAAACGCTTATTGCGATTTTTTTTACTAAAAATAGGTAGAAGAATACGTATTGGCCTAAACTGAGGAAAAAAAATGTTTTTATATATGTTTTTGGGGGATATTTATTACAGCAAAAAGTAAAAAATATTGCTTTTTTTTCAAAATTGTCGCTCTATTTTTGTTTATAGCGCAAAAACTAAAAACCGCAGATGTGATCAAATACCACCAAAAGAAAGCTCTATTTGTGGGGAAAAAAGGACGCCAATTTTGTTTGGGAGCCACGTCGCACGACCGCGCAATTGTCTGTTAAAGCGACGCAGTCCCGAACTGTAAAAACACCTTGGGTCTTTAGGCTGCATATTGGTCCGGGGCTTAAGTGGTTAATGATTAATATTATTCTTAACACTGCTAAAGTGTAAATGTAACAACTTCTGTGTCAAAAGCTAACAGTAGTTGTATGTGTTTGTTATTTGACACTGCACTTTATCTAACAAGTAGGTATATAGGGCCAAATCCTCAAAAAAGATACGACGGAGTAACTGCTGTTACTCCGTCGTATCCCTGGTCCTAACTATGGAACTGATCCACAGAATCAGTTTCCCATAGTTAGGACGAAGATCCAGCATGTGTAATTGAATTACACTGCCGGATCTTAGGATGCAGTACCGCATCCGCCGCTGGGGGCATTTCGCTTCGAAATGCCGCCTCGGGTATGCAAATTAGGACTTACGGAGATCCACGAAGCTTTTCAGCTTCGTTTTTTCTCCTTAAGTTTAATTTTGCAAACGCAAAATTAGGGCTGCTTTTACAAGGTGTAAACTGTTCACACCTTGTAAAAACAGACCTTTCTTGCTCGCGACGCGATTTTTTTTAAATTTGAATTTTTTTTTTGCCGCCGTATCTTTTTTTTTACCCGACGCAACTTTATTGTCCCGTCGCAATCCACAAAGCCCGACGTAACATAATTTCGCGCTATGCACGTTGGGAAAATGGCGTCACGAGCATGCGCAGTACGGCCGGCGCGGGAACGCGCCTCATTTAAATGGTAATCGCCCCCTGGAGAAGAGGAACGCCTTGCGCCGGCCCGATTTAAGTTACACCGCTCAGTTACAGCAGTTACTCCGTCGTATCTTTTTTGAGGATTTGGCCCTTACTTCTTATATGTTTTTGATACTCCAACAATGACGACTTCATGACATATGGCCGTGGTTGAGAGCTGGGAGTTTGGGGTGTTCATGTGTGTCCCAGTTGCTACTGCATTCTCCATGTACTGCATATACATATGTATATATATAGATATGCTTTGTCTCATCTGCATTAAAGCTACTTACCTGCCCGTCCCAGTACAGTGAGCTGTGCTTGCCCGAATCTGATGGAATTCTGGTGCATGCTTGTGAAGGACATCATCTCTTCCCTGCCAATGACAGCGGCCAGCAATTGAGACCTGGCTGGTGGGGAGTTTCAGGCATTATACATCGCTGGATTCAAGATGAGTATAGTTCCGCTTTAAAGATCTCTTTAACCACTTCAGCCCCAGAGAATTTGGCTGCCCAATGACCGGGCCACTTTTTGCACCCAAACAAATAGAGCTTTCTTTTGGTGGTATTTGATTACCTCGGTGGTTTTTATTTTTTGCGCTATAAACAAAAAAAGAGCAAAAATTTTGAAAAAATATATATATTTTTTACTTTTTGCTATAATAAATATCCCCCAAAATATATAAAAAAAAATTATTTCTTTCTCATTTTAGGCCAATATGTATTCTTCTACATATTTTTGGTAAAATATTCAAAATAAACGTATATTGACTGGTTTGTGCAAAAGTTATAATGTCTACAAAATAGGGGATAGATTTATGGCATTTTTATTAATATTTTTTTTACTAGTAATGTCGGCGATCTGTGATTTTTATCGTGATTGTGACATTATGGCAGACACATCGGACACATTTTACACTATTTTGGGACCATTGTCATTTATACAGCGATCATTGCTATAAAAATGCACTGATACTGTGTAAATGACACTGGCAGGGAAGGGGTTAACCACTATGGGCGAGAAAGGGGTTAATTGTGTCCTAGGGAGTGATTTTAACTGTGGGGGGGCTGGGCTACGAGTGACACGACAGTAATCACTGCTCCTGATGACAGAGAGCAGTAGATCACTGTCCTGTCACTAGGCAGAACAGGGAAATGCCTTGTTTACATAGACATCTCCCTGTTCTGCAGCTCCGTGACACGATCAAGGGACAACAGCAGACATTAAGTCCACCAGTCACGCGGGCACGGTCATGGAGCTTGCTTCAGGGGCGCGTGCGCCTGCACGGCGGCAAATTCAAAGCAAGGTACAGGTACGTTGCTTTGTGCAGCTGTGCCATTCTGCCAATGTATATATACAGGCAGCGGTCGACAAGTGGTTAAGTCTCCTAAAAAAATACACATACTTTATGAAGGACGGGATGTGGGGAATAGGTCCTTGTCCTTCAGCACAGAGAAGGTGTCTTGCATTGGGGGGGAGAATTTGCCATGCCTCCTTGCAACATACCTCCCCCAAATGTTGAAATGCTTGTATGGTTCTTGTTGCAATGTAGCTAATTCTGAAATTTTCCATGTTTTTCCTCCAGATGAGGTGAGGCTAGATTATATAGCGGCAAGTGTGGATGGAACATTACCCTCTGCCAATCCCCATTGTCTGATTTCCAGGTCTACTCTGATAGAGGAATACAAATGGCATCCATTTCTCACGGCCACTGGCCGCATGCATGGCGTAATGATATCACGCCTTGTTCAGTATAATGACATCACTCCATATCAGGGCAAAGCCATTTCTGGGACACCATCGACACAGAAGCCACACATACCTGCCCAGCCAAACAAAGTGGCATGGAGGAAAGGGAGCACACCAGCTGTGTTTGGCCAATCAAAAAAAACACTGTAATCATTCAGCTAGGAACGCTTTCAGTGGGGTTTTCTTTTTAGCTTAACACCGGGGGGGGGGGGCGTACCCTTTCCCTCTTAGCCACTTTGTTTCGCTGGGCAGGGATGTGCGGCTTTTGTGTGGGCGGTGTCCCAGTAATGGTTTAATGTACATATTAGCCAGCACACCAACGATCGTTAAATGTCGTCCACATTTATTGCAAAAAGATCACACGACAAAGGACTAAGTGCAACATTTTGGAGTAGCGCAGAACCCCTTTGTCAGGCATGTAATAAAATGCATACAGTGCTATGACAGAATTTAAAGTGCAATTTACCAATCAAAACATAGTGAAAATTAACATATCCCATCATATTTTATGAAATTATCAATCACAATTGTGAGTTATGCTTAAACATTCTTGTACCATGGGGCCTTCTATTGCTATTGTGAGGCTAAACCACTTCCATCCAATCAGAGTAAACAACCCATGACATCCAGCTGCCCAGATGTAAACACAGCCTCAGTCGTGGGGGCTACAAGAGTGCAGTGCATAAATCACACAGAAAACTGATGTATTGGATCAATAGGTTGGGTTTATGATCTCCTCCATGCTAGCTTGGCCATTGACAAGCTAGCATGGAGGAGATCATAGACCCAACCTATTGATACAGTACATCACTTTTACATCACTGTATTTTCAGTGTGATTTACGGACTCAATTTACTCTTGAGGAGCCATGCCTACATGCTTTGCGCTATTGGGTATCTGTCGACCTTGTCAAGTAAAGGGTATTTTCTGTTTTTCTGTATGATTTTTAACGATTTTGTAATATAGATATATATTTTATAATTTACCTCATGCCTCATGTTATGCCCATAAAGTTCACAATTTTTGATAGTTGTTACCCTTTTCTATATATATATATATATATATATATATATATATATATATATATATATATATATATATATATATATTTATGGTCGTTACCCTCTGACCGAGAGAGATGTGGATCACATAAACACGCGACAAGACTTACAACATAAATAGACCTGAAGTGTGCCTTGGTGGTCTGGTCAGTATGCCAAGAAAAGGGGGCATACCCAAGGTAAGTAATGGGTACTTAATTGAAGAAGGATATGCTGAGAAGTGCCCTGAAAAAGGGAAGGGCGGGAGGGTGTCGAATGCGATTGAATGCGCAGACTCACGGACATGAGGTGAGCTGGAAAGAGTCGGCCCAGTGACGTGTAGTACCGCACACTGAACCGACAAAGAGCATGTGTGAGTGGGCTGCTTAAATACCCTCCGGGCTCCTCCCATAAACTCAGGCCACCATACTGGCCTTCTTATTTATGGTCGTTACCCTCTGACCGAGAGAGATGTGGATCACATAAACACGCGACAAGACTTACAACATAAATAGACCTGAAGTGTGCCTTGGTGGTCTGGTCAGTATGCCAAGAAAAGGGGGCAAAAGACTCAGATAGGGAAATAGTTTATATTGATTTCTTGTATTTATTTAGCCAGCTTGGTAAAGGCTTGTGCCATTCCTTCATGAGGATTTGGGATGTATGTCGCAAAACAAGGAGACTTCCATCAGCCTGGTATCTTGATTACGTAGTCTGGTACTCCCTGTTGGGAGGCAACTGAGGCTGCTCCAAAGAATGTCCAGAGAACTGACTGGGGTTTGAAGCCCAAGTTACTTAGGAGGATTCTGACATGCTTGACACACTGGCTGACACTCAGGGAGCTGGTTTAGAAAGGGTAGCAACGAGCTACCATCAGATTGGCTGGGTAGATGGAGCAGTAGTGGGTCGAGCACTGTCACTGGGCATCAGGCGTTGTCAGTCTGAAACAGGTTGATGTCAACCCCAGGGGCTGGTTTGTTGCGTTTGCAGACTGTGAGAGTGTAGTGGTTCAAAAGCGAGTCGGGTGGCGTCGGAGCAGTGTGTGACTGCCGGAGCCGCTGACTAAATTCACTAGGTTGTAGGGAACCGTAGAAGGCCTGGTAGATGGCTGTTCGGGTGACTAGTCTGGGCAAAGCCCTAAACAGGGAACGAGTAAGGATTTTAGACATGTCCCTAAAGGTGGGACTCTTGAAAGGTAGGCGCTTGCCACTGACTACAGGTTGGTGCTTCTGTATGCCCTGTAGGAGGGACTTGACTGCATGGGCTCGAGAATACTGACGGTTTACTGGGGTCCTGCAGGGACAGGAAATGCTGGATGCCATCTAGATATGGCGTGATAGTATTGAGAAATGGTCAGCTGCATGTGGCAATACGATATGAAGTGTCCAACTGCTGTTTCGGGGCAAGGGGCCAAAAATTTGCGATTAGTGTTCCAAGCAGTGCGATAGGCCTTCAGTGTGTTGCGTGCCAAGGAGTGGTTAATAAGTTGGATTGCGTTGGTGAGATGTGACTTCAGTCCATCGTCAGCAATGTCCATGGTGGGACAGGGATAGTTGTTGGGTCGGCTCCAGGCTCTTGCTGGAAAAAACATCCATTCCAAGGTTGGAATAGGAAAGCGCATCAGCTGCTTTTTGCATTTGCCTGAAAAAAGGTCTACATAAGATATTAACTGGTGACGGAGTGACAGCTGCGCGAGCCTGCGCAGGAAGTGATGGGGAGTGACTTAGATCTACCTTAATTGATGATGTCGGCTGTGGCCTGATTGTCTGTGGTGAAGAACAGTGTCTGTCCTGTTCAAGTGTGGTCCCAGACCTGGGCAGCTGCCACGATGGGGTGCAGCACGAGGTGTGATGAAGACTGGGTGAAAAAATTTAAGAGAATTTCTGGGGGCCAAGTTTTGGAGAACCAGTGGCGGCCTAAAAATGGCTGCAAAAGCCTTTGGTGGCTCGGCTGACACTGCCAGGATGAAGATTGAAATGCTGTTCTATCAGGTGGGGAAGTTGTCCCACATAGCTAAGTCTGCTACTGATGCTTGGTCTAGTTTGAGAACTTGGACTGGATCTTGCATTGGTGTGAGAAAATCAAGACAATACACAGGTGCTCAACAAGACGATATACATGCACTCGCAGGCCAACGTGCACTCGCAGGCCAACGTGCACTCGCTGGTGCTGGATGAAAACCTGAACCAACCGCAGGGAAAAAACACAGAGAAAAGATGAGCGGCCCGCGCCACTGAAGACGAACGGCCAACTGGGCGCCACTGTGTGTCTGTGTGGCTGATCGTTTGTCACTGAGGTGTGTTTGCAAGTTTAGTTTGTATTCGGGTTTGCACGTAGGTGCCTGCCGCAAAGTGTTTTATACTACTGCAGACAATATTGTGCGGTTGCAAGGGTGTCAGTGAGTGTCAGGTTGCTGGGACGATATTGTGTGGTTGCAGGGGCCTTGAGTATGAAGGTTTGTTTTGAGACGGCATTGCGTGGTTGCAAGGGTCTCAGTCTGGTTTGCTGAGACGATATTGCGTGGTTGCAAGGGTCTCAGTCTGGTTTGCTGAGACGATATTGCGTGGTTGCAAAAGGTCTCGATGAGTGTGGCGCTGCTGAGACGGTATTGCGTTTGCAAGGGTCTGAACTACGGTGTGAGGCTGCTGAGACGGTATTGCGTGGTTGCAAGGGTCTCGATGAGTGTGGGGCTGCTGAGACGGTATTGCGTTTGCAAGGGTCTCAACAATGGTGTGAGGCTGCTGAGACGGTATTGCGTGGTTGCAAGAGTCTTGATGAGTGTGGGGCTGCTGAGACGGTATTGCGTTCGCAAGGGTCTCAACAATGGTGTGAGGCTGCTGAGACGATATTGCGTGGTTGCAAGGGTCTCAGTCTGGTTTGCTGAGACGATATTGCGTGGTTGCAAAAGGTCTCGATGAGTGTGGCGCTGCTGAGACGGTATTGCATTTGCAAGGGTCTGAACTACGGTGTGAGGCTGCTGAGACGGTATTGCGTGGTTGCAAGGGTCTCGATGAGTGTGGGGCTGCTGAGACGGTATTGCGTTTGCAAGGGTCTCAACAATGGTGTGAGGCTGCTGAGACGGTATTGCGTGGTTGCAAGGGTCTCGATGAGTGTGGGGCTGCTGAGACGGTATTGCGTTTGCAAGGGTCTCAACAATGGTGTGAGGCTGCTGAGACGGTATTGCGTGGTTGCAAGGGTCTTGATGAGTGTAGGGCTGCTGAGATGGTATTGCGTTTGCATGGGTCTCAACAATGGTGTGAGGCTACTGAGATGGTATTGCGTGGTTGCAAGAGTCTTGATGAGTGTAGGGCTGCTGAGACGGTATTGCGTTTGCAAGGGTCTCAACAATGGTGTGAGGCTGCTGAGACGATTTTGCATAGTTGCAATGGTCTCAACAGGTGTCAGGTTGCTGGGCCGAGATTGTGTGGTGACAATTTTTCTTTTTTTTTCTGCACTTTTTATATTTCTTTTTGCTTTTTTTTGTTTGTTTTTTGCGTTTTGTAAGGGTCATGTGTTGCAAGGGTCTTAACAAGGGTGTCAGGCTGCTGAGACAATTTTGTGTGCTTGCAAGAGTCTCCATGAGTGTGGGGCTGCTGAGACGGTATTGCGTTTGCAAGGGTCTTAACAAGGGTGTCAGGCTGCTGAGACAATTTTGTGTGCTTGCAACGGTCTCAACAGGTGTCAGGTTGTGGGGCTGAGATTGTGTGGTGGCATTTTTTTTTTTTTTACACTTTTATATTTCTTTTTGCGTTTTTTTTTTGCTTTTTTTTTTTTTTTTTTTTTTTTGTATATCATTTGTTTATTTATTTATTTGTAAGGGTCATGTGTTGCAAGGGTCTTAACAAGGGTGTCAGGCTGCTGAGACGATTTTGTGTGGTTGCAAGAGTCTCAATGAGTGTCGGGCTGCTGAGACGGTATTGCGTTTGCAAGGGTCTCAACAAGGGTGTCAGGCTGTGGAGACGAATTTTGCGTAGTTGCAACGGTCTCAACAGGTGTCAGGTTGCTGGGCTGAGATTACGTGGCGGCAATTGTTTTATTTTTTTTTTTTTTTATATATATATTTTTTTTCCTTTTTGCGTTTTTTTTTTTTTTTTTGCATTTTGTAAGGGTCATGTGTTGCAAGGGTCTCAGCAAGGGTATCAGACTGCTGAGATGATTTGCATGGTTGCAAGGTCTCAATCAATAAGAATTGGGTTACTGAGAAAGGATAGAAACACCTGGTTTGTTTGTACCTTAAGCAAGCAGTATAAGGTAGAAGGACAACACCTGTTTGAATGGTAGGTTCCGCAGGGGCCACTAATGAACGATATGGGAGAGAACGAATGGTAGCAAATTGATAAGACATAAAGCATGTGTAAATCTTACTTGCGATAGTGGGCCATGCGAGTGAGTTTGCGGCGGACTGTGGCTGGAGTGAAACATGTCGGGAACGTGTAGCGTGCTGCCGTGCATGGGGCAAAACAACGAGGTTTGGTGTAGAAAATAGAACACGAGAAGTACGTATCAATGCTTTGTAAGCTCCACTGCGGGAACCAAACATATGGTACAGGTGACACCATGAGTGGCCACGAATTTGACATGACAAACAAGCTAACGAATCCTACCTGGGACAGTGAACGTGCGACTGGGTTTGCTTTGGACTGGAGTGGATGTGCAACACATCCCAAGAGTGTGGTGTGGCGCCATGCATGACGCACAGGCAATAACTTTGGTAAATAAATGAGAGAGAAGAGCCGTGTACAAGCAATTCGTAAGTTCTGCTGTGGGAACTAAAACACACGACATGGGGGAAACAATGAATGACAACGGTAGAAAGTATGCAATGTATGTGATACAAAATGGTTGTAAAATGCATGAAATGAATCCGATACGAATTGATAGTAAGGAGTATTGAACAAATCTGATACGAATTGGTTGTAGAGTGTATGCTACCCCTTGCTTTGAAACCGAACACCTACCAACCACCCATCCCCCCAGGCTAATCAAGTGCAGACAAGGCACCACGTGAGTCCAATTACCACCTCAATCTGCCAAAGAACCCATACAAACACATGTCAATCTCCAAATGGATTTACAAATGAATCGTATGTTTGGCAGAAGGAAGTTACAAATGTACTACGCCTGAGCCATTGAAACATGAGCAAAAGTAACTCAGAGGCAGTTTTTTCCCAAAAGGGATGCAGGATAGGAAGCATAACGAATTGCAAGATTGCACAAGATACGAAAAGGTTTGAATCCTACCTGCGTCAGTAAGCGGAAACCGCCGGCGAAGACCATGAAGGGAGAAGCCGCAAAGCGCTTGCGATGTCGAATGCGATTGAATGCGCAGACTCACGGACATGAGGTGAGCTGGAAAGAGTCGGCCCAGTGACGTGTAGTACCGCACACTGAACCGACAAAGAGCATGTGTGAGTGGGCTGCTTAAATACCCTCCGGGCTTCTCCCATAAACTCAGGCCACCATACTGGCCTTCTTATATATATATATATAGACATTTTCTGTCATCCAGAATACATGTAAATGACAAATTGGTATTGATTCCACCTGGTTGTACTGCACCCAAAGTGTAAATCCAGTAGAAGCAATAGATCACAGCCACACCCCGCTCTAGTGCTCTAGTGGGTTGTTTTACATGCTATGGGAGAAGGAGACACTCTGAGGCCTCGTACCCACGACCGTTTTCCTCGACAAAATCCATAAAGAAACTTGGTGGCAAAGCTTTTTTGCCGAGAAAAACGGTCGTGTGTATGTTTTTCGTCGAGAAAACTGTCATGGATCTCGATAAGAAAAAAAGAGAACAAGTTCTCTTTTTTCTTGTCGGGAGTCTCAATTTCCTTGTCGTGTTTCTCGTCGGGCTGGTTTACGATGAGAAACACATTTGTGTGTATGCTTAGAAACCGACCCATGCTCAGAATAAAGTATGAGACGGGAGCGCACCTTCGGTAAAAGTAGCGTTCGTAATGGAGATAGCACATTCCTCACGCTGTAACAGACTGAAAAGCGTGAATCATCTCTCATCAAACTTTTACTTAACACGCAGTAACATGAGATTAGCAAAAGCAGCCCCAAGGGTGACGTCAGTGGAATCAAACTTCCCCTTTATAGTGCCGTCGTACATGTTGTACATCACCGCGTTTGAGAACAACAAGATTTTGTCTTGACAGTGTGTATGCAAAGAAAGCTTGACAAGATTCTCGAAAAGCCTGACAAGGAACTTGTCGAGGAAAACAATGTTTCCTTTACGACGAGTTTCTCAGTCGTGTGTACGAGGCCTGACACTTTAAACATCAGTTTGGTTGTTTTAGCAAATTAGAGAAGACTTGTGGGTAACCTTTTGTTTGGGGGTACTTCAATAATGAAGGCGATGGAGGAACTGCTTTATGATAATTACAAAGAGTGGGTTTTGGCCGACCTTGTTTATGTGTTCCACCTGAATAGAATTTAGTTGTATTTAGACACATCGGCAACGGTGTAATTGGCGCTATATAAGTGTAAGCATTATTATTATTATTATTATTATTATTTATATTGTCTCTCTATCCCTACTTTATGTATTGGAGTGGTTATAGAATAGTCCTCTTGTTCACAAAGAAAAATGTGAAAGTATGTCAGTAGACAGTAGTCCTACATTCTAGTCATTTAATTTTTGGTGGCAGCCCCTTTGGCCCGTGCGGTCCTTGTGTACCTCAGCGGAGCCCCTCCAGAAAAGTCTGCTTCTGGGTTGCGTCAGGAAAAGGATGCTTTGTATTTGGAGTATGTGACAAACATCTATTTAGTAAGTGTTCAGAGGAGGATTATTGAATAATGGAAAGTATGATTAACACAATGTAAAAAGATCTCCAACCTTGTTTTTATAACATTTTTAGAGTGGTAAAATTATCCATTATGAAAAAAGTGAAAAACAAATATTTTAAATGCATTTATTTTTCAGTTTACAGACTATGGGCTAGATTCAGCAAAGAATTACGCCGGCGTATCCATAGATACGCCGCGTAAATTCTAAGCTGCGCCGGCGTATCTACTTTCTGTATTGAGAAAGCTAGATACGCCGACATTAGCCTAAGATACGACTGGCATAAGTCTCTTACGCCGTCGTATCTTAGGGTGCATTCTCACGCTGGCCGCTAGGTGGCGCTCCCATCGTTTTCAGCGGAGAGTATGCAAATTACCTAGATACACCGATTCACAAACGTATGTGCGCCCAGCGTTAGTTTTTGACGTTGTTTGCGTAAGGCTTTTTCGGCGTAACGTTGTGCCTGCTTCTATGAGGCACACTCAATGTTAAGTATGGACATCGTTCCCGCTTAGATTTTTGAATTTTTTACCTCGTTTGCGTAAGTCGTTCGCGAATAGGGCTGGACGTAATTTACGTTCAAGTCGAAACCAATGACGTCCGTGCAAAGTCATTTGGAGCAATGCACACTGGGATATGTACACGGACGGCGCATACAAAACGTCAATCACGTAAAACACGCCCCCCCTTACATATTTGAATTACGCGCGCTTACGCCGGCCCCATTTACGCTACGCAGCCGCAACTTACGGAGCAAGTGCTTTGTGAATACTGCACTTGCTCCTGTAAGTTGCGGCGGTGTAGCGTAAATACGATACACTGCGCCGCCGTTAGATTGCGCGCCCCTACCTGAATCTAGCCCCATCTGTTAATCAGTCCTTTTGTGAGTCTGCAATAAGGGTCAGATCTGGGAGTACCATTTATTCAATGTGCATATTAGAGATAGGCTGTGGAGGCTTTTTTGATGCTATATACGTTGTTTTTTGTAACATTTGCATTTTATATACTGTATACACTTATTGCGATTTTTTTTACCAAAAATATGTAAAAGAATACATACCGGCCTAAACTGAGAAATAAATTAGTTTTTTATACATATATATATATATATATATATATATATATATATATATATATATTTTTTTTGGGGGGGGGGGATATTTATTATAGCAAAAAGTAAATATATAGCTTTTTTTTTTTCAAAATTGACACTCATTTTTTTGTTTTTAGCACAAAAAATAAAAACCGCAGAGGTAATCAAAAAATACCACAAAAAGAAAGCTCCATTTGTGGGAAAAAAAGAACGTAAATTTTGTTTGGGTGCAACATCACATGACCGCACAATTGTCAGTTAAAGCGACGCAGTGCCGAATCGCAAAAAGTGTTCTGGTCAGGAAAGGGGTAAATTCTTCCGGGCTGAAGTGGTTAAACATGAAAAGACATTCCTTTGACATTCCTTTGCCAGAATTACTACAATGTACCTTACTTTTACCACCTACCATTTGGTCTTTTTCGACTGCTACATCGATGATATCCTAATCATCTGGCAGGGTGATGCCCATTCTGTTTCCCAGTTTTTTCAATATTGCAGTGACGACTCATTTGGAATACAATTTACCTCAGTAATGGTCAGAGAGACTCTAGTCTTACTCGCCCTCAAACTTTACCATGATGGCTCGGGAGTCATTCTCTCTAGAACCCATTTCCAATCAACATCGGGCAATTAATATCTACATAAAGCAAGTTGCCACTTACTGGGAAAACAATATACCATACAGTTCGTTTTTCAGTATACACCGCAATATCTCCACTTTGGCTACTTACATAGCACACTTGGCCTCCACTGTTGGCATGTACCATTGCAAGAAGTCACTCACTGCCTTAAGTCCTTGAGTGACTCTAAAGGACATACGGTACCTACATCATCAAAAAACATACATAGGAAGAACTATAAGCAAGGACAGAGAACAGGTATTTTGTATAGTGTAGATACATAGCTAGATTCGGTAAGAGTTAGGTCGGCGTATCAGTAGATATGCCAACCTAACTCAGAATCTGCGCCGACCTATGTTCAAGTGTATTCTCAAACAGAGATACGCTTAAACATATCTAAGATAGGACGGCTTGCGCCGTCCTATCTTAGGTTGCAAATCTTGAGGCTGGCCACTCGGTGGCGCTTTCATTGTGGTCGGCGTAGAATATGTAAATCATTAGATACGCCTATTCACGAACGTACGCCCCAGTACATTTACGCCGTTTTTCGTAACGCATTACAGGCCTAAAGTTATTCAATCAAATAGATGGAAAAGTAATGTTAAGTATGGCCGCCGTTCCCACGTCGAAATTCAAAATTTTTACGTTGTTTGCGTAAGTCGTCCGTGTATAGGGATTTACGTTGTTTACGTCCACGTCGAAAAAAAACATCAATCACGTCAGGTCAAGCCTCATTATCATAAGACACGCCCCCTTAGACACATTTGAATTAGGCGCCCTTACACCCACCGCTTTAGGCTACGCCGCCGTAACTTAGCAGGCAAGTACATTGTAAATCATGTACTTGCCTCGCTAACTTGCGACGGCGTAGCTTAAATACCTTAAGCTACACCGCCTTAAAGTTGCGGCCAGCTATGTGAATCTAGCTAACAGTGTTTTGACAGACACTTTTGTACACACCATAAAAAAATGCCCTACTATTGCAAGTAGGGTTGCACCGATACTGGTAACGGTACCAATACTAGTATTTGTGCCGATACTAGACATTTGCACAGATATCGGTACTCGTGAAAATGTATTGATACCCGATACCTTCTGGCTCTGTTCTTTCAGCTGTCAGCTGGACTTCTTCGCTAACAGCTGAAATGTAAAGAAAAGAATGTCAGCAATTATTGTTTGTTAAGCAGCCACGTCCCTAACAACCAATAATATTTCAGCTGTCAACAGGGGGCATATACGGCCAGCGAGGAAGAGGCCGCTTAGCTCAGCACTCCTGCCATCCTGACGTGTTCAGCAAACACATCAACTGGAGAGGAGCAAATTCTTGCATTTAAGCTGCCGCTCAGGATCCTCTTTTGCATGGGCGACATGTCCAAATGTCCTCAACAGCCTACTGACTCCTATTCCTCTGCCAGCCGGCAGGACAGGCAAGATGGCGCCGGCTGCATGACTGGAGATGCGGTCCACCTTCTCTGGTCACTGGCGAGTTCTCTACCCAACTACATGAAGTCCAGAAAATCTTGGCAGAGGAGGGAGGAGGACACACAAGCTATACAGCGTTAGGCTGATACTGGAGGAGACCCGCAGAGAACAAGCCTACCTATTGAATCATTTCTTGCTGCTGAGAACTCTATCTCATAGCACACCATGAAAAGTGTGCTGCTCTCCCTAAGAAGTTCTACTGTATGTTTAAAGTTTTGTGTAACAACAATCAAATCCCCCCCCAGCTTGCATGCACTTACACCCCTACACCCCCCCCCACCCTGACCTCACGTACCCCCCTATTCCTTCCTACTCTGTCCTTACTTACCCCCCTATCCCCCTATTATTAAGTAGTAACAATATAATGATTATCTCAACATGATGTACAGAATACTAAACCTTGGGTAAGCAGACCAGAATTGCAATAGTAATGGCATATAGACATATAAATGATGGATTGATGCATTATTATATAATATGCATAATACATAATATATTTATTATAATGCTTTTTACTACTTTATGGTGTATGTATGCCTTTCTGTATTTAATAAACAATGTTTACATTGATTAATTCATTCCATTTAGTGGTGTTGCTTCATCTAAAGTCCCACAATTCCCTTCTGTTTCTAAGTATCGGGGATGGAGGCCAATCATAGGTATTGGCTCATACAAAGTCCCACCCTCTTTATCCGACTTCTACTCCCTTCCACCCTGTCCTCCCTTTAGAGTTAAAATCTCCATGCTCCTACGGATTTTTTGTATTTTACACAATAGTCACCCTAGTGACAGTTTACAAGACATGGAAATATTGTCATTGTTAATATTATTATAATTTTGTCTTCTAGTATTAGATCCATCTACTCATCATATATCTTAAAAGGTATCCACCGATATCCCCCTATTTCCTTAGTGTTATTATTACCTTTGTTTAGGTTTTTTCCTACTGCTCACCATGTTTTTTTAATTCATAACAGTGCTCCCCAGATCATCTATTTAGAACAGTGGTTCTCAACCTGGGGGTCGGGACCCCCTCGGGGGTCAAATGATGATTTGCCAGGGGTCGCCAAATCCTGGGCTGTTCGTGAAGCCCACACCACTCTCCCAGCCTTCTTGCGGCTGCCCAGCAGGGCTGTCTCTGGAGCCAGTGGCCGCCCAGCTGGGCTGTTTCTGGAGCCCACGGCTGCCCACTCAGCCTCTTCGCAGCCACCTATTCAGTTCACGGCATGGTTAGGGGGCAGAGGCTAGATGTCAGCTGACTGGTGAGGATTGTGAGGTGGGAGGGGCTGGAGGAGACCCTATCTCCTGATTTCAGCATATGTGTCACTGCTACGAGACACCACAAAGTCGGAGACACAGTGAGTAACACTACCTGGGATTAGAGTTGCCATTAAAAGTCCCCACTACAGTTCTCAGATCAGCAGATGACCTTGATCAAAAACACCTAAGTTGGCTGATCAGAACTCCCCCCCATCATTGCCACTCATCCCAACTCCTCGCCAGCACTGCAACTCACCCCATTCTCCCCACCAAGGAGTAAAAGAAGGAATAAAAATAGAGAATACATGGAAGGGAGAGAAAAAGAGGAGGAGGAAGAAAGAAAAAAGGAGACAAAGAATAAGAGAAAAAACAAGAAAGCCTGCTAGAGAGAGGGGTGGGGGGGGGGGAAAACAAGAAATTAGGATAACGAGAGATAAAATGGAAAGAAATGAGAACAAAGAGAAAAAATAGTACATCCTAAAATGTACCATATGAGGTTTTAATACTGTACGAGTGAAGGGGACTCAGGGAGAGCTAAATTTCTGTCGGTTGGGGCGCAAATTACTTGCCTTGGGTGCTGACAACACAAACTACGAAAATAATTTTACTGTTAGGGATCCCCACAACATGGGAAATTTTATCAAGGGGTCACGCCACTAAAAGGTTGAGAACCACTGATTTAGAATGTCTCAATCCAGGATCTAGGAATTTAGAATATGATGTCAATCCAGGATTATACATAAACATACTGTAAATGGTGCTAGCGAAGGTTTACTTCAGCAACTCCTGGGTAAAACAATGAAAATTACCTTGGTAAATCATTATATCAAGCTTCCCTCTGTTGGAGAAACCTGGGTTAAGATGACTACTGTGTTATAAGTTGGCCGTGTTTGGCTACTGGTTATGTAAATCTCACTTTATACAAGATATACTTTTTGTAAAAAGCCTATCAAAACCGTATATGGAAAACCAATAAACAAATATAAAAAACAAACAAAAAAACAATGAAAATGTTGTAATTAGTTGCTCCTAACAGCTGCAGCTTTCTACAATATTAACTTTTTCGTTTAAGTTTTAACACCAGTTTTGCTACAGAAATGGGGACATCTGTTGGTGTATGTCCAATGGGAAAGACATTAAGACACACAAGGTACATGCTAGGTCCTTAACTGGTAAAAATATAGTATACTAAACATGCAGTTCACATGTTAATATAAATCTGTATGCACTGGTCTGGACATCCCAACTTATTTGCTACTTCTAGTTTCTATGTTGTTATTTTTTTTGCTTTTTGCTACTGTTGCTACAAATTTGTTACATGGGCTATTGGACATTTTATTCCTGTTCCCTTTGGTAAAATAATAAAATTGTAACTTTGTTTGTAACCTTTCTTTCAGTCAAAGCTCTTTATACTCCATAATACATAAAAGAAAACACTTAGGAAAAAAAATGATAATTTCCTTTCATGCAGCTAACATATAATCAATCCTTAGGTAAACCAAAAACCCTTCATTTTTCCTCTGGGCTGGTAGATGACTTTTTCTTTATCTCTTAATTATTTTTATAAGATAGGTTTCGATCTACAAAGTGCTTATTTTTTGTTGCAACTAACAGCCTGACAGGTATTATTTTGGATCTTAAAGTTCATCTCCTGTATGGAGGGTTTGACTTGTGTCTAGAATGTCTTGTCATTCTTGTTTGAATTTTGGGCAGCAGTGCATTTATGTGAATCTGTCTTACACACTCTGCGGTTCTTCTTCAATGGCTTTATGAGTTGAAATATTCTGAGATTGTCATAATATTTTTCCCCCTATTTCTCCTGCTTACAAATGTGCTGCCACTGGTGAGAATTCAAAATCCCTAAGCATATTTATACACTGATTAAGTAATTTAAAGCTTGCAGTGTGTCGTGTTTTCGATGTTTGGACCAATATAAACATGTCTTAAAAACATATTTTGCTCCTAGGGAATAAATCCGCACATCTCTGATTCATAAACACCTCCAGTTTTTCTTTTTTTTTATGTTTCAATATATAACTATAGGTCTCATCACAGCAAAGACAAATAATATGTATTATCAGCTAGGTCTGTTTGATCCAATGTTGTTGCTTTAGTGGCATTACAGGTGTGCTGAGCTTTGGTTTTCTCTCTCTAAAAAAGACATTGGCCATGATTCAATAAAGCATGTATGACACTTTTCTGGCAGAATATTCACATTTAAAATTCCTGCGCCTAATTCATGAAAGTCTTATGACAGTATAAAGTTCAATATGTGACAGATTCAGGTAGATCTTATGTCCATCACTTGCACAAATTGACACTGTGGCTGGTGCAAATTGGGTACAGCAGGCAGTCTCATTACTGACCATGGGGACGCAGTGGCTGCATGGGCACAGCTGCTGTTTCTGATGTTACATCCATGCAGGTGCAAGTGCATGACCAGAATGTAAACAGTGTGAGTTCAGAAACATGCACCACACCCACATGGATGTCACATTGGGAACAGCGCCTGTGTCCATGTAGCTACTGTGCCCCAACTGACATCAATGAGACTGCATCCCAGGCAGGTGAACATGACCCTTGCTCAGAGCATGCATTGATATGCCCCATGTGACCATAAACAAACTGGAGGTAATTAAAATTAACTCTATGCTGATATATAAAGATTGCTTTCCTGAGCCACCCACTGAGCTGCTGCTGAGTGTTCAGACTGGGCTGCTATGTGTATTCTGCATGGTTGCGTGGTTATATATATATATATTTTTTACACACAGACTTCTTATGAATGGAATTAGTGTCATTTCGATGCACAGACACGGTTTACAGCAAGCATACTGGAGCTTCCTGACTGCACTGTGACCCTCCCAACACTTGTTGCTAGGATGGTTTTAGTGCATAGCTTCATTGGTTACTATGAAGAATATGGTTGCTAGTGTCTTAGAAACCAAAGACACAGGCTGAACATACTATTAGCCTCACCTTAGACAGAGGGAAATGGGTAGAGCCTGATGGGTGTTGCTGAAAGACTAGTTCCCCATCAGATGCACCATTCTTGTGATTGACAGGTAAAGGCAGTGGGTGAATTCTATCACAACTGGACAGTCTGCTAGACTCTATGGGCCAGATTCACGTAGAATTGCGGCGGCGTAACATATTGTAGATACGTTACACCGCCGCAAGTTCATCGCAAGTGCCTGATTCACAAAACACTTGTGATGAAAACTATGCTGGCAGCCTCCGGCGCAAGGTGGGCCAATTCAAATGGGCGTGTGCCATTTAAATTAGGCGCGCTCCCGCACCGGACCTACTGCGCATGCTCCGTTTTGCAATTCCCGTCGTGCTTTGCGCGCCGTGACGTAATTTTTTCGAACGGCGACGTGCGTAGCGTACTTCCGTATTCCCGGACGTGTTACGCAAACGATGTTAAATTTTAAATTTCGACGCGGGAACGACGGCCATACTTTAGACAGCAATACGATTGCTGACTAAAGTTAGGGCACCCAAAACTACGACTAAATTTGCGACGGGAAACTAGACTAGCGGCGACATAGCGAGTGCGAAAATCCGTCGTGGATCGCCGTAACTCCTAATTTGCATACCCAACGCTGGTTTATGACGCAAACTCCCCCCAGCGGCGGCCATGGTACTGCAGCCTAAGATCCAACAGTGTAAAACAATTACACCTGTCGGATCTTATGGATATCTATGCGTAACTGATTCTATGAATCAGTCACATAGATAGAAACAGAGATACGACGGCGTATCAGGTGAAACGCCGTCGTATCCCTTTTGTGAATCTGGCCCTATGTCACTGTCATTTACAAGAAAGGCTGATCTGATGGGGAAATACTATCTCAACGTGATCAATCAGGCTCCACCTACCCAACAACTCAACCACAAATAACAAACTGGGGGAGTTGGAAAAAAATGCCATTCAATTACTAAAGAGAATTGGCCGCTGAACATGTCACTGAGACAGGTGCAGTGGCCAGTCAGAGGGCCAGATTCATCAATAGATACGACGGCTGATCTCCTGATCCACCGTCGTATCTGTGAGAGCCGACGGTCGGATCTGTGAAATCCCACTGTCGGATTCATAAGAATCAGTTCCGCATAGATCTCCCTTAGATCCGACTGGTGTAAGTGACTTACACCAGTCGAATCTTAGGCTGTAATCTCCCACCGGCCGCTAGGTGTCGTCGCTTTTTTTTACACGTCGCATATGCAAATGAGGAGAACCGCCGATTCACGTCCGTACGCCCGCCCGTCGCTCTTTTTCAACGTCGTTTGCATTCGGCTTTTTCCGGCGGATAGCTACCCCTGCTAATATGAGGGGTAGCTAATGTTAAGTATGGAAGTATGGCCGACGTTCCCGCGCCGAGTTTTACATTTTTTACGTCGTTTGCGTAAGTCCGTCGGGAATACGGATGGCCGTAAGTAACCTAGCCGCCGAAAACAATGACGTCCTAGCGACATCATTTGGAGCATGCGCACTGGGCTTTTTCACCGGCGGCGCATGCGCAGTTAAATCGGTGCGGGAACGCGCCTGATTTAAATTGTACACTCCCCCTAGCTGCGGAATTTGCATTCCGCCGGGGGGAGTTAGGATCCGACGGTGCAATTTGCGAGGTAAGTGCTTTATGAACCATGCACTAGCCTCGCTAAATTGCACCGGCGGATCGTAAAACAGGTAGATCTAGCGGATCTAAAGATCCGCTGATCTACATGAATCTGGCCCAGAGTGTTCAATAACATAGAGCTTACGATTTTATCGGACTCAGTGTTACTGAGCTATGCTGAGGATGCAGTGCCAGCACCCCACCCACCCCTACTCCACCATGCCTCTCTGCAACAAATTTATGTACAGGCTTCCATGTACAAGAATCTGTAGCAAGTAGTGACATTTTTGCATGACAGTATTCTTATGAGTGTCTAAGACATTATTTAGGAAGTCCACTGATTATGCTATTATTACTGGTATCTCAAATATATAAACAAAACTACTATTTTTTGATTTATTAATTATATGCTGTATAATTGTTAATCAATATGAGTATGCAAGTCAAACTAAAAGCATCTACAGCCTATTGAAAGTACTAAAAAGCAGGTACTAATAAAACGATGTCCTAAAGTTACTATATAAAGTAACCTTATAAAATGAAATATAGCCCTTATGTTTAAAAATGTACATTTTCTGCAGAGTGAAACAAGGACACTTCCATTACTGGAAGATGGCTAATCTATAATTTATGACACAAAAGCAATTTCGTAAATGCAAAATGCAAGGCTTGTATTGGCTTTATTATTTCATGTGTCACTTAAAGTTTTCTAAATTAGTCTCTGAGATGAGTGGTACTTTTATTTCTTCATTGCAATCCCAGGGGAAGAAGCCTATGAAAAGTACTTGTGGCATGCAGTGAAACCTTGCTGCCTTTTTGTGATCACAGTTGCTTTTAAAAAATGCTTCTGCTTGGTTTAATTAGAGACTGTACCACCCTGCACAGTAGGAATGTAGTAGAATTCACTTTGTAAATTGTTAATTTAAATAGTTGTTAATACAAAGCTAAATGTATATTTGAGCAGACATTGATCTTAATACTATGGAAGAAGTGCAAGTTCACCACTGCCATGGATTCATGGTGAATGTTAGTTGAGTCTTAAGAGACCAACATTTTAAGTAATGAATAGAATAATCAGGCCTCCTTTCTATTAAAGAGAAGGAGGGGGGGGGGGGACTCTCAGCAGCCATATTGTCATTGTTTGATGGAACTATTAAGGGAAGCTTACAATTATGTGTAAAAATTGGTATTTTTTTTAATTATTATTTTGCCATTGATCCTTGCCCCTTATGGAAGTATTCTACGTCCCATGTATTTTGATTGACAACAGCTTTCTTATTATGCCGTGTACACACAACCATTTTTAATGGTCTAGAAAAAACAAAGTTTTTTCAACCCGATTCTTTATAAGACGGCCTTGCCTACACACGATCGTGAAAAAAAAAATGCTTGAGCAAAGCGCGGTGACGTACAACATGTACGACGGCACTGTAAAGGGGAAGTACCATTTGGATGGTGCCACCCTTGGGGCTGCTTTTGCTGATTTCGTGTTAGTAAAAGTTTGGTGAGAGACAATTCGTGCTTTTCAGTCTGTTACATCGTGATGAATGTGCTATCTCCATTACGAACACTAGTTTTACCAGAACGAGTGCTCCCTTCTCATAACTTGCTTCTGAGCATGCGCGTTTTTTATGTCGTTAAAGCCTACACAGACCATTTTTTTCAACGTGAAAAATGATGCGAAAATTTAATGACATTAAAAAAATGAAATTTTTCACATCGTGAAAAACGGTCGAGTGTACATGGCATTAGCCCTACAAATTTCCAGAATTAAATAGCAAGGTTTACTCCCCTTAGGCCGCGTACACACGATCAGTCCATCCGATGAGAATCGTCCGACGGTCAGCCGTCCATCGGTTCGATTTTAAAGCAAGTTCTCTTTTTTTTGGACCGAAGGACAACAGACTGATGGGGCCTACACACGGGCGGTTTGGACCGATGAAACTGAACTTCAGTCTGTTTTCATCGGTTTGGACCGATCGTGTGTACGCCGGCTTAGTGTTCAAACAGCAAAGTTTATGAATTTCAAACTGTAAGCAAAAGTATCGGGAAGGACTTGTGGTTTCCACTGCTATGTGACCATAAGTCTCTGTGACATGCACTGTTGGTAGTTTTTCATAGATAGATAGCAATATTTGCTGAGGACACATTCTGGTAATGGATTTTTCCAACTGTGATATACTGTATAGTTCTATAAATAGTTCTGATGCAGAAAGTGTACATTTTCAGTTAGCCAGAGGATTAATCCACTAGTTGATGTAGTCGCCCTTATGTACAAAGAACCTATCAAAGGATTGCAGCTTATGGAGTTCAATAAACCCCTGAAGTGGCAGGTGTGATCCCTGAACAATTTTCTCAATGTCACAAATGTCACAAGCAAAGCAAGGGATTAAACTTTGGGTATTTTCTTGCCATGTAACAGGTATGTAATCACTTGGTATAGCAATCGTATAAAAGCTGCCATGTTATCTAGTCACACTTTGAATTCTACCATGATGGCTGAGGTGATTTTGCAAATAAGAGTTGCCTCTGATACCAAACTACAGATTAAGTGCTAATTGGACCTCAACTACCAAAGATATCTATAAGCATTTAATCATATTAGTCTGATTTGGTTGAGTATAGTGGGATAAGAAAAAAATATTGTTGGGTATGTAAAATATCATATGTCTATAAGCACTTGATGAACTCTGCACACATCCCTAGGCAAACCATTTACAAGGGATTTTCCCAGAAATCACCATGATTTTCCATTGTTATACAGTACCAACCATTTACACAGAGCTTTACATATATCTTGTACATCCACGTCAGTTCCTGCCCTCAAGGAGCTTACATCCCAAGGTCCCTAACTAACAATTGTACATACTAGGTCAACTTTAGACAAGAGCCAATTAATTGACTAGCATGTGTTTCGAGTGTGGGAAAAAACCGTGGGACCCAGAGGAAATGCAGGCAGGCACAGGGAGAACATGCAAACTCCAGATAGGTTATGCCATGTTTGGGATTTGAACCAACGCTCCTAGTGCTGCCAGCCAGAAGTGCTAACAACCTAGCCACTGAGCAAATAATTAACTATGCAAATATTTAATGTTATCATTCTAAAATGTCTAATCTTGTAGTTTTGTTAATATAATATTAATATGTTGCCTATGTAAGACCTCATGTTTTAAAGATGATTTCAATAAAATATACATTTTTTAACAATATTTATCTGTAGTGTGGTGCCAATAAAGTCCCAAACTTTCCCTATCTATTAAATAAAATGTCTAATCGTCCAGATAATTACAGCATATGGCCTCCAATGGCATGAGGGGTAGTCCTGGTGGAGAAATATCAAGCTCAACAAAAGCAAAGCTGCATCACCTTGCCATGGTTTTGTTTATAATAAGCCATGCAACCATCAGATGAAGCACGCACTGGGCAGCATGATGGTTTAGTGGTTGGCACTTTTGCTTTGCAGCAATAGATTCCCCAATTAAAATCTTAGCCAGCACACCACACGCATTGAGTTTGTATGTTTTCCTTGTACTTGCAGAGTTTGCTCCAATTGCCTCCCACACTTCAAAAGACACACTGGTAGGTTAATTGACTCATGTCCAAATTTTCCCTAGTATTTGTGTGTATACCTGTATGTATGCATGTGAAATAGAAAACGTATAGTGAAAGTTCCTAGCAGGCAGGGACTAATTTGAATGTAGAGTAATCACTGTATAAATACGATTCTATTTGTGTATTTATATATTTTTTTATATATATTTATTGCTGGTACGGAATGATCAAATCCTGTGTCTGCTGCAACTAGTGTTCCATTATTTAATATTATCCAGGTAGCGCGAGAATATTCTCTTTTATCTAAATTACTGTATAAACTATCAATACTTTTTTGTGTGTATTTTGTTATTAGTTTAGGAACAACTAATTCCGAAAGTGTAAAGTGTAAAAAAATAAAAATAAGTTTTTGACAAGTCCTTTAATACATTCTCACAGTGTACATCCATCTGTCAATCATGTTGTCCAGTAAAGTAGATCCACATCAATCATGGTGGCCTAAATGTCCATACACAGGGAATGCAGTTACCCAGGAGACCCAACCCCCTTGTATATAACAGCTGTCATTGTTTTTTGTTTTTTTTGGAGGGTCAGCAGGCATTGTGAAGCCAGCCAGACATGGATTGAAATTCAGACGGTTTAGGAGGGACCGACCAAGATCCAATCCATCTATGGGCAGGCTGATTGTACCCAAGTCAATACGTAGATCAATTTGGGTACAACTAGCCTGTCTGATTTTTTTTACATGAGATTACTGCTGTCAGCTATAGCCGATAGCAGTAAGCATTGTGTTCTGCCAGGCCAGGAAGGCTCCTCATGACCCCCCGCCGGCAAATCACAATAGCGCTGCAGGAGGCACCCCCCCCTCATCATCACTGACTGCATTGATGGGGGAATCAAGTGATTTTCTTTCCTTCCACTCATGGTGGAGGGAAAGAAAATTAAATCTTATATGGGCTGCTTCAATAACATGTTCATGGTGGGATTTTTGTTTTTCTTTAAATGGTTTGTCAAAAACTTAGTTTTCTTTTTACACTTTTTTATGAATTTGCAGGGGTACTCCTTACTGATTGACATGGGGGTTGGGTATCTGGGTGTCCCATTATTGTTAAAGAGGGCTTCCCGATTCCAATAATCCCTCCACCCACAGACCCTAAACCAGGGTTGTGGGAAAAAGGCCCTTGTCCTTATCCTTATCAACATGGGGACAAGGTGTATTGTCAGAGGGGTTCCCTCTATGGTTCAGGACAGGAGGGGGGAACATGCCCCCTCCTCCACTTTCCTGGCCTTGTTTGGATTAAGGGTCTGGCAAGTAATCCATACAAGACTGGAGAGGTATGGCATGGATTTCCTTGTGGACCTCAAGCCCTTTTTTTGTGGGGTCCCTCCTAAAATTCATACCAGACTTAAAAAAAAGGGGACTTGTGTGTATTTGAATGGGATTTAACACAATGATTCTTTGTATTCTTGCTGTATGATTTAGAAGCCTGCATGGAAATTGAATTTGACAGGTGGTTAAAACACTCCTTTCCTTACTAAATGAAACTGGCTAAATAGAATTTCTAAACATTTTTTTTTGCATTGGTACATGTTCCCCAGGATAGTGCCCACCCCCAATGCTATTTTTTGACAATCCTTTGTTTATTAGCCCAAAAAATGAGCATTTATGATTTGACACATTCAGGTCCCATTGATTCGTTATTTGAACTTCTTTGAAGTCTGCTCATCCCTAATCATCAAAGGGTATTAAGACTGCAGACAAAACAATTAATCAAACAACATTTTTTATGTACAGCTGTGTGAATAATCATGGCCATTCCATAGTTCTATTCTAAGGAGATAAATTGGGTATATTGTATAAAATTCCTTGTAAAATTATAAAGATTTTGAATAACATTTTATTCTGTAGTTTTTAAGCTTATTTTTTTTTTTTTAACTGATGTATTATAGATTTTATTTTACTTACATAAACATACAGCACATACAAATTACTATACACACATTATTAAACATCCAGGACCTTACCATTTAGAAAGTGAGAGTACAGCACAAATGCCATTTGCTTTTACATTTTCTTATACAGAGCGGGAGGAAAGGGGTATACGGAAGATAGAGATGAGTCACGCCACTCTCTGTCATGTGTATATGTAACTTGACCTTGAGCTTGTGAACTGACGTTTTTGTGTGGGTATCCCGCCTAAAATTCATACCAGACTCAAAAGGACTTTCATTTTTGCTGTAGGTTTTTTTTTTTTACAGATGTTTGCATGAAAATTTAAACAATGTGAACATTTTCAGGTACACATGTGGTAAAAAGCCTAGAGCTCCATGATCTTGTTAACCGGTTGCCGACCGCCGCATGTACATGTACGTCCACAGAATGGCACGTACAGGCATATGGGCGTACATGTACGTCCCCGCCTTTCCGCGGGTCGGGGGTCCGATCGGGACCCCCCCCCCAGTACATGCGGTGGTCGGTAACCCGCGGGGAGCGATCCGGGACGAGGGCGCGGCTATTCGCTTCTAGCCGCCCCCTCGCGATCGCTCCCCGGAGCTGAAGAACGGGGAGAGCCGTATGTAAACACGGCTTCCCCGTGCTTTACTGTGGCGGCTGCATCGATTGAGTGATCCCTTTTATAGGGAGACTCGATCGATGACGTCAGACCTACAGCCACACCCCCTACAGTTGTAAACACACACTAGGTGAACCCTAACTCCTACAGCGCCCCCTGTGGTTAACTCCCAAACTGCAACTGTCATTTTCACAAAAAACAATGCAATTTAAATGCATTTTTTGCTGTGAAAATGGCAATGGTCTCAAAAATGTGTCAAAATTGTCCGAAGTGTCCGCCATAATGTCGCAGTCACGAAAAAAAAAAAGCTGATCGCCGCCATTAGTAGTAAAAAAAATTAAATTGATAAAAATGCAATAAAACTATCCCCTATTTTGTAAACACTATACATTTTGCGCAAACCAACCGATAAACGATTATTGCAATTTTTTTACCAAAAATAGGTAGAAGAATACGTATCGGCCTAAAGAAAGCTCTATTTGTGGGAAAAAAGGACGCCAATTTTGTTTGGGAGCCACATCGCACGACCGCGCAATTGTCTGTTAAAGCGACGCAGTGCCGAATCGCAAAACCTGGCCTGGGCATTTAGCTGCAAAATGGTCCGGGGCTTAAGTGGTTAAAATCCTAAATTTAAAATATTTATGTGCAATACTAACATTTACCTTCTTCCTTGATTTTCATAATCATATGGAAATTTGATATATGACATAGAAACTGCAATTTTTTGTCATTACTGACAATACAAAAAACTAACAACATTTTGTAGTTTTTTTATTTCGAAGGCAGCAGTTTAGAATACTTTATACCTTTCCGTTACATTTGTTAATGGTGCTTGCCAGACAAATCTGGGAATTTGCCATAGTAACCATAATTCTTGGCTTTTTAACTTAGGTCAACTAGCTTAGAATGGCCAATAAGGGGAACTTTGGCTAAGCCAGCATCCTCATGATAAAAGGGTGGGTTCCCAGGAGCTACATTGACAATATGCTTTAGCTGCTAAACATTGAAAGAGCCAGTGGTTGCTGGTGCTCAAAATTTTTGGGGGGTGCAAACAAACTGAAAAATTCAGAAAAAAAGCCTCACTGTGCCCATCAAAAGCAGCCACTGTACTAAGCGCAGCCCCTGTACCATCAAACGCAGCCACTGTGCCCTCCAAACGCAGCCACTGTGCCCATCAAACGCAGCCACTGTGCCCATCAAATGCTGCCACTGTGCCCATCAAATGCTGCCACTGTGCCCCAAATGCTGCCACTGTGCCCATTAAATGCTGCCACTGTGCCCCAAATGCTGCCACTGTGCCAATCAAATGCTGCCATTGTGCCCCCTGTCCACCCACTGTCTGCCCTGTCTCCACACCATTAATACAGACCCCCCTTCATTAGTACAGACCCCCCATTAGTACAGACCACCCCCTCCATTAGTACAGACCATCCTTCCCTCCGCTCCATTAGTACAGACCCCCATTAGTACAACAGACCCCCCCACAGGACAAACCCCACCCGGACGGCAGCTGGAGAGGACAGTGTGCAGCCGCACCGCCCGGGTGGAGAAGATCATGACAGGAAAACAAATGTATGGCACGGACCGCTCCGCCCCCTACGACGTCACCGCGGGTCTTTCGCCGAACAGAGACAGCCGCTCCGATCTCATGGCTGGCATCTTGCCAGCCAGAAGAGTATACAGAGCTGCACTCAGCGGTGCCTGCATTTTTTTTTCTTACATATCCTGGAGATGGCTTCTGCTTCCCTACAATAAGGCTGACATGATACAGTGGACTTTTCATAATATTTCCACACTTGCTGCATTGCAGCTCTCTGTTAAAAGACTGCACAAATGTTTGGGGGACTGGAACTCCGCTTTAACACTTTAGCGTGGAATTGGTTTGGTATTACACATTCATAATGATTTTACTAAATCTGTCTCATTATACATGGGTTCTGCTCTGTCACAAATGTCTTGATTACAGATTTGGGACTCTCTTATCCTGAATCTAACTGGCAGGATCAGTCTCTTAAAAATTATATTTCTTCCTAAACTCTTGTATCTGCTAAAGGCATCTCCTGTTGTCTTCCAAAAAAATGGTTTTGTTTTTTTTTCCCTTTAAGGTGTATTTTTTTTCTATGGAATAAAAAGCAACCCCAGTAGCAAAACAAGCTATACAGTCTGCTGTAACTTACAGTGGACAACTTCAACCAAACTATTACTTAACATTCCAGCTGTCCTGTTTATGAATGGCTACACCAACCTCTCTGCTCTACAGTATTCCCAAAATCCAAAGAGGATCTTCAAGCTCTCAAGGGGCATAGATTAGGCATATCACGTTTGGAGGCCCTGGAGTGCCAAGAGAGGGGATTTTTTTTTTCACATTTTAGATAGAAGACACCCCAAGCTATTTTTAAGAGGCATCGAGTGACTATTTAATTTTCTTGCCATAGACTTTAGAAAATGCTGAAAGAAAATTAAAGTTTTTTTTTTTTTACATACAGAGTTATAAACTATTAAGATATTTCTAACACACAGCATGGTCATTCTTAAAATGAAAAGAAAAAAATGCAGCGCTAAGCAATATATGATGTGAAAACATATATATATATATATATAACAATGTGACACGAATGCTCACACTCAAGTGAGAACTAATACAATCAAAATATATGGATATCTGTGTGTCTACGGATGTGAAATACCAATGAGTGCCACTAGGGAGCTACCATTCACTGGAAATCAACTACACAACCAGAAATTCAGGGTGCAAGCCTCCATAGAAATACAGAAATAAATGAAAAAATGTCAAAAAGAGGCCCCAAAAGTAAATATGGGTATAAATAATAAACCAAAATCCATATAAATATTTGAATCCAATATAGTGAGTCCAAGGTGATAAACTCCACCCACATAGAAACAAGTGGAACTGTAGTAGATGTAGAAAATCCTTTTAGAATAAAAAACCGGGAACAAACTCCATAATGTGCTCCACTGAGCGATGTAGATGGAGGACGATGACTATACCCGGGTATCAATCTCGAGATCAATAAGGACATCAAACAGGAAAATAAGACAAGATGGATACCCTTACCGGAAGCTGTGGACACCCTCGTCAGCGACGGGGTGTCAGTCAGGCATACACGAACTCCCAGAAATGATGATGATGTTTCAGCAGTTGATGGAACAGCAAGAAGTCACCTTCAAAGGCTTGGTATATCCAACACGAAGTGGGTCGCCAGAGGAATCCTCATGAGTATGGGCAAATGGGCATAGATTGATCATGGAAGCATGAAAATGAAAATAAACAGCTCCACATAGTGCAATTAATCCCAATAAAATAGGCCTTTATTAGGCATATAGCATGAATAAAAACAAAGTAGAACAATAAAAAAATCTAATAAAAAGTAAAGGCCCTTGTAAAGACCAGTACATGTGATCACCAATAGAAAAGAATAATTGCAGCGTGGAGGACAGATGGCATATAGGCTCATGTACCTGACATGTTTCGAGCTAGAGTGCTCTTCAACTGGGGCAAAATGAAACCCCAAGACACTTCTGCTACCTCTCCCGAGTATGTGTGAATTTTTTTTGGAGCCTAGCTGCATAAAGGGTTACATAATCCATGGAGTACCTTCAAGCTTTTAATAGGCATATACTAGGCATCCAATTTCCTGACTATTTATCATATGCTTGAAGGCCCTGAAGTGTCCATACAGTAGAAACACCCACAAAATGGCTGCATTTTAAAAAGCAGACACCCCGAGGTATTTTTTAAGAGGCTGGATGGCTTACACTGGTTTGGTGACACTGTGACTCATGTGGCTGTGATCAGAGCTATGACTAAGCACTAGTTTCAGTGCGAAAAGCATCAGCAGTCAGATTTTATTTTGCTGTGACTTCTTTTAATAAAAGGCTACAATTTGTTCAGAGTGCGGCTGTCCAGAGACAATCTTTGTTCCTGCTTTGCTGTGATCAGGGACACTGTTGCTGACTGCACTGGCTCTGGTGATGCTGACACTGTTGTGGGGGCAATCAGGAACCCTGTTGCTGGCTGCACTAGTCTGGTGACACTGGGACTGGTGTGGCAGCAATCAAGAATATTGTAATTGGCTTATTACACTGGTCTGGGAAAACTGGGAAGGTAAAACCAGTGAAGCTAGCAATCTCCAATGCTATTGCTATCTTCCCCTAGTTTGGTGACACTGGGAATGGTGTAGAGGTGATCGATTAACACTGTTTTTGGCTTACACATGTCTGGTGACACTGGAACTGGTGTGGCAATGATCAGGAACACTATTGCAGGTTTACACTGGTCTGGTGACACTTGGGCTGGAGCGGTGGCAATCAGAAACACTGGTGCTGGCTTACAATAGCTTGGTGATACTGGGACTGCTGTAGCATTGATTAGGAACACTGTTACTGGCTGCAGTGGTCTGCTGTGGCATAGATCAGAATCAATGTTGCTAACTGCACTGGTCTGGTAACTCTGTGGCTGGTGTAGCAGGGATCAGGGACACTGTGGCTGGCTGAACTGGTAAAGTGAAACTGTGCTGGTATGGTGGCAATCAGAAATGTTGCTGGCTGCACTGGTCTGGTGACACTGTACTGGTGTAGTGGCGATCAGGGAAACTGTAGCTGGCTGCACCTGTGGTCTGGTGACACTGTATTGGTGTGGCAGCAATCAGTGACATTGTTGCTAGATGCACTGGTCCGGCAGCATTATACTGGTGTGAGGGCAATTAGGAACCCAGGCTAGCTGCATTGGTATGATAACACTGTACTGGGGTTGGCTAGCGATCAGGGACACTGGCTGATTGCCCCGGTATGGTGGCATTCTGCTAGAGAGGCTAGTGATCGGGGACACTGTGGTTCGCTGCACTGGTATGGTGGTGCTGTACTGGGGTGGCTACTGATGAATGACACTGGCTGGCTTCCTTGATGATGCTGTACTGATCAGTGTGATCGAAAACAGAGTGCTGGCTGAAATATTACTGCCTTTATTTACATGTGTGATCACCGTGATTTGTCCCAGCAATCACATGGTACAGAGCAAATTTAATTGGCCCTGTACCACACTCTGTAATCTGCTATGTCTGATGAACATAGTGATCACAGAACATGCTGATGTTTGTGCTTAGAGGGGCACATGAGCGGTGCAAAGGGGAGGACATTTCAAATGCCCTCCCACCCTCAGGAGCTAGCCTTCCAGTTGTTTATCTACAACAGCTGGATGACAAGTGGTTAATGGAGTTTACTGCTAAATTCCAGGTTTGCAAATTTCAAGCAGACTTTGAAAAACCCCTGAAGATCCAACCTGACAGATTCACTCAGCACTAGTAATAACCATAAATAGTCACTGACATTGACTTAGTTAATTCTATGTTTGCAAAGTCTTACCAGAGTGCTTAACATGCATCTTTTATTCATATGCTTTACAGAAAATTTCCAGGAAAGTACATTGAATGCGTTATAATAAAAGGCTTTTATGAGCTACCAAAATCTTTTTGTATACATGTGACATCTGTAAGATTTGGCTGTAGGTGTAATATACTTACTAAAACATGACTTGCTCTGCTAAATTGATAGTGAAAAGAAAAATTACATTTTATTATTTTGCTGATTGCAAGCAAAAATACATTTGAAATGGTTACAGAAAAGGCTAATGTGAAGTACATGCTTTTGTAAAATAAACGTGCAGTTTTTTTCTTGTTCTTGTAATTCTTGCTATGGCTGCTATTGTTGTTATTAAAGGATACATTTTTTTCTATCTTTGGATAACTAACTTTGGATTATTTTTGAAAATCCTGCATGATGACAGCAGGCAAAATGCTAAATAGATAATACAAGGTGAAATATATCATATGTTTTGATAAACACCCAGCAAAAATATCTCTCTCCCTCCCCCTGTCCCTCCCTCTCCCTCCCCCTCTCTCTCCTTTCCCCTCCCTCTCCCTCCCTCCCCCTCTATCCCTCCCCCTCCCTCTCTCCCTCCCCCTCCCTCTCTCTTTCTCTCTCTCTCCCCTCTATCTCTCCCTCTCTCCCTCTCTCCCTCTCTCTCTCCCTCTCCCTCTCTCTCCCTCTCCATCTCCCTCTCTCTCTCTCTCTCTCTCTCTCTCTCTCTCTCTCTCCTCTCTCTCTCTCTCTCTCTCTCACTCTCTCTCTCTCTCCCTCTCCCTCTTTCCCTCTCTCTCTCCCCTCCCCACACTGAAGGCTACCATTGGTGGCCTACTCCTAGCTGGGTGGTTATGCTGATCCCCCTTAATACTTTGTGAATCACTGACCTGGTGTAATCATTGCGATTAAGTTGTTTTTGTGGATCATTGATTCAAACTATTGAGATATCTGTGTCAGGCAGCTAGTATCTTAAAGAAAGTTTAGCAATGATAAACTCTGTTAAATTGCTTTGTGTCTCCACCGGGAAAACACTATAAAGCCCTGTACACATGGCCGTTGGTTTTCCTGACGGGATTCCTGGCAAGCTTGTCGTGCATACAGACGGCCATTCAAAAGATCCGCTGTTCTTTTAAATGGCAAGAACAAGGTGACGTCATCGACTACGACGAGCCGGCGCTCGTCACATTCGATGCCGTCGCCGCCATCTTGTAACACCCCACACTAAACTTGTATGCTAACGTGCATGCGTCAAACTCTTATCGAGCATGCGCGGGTTTCCAATGGAACAGGTGAGCATACAGACGACCAGTTTTCTCGGCAGGAAATACTCTGCCGAAAAATCCCAACGGGAAAATAGAGAGCAGGTTCTCTATTTTTCCCGGGCAGTTTTCCAATCGGGAAAACTGCTAGGGATCATACACACGGCCGGAATTACAGGCCAAATGCTCTTCTGGCAGTTTTCCTGCCGGGAAAACCGGTCGCGTGTACGAGGCTTAACCCTCCTTTTCTGTTTTGGAGCAAGTGTTACATCAGTCCTGAAATGACAAAACAATTAACTCAGACCTACATGTAATTTTTTTTAACAATTATTATGCTAAGATGAAAATTATGCAATTGAACAAATATTCTTGTACATATGTGTAAAATACATACTTAATGTGTTTTTCAACCACCAAACATACTAAATAGTTGTTCATTTATTAACAGGTTGGTGTCCTTCAGTGCTTCCACAAGGGAATCCTGTAATTTGGCTCATCTAACTGCATACTGCAGGAACTTATGCTGTAAACGTGTTTCTGTTCACCATGATCTACCAAGTCTGCTGCTCGTGAATCACTAAATTAGTAAGAACGCCTGCAGGATATATATAAGTAAGTCATTGCGTTCAATGCATGACATGTCTGATCATTGTAAAAAGCTGTTACTTGCTCTTCTTATGTAATTTATAGCCTATAGTTTAATACTTTTTTAGGCTTTAACGCAATAGTTCACTGGTAATGATTTACTATATTCTAGTTGCTCTGTAAATTGTTGTCTTTTATTACATTGTGTTCTTAGATATTTCAAAATAATGCTATCTGCTATTTTACCTGCTCAGTACAAATGTTAATGTTACACGTAGCTAAAAATCAGATCACTACCAATAAGGCCTTGTACAGACGAGCAGACATGTCCGATAAATACGGTCCGCGGACCGTTTTCATCGGAAATGTCTGCTGGGAGGTTTTGGTCTGATGTGTGTACACACCATCAGACCAAAATCCCCGCGGACAGAGAACGCGGTGACGTAGACGACACCGACGTTCTCTGACACGGAAGGTCAATGCTTCCACGCATGCGTCGAATTAATTAGACGCATGCGCGGGATTTTGGGCCAGCGGACATGTCCGATGAGTTGTACTAACCATCGGATATGTCCGACGGACAGGCTTCCAGCGGACATGTTTCTTAGTATGCTAAGAAACTTTTGTCCGCTGGAAACCTGTCCGCTAGGTCAGGAATCCGGTCCGCTAGGCCATACACACGGTCGGACATGTCTGCGGAAACTGGTCCGCGGACCAGTTTCAGCAGACATGTTCGGTCGTGTGTACGAGGCCTCAGTTTTTATGCATTTAATATTCTGTAAAAAATAAAACGTTTTTATTGGGGTAAAACATGAAAGTTTTGGTCCAGTGTTTTGGTCCAGTGTGGTAGAGCATTTCCAAAGAAATTACATGTTTTCTGCAAATCAAATCATTCAAAAACAAATTTGAAAGAATTGAGGGATGGGCTACCCTATACCTGTACTTTGTGTGAGAATAAGGTAGCACATTTTAAATAATAATTGGATGGAATAATCTCTGAACAGTGAAATAAAAATGTAAATGTTACAATGTGACAGGGAAATCTCTATTCATTTCTCATCCCATTATTGATGGTAATAAATTCTGTATTTACTATATGCAGAAAAGGGTATTTCAAATGGGTAACCTTTACTTGTAGTATGCTACTTAACCACAAAATAGTTTATGTACTGGAAAGTATGTACTGGAATGCAGACATGAATTAAATACATGCTGCAAGTGCTGCTGTAGTATTCTAGATAACCCATACTGGGAAAAACATGGTGGCTGTCTCAGTGACCTCTGTATGAGAATTATAGTTGCTTTGAAGCCTCTGGCAGTAATACTTTCTAAGTCACTGACCCAAAACAGGCATGAAAATTATAAAGTTAAAGCATAGTCAGAAATCCTGATATGACAAGCATGTTACGTTATTAAGGCCATTGGATCAACATGACATGCGATTTTCAGAAGGATGTCACCAGTAGCAGCCTCCATATTCTGTCAATAAAGAATTCCTTTAGAGCCTTTTACACCAGGTGTGTTGGAACTGCACTGGACTGCCTTGCACAGTGTGGCCCCAGTGCCTGTGGCAGACAGAGCCTGGTTTCCTAACAGACTATGCAAATGAGGTGAAACAACTGTCAATGTGAAAAAGGGAAAATAATTCAACAGTAGCGCACTAATTAATCTACAAATCTCCTAAATATTAACATTGTGGTACAATCAACACAAAAGACCCATACATAATGAAAAGTTTCCATATGGCATATCCAAAAAATATATGCTAACATATGCAAATCAATATGATAAAGTGATTAAAAATAGTGTGAGACAATATTGAAACAAAATCTCATTGATACACCAAAATCCTTCTGCAAAGTGATGTGTGCCACTTCCACTCCTTAACCACTTCCATACAGGGCATTTTCACCCCCTTCCTGCCCAGACCAATTTTTAGTTTTTAACGCTGTTGCACTTTGAATGAAAATTGCGCGGTTATGCAACACTGTACCCAAATTTGATCATCTCTGCGTTTTTTTTTTTTTACGCTATAAACAAAACAAGAGCAATAATTTTTACAAAAACACAATATTTTTTACTTTTTGATTTAATAAATATCACAATTAAAAAAAAAAAATGTCCTCGTATTCTTCTACATATTTTTGGTAAAAAAAATTGCAATAAGCGTATATTGATTGGTTTGCGCAAAAGTTATAGCGTCTACAAAATAGGGGATAGATTTATTATTTATTTTTACTAGTAATGGCAGCGATCTGTGATTTTTATTGTGACCGTGACATTGCGGCGGACTTATCAGACACTTTTTACACGGTTTTGGGACCATTCACATTTATACAGCGATTAATGCTTTAAAACTGCACTGATTACTGTGTAAATGTGACTGTCAGGGAAGGGGTTAACACTAGGGGGATGGTGAAGCGGTTAATATGTTCCCTGGGAGTGATTCTAACTGTAGGGGGACTGGGACTCACAAGGGGAGGAGACCGATGTGTGTTCCTCTGTACTGGGAACACACATCGGTCTCCTCACCTCTGACGGGAGGTAGATCTGTGTGTTTACACACACAGATCCACACTCCTGCCGTGATTTCCGGCAATCGCGGGTGCCCGGCAGAGAAATCGTGGCCGCCAGGCACGCGCACCGGGTCACGAGCCGTGCCGTGGGCACGCCCTAGGTTGCGGGGAAGAAAATAAGTCATATGATGTCCACCTGGATCGAGGGAGGGTTTCTGCCGGTGCCATTTTATAATGGCCCGGTAAGGAAGGGGTTAAGAATAAGGCTCACCAGATGCTGTTGTCATTCACTCTCATGTCTGGAAAGTATTGTCTTATTAAATGTTATTGAAGAGATACTTAAATATGCCAATCTTCATCCAGGTCAATAAAGCCTCTCCAGATGTGCAGATAGAAATCGAGACAGATAGCTAGATTCAGGTAGGCAGGCGTATCGTTTCCGCGGCGTAGTGTATCGTGTTAACACTATTCCGCCGTAAGTTAGCGAGGCAAGTACATGATTCACAAAGTACTTGCCTGCTAAGTTATGGCGGCGTATCGTAAATCGGGCGGGCGTAATGGCGCCTAATTCAAATTTAGCTGAGGGGGTGTGTTTTATGGTAATGGGGGGTGACCTTACGTGATTGACATATTTTACGAACGGCGCATGCCGTGTACATATCCCAGTGTGCATTGCGGCAAAGTACGCCGCATGGTCCTATTGGTTTCGACGTGGACGTAAATGACGTAAATCCCTATTCACGGACGACTTACGCAAACAACGTAAAATTTTCAAATTTCGACGCTGGAACGACGGCCATACTTAACATTACTATTCCAGCTATTTGATGGAATAACTTTAGGCCTGATAATGCGTTACGTAAACGGCGTATCTGTACTGCATCGGCCGGGCGTACGTTCGTGAATAGGCGTATCTAGTGATTTACATATTCTACGCCGACCGCAATGGAAGCGCCACCTAGCAGTCAGCCTAAAAATTACACTTTAGGATACGACGGTGTAAGACACTTACGCCGCTCGTATCTGAGCCTAATTTAAGCGTATCTGGTTTCCAGAATACGCTTAAATTAGAGCGGCGCAAATTCAGACTTAGGCAAGCGTATCTACTGATACCCCGGCCTAAGTCTTTCTGAATCCACCTAAGAGCCTCCAATAGTGTAAAAACACCTTAAGGTAATCAGTTTATTAAAAGTAATGCACTTACATTGCGGCAAAGTACGCCGCATGGTCCTATTGGTTTCGACGTGGACGTAAATGACGTAAATCCCTATTCATGGACGACTTACGCATACAACGTAAAATTTTCGAATTTCGACGCTGGAACGATGGCCATACTTAACATTACTATTCCAGCTATTTGATGGAATAACTTTAGGCCTGATAATGCGTTACGTAAACGGCGTATCTGTACTGCGTCGGCCGGGCGTACGTTCGTGAATAGGCGTATCTATTGATTTACATATTCTACGCCGACCGCAATGGAAGCGCCACCTAGCAGTCAGCCTAAAAATTACACTTTAGGATACGACGGTGTAAGACACTTACGCCGCTCGTATCTTTTACATATAAAAAAACACACCAGCCTGCCTATAAACCTAAAATAGTGCACACATGTGATAAAAAATTAGTGATGTTCATCCACTAAATAAAAAATACTAAACTGGAAGAAGACAGTTTAAATAATGCCCACAGTGAATGTGCCAAGTATAAAACTTAAAACATCATAAGAATAAACATGTGCTAAATCCAGAATAATACAGGGCTATGACAGTCCTGATATATCAACACAAACGAGTCCTTGTGAAAAAAAATTGAAGTGAGTCCAGTAAATCAATATCCGGAAGTGAAAACTTGCTATGTTCACCTTCACCAAATTGTAAACCAAAACACCAAAATCGTGCTCGAAATAAGGATGGCAGCTTACCAGAAAAAATGTACTCTTTTAATTAAAAAAGGAGTCAATAGCGCTTGTAGCAAACCAGTTGCTGGCATACGTGGAGATGATGCATGTGGAAAGAAACCCTGTCTTACCATGGGCTCGAATCAGGATATGTGGAAATGAAGATAAAACGGGAATAGTGTAATTCTGTTTAATAAAATCAATATAAAAATGCAAATGCCAAACGCCTGCTTACATGAGGGGGTGCCTCGACAGGTGTTGCACATCTTCAGGACGCTTCCTGCTTCCAATATTTTGATTAAAAAAACATACTGTTTAAATTGCTGGTAAATTATAGTTTTAGCCACTTACTTCTGTTTTCATGTTAATGAAAAGAAAATCCTGCCGACCACAGACACAATCAGTACTTTTCTCTCACTGCAATCCTCTAAAACTGAAAAAAAGAAGCAACATCTCCCAGAAATATCAATTTAATCCCTGCACCTTTGTGCACATGGCCAGGGATTCTTGGTCATAAATGCATAGGTCCAGATAAGATCATCGGTTGCTAAGGTTGTACTCACTTCGTCCTTTATAACCATTGACAGGAAGGAAGGAAAGCTGTCATATATAGTAGTAATATATGGTTACTATATATGATGTTTAGCAAAAGAACCGGAGCAGCCAAAGTTTGATCCCAACTAGGGATGAGCCGAACACCCCCCCGTTCGGTTCGCACCAGAACCTTCGAACGGGCCGATCATTTATGCAACTGTTAGAACCCCATTGAAGTCTTAGGGGCTCGAACGTCCGAAGGCTAATATGCAAGTTATTGTCGTAAAACAGGTTTGGGGACCCGGGTCTTGCCCCAGAGAACATGTATCAATGGAAAAAGTTTTAAAAACTAACGTTTTTTCGGGAGCAGTGATTTTAATGATGCTTAAAGTGAAATTTTATCTATCTATCTAACTCAAAAAAATGACACTCTTTCTCTGTCTCTCTCTGTCTTAACCACCGCAACACACTACACAAGGCCGACTTCCAGGCGGCCTTATATAGTGTGGGGCGTGTACCAAACCCCCTGAGCCATAATTGTCCAAAGCCACCCTGGCTTTGGCCAATTATGGCTCTCTGTTTTTTGTGCGCTGTGATTGGCCAAAGCATGCAGGTCATAGTGCATGCTTGGCCAATCATCAGCCAGCAATGCACTGCGATGACACAGTGAATCATGGGCCGTGACACGCCACTCGAATTTGGCGCGAACAGCCCATAACGTTCGTAATTCGACGAACGATCAAACATACGATGTTGGAGTCAAACATGGGTTCGACTCGAACACCAAGCTCATCCCTAATCCCAACTTGTGTTCAGACCAAATCTAAAAATCATTTCTAGTTCCCAACCATCATGCTTTTAATCATTGGTGAATTTTTTTATGCATTAGCAATTACTGTATATGTCAGCAATAATTCAATACAATATTTATTATTGATATTTTAGTGGTACTGTTAACTTCTAGGTCTTTTAAAATTTTCATTTTTTTTCACAAAGCACTTTAAGCTGTTCTTTAAATGGCATCTAATATATAATTAAGCATTATTCTTAATGTATATTTTATAAAAGTGACCACTTCTGTATATAACCTGTATATCTGCTTTAACTTGTGATTACCTTGCAATAAACTTACTTCCTCTGTGTAAGTAATTCCTTGAGCTGGAAAAAGCTCTGCAGATCTCCTTTAAAACTACACAAATTCAAATAGATCACTTACAGGTAGAATCATCTAAAAAATAAGCATGTATAAATATATTTGAAAGTAATCTCTATAAGCAGAAGTGTTTGACACAAAGCACTAAATAATTTACTCTAGTGAAATGCCTGAGGATTGATTCTAAGTGCCCAAGGAAAAGCAATAAATTATATTCTAGTAAAATATATTTTCTATAGAGATACCTAACAGACTGTTCCATTTATAAAGGTTCTTCTGTCCTTATTCTTTTTCTGTAGCACACTGTAATGAATATCATTTCCTTAGCCAGTAAGCTGCAAACGTGATGCTAAAAGTGCAAATTATTCATTTTATATAGTCTCTCAATTTTAAGGTGACTCTATTAATGCTAATTTGAAATCTGTAACTGTACCATCAGTATGTCTTATGATCTGAAGCTTTGCATATAAACTGCATTGTACTGAAGAACTGGTCCTTTCAAATGTGTTTCTTGTTATTTTTAAACGTTTGCTACTTGCTATTTTGAAAGCTAAAATTAAATTTTAAATCGGTGTTAACATATTTCTAATCATTGTGCACTTACCGTATTTGTTTATTTATCCTCATAATTTGTGGTGGTTATTTCAGTTTATTATTTTAATGGCATTCTTGGAGATAACTGAATGTTTCATTAATTGATGGCCCACTTCTTCTGGTGAGCTGGAACACAAGTTGTCAGTAATAGGACAAAGTACAGTTTTATGAAAATGTATTTAAAACCAAATATTTCAAAAATAAGCCAAATTGTTGCCAGTCAATAACCACACTTCTCCGCTGGACCCCATTAAGTTCTCACCTACTAGAACCTTATGAGCTCATATTAGTAGGGCATAATGTTTTCTGAGTTCCCAGTTCTCTCTGTGTCCTGGCATTTGTGGTGTTCTTCAGGCCCCGTACACACGGCCGAGGAACTCGACGTGCCAAACACATCGAGTTCCTCGGCCAGTTCAGCACTGAAGCCGCCGAGGAGCTCGGCGGGGCGAGAGCTCCCATAGAACAACGAGGAAATAGAGAACATGTTCTCTATTTCCTCGCCGAGCTCCTCGTCGGCTTCCTCGGCCGAAAGTGTACACACGGCCGGGTTTCTCGGCAGAATTCAGCCAGAAACTCGGTCGGAAGCTGAATTCTGCCGAGGAAACTGGTCGTGTGTACGGGGCCTCAGACCTTCATTATCTTGCTATAATTGGCTTATCTTTTGCATGATTAAGCTGACTCTAGGTAGTGAACATCTCCCTCTATTGGTGACTCAGAAGGATGATACAGGAGAAAATAGATGCAAGAAGAGCTTCCTCATATAGTGAGTTTTTAATAAAACAATAAAAGGTAGAATCCTTTTTTTTAAATGTTATCTTACCCACTGTTATGAAGCAAGGAACAAAATATATGCATCTAGAAAAATGGCTAATACATATAAAATAGAAAACATTAGGGGCTATTTACGAAAGGCAAATCTACTTTGCACTACACGGCCTTAGTAAATGTGGCAACAATGTACTGATTTCCATCACCCAATCATACACAATCAAAAATGCTGTTTTTTTTATTTTCCTTGCACCTGACTGGGTATTCGTTACCATATTTACATTACAGGCAAATGAGCACAATTGCACTTGCAAGGTGCACAGTCTATTTGCCTTTAATAAATCAACCCGAATGTGTTTAAAAAGGATAGACAAGACAAAGGGTGAATTAATATTTGTGTATGCACCAGGACATACAGTATGCACAGAAATAATGATGGAGCAGTGTGTGCCAATTAATAAAGCATTAAGCCTGGCTAAAATAATTAGCATGCCTCCTGTGCGACATTAAGTAATTTGACTAGGTCACCAATTTCTAAAAGTGTTGCATCTTTCGCTCAAATGAACAATCTTCTTACACTAGGTTTATTAATTGGGTGCCCTCTGCATAGGAATATATTCAATTTTCGAAATTGGAGCATATTCTCCAGGCCCTGTAATTCTCCCCATTTTTTTTGGAAATCCTGTTTCATACCAGCTCTGAATAAAAAATATGTGAAGACTGAAAGTCATATGGGTACATTTTCAGGGTAAAGATTGCATTTACTAGGTTCTGTCATAAGCCATGTCGCACAAATAACATATGTTGCTGCAAACAGAAATGTGATTGTTGCAATTTCAAATATCCAGACATCAACTGCAACACTGAAGGTAGTATTCCAGTAAAGAACTTAGATTTGTATCCACATCTTTCAAAAATGATATTTCTCCCCACCTGATTTTATCACTTCGGTCATTGTTTTAGTTTACTTGATCAAACACTACAGTTGAAGCCATCAAATTTATTTCAGTCTGTATATTTCCAAACAGCTGCCTGTTTTAGTTAAAGAAATCAAAATGCTTGCTAAAGCCACACCGAGTCTCATTCAAACCTGTGCAGGGGATTTTAAATAAAATGCTATCTTTATTTTGTCAGTTCTGGTTGCAGCTCTACCCCGGGCAGAGGCCCAGTTTCTGAGGTTCCTATGGAGAGCCCAAAACCATTATTGAAATAACCTCTCCCTCT
Source organism: Rana temporaria (assembly GCF_905171775.1). Taxonomy (NCBI): domain Eukaryota; kingdom Metazoa; phylum Chordata; class Amphibia; order Anura; family Ranidae; genus Rana; species Rana temporaria. The sequence continues at coordinate 204,243,595 of NC_053493.1, forward strand.
TCTGCTTTCCTTTGCCTCCTGTGTCACCTCCTATGGATGTAATAGGGTCAGGGCTTTTTTTCAGGGGGAACTTGGGGGAACTCAGTTCCACCACCTCTGGCTCAGACCCTTTGGTGCCTGCTCACCACAATCACTTGTAAACACAGAAGTCTGGTTTCTGTGTTTACCAGTGACAGCTCTGCACTCTGTGTGTAACCCACTGAACTCTACACTCTGTATGTAATGCAATCCTGGTATTTAATGCCCCTTTAAGACCCTTCTACTGTTTGTGAAATTTGAATGGGGTCGTGGTTGAGTTCCTGCACCTATTTTTTGAGAAAAAAAGCTCTGAATAGGGTACACAGGAGAACCTACACAATCCCCGAACAGTATCAATATTAAAATCACACATAAAAACTGTCATGTGCCTGTGTGAGTTTGAACTTGGATCCTTCCACATTTGTACTGCAGCTCTGTTCACTCTGCCACTGGGGAATCTTCAGCACTCTCTAGCTCCACCTACCTTTCCAGCAGTCAGTCTGCAAAAAGCTCAGTATGTAAATAGCATGACTTCCTGTGCTCTGTGCTCACTTGTTGTATTTGTTTTCTGGGTGTATGCTGACTTGCTAAACTGCTGAACTTCTTAATTGTTAGACTGCCTGATTCCTGGACCACTCTTTTGTCTGACAATTCTGCATTCCTCTGCCAGTCTGTGTATGACCCCTGTCTGTCGTCGACCAGGCCTTTGGATTCTGATTTTGTACCTTGCGGTCACAACTTGCTACTGACCCAGCCTGCTTGACTACGCTTACGTCTCAAGCCTCAGCCAAAGCTCCAATTTGGACTAATCTTACATCAGATACCTTACAAAAACTTAATTTCAGCATCCTCATATAGTACCATCAGCACCCCTTCAAAGGCGTGCATATGGGGTGTGCCTTGGCACACCCTAATCACACCATTCAGCGCAGATTCCCCCTGCTGATTTAGCACAGCTATCTGCACATAACTGCAGGAAATCGCAGTGTACTATTTCACCTGTGGATAGCAGTGGCAACAAGGAAAGTAAAACAACAGGAAGCACATCAGAAATGGCAAGAATGTTCCCCCACAGCCAAATACAGCCGCATGTAAACGCTGCTAATCGCAATGTACAACTGCAAGTGATCCTTCTGCTTGGAGTCTTTGAATTTCAAAATAACAAAATATGCTTTTAACAGCAGCAGAACAGCCGCCATGTGAAAGAGGCCCAACAGTTTAGACTGGTCTAAATTTTACAGGAGGACTTGGAAAAAAGTGTAATGCAGATGTACTTTGGTCTGTGGTTCTAAAGTCTAAAATTGTTTTGCTAAGGCATTCCCTACATTAAGGTAAAAAACTCCCCTCTAACTGTTCCCCCTAATCCCCCCCTAAATATTTACCTAAGCCCTGTCAGCAAGCAATATAGGTTAGACACAGACAGCAGCAGAAGCCACAGGCTCCTAATGCTATCAGTCCAATCCATTGAGGAGGGAGAGGGGGCGTGACCGAGTGTGTCTATAGGAAGTAATGTCACTAGCACACCAGGATCTCCAAAAATGGGTCCAAAACTTTAATCAGCGATCACATAATTACAGCATCCTATAGACGCACACAGCCTGGCTCGGGAGCATGCCCGAATTCGTGCCTTTATAGCACACATGACTTAAATACTATACCGGTAGGTCACAAAAGTTAATTTCACCTCATACAAGATACCAGTATCAGAAAAAATGGAAAGAAAAATTGGCAATCCAATATGTAGATTCCTGTGACAGCTTAGATTCTGCTGTTACTGAAAAGAACGTGGGTGCTGTAGATTTTTCAAATGATCAAATTATTAATTTTTTTATGCCATTATCCATTCTTAATGATTGAACTGACAAGAATGCCAATGCAGCAAAGGCGTTCTAACCACAAATGTGAGGTATCGCCGCGAATGTTAGAGCAAGAACAATAAATTTAGCACAAGACCTCCTCGGTAACTCTAAACAGGTAACATGTAAAAATGTTTAAAGTGTCACCTATAGAGATTTTTAAGTACTGTAGTTTGGCACCACTCAATGTGTACAATTTTAAAACATGATATGACATGTTAGGTATCTATTTACTTGGCATAACATCATATTTCATAATGTACAAGACTAACTTTGGTGTTATTTTTTTTATTTATTCACAAAACTGTTTCTTTCCAAAAAGTTGCAATGACCACCAGTTTATTCCCTAGGGTGTCTGCTAATATATATATATAAAATGTTTATGGGTTCTGGGTAATTTTCTAGCATGATTTGTAGAGAAGAGTAGTGTCAGAATTGGCCTGGGTGACAAGTGATTAATTACCATAAGTAAGTAATATACAAATAATTAGTATATATTGCTTTTAAGGTTATTTATTATATTTTCAAAAATTGTACTCAAGCAAGTGGCTTAACGGACAAGTTGCTGAAGTTTGAAATTATAACCTCAAACCAGTAATGTCACAATAAATCGAAAAATAATAAATTATTATGTTATAACATATAGCATAAAAAAAATTATTTAGCTTGATTAAAAAAAGTACCTTTTGAGCACCAGTAGATTCTCCCTCTTAACTGTGTGAGAAAAACATGGGATTATGGGTAAATCTTATACCCATAAACCCATGTTTGTTCCTTGTAGTTAAGAGGGCTGGGTTGGAAGGGAGCTTGAGTCTTTTAAACACATGCCCCATTCTATGACACTGCAGTGAGAGGAGAGCCTCCACTGCAGCATTTTTATTGGACAGCTTAGACCAATGGTGCTTTGCCATTGGTCCAAGGTTCCAAGCTGACAAGACATCAGAGGCACTGTTAGCTCATCCTATCAGTCTGCTGCAAACAGCGTGTGCCAGCTTGTATTTAAATTGGCCACACTATATGTTGCTTCTGACAGGCTGTGCAAGGAATCCTGTATCTCGGGAACCATAGGTCCTAGGAGCCCCAAATTTGCAAGCCTAGCACAGTGTACAGTCCTAGCCAATGCCTGGCATGTATGAGAGGCTAAGAATGAAACCGTGTGCCAGGATAATTTGACTCCAGTAGATAGATATATAGATCTGAGGGGGACATGCAAGGAAAAAAAAACAGCATTTTAGCTTGCACATGATTGGATAATAAAATCAGCAGAGCTTCCCCTCATTTCAGATCTTCCCCTCAGATTTACAGCAACTGCACTTCCAAGTACACTTTCAGTTCACTTACAAGTGCACTTGTAGTGCAAAGTGTTTTTTCCTTTCGTAAATAACACCCATCGTGTCTATACTTTAAGATGGCTTAGTATGTGTTTACCTCTGCTGTGTAGTGCTGTAATGTCAGTGCTCTTCAAACAGCTTAAAAAAATGTTTTCTTAGTTTTACCACATAGCTTTTTTGCTGTACTTTGCCTTCATTGTTCCTAGTTACTAGGTCTTGTGTCATGTCTTTGGCCTTTCACAAAATAGTCTGCTGCAGCATCATCACAGGCTGCTTATTGTAAATGGCAGGTTAGAGATATGAGACCAGTGTTGGTAACTGTCAGATTCGGAGTGCTGATGCTGGCAGGAGGCCAGAAGTACAACAGAAGCTGTCCTATCTAGTGAAACTAAAAGAACTGTTTTTAAGCTGTTTGAGGAGTGCTGACATTACACAGTGGAGGTAAACACACACTAATCTCTTAACCCTCTTACTCTATGGAAATGATGGTGCCTGGGCTTTAAGCCGAAACCAAATAATAACAAGTATGAAATACAGCTGTAATTAGAAGGAACTAGGAAACATTTGTATGAAACAGAATTGTATTGTCAGCCAGCTTATTATTTGATATCCAGCAAATGGCCTTATCTGTAAGCAATGTGTGTATATAAAATATAATCATAACTCAGATATGGTGCTGTAGGAAGCAAAAGCAAAAATACAACATAGAGGAAGATGTCAGTTTTTGATTCATTACAAATTGGTTTTCCCTTAGCACACTGGGGGCTGCGGAATTTTCAGTTAAACGTTGCCGAATGGTTATTTCAAATCTAACCATACTGTCAGGGGTTCTCATTCTAAAAAGCCATTATTTGAGAGCAGGTTAGTGACCTATACAATATTCCCAGTGTACAGACTTTACAGTGAAAACAACCAATTGGGTTAGGAGTCTGGATGTAACAGTGACAAGAATTCCAAGTAGAAAAACCTCTTTTGATTTTGGGAATTCAAATGGAAACTACATGCACAGGCTGAGAAAATAGAAATATCTAGCTTTACACCAGGCAATTGTGTTTCATTTATGATCTGCATGCCGCTTAGCTAAAAATCAATTCAAAATGGGGCTTCTGCACACATCTAATCGCAGGGAACCCCTGTTGGGTCTCCTGCATCTAACTGCAAATAGTCCATGGGGTATTATAGGAATGCTGACTGTCACTTAAAACAAGCTGCTAGCAGGCTTCGGCAGACTTTCAGCAAACTTCAAATAGCGTTGAAGCCTGGTAGCAGCTTGTTTAAAGTGGCAATCAGCACTCTCATTAAGATCCGTGTTTAACATTCCCAAACTGAAGCTGGATTTGTCTTTTAAAAGCTTCAACAAAGCTTGCTGAAAGCTCTGCAAATGCTTTGCAAAAGCTTGCTGTTCACACTGCTCTTATACAAGTTGAAGTCAGTGTGAACCAAGCCTACAGCTGCTGAGAAACTCTGTGTATTGTTGTCAGCTTCACTGATGATATGTATTAGAGGCTTTGTAGGGAGCCACGACCACTAACACACGCAGGTCCAAACAGACGGAGGCGCTAATTCATTAATGGCACAGCTTCCTTCAAAGCATTCTGCTGATACTAACAGCACTGAGGCAGACAAGAGGAGCTGCTTGTACAAAGTTAGCTGTACAAAAAAATGTTTTCCATTAATTACAAAACTTTCCTTAAAGTTTGGACCTGCGTGTGTTAGTGGTCGTGGCTCCCTACAAAGCCTCTAATACATATCATCAGTGAAGCTGACAACAATACACAGAGTTTCTCAGCAGCTGTAGGCTTGGTTCACACTGACTTCAACTTGTATAAATTGTGAGCGAGCCAGAGGGGGCGGCGCTCCTGCGTCCCTATGGACGCACCGCCACTGGATATAGCGGTACACAGATAGATAAAATAGCTGGAAGAACTGACACTTCCAGCAGTTTCAAATCTCTATAAACTGTGCATAAGTTGTTAATTTGTTTGTTAATAGAAATAAAAAATTATGTATTATTTTGCTCAAAGGATTTAAACTTAAAAGTTATACCTGATACCAGGGTCTCTTTAAGAATAAAAATTCTCTGTGATAAAAGGCAGATGCTTTAAAAAAGGAAGCGAAGACAAGCCAGTATCAAAAATTGACTTAATATTCAAAATAATTATGTTGTTCGTAGCCACAATTTGCTATCTGTAGAAAATTGCAGTTCAATAATAATTTATAGGGACAAATCACTAAGCTATTATGATTGCTATTTGCTATAATGAACATTATTGAGGCCGAAAATGATAACTATTATAGTGAATAATGAATGCATTATAGTCTAATAAATTGAACTTTATAATTGTCTATAGTTAGAATCTTTCTTGAATAAAGAAACAATCACTGTAAGAATCAGTGAATATGACATAAGCCAGAGCAATTGGTAAGATACATATATGAGCATTAGGTGCAAACAATTGGCAAATTTTACTGATTCATATAGAAATTCACTAATTGCAGTAGCTGTAAATGGCAGGTAATGCCAACTCGCACTGATATTTGCATAATGTTAGCGTATCTACTGTATGATCAAAATGGAAAATCATATATTTATTATTTCAATTATTTCCAGCTTTTAGATCTGAAAGATCTTGATATTTGCAAACGTATTTTGTGAAAATCCGTACACATTCACTTCCTGACACACATTTCGTACAGCCTGTCTTCTGAACTGCAGAAATTATGAGAAGAGGAGATTCAGAGTCAGTACAGGAATCACTGCTTGCAGGCAGCAGGGTACCATGGGATACATAGTCCATACAAATTGAAAGTAGATAGCAAGGGAGATAAGAGATAAGAAAAGAATGAAAAGGAAATAGATGACCAGCAGACAGGGAGAACTCGTGATTTGAAAGGATTTTTTCAAGTAAATAGATTGTCAAAAAGAAATAGGCCCAGATTCACAGAGACTTACGCCGACATATCAGTAGATACGCCGTCGTAAGTCTGAAAATGCGCCGTCGTATCTATGCGCTCATTCTTAAAATGAGCTACGCCTGAATGTTTCCAAGATACGACCGACTTAAGTTTCCTATGCCATCGTATCTTGGGTGCATATTTCCGCTGGCCGCTAGGGGCGCTTCCGTTGATTTACGCGTCAAATATGTAAATGAGCTAGATACGCAGATTCACGAACGTACGTACGCCTGTCGCAGTAAGCTACGCCGTTTACGTAAGACATACGCCGGCGTAAAGATAAAACACCTCTATAGGTGGCGCAGCCCATGCAAGGTATGGACGTCGGAACTGCCGCCGGCTTTTACGTCGTTTATGTAAGTCGTACGTGAATGGGGCTAGGCGTAGGGAGTATTTGCGACGGGATTCTGAGCATGCGCGCGCATGCGCCGTACCAATGACCCTTTATTTACATGGGGTCACGGATGATTTACATGTAGTACGCCCACTACCTGCCTAATTTGAATTAGGCGGGCTTACGCTGGCCCATTTTCGCTACGCCGACGTAACTTTGGGAGCAAGTGCTTTGTGAATAGAGCTCTTCCTCTCAGAGTTACGTCGGCGTAGCGCATATGAGATTCAATACGCCGGAACAAAGAAGCGCTGCTCTACCTGAATCCGGCTAATATTGTTTATTATAGCATTACAATGTTGACATTAAAAAATTCATGTGTATGGTGTGACCATAGATATCCTTTAATACTACGTTAATTCTTTGAAAAGTTTAAATAATTTGGGAAGGAGTTCAATAGTTTAAGGCAGCGTTTCTCAATCCTTTTCAGGCAAGGTACCCTTCAAAATTATGCACCCAAGGCAACCCATTCTAAAATGTAAACAACTAAACTACTAGTTCTACAATATTCACATGCTTAGGGCACCTAACATTAGAGGCAATTTATCCTTCTAAAGCAGACACACGGTTGCACGCTGGTGCTGACCAGTATTCCAATGTTTCTCTTCTCCCTCAGTTTCTACCTCTCACTCAGCTAATGTGACCCCAGTGCTGACAGAGTGGGGCAGGGAAGGGGTAAACAAGGAAGCCGTGCAGGCACCCGACAACCCTTATGATTAACTAATCATGTCATTGATTGTTGGGTCGCTGGTCGCTAGAAGGTTGTAATGGTGCACAATGAAGACCTGTGGCTTTGTGTAACTAAAAGGCAAGCTTGATCCATCCTCTGGTTTGTATCAAATTTTTGGGCAATTTTCAGGCATGTTGCAGAGGTTTCCTGTAGAAACATGAAGGCACCCCAGGGTTCCTGGGCACCCTGGTTGAAAAAGACTGGTTTAAGAAAATAGATCTATCCACTCAAAGGAGTTAAATGAGAAGTATGGCCAAACTTTTTTCTGGGTCACAGGAGTGCACTTAATTTTGCTCTTTTGTGACCCAGGCATTGGAATGATCCCGATGATATTATTAGGATCCATCCAGATGTCTGTTCTCAGTGCCCACGTAAGAGTCAAATGTGGTTGTGCCTGCCCCCTCCTCTGGCATTCAAGTGAGCACTGGAGGGGCAGAGCAGAGAGTGATAAGTGTCAGTCACTGCTCTCCACTCTAAGCAGACCGAGAACTGAGTGATCAACGATCATGTGATTGCTAGAGCCAGTGGGGAACAGCTGCAGCATCACAGCAATGCTGCAGCATAAAGGGGGTATGCATGTATGTTTTTTTATCTATCCCAAACTTCTCCTTTAATTACTTGTCAGACTTGGCAAAAATCCTGTTATTTTATATATATCTCTTTATAGGGCTCTTTATATATCTAGCTATTGAAGTTTCAGCATAAAACAGATTTAGCTTTTCACAGCTGTAAATTACATTACAACTATGATTTCACTATAAAAAAAATTATAAATATTTCTAAAAAGAAAATGCTGCATTGTTTACAACTGACTAATACGTGTCTGTTGCATAAGAAACCCTTCAAAGAAAAGAGCTAGTTGTTGCTGGGTTAGTGAACATCTTCAGTTAAATTGAGACCTTTTTAAGTTCTTGCAACATGTCACAAATGCCTATATTTATGCTCAGAACATTTTCCTCCTCCTACAACAACTGTTCAATCATATACAGTTCATCTAAATTCTCACAAAATCTTCCCTTTTAAAATGAAGTCTGTTATGCATGCTGGGTTTGATTTACTCAGCCCTGTTAGGTATTTAGAAGTGTTTATATAGTTTTTCTTCAAATTTCCACCAACTGTGGAAATAAAGCAACAGTATATTTACCGTATTTATCGGCGTATACCGCGCACTTTTTTGCCCTGAAAGTCAGGGCAAAATCGTGGGTGCGGGATATACGCCGATACCCGCTTCCCGCGCCGAGTTTGAACCACTGCGCCGGCATATACCGAGCGCAGTACACTCGGGTATAGTCGGGCAGGCTCGGCTCCTCTCGCGGTCACGTCCTGGACGTACAGGACGCACAGGACGTGACCGCGAGAGGAGCCGAGCCTGCCCGACTATACCCGAGTGTACTGCGCTCGGTATATGCCAGCACAGTGGTTCAAACTCAGCGCGGGAAGCGGGGATCGAGTGGGGAGGACACCGCAGAAGGACGCCGGACCCGACGAGAAGGACACCACCGAAGCCGCAGACGGATGCCGGACCTGACGAGGCCGCCGATGGACGCCGCGCAAGACACCAAAACTGTAAGTACTAAAATGTTTTTTTTACAGGAATGTGGGTCCAATTTAGGGGTGCGCGCAATACGCCAGAGCACGCAATACCCAGATAAATACGGTATGTGCCTATATATATATAGATATAGATCTATATCTATATATATATAGATATAGATCTATATATATATATATATATATATATATATATATATATATATATACACATTGTCTCAGACTAGCTATTCTATCCTTTAAATATGTAAGCTATTTACCACAGCAACAGCTCCTTTAAATATAATGGTTCACATACACTATGGCCCAGATTCACAAAGCACTTACGCCGACGTATAACAAGATACGCTGACGTAAGTGCAAATGTGCGCCGGACCCACAAACTAAGATGCGCCTAAAAACAGGCTTCATCCCGCCGATGTATCTTGCCTATGCCGGCATAGGGTGGGCGCACATTTAGGCTGGACGCATGGTGGCGCTCCCATTGATTAACCATTCAAATATGCAAATGAGTGAAATACGGCGATTCACGAACATACGTGCGCCCGACGCAGTGCGCGTAAGTTGTATGTCCGGCGTAAAGTTATTCCCCATAAAGGAGGTGTAACCCAGCAGCAGACATGCAAAGGTCTGCACCAGGGAACACAAGCCGGCGTATTTTACATTGGACGTGTTTGGCTGGGCGTAGATTACTTTCACACCGTACGCAGTAATCCGGCGTAGTTTAGGCAGTTGTTCCAAAGTGGTTGTTAGCATGTGCAGGGGGATGCGTCCATGTCTCGGCGCATCCGCAGTTCGTGATACGTATCTGTGTGGCGCTCGGCCCATCATTTGCATGGGGTCACGCCTCATTTGCATGGCTCACGCCCACTTCCACCTACGCTGGCGTACGCCTTCGAAACCCAGCGCAGCGTGGGGAGCACTGGCTTGGTGAATTCCATGCTTGCCTCTCTGCGCTGCGTTGGCGTAGCGTACATTGTAATGTGCGCCCGCTCTCTGTGAATCTACCTATTAGTTGGCACAGGTGACTAATCAATAGCACATCTATACCAAGTTTTTTTTGTCTCCCCAAAAGGGGTGAGCACCCATTGTTGGCACATACTCTTTAATGTATTACAAAAAGGTTCCTCTCTGCATTTTCTTTCCAGTGAAAATTCCCCCTTTAGATATGGAGAAACATTCTGATAGTTAGTATACAATGCCAGTCAGTCAAGTCTAACACTTGGTTCTACACAATAGGTTCAGCCCTCAAAGCTAACATAGCAGGATACAGAGCCTTATTTTTAAAAGAATAAGGCTAGGTTCCCACATGTCAGGCTGCGGTTTGCAGTCTGGGGTTCGGTGCAGTTTTGTTCACCTGTTCAGGTGCGATTCATGTACAAATTGTTATTTGAATTCGTACCTGAACCAGAACCAAAATTGCAGATATATTTTCGAAAACAGACCGTGCCTGCCCCAGACATGTGTGAACCAGCTCTATTAGAAGCCGATCCAGGTTAACAATTTCTGATCCAATTCACATATATGTGAACCAAGCCTAACAGAAATCTTCAGTCACACCCATTCGACGTAACGCATATAGGGGGAAGGAGTCGCAGTGGCTACGTCATCCCACGAGCATCTTGTCGTTTCTATACATCCTGAGCCCTCACTGCTTAAGTCAGGCATGTCCAAAGTCCGGCATGTGGGCCAATCGCTGCCCGTGGTCCAGTTTTGAATGACCTGCCTGGTTATCTACACATATATATATATTTTGTGGCCCCCGACGATCTCCCAACGTCGGGGCCACAAAAGATATACCGTATTTATCGGCGTATACATTTTTCCCCCTTAAAATCAGGGGTGCGTGTTATATACCGATCCCTGCTGCATGTAAGGGGAAGGAGGGAACGAGCGCCGCCGAAATAGCCTGAGCCGAGTGTACTGTGTACTCGGCTAGGCTTGGCTCCGCTTGCAGTCACGCCCAGTCCATCTGTAGCCAGCCGTGCCCAAAAATTAAGCTTTATTTGTTTTCAATTTTGCCGCCGAGATAGAGACGGATGTCTTGTGTATTGGGGTATACTCGGCTGTACTCGGCTCCTCTCGCAGTTCCGCCATTGGACGTGTGTTATGTCCATCATAGAAGCCGGGCCAAGGGGCGGGACTGCGAGTGGAGCCGAGTACAGCCGAGTACACCCGAATACACAAGACATCTGTCTCTATCTCAGCGGCAAAATTGAAAACAAATAAAGCTTAATTTTCGGGCACGGTTGGCTGCTGATGGACACTTTGGCAAGACTGGCTGCAGATAGACACTTGGGCACGGCTGGCTGCAGATGGACACTTGGGCTTAGCTGCAGATGGACACTGATCATTTCTGGCATTGGTGAGTGCATTCCTGGCAATGACAGGTGCTGCATTCCTGGCAATGGTGAGTGCATTCCTGGCAATGGTGAGTGCATTCCTGGCAATGATAGGTGCTGCATTCCTGGCAATGGTGAGTGCATTCCTGGCAATGATGGATGCTGCATTCCTGGCAATGGTGAGTGCATTCCTGGCAATTTTGTGTGCATTCCTGGCAATGATGGGTGCTGCATTCCTGGCAATGGTGAGTGCATTCCTGGCAATGGTGAGTGCATTCCTGGCAATGATGGGAGCTGCATTCCTGGCAATGATGAGTGCATTCCTGGCAATGGTGAGTGCATTCCTGGCAATGGTGAGTGTATTGCTGGCAATGATGGGTGCTGCATTCCTGGCAATGGTTAGTGCATTCCTGGCAAAGATGTGTGCTGCATTCCTGGCAATGATGGGTGCTGCATTCCTGGCAATGGTGAGTGCATTTCTGGCAATGATTGGTGCTTCATTCCTGGCAATGGTGAGTGCTGCAATCCTGGCAATGGTTAGTGCATTCCTGGCAATGGTGGGTGCTGCATTCCTGGCAATGGTGAGTGCATTCCTGGCATAGGTGGGTGCTGCATTCCTGGCAATGGTGGGTGCTGCCTTCCTGGCAATGGTATGTGCATTCCTAGCAATGGTGAGTGCATTCCTAGCAATAGTGGATGCTGCATTCCTAGCAATTGGGGGTGCTGCATTCCTAGAAATTGGGGGTGCTGCATTTCTGGCAATTGGGGGTCTGCAGATGGGCAGTGACCCTTATTTTGCTTCATAGTTCTTTATTTAAAATTTTTTGTTTTTTTCCTGAAACTTTCCTCTTAAAGTGAAGGTCCGTGTTAGACGCCAATAAATACGGTTGATCCAAATAACACACAGAGCTCATCTCTTTAAGCCTCGTACATACGACCGAGAAACTCGACGGGCGAAACACATCGTTTTCCTTGTCAGGCTGTCGAGGAACTCGACAAGGCAAGTTTCTCCATTCCCGACGAGGAAATAGAGAACTTGCTCTCTTTTTGGCTCGTCGAGTTTCTCGACAGTTTCCTCGACGAAAATGTACACACGGCCGGTTTCCTCGGCAAAAAAATATCTCCCAGCAAGTTTCTTGCTGGTTTTTGCCGAGAAACTCGGTCAAGTGTACGAGGCCTTACTCACACACAGCCACAAAGGCAAGAGAATTCTTGTTGGGCAGTGAATTAGTGCTTGAACGAACACACTTAGACCAAATTTTAATGGTCCAAAGAATGTCAGGCAAAATGGTCGGCCCTCGAGCATGTTCACTTCATCAAATCTGGCCCTCATTGAAAAAGTTAGGACACCCCTGGCTTAAGTGCTACGTTTGTGAGTAACGTTTTAAAGTTTTAATGAGCAAATAAACTGTTTTGATATCCAGAGAGCACTAGATTTTGCCTTTTCTATTTCTATGTGCACCGGACCCCATTGATGGAATCTGTACTGGCTAGTATCCATCTAATCAGCTGGAGGCAGCACGGATGAAATAGGAGCTCCACGACCAGCTGATTTGTTTATATCCCTAAGAGGGAACCTGCTTTTTCTGACCTTCTGGTGAAACAGGGGTCAGAGCGTGAGGTGAGTGACTGGGATATAGAGGTGGAGGAGAGCACTTGCATTTTCAACATTCAGGCACTACAGTAGTTGTGTGTAGTGCGTTTTTATTCAGAAGACTCTGAGGACTATATTTGTGTATTTGGACTCTTAATTTCTTTTGAGTGTGTGGACTTTAAATTGTTTATTGTTCCCTATTCCCATTTAGGGAACACGTATTTTTCATTATTGTTTTGGATTCACTATTCCCAGTCAGGGAACACAAATATTTGAATTATGCACTCAGTATCTTGCTACATTGAACGTTAATCACTTATTCTCAATTAAGGATTTTTGGGGAGTTATTTTATATTTAGGAAGCGCAGAACTGTTTTGTTCTGTATATTCTACATGTGAAGTGAACGCATTTTCTGTGTGTGCAGCTGGGGGGGCATTCTTTCAAAAAACAATTTTTTTTTTTTTTTTTATGGGATTTTGTTAAATCACACACTACACGTATCACTATTTAGTGATTAATTATGATTTTATTATTTGCGCTGATAGAAATTTGTTTTATAACTTATTAAAAATGTTAATACAATTATTGACTTGTTATATGTCATATCATACGATTTACTTCTTTTAAGCATTTTTCTGTTTTTATATATGGGAAATAAGCATCGTGCTGCTGTTTTTACTTCAAATAAAGGCAGTAAATGATCTGATGATTTTTAAGAACAGTATAGAAAGATTTTGGATATAAAAGGATATTTTGACTGCATTGAATTTTTGTATTTTGAATTTTTATTCTATTGAGCTTTAGACGGAGACCTGTTCGCATACAACATGTTAAGGAAAAGCTAAATAAAAGGCACGTAGAGCCACAAGGACCTTAACACAACTGGGGTTTTTGCTATATATGGGGCAATTCAGTTTCGTTTCAAACACTTTAATAAGCCATTATAGTGACTCTACAATACTGTACAGTCACCTCTTGCCTTATTAAATAAAAATATATAAAAGAATAAAAACATGGTAGATTCCTTGTGGTTTTGCATACTTCAAGCACATGTTGTTAGATATTTGAAGATTTTTCATTGCATGCTTTTGGAGTCTACAATACTCCACAGTCACAAGCCTCTTGGCAGCTAAGGACTTTACATATAAAATTAGAACTTCAAACGTTGGATTTAATTATGCATTAAGTGGATTACTGGATTTTTGAAAGTATGTCTTCCATTTACTGGTCTGGAATATAAAGTTGTACTGTTTATGGTGACAGTCTGATAACAATACATCTATAAGACAAGAGCTGGAGTTTACACTTGAGTAGAGAATATGAAAAGATTAGTGGATAAGTAGCTTGAAACTATTCCTGTCCAATGTCTAGTATATTTTGTACAACGTTCTAGAACATTTTATATTACATAAATATGATGAAGCATATTTATATCACAATAACAAATGTAGCCTGTAAAAAAAATGTAGATTTCAACCATTTTTGGTTGAAAATCAGCACATACACTTTTATCATTCTCTCATTGACTGTGGCTCCTTATTGTTGTTTTGGTCTTGTATCAGTTATTTTGCTATTACATGTATCATATGAATGTTCCTGTTTTGGATCTGTTAGATCATGGTAGATTTAAAACCAATGTATGTAGAACCACCATGGCTTTCAGTGAGTAATGGTTCTAATATCAGCGTTACTTATTACTATTATTTAAACACATTTAGTACAGCTTATGTTCTTGACACTCAATTTGCAAAGCATACTAGGCTTTTCCAATAGGAAAGACCAATATTGCCTGCAAGATTGTTGGCTGTCCCAGTAAAATTAATTGGCTAAGCAAAATGTTCCTGACTTGGGAAAAAATATATTTTAATAGCCCTTGCTTTATTGCTTTTTATTTGTATTTCATTGTAGAATTGTAACATAAGTTAGAAAAAGCGATCTAACTTGATCTTTCTTAAAGCTTGCCACCTGCTGGCTTAAATTGGCTAATATGAAACATTCATATGCCCTCTTTAAATCTGAGATATATATATATATATATATATATATATATATATATATATATATATATATATATATATATATATATATATATATATATATACAGTGCTTTTTTTCAGCAGGAACGTGGGGGAACACAGTTCCGGCACCTTCTGAACTGACTGTATGTAATGGCAAGGGATGCTGGGGTGTGCTGCAGGGTATTGATGCTCACTGCTGTGGATATATTTTTGCAGGGGGGTCTATTGTTGCTGGTGGGGGACCTATTGTTTCTAGAGGGGTCTTATGTTGCTGGGGAGGTCAGTTGTTGCTGAAAAAAATCTACTGTTGGGGGAGGGTCTATTGTTGATGGCAGCCAGAGAGTCTAATAATGCTGGCTGTAGGGAGATCTGTTGATGCTGCCATGAGTCTATTGTTGCTGGCGGGGACATTTTGTTGTGGGTGGTCCATTGTTGTTAGGGGGATCTTTTGTTGCTGGCTGCAGGGGATCTATTTTATTGCTTTTCTTGATATCATTACCAAATTCCATATAAATTACTTAGCACCACAAAATGATACTTGGTTCTATATTGTCTAAAAGGGGCAGTACTGGCGAGGTGGATAGGGGCTGGAGAAAAGGGGTGACTCGAAAAGGGGGAGTTCCTGCACCTATTGTCTGAGAAAAAAAGCCCTGTATATATATATATATATATATATATATATATATATATATATATATATATATATATATATATTACATTATCTCACAAAAGTGAGTACACCCCTCACATTTTTGTAAATATTTCATTATATCTATTTATGTGACAACACTGAAGAATTTACATTTTGCTACTATGTAAATTGGTGAGTGTACAGCTTGCATAACAGTGTAAATTTGATTCTCAGAGTTCTTTTCCATGAGGTGCCATGTTGAACTTCCAGTGACCAGTATGAGAGAGTCAAAACGATAACACTAATGATTCACATGACACTGGGGGAAAATGGCTAATTGGGCCCAATTTGGACATTTTCACTTAAGGGTGTACTCACTTTTGTTGCCAGTGGTTTAGACATTAATGGCTGTGTGGTAAAGCGGAGTTCCACCCAAAATTGGAACTTCCGCTTAAACCACTCCTCGCCCACTTACATGCCGCATTTGGCATGTAATTTTTGTTGGGGGTGAGTGGGGGCTTCAGTAGGAGTGGGACTTCCTGTCCCACTTCCTTCTTCTGCCCATGGACCGCTTAGGCGATACGTCATATCGCCTACGGTGGCCCCTCCCTGTAGGCGATCGCCTGGGACACGTGACAGGTCCCAAGCAATCATCTGACCACTCACAGAGTGCAGCGCTGCTCGCGCATTCGCAGTGAGTGCCCGGCCATGAAGCCGAAAGCTGTCACGGCCGAGTACCCACTGTTAGAATGGAGCAACATGCCATGAAGACAAATCAGCCGTTAGGCAGGCCATAGATTGTGCAATTTTCGTTCTTTCCACCACAGGTAGACGGAAAGAAAATTGCTTGGTTTCCCTATCAAAACAGTCACTATTGATGGGGGAATCCCCCCCCCTCTCGCAGTGCACTTGTGTTCTGTCAGTAGGGAGCATGGGGAGCCTTCCCTGCCAGCATAACACAATGATTAGTGTTGCTGGCTATAGCCGACAGGCTGGTTGTACACAAGTTGATCGATAGATCAATATAATATCTCCTGGCCACAGGTACTTGAGCGAATGGAGACGCTTAAACTTTCGGAAAGAGTCTATCACACACTTAATGATAGCTTACATGTGTATGACACTAAATGGTCAAATTGGACCATCCCTCAATAATGATAACCTAATTTTATTTATTTTCTCTTCCTCATGCACCTCTGAGCAACGTGTTTTCAATACTTTACGATATAGCATGCAATGTTACTTTATTCCGGACTATACAGTCCATTCAGCGATACTATGTTGACTTTTGTACTATTTCAATTCTTTTGATATGTATGCTTGTTTTCACTAAAATATACAATAAACTTTTGTAAACAAAATATATGTAAATAAATACAAAAATTAACATACAGTAAGTAACTGTAAAATATAACTTTTGCTGCAGTCCCTACCTTCAATTTGGTGCTGTTCCCTGTGGAAGAATCCTTTCCACCACTAGCAGTCACTAGTATTCTCAGTTGAATGAAACTGGAAACCATTTAATCCACATAGGTAGCAACAGCCCCAATTTTCATAGACACTGACACATGTGCCACAGCCCAGGTTCACAGTACTGAAAGGGCACCCACAGATTTTGAGAGCAGTTTACTGCAAGAATAATGATCGCTCTTCACTGTCAGAGAATATGAAGAACCCATGACTTCGTCAGACCAGCCAGAAAGCTGCAGAATTTCAGGTGTGTATTATTTTTGCAGGAAACAAAAGGGACATGTTCTGCTTTCTGTCTTGATGATAAAATACATTTCATCAATAAAAAAGGAAAATGAAAGAAAAGGACTGACAATACATGCTTCTAAAAGACATTGGATGGTTTTCTAACACCCCAAATCAACTGTGAGGCCCAGGGATGGCCACATTTTAAGATTAAAACACTCACAGGCAGTGGTGAACTTATTTTAACCCTTTAATTGTCATGATATTCCATAAGCCATTGACTAGATAGGCCAAAAAAAAAAAAAAAAAATATATATATATATATATATATATATATATATATATATATATATATATACACACACACATATATATATATATATATATATATATATATATATATATATATATATATTATACATATTTGCAAAAGCTACAATTTTTAAGTCTTGTAGTGACATAAAATATGTTTCTTAATCTATTGAGTTCACCACATTGTCAGAAATCTGCAGACTTATTAAGTAGCGAAATGCAAAACAACCCGTTGTCTTTCCCAAACACTTTCAATGACACGACTTAGGCAAGTGCAATATTTCATTGTATCTTTTATAAGGGTTGCCAGTGTCAAGTCTGGTTAGAAATAAATAAATGAGGCACTCTCGTAGATTAGAAGACACACTAGCCAATTTGAATAAAGATATGAAATATGCTGTTTGTGACTTGCTCTTTATTGTAGTGGGATTCAAATCAAATGAAGAAAGTCCCAGCTCCTGTCAAATGTTGCAGTTTCTGTTTAGTGTTCTGTAAATATCACCAAGCACAGCAAATGAACGTGACATGACATCCAAAAACAACACACTATATGTGTAATTTACTGTACACATTTCTACAAGAGAACGTCAAGGCCACATAGGATTTGTTTTTTCACTATATTATTTTAATTTGAATAATTTTGATTCCAAATGTCTTTAATATGAGCAACAATTAGCTACTACGCTTCAGAAGTTTCCAAGAAGCAGAAAGTGGGAACCAGTGACCAAAGATGAGGTGGGGAAACCCCTTGTAGTAGTGTGGTATCCCACCAGCATCTGAATACAGGATTCTCAACCAGGCAGGTTGAGGGGCTCCAGTGTATTTGCTTGTTTGGGAGAAAACTGGCTTTTCAGTTTCCTCATTATTTACAAAAGTCCTCTTTGGGACCTGGAGCCTGGGGATTTCTTAGAGATCCAGGTCGGATGAAATCCCCAGTCCTGGATCCGGGTTTTGAGACTCAATGGCACACTGATTGTTCAGGTGTGTGTGGGCCTGATAGTAGAGTCAGGACCAGCATTCTGGGCTCCACCCTCCTGAGGAGACCAGGCTTGCAAGGAGAAGCCAGAGAGTGCAGGTGTGCACAGTGAAAGTCAGAGACCCAAGTCTGAGGGTCAGAGCAGTGAGGGGCTGCTACCTGTTTGGACATTGTTGGCAAAGGGGATTAGTCTGTAGGAGACAGACAAGAGCCTGAAGTGGAAGGCATGAGCAGCACTGCTGTATGTATAAGCCAGGAGGCTGAAGTTATAATCTTGTATGGACGGTGAAAGCCCTCTGTGAGGGAAAACCTGTGATTTTTGTTTTCTTGAACCTTTCTGAATAAAAGTGGGCCAACAAGCCCTGAAATAGAATTTCTGGCATGGACTGTTCTTACACTTTGAAAACAACAAAGAATTTGAGGAAATTACTCGTCCTGCACCAAAACTAAAGAAAATTTGAGAATTCTAAAGAATTTCCAACGGAGCTAGGTGCCAGAAAGAGATGTCAGCATAGATGAAAGTCTAATGGCCTACAAGGGAAGGCTCAACTGGGTACAATACATGGCATCAAAGAAAGCACGATTTGGCGTAGAATCCTACATGCTATGCTAATCGTCTACTGGCTACATCTGGAATTCAGTCCTTTTCACTGGAAAAGGAACAAAATTCAATCCAAAATACAGCAACTATGCAATGGCAACATCGCCAATTATTTCACTCATTAAACCATTTCTAAATCAAGGCTATTGCGTAACAACCGACAACTTTTGCACGTCTCCTGAACTTTATGTTTCTTCTGCAAAACAAAACAGATGACGATGGAACCGTTAGGGCATGACATACTGCCAATGTTTGGAAATAAGAAGCTGATATCTGGAGAAATGGTTGCCTGTCAGAAAGGCAAAATTATGGCACTGCGATGGCTTGACAAGAAACCAGGTTCTATTGTCCTAAATGTAACGTCCGACTTTGTGCAGTCCCATGTTTCAAAATATCATACCCAAGATGTTTACTAAACCAATATGCAGTGTCTAGTATTACAGTAACTAGTAATATTTCCTGGTGCCTCCATGGCAGCATACCAATGGTCATGGCTCCGCCCCCACTGACCCACAGGACCACGTAACTCTCTCAATAAAAAAGGGTTCCCCCCTCAGATAGGCATTCTTTTTTCTGTCCTCATCCCGCAGGATCAGATTTCAGCCCTACCTCACCATCCATGGTGCAACCGTTGCAGGTTCATGCTCTCCTGCAGGACGGAGTCCTATGGCTTGGGCTGCTAAAGGCGCCAGATAAGTATAGGAGCCCATTTTTTCTGAGGATTTTTTTTGGGGCACTTATGTTACCTCCAGGAGCTTATGCATCTCCTCTTAAGGTATTTAAGCTGACTAAGTCCACATCCCGGAGGGTGCTCCTCCTGTAATAGGGCTTTACCATCTATGTGTTAGGATTTCCAGCTCTTACCGCGTGTATGTCTCTCTCCTCGGCGAGACGCCGAGCGTCTGTCCTCCCCACGAGCTGCAAGCGCTTCGCGCGGGTCACATGACGCAGTTTGTCATCTCGGGGGGCGGAGCCGCGGCGACGAGGCCGCGCATGCGCACTGCGCGTTTGGCGGCCATCTTGGTACTCCCAAGACCTTAAAAACAGCCTGTCTTTCTCAGTTGGGAGCAGACTGTCAGTGGGATAGCATCGCCAGCACTTGTCTCCTGCTGGATTCCCTCTACCAGAGCAATATGGATCCTTGCCAAGGTACTTTGTTGGACTGGGCAGTATTGAAGGGATATATATATATATATATATATATATATATATATATATATGTATATATTATTATTTTATTTTTTTGTTTTTTTCTCTCTCTCTGCTCTTCTTGCACGGATGCTTTTTATATCAGGAGAGTCAGTTGGTTTATATTTCTTTTTTTTTTTTTTTTTTTTTTTCTTTTCTTTAATTTTTTGTGTATCTTGTTCAAAACCAGATAGTAATCATAGGAAATTCTTAATTTACCCTTAGCTGCCCTGGACATAGTCATGCCAATAAAAGATCCTCAACATTCCACTAGGTAAGGGCTGCTACAGAACAGGTAAAGTATTAGTAAGAGTAAAAAGAGCACTATCACAGACATACTATAAATCCTATATTCTGGGATTTTGTCTCCGCAGCCCGCAACGAGACGCATCTTACAGATCCTCCCGGGACAGAAGCTCAGGAGGCCATAGGAGTTCAGGCCATACACACGCTTCAGGCCGCAATTCCAGCAGCCATCGAAGTTCTTCCCACCAGTCCTCTTCCAAGCCTAGGGGAGATGACTGTTGGATCTGTGGGAAAAAGGCCCTGCCAGGCAAGTTAGCCTGCGGCCAATGCTTCTTGGAGGCTACTGCAGAAAAACAGGTGTCCACAAGCTCGATAAAGGACCTTATCAAAGAATCCATCAGAGAATTGGCTACAGCCCAAAGCACTTCTTCTCCTCCTTCTCCCTCGGCCGAGCAGGAGATCGCGGGTCCATCCACCCCATACCCGGGGGAAGAGGGCCTGGACGAGGACTTGGTATCAAATGAAGAAGAGATTTCAGCCTTTGACTTTGGGCTGGTGGAACCATTTGTAAGGGCAGTCAAGGACGCCATTCAGTGGGATGAAGAGGGCCTGGAGCCTCCGTCCAAAACAAAAAGATACTTTCCGCATTTAACAAAGAGGGTGTCTAATTTTCCCCTTATGGAGGAGATTAAAGGGATCATTCTAGGAGAATGGCAGAAAGTTGATAAGAGGCCTGTCGCTTTTAATCGTCTTCAAAAACTGTATCCGTTGGCCGAATTGGATGCTAAGATCTTTGAATCCATTCCAACTGTGGATGCCTCAGTCATGAGGCTGGCAAAGAATTCGACCCTACCACTAGAGGACTCGGTCTCCTTCAAGGATGCTTTAGACCGGAGGATCGATGCAGATCTTAAAAAGATATACCAAGCAACTGGCGGGGCTTGTAAACCGGCGGTAGCCTTATCGTCGGTTTCCAGAGCCACCAGGGTGTGGACTGACAACATTGAGACAGCTCTCAGAGCAGGCATAGACACCGAGGAAGTCATTAAGGCATTAGATGAATTAAAGCTGGCATCAGATTTCATGGCAGAGGCAGCAATAGATGTCTTAAGAAGCTCCTCCAGGGCCATGTTGTATTCAATCACGGCCAGAAGAGCCCTATGGTTAAAACCATGGGCAGCAGACCCATCTTCGAAGCAATCATGGTGTCGCATTCCGTATGATGGGAAAGCACTTTTTGGGGAGAAGATGGATTCGGCAATTTCAAGAGTCACAGGAGGAAAGAGTGGTCTGATCCCTCAAGATAGAAACAGAAGGAAGAGATTTTTTTCCCAGGCCTGGAGCTCAGCAGAGAGGAAGGGACTCAAGATCCTATCGCCCGGGTTATAGAAGGGGCTGGAAGGGGTCTCAAGCTTCTTTCCTTAAGTTGGGGAAACCAAAACCCACAACTTCTGTGGGAGATTCTCAAAAGTCTTTTTGACTCCCCTCCCACCCAGACCGGTCTAGTGGGTGCAAGACTCAAGGCCTATGCGCAGGTCTGGGTGGAAGGGTGCACCGACCCATGGGTGGTGTCCACCATACTCAGGGGACATTTTTGGAGGTTCAAATCTCGCCCTCCTCCATATTCTTTCCAAGACACCAAGATTCCGGCGTCCAAAGAGAAAAGGGCAGTATTATTTCAGTACATCCAAATACTGTTACAGCAGAGGGCAGTGTTACCAGTCCCAGCCTCAGAGACGAACTCGGGATTCTACTCTCCCGTCTTCTTAATTCCCAAGAAGACGGGGGGATGGAGACCCGTACTGGATCTAAAAAGACTGAACAAGTATATCAGACTGGAACGCTTCAAGATGGAGTCCCTGAACACAGTAATCTTATCAGTCCAGCCCGGGGACTGGATGGTTTCCATAGATCTCCAGGATGCATATTTGCACATTCCAATAAACAGCCAGTTCCAGCATTTTCTACGGTTCAAGGTGGGCGGCCTATGTCTACAGTTCCAATGCCTCCCGTTTGGAATCTCATCAGCCCCCAGAACGTTTACCAAAGTACTAGGGGCCATTCTAGTGCCTCTGCGGGAAAAGGGGATACGAGTACTATATTATTTGGACGATATTCTAATCTTGTCTCAGCAAAAAGACCTCTTAGAGGAGCACACCCAAACAGTACTAAGCACCTTGTCCAGGTTCGGTTGGTTGATCAACATAGCGAAAAGCCAGCTAAAACCAACACAGAAAATGGGTTACTTAGGAGCCCTATTCAACACCCCGGAGAAATCAGTCTCTCTTCCACCGGAGAAGGTTCCAATGTTGGTTCAAAAAGTAAAACGAGCAATGAGCTCCCGCTTCATGTCAGCGTCAGAGTGCCTGAGCCTCATAGGCTCCTTCGCTTCATGCATCCCAATGGTAAAGTGGGCCAGATGGCACCTACGGGAATTTCAGCTAGGGTTCCTAGCCCAATGGGGGAAAGAACATCTCAAGCAGAAGATAATTGTGTCCTCTTCGATGAAATCCAGTCTATGGTGGTGGACAAGACCCTCCAATCTATTAACTCCGCGACTTCTAGGTCCAATGACATGGACCATTCTTACTTCAGACGCCAGCCAACTAGGTTGGGGGGCACACACCCAAGACAAATTAGTTCAAGGGAAGTGGCCATTCAGTGCGGAGGGAGTGATATCCAATATTCTGGAGCTAAGAGCGGCCTGGATGGGGTTTCTACATTTAGCACCTCTTCTCAGGGGAAAACCGGTCCTTCTTCAAATGGACAACCGTGCGGCGGTGGCCTACGTCCAGAACCAAGGGGGCACGCACAGCAGGGCATTATTCAGCGAAGTAACTCCAATAATCTCGTGGGCAGAGAGGAATCTGTTCGACATACGGGCATGCTATATTCCGGGTCCAGAGAACCAGTTAGCCGATCACCTATCAAGGTCGTTCTGCAACAACAACGAATGGTCTCTAGACCAAGAGGTCTTCAACAGGATCTGCCAACAGTGGGGGACTCCCCAATTAGATCTTTTTGCCTCACCGCTCAATGCAAAGACTCCTCGCTTCTTCTCAAGAGCACCATGTCCGACAGCAGTGGGTACAGATGCTCTGATCCAGCCTTGGACATTCCAGTTGGGATATGCCTTTCCCCCAACTCCCTTGATTCTGAGATTCCTCCAGCGTCTGACAAAGGAAGAAGTAACCATCCTAGCGATCATTCCATATTGGCCAAGGAGGCCGTGGTTCCCGCTACTGGTCAGTCTATCCCTGGGCAATCCGACATCTCTACCTCTCATGAACAACCTGCTGACGCAGGGCAGTTTCATCCACCCGAATCCAGAGATCCTGGATTTGAGGGTCTGGATATTGAAAGGAGGAGGCTGGGGGATATAGGGTGTTCACAAGAGGTCATCCGAACCCTTTTGCTCGCAAGAAAGTCTTCCACGAACACCACTTACTACAGGATTTGGAAGAAATTTGTGACCTTAGCGGAATCCAACCGGTTCAATCCACTGTTTCCGGAGGTTCATAATATTTTGTTATTTTTACAGTCAGGCCTAGACCTAGGTTTAGGACACAGCACTCTAAAGGTCCAGGTGTCTGCCATCTCAGCCTTAACAGATGTCAGATGGGCACTTAATCCACTGGTGGACAGATTTTTGAAGGCGGTTCTGAGACTTCGCCCGCCCAGGAAATCTCTATACCCCAAATGGGATCTGACAATTGTGCTGGAAGCCCTGGCACGTTCCCCATTCGCTCCTACAGAAGGTTGCTCATTAGAGGACATTACCTGGAAGACAGCCTTCCTGATTGCAATCACATCGGGGCGCAGGGTATCGGAAATCCAAGCCCTGGGAGCCCAAGAGCCTTACATCACATTCTTTCCAGACAGGGTAGTACTACAGCCAATGCATCAGTTCATTCCCAAAGTTCCTTCGGTCTTTCATTTCAATCAAGAATGGGTACTTCCAACATTTGAAGGGGAACAAACATCCACAAACCTGCATGAACTAGATGTGGCCAGATCCTTAAAACATTATCTTAAGGTGACACAGGAATTCAGAAAGGACCAACGCCTCTTCATCATCCCCAAAGGGGCAAGGAAAGGGAAAGCGGCCTCCAAGTCAACCGTGGCAAGATGGATTGTAGGAATCATCCAGAAAACCTATCGGGCTAGTGGTCTTCCTATTCCCAAGGCAATAAACGCACATTCAACGAGAGGAGTCGCCTCGTCCTGGGCAGCCCTGGCAAGGGTCTCCCCGGAAACTATCTGCAGGGCAGCAAGCTGGTCTTCCTTCGGCACCTTTATGTCCCACTATAGTCTTGACCCGGCAGCCCTCACATCGAGAGACTTTGGGAGAAAATTGCTAGAACGCTCTACTCTATAATTATTAAATATATTTTTTCTTGAGCAGTACCCTCCCTGTGAAGCGAGTTATTTGACCATTGGTATGCTGCCATGGAGGCACCAGGAAAATGGAAAATTGAATACCTACCTTTCTGTAATTTTCCTTTCCTGGTGCCTACCCATGGCAGCATACACCCTCCCTTATGGACTGCTCTGCGGTCTGAGGGCTAGTAACAAGAATGCCTATCTGAGGGGGGAACCCTTTTTTATTGAGAGAGTTACGTGGTCCTGTGGGTCAGTGGGGGCGGAGCCATGACCATTGGTATGCTGCCATGGGTAGGCACCAGGAAAGGAAAATTACAGAAAGGTAGGTATTCAATTTTCCATTTTCCCTCTTGTTTAGACAAATTTCAGTGTTTTTGATTTGATTACATTATTGAATAAAATGTATTATTATATCATAATTTTTTATAATTATTTACAGTACAGTTATTTATTATATTATAATTTATTATTTGTTTTTCAAATTTGATCATACCTGGGATGTTTACTAGACTCTTGTTTGTACAGATTTAAGTGAGTTATTCCTAAGGATTACTGGCCTACAATATAAAACAACAAATTTCCATGCAAAACAATGTACCACTTTGACATTCAAAAATCAGACATAATCAGACCGCCAGCAAGGTTAACCGATTGCCGACCAGCTACCGCTTTACGGCGGCAGGTCGGCTCTGCTGGGTGAGATCACGTAATATTACATCATCTCGCTGAGCAGCCAATAGGGGCGTGCGTGCCGCCAGAGGTGCCCCCCGCTCGCCCCTGACACCAACGCGCCTGCCCGGTGGGCGCGATCACCGCCGGTCACCCGCAATTGCTCGTTACAGAGCGAGAACCGGGAGCTGTGTGTGTAAACACACAGCTCCCGGTCCTGTCAGGGGGAGAAATGCCTGATTGTCTGTTCATACAATGTATGAACAGCGATCAGTCATTTCCCCAAGTCAGTCCACCAACCCCTTCAGTTAGAACACACCCAGGGAACATACTTAACCCCTTCCTCGCCCCCTAGTGTTAACCCCTTCCCTGCCAGTGACATTTTTATAGTAATCAATGCATTTGTATAGCATTGATCGCTATAAAAATGCCAATGGTCCCAAAAATGTGTCAAAAGTGTCCGAAGTGTCCGCCATAATGTCGCAGTACCGATAAAAATCGCTGATCGCCGCCATTAATAGTAAAAAAAAAAAATTAATAAAAATGCCATAAAACTATCCCCTATTTTGTAAAGGCTATAACTTTTGCGGAAACCAATCAATAAACGCTTATTGCGATTTTTTTTTACGAAAAATATGTAGAAGAATACGTATCAGCCTAAACTGAGGAAAACATTTATTTTTTTATATTTTTGGGGGATATTTCTTACAGTAAAAAATATTGGGGCAGATCCACAGACATGTGCGCCGGGCGCAGCGTATCTAAGATACGCTACGCCGCCGTAACTTATCTTTTTTAGTTTGAATCCTCAACGAATCCGCGCCATAAGTTACGGCGGCGTAGTGTATCTCTCACGGCGTAAGGGCGCGGGATTCAAATGGCTGTGATGGGGGCGTGTTTTATGTCACTACGTCGTGACCCGACGTAAACGAATTTTTTTTGGAACTGCGCATGCGCCGTCCCTGGGGTATCCCAGTTCGCATGCTAGAAATTAAACTGGAACCCGCCAATGCTTACGATGGTGACGTCATTCTACGCAAATTCCTATTCGCGAACGACTTACGCAAACAACAAAAAAAAATCAAAATTGTACGCGGGAACGACGGCCATACTTAACATTGAGTACGCCACCATATAGCAGCTTTAATTATACGCTGGAAAAAGCCGAACTCAAACGACGTAACAAAAAGCGCCGGCCGGACGTACGTTCGTGGATCGCCGTAAATAGCTAATTTGCATACTCAGCGAGGATTTCGACGTTAACACCACCTAGCGGCCGCCGAAAGATTGCAGCTTAGATCCGACGGCGTACGAAGATGTACGCCTGTCGGATCTAGCCGAGATGCCGTCGTATCTTGTTTTGAGGATTCAAAACAAAGATACGACGCAGGAATTTTTAAATTACGCCGGCGTATCAGTAGATACGCCGGCGTAATTTCTTTGTGGATATGCCCCATTATTTTTTTTCAAAATTGTCGCTCTATTTTTGTTTGTAACGAGAAAAATAAAAACCGCAGAGGTGATCAAATAGAACCAAAAGAAAGCTCTATTTGTGGGGAAAAAATTATAAAAAAAAAGAATTGTGTTTGGGAGCCACGTCGCACGACCGCGCAATTGTCAATTAAAGCGATGCAGTGCCGAAACGCAAAAAGTGGCCTGGTCTTTGACCAGCAATATGGTGGTAATTAGCCACAAAAAGAGAAATGCCTCCATTGGTGTAATATCTTAGGAACCCCTTTTTTATTAAAAAAGAAATTCACCCACATTTCAACTATATAAAACAAGCCCATATCATGAAAATGGCCCCAGGTGTCAAGCTATAGCGGTTTGATGGCAACCGTATGTGATGTCAGGACAGAAACTGGCAGTGACGTAGCCGCCATCACGATCAGTTGAAGGTGGTAAGACCGCAATAGTTTGTCATCTGGTGCCTTTTTCATGATATGGGCTTGTTTTGAATGGTTGACATGTGAGTGAATTTATTTTAATAAAAGTGGGTATCTTAGGATATAACACCATTGGAGGTAATGAGTAATGATTTGGAGGTGATGTTTGAATTTCCGAGGTGGAATTTTATCATCATTAATTGACATTGCCAGTCACGAGAATGAGTGGCAATGAGGTCCGGTGAGTGATATTCTAAAGGGAGTGGGACCTGCACTTTTCACTTTGGTGGACATTCGGTTTATCATCTCCAGCAAGAAGAGAAGAAACACAATTTTCTAGCACTTTTATGGACATTTGTTTTAGAACTCACTTATTCATTTATAATAATTTGTTTTTGTTTTTTTAACATTTGTGCTACTGTGGATTATTATTAGATTATTACAGAATATTTGTATTTATTTAATTTCTTTTAACTACTTCCTGCCCACTTTATAGCTGAAAGACGGCTAAAATGCAGGGTTAGTTTGCCGGGAGTTTGTCCATGGACGTTGTGGTTAGTGATCGCTGAGTCCTTCAGACTCAGCTGATCACAGATTGGGGTAAAGGGCCTATCGCAACGGTCCTTTACCACATGATCATCTGTGTCCAATGACAGCTGATCACAGGATGTAAACACAAGCCGGTCATCGGCTTTTCTTTCCTCACGCTGACATTGTGAGGAGAGAAAAAGAAAGCCGATAACTGGATTCTGTTAAAGGGACATCAGCACTGATAATCAGTATGATTATAAATGTCCTGATTATAAGTACAGTCCTACCAGTGCCTACCAGTGCTGCCAATCAGTGGACGGCAGTGCTGCCAATCAGTGGACGGCAGTGCTGCCAATCAGTGCTCATCAGTGCCACCTATCAGTGCCCATCAGTACCTCCTCATCAGTTTCACCTATCGGTGCTGCGTATTACTGCCCATGCAAAAAATGCCCTAGTGTGTAAAATTCATATATTTGCACACACAGCACATTTAGTATACTATGCAGGGACATGAAATCACAGGGCCCAAAAGCAAACATTTTAATGGGCTGCTCTGACTAAACCAAATCTTTCTTTTGTTTGTTCATCACTTTCTTTTCCTCCCAGACATTGCAGCCTACAGACCTTTTAGACAGAACAGGCAGTGCTGTTAATCCAGAATCCAGATTTTAACATACTGTTATGCCGCGTACACACGATCAGTCCATCCGATGAGAACGGACCGATGGACCGTTTTCATCGGTTAACCGATGAAGCTGACTGATGGTCAGTCGTGCCTACACACCATCGGTTAAAAAAACGATCGTGTCAGAACGCGGTGACCGAAAACACAACGATGTGCCCAAAAAAATTGAAGTTCAATGCTTCCAAGCATGCGTCGACCTGATTCTGAGCATGCATGGATTTTTAACCGATGGTCGTGCCTACTAACAATCGGTTTTGTTCTATTGGTTAGGAATCCATCGGTTAAATTTAAAATAAGTTGGCTTTTTTTTAACCGATGGTTAAATAACCGATGGCGCCCACACACAATCGGTTTTGACCGATGAAAACGATCCACCAGACCATTCTTATCGGTTTAACCGAACGTGTGTACGCGGCATTAGACTCAGTCACTGCAGAACCTGAAGTTTTCATGAATGCTGGTTTTAGTTTCTTTTGACACCTAACATATGATATGGTCTTAAGCTAGGCCTTTAATAAACAATATTTCACTGTCTTTCAATGATGGCTTAGGCTCATTATTTGTCTTATATGCATGCTAAAATGTTACGAAACTATCAGAATGCAGGGAGACTTTCATTTTCTTACCTAGCCTTATTCTCTTTAAAATCATTTGCCAAAATAAACTTGTTATATTATTTTCGCTCTTTACAGGCCTCTAATATGTCACAGACCTGTAATAAATGACTATTAATTGAGGTTTATGGCATTAGAATGTATGTAATGGTGCTATAAAGGAGGTGAGGGGAATATGAAAAGCAAATCAGGTTCTAAAATTGCAGCTAGCAATAGGATTTGGAACTCTGGTGTTAATCTTATAATCATAACACAACTAAGGCCTCGTACACATGACCGTTTTTCTCGACAGAATCCATCAAGAAACTTTGTGGCAGAGCTTTTTTGCCAAGGAAAATGGTCGTGTGTAAGTTTTTCATCGAGAAAACTGTCGAGGAACTCCACGAAAAAAAAAGGGAACAAGTTCTCTTTTTCCTCGACGGGAGTCTCAATTTCCTTGTCGTGTTCCTCGTCGGGCTGGTTTTTGACGAGAAACACGATCGTGTGTATGCTTAGAAACCCGCGCATGCTCAGAATAAAGTATGAGACGGGAGCGCACCTTCGGTAAAAGTAGCGTTTTGTAATTGAGATAGCACATTTGTCACGCTGCAACAGACTGAAAAGTGCAAATTGTCTCCTACCAAACTTTTACTTAACACGCAGTAACATGAGATTAGCAAAAGCAGCCCCAAGGGGTTGTGCAAGTGGAATCGAACTTCCCCTGCCATCGTATGTGGTGTACGCCACCACGTTTGAGAACGACGAGATTTGGTCTTGACAGTGTGTACGCAAAGAAAGCTTGTCAAGTTTCTCAACAAGCCTATCAAGGAACTCATCGAAGGAAAACGATGTTTCATTTACGATGAATTCCTCGATCGTGTGTACGAGGCCTCAGGCTTCATGTACTGTACACTAGCAGCGTGTTTTTTGCAGTGTTTTGCGTTTTCCCACTACCACGGTAAATGACGGGCAAGTGTATATGAAGTCTAAATCTAGTTAACAACACATGCTGTATTATGAATATTGTGACACTGTTCTGCATTGTTTGAAAACAAGTGTAACTGTATAAATATAAGTCTCATAGCTATCATGTACACTTATATGAGTAAGCTTGGTGCACATCCTCAGGGTTGGTGCCTAAAGTCGGATCTTACCATATATGTGTGTTCCAATAATACAGGTCAATTTGATATGGTTGTCTTAGGAAACACATTTTCCAGGATCACAAAAACTATGTCCAGCTAACTAAATATTGTTACACTGACTCTTTATGCCACAATGTAAAAATGATTAGCTCTGCAGCATTAGGAACTATTGTGTTCCAAGGTCCTGCTTTCCTCATTTCTACCTCATGATTGCAATTGTTTAGCAATGGCTGAACAATATGATGTAGTTGCTATAAAAAGGGAGGAAGAGTGGAAGGGAAATTGTATAATTGTTTTCCAAAAAACATTTTGGCCTAAGGTGATGTCTAATTTAAAAAGGATAAAGATTTTTATTAAAAGGTTCATAAAGACAAGAGCCACTCACATGGAACAGTGCTTCCAATCATACCGATCAAGATCAAGGAAGACAAAATCTTCTAGTGATAAAACACATCAGAAAGTGGTGCTAAATTACGCACAGCGGCTTATTGAGTTTTATGTAAGTCCTACTACTACAAATAATAACATCATCTCCTTTCTGATGGTGCATCAGTTCTGCATTTTTAATCATTGCGATCAGAAGCACTGTTCCATGTAAGTAGTTCTTGTTTTTATTTTATTTGTTTATATATAAAATCTTTATGGTTTAAGTTTTTTGTGGAGTTTTTTTTATTTTTTGCTATGGTTTATGAATGATGAAATGTGAAGAGATGCTGTGAAGTTGGACTAATACTGTGCAAAATGGTCTCATTATTTAGCAGTGGATAGCTAAAGATGAGAGGATAAGAATGGAAAGAGTATTGATATTATTGAGGTCCTTACCTTCTGGTGAGTTCCCTGTGTTCACAAAGATAGTGAAATCACTAAACAATGGGTAATTGCTATTTTTTCTGCATAATCAGCACTAGGTGTGATACGTATAGACTTCACCACCCTGCCTTTTCACCTCATCCAATCAAAGCATTCTCTGAATAACACTAGTACTCAGCAGCCAACTTCCAGTGTTCAGAATAGGACCCAGAAGTGGTGGTGTCCACTTCAGTGATTTCAGGATTCCAGGGGCATCAACCAGTTATGGTATATGCAAAGTTACATTGGTCATTGGTCATGTAACTATGTATAAAATATCTATACCTGGAATTTCTCTTAAAATAACCCCTAAAGTCTTCAGATATTTGCTATGTACAAATTATGTAATTCGTTCTTAAATAAAACTGCAGAGAAATATATTTTTCTCTACTTTTCCAATGCAATGGGGTTGATTTACAGAAGGAATAGAGTCTGTTTTAATTGCTAAGTGCCTTTTCATTACTCCGAATGCCCAATCACCAATCATGTGCTAACACATATCTGCTTTTTTATTTTAATTTTCCTCACATATAATTAGGTATTCAAAGTGAAAATAGGTAAACCTTATTTACTTACTTATCAGTCCTCATTTGGTAACTACTTGGCAAGTAAGCTTCTTTAGCCTTTTTGTGTAGTTAGCTTAAGTTACGAGGAAAGCACCAAACTTACCATATTGTGAGTTGGTGAACCCTGCCTCTACTGTGGGGACAACCCTACATTTCGGCTTGTGTTTATTTCTCATTTTTTTCTTTTTTTCACCTTATTTACTGACATTCACTTTGGAAAGTAAAAAGCTTTCTCTTTACCAAATCAACTTTTATGACTGTAGCTGCTTCTTTTAGCTTCCCTAAATGGTGCCATGTTTCAACAATTGTCTTTGCCTTTAACAAATAACACATACTTTATACATGCACTGTATAATATCTAAGAGGCAAGTTCATAAAGAGTGGGGTAAATCCAGGAACCTCTCCCTCCTGAGTTTACCATTATTCACCAAACAAAATTCCCTGTATTAAAATCATGGGGTATGTCAGTGAATGACCAGTGAACGCAAGTGAGTGATGGCTAAAAAGGGAAGAATAAGTACAACATGTACTGTATTATTCACTTTTTGTTATGTTATCTTATGACACATATTGGGTTAGGTCATGAATCCAGTTAACATTTGATATACAATCTATCTGAAGCAGATGATATCTCTAAAAAGAAATTGTTAAAAGAAAAGGCATTTATTTATCAGTTTCCTTCACCAAAAATGCTATTATGCTAAAGCCAGGATTATCACCCCTTGTCAAAAAAAATGAAAAATCATATGCAAATATAATAACAGATTTTTTTTTTTTCCTTCTTGGATTATAAGGTGTTACCTAATTTATGATTAAATGGCACTGTATGTTCCAGTAATGCATGTCTAATGTTCTGTATACACGATCGGAATTTCCAATGGGATAAAATTCGATGGAATTTTCCGTCGGAATTGCGTTCAAGCTGTCTTGTATACACACTGTCAGACCAAATTCCGACCGTCCAAAATGCAGTGATGTAAAACACTACGACGAGTGGAGAAAAAATTAAGTTCAATGCTTCCGAGCATGCATCGACTGAGCATGAGTGTTTTTTTCTCTGTCGGAGTTCCACACAGACGATCTATTTCTAAACTCTGGCGGAAAAAAAGTCAGATGGGGCCAACACACGGATGGAATATCCGATGAAAAATTCCATCTGACTTTTTTGATCAGAATTTTCGATCATGTGTACAAGGTATTATTTAAAGCATTTCCCCAGTGTTTAGGTAGACTTGTGTTGTGTACATTATTTGCCTCCTATAGTCTATAAAACACTATAAAGCTTTGCTTTCATTTTTAGTATTCATATAGAGCTTAACTGTATTCTCTGCAATGATCTTTCTAAAATGCTGTGTGAAAAATTATGCACCTGTTTGGGAAAATTGTTGCTGATGCAGAAATGATTTTATTGTATTAGGATAAAAATATGAGGATTTCTGCAGTTTGTTCCTTGCTTAGTGTAGCTGACTTCTGTATTTAAAAATGTGCTTGTACCCTCCACAGGGATAAGGGAATGGACAAAAAATTATGCATGCGGAAATATAAATGTGTTATCATCCCCAAATGACTATGGTTTTATACAGGATGTACTTTTTCTGAATACCCTAATGTCAAGTTCTATGAGACATATTAAAACTGTTAATACTGATCAGACAATACGCTGGGAGCCGCAATACATAAACATAATGTGCTACTTTTTATAGCTAGACACATTTAACTTGTGTGTATGTATTTTTCAATAGCTTAAACCTGACAGAAGTAATGTTATAAGAAACAAAGATAGTAGACAAATGCAATTTGAAGACAGGCCTAGAGCTCAAATGCTACCATCCCACAATACCATAAATAGTGTATACAACTGAAGGATTTTATTAAGAAACCACATTAAATATTTATTATAAACAGTCTTTAACCACTTCAATACTGGGCACTTTCACCCCTTTCCTTCCCATACCAAAATTTTTCTCCGAATTTTTTTTTCTCAGTTTCAGTTATAAAATTTAGCAAATAAGTAATTTATCTTCATAAATTTTGACCAAAAATTATGCTACTACATTTCTTTGGTAAAAACAACCCAAATCAGGGTTTATTTGGTATTGGCGGTGATGGAGGACAGACAGATGTTTTGTGCACTGTGACAGATGCGATGGGGACAGACAGATGTTTTGTGCACTGTGACAGTTGTGATGGGGACAGACAGATGTTTTGTGCACTGTGACAGATGTGATGGGGACAGATAGATGTTTTGTGCACTGTGACAGTGGTGATGGGGACAGACAGATGTTTTGTGCACTGGTACAGATCTGTTGTGCACAGATGTGATGGGGACAGACAGTTGTGATGGGGACATACAGATGTTTTGTGCACTCTGACAGATGTGATGGGACAGGCAGTTGTAATGGGGACAGACCAATGTCAGGGGGACCAACGGATGTTTTTTGCACTGTGACAGATGTGATGGGGACAGACAGATGTTATGGGGACAGACAGATGTTTTGTGCAGTGTGACAGATGTCATGGGGACAGACAGATGTTATGTGCACTGTGACAGATGTGATGGGGCCGCTCTGTAAGTTCACTTCACACCCACCTTAGATTTCTGGACTCAGGAGAGCAACTGTATTGACGGATTCTTGTGGAACTGTTTTGGGTTTTATATCCATCTTGCCTTTAGCTTATTGCCCTCATTAATTTTCTGGACTTCAGCGCATTTGGTGTTTTTGTATTCTTTTTACTTTTGCAAGTGATATTATTGTATACTGATGCCTTACTAATGACACTGGTTGGAAAGAAGTACACATCTAGGAGCATTTAGCCCTTTCATGACTAAGCCTATTTCTGACATTTGGGCCCGGATTCACGTAGAATCGCTTATCTTTGTGCGGGCGTAATGTATCCTATTTATGTTATGCCTCCGCAACTTTTACAGGCAAGTGCCGTATTCTCAAACCAAAGTTGCGGCGGCGTAGCGTAAATAGGCCGGCGTAAGCCCGCCTAATTCAAATGTGGTAGATGTGGGTGTGTGTTATGTAAATTTTATGTGACCCCACGTAAATGACGCTTTTTACGAACGGCGCATGCGCCGTCCATGAAAGTATCCCAGTGCGCATGCTCCAAATTAACCCGCAAGAAGCCAATGCTTTCGACGTGAACGTAAATGACGCCCAGCCATATTTGCCAATTAGAGCTTCAGGCTCTATTTATATGCTTAAAAAAAACATTGAACCACTGTTTTGGAGTGGCACCTCAGGGTAAAGAAACTTGAGGAAATGGAGCAACTCATCCACCGTGCCAAGGACACTCATGCAAAGTTTATACAAACCTGGGCCTGTTGGATTCACTACAGAGAGTCCTTGGACCCCACGGATCCCGCGGCCCTGCCTGATGTACCCCACTGACTTGGTAGTCGGCCTCCAACTTGGTTGTCTATCTTGTGATCGCGCTCATCCTCCTCCTCTGGCCCCTTACCTATCTATATTCCTTCACCCCCCCTTTTTTTTTTTTCCCTTCCTCCTCGCTCCGGATATGAACCATGTATTACTAAGGATTTTATAGCCTTCCTCAGGGACTCCCGCCACTCACAGACAGCTCCCCATTGGGGTGGGCGGATAGAGGGGAGATCCGTTTACGGTTCTCGGCAACGTCAGCCGTTCTTACTCCCGAGGCGGTGTTATATACAAACCGTGGCCTCCTAGTAATGCCATGACACCGCATTTTCCCTGTCGATGTACTTACGCTGTTTTGATGGTTAACTTTCTTACTTAGTGGTAATGCTTCAAGTTTGAAATGTTATGTGTTATGTGTTTTGACTGTGATTACTCCTGTACCGTCTTACGCATGCTACTGGTTGCAAACAGTCCTGACACGTACTGTGAATTTTTGTTTGCTGAATAATCAATAAAATTGTTTACAAAAAAAAAAAAAAAACATTGAAATCCATGCGTCTGGTGCCCTGCATGAAGATAAGGGGCCGGGTGCATGGATTAAGCTCTGCGCCCCTTATGAGCGTCCACCACTGATCCATGTTAATCTACATCTTCCATGCTTATATTTATAAGCAAACACCAGTAAGTATATTTTGTTACGGAGAGAACCAAATTAATCTAAGATGATAAGGGCAAATTGAGATCAATAAAATAACTGATGCTTTTTTCCTAAATCCTTTGCACCATATGTCTTATTAATGTTGCCTTAGAGGTTTTAAGAATACATTTTTGTTAAAATATCTAGATTTTCTATTTCAGCCATTTCCTGGCCAGAATCACTTAACATCTTCTAGGAAGAGAAATTAATCACTTATCCCATTAAATTCTATGGACAAGATTAATCACCTGATGTTTATACTAAGTGCACAATGATTTCATAGCCACAACGGGCAATTTAAACACTGCAGCTATGTTTAATTGGCAGTGTAAAAAGGGCAGTATTTGCTTATCTTAACTTAACATCTAAATGTTTCTTTTGAGAAGTGTTACACAAAAATATTCCATTTACTGTTTAATGCGGTAAATCACTGATGTGTGACGGCACTTTTTTACATTGTGGTTATTTACTAATGCCCCGTACACATGAACCGAATATCGTACGACAGATCGTACAATTTTTTTGCTTAATAGTCGCAAGTAGAAATTAAACAGTACCACGAAAATTCTTGTACGACAGAAAAAAAAATCGCAAGTGATGTCATGTGTTGTAATGTATTTGTATTATATTTTCGGACGACAACTGTAATGACTGGATGAAAATTGTACGATCTGGTATCGTACGAGGAAAATTTTCCGATAAAATAATATCGGATGAACTAGCATGATCGGCTCTCGAAAGCTCTGTACTAACGATCCGATTATCGTACTATTCTTCCTTGGGCGACATTTTTTGTACGATATTCGGATCGTGTGTACGGGCCATTAATGAGTAAACATTTCACTTAGCCAAGTGAATATGTTTACTATAAATGCTCAATAATATGTAGAATTAAAAAATAGGAATTTCATTGGCACATGTTTTAATGATTAAAGTATATACAACATCACTGAGCTAATCAAAATATGTGGATGGTAATGTAGTGCTACATGTGAGCCAAAAAGCAATGGCTGTATACACCTAATGGGGTGTGACCATATTTTGTGACACAAAGGATGTAATGGCAAAAATTGCACCACAACAAAATGTGAAATTCAAATCAATAAAGTGAACAATATAAACAAAAATGTAATGTAGTGTCCATAAACAATAAAACAATGAAGATGTCATGAGATGGTGAGAAACTTCCATACATAAATCTTCAAATATGAGGTGGAATACATATGCGCTTACCGCAACCGTTGGACCCAAATGTCGTACGACAGTGGATCGATCAAGCTTGGAATGTCCCACAGAGATGTCACCGGAAGTCCAGAAGAAAATGGAGTCTACCTCCTAGGCAGTCAGATGTCGTCAACCCAGGAAAGGGCAGGAAGACCAGATGTTCATCAGCCACCGACTACTCCAATACTGAAGATCCTAGTAAACTTTGGGTATGGCAATCATAAAAGATCCTCCAAGCATCCAAACATGATCTGGTTCAGGTAAGTGAGAACCCTGGCATGGGTATTAGAAACCAACAGGAGAGGGCTCAAAAAAACCTTATCTTCCACAAATTCATGTAAAGAGAAGAAAGAAATGGGGGCTCCAATGGTGTAGGTCACAAAGAGGTTTTAATGAAAAAAACAATATACATAATAAAATATAAAAAAAGGTGATCACAATTCATAAGTAGTAAAAGCAATATGGGGAGCAAAATGCATGGCCCGATACGTTTCGATCCTTTCTAAAGTGCGGATGCGCTGATTAAATCGGCACATTCGTACATTGTAAATATCTCCTAAACCGTACAGGTTTAGGAGATATTTCCAGCACCTACAGGTAAGCCTTAATATAGGCTTACCTGTAGTTAAAAGTGGTTGTACTGAGTTTACAACCACTTTAAAACAAGCTATTTATACTAAAAGCTATATTAAACCCAAAACCCAAAATGTAATAAATTGCGGCTTACCAATCATTAGATGTGTTGGCTGCTTTAGTTTTCTTATTTTTTTTTAGCTTTTTTACCTCTGTTTTCACCTGATCATCAGGCCAGTATTTTAGGGTGCCCCCACTCTGGATGACGGGGCAACAGAGACACCTTTGAACAGCAGCATTGGCAGAGGGAGGGGAGTGTCAAATGCACTTGTAGATTTAGATACCCTAACACATTGAAGCTAAACTCCAGCTACCACTTTATAAGTGGGTACAGCAACAGTTTTGTGCCTTTTGGGATAAAGTTTTCCATAAATAAATAAATAAAAACTGAACATTGTACACCTGTCAGTGTTAAATACTTTGTCTCAACCCTCAAACTGCTACATCTGCAGGACAGCTTGTTTGGTTGAAAATTGTTAGACTAAGACCCCTTTCACACAGGTGGTTCACCTGTTTCATCAGTTCAGTCATGTTTTTTAAAGTTTTTAATCAGTTTACATCAGTTTTTACAACTTGTTTGTATACATCCACTAGCTGAAGTCCTTAATCAGGAGGGCCTTGGCGCAGAGCGGCCAGATATTTGCATGAATTAGTGAAAATACAGCTGTACAAAGAGCGCACGCCCTGCGCTCTTCAGGTAAATTTACATTTAACGGAAAGCAAGCAGCAATCAGGAGCTATTCAATCACGTGACAGTCGTGACTGCCAATCATGGCGGTCACATGATCCAAAAAAAAACGCCTCCTGGCATCATAAACCCCTTAAAGGGCATGGAGGCTCTAGCTCCAAGGGGTTAACGTAACTGAAAATCTAACCTCTAAAATAAGCCATTTAAGTTCCAACAAAAATCAAGCTTTATACCGATATATGTTTCTTTTATTTGGTTAGTTGTCTTGATCATTAAAAATGTTTTAACTCATATAAAAGTCAATTCAGATTAAAACAAGGCAGTAGTTGGAATGATATCTGTTGTCTAGGTTGTGCAGCTAAATTATAGAAACCCCTTATGTTGGTGGTAGTTTCTTAACATTTCATCTTTGAATACTTGACTGTCCTTTTAGATTTAGTGTCTGAGTATAAATATATTACTTCTGGTACTCTGTGGATCACCAGTAGATCTGGGCAGATAAATTAAACCCACTGAATAAGCCACTGTCCTTGAAGTAAAATGTAGCACATAGATCATGGAACTGTTCTTCCATCAGAAGATAGTCACACAGGTGATTCTCTTCTTGAGTCCTTTGAAATCGTCTAACTGAATGAAATATTATGTAGAATTCCGTAGCCTTTTCAAATTCAACTTATACTGGTTAGTGAAACCCAGACCATGGCCTATTTTTGTTCTATATGTTTAAGTTCTATAAAAGAGAAGAAATCTAATACTGATGTAACTTTTCTTTTTCCCATAGTCTATTCTATTTTGAAAGGAAATCTATCACAAAGCACAAAAGCTATGGATGCAAGGATGCCCTGACTCATTTTATCCATGCTAGTTAGGAAGTGAACCAATCCACTGGTCTATAAATGCTAGGTGGCATGTATGTCAGAAAAATGCTTTCTTCTCTAAGAACCTATAAAGTTAAGAGTATTACCTCTTATTAGTGTCTTTAAATAAAAGCCATCCAACCGCTAGGTAGAATATAAATCCAGTTGACCATTCTCTAAAGTATGTGCTTTAAATGTTGTAAAAATAAATGTTTGCACAATTCTCAATAGAGTACTTAAGCCCCGTATACACAATCAGACCTTTGTCCGACCAAAATCACATTGGAATTCTGACGGAATTCCATTGGAGTAAAAGAGAACATGTTCTCTATCTAAACTCCGATGGAATTATTCCGTTGGGGCATACACACGGTTGGAATTTCCGATGGAATGATTGGATGGTGGAGACCTGCAGAGGTTTACCTCGCTCACTGAGCTCTACTGTACATTAATACTGTATGGAAATCAATTATATATAACATTTTATAAAAACATAATAGAAAAAAACATTTATTGCATTCCTTCATTTAAAAAACAATTGCCGTATATAATAATGCATTTTAGGAAACAAAATGCAGATGAAGTTTACTGAGTGTACTGCGCTTGGTATATGTCGGCGCAGTATTCAAAACTCGGTGCGGGAAAGCGGGTATCGGCGTATACCGCGCACCCACGATTTTGCCCTGATTTTCAGGGCATAAAAGTGTGCGGTATACGCCGATAAATACGGTAAGTGAAGGAGGATTGCACTAAGGTAAAGGAAGCTATTTAGGAAAAAAATTGTACCTTTACAACCCCTTTAATGGCAAATTGAAGGACTACAGTGCTTTAGCTGATGCTTGAGTCAAATGGAAACCAATATTATTGACTGTCTTGTGGATTTACGTAGAAGTGGGTATGGGCTACTGTATGAAACCTCAGGATATAGAACCAGCATAACTGTTATCTTTTCTTTCCAATATGTGACAGGAATCACTTTGGGTGGGGGGCTTGTGGAACCCAGCTTATCTTGGAGAGCACTGGAATCTCCTTGCCCCTCCTATGTGTAAGTCATGTATGTCTATTAGGGACACAGGGTGACCGAGGACCCCAGTCTGATCTGCACTAATCAGACTCACTGTGTAACCACAATGGAATATTGTATATACTGTATGTGTATATATATATATATATATATATATATATATATATATATATATATACATATAGTATATTGTCTCATATACTGTCGTAGACTCTTTCCTAGATCGTTTGAGGTGTGTCTGTATCCCATTGTTCTATTGTGCCTGTGTGCCTTGGGAGAAAAGTATTATGGGATGTATATGTGTATGTGGATTAGCTGTGAGGAGGGAGGGGGGATTTCCTCCAACAGCTCTCCCTGTTGACACTCTACTGATGAAAAGTTTCAATACACCTGTGTGTCTCTTGTTGCCCGCCCTGTGTCATTATGCAAAGGAGGGGGGATTGTCCCCTGAGTGTATATCTATGTGTGCCTCTCTTCAAATAAACAGTTCATGTTCCCGCTTTGCATCCAGTTCTGCCTAGTTCTTGGTTGTAATATGCAGAGTGTGGGACGTTCCGTTACACCGACATGTCAAAAGTCCGGCCCGCGGGCCAATTGCGGCCTGCATTCTGGTTTAATGTGGCCCCCTTAGTAATTTGGATATACATATCTTTTGTGGCCCCCAGCGCTGCCTCGGAGGGGACAGGGAGGGGGTGGGACGAGTGCCGTCAGATTACATACAGGAGAATCTCCTGTTTACTTGGCAGCATCTGTAATTGGAAGTCCTGTCTCCTGGGCTGCCATTGGATGACTGTTCGGTCTATCATAGGAGGCAGGACATTGTATTAAAGAGGCCACCATTTAAACAGGAGATTCTCCTGTATGTAATCTTTCGGCGGTCGTCGCGCCACCCTGCCTGTCCCCTCTGAGGCTGCAGATGGGCATCAATCAGGCTGCACTGATGGCAATGGGGAGGATGCATTCATGGCAATGGTGAGGCTGCATTCATGGCAATGGTGAGGCTGCAGATGGGCACTGATTTGTATTTTGCTTCACAGTTCTTTATTTAAAATGTAGTTTTTTTCCTGAAACCTCCCTCTTTAAGTGAAGGTGCGTGTTATACGCTGATAAATATGGTATATCCAAATAACACACCCAAGCTTATCTCTTCACCACACACAGCCACAAAGGCAGGGGAATTCTTGTTGGGCAGTGTATTTGTGCTTGGACGAACACACTTAGGCCTCGTACACACGGCCGAGGAACTCGACGTGCCAAACACATCGAGTTCCTCGGCCAGTTCAGCACTGAAGCCGCCGAGGAGCTCGGTGGGGCGAGAGCTCCCATAGAACAACGAGGAAATAGAGAACATGTTCTCTATTTCCTCGCCGAGGTCCTCGTTGGCTTCCTCGGCTGAAAGTGTACACACGGCCGGGTTTCTCGGCAGAATTCAGCCAGAAACTCGGTCGGAAGCTGAATTCTCCCGAGGAAACTGGTCGTGTGTACGGGGCCTCAGACTGCATTTTAATGGTTCAAAGAATGTCAGGCAAAATGGTCGCCCTCATGCATGTTCACTTCATCAAGTCTGGCCCTCTTTGAAAAAAGTTTTTGGACACCCCTGCGTTACACAATATATCTACTTGAAAAAAATATAAAAATGGTGCTATTTAATTATTTTATAACAGCTCTTTAACATTTTAACCTAACAGCATTTAAACCTAAAAATAAAAAGTTTAAAATGTATATTTTAAAAGAAAGTAAAAACGTATGCTTTGCTTTGCTTTGCATATCTAATTATTGAAAATAATTCAGTAGATCAATAATAATATATGATCAGGTAAAACTAAGGCAAGTGAGGAAAACAACACATTTTCAAAGCTACAGTAATAAGGTTCCCCTATTTAGGTCAAATCCACAAGATGAATAGAAAGTTTTGGAGTCAGACTGGCTTAGTAAATACCAATTTTCATACTGAATCTTGAAGATAGTATTTCTCTCAGATTTTCCTTGTAAAGATTATAGCTTGACTATTATTGGTGTGAGCTGAATGGGCTATCTTCAAGGCACTCAATGAAATCTAATACCAACTGTCACCTAAACAGATTGAGGACCCAGCCTAGGTACTCTAAATATTCCACTGTGCTGTGCACATTGTGGCCCAAGCGTGCAGCGGACAGATCTATGATCAGCAGATCGTCCAGATAGGCTGTTACTGCTATGCCTCTTGCCCTTAACCTTGCCAGGGCCGGGGCCAGTATTTTTTTGAACACTCGAGGTGCTGTAGTCAGCCCGAAAGGAAGGGCCACATACTGAAAGTTGCGCTGATCCACCACAAACCTTAGAAACCTTTGGTGAGCGGGGAATATTGGCACATGTAGATATGCATCTCTGATGTCTATTGATGCCAGGAATTCTCCTCCCTGAAGGGTGGAAACAACTGAACGGCAGACTCTATGCGAAAGGAGTGAACGTTCAGAAACTGATTCAGGCTTTTCAGATCTAGGATAGGTCTGACATCCCCATTTGGTTTTGGAACCATGAAAAGGTTTCAATAAAACCCTGATCGCTGATCCTCTGGGGCTAACTCCATGATTACCCCTTGGGACAACAGGTGTTCCAAGGCCAACAGTAAAGACCTTCTTTTTCCTGGATCTTTGGCAACTCTTGACCTCAGAAAATGGGGTGGCGGAAGTTCTCTGAATTCAAGCTTGTAGCCTGACGACACTGTGGAGATGACCCACTTGTCCTGAACTTCGTTCCACCAGGGGTTTGCATATTGCAGCAGCCTTCCCCTCACTCGGCCGAGTGGGGGCATCCCTTCATAGGGAAGTTTTGGGTTTCTGCTTAGACTTTGAACACATAGGCCCAGATTCACAAAAGAGATACGATGGCGTATCTCCTGATACGCCGTCGTATCTCTGTTTTAGGGTCTTCCTAACTATGCGACTGATTCATAGAATCAGTTACGCATAGTTAGCCCTAAGATCCGACAGGTGTAATTGTTTTACACTGTCGGATCTTAGGATGCAATACCGCGGCCGCCGCTGGGGGGAGTTTGCGTCGTAAACCAGCGTCGGGTATGCAAATTAGTAGTTACGGTGATCCACAACGGTTTTTCGCGTTCGCTACGTCGCTGCTAGTCTAGTTTCCCGTCGCAAAGTTAGTCGTCTTTTTTTTCCGGTGCCCTAACTTTACACAGCACACGTATGTGCTGTATAAAGTATGGCCGTCGTTCCCGCGTCAAAATTTAAAAATGTTTCCTTCTTGCATAAGACGTCCGGGAATACGGAAGTACGCTACGCATGTCGCCGTTCGAAAAAATGACATCACTTCGCGCAAAGCACGGCAGGAAATTCAAAAGGGAGCATGCGCAGTAGGTCCAGCGCGGGAGCGTGCCTAATTTAAATGGCACACGCCCCTTTGAATTACGCGGGCTTACGCCGGAGGCCGCCGGCGTAAGTTTTCACGCAAGTGCTTGGTGAATCAGGCACTTGCAATGAAAACTTGCGGCGGTGTAACGTATCTAGGATACGTTACGCCACGCGATTCTACGAGAATTTGGCCCCAAGTCCTTTTCTGGCTCTGGGCCTTTCGCCACTGCCTGGAGAATGAGGTTCCAGGGGCTGGAGAAAGAGAACGCTTAAATGAATGATGTTTACTCTTCTTTTTAACCGGCAATAGTAGACTTGCCCCTGGTCTTTTGGATGTATTTATCCAAGTCATCCCCAAACAGGCATCCTCCCCCAAAGGGAAAAGCTGCCGAGTATTTTTTGCAAGAAACCTCGGCCTCCGAATGTTTTAACCAAAGGGACCTACGTATGTGTACCTGCAGGAGATTCAAGCGGGATGCTTGCTGAACAGAGTCCATAATCGCATCAATCACAAAAAGGCCTTAGGAAGGTCTTCATAAACCTCAATCTCCTCTCTAGGGAGGAGGTTAAACATCTGCTTCATTTGTTCCTTGAGGAACTACATACACCGATAGCTGCAACTGCAGGTTGTACTACAGCCCCAGCCATGGAGGAGGAGGCTTTCAATAGGGACTTTTTATCAGCTTTTTATCAGTTGAATCCTTAAAACGCTGACCATTGTCTATAGGACAGGTCAGACTTTTGTTTGCACAATAAATAGCTGCATCAATA
The DNA here is from genome assembly GCF_905171775.1 of Rana temporaria. Lineage (NCBI taxonomy): Eukaryota > Metazoa > Chordata > Amphibia > Anura > Ranidae > Rana > Rana temporaria. Next base: position 204,287,968 of record NC_053493.1, read on the forward strand.
GCAGGTACCCCCCATTTCTTCGATTATATGTATATTTTAAGGGGTGGTGGCGCTGTCTATGAGCTAAACCAATTTAATTCAATCCAGTGGTAAATGGTTACCCTAAAGTACCTGTGTTGGTTTGTGTAGTGATGTAAGTGCAATACCCAGTGTCGTGTACCTCTGATAGGTGCGCTCATGTGTGAAGAGCCTCCTTATGGTTCCCAAGAGGTGATCCCTATTGTTGAACCTCAGATTTCCTGAGTTGTGGTATTATTATAATATCAATCATTAATTGTGTCCTGTGCATGAAGACGTATAAGCTAGTGCAAAAATGTATATAAAAAAATGAAGGGGGACAATTTGTGGGTTTTAACCCTGTGACATTCTATAGCATAGGTGTCAAACACAAGGCCCGCGGGCCGAAACCGGCCCTCAGTCCATTTAATGTGGCCCTCACACCACTCCTGCAGCTGCAGGAGAACTCCAGCCCTCCTCTGGTCCTTATCCAGACCCCTACTTTCTGCTTTCAAGCAATGTATCCAGCAGCAGCACAAGGAAAGTGGGGTGCACTGTGATGTAAGAGAGAGTGGGACTCAACTTCTGATGGTGGGGTGGCTCTTGACATCTAATGTAAAGGGGAGGGGATGCGCTGGACATTTAATCTTACAGATACAACCGGCCCTTCTGAGGGCAATCATAATGCTGATGCAGCCCACAATGAAATTGAGTTTGACACCCCTGTTCTATAGTGACCTAGTTGCCTGGGAGCTAAAGATTAATAAAGTGGTGCTCATAATATTTTGCAAAACAAATCTTGCCACAATGGATAAAAGAAAAGGAATTGCTGTCCCTCCAGGAGAATGCAATACAGAGTGCAATTGCAGTTCAGAGCAACATTTCAACAAATAAACCAGTTAACCAATCATCAGTGTGATTATGATTAATCCTATTTGCTGGAAACTGATGTAAACTCCTGCAGGTGTATATTAGTATGTGTAGGTTGCATATATTGTCCCTCTACATAAAAATGGGAAAATATTTGGACCAGATCTTAAAAACACCAATCCTCAATTAGTATCTGATAAGCAGGTGAGATATATTCCTGGGCTGTGATCTTCAGCGAAAATAGTTTCTGTGCTCCCCCCGTGTGATCCCCACTCACCAGATGGTTGTCCCCCTAGAGGTTGTGTTGCGCTCTGAGGTTGTGGGGAGTAAACAACGATGTGCCTCAATTATGCTGCTACTTGCCGTTAATCGAAATCCGCCGAGAGGTTAATTCTGGAGTGGAAATCAGGGCCACTTGTGATTATTCAAAGATAAAATGAAAAAATCTGCATGGTGTAAAATCAGTGTTTTATTAAAATTATGAAGCTTGCTTGCAAGCAAGTTTAATAACAAAGTGCCGGTTAAAAAACAACACCAGATGGTGTGCTCTGCTAGGGGATCGATTGTTCTGCTTGCTTGCGTTCCACAGATACTCTCCCCTTACCCGGGATTCGATGTGTGACGTTGCTGGGTCACTTGACGTATTTCGTCCAATGACTTTTTCAAAGGTGATAGCAACCTCCTGCGTCTCACGTCTTTTAAGCTGAGCGGCATTCAGATTCCTCCTATGTGGGCGTGTTAATACAGCCCTACTATAGGACTATGCCTGATTGTATCGATTAGCTTAATCCTCCCCTTTACTCCTTAAAATGCTGGCATGTATAAAAAGTATAAGAAACGATAGGTATAAACCAAATGATAATCTCTGGTATGCCAATGTCCGTGATGTTAACGTTATACATACCAGCTATACAAGAGGCAATAGATTGCGAATTGACCTTGTTTTATTTTCCCACCAATGTTGGGAGTTACAGGGTCCTAGATGCCACTGTGTATTACAAATCGGATATTACCTTGTAAAACAACGAATCATTCCTATAAAATTGTGGGCATCAATATTTAGTAGTCGGTAGATTAGTACCAGGGGATGTTATACAATGAGTAAGATTAATTAAATATAAAAGAATATCTATTTGTAACCAGTAAAGCTGGTAAATTGGCTTAGATAATATGTGAGAAATGATCAACTGTAAAATGATATGAACATTGCTTAGCTATGCGCTAGAAGAGAGGGTTTAGGTGCTAATTTCTCATACATATTTAAAACAATGTGAAGTACCATGGTTTTTACTTTTATTTTTATCCTGACAGACCTAAAGTCTCCAACCCTTTGGTATGTGTATTGTGCCATGTATGCTAGTGGGCAAACATTGTTCCTGTGATGGGTATAACGAGCGACGCATATAAGGGTAATGTTGATCTATAAAAATAACTGATAAATTCATGAGGGAAGTGAGACTAGACCCCCCCCTTTATACTAAAGGGTACCTGTGAGTAGTGCATATATGTGCCAGTACCTTATAAGCCCCTAAAACCATGGGGATAATAGTGACCCCTATGTGTATACATTTTATGTGTTGGTGAAAACTGTATAAGCCCTGCTGCTGGGGTAGTAGCAGTGACATGCATAATTAGTTAGTAGAGGAAACTTAGTTGGTGAAGTTGATACCCTTGTCTCCATACCAATACTATGTATGCATAAGATAATGTTGTGTCAGGTACATGGAACCAATCTATGATGGGGGCAATGGAACCTCATCCCCCATACTAGACTGGTCATAGTGGGAATAATGGGGATGGTACATATGTACCCCTGTGTAATAAATGCAATATATGGCTCCTTCCTCTTTTCTGCTTTCCTAATGCCTGGAGTTGCCTACTAAATTTAATGAGGCAGCCCCCTCTGGTTGATCGAAGCCTTCAATTGTTAATAATTTGAGATGAAGCAGTTTAGGTCTAAATATCCAGGTTGAGGCCCCCTGGCACTAGGGTCCCCAACCGATATTTCCATTGTGTTTCATTCTGGGACACCTGGATTTTGTTATTCCCTCCCCTCCAATGATCTTTATTAATATCCACTGCATAGAAGATCATTTCTGATGGATCTTTGTGATGAACTTCACTGAAATGTTTTGAAAGGCTATGGTTAGGGAACCCTTTACGTATATTTTTTATGTGCTCTCGTATCCTGACCTTTAGGGGTCTCGTGGTACGTCCCACATACTGGAGCTTGCACGGGCATTCCACCACATATGTGACATGCGTACTATTGCAGGTTATTAATTCCTTGATCTGGAATTCCTTATTTGAGGTGTATGATTTGAATTTTAGGCGTTGTCCCGGTTGTTTCTTGCTGGTCGTACATGGAAGACATCTCTGGCACCTATAGCACCCTTTAAGTTCTGGGCAAATTTCTACCATTTTAGGTGGATTGACCACATTGTGTATGGGGTGGTTCCTTAAAGTGGGAGCTCTGCGATTGATGAAAGTGGGCTTTGATGGTAAGATTTTGGCTAGCACTCTATCCTCCTTCAATATTGGCCAGTATTTCTTCAAGATTTTTTCAAGCTGTTGATGTTGTGTACTATAGTGAAACCTTCCTCCATAGGATAAAGGAGGGAAAACTGCTTAAGAGGAGAAAACAGTTTATCTGGGTGAACCCAGTCATCATACATCAGTTTATCCAGCAAGGGATGAACTGGAAAGGAGCATGCAGCCTGCAGGGATTTCCGAGATCCCAAAAAGGAAACAGAGGATATCGAAGCTTCAACAAGAGGCAATTTGTAAGTGGCACGCACCATCTCTGCATAATATTACACCTGCATTTTTAGAGACTAAGGCCCAGTACACACGAGAGGATCGATCCGCTGAAATTGATCCGCGGATCGGTTTCAGCGGATAGATCCGCTGGTGTGTACAATCCAGCGGATATTTATCCGCGGATATATTTCGGGCCGACCGATTTCCAGCGGATAAAAATTTCTTAGCATGCTAAGAAATCTATCCGCTGGAATCGGCTCCAACGGATCGATCCGGTGGTCTGTACAGACTCACCGGATCGATCCGTCCGAACCCATCCCTCGCATGCGTCATAATGATTCGACGCATGCGTGGATATCCTTATATGACAGCGTCGCGCACATCGCCGCGTCATCATCGCGGCGACGGCGCGACACGTCACCGCGGACGGAATTCCGCTGGGATTTTGATCTCCTGGTTAGTACAACCAGGAGATCAAAATCCGCCAGAGGATTTATCCGCGGATACGGTCCGGAGGACCGTTTCCGCGGATAAATCCTCTTGTGTGTACTAGGCATTAGAGGTAGCAGGAATCCTCTCATCCTCTGAGTCCTCAGACTGCACATGATCCTCATCTCCAGAGAGGGATTTTTCACTCTCAGAAGGCTCATCTGATGAGAGAGCCAGAGCAGATGAAGGGGATCTACCCCGTTTTCTGCTGTCTTTCAAGGAGGTTGCGATAATAGTAGCAATCCTTCCTTCTAAGCCATCCAAAGCAACTTTTAAAGCATCCTCAGTGACATATACAGGAGCTGCCATAGGAGAAGCTGCAGAACCAGACAGGGGCTCATCCTGTGAGGCTGCTATCACACTGACAGAGGGGGATAGTAAACTACAGGTAAGCTCAGAATCCTTAGCCGTAAGCAGGTATTTTCTGGTGCCTCTTTTACTAGCCCTTGAACCTCTTCTTTGGTTACATAGTCCTTACTGCAAAGCAAAGGTACTATGCACAAAAAATGCAATCACTGTTGTGCTATAGTCTTACAATACACTTATATTAGCTCACTGCACAACCTGATGCCAAGTAGGAGTCATAGGTTTGCCTGGTTCAATCCACAGGGATGCTTACAGCCCACAGCTCTGTGTCCATGCTGCTTTACAGAAGGCTTCTGGCATGCTGGACTTTAAAATCAGCCTCTTGGCGCCTACACACAGGTGTTCCGTGTCTGCGCATGGGCACTAGCAACCACGGCCCTCCCATTCTCCATCTCTCATTTAGACAGCTTAAAGCGTGCTCCCGGCATGCGCACGCGCGTGCCGCTGTCATGGCGGCGCCCAGAGCGATGAGGAGAAGGGGAGAGATTGCTGGGGGCATCATTGGGGGACCCCTGTATCCGTTTTGTGGCAGAGCCTGCAGCGGAGGAGGTGAGTTTAAACTGACCGACTTCACTGAGCTTGTTCCTGGATGGCTATGTAGGAATACACCAGGTATGCACTTACTCCCTCCAGTGATGAAAAGCAGGAAAGACATCCTACTCACAGAAGATAAATATAAAATAAATTATCCTCTTCTTACCTTATCCATGCCGCAAGAAAAGCTACTAAAAAGTAGTTCCAGCTTTCACCCATCACGGCGGGCAAGTTGTGCCAACCTTCAGGTTTATCAAGGGTTTCATTAGAGAAACCTCATACCTGAACCTGTAGAAGCCACCCACCGCTGACTAAGTCCGTTCTGGACATAACGTACCATACCGTAAAGTACGTATGGGGGAGGAGTTACCATTCGTGACGTCACCTGCGCCTTTCTGTCTCCACTTGCGGTTTATGTACCGCTGTCTACCGCTATACCAGCGTTTTTTATATTGCTGTTTATATGCAGCTTTTACCTGGTGAATTAGCCTGTATACTTTTTTACCTTTATTTGGCTTTTTATCGACTTGTATCCTGCCTTGGAATAAAAATCAGTCTACACTGAGAGTGTCTTCATGTTTTTTCCTCCATTTGGACCCTTCCATCAACTGACTCTTGACTGCCACCTTGTGGACTGCATCATCATCACCATACCCCCCTGAGTGTGGGAACAAGCGTGTTTGACCTATTGTTTATTCAATGGTCCACCTTATTTGGTAAGAGTGTTCATTTCTACTGGTGGAGAATCTGTCACATTGAGAGTATCGTTTGAAGATTTCCAGTGTCACGGGGTGTTTACCATTGTGATTACTCATCTTACGGACTTTATTATATATATTACTGCGCTGCACCTTCATACTTTTATTTACATTCACTTGAGGTCTTGTGATTTACCTTTTGGTGTCCAGCTTGCATAGTTTAAATTGCTTTTTGTGTGCGCTGATTGCCTTTTATACCATTTCTGTAGAAGACTCTGCCAGAAACTTTTCGTGCCACAGTTGCATTAGTACAAAGTCTGGATCCCAGAGCCCAGAAAAGCACCTTGAGGCGGTTTAGTTCGCATTTGTAGCGCTATACAAGTTACTCACACAGACCTCCACAGAGAGACATTACACGCAAACCTTGTTTCTTCATTACACAAGGCCCGGTTACCACACATCTTATGCTTTTGATATCGGCCTGAGGTATGGATCCTGTTATAGCTCCTAGTCCTCCGCAGACAGGCCATCAAAAGAGCACTTTTCTTCTTAGCACATGTTGAACGTGACCAACCACCTTAAACACTGGCAAAAAAACAGAGGTACTCTCTATTTGGGAGGGGTTATATAGGGGAGGAACTACATTTTATTGGGTTTGCCAGTGTCCAATCACCTGTGGTGACTACATAACCCATTAAGTAATTAAGGCTCTGTGTCCCGTGATGTATAAGAAAGAAAATACAATAGCTTTGAAAATGAAGTGCTAGTTATCATTTAGGCCAACATAAATGACAAGGACTTATGCCTAGTACACACAACCCGTTTTTCCGACAGTCAAAAGACAGCCGGGAAAACCGGGAACCGGTTCAGTCCCTTTTCCCCTGTACACACGGCCGGTTTTCCCGACAGGAGAACTGCCAGGAGAACTTTGGTCGGGAAAACCGTCCGTGTGTATGCCCCCTTGCAGTGTTTCCCATAGGAAAACATGGCAGTTTTCCCGATGGGAAAAACAATCGTGTGTACTAGGCATCAGAGTATTGTGCAAGCAAATTAATTGCATCTCTGTCCTAGCTGCAAAAATATATAATTCATTCCTTTTTACTCCTTAGGCCCCGTACACAAGGGAGGATTTATCCGCGGATACGGTCCAGCGGACCGTTTCCACGGATAAATCCTCTCGAGGATTTGCACGGATTTTGATGCGATGGAGTATACTCACCATCGAATCTAAATCCGCGCCGAAATCCTCTGGCGATGACGTGTCGCGCCGTCGCCGCGATGATGACGCGGCGACGTGCGCGACGCAGTCATATAAGGAATTCCACGCATGCGTCGAATCATTACGACGCGTGCGGGGGATCCCTTTGGACGGATTGATCCGGTGAGTCTGTACAGACCACCGGATCAATCCGTTGGGATGGATTCCAGCGGATAGATTTGAAGACATGTCTTCAAATATTTATCTGCTGGAAATCCATCGCATGGGAGAAAAATCCGCGGAAACAGATCCGCTGGATTGTACACACCATAGAATCTATCCGCTGAAACCCATTCGCTGGGATTTTTCAGCGGATGGATTCTATCGTGTGTATGGGGCCTAACACTCTTTCCAGTAGAGCAGTCTTTAGGGAGGGAATGTATGCACAACAGACACATACATACTCCACTAATACTAGAAATATATTCATTTTAATGACAGCTTATACACATTTATGTTTGTCTTAGTTTATCATAATTTTGCATAATGGTTTAGAATAGAGAAAATATCTCTTGTGGAATCAATGTGTTATTCTCTTGTCTGCGTGTGTTAAAGATCAATTTGAATTAGCTGTGTATGATAGTCCTTACATGGTGCTTCACAAAATGGCAGCAAATGATAGAGATTACAAAGATTGCATGTCAAAGCATTTTAATTGACATTAGGCTCTTTACTGGAGATTAATCTATTGTAACTCCCTTTGGAGTGCTAGATGAAATACAGTAATGTACCTGCAAAAATTACACAATTGATAACCAGCAATCTCATTAACGACATTGGTATAGTATAAAAAGCGTACATTAAAAGATTATTATAAAGCATATTTTCTGATTAGAGCTTTTGATGTCTGCATAGAAATGAGATATGCCTCATGGAGAGGGGGAAATAAGGATAAACAGCAGGCGTATTCATGTAAACACTCTGCTGTAGGCTTTTAACTTTGAAATCAAAATCAGCTGTGAAATAAAAATATAGAGGTTGCAAACAAATTCAGTTTTCGTTTTTTCTTAAGGGTTTCCCACGTAAGATGTAAACACCTTAGCTGTAAGAAGTATGTTATAGTTCCATACAATGATGATGATGACACATGGAAATCTCAGGCCCTATCTTGCCTCAAATATGTTTCCATTTGAATATCATTAATGTTTCTTCTACTTTTTTTCCATGCAGTCATAATTTGTCACAGCAGACATTTGAAGATTTTTTTAAAAAATATTTTAATATAAGACCTATAATTTTTTATAAAGCTTAAACATATAAAAAAAATTTGGATAAGATTTTCATTGGATTTTTCATTGGATTGGATTAATGGGGATATGTTAATAAAAATTAAGATTTAAATAAGAGTTTCTAATTCAATAAAATGCAACATATCTTAGTTATCTTTAATTTTCTTAATCCAATATTTCCATCATTTCTGTTTTAATGGTTTTTATTAATCATTTACATAGATCATTAAAGAACCGCCAGTAGAACAGCGAGCAGTCCTTGCTTGCTCCACGTGTATCGAAAAAAAAAATTATGTTGAACATGAAAACAAGCATCCAAGCATGGAAAAAGTACAACAATTCAACAATTGAATGCTAAGCTTAATACAGACAAATATGGACCAGACTCGCGGGTTAGGTCCTTTATTGCAGCCCCCCCTACATAGATTAGCTAGTTCAGGAGACAGGACAATGTCTAGTGTCAAGATATTGGAATAACACGGAATCTATCTGTACTCTTTGGTAGAGTCATTTTATCAGCCATCCCGTACGATGTGTGTATGTAGGATAACTTTGTCTCTTCGAGACATTCCAGCTAGAGAAACATCACAGCAAGATAGTCTGGGTAGCTTGATACCATGGTGGGTAAGATTCATTCAACAATTGTTTAACCTAACTGCCCCCTATAGGGGAACCTATGATCAACAATATTCCTGGAGAAGTCTAGGTTAACCAAAAAAAGGGGGAAACTGAAAAATCGTGGAGGCATGGTGCCGGAGGTAAGCATGAAATAAAGCTATGGTAGAGCCCAGGTTTACACTGGGCTGCGGGAATGAAGCCGTGCAATGAGTCAAATGCTTTGGGGTTATCTATAGATAGCAGCATCCCCTTTCGGTGTGGTACCCCATCCCACGATAAACGTAATAGGGATATGAGATCAATCGCCCTTCTGATCTGGTCAGCAGCCTGTCTGTGTGGCAGAAAACTCACCTGCTCATGATGAATGTAGTTAGCCAAAAACATCAACATCCTGTTTGTCAAGATTTTTGTGAATAGCTTTAGATCCGTGTTGATTAAGGATATGGGTTGGTAATTTTCTACATCACTGTGATCCTTATGGGGCTTGGGAATAAGAGTTATAAAGGCTCTGTTGGAATCAGTGTCTATTGGACTGCCCTTCTGTATGTCCCTGAAAAGGCGTGTTAAGGAGGGGGCCAGCAAGGTGAAGAATTTTTTGTAATATAGGGTTGTAAACCCATCCGGGCCCGGCGCTTTGCCCTTTGGGGCCTGGTTTATAGCAGCCAGAACCTCTTCCACTCTGATATCTCTATCTCTATCTACATTTTTAACATGATTGGACAGATAGAAAGCACAGTACAGGAAGCAGAACCCCCTATCAAATTATTTTCTTTCCCTTCACACTTCACACTTTTTCAGCAGGAAAGGCAGTACAGGATTTCTGGGCATTTCAGTTTCCTCTTGCTTACCACAAAATTACAGAAGTGTACCATGGAGTGTTACAGTCATTTTTACAATGCCATGTTACTAATAACCAAAGATCAAGAAGCAGAGATATGAAGGAATTCGGCCATAGATCAAGAATCAGAAGGGAAAGATACATATACTCTACCTTTGAATTGTCTAGCATGTTCCTCTTGTAATGTAATAGTACATAGTAATCAAGTTTACTGGACTATAATGGTTTTATTAAATCTAAAACATTATATGAACAATATCTTCCTTAGACATAATAGCAGCCATTCAAAAAGTTTATGCAGACAATATTGCTCCTAAGAAAATATATTATTGCATTTCAGCTTGCACTACAAAAGGAAAAGCAAAATTTCTGGGAGTGTACATCTTAAAGCCTACACACGACCGCTTTTTTAAAAACGTGAAAAACGACGACGTGAAAAACGACGACGTGAAAAATGACGACGTGAAAAACAACGAGAAAAATTGGAGCATGTTCTAAATATATAATAGCCATTTTTTCACAACGAGAAAAATGCTCTGGAGCCTACACACGATCATTTTTAATGACCAATTTAAAAAAATTCTCGTCATGAAAAGCGTTCATGTGTATGTGGCATAATTATCTTAATGCTTGCTTTAATTTACTTACTTAAACTAACTGAACATTTTATAAATGCTGATTTTTTTTTTCAAAATATTTCATCCTTAGAAATCAATAAAATGTCACTAGACTTAGCCTAATTTGCAATTTACAGAAACTTACGGCTTGGTAATGCTCTATAACAATCGTCACTGGATTCAGAAACTTTCATTGTTACAATTAGCTTATAAGCAATGTTTGAGCTGGCATTTTTGCAAGACACAAATACAGACGTTAGTTAGGAGCATAATTCTATAGAATTTTGCTAATTAATTGGAAAATGCTTTATTCCCAGTAGCTGCAAATGGCATGAAGACCCACCCTGTGCTGGCTCTTGTAAAGAGATAGCAGCCAATTAAAACTGTATTAAAACTTGTTTTTATATATCCTCACTTCCATCCTTAAAGGAAACCTGTGTTGTCAGAAACCTGTACAATGCCACCGCTAACTACTGAGCATTCTAGTTGCCTAGCTGTCACTCTGATCTACCATCTTCATTTTTATCTGGGTCACTGGTCTACAGCCATGGCCAAAAGTTTTGAGAATGACACAAATACTAATTTTCACAAAGTCTGCTGCCTCAGTTTTTGAGATGGGAAATTGCATATACTCCAGAATGTTATGAAGAGTGATCAGACAAATTGAAATTAATTGCAAAGTTTCTCTTTGCCATGAAAATTAACTTAACCCCATAAAAAAATTCCACTGCATTTGTGAAGAAGGCTTCAGGGTGCCCAAAAAAGTCCAGCAAGCGCCAGGACTGTCTCCTAAAGAGGATTCAGCTGCGGGATCGGAGTGCCACCAGTGCAGAGCTTGCTCAGGAATGGCAGCAGGCAGGTGTGAGCGCATCTGCACGCACAGTGAGGCAAAGACTTTTGGAAGATGACCTGGTGTCAAGAAGGGCAGCAAAGAAGCCACTTCTCTCAAAAAAAAAACATCAGGGACAGATTGATCTTCTGCAGAAAATATGGTGAATGGACTGCTGAGGACTGGGGCAAAGTCATATTCTCCGATGAAGCCTCTTTCCGATTGTTTGGGGCATCAGAAAAAAGGCTTGTCCGGAGAAGAAAAGGTGAGCGCTACCATCAGTCCTGTGTCATGACAACAGTAAAGCATCCTGAGACCATTCATGTGTGGGGTTGCTTCTCATCCAAGGGAGTGGGCTCACTCACAATTTTGCCCAAAAACACAGCCATGAATAAAGAATGGTACCAAAACACCCTCCAACAGCAACTTCTTCCAACAATCCAACAACAGTTTGGTGAAGAACAATGCATTTTCCAGCACGACGGAGCACCGTGCCATAAGGCAAAAGTGATAACTAAGTGGCTCGGGGACCAAAACGTTGACATTTTGGGTCCATGGCCTGGAAACTCCCCAGATCTTAATCCCATTGAGAACTTGTGGTCAAACCTCAAGAGGCGGGTGGACAAACAAAAACCGACTAATTCTGACAAACTCCAAGAAGTGTTTCTATTTGTTTTTATTCAAAAGTTTTTAAAACATATACACAATTCACATTATATTACATTTACATTAAACATATACAAAAGTTCATGTTTAAGTACACTCAACCTTACATAAATATACATGGCAACAATAATAACAACACAGTCGATATGGGTCTATCCTACACCTTTTATTTTTCTCCTTCTCCTTTACCCTCCCACTTCTCTTATCCTTCCCCCTGGCTCCCTCAAAAAAAACAAAAAAAACACATCCCCCATCTTGTTGAATACTACGTGTTTATTTATCCCCTGGTTAATACTCTATTAACTCCTATATTTCTATTTATTTTTACGGGGGGACAAAATCCCCCTTTTTTCTTTTCTTTTAAAGTGTCGTTATGTGAATTTACCCTATATTTATTCCCTGTGACTAAAATCTATTTATTTTTGGGAGGGAGAAATTAATTAGCAATTTTCCCCTTCAAATCCACTCGTGCAAAAACCCAAACACACAGAGGAAAAAAAAAAAACCCTTCCCTAATTATATTGAGTGTTACATCAGTATTTAATTCTTTATTAAATCCCCGTGAAAAAAAAAGGGGGGGACCCATCTCCCTTGGGGGGGGGGGGGGGGTTTGGAGCTCACTGCATCTGAATTTTACCAAACTCTCAACAGTACCTACGTTCTGTCTACCCTGCTCATATAGTCTAGATAGAGCTGGGATTGTTTAAAATCCACCCAACCTCTCCAAATCCCTACTTCTTTCTGGTTAGGTTCCCAGTACTGGTACCTCCATATTTCTTGTCCTTTCTACTTCCCTTAACCATTCCTGTATTGACGGGGCCTGCTTTTCCTTCCATCTTTTCGGGATCAATATTTTTGCTATATTTAATAGAATTGGAGTAATTGATGTTTTATATTGTTTCCTGGGTATAGCTGTTACATGAAACAAACACTGCCAGGGGTCTAGGGTAATCTCTGTTTTACTGATCTCTTTAATTAATTCTATTATTTGCTTCCAGTATTGTTGGATCTTGGGGCATTGCCACCAAATATGGTCATGGGTTCCCACCTCCCCACACTCCCTCCAACATAACGGTGACACCTGGGGGTTTATCTTATGTAATTTTGCTGGAACATAGTACCACTTAACTAGTAATTTAAAATTAATTTATTTTATTCGGGTATTTATGGAATGATGTGGAATGTACAAAATCCACAACTTTATTTCTCATGATTTCTGGTAATATTTGATTTAATTCTCTTTCCCAGCTCCTCGTTGGGCACATAGCTCTGTCTTCTAATTGTGTTATCAAAAGCTTATAAATGGTAGAGATTCCGTATCCACCTATCCCCATTTGATCCACTAGTTTTTCCCATACATTAAATTCACCAACCCCCCAGAGTGGTTTTGGAAGGGTGCCTACAAAATGTTGTAGTTGTTTATATCTCCAGGCCTCCCAAGGGGTGGGCCCATATCTTTCACAAAGTTCATTTAATGAGCAAAGGGCATTCCCCTTAATAATTTATTGTCCTTCCCCGGAGTAAAATAGTTGTTTCCTGTTAAGGGCATTAAGGGACTATTTTGTTGTGCCTGTATATTTTTAATTAATTTATCCCATACGCTTAATGCTACTAAAGTAATTGGGGCCACTACTTCCATCAAACCTCTAAACTGCCTTGGGATCCAAATAATCTGTCCCAACGCTACCTTAGAGATTTTCTCCTCCAGATCCACCCATTTATTTATTTTTTTTGCTGAGGGGCATACGCCCAATCCATAACCCGCCATAGAATCGCTGCCTTATAGTATTTTTCAAAGTCGGGGAGAAATACACCTCCCTTTTCTTTAGTCCTAGTTAATATCCAAAAGGCAATACGATTACTTTTGTTATTCCATACAAATCTCTGTATTACTGATCTTAATGTTTTAAAAAAGGCCCCAGGGATATCTACTGGTAAACTTTGAAAGATATATAGAGTCTTTGGAAGGATCATCATTTTAACTACACTTATACGTCCGAACCATGATAGTCTATGGGCAGGGTATCCTTTGAGTTCACTTTTAATATTATTCAGCAAGGGTATATAGTTATCTTGATATAAATCTATATTTGATTTTGATAGTAGCACCCCCAGATACTGCAACCACTTTGTTTTCCACTTAAATGGGTATAATCTCTGGAGGTCCCCACTATGACTTGTTGGGACCGAGATATTCAATATTTCTGTCTTTTCCATATTCACTTTTAAGTTTGATACTAGGCCATATTTTTCCAATTCCTCCAAAGTTTTTGGGAGAGTTTGCATAGGATTTGTTAGGTACACCATAATGTCATCTGCAAAAGCAGATATTTTATGTTCTTGTCCCCCCACCTCTATACCTTGAATCTCTTGATTAGTTCTTATAGAGGTCAAGAAGGGTTCCAAAGACAGCACGAATAGCAAAGGGGACAATGGACAGCCCTGACGTGTCCCATTAAAGAGCCTAAAACTTTCCGAGAGGGTCCCATTAACTTGGATTTGCGCCGTTGGAGTGGAATAGAGAGCCCCTATCCATTTAATCATGCGAGGACCTAAACCATATTTATATAAAGTCTGTAGCATAAAATCCCAGTCTAGTCTATCAAAAGCCTTCTCGGCATCTATTGACAGAAACAAGGCTGGTCTTCTGCTTTCCTTTGTTCATGTATTAAGAGAACTGTTTTTAGAATATTATCTCGTGCCTCTCTACCCGGTACAAAGCCTGCTTGATCTTCCCCTATGAGTTCTGGCATAAAGAGCTTTAATCTCTCGGCCAGTATCCTCGCGTAAATTTTCATATCTTCGTTAATTAAGGATATTGGCCTAAAGCTAGAGCACATTGTAGGGTCTTTTCCATCTTTTGCCAAATGGGATATATATGCACCTAGGACCTCTCCCCGTATTTTCAGACCTTCCCCTATAGAGTTCATGTATAGGTGAAAATGCGGGCACAGAATATCAACTAATTTCCTATAGTATAAAGATGTATAGCCATCAGGGCCGGGACTTTTCCCCAATTTACTATTTTTAATGGCCTACTCTATTTCCTCTCTAGTGATGTCCTTATCTAGCCTCCTTGCATCATCCTCGGTTATCTCTGGCAATTTAATTTACCTTAAATATTTACTTATTTTATCTTTTCTATCTTGAATATCACCAGGGTCCTGTAAGTCATTTACTCTATATAATTGTTGGTAATATTCCATAAAAATGTTGTTGATATCTCTGGTAGAATGTTTCATTTCTCACAATCTGTTTTTTATCTTAGCTATATAATTTAGTTTCCTCCTGGGTTTAATCTGTCCTGCCAACATTTTCCCGGGTTTATTGCTCCATTTATACAGTTTTTTAGCCATTTTATTAAAAATGCGTTTAGTATCTAATTCTCAGGCCTTGTACTCACGAGCAGACATGTCCGATATAACCGGTCCGCGGACCGTTTTCATCGGACATGTCTGCCCGGGGATTTCTGTTCGATGGCTGTACACACCATTGAACAGAACTCTGCGCGTAAACAATACGCGGGGCGTGTCTGCGGTGTCGCCGCGTCGATGACGCGGTGTCGCCGCGACAATGACGCGGCGACGTGGGCGGGCCTGCCTTTTAAATGCTTCCACGCATGCGTCAAAGTCATTCGACGCATGCGAGGGATGGCGGGCGGCCGGACATGTACGGTAGGTCTGTACAGACGACCGTACATGTCGGGGGGACAGGTTTCCAGCGGACTGTTTTAAAGCAAGTCCAGGAAACCTGTCCGATCCGCCCGAAAATGGTCCGCTCGTGCCTACACATGGCCGCGGACCAGTTTCAGCAGACATGTTTGGTCGTGAGTACGGGGCCTAACATATCTCTCAGGGCTTCTCTTTTTTCCAACAGCTTAATCATTACCTCCTTATCATTTATTCTTTTGTGTTTCTGTTCTAAGTCGTGGATATCCTGTAATAATTGTTGTTTTTGAGCGGTCCAAATTTTTTTTCTCTTTGCTCCTTCTGCAATCAATCTTCCCCTCATAAAAACCTTGTGCGCTTCCCATAAAACAGTTGGTGCAATATTCTCTATGTTGTTTTCTACAAAAAAGAAATTCAACTCCTTTCCTAAATCCTCTGCTATACTCTGATTATCTAGAAGTGTTTCGTCCAGCCTCCAGGATCCTTGCCTTTCCGGTATATCTTCCAGCTCTAGGCTGATTACCACCGGTGCATGATCAGAGAGGGTGATCGACTTCACCTCTGCCTTCTTCAGTCCTTCTAACAATAAATGGTCTAGAAAAATATAATCTATTCTTGAGTAGGAAGAATGTACCTGGGAGTAGTATGTGAAATCCCTCCCCTTTGGGTACAGGACTCTCCATACATCCACCCGTTGCTGCTGATAGATGTTTACCCTCTGATCAGAGGGAAATGGGTTGGGTATCCAAACATAGATCGAACACAAAGTTTAAATCCCCCGCCATGATCACCCTTCCCTCCCTAAAGTTCTCTAGTTTTTTCAATACATTTTTTAGGAACAAACTAGGATAAACATTTGTGCAGTAGATGTTCACCAGTGTATATTCTTTATTAAACAGATATCCTTTTATAAACAAAAATCTCCCTTCAGGATCTGACTCCATTGCCTTTAGAGTAAATGGGGTATTCCTATCGAAACCTATGGCCACTTCTCTAGATCTCTTGTCTCTATATGACCTCCCGGTCGCCCGGCCCTCATCCCCACTACGGGAATGGTCCCGGTAGACCGGTAGGGCATAAGCCATCCCACCTTACCCTCCCAGAGAGAACATCCTTTACTCCCTCCCCCCCCTACTAGCAAGAAATTCTTATTTATTTATTTTTGTGTTTGGTGCTTAATAAGCAAGGCTCCTAAACTTTTACCCATGGCTGTTCTCTTAACTTCTTCCACTCTGGAGTTTTTTTTTCCCAATTTTCTATCTGTGGTACAGGTAAGTCCAATTTAGTGCAAAAGCTTTTCAGGTCCTCTGGAAATCGCAGTGTGGCCGAGATCCCCTGGTTATTTACCGTTAGACAAGCTGGGAAGCCCCATCTGTAAACAATTTTTTTCTCCTGTAGTAGTTTTACCAGGGGTTTCAACGCCCTCCTGCAAGCCAGAGTTTATTGTGATAATTCCGTAAGAACCAAAATCTCTGTGCCAATTTAGGGTCCAACATAGTGGTTTTTCATTGTTTTCTTTTGGTCTATTATTTGGGGTTTTCTATACCCATCCACAATATGGGGGACTTACAAGGGGGACAATGGGAGGAACTAATGACTCAAATAGAGCGGAATTACCAGGGAAAGGAACAATTGGATTCAGATTTGCTCTCCCTTTTCTTCAATCTAACTAAAATATTGGAGAAAAAATCAGCCTTACATTGGCATATCCAATCTATGGAGAGATACATAAGTGAACACATCAATCCGATTGGATTGAGAATACAAATTTTTCCAATACTTGAAAATATCAGTAAAGAATTAAAAGTCAATTGGGAAAGCAGTCTGAACGAATGTTCCAAAAATCTAATGCAATTGCTGCAAAATGAATACAGATTACAATTACAGGTTCTAGATAAAGAAATTGAATTAATATATGCGCGCCTCACACCCCTAAAAACTCTGGATGAGTATATAGGACAGGAGAATAAGTTAAGGGAACATCTAGAAAATTTCAGTAAACAGATTCTCATCAAAAAAGAAAAGAAATACTGGAGAGATAAGAATGCCTTCTGTGAAGGCAGGGCATATAAATGGAACAAAGATAAAAACAATAAAAAATTCAGTAACAAAAACTCTAGAAAACCTAATGTCCAACAAAATGATTATTTGTCCGATGTACCCTCTAACTCTTCCTCATCAGCTTCTTCACATACAAGTCGGGCGTCGGCCAAGAGAAAGGGCCCCTTCTCCAAACATGGAGCAGAGGGAGAAGTCCAACAAACCAGCAAAAAATCCACTACGGATTCCCAGGTATCTTTTTCACAAAATGAAAGGGGAGGTAGCTTGACAAGGAGAGCTTCAAGTGGAAACACCAGGGGATCCCCTCAAATAGAGGTAAACTTTTTCCCCGTAAAGACACCGGGGCAATTCCAAAGATTTCACGTACCCCCTTAGATAATTTTTTGGAGAAGAAGGGGGCGTCCTCAACGCCCCCACTTTTTCAAACACAGATGACCATGGATCTGGCAGTGGAGATACCGCAAGAGGAGAACATAATAATATCATAAACCTATCCTCACATGCTTTAACAGCAGTAGAGCAGGAAGTTTTATGTCTTGGACTCTCCTTCTGCCCCACCAATAGTACCGATTCCTTTGAGGCGATAAAGGATATCAACCTATTTGCACGGTGACTCTTTTACAAAGGTCTCTACTATAAACACACAAAACAGGAAGATGAAGTGGCCCCTAATCTCAAAGCGGCTGATTTCAGAGCCTTAAGAGATTTAAATCTCCTTTTACAGGAGAATGCCTCACTTGGTGATGCATGGGAAGAGGATCCAAATGAGGAAGCTGATGGGGAAACTGAGGAAGGCAATATTTTCAAAATTAAGAATTTTAAAAGGAAATCTAATAAATTCCCTGTCTTAAGTTTGAATCCAGCGATTTCTTTATTTGTTAAACAGGTTTCCAAAGAATTGGAAACGCTAAAAAAGGACAATAATCACAGAAATCTGACCATCGAGCAGCAACATGCATTAAAAACCCTCAAAAATAGCCCAAATCTGACAATTAAAGCATCAGACAAGGGCGGCAATGTAGTTCTGATGAACAACATTGACTACGAGAGAATGTGCCTAAAAATATTGAACAATAGACAATGCTATAAGAAAATCACAGCAGCAACTGTGGACAGGTTCAATGGGGAATTCTATGAGCTCGTTGACAATTTCTACAGTAATGGCAGTATTATTAAAGATGTCTGGGACTTCATTAGAACACAGCACCCACGACAACCGACCATGTATTCCCTACCAAAGGTGCACAAAAATTTGCAGGATCCGCCAGGACGTCCAATTATATCTGGCAATGGATCAATATCTGAGGGTGTCAGTCAAGTAATTGACCAGTACCTCTGGCCCCATGTACTTGATCTACCATCTTATACTAGAGATACAATTCATCTTCTTCAAATGCTGGAGGATTTAACTATACCCCCAGATGCTATCCTAGTAACTATAGATGTAGAATCACTTTACAGTAGTATTCCGCACAAACTGGGTCTAGAAGCCATCGAGCGGGTACTCAAACAAAGACCAACTACAGACTGGAAGTTTAATTTTTTCATCCTTACTATGCTGGATTTCATCCTTCAACATAACACCTTTCTTTTCCAAGGCTCCCACTACCTCCAGGTACAGGGTGTTGCTATGGGGACATGCTGTGCACCCTCATATGCAAACCTGTACCTGGGGGAGTGGGAGCGGGAATTTTTATTGGGAGAAAATGCATCTATGTGCGCTGCCAACATTCTTGTTTGGCAGCGTTACATAGATGACATTTTTATTGTTTGGGACGGTCAGGAAAATGAACTTATAGAAATGTTGAGGCTGATGAACATCAATAGCTTCAATCTTTTCTTTACCATGTCATACAACGACACAGAGGTCAGCTTTTTGGATATCCGTATTTTCAAAGAATTGGATGGTGCAATTGGCACATCTTTATTCAGAAAAGAAACGGCGGGAAACACTCTGCTTCACGCGGAGAGTTTCCATCCTGAAGTTCTGAAGAAATCTATTCCATATAGTCAGTTCCTTCGACTTAGAAGGAACTGCTCTACGGATGCTGACTTCCAAAAGGAAAGTGACTTGCTATCTGAACGCCTCTTGGCAAGAGGCTATACCAAAACCAGCCTGAAGAAGGCCTTCAATAGAGTGAGAGATACTAATAGACGGTCCCTCATCTTTAAACCGAAAAATGTCAATAAAAAGGAAGAATCCAACACTAGAGTTATCATAAATTTCTCTAATGAACATCAAAAAATTCGAAAGACAATCTCTAAGTTCTGGCCTATCCTGACAGAAGACCCAATCCTAAAAAATGTAATTACTAACCAGCCACAGATTACCTTTAAAAAAGCACCCTCTATAGGTACACTACTGGTTCAAAGTGAGTACAAAGGAAACAGTAAAAAAGATCCTTGCAAAACTTTTGGCACTTATCCCTGTGGGGCATGTGCCCAATGCTCTGTCATAGGGAGGAGAACCACACTGACACTGCCAAATGGGGATACATTCTCCCTGAAACATTTTGCGAATTGCAAAACTCGGGGAGTGGTATACCTCATGCAGTGTCAGTGTGGTTCTTTTTATGTGGGTAACACCAAACAAGAACTACACAAGCGAATAGAGAAACACATGCACTCTATGCGCATTTGTAATCTCTATCTCCCATTGGGTCGACATGTAGCCAAGCACCATGGCTATCATATGCCTGATATTAATTTTACTGTGCTGGACCGTATACACATTCCTTTACGAGGGGGTGACTGGAACAAGATCCTACTGCAACGTGAAATGCGCTGCCAAAAAAAAAAAAAAAAGGGGGGGGAGAATATCCAGAAAAAAAAAAAACCCTATTCATCCGGAAATGTAAAATATATTCCTTTTATATCACTTGTGATTTACCACAGAATTAGGTATATATTAGGTATATATGGATTAATTCCCTTCACACTACTATATGCTTCAGAAGTTCTTAGTGTATTGTAGCCAAATTAATTCAAGGGGAAGGAGACTGAAGATATCTTCCATATATATATATTTATGGGTTTTGATTGCACTTCAATACAGTCCTTTTTTCCAATTTACTACAATCCTCTTCCTCTTTCCTCCTTCCTCATTCCCTTATAAAAGGTCTGGTTTCTTCCTTTTTATAACAGGTGGCCAAAACAAATGCAAAGTAGCAGCTAAATGGCAGCATTCATCATTCAGTATATTCAGTACTCATTCTGGTGACACATGGAGAAAGTATGGTTGATTTAAATGCAAGAGTCCAGGAGTTCCTCACCTTATCTCCTTCTGCTCCTTCTGATTCCCTGGGGAATCATACAGGGGTCTCCTCCTTCACTTTTTAATCAAGCTGTATCATGTATCATGCTTTGTCAGGCTTACCCCAAGGATGCTATCTTACTCCGCCAGTCCAGTCTTGTCCTGAATTTCTCCAACTTCCCACGCTGCGGGACTTATGGCTCAGACTTCAACACTTCAAAAGTCAGCAATCATCTCCTCTGCTTCGGGCTTCAGATAGCCTCAGTCATGCTTTCGTCTCCTTGCGGTCAAGGCACCTCCTTCACACAGCCCATGTGATGCTTCCGCATGCCCGCCACTCCAAGAAGTGATTATGAAAGAATGGTTGCTATCAGACAGGAATTGGCCCAGAAGTTGATTGAGAGCATGCCCAGTCGAATTGCAGAGGTTCTGAAAAAGAAGGGCCAACACTGCAAATACTGACTTTTTGCATAAATGTCATGTAATTGTCGATAAAAGTCTTTGAAACGTATGAAGTGTGTGTAATTATATTTCACTACATCACAGAAACAACTGAAACAAAGATCTACAAGCAGTTTAGCAGCAAACTTTGTGAAAGCTAATATTTGTGTCATTCTCAAAACTTTTGGCCACAACTGTAGACCAATAATGTAAAATTAAATTTTATCATGGGCTGCATTGGCATTTTGGTTGCCCTCAAGAGGTATTACAGTGCTCTTTGGCTTTAAGGCATGTTTAGTAAATGTGTAATTTTTTTAATTGAAATATACATTACGGTATGCCTTCACAAATATTTTAGGCAATGACAAAGTTATCGTCAAATAAACAGGCCCATGTAAATGTAAGAACTGCTCTGGTTTTTAAGGGATATAATGGTATGAAAGCTGTAGTTGTTAACAATATTGAAAATTACTTTTAAAATGACATGATCATGTTAAACCTTTATTAAAATTTAGTACCTGGGTTTATATATACCATAAACGTTGACTATTAATTTCTGTTAACCTTTCATTATCAGTAATGAAATACTACAACATAGTAGTCGCTACTATAATATTAGAGTTCAAATAATGGAGTACAGTTAAATGCTCAGTTCATTCCTATGTCTGGGTTTTTACTCACAGACTTCCTTCAGTAGTGATTGAGGAATACAGACAATTGATGTGTAAAAATTAAGATGCTATGCCATATTTATATCCAGAACAGCATCAACAATAACTACACCCCATCTCTTCATCTGCTGAAAAGTCGTCTTGGTGAAAGAGTCATCATTTTCTACCTGCCCTCATCAGAAGAAGTCACAGGTGTGCAAAGAACTTCAGCAGCAATATATAAATGTCAGGAAACTATTTGATTCATAAAGCAAAATTCAACTTCAGAAAAACAGTCAGACTTAGTGTTAGTGCAGCACTTAAACAGCTGAATCAAAATGATTCAGCTGTACCAGTATGTTTCAAGTCACAATGTATTATTTTTATTTTAGGAGGTTTCAGAGAGAAATATTCTTATATTCTTATAAGCATAATATTTTTATACTTTTTGTGTTGTTATGACAGACAAAAATGCTGTAAACCAAGGCCAGAATGTGCCGAAAATTATTTTTGTGCACCTTAATGAGAAAAGCCTTTCATGTGGTTGAACCACCATTGATTGTTTCATTTAAAGCAGACCTTTCCTTACACTTGGAGAAATATACATAAACACGTTTAATGGTAAAAAAACAATGATTTATTAAGATAGAATGTCCATATTAAGTATGTTCTTATTTATACTTGACTGGATACATAGTGGTAGTACATCTAAATGAGATCATACAGAGATTTTACAATCAGATTGCATTATGTGTGGTCAGGTTTAAGGCCCCCACACACGATCTGATTTTCCAACAACAAATGTGTGATGGCAGGGTTTTGTCGGATAATCAGACCGTTTGTACGCTCCATCGGTCAATTGTTGTCGGAATTTCCGAAAACAAATGTGGGATAGCATGCTTTAAAAATTTTCGACAACAAATGCGTCTTGTCGTGTGTACACAAGTCCATTGGAAAAAAACATGACCTTATGCCAGATTCTAATGTACTTTTCCAGGAAATGTTAATAGTAATGTTTGTAAAAATAATGTATTTTATATGCATATTTAGCTCCTGAAGCATTTATTGCTACTGGTTTCAGAAAATCCCCATTCTCATATTCCCCAATAGTTACTGTATTTATTGGTGTATAACACTCACTTTTTTACCCTGAAAATAGAGGGTAAACTGGGCCTGCGTGTTATAGGCAGGGGGCTGCGGAAAGTTTTTTCCCTGAAACTTCCCTCTTAAAGTTAGGGTGCGTGTTATTTGCCTGTGCGTGTTATACACCGATAAATATGGGTAATTTTTTTACACTTAGTAATTTGTATTATATATTTTTTATATGAATCTTCCCTGTACATATTGCCAACCCAGTCTGAATTAGTAATGGTGTAATTGATAAATGTTTAGTCATCCTGCAGGCTGCGAATCATGTGCTGTTAATCTTAATAGTAGTGTTATGTATGTGATTGAGTAGTGGGGATTGCTTAAGTGTATGCCTATGCTTTTAAATGTTAAACCCTGATGGGAAGGTTACATACATCAGGGCAAGATGAACCGATGATTCACCCGTCACCGTGACAACCTGTAGACAAATCGGGGCTCTTAAATCCTGGCACTCATCACTAGGCTTCATTCCCTTGAGAGATTCACCTGACTAGTGACGCACTGCGTCAGTAGGAGCCAGTGATGTCCCAATCGGTGTCTCGTAAACCAGGAAGTAAGCGGTGAGGAGGCGAGCTCTTGATGTCCTCTTAATACAAGCAATTGTACAAGATGTTGTAAATGTGAGTGGGCTGTTTTACATTAAATAAAATACGCATATATTTACGCAATATTGTATCTTGTATTCTGAGCTATGCTATGCTACGAGGACTGCAGGTGATCTTGGATACAGTGCATGCATGGTTTCTTATAAACTTTGAAGAACTATATACCTAAGGTGTGACTTGACCCATGGGGTCTCCCCCTGAGGTGAGCAGGCAATTCACCCAGAGGTGGCGGTGAACATATCACTGGATTTTTACTGCATGGCACATATTGAAGCAAGTTTTCCCCATGGAGTGGATTCTTGCCTCATTTATTAAAATTAGTTTGGGAATTTTTTACATTATTCTTTCCTAAAATCGGTTATACATTTTAATTACGTTTGTAAAGGCTTATATTTTATTACACAAATTATATAGAGTTATTCATTAGCACTAGGTAACATAGCGATTGACGCCAATTAGCAGTACGGTATTTAATATTTTTTTCTTGCACAGGTATATGTTTCACAGGTTGAATTAGCACACCATTATTTGACTTTATACTATTTTGTTACATGTGTACTTACAATAAATCTATAGTTTTTCTTTAAAAAAAAACATTATATCACTGAACTCTGTAGTTAAAAATGTAACTCACGTTAAAATGTGTAGAGATTGTAAAAACGTTTTGAAAATGTTTAAAGTGGGACCAGTATTTGGTCGCACTTGTAGGGGAACACGGCTGCCTGCATAAACGATTGTTACATATGTTGTATTAGCTAGAATGTATGTCTGATAGTTTTAGGTGTACTGACCATTTACAATTTCCCCCATACATGGGTTGCCCAGGTAAAGTATCCAATCAGGTGTGGTGGAAAATTCTGGAATCCAGGGGACTTATTATATATTGTCCCTGTCATACGTGCCTGTCATCATTTAGCAAGTGAGCTACCCCTCCCCCACCCCTCCCATCGTGGGTACTTGTTTGTGGTATGTCACCCCCCGGATCGGGGGTGGGGGGGGTTTCTTTGGTATTGTAGAATATGTGAATTTGCTTGAGTTTAATGATAACTAAGCACTTACTATTGTTTACTGTTGGTTTGGTTTAAAGCATGGTTATTTTAAATGTTGTCTAAAACCAAAATAATGTGCTGCTGCCAAAATGCTTACGCCAACTATAGTGTGGAGTGTTCTTCTTTATTATTCAAATGGTTGTCTCTGGGGGTTATACATTTGGTTAATAAGTTATGTGCAGCCTGTGTCCCCATGTTTTTCTCTGACATTCAAATGTTCGCCGAGTCAAGAGCGGAAGAGGGGAGAAGATGGAAGAAGCCCCCCGGAGTCCGGAGAAGCCCCCCCGGAGAGCGGAGAAGACCCCCGGAGAGCGGAGAAGACCCCCGGAGAGTGGAAGAAGAAGCCCCCCCTGGTAATTGAGCTAATAACGAAGACAGGGGGGGCCTCCGGAGCAGAATAATAAAATATTTTAAAAAGCCTTGTGTTGTGTGTTTACTACATTTTACTTTTTGCCTACAGGTGAATGGATAGGGGTACGATGTACCCCATATCCATTCACTTAGGGTGGGGGGCCGGTATCTGGGGGCCCCCTTATTAAAGGGGACTCCCAGATTCCGATAAGCCTCCGCCCGCAGACCCCGACAACCAATGGCAAGGGTTGTCGGGAAGAGGTCCTGTCCTCATCAACATGGGGACAGGGTGCTCTGGGGTGGGGGGGCCCGCAGTGCGCCCCCCTGCCCCAGAGCACCCAACCCCCCCATGTTGAGGGCATGCGGCCTGGCACGGCTCAGGAGGGGGGGGGACGCTCGCTCGTCCCCACTCCCTTCCTGGCCGGCCGGGTAGCGTGCTTTGGATACGGGTCTGGTATGGATTGTAGGGGGACCCCCTACGTCAATTTTTCGGCGTGGGGGGGTCTCCTTACAACCCATACCAGACCTAAGGGCCTGGTATGCTCCTGGGGGGGGAACCCATGCCGGTTTTTTCTTTGAAAATTGGCATGGAGTTCTCCCTCTCAGGAATGCATGCTGAGCGACGCTGTCATTTTTTTTTATAATTAATTGTTTTCCCGGCGCGTCTTTTTTTTTCACCCGTCGCAACTTTAGTGTCCCGTCGAAATTCTCAAAGCCGACCGGCGTTAATTACGTTCGCGCGCTGCACGTCGGGAAAATGACGTCACACGCATGCGCAGTACGGCCGGCGCGGGAGCGCGCCTCATTTAAATTTAAAACGCCCCCAGGAGAGGAGGACCGCCTTACGACGGCGGCACTTAAGTTACACAGCGTGTAATTTCTACCTAAGTGCTTTGACGATCAGGCACTTAGGTAGAAATTTTAAGTCAGTGTAACTTAACTGCTGAAATTTAAGTTACGCACAGTTTTTGAGAATTTGGCCCATTGTATGTAACATTTTATGTTAATGAAATTATTAGTTTCACTCATCTCTGGTTAAATACGTAGATGTCCAGTTTGGAAATAAGAATTACCTGCATTGAATATAGCAATCCACCCAGGATTTTCAGGTCATTCCGATGTAGTGAGATATGTAATAATGTTTTAAGTTGGCTGCCTACCACACACACATAAGTTGAAGAATGCAGAGAGTTACTGCGAAGATGTGCTTATGTTGGGCTTAATTGTATAAAAGAAAATGGCCCAGATCCACAAAGAAGTTACGTTGGCGTATCTATTGATATGCCGCGTAACTTCTAGGATGCCTCGGCGTATCTTTGTTTTGTATCCACAAAACAAGATACGCCTGCAGCTGGGCTAGATCCGACTGACATACGTCTTAGTACGCCGTCGGATCTAAGGTGCATATTTACGCTGGTCGCTAGGTGGCGCTTCCGTTGATTTCCGCATGCGTAATGTTACCCCTGCTCTATGAGGCTTACGCAATGTTAAGTATGGACGTCGGGCCAGCGTAGAATTTTCCGTTGTGTACGTCGTTTGCGTAAAACGTTCGAATAGGGCTTTGCGTAAATTACGTTCACATCGAAAGCATTGACTATTTGCGACGTGATTTCAAGCATGCGCACTGGGATACCCCCACGGACGGCACATGTGCCGTCCAAAAAAAACGTCATTTATGTGGGGTCAATAGGAATTACCATAAAACACGCCCACATCTTATCCATTTGAATTGCGCGCCCTTACGCCGACACAGTTACACTACGCCGCCGTAACTTACGGCGCAAATTCTTTGTGTATACGGAAAATACGCTGTAAGTTACGGCGGCGTAGTGTATCTGAGCTATGCTACGCCGGACTTATAGATGCGCCGAGGTACGTGGATCTGGGCCAATGTGTTTTAGTAATGTCAAGTGTTAGATTCCATTGTGCCCCAGGGTCTGATGGATCTGTACACCATCAAATAGTTGTAGAAGTAAAAGCAGCTGAAGATGCATCTACCCCCAATAAACATAAATACACTTTGGATGAGTCTTTTCAGAGATTTGTAGATACAAATGTAACCTAGAAGAGTAAGAGCTTGTTTATATTAGCTTCACCATCTGTAGAGCGATCTGCAGCGGAACGATTTTCACAGGGCATTTCACAGGCCTTGAGGAGGTATTATGTCACCTCCTCACAGTCTTTTTACTTCCTAAAAGCCTGTACTACCATGCCAGGGGGTAGTTGCAGTGTAGCACAATTAAGTTGAACACTGGGAAAAAAAATTGCAGAAGCATGTGTATTCTCCATTTATGGCTGATTTTAAGACTGCTTTCACAATATGCCGCCCAGAGCGTCAGCAGTAAAATAGCGGTAAAATGCTGCTATTTTACCGTCGGATTTGTGGCACAATTCGCCCACTATTTCGGCCACCGCGAAAGGGTTAAAACCGCAATGTTAGTTAAAACTAATTGTTTTGTGGATCTGTATATATACATTTTGGATTTTGAATCACTTGTATTATGGTTTTCATATTATCTTAGTTAATATTCAGCGCATAATACTATATATAATTTTGCACTATTCGTTTGACATACATCACTTATTGCTGCGTTTATTATTTGGTAATTTTTTTAATGTCATAATTTTTAAATATTTAATTAGCGCTGTAGTACTATCTTTATATTTTTTACACACTAGTCACTTTATCACTATTTAGCAGCTATTATGGATATATTTAAATTTATGGAAAATCGCACAGTTGATTTGAAAGATGTGTTTACCACCAAACCTGTTTCTGAAGTAGGTGATCTTGATACTACTTTTAGAAAGTTTGGCCATTTAATGGAAAAGAAGGTCAGCATATGGTGGGATTTAACCACTCATGAACAATACATAAAAGAGGGTATTGTACCCCGGAGACTCAGATGGGATGTACCGATTAATGATGGCCTCTTTGACCAGGATTCTATAGAAGAATGGTACAAGTTCTTTAATGAAAAAGGGCTTGAAGTAGTGCAATTTTTAATTAAACGGAAACAAAGAAAAATTACAACGATTAACAAACAAATTGCTGAATGCAAAGTATTCTTAGAAGGACATAAGGATACTCCTTCTTTTATAACACTCACTGCTCAACTAAATAAAGTATTGGAGCAAAAGGATCTCGAGATTAAACAACGGAAAAAGAGAAAATATCTTAGGGACACTTATGATTATCAACAGCACCAGACCTTTAAATGGCAGATTAACCTTAAGGATGGTAATAGGGGATCAATCTCATCATCCCCAGAGAGGGAGGTATGTTTAGTATCTCCTAGGAGAGAGATGAGATACAGATCTCCAGAACCCACTGGCAATAATGGAGCGGAGTATGGAAGACCGTATAGGGATAACCCAAATGGTCATTACCCCAATAGCCAAGGTCGATCAACAAGAAATGATCAGAATGAACCTAGAACTCCAAAACCCTGGTGGGGTAACAAAAACAATCAAAAACCGAGGTCAAAATCTCCAAAAAAAGTATTTTGGAAAAACAAGAATAACCAAAAACAATCCAAACCTCCACAAAATCGACCGGATCAATCAGGGGGGCATCAATATGGATATCAACAGGATCATCAGCACTATAGCCATGATTATAGGGATCCTAGGGATAACCACTCACAGCAACAGCCTAGAGCACCGCCCCAACAATACCAACAAGGGAGCTCAACTCCCAGGGACTATCATCAGTATGATAATAGAAGAAGTCCCGTCCCAATGTATAATAAATATGAGCCATTGGGTAATTACAGAGAGGAAAATGATTCTAGATCTTTTTTAGAGTATCGTCGGAGCGACAGAACACCCCCACGATACGACCAAATGACACACACGCGAAGCCCCAACGAAAGAGAGGCTGCAGAGGCGGACACAAGATCCAAAAGAAGAAAGGTGCAGTAGGGGAAGGAATTTACAATATCAGTGGGGTAGAACTAACACGTACGGAACTTTTAACTTTGGATAAAGGACTCAAGTTTGCTCCGAAACGGAACCTGAGCAAATTTGATGTCTATGTGGATATACAAAAATATACCAGGAAATTAAATATCAAAAAATATATGATGAATCAACCCATAAAAGGAGCACAGGATCAAACTCTTTTGGGGAGAGTTCAGCATAGCCAATTAAGGAATAAGTCGTTATTCAATCCTCAGGTTCACAATAATGAACATGTTCAAGTTTTTAACAAAATGGTACTGAGAGACCTAGAGAAACTAAAAACTAAAAAAGTCCCGGATCCTAAAAGTATACACAAAGGAATTAAGGAACTGGAGGACAACAAACAAGTCATCATTAGACCTGCGGACAAAGGAGGAGCTATAGTGGTATTATCTAAAGAATATTATTTTGAAGAATTGGAAAGCCAACTGGAAGATCAAAACACATATATTAAGCTCAGGGGAAACCCTACGTGTGAATATAAGGAAGAACTAATTGATT
The DNA here is from genome assembly GCF_905171775.1 of Rana temporaria. Classification (NCBI taxonomy): domain Eukaryota; kingdom Metazoa; phylum Chordata; class Amphibia; order Anura; family Ranidae; genus Rana; species Rana temporaria. The sequence continues at coordinate 204,317,428 of NC_053493.1, forward strand.
TGATTCAAAGAGGGAGGGACAAAGGAGTACTTCATAAAAGAGAACAAAAATATTTGGTCCCAGATAATTGCAGGGTGCCTATAATCTATACAATACCGAAGATTCATAAGGACCCACTCAGACCTCCAGGTAGACCCATTATTAATGGGATTCAGTCTATAAACTCAAGACTTGGACAGTATGTAGATAAGTTTATTCAACCATTAGTTCCACAAACAAGGGCCTATCTAAGGGACACGAAACATCTGATTCAGATTTTGGATACAGTGAGGATCGATAGATCAGAGAATTATCTATTAGCCACTGCCGATGTGTCCTCGCTCTATACGGTTATTAACCATATAGAGGCGATTCAGGCATCTAAATGGGCACTGAATAAATTTGGGTCACTTGTGTCTAAACAAAACAGGTTTGTGTTGAGATGCTTGGCATTTGGCCTACAACACAATTACTTTTGGCACAGACAGAAATATTATCGCCAATTGAATGGCATAGGCATGGGGGCAAAATATGCACCAAGTGTTGCCAATGTGTTTATGGCTGAGTGGGAGGAAACTGCTATCTATGAAGACCCACCTGAGCAATTAGTTCTCTACAAAAGGTTCATTGATGATTGTATTCTTATATGGAGAGGTGATGAAGGATCTTTGATCCAATTTTTTGAAAAACTCAATATGAACCAGAAAAACATTATACTCACCCACATGATTAATGAAAAAACTATACAATTCCTGGACCTAGAAATCACACTTGAAGCTCAACGGATTACCACTAAAACTTATTTTAAACCGGTTGAGCGGAATAGCTATATACCGGTGGATAGCTGCCACCATGACCCCTGGTTAATAAATATCCCGAAGGGGCAACTGGTCAGGATTCGTAGGAACTGCACTGATCCACAAACATTCTTGGACCAGGCTAATATGATTGGCGAAAAGTTTGTGAACAAAGGATATGACACTGGTTTTATACAGACACAGATCCAAAATGTGTTAGAAATACCTAGAGAGACACTAATAGAAGATAGGATTAAAAGAACAGCTTTGGATGATCAAGTACCGATTATTTTGAATTATAACGTCCAACACAAACAATTGGAGACTATCTTTAAAAGGCACTGGTCTATATTACAGGAGGATAAACAATTACAATGCATATTGCCGAGTATGCCAAGAATAATCTATAGACGTGCACCCACTTTAAGGGATTTAGTGGCAAAGAATGTACCAGATCCCCCTACTAAATCCAACAGACTAACCTTCTTTCAAGGAAAAGGTTTCTTCCTTTGTAAGAGATGTTTTGCCTGCAGAAAGACTAATTTTAATGGACAAAAATGCTCCAGTTTTGTATCTAACGTTACACAAAAGGAATATCAAATTAAAGATTTAATAACGTGCAGAACTGAGGGAGTAGTCTATGCCTTACAATGTCCATGCTCCCTTCAGTACATTGGCCGTACGAAAAGGCCTCTGTGGAAACGCCTTAGGGAGCATGTTCAAAATATCGAAAAGGGCTTCCCTGATCATAATGTGTCACGCCATTTTTCCATGTGTCACCAAAATAACCCCAAAGATCTTAAATTTTGGGCTATTGCCAAGTATAACCCACATTGGAGGGGGAGTCATATGGTACGGCAATTAAGTCAGACTGAATCAAGATGGATACATGAAATGAGATCATTATCACCAAATGGGTTAAATATTGAATTTGACCTCAATTGTTTCATCTCTGATTACTGATTTTGTTTTTATTTTTTTATATATTTTATACATTTTTACATTTTTATATCTATGTGTTTAATGTTTAAATATATTCCTCTCTGGATTTTTAAATAGGTATTTTATAACAGGTATTTTAAACAGGTGATTCTATATGTATTTATGTATATTCAATTTTTTATCATGTCCGGCAGATATGGTTATTGATAAGTTGCTGGAGTTCTCTCTTTTTTAAGTGTTGTACCACTTGTGACCACCGGAGGCTGTTATGCGTATATGCATATCCACAGTTGTCCAATATAAATTGATGAGTTGTTGGAGGTTAAAGTGTTGTACTACTTGTGACCACTGGAGGCTGCTATGTTTATATACATACCCCCAGTTGTCTAATATAAATGATTGTTTTAATATTTTTAAAAATTCTAATTGTTGTTGTATTAAATTATAAATTGTATACATGAATATGTTACCAATCCTTGTCAGCCTGCGATGATGCAAGATGAAATACTCCCTTACTGCAAATCCCGTTTTTGCCTGAGTTTCTCGCTGACTATAAATAACATCACCTGAGACCTGGCAAGCAGTTACCCATGACTAAGTCACGTGTCTAGTGACGTAACGCGTGGGGGAGGAGTTACGAGCGGGACGGATCGCAGATCCGAATGAGGAGAGTGCATCAGACACGCTGAGCGGCTTTAATCGGAGGATTGGTGCTTTGTTGTTTTAATGCTGTCTTAAACTCGGTGGATTCGTGAGTGTGACCTTGTCAGAAATCACTTATCCCATTCGTTTTTGTTCATGCTATTTGCGCTATGAGATTTATTTCTCTTGTTTGATTTCTATGAGCTGTATCAGTGTGGAGGAGGCGCTGCATATATATGAAACAGAAGTCTACAGAGTGTGATTACATTCCACATCTTTCAATCATTACACTGATCTGGGTGTTGTTCACAGGAGAAGCACTGGTGTATCCATGCAATTGGACTAATTGTTTTGTGGATCTGTATATATACATTTTGGATTTTGAATCACTTGTATTATGGTTTTCACATTATCTTAGTTAATATTCAGCGCATAATACTATATATAATTTTGCACTATTCGTTTGACATACATCACTTATTGCTGCGTTTATTATTTGGTAATTTTTTTAATGTCATAATTTTTAAATATTTAATTAGCGCTGTAGTACTATCTTTATATTTAAAACCGCAATGCGCCGCTACAGGAGTGCTGAGCAGGAGCGCATTAGCAGCTGTGAGTTCACGGCTCCTAATGCGCTCCAAAGAAGCTGCTGGCAGGACTTTTTCTGATGCCCTGCCAGCGCACTGCTCCAGTGTAAAAGCCCTTGGGAGTGAATAGAGCAGCTGTTTAAGGGCGGATTACAGGCACTATTTTTAATGCTTTAGCGCCTGCAAAATGCCCTCAGTGTGAAAGGGGTCTAAAGTGTTCTATGCAGTAAGGTAAAAAATCTCCTGCATGCAGATACCCCTAAAGCCCCCCATTAAATACATACCTGAGCCCAATTTAGATCCAATGGCGCGCACAAGAGCTGAGGTTCTCTCCACTCTCTCGCTCATTGGCTCACATTCAGCAGCAGGAACCATTAGTTCCCACTGCTGTCAAATAAAGTCAGTGATAAGGGAGTTGAGGACTGGGCCGAGCCCTGCTCTGCGTTTCTTGTAGACACACAGAGTGGGACTCGGGGACGAGCATACACAAGTTCCCCCAATAGCAAGCCGCTTGCTGTGGAGGCACTCGGTGGGGAGTGAGGGGGGTCCAGCAGTGCCAGTGGAAGAGGAGGGATCAGGGATTCTCCCTTAAACAGCTGCTCTATTCACTCCAGTGTGAAAGCCCGAGGGTTTTCACACTGGAGCAGTGCACTGGCAAGGCATCAGAAAAAGTCCTTCCAGCAGCTTCTTTGGAGCGCATTAGGAGCCGTGAACTCACTGCTGTTAATGCGCTCCTGCCCAACACTCTTGTAGCGGTGCATTGCGGGCACTAGACTTTGAATGAGATTTGTAGATACAAATGTAACCTAGAAGAGTAAGAGCTTTAAAGTGATTAAAAAGGCTTAATTTATTTTACAATAAAATAACAAACATGTAAAATGTTTGTTATTTTATTGTAAAATAAATTAAGCTTTTTTATTCACTTTAAAGCTTTAGGGGAGTGGTTGTGTAAACTATGCCTTAGAGATTGATGGCATAACATTTTCAATGTCTTGGTGCAATTGCAGTTTAGAGAAACTATTAAAGCTTGTTTATTCACATATCATTGATACTGTTTTAAGTCAAACTGTAAGGCCAGATTCACATGTATGTTATGGTAACACACTGTAAAACACATGACACAATGAATTCATACATTTTGCTGGAGCCTCAGTGCACCTAGCCAGCGCAACTCAATACACATGTGTTTCAGCACACCACAATACACAGATGCGAACCCCCTATTCAGTATGGTGTGCTGCAGTGATAATTATTCCTATTTGAGTGCATTATAAATTGCACTGTGGCATGTGAGCATTTCTGCAGGCACTACAGGAAGTGAGAAGGAATATCTCCAATGTGAAGGAAATTCTCTCTGAGGCCTCGTACACACGACCGAGTTTCTCGGCAAAAACCAGCAAGAAACTTGCTGGGAGATATTTTTTGGCAGAGGAAACCGGTCGTGTGTACATTTTTGTCGAGGAAACTGTTGAGAAACTCGACGAGCCAAAAAGAAAGCATGTTCTCTATTTCCTTGACGGCAATGGAGAAAATTGGCTTGTCGAGTTTCTCGACGGCTTCACAAGGAACTCGACGAGCAAAAGATGTGTTTCGCCCGTCGAGTTTCTCGGTCGTGTGTACGAGGCCTTAGACAGCCGTCCATGCTATAAGTGTTCTAGCTTCAACTCAAAATTTTTAGTCTTAGTAGCAATGGTCATTAGAGCAAATAGAGAGTAACTTTACCCAAAGAAAAACTGGTGGCAATAAAAAAAATGTCCTTGTATCCAAAAGTAAGAAAAAAAAAGTTAAGTAAGCACAAGACACAAAGGGCCAGATTCACAAAAACGGGCGTATATTTAGGCGGGCGTAGCGCATCTCATATGCGCTACGCCGCCGTAGATCAGAGTGGCTCCTAGGGTATCCACAAAGAACTTGCTCCCATATGCGGGCCGGCGTAACATAAATCTGCCGGCGTAAGCCTGCGTTATTCAAAGTAGGCTTGGAGTGGGCGTGTTGTATGGTGATCTGGTATGACCCCACGTAATTTACGCTTTTTACGAACAGCGCATGCGCCGTTTGTGGACGTATCCCAGTGCGCATGCGCTAAATCATGTCGCAAATAGTCAATGCTTTCGACGTGAACGTAACTTACGCAAAGCCCTATTCGCGAACGATTTACGCAAACGATGTAAACAACGGAAAATTCGACGCTGTCCCAACATCCATACCTAACATTGCGTACACCTCATAGAGGCAGGGGTAACGTTATGGCAAAAAAAGCCTTACGTAAACGACGTAAAAAAAAATGCGCCGGGCGGACGTACGTTTGAGAATCGGCGTATCTAGCTAATTTGCTAATTTGCGCCACCTAGCGGCCAGCATAAATATGCACCTAAGATCCGACGGCGTACTAAGACGTGCGTCAGTTGGATCTAGCCCACATTCAGTCGTATCGGGCCAGATTCACAAAAACTGGCGTATATTTAGGCGGGCGTAGCGCATCTCATATGCGATACGCCGCCGTAAATCAGAGTGGCTCCTAGGGTATCCACAAAGAACTTGCTCCCATATGCGGGCTGGCGTAACGTAAATCTGCCGGCGTAAGCCAGCGTAATTCAATGTAGGCTTGGAGTGGCGTGTTGTATGGTAATCTGATAAGACCCCACGTAATTTATGCTTTTTATGAACGGCGCATGCGCCATCCGTGGACATATACCAGTGCGCATGCGCGAAATCACGTCGCAAATAGTCAATGCTTTCGGAAAATTCTACGCTGTCCCGACGTCCATACCTAAGATTGCGTACACCTCATAGAGGCAGGGGTAACGTTACGCCGAAAAAAGCCTTACGTAAACGATGTAAAAAAATGCGCCGGGTGGACGTACGTTTGAGAATCGGCGTATCTAGCTAATTTGCATACTCTACACGGAAATCAACGGAAGCGCCACCTAGCGGCCAGCGTAAATATGCACCTAAGATCAGACGGTGTACTAAGACCTACGTCAGTCGGATCTAGCCCACATTCAGTCGTATCTTGTTTTGTGGATACAAAACAAGGATACGACGGCGCATCGTAGAACTTACGTGGTGTATCAATAGATACGCCGCTGTAAGTTCTTTGTGGATCCGGCCCATCTTGTTTTGTGGATACAAAACAAAGATACGACGGCCCATCGTAGAACTTACGCGGCGTATTAATAGATACGCCGCCGTAAGTTCTTTGTGGATCTGGCCCAAATAATATATTGGTATTGAGAACCTTGAAAGAACCACATTCATTATTTCACTTGTGACTATATGAAAGGATTGAAAACATCATGCCATCATACCCAGTGGATAAGAGTTAGGATATTATCCCAACAGAAGTTGCATATATTTATTTTGTTGTGTATAAGGTTTGAAGTATTTGAACTCAGGTCTGTTATTCACTGCTACCTGCTTTGTCAAATCTCTGACCCTTACAATGGAGAAAATAAAAAAAGCCAATTGAATTTGTAACATCACTCAAAGACCAATCAGCTTATATTTTCTTACACATTTAAGTAGCTCCTAAAATTGGGTTATTAATGGGGGCTTGATGGATTTTTCCTGGCCACTCTACTGTTTGCTGAACAAAGAGTTCATATCACATCCCGGGTTTTTATTAGAATAAAATGTGTATCCAAGTGAAGCTGACAGCTGCGCACTTAGGTTACAAATTCAATTGTGATGGTAGGGCAGACTGTATGAATAGTGCCATTCCTGCTGTCAGAGCCAGGTAAGACCCACGAGCTGATAAATGGGCTGCCTATGACGATTCACTCAACCTTGAACAGGCAGTCATACATGCAGCTTAGCTTCATTTTACCTCTTCAGAATATATGCATGCAGCGTCAGAAGGGAACACATTTAAAGGATAGCAAGTACAATTAATAATTGTTACACGTTGACGCTTCCTCTTTGTATCTGATCAATACCAGTGCTCTTGTGTAGTTTGCTTCTGTTATTTTATATTTCCAGCACAACCAACAGATTTGCAACAGAACATCAGCAAGAGAAAATTAGCTTGCTTGAGGCATTCTTGAAAGATCAATGCTTTAAATGTGTAATAAATTCACATAAAAGTTATCAGTGATTTAATGATTTTTAAACATGTAAGTACTAATAGCTTATGCAATATTACATTATTACAGTATTTTCAAATAACACAACCATGAGGGACACAAGGTGCATTAAGCATCATGCATTTGTTTTTATATTTTAATATTTAAGATGGCATGTTCTGTTATAGCTAGACAGTTTGTATTGCAATGAGGGATTTTTGGTAGTAGTAAACACAATTGAGACAATATGCATTTAGATTTAAAGTAGATTTACAGTATAGGCAAAACCTTTTATTTATTTTTTTTCATTTTGGATAGAGTAAGGCCTTGTACACACAAGAGGATTTCCGCTGGAAACGGTCCGCCAGACCGTTTCCAGCGGATAAATCCTCTGGCGGATTTTGATTTGATGGCTGTACACACCATCAGATCAAAATCCCCGCGGAATACATCCACGGTGATGTGGCCTCGCCATCGCCGCGGCGACGTGCGCGACCCTGGAAGGTACATACTTCCACGCATGCGTCGAATCATTACGACGCATGCAAGGGATGGGATCGGACGGACTTATCCGGTGAGTCTGTACAGACGACCGGATAAGTCCGAAGGACATATTCCAGCGGATAGATTTCTTAGCATGCTAAGAAATTTTTATCCGCGGAAAATCCGTCGGCTGGATTTTTATCCGCTGGAAAATGTCCGCTCAGGCTTACACACGACCGGATCTGTCTGCTGGAACTGATCCGCAGATCAATCCCAGCGGATAGATCCGGTAGCGTGTACGGGGCCTTAGGGAAGGTCATAACCCCTGTCAGATTTTTTTTTAACAATTTCTATCCCATTGTGAAGACTTACCTGCATTTCCTGTCCCATTGCCAAACAGGAAGTGAGAGGACATCCCTCCAAAATAAGAAAAACCATTGACAACTTGGTTACTGTGCTGGGAGCATGCAGTAAGTGCATTCCCAGCACAGAAACTTCTGCAACTCATGGATGAATATGTGTGGCTTGTAGGCATTAAAACCCCCCCTCTTTGCTGATGAACATATGTGCTTAGTTAAGAGGTTAATCTACAGATGTATCTCCCAGTGTCCTTGTGGAATCCTAAACCTTGGTTGTCCAGTGGACCTTGGCTTCTAATTAAGTTAAGATAAACCTGCCTTCTGTCATTCAACTGTCAAATATCAAAACTAACAAATGAAAATAATGCTCCTTATTTGACATTTAAATAACTGAAGACAAGGCATAGCTGCAGGATAGGGCAGATTTAATATAGATTTTGGCTGATATCAAGGATCCATGTACAGCCTAAGGACTCCATAGTGCTAAAGTGATTTGAATGTTTTAAAAAAGAACTGTATTAACCTCCATACCATCTGTATCTGGAGCATACCTAGCATAAAGGGAGTGTTGACCGAGAGCAGGTGGTTAGAAAGCTGACCTAGCCCGTAACTCTGTTCCTACTAAATTTATATTTGTAGGTTTCTGCAAACAGTACCACAGTACCACTCTCATCCCCCAGTCGGTTGGTCAGTCAGGTCTGGAGCACTTACCCCATCTATGGTGGGCAGCACCTTTCCTGGGCTTCACCTGCGGCTTCCCCTGCTTGGCGGCAGCTTCCCCTTCCCCTGCTCTCCACTGGCATCACAACGGCGGCGGAAGCTTTTGTTTCCTCCCTACTCCTCGTGGCCAATCGGGACTCTTCTCCTTTCCGCCAATCAGAAAACTGGCCTCAGACCTGCTTCTGATTGGCGGATTGAGGATCGGTGTTTTTTTTAAGTCTGTTATTATTATATTAATTTTGGGAAAATAGTGCAGCGCTCCGTATCTATAAATGTTATATAAACAAATAATTATACATTCCATAAAACAATTTATGATTTTTTTTTTTATAAGAAAAACAGTTCATATGTAGGTTTCCAAAGCTGTCACTGCTGTGTAAAATCCTATTTAAATGGATCCAATATTCAGTGCAGACCCCCACCTGCTAAAATGCCTGCTCACCTCAAAGATAAGTATAAAACTCATAGACAGATCACTCCTTGTGTCCACCACGATCAATCCACTTTACCAATGGTAGTAATTCCTACAGTCCCCAGACTGCACCTCTGTGTGGGTAATCAACGTTTGAATTGTCTCCAAACACCACCTTCCTCCATTCGCTTTTTAATAATCAATTCCACTTATATTTCCAGGGGTTAAGGACCTGAAACAAAAAACACAAGTACCATAGTGTTCTCTGCTTTTACATTTATTATAAAAAGCCCCCCTAAAAAGTTACACTTACAAGAGATAACAATAAAAAACAGCATGTATCAAATCACCAGCTCATTCACCGCAGATCTAGACTCACGGTGCTCCGCCTGACGTCACAGATTTGACCCCTCTAAAAGTGTGTCGGCCTCGCATTGGCCTTCATGGGTAGATTATTATTATTATATGTTTAAATTTTAAGGAAATTAAATAAAAAGTTATATTTTTTACTAAAATGATGTGCCTGAAAAGTCCCACACTTTTTATTATAATTATAGTTTCGATGCACCATGCCTAGGGATGTGGCACAGAAATTTACGAAATCTTCTGATTGAATAGTAGAGAAAGAGTTACCTCTTGTCACTTCAATCACTACTGATTACTGACGTGTAAATGTGGCAGTGAGGTAAGCCTCACCACCTTTACACACTGGGAAGCAAATTTTTCTGGGCATTGACTCAAAACAATTTCCACCTCGGAAGGTTTAGCAATGAATTTCCTCAACTACCACTCATGATTGTTGGCCACTTGATTGCTGAAAGGGAAGGGAAGTAGAAAAAGCACAACAGACTTAGGGGAAATGAATGAAAAAGTCTGAATCAGTAAAAATAATAATTATCTAAAAGAAATGGGTATATTTATGGAATGGTGGCAGTAGAACAGAGTAATAATGAATGTAAAAGTAGCAAAATATTCAGCATTATTTTCTGTCTGGCTTGCATATGGAGTAAAAGCAAAAGTTTAGCTGTTACGGCACCTGTTAACCTTAATTTATCTATACTACAGCATTATCTTTATGATGTGTCACACACCACAAATCTACCTAAAAGCATGCAGTAAGTGAAAAATCTATTTTTACTAAGCTCTGTGCAATGTGTATTCTCAATTCAGTCAAAAGGACCAACTTATTTGCTTTCCCTGAAGACAAAACAAAACAAGAAAACAATGAAGAAAGAACTCAGGTGAACCAGAGCATATAGCAAAATATATTTTGTACTAAGATAAAATGTCAAGGGGGGTTGATTTCATTTAGTACCTATTGCATTGATGCAATCTGACTCTCAGAGCAAAACAAATAATTTTTTAACATTTTCATGACATGAGGCTTGTACTCTTTTCAACATCCTTTTCTAATTTATTTCTAATTGTATTTTTTCTCTTTTTTACTTTTTTTCCATTTGTTTATAATTGAAAGAAATGGGGTAAGGATAAAGAAGTAATTAAGAAAAACAGCATTATCAAAAGCAAATGTATCCTTAGTAGTGAAAATTACAGTTGTTCATTTGAAAAAGATAGATATTCTTTTTTGCAACTGTATAAGTTCTCTGGAGAACTATGTTCCCTGTAGACTTACTTACGCTATTATTCAGCACATATAATATTTAAGAACAACCATAATGGCGCCCATGTGATTATGCCATGGGCAGCAGATTAGGGGGCCATGCTACACAAGTATTTAACAATCATTTGGTTTCCTCCAACCTCCCACTTTTTTCTGCTGGACATATATGCAGAAATCAAGCAGTGAAATTTGGAGATGAGGGAGAGCGAGGTCTGCATAGCAAAGACTGTTTCAACCAACTAGGGATGAGCAAGTTGGCAGGCAATTTGTAAAACGTATTATAAAGACAAAAACTGTGAACTTTAATCTAAACCCCACTAAAGTCTGTAGGAGAAAATGTGGAAAGTCAATTCTAACCATTTTCAAGGCTAATAGGCAAGGGTTTTTTTAAACAAAGGGCATGGAGAGCTATGCACTGAAATGAGAAACAAGTAAAAATGCAAGGAAATATATGTTTGTACAGCTATGAGACGGTCCTCTTTTTTTTATGACTTGGAGGGCAACATGGGGAAAAACACCAATCATTTTATTTACATGCTTGAGCGATTACTTTAGGTTGTATATGGTGTTGCAGAGCGATGAATCTCACGGAGAGGGCCAGTGACATTGTATTCTAGCATTGCATATTTTTAGATTTCCATTTTTTTTTTTTGCATTTGCATTATTATTTGGCCTAAATACAGCAGCAGCAGCCCAACCTGATTTATTACAACTTAAAAAAAATAATAATAATTTTGCAGGTAGTTTTGTCTGTTTATGCAACCTAAAGATGGAAGTAGAAGCCACAACAGATTTAAAAGCTATAGGAAATGTAGTGAAAGCACTCAACTTCATACAAATTGGTCAGGGGCAAAACAGTGAAAAGGAGGTATAGTGTTCTAGCATTAAGGGGAGGAGTGTAGTAAAAATTGTTAACCCTTATACAGAGCATGAGGAAGGGCTTGCAGCATGAAAAGGAGGTTGCAAATTATACAGCCAAGGGGAAGGGTAGACAGCAGCTAAAATTAAATGAATAATCTTATGGCCATAGACTCCCCCCCCCCCATTTCACTTAAATGCAGATATTTGGACAGAGAATTTGGGGAAGATTCTTGTATGTAGCCTGCAGTATCAAAGTATGAAACAATACTTTTTGTGGTAAAAGTGGATGTAAACCTGATTCATGAACTTTATTAAAATGTATTTAAGACCTAGACACATATATCTGCAGTGTTTTCCTATCTCTCTCCAAAGCCACAAGTCTCATCTCTTTTTTTCTGTTTCGTTCCTCTGTTATCAGCATGATAACTTCTGACAAGTTTTTCGACAACCAAGATAAAACCAGCCTGAAATTTGTGTCAGGGTGGGTGCTATAAATAGATTAGCAGAGAGCTTGTCTTGTCACAGCACAACTCTCCACATTCATTCCTGTTCTCTGCCTATGTGGAGGGGGTGCCTTTCCTCCAATAAGCTCTCACAGTGTATGCCAAAAATCCACTCCTACTGATGAATGAGGAAGTAAAAATTCTAACACAAAGTTAAAATTCTAAAGAATTGAGAAAGCTGAAGACGGCAGATATACTTATGTAGGAGGATTTGTTTCATCTCTGTTTATCATCTGAGGCTGTTCACTTCACTGGATATAGAAGAGGGTTTACATCCACTTTAATCTTTTAACATGTAGTTAATAAGTAATACAACAAGATACATTAGCTTATAGCTTATAAAAGTAGATAAGAGCATATTGACAAAACTACTAGGTGTTTAAAAATTAGGATTGGAGAATGTCAAATTTAGATATATAATAAAACAAATTTGAGTAATCACTTTATAATGGAACACAAAGGTTCTGTGAAAGTTATTTTTTGCTTTACTGATTTTAGATTCAAAGATATATTGAAAACAGTTGTCAACTAAGCATTTTCTTTGTGAAAGGGTTCTGTTTTGCAGCATTTATTGCATAAACTTGGCTTTAACTTACCTTTTTGAGTTACTGTTTACCTGTCGAACACCATGCATTCCCTAATTGAGCAAACTATGATTGGAAATAATCACTGTATATTTGATTGAATAGCTTAGTAAATGCCAGAGTTTTTTTTTTCTGATGATGCATTTTGCAAGCTAATTGCCTTGGCTTTTGCATGTGTCTAAATACAAAGCACGAAACTATCAGTTTTAAATCAGGGATGTAACCAGAACAATGTTAGAATTGCTCTTGTTGATTACTCTTCTGGAGTGGGTTTAGGATCATGGGGGATATTCCCTGCTGTCTTAAACATCGTTTACAAGTGTTGCTAGTGTTAGGTATTCACTACATGACAGATGATTGGCTTTCCGCTCAGACCCTCTGTTGCTAATCTGTGCTCTAATTGCTACAATTATCCACAATCCTCTGACACTAAATTTGCATATAAACATGCTTGCATATGGTGAAAGAACACTGCGATGGCAAAACTAACATCTTTATGGTACCATCATGTCTCGTAGGTAGATTTTAACTGAGTGATTTGTTATCTCTTTGTCTTGTTCTGTAGAACTTTCCATATTTCTTTAGCTTTTAATTATGTTAACAAGATGAAAGTTAAGCATACATACAAATACTAGAAGCTTCAAAGCTTAACCGAATGTTCTATACTTTCATTTTATAAGATGCTTAAAATGACACTAAACAACATCACACACATCTACTTCTTAAAGCAGAGCTCCATCCTAAAGTGGAACTTCCGCTCATTGGATTCTCCCCCCCCCTCCGGTGACACAATTGGCACCTTTCAGGGGGACAGGATACCTGTCAAAGACAGGTATGCTTTCCCACTTCCGGGAGTCCGATCGTGGCCATGAGGCCACCACGTGGGCTCCCTCCTCTTTCTCCACTGGCAGCCGGGCTAATAGGAGAGAGGAGCGGGCCTGGCGCATGTGCAGTAGGGTTCCTGGCATGAAGCCAAAAGGCTACACTGCCGGTGTCCCTTACCCGCAATGGCGGCGGCAGTGTAGCCTTTCGGCTTCACGCCGGGAACCTTAATGCCGACATCACTGGACTCCAGGACGGGTAAGTGTCCATACGTGAACATACAGCCTGGCAAGTTATGAAACATGGGGGCAAACAAGAGCCCCCCTCCTGAACCATACCAGTCCACATGCTTTGAACATGGTGGCCTCTTTCCCACAACCCTGGGCTGGGTGCTTATTAAAATCTGGAAGCCTCTTTAGCAAGGGTGCCCCCAGATTCCACCCCCCAAGTAATAAAAACACAAAGACTGTTTTTGACAAATCCTTTTGTAAAAAAACAGTGTCCCTCGATGTAGATCTATTGTCACTCACGCTGCCCACTGCAACCGAAAAAAAAACAAAAAAATTTGTGCTGCCTTCATAGAGGACCGACCGCTGATTGCTTCCTCCGCTGTTTGACAGTTCTTTTATCGGTAAGGACAGGGCCACCTGGCGATGTCACCTGATGGCACTGCCCCATGTGACATCACTGACCCAGCATGCACTGGTCTGTGACGTCACAAGGGGGGCGGTGCCACCAGGAATAATCCAGGAATTACATATTTTCCTATTTTTTTGTTTTGTCACATAGGACAGCGGTCAGATTTTCATTACTTAAATACCACAACATTTTTTTTTGACTTGCACTTTAGTTGGAACCCCTGATTTCTAAGCTCTCAACAAAATTTGTTTGGCTGCCATGAAAATAAAATATATACATTTAAATTGGCTAGATGTACATGAACGGGGCTTAAGAATAAGCAAGACCTCAAAGGATATTGTTTATATCAATTTATGTACCCTTATCCAAAATTGTCTGATTTTTAGACAGTCCCATCACACATGAACCAAAGCACCAGCCATACCACAGCCCTAATATCAACTATCTGAGGCACCCTGTACAAATTTCATTATCCGGGAAGGTACCATGTACCACCAAAGTTTAAACTTAGGCCTTGTACACACGATCAGTCTAAACCGATGAAAACGGACTGAAGGACTGTTTCATCGGTCCTAACCGACCGTGTGTGGGCCCCATCAGTCAGTTATCCTTCGGTCCAAAAAAATAGAACTTGCTTTAAAATTGAACCGATGGACGCCTAACCGATAGGTCAAAACTGACGGTTAGTATGCAAAAGCATCGGTTAAAAACCTGTGCATGCTCAGAACCAAGTCGACGCATGCTTGGAAGCATTGAACTTCATTTTTCTCAGCACGTCGTTGTGTTTAACGTCACCGCGTTGGACTCGATCTTTTTTTAACTGATAGTGTTTAGACACATCAGACCATCAGTCAGCTTCATCGGTTAACCGATGAAACGGTCCTTCAGTCCGTTCTCATCGGATGGACTGATCGTGTGTACAGGGCTTTTTAGTTGGCTTCCAGAAAAGAGGAATTTATGGGCCCATGCACAATGTTATACTATGTTTGGGATCATTGATGCACCTCCAACTAACTCCCTAGGTCCCTTTTCCAATATGCAGTATAAGAAGGAAGATCTGATGTGTCACTTGACAAGATGAATTTATAGACTTGGGACAGTGTGCACTTGGTCAGAGGTCACTACAACATACATGTTCAAAAGGGATAAGGCTGAGTGGCAAGTCCACATGCTTCAGGGTTGATTTAAAAAAAATGCATATATATGCATATTTTCAAAGCATTGAAGCTCATTGTGTTCTTCAATGTAAACAGATCATATATCCGATGGAAGCCTGAAATATCCCACCACTAAAATCTTCCAGGTTCTTCATGTCCTGGCTCAAAAGAAGGGTTAGAAAGAAAAGTGTCCAATGGCATATTGAGGAGATATCAATCTGCCCAGATATCTTACCAAGTCATGTTTTTAAAGAGTGTTTGAGGACAAGATTTATGATATGTTAATACGTTTCAGGAGTAATCCATTAACTTGTGTCAATTGTTGTAGGGGCAACCAAGAATACTTTTATACTTACCCATAAAGAAGTATTAGTAGTCACATGGTAAGCAACCAGGGGAGGAAATTGTGTTGCCTGATAATAGTGTTGCATATGAGGTACAGATGGCCCCCACTGAGTCAAAGGCAAAACAGAATCCTCTTGGAAACCCTGGGTCTCGAATTATGCCATATAAACTTGATGCAAATTAGTTGAGTGTGTATAAGTTTATCGGGAAAGAACAGCAGGACATTGTCCGCAAAAAAAGGCATATTTTATGCTGGTGTTATTTTATGTTATATACGGGGTTATTTGGTTTTATCTTGTTACTTATTGTGGAGTTTGGCTTTAGTTTCTCCAAAAATATTATAGATAAAAGCCATGTGGATCAGCTCTGAGGCCTGGTTCACACTTATGCAGGTTGCAGTTATAAAACCAGAATAAAGTCCCTGGCCCTTTCCATAAAATGTACAGATGTGAACTACATCCATAGGAAACCATGTTAAATGGACTGTAGTATGTTTCTGCAAAACTGAAAATTAGCTAAAAGGTGTGATCCAGGCCTGAGTGATTGACTTATTCTGTTTATCAGCCTACTCAGGGTTTAATCCTCAACTTGGCTGAGTGATTTGCTCATACAAAGGGCCAGATTCACAAAAGAGATACGACGGCGTATCTCCTTATACGCCGTCGTATCTCTGAGATACGATTGTCGTATCTATGTGGCTGATTCATAGAATCAGTTACGCATAGATAGCCCTAAGATCCGACAGGTGTAAGTGACTTACACCGTCGGATCTTAGGCTGTAATTCTAGGCCGGCCGCTAGGTGGAGATTCCATTGCGGTCGGCGTAGAATATGCAAATGACTAGTTATGCCGATTCACGAACGTCCGCTTTGCCCGTCGCCCGTCGCGTCAAATTTTTAAATTTCACGTCGTTTGCGTAAGTCGTCCGTGAATGGCGCTGGACGCCATTTACGTTAACGTCGAAACCAATGTCGTCCTTGCGACGTCATTTAGCGCAATGCACGTCGGGAAATTTTAGGGACGGAGCATGCGCAGTACGTTCGGCGCGGGAATGCGCCTAATTTAAATGGTCCCCGCCCCATTTGAATTAGGCGGGCTTGCGCCGGGCAGATTTACGCTACGCCGCCGCAAGTTCACAGGTAAGTGCTTTGTGAATCAGGCACTTACGCTGTAAACTTGAGGCGGTGTAATGTAAATGGGATACGTTACGCCGCCGCAGCGTAACGCATTTGTATGTGAATCTGGCCCAAAGTTCCTGTTGCCAGTATAGACACTTGAAAAACAGCACAAGGATGCACCATTTGTATCCTTCTACAAATACCCAAATTTGAGTGGGAGCAGAGCACTTTGCCCACATGAGTTAAATAACATTTCAGTGTTCTTAGTTTACACATAACCTACCATGCTAAAGAAGTCTCAAGCTTTGAGATTTGTGGTCTGTCACAGGTCAAATAAACACCAAGGGACAGATCCACATACATTAAGTTGCGCGCAGCGTATCAGAGATACGCTACGCCGCCGGACCTTACCTGGCGCATTTTCGAATCCTCAGCGAGTTCGCGCCGTAAGTTACGGCGGTGTAGTGTATTTCTGGTGGCGGATTTGAAATTGGGCGGGTTGGGGGTGGGTTTCATTTAAATGAAGTGTCCCCCGCGCCGAATGAAATGCGCATGCGTCGTCCAGAAGTTTCCCGCCGTGCTTTGCGCAAAATGACGTCTCAAAGACGTCCATCCCTATTCACGGACGACTTACGCAAAACATTTTTTTTCAATTTCGACGCGGGAACGACGGCCATACTTAACATGACAATTCTATCTATACGCCGCAAAATACCAGCTTTAACTATACGCCGGAAAAAGCCGACTACAGACAACGTTAGAAAATGTGACGGCCGCGCGTACGTTTGTGGATCGTCGTAAATCGCTAATTTGCATACCCGACGCGGAAAACGCCACCCAGCGGACGCCAGAGTATTGCATCTTACATCCGAAGGCGTAAGAAGACGTACACCTGTCGGATCTAACCCAGAAGCCGTCGTATCTTGTTTTGAGGATTTAAAACAACGATACGACGCAGGAAATTTGAAAGTAGATACGCCGGCGTACTTGCTCTGTGGATCTGGCCCCAAGCATTTAAACAATTTTATGCGTTTTGTAAGAAAATATATTTTTACACTCTTGTAATCTACTTTGCTGTTTTTTCTAGACTATTTTAAATTACACAGTAAGAAAAAAACTGAAATGCTGTAATTTTAGCTTTGAGTTAAAAGTGTTCTTTCCATTTTTTACAAAATGACATTTAAAATAATGTTGTTAATTGGCACCAAAAATAACAATAACACCAAGTTTATATAAGCAGCAATTTGATCAGCCGTCTATCTTGATCATTATGTCAGCACTGTCATGATCAAGAAAGAATTCTGTTTCAGTGTATGCTCATCTGCAGTTTCCATTCATTGATTTGCTCCATTCATCAGACATGCATTATATCACTTGAATAAATGCCATTTTCCAAAGACAATTTTTTTCTGGTTACTGACAATACTGATCTTTGCTGTAATGCTGACTCCTACAACTTAGAATACATTTAGGGACAGATGTACAGCACTATTATACAGACAACCTAATTATTTTACTAACGACAGATCCCACAAATGAATTACAATACTTTGAAGACAGTTGCTTTTGATTTCAGCATATCAATGATTTCATAATGTTAACATTTCAACTTCACATTTATAAAAATGGTTGCATTTACTGGGGTAAACGTTTCTGAAGCTAAGATTTTAGCGCTGGTATATTTGGGTGCAAGAAAGTTAGCCTTTGGCATGGAAGATATTAGTACAGAAAAGCAGAGTATGCCAAGAATGGGTTACTTTTAATTAGCGTCAGGGTTACATGGAGGTTTACTGTTAGTATTACAGGAAGTATTAATTAGGAGGGATAGTGTTACAGGGAGGGTAAGTGTAATTCCAGTCTATACTGATAGCTATGCTTTGAAATACATACAGTACAAAGAATATTGCCTAGCAGTTTTTTTTGTCCAGGCATTGCTGTACCAATCCATCCTATTTCATTTTTTCAGTAGTCTGGGTGACCTGGGAGCTCCTATTGTTTACCTACTAATAATTAGTGTTGAGCAGAATATGCCATATTCGATTTCGCGATATATCTC
This sequence comes from Rana temporaria, assembly GCF_905171775.1. Lineage (NCBI taxonomy): Eukaryota > Metazoa > Chordata > Amphibia > Anura > Ranidae > Rana > Rana temporaria. The sequence goes on from NC_053493.1 coordinate 204,336,119, forward strand.
GAATATATATTCGAATATTCGAGATATATTCGCTAAATTCGAATATTCGTGATATTTTATCGAAAGTAAATGATTGCGATTTTTCGCTATTGCGAATGCGAAAATAATTGCGATTTTTTGATAACTGCGGTAGGAGCACTCTGATTGGCTCAGAATATTCGTGATATTTTATCGAAATATCGCAACATGCGAATGCGATATTTATTGCGCAATTTCGAGAAATGCTGGAGGAGCGCTCTGATTGGCTCAGAATATTCGTGATATTTTATCGAAATATCGCAACATGCGAATGCGATATTTATTGCGCAATTTCGACAAATGCTGTAGGAGCACTCTGATTGGCTCAGAATATTCGTGATATTTTACAATACAAAATAATTGCGAATATTCGGCAAATGCGGAAGGAGCACTCTGATTGGCTCAGAATATTCTTGATATTTTACAATACAAAATAATTGCGAATATTCGGCAAATGCAGAAGGAGCACTCTGATTGGCTCAGAATATTCTTGATATTTTACAATACAAAATAATTGCGAATATTCGGCAAATGCGGAAGGAGCACTCTGATTGGCTCAGAATATTCGTGATATTTTACAATACAAAATAAAAAGTGTTTTGCATTGGTGGTGATTCTTTACTCTATCCATCTGTCACAGCCGTTTGTCAATCAAACACCTTGAAGATTGAACACGTTCATGCTGCATGCTTTGGACTTTTTTTCACTTCACATATCAAAGACATTTTTATGAAAGATTATTTTTCTATTATTGGGACTATATTTCTTTATATATTTGTTTCACTGTGTATTTCACAAGTTATTTGCGCTTGCTTATTTTATAATTTGCTCACATGTCTTGTCACTAGACATATTTTTTATTCTTGTAGAGCGACTCCATTTTCTGTCTTGTATTAATTTATGTTGTATAACATTTTTGAGTTGCTGCTGTATTCTCCCCTTTTTTAAGGTATGCGCAATTTTTTCCTTCTTACAAAAAATAATAATATCAAACATACAAATATTCATAACATACACATACACAAAGCCCCCCCCTTTTGCATCAGAGACAATCAGAGTTCTCCTACAGTACCACAGTTATCGAAAATTCGCAATCATTTTCGCATTCGCAATAGCGAAAAATCGCAATTTTTTTTTTTTCAATTTGGCAACATAAAAGGATCGCCTCAGCTTAGCTACTCGGCCCAGGGTCTCTAATCATACCAGCAATGCTTTTAGACGTCGATAGGATGTGATCTGTTTTAAAAATCAAATTGAAAAAATGCGAATATTCGGAATTGCGAATATTCACCGCGAAATTCGAAATATAGCGCGATTTCTCGAATATGCTATATTCGAGTCGAATATTCGCAATGCGAATATTCGTGAGCAACACTACTAATAATGTAGACAAGGTATTTCAAACACATCCAATGTGGGCACCTTGTTTTATCTCATATAAGGTATAGTGCATGTACATGTTGGTAATAAGTCCAGTTAAAGGCATTCCATGTAGTTATTTTATTTTAGTTACTTCCTTAACCACTTGCTTACTGGGCACATATACCCCCCTCCTGCCCAGGTGAAATTTCAGCTTCCGGCACTGCGTCGTTTTAACTGACAATTGCGCAGTCGTGCGACGTGGCTCCCAAACAAAATTGACGTCCTTTTTTCCCCACAAGTAGAGCTTTCTTTTGGTGGTATTTGATCGCCTGTGCGGTTTTTATTTTTTGCGCTATAAACCAAAAAGTGCGACAATTTTGAAAAAAAATACAATATTTTTTACTTGTTGCTAGAATAAATAGCCCAATTAAAAAAAAAAAAAAATAAGCGCAAAAGTTATAGCGCCTACAAAATAGGGGACAGAATTATTATTATTTATTATTTTTTTTTACTAGAAATGGCGGCGATCTGCGATTTTTATTGGGACTGCGACGTTATGGCGGACACATCTGACACTTTTGACACATTTTTGGCGCCATTCACATTTATACTGCGATCAGTGCTATAAATATTCACTAATTACTGTATAAATGTGACTGGCATTGAAGGGGTTAACACTAGGGGGTGAGGAAGGGGTTAAATATGTTCCCTATATAGTGTTCTAACTGTAGGTGGGGGGGTGACCGATCTGTGTCTCTATGTACAAGAGACACAGATCGGTCTCCTCTCCAGAGACAGGACGCTGTCTCTGTGTGAGCCGGCAATGAGAGATGATCTCATATGTTTACACATGAGATCATCTCTCATTGGCCGCACAGATCGCATCGCAAACGGTCACTCTGATTGGCCATTCGCGGCGATCTGTAATTGGCTGTGTCCAAGGGACACGGCCAACACAGAAGTTCCCCGCTGTGCGCTCTGGAGCGCGCGCGGGGAACCCCCAAAGGGGCGGACGTCAATTGACGTCTAGTTGGATTTTGAGATCCGCGCTGTAGCCATCATTTGACTATAGCGCGGGTCTCAGGAGGTTAAACATCAGAATTTTTTCACATTCTTAGTAATACATGAACAATCAGGTTAGGACACTGAGCTTCCTGAGGAAACACTGATAAATGTTTTAAGGTTGACTGAAGTCAAATGAAGTGATTTAACATGAAAAGAGACAATACATTACAGATCCAAAGATGGCGAGTTTAGCAAGTATTTGAACTGAAGAAACTGTTAACATAAAAAAAAAGCCTGTGCTGAGAAACTCTAGGCTATCAAGCTGTCTTTGTCAATTAGTCATTGCAAAAAATATTTTCTAAATCTCTGATTTGAAGTTGGCCTGACCTGACTGTTCTGGGTTACCTGACTCTTGGTGTTCTTTGTGTATTTCTTCCAGATCTGTGCAATAATCCTACATAAGACAACTCTATGCAGTAAACTCCTGTACTAAAGACCATTCACTCCTGCTCTCTCTCATTGTGCAGAGTGACTGGTCTTGTATCCACCCCCCTCCTGTAGCTTTCTGTGGACAGAATGTAGCAAGTGGACCTGCTGGTTCCCACCCACAGCTCTATTTTTTGCACATACTGTACAACACTTATCAGGGTTTTCAAAATATATTTGGTACACAAAAAGTTGATTTAAATCTTTTCTGGACTACAATATTTGAAAATATTTGTGACAAAAGTTCTAATAAAGTCATTTTTCATTTTGCTCCTTTGATAATGACGTTTGTTTTTTATTTGACAGCCAAGAGTGTTACCGAATACAAGTGACATCACAAAAAAAGAAGAGGTTAGTGAAGTGTTTTGTTTTTATGTAGTACAATTGTCATATGACTTATAGTGGCTCAAATGGATTGAATGTTGTCTGAGGATTTGGTCAGTTCAAAAGCTGAATAATTGTTTCTGATTTTGGGATTATTTCTACTTTGTGGGCCTTTGTTATGTATCCATATCTGTGTATTTCCAAATAGAACTCACAGTGACATTTCTATCTGAGCCCTTCAAACAAATGTGGTTAGCTGCCTATTGTCCCATTTTTTGGATGTCTATAGCGTGCCATCTACCTCCAAATGCGGATTTAAAAGACAATTGTCTATACACTTGAAAACCCAACATTGTGATTTCAAACTAAAATAACTTGTACATCAAACTCTGCACAGGCAGGGCAACACCTTGATCAACATAGTCACATAGTGACAGAACTAACCACTGACACAATAAATGGCATATAGTAACTTTGGCCAAAATCCTCCTGCCCCATCGTGATTTGCTGTCCATCAGCCCTGAGGTGCTTGGCATATGTTGGCATTCTTTGTTTATTGTCATCTGTTAATAGCCTGACCTTTTACCCAATAGAATACTCAATAGAATACACAATAGGATACACGCCATGATGGCGTATTCAGTTTGCGTCCCTAAGTTCGCTGATTAGAGCTACAGGGCTAACTGGACTGTCTGTAATTCTTGTTATTACTACAGAGTTTCGCTTGATCTCATCCTTCTCTAATATTACTGAGTGATAAAGTGATGCACATGCTCTATTTTCTCTTGTGAGTCACACTATGTGCATTGAAATCCGCTGCACTGTTTGAAATAGAGTTGTTTCTCCATTTGTCATTTTCAGATAGATATCCGCCGATCTATGGCCAGCGAATAAAGCCAACAAAGCATGCGAAATGTCTCGCTGGTCATATACTGTACATTTTAAATCTGACAATCAAAATTGTATTTCAATGTGTATATGGTTATTTGATATCATTGTATATGCATGCTCTTAAAGCTAACTCCAGGGAATTTGAAGAAATGTAACCTTGCAGTGCCCCCCCCACACACACACACACACACAGACACACTGCAAAAGTTTGCGGATGGCCCCTCAGCATCATCACATATAATGTGGTTGCAGACAGGAAAGTCTTAGAAAGGAATCTGTGGGAGACCAGTTGCAATGCAAGAGGAGCCCTACTGGAGCACAGATTAAGGTAAGTATTTACTCTTTAATCTGGCAACCCTAGGTATAATGTGTGTTTAAAACCCTCTGCAGTCTATGTGGGGGGACTCACTGAAAGGATACATTTTGGGCCAGATTCACGTAGATCAGCGGATCTTTAGATCCGCTCGATCTACCTGATTTAAGATCCACTCCCGCAAGATTGCGAGGCAAGTGGGTAATTCACAAACCACTTACCTCCAAACTTGCGGCGGCGGATCGTAAAACCCCCGGTGGAATTCAAATTCCGCGGCTAGGGGGAGTGTATTATTTAAATCAGGCGCGTTCCCGCTCCGATTTAAATGCGCATGCGCCATCCACGAAATTTCCCGGCGTGCATTGCTCCCACTGACGTCGCTAGGACGTCAGTGGTTTCGACGCTTACGTAAACGACGTCCATCCGTATTTGAGAACGACTTACGCAAACGACGTAAAAAAATTAAAATTCGACGTGGGAACGCCGGCTATACTTAACATTGGCTGCGCCTCATAGAAGCAGGGGTAAGTATACGCCGGGAAAGCCGCTACGGAAACGTGGTAAGAACACTGCGTCAGGTCCACGTACGTTCGTGAATTTGCGTATCTCACTGATTTACATATTATTCTACGTAAATCAGCGGGAACGCCCCCGGCGCCATTTTCAAATTGAAAATAAGATCCGACAGTGTAACACAGTGTAACACTGTCGGATCTTAGCCATATCTATGCGTAACTGATTCTATGAATCAGGCGCATAGATAGGACCAGTGTAAGTCAGAGATACGACGGTGTATCTGGAGATACACCGTCGTATCTCTTTGTGAATCTGGCCCTTAGTTTCTAATTCCTGGAGTTGGGCTTAAAAATGCTCTATTCTATATACTGTGTAAAATAAGCCACATACAGTGAACAAATCTAATATAATTTAACCTTTACTAAAATGCAAAATCACTCTTTTTTTTTTTTTAAAAGGCGCTTTCAAACACTTGTTTAAATTACAATCCTGAAACAGAATAATATACTTGATTTAATTAATCTAAAGTTGCAAATGGGTAGCAAACCATATAATACATCAAATGTTTTGTGTAAACTGTCATATTCTAGAGCACTGTATATAAACACTGCATGTTATTGTAGCATAAAACTCCTAAAATATTATGTAACATGTTGCTTGGTTTATTAGCCTGCAATCTCGAAGGTCTCTGCCGTCTCTGTCAGCCAGTGATATATGATTTCAATCCTGCTCACTTCTCTATTCTGACATTCCTGGTGGTATTTGTAACAATTTGGAGAACATGTGGGTTGTATATAATATTCAGTAGTAATTAAAAACGTTTGTAGTTGGTACAGTGGCTCTAACGTACAACAGTATTTCCCAATAATCTTCTGTTAAATAACTCTCAAAATGCTTTGCTGTATATTGTGAATTTTCCAATGACTGACAAATGTTCACGCTCTTACACACTACTGTTCATAAATTCACTTGGTGCCTCAGCAATGAGCCTTAAGAATCAGGCTCCTTCATGCCTCTGTGGATTTACTTACACAGTTAGAACTCAAAATTCATATCTTGGGGGATGAATCAAGAGGTCAGGTTCTACATTGTAGTGAACAGCCTGACTCAATAAGAAAATACACAGCGAGATTGACAGCACTATAATTTTAGGCCACTCTCATTCATCACAAGTGATAGAGCTTCATTACTGTCGTGTTTCAGTTCAAAGGCTCGCTCTAAGTTATCTGGAGTTTTAGACATACCTTTCTTCCCCTTGGAGATGGCAAATAGAATTGAGTGTAAAGACAAAACTGGAACAATATCTCAATGTGTCATGTACCGGAGCTGAAAGGTATTGATTTAGGAAAAAAATAAAATTGCCTTTTTTTTCTAAAGTAGACCAAGCATCGGTGAGAGTGCCTTGTGAGAATCTCATAGTAATTGACACAGGGAGTATTCATTAAATGAAAAACTGGTGCAGAAACAATACAAAGAATATAAAATGTATATAGATCCACCAAACGCTGGTAAACATCAGCAACAACAGCAAATTAGACGTTAGGGTATGGGGCCCGGATTCAGATAGAATTGCCTATCTATTGGCAGGCGTAACGTATCGCGGATACGTTACGCCGCCGTAAATTCCGTATTCCGAAAGAACTTGCGCCCTAAGTTACGCCGGCGTAATGTATGTGGTCCGGCGTAAGCCCGCCAAATTCAAATCTGGATGATGTGGGCATGTTTTATTTAAATTTCATGTGACCCCGCGTATTTTACGTTTTTTACGAACGGCGCATGCGCTGTTCTTGAAAGAATCCCAGTGCGCATGCTCGAAATTACGCCGCAAATCGACATTGCTTTAGACGTGAACGTCACTTACGTACGGCCCTTTTTGCGAACGACTTATGCAAACAACGTAAAATTTTAAAAATTTGACGCGGGAACGACATAGGATACCCCTCATATAGCAGGGGTAACTTTACGCTGGAAAAAGCTGAACGTAAACGACGTAAAAAAATGCGCCGGGCGGACGTACGTTTCTGAATCGGCATATCTACCTAATTAGCATATTCCTTGCGTAAATATACGGGAGCGCCACCTAGCGGCCAGCGTAAATATGCAGCCTAAGATACGACGGTGTAAGACACTTACGCCGGTCGGATCTTAGGGAAATCTATGCGTAACTGATTCTATGAATCAGTCGCATAGATACGACGGCGTATCCGGAGATACGCCGTCGTATCTCCTTTCTGAATCCGGGCCTATGTGTATATCAAATAGATGCCAGGTTAGCGAAAGCAGGCATCTTTATATACCTTTATCTCTAGGAATTCTGGTATGACCATATGCGTAATGTGTGCAGAGTTTTTGGGTGTGTACTATGTTTCAAACTAGAAAGAGAGCAGGTAGGAGGACGCAAGAAGGTTCCCAATCAACCAGGTGAAGGAATTAAGGGGAGAGTACAGTTCATTTTCAGAGAGCATACATTTTGAGGGTTTATGTTATTTTACATGCCTTACCATTTTTACAAACTTGCTCTGATATTATTTTGCAGTACAAAACATAGAGACTGGTATATTAACCACAAATGTGAGCTTCTTATAGTCGAGACCACCTACCTCATCTCTCCTAACAATGTTTGAGCTGACATATCATAGGGATCATATTGTTTCAGTCTACTAAACCATACATTTGTATATTGAGAGAAAAAGTGGGGAAGAGCTTAAGGTTCCGACTGATGTAGAATTTGGTCCAAACTTTGCCTGTTTAGAGTTCAGCCAATAGGGATAAAAGTAGGGTGTTCACCTGCCCACCGACCGAGCTGAACCTCCAGCTGCAGTGTGAAGTGATATATTCCGCAGTAATATTAGTACTTCCTAGCAAACAGTGATGTATCCCCACCTGTCTATTCTTTCACAAAGGTCCCCTATACCAGACCCTTCAAGGATAAAAAAGGGTGCTGTTTTTTATTTAAAAAAGAAAAGCAAGCCAGCAGGGAAATGTTATTTATCGGCAATTTAATAGTAGTTGTTTTCATTGTAAATGTAATTCTTGTACATTGTATACATTGTACAGGTACAGGTTTAGGGCTTCCCCCCAAAATGTAAAGGAGTTGGACATTTTTAATGTTTCACTTTAAGCATTATTAAAATTGCATTTAAAAAAAAATAAATGTATTAGTATATGTTCCACAAGGCAGTGACCAGCACCCATGTCATTTGTCTGACAACCTTTTGGCTATTAAGCCTTGTACACACGATCGGACTTTCTGATGGGAATTGTGTGATGGCAGGATGTTGTCGGGAAAATCTGACTGTTTGTATGCTCCATTGGACAATTGTCAAATTTTCCAACAACAAATGTGGGGTGTCGGATTATCCAATCATGTGTATACAAGTCTGTCTAAAAAAATCTAAAAAGTACTAACACGAATGCTCCAAACCATTGCTAACCATAAGACAACATTAACAGAAGTTGCCCAAAGGGTGGCGCTAAAGAGCTGAAAAAACTGATTTAAATGGTAAATCCAGTTTTGTGTGAAAAAAATATTGCAAATCAAATAAAATAATATAGCATATACAATTGCAACACAAGCCATATTGTAATATAACATTATGAAAATGCACCTTTCCTTTTCAATCTGCAGCGTTGTAATTTTCTGTAAAATTCAGTGCTATATGGCAACCTGGAGACATTCTGGGCCAGATCCACAAAGAGCCGCCGTAACTTAAATATTCTGATTAAAGTTACCCTGCTGCAAAATTTCTACCTAAGTGCCCGATCCACAAAGCACTTACCTAGAAATTTTCGGCTGTGTAACTTAAATCCGGCCGGCGCAAGGCATTCCTAATTCAAATGGGGTGAGTCCCATTTAAATTAGGCGCGCTCCCGCGCCGGACGTACTGCGCATGCTCACAACGTCATTTTCCCGACGGGCATAGCGCGAAATTACGTTACGCCGTGTTTTGTGAATCGCGCCGGGTAAAAAAAGTTGCTTCGGGAAAAAAAAAAAGATACGGCGAAAAAAAAAAAAAAAAAAAAACCAGCGTCGCTGCAAAGGAGGGTCTACGTTTACAAGGTGTAAACAGTTTTCACTTTGTAAAAGCAGCCCTAATTTTACGATTGCAACGTAAGTATTTACGGAGATTTCACAAAGCTAAACCGCTTTGTGGATCTCCGTAAGTGCTCATTTGCATACGCGAAGCGGCATTTCGATTTGAAATGCCCCCAGCGGCGGATGCGGTACTGCATCCTAAGATCCGGCAGTGTAATGTGATGCGACTTTATGTGATGAAAAAAAATGATGTTTTTAAAAACGTCACTTTAATTGACTGTGTGTGGGGGAAAACGTTGTTTTATGTCTTGTAAAAAACGACCAAAAAAAATTGAAGCCTGCTTCAATTTTATGTGTCGTTTTTCAAAAGTGCACTTTTTACTTCACAGAAATTGACCGTGTGTAGCAAAAAACGTCGTTTTCGAAGACGTTTTTTCATCCACGCATGCCCAGAAGCTACTTATGAAGCAAGCTTCAATGGTAAAACGTGGTGGAACGTAACCTCACTTGCAAGAACATTGTGAGAAAAACGATGGTGTGTAGGCAACTTCGTCTTTGAAAATTGAAGTTTCAAAAACGTCATTTTTTACTTCACAGAAAGTGTCGTTTTTTTTCATCACATAAAGTGATGGTGTGTATGCGGCATAAGTCCCTTACACATGCCGGATCTTCTGCCTATCTTTGGGAAACTGATTCTGTGGATCAGTTCCAAAGATAGAAACAGGGATACGACGGCGTATCAGTAGATACGCCGGCGTATCCCTTTTGAGGATCTGGCCCTCTGTTCCTACTACGTGTTATTGGCTCACCGATTTTCCCAGAAGTCTGCACTACAATTCAGATTTTGGACATCCTTGCATGCTATGCAACAAACATTTCAGTTTTGGTGAGATACTCCCAAAGGTTAATCACATCTAATGGGATTTAGATCCTGCCACTTTCCTAGAACCCTGCAAGTACAGCAGCTGATCAATAATAAAAAGGCACTCATTCACATGGACATAAACAAACAAACAGCTACTTTTTCAGAGTAACAAAAAGAAGGAATCCCCTACAAAGTTTGTTAAAATCCTTGCAATGTACATAGATTACCCAGAGGGGAATGTTTTTTCCTCAATGAAAGTGGAGTTACTCTTTAAAGATTCATGTGTAGGGGTTGGGGTGGACGTGGAATCACCAATACTCCTACAAAGGCACCATCCCTCAAATATATACAGCAACATTTCAAAAACAGGTAGAACGGGGTGGGACTTTGATTGTGCCTCGGAGGAGTATGAATAAAATATAATACAATGGGGTAGATTCAGGAACGATTTACGCCGGCATATCCATAGATACACCACGTAAATTCAAAGCTACGCCGGCGTATCTATTTTCTGTATTCAGAAAGCTAGATACGCCGACATTAGCCTAAGATACGACTGGCATAAGTCTCTTACGCCATCGTATCTTAGGGTGCATTCTCACGCTGGCCGCTAGGTGGCGCTTCCGTAGTTGTCAGCATAGAGTATGCAAATTACAAACTTACGCCGATTCACAAACGTACGTGTGTCCGGCGGTAGTTTTTTACGTTGTTTGCGTAACTCGTTTTCGGCGTAAGGCTGCTCCTGCTATTAGGAGGCGCAGCCAATGTTAAGTATGGACGTCGTTCCCGCGTCGCGATTTGCAAATTCCTTGCGACGTCATTTACCGCAATGCACGTCGGGAAATTTTAGGGACGGCGCATGCGCAGTACGTTCGGCGCAGGAACGCGTCTAATTTAAATGATCCACGCCCCCTACCGGATCATTTGAATTACGCGCGCTTACGCCTGCCCCTTTAACGCTACGCTGCCGCAAATTACGGAGCAAGTGCTTTGTGAATACAGCGCTTGCTCCTGTAATTTACGGCGGCGTAGCATAAAGACGATACGCTGCGCCGCCGTATCAGTGCGCGCCCCTACCTGAATCTACCCCAATGTTATAATTGTAGAAAATTTGATAAATAGACAAAAGTCAGTAAAAGATCAAGTTAAGATAAATTACAGACTTTGGTTAGAATTATGGTGCCTTAGTGTGCTACCTTAAAATGATTGTAAAGTTGTTGTTTTTTTCTATTAAAATAACAAGCATATTATACTTACCTCCTCTGTGCAGTAGTTTTGCAAAGGGCAGCCCAGATCATCCTCTTCTTAGGTCCCTGGCTGTAGCTCCTGGTCTCTCCCTCCTGTTGAGTGCCCCCCCCCCCCCCCACAGCAGGCGGATTGCTATAGAGGCACCTGATCTGAGCTGCTGCTTTGAAAATCCAATCAGACACAGAGCTGCCATTCAGCATTGATTGGCTAACTAAGTTTGATTGATAGCAGCGGGACCCAATGGTGTCTCAGCCAATCAGGGGAGAGTTTTCCGGACGGCTGAGGACTTTGTGGACATCGCTGGACAGAGTTGGTAAGAATTAGAGGGGCTGACGGGCTGCTGCACACAGAAGGATTTTTATCTTAAAGCGGAGTTTCCATCAAAAATATAAGTTTGCTTTATATTGTAGCTTAGACCTGAAAAAGAAAAAAAAAAACATTTTTTTACTCACCTCGAAACGCCTGTTGCTATGCGGTGCCACGCAATCTGCCTTCCTATTCACCGAGGATCCTGACGTCAGCTCCCTCGGCTCCCAGGATGCCGTGCGCTTCCCCTGTGTCTCCGGGCTTGTTGATGTTTATGGGTTGCCATCACAACGGTGTGCACTTTCGCCGCCCCCGCCGCTCGTTGTGATGGCAACCCAAGTGTTTGACGGTGCGGCGCGGCGCTGCAGTTCTATTGCGGACGCACGAGAATGGGGCGGCCCTTTCAGCTAGTCATTCACCCTCATCCACAGTATTCCCAGAAGTAATTGCTTGTAGGCTTCACAATGCCCACAAGCAAAATGGGAACCATCTGCACACAGGAATAAAAAGTGTGCGTTCGGAATAAGTCGGCGGAACAGCGGCACTTTTAAACCTAGTAAGTGACACTATAAATACATATAGAAAGAGAGATGAAAGGACATTGTTTGAAAAATTGAAAAACGTGGTTGTAACCCCGCTTTAACTACTTTAGACCCGGGCCATAGTAAAAAGACCAGGTGGCTCTATAAATCCGGGAGGCCGTCTTTTTAAGGCCTCGGGTCCCCCCGGCCACTGGGGGACATGCGCGCGGCAGTGGTGCGCTCCCGGCACGTCACCGCGATGCCGATGCACGTGCCTGGCAGCAGCGATGTCCGCCAGGTACCCGCGATCGGCAGTTTTAGAGCAGGGACGTGGAGCTCTGTGTGTAAACACAGAGCTCCACGTCCTGTCAGGGAGAGGAGACTGTTGCTGTATCCCTTGTACATAGGGACACAGCATCGGTCACCTTCCCTAGTCAGTCCCCTCCCCCCACAGTAAGAATCACTCCCAGGATCCACATTTAACCCCTTCCTCACCCCCTAGTGTTAACCCCTTCCCTGCCAGTCACATTTATACAGTAATCAGTGTGTTTTTATAGCGCTGTTCGCTGTATTAATGTGAATGGTCCCAAAAATGTGTCAAAAGTGTCCGATGTGTCCGCCATAATATCGCAGTCCTGACAAAATTTGCAGATCGCCGTATTACTAGTAAAAAAAATAATAATAAAAAAAATGACAGAATTCTATCCCCTATTTTGTAGCCACTATAACTTTTGCGCAAACCAATCACTATACGCTTATTGCGATTTTTTTATTATTATTTTTTTACCAAAAATATGTAGAATACATATAGGCCTCCGGCGGAGGCTCTTTACCATGTGATCAGCCGTGTCCAATTACCGCTGATCACGATGTAAACAGGAAGAGCCGTTAATCGGCACTTCCTCACTCGAGTCTGACAGACACGAGTAGAGGAGAGCCGATCGGTGGCTCTCCTGACAGGGGGGGTTTGCGCTGATTGTTTATCAGCGCAGCCCCCCTCGGATGCCAACACTGGACCACCAGGTAGTGCCCCCCAGGTGCTCAATAGAGCAAAAATGGGCAAAAAAACAATAAAAAAATTCAACACAATCGATGCCAATCAGTGCCCACAAATGGGCACTGACTGGCAACATGGGCACTGACTGAAATGATGCCCAGCAATGCCATCAGTGCCACCCCTCAGTGTCCATCAGTGCCACCCAGTGTCCATCAGTGCCACCTTTTAGTGCCCATCTATGCCCAGTGCCCACCTATCAGTGCCCATCTGTGCCACCCATAAGTACCCATCAGTGCCACCCATAAGTGCCGCCCATGAGTACCCATCAGTGCCGCCAAAGAGTGCCCAGTGCCGTCTATGAGTGCCCATCAGTGCCGCCTATGAGTGCCCATCAGTGCAGCATACCAGCGCCGCCTATCAGTGCCCATCAGTGTTGCCTATCGTGCCCATCAGTGCCGCCTTATCGGTGCCCATCAGTGCCACCTCATCGGTGCCCATCCGTGCCACCATATCAGTGCCCATAATTGAAGAAGAAAACTTTTTTTACAAAAAAAATAACAGAAAAAAATAAAAACTTCTTTTTTTAGTTGTTGAGCAAAAAATAAAAATCGCAGAGGTGATCAATTACCACCAAAAGAAAGCTCTATTTGTGGGAACAAAATGATAAAAATTTCATTTGGGTACAGTGTAGCATGACCGCGCAATTGTCATTCAAAGTGCAACAGTGCTGAAAGCTGAAAATTGGCTTGGGCAGGAAGGTGCGTAAGTGCCTGGTATGGAAGTAGTTATGGAGGAAAGAGTGGATACGTAAATTGGTAAATTGTGCTGATGGTGGAAGGTTAAACTGGGTAGACAGAAATTCAAAGGTGTGAAGAGATGCACCCTGGTATAGGTCTCTCAGGAGAGTAAGACCTCTAGTCTGCCATACATGAGTTTCAATGCAGGGTATAAAGTGTTGGAGCACCGCTAACGGAGTAACATTTTTTGAAGTTGGTGCCTTAGGTAAAGATATATTGGGGATCTCTAAACACAACTTGATGGAAATCTGCACCATTGGGATATCAGCGATGGGGGGGTGGAGCTCCTAACTTAATAGCAATGAGAGTTGATTTGAAATCTTTATATGGGATAGAGGTGGATTCCATGAATGTGAATGTTTTCAGGGGTTTCACCAATGTGGAATTTGATCTAGGATGCATGCTTTATAATAGGCCGTAATATTAGGCACCCCCATGCCACAATTCCTTCTGTGTCTCATCATAGTATTAAAGGGTTTGTAAACGCTATTTTAAAAAAAATAACAAACATTTCATACTTACCTTCACTGTGTAGTTTGTTTTGCACAGTGTGGCCCCAATCAACATCTTCTGGTGTCCCCGACGGCTCTCGTGGCTCCTCCTCACATCGGTTAACCCCCTGGGAGAAGCGCTCTCCCGGGGCTTACCTTGCGGGCACACTCCAGAGTTCAGCTTTTGGGTCTATAGAAACAGAATGCCAGACTTGGCCCCACCCCCGGCTCCCGAGTCATTGAATTTGATTGACAGCAGCAGGAGCCAATGGCTGAGCTACTATAAATCTATCCAATCAAGAGCCGAGAACCCCGGGCAGAGAGGTACAGTGTGTCTTCACCGAGGGAACAAAGGGCGCAGGTGAATAAAACGGGGGGGGGGCTGGAGGGCCGGTCAGTGTCAGAAGTTTTTTCACCTTAATGCATGGGATGCATTAAGGTGAAAAAATACGAGGGTTTACAACCCCTTTAAGTGAACATCTGGGGGGTTTGCACTTCCATATATACTGAGTAAAACGTTTTTGGAAGGAGGAAAGGAAAGTCCTTGGTAAGGGTATTATTAGGGTGCGCAATAGATAAAGGAGTTTGGGGAGGAGCAACATTTTTAAGGCTGCTATCCTTCCTGGTGTTAATAGTTTATGAGTCCTCAGGTGGTATAGTTGTTGGTATAGTGATTCCAAGAAGGGCCTAAAATGTTGTCTATAGAGCTGTGAGGTATGTGGAGACAGTTGAATTCCTAGAAATGTCAAGGAATGAGAGCACCAAACAAAGGGAAACTGTTTTGTTAAGAGAGCTTGTATAGAAGTTGGGATATTTACACCTAGAATTTGGGACTTGGTGGCGTTTAGTTTATAGTTATTATTTTAGTAGTTCAGGTAGCAATGTCTTAGGGTTAGAAAGCATGAGCATGACATCATCCCTGAAGAGGCTTATTTTGTGTTCAGTACCAGCTACAGTGAGGCCTGTAATGTTGGGATGAGATTGGAAGCTCTTCGCTAGTGGTTCCATAAGAAGTGTGAAAATTGGCGAAAGGTGGTACCCTTGTCTCGTTCCATTCTTTTTTTACCTCAGGAACTAATTCCTGAGGTAAGAACGGTGGCTGAGGGCGTGGAGTAGAGGGATAGTATGGCAGTTTGCAACCATCCCATAAACCCAAAAGTGATAAGCACTATCCTGAGGTATCCTCACTGGGCCCTATCGAGCACCATCTCCGCATGCATAGAGAGGAGCAGAGAAGGTGTCCGCGAGGTCCCAGCCTGAGGGATCAAATTGATGAGATGCCTAGTTCTGTCTGAGGTTTGGCGACCTAGGAGAAATCCCACTTGGTCGGGGTGGATAAGATATGGCAAAAAATGTTGTAGTCTGGACCCTAAAAGTTTAGCAAATATCTTAACATCTGTATCCAGAAGAGAAATGGGCATGAAGTTTACTAGGCAGGTGGGAGCTTTGTTGGGTTTTGGTATAATTTCAATCACAGCTATTATCATTTCCAGTGGGAATGAGCCAGAGGAGGAGGCGAGATCGAAGACCGCAGGGGAGGGTTGGGGCACAGAGCCATCACTTCGGAGGTCATAAAGGGACTGGTAATAGTCTGCAAAGGCTTTGGCTATGTCCTTTGGATTAAATAGGATATTCTTAGACCTAGGGTGAAACTGCTTAAAGCAGAGTTTCGACTAAAAAAATAAAAATTTTAAGTCAGCAGCTACAAAAACTGCAGCTCTTGACTTTTAATAATCGGACACTTACCTGTCCCAGGGTCTATCGATGTGGGGGAATGAAGCCCTGCTCCTCTCCCCCTCCTCTCCGCGGCATCAGCATTGTCACTGTGCCTCGCCGGGCAATCATATGGGACCTGTGACGTGTCCCAAATGATTGCCGAGAGTGAGAGGTGAACTTCCTTCCAGCGCCGTGGAGCCCGGGGAGGAAGTGGGTGCTGGAACCCTCTAAAAAGGGGGTTTCCGCTCCTCCCCAAAAAATTACATGCCAAATGTGGCATGTCAGAGGGTCACCTTCCCTTAAAGCTGAAGTTCCATTTTTAGGTGGAACGCCGCTTTAAGCGGTTTCACTTTTACTTTTTTAGCTAGCCAAGCTCCTGCTTTAATGTGAAGGCTATAATAATTGGCCCAGATTCAGTAAGCAATTGCGCCTGCGTAACCATAGTTACGCAGCGCAATTGCTGACTTGCGCCGGCGTAACGAGTTCTCCTGATTCAGAGAACTCGTTACGCCGACTGCAGCCTAAAATCTCTAAAAGGCTCTTATGCCATGCAGATTTTAGGCTGCATTCTTGCGATGACCGCTAGGGGGCGTTCCCATTGTGGTCAGCGTATAGTATGCAAATTGCATACTTACGCCGATTCACAATGTTGCGCGCCCCCTGCCTACGCAAGTTACGTCGGTTCCGTACGGCGTGTTTAGCGTAAGGCTGCCCCTTCTAATAGCAGGGGCAGCCAATGCTAAACCATACCCGGCGTTCCCGCGTTGCGACGTTCGAATTTTATGTCGTTTGCGTAAGTGAATCGTGAATGGCGCTGGATGCCATTCACGTTCACTTTGAAGCAAATGACGTCCTTGCGACGTCATTTGCCGCAATGCACGTCGGAAAAGTTTCCCGACGGAGCATGCGCTCTACGCTCGGCGCGGGAGCGCGCCTAATTTAAATGATTCCCGCCCCCGGCGGGATCATTTCCATTGCGCGCGCTTACGCCGGGCAATTTTGCCGGCGCGCCCTTACAATTTACGGAGCTACTGCTTCGTGAATCGAGGGCAGAGCAAAATATTTGCTGGGCGCAGGGCAAAATCGTTGCCCTGCGCCTCCGCAAATAGAGCGCAATTCTTTCTGAATCCGGGCCATTGGCTTTAAGGTTTTTGAGATGATTTTCATATTTGTAAAGTAGATAAGACCTTCATTTTTAATCTTGAAGGATATCCTGTGTAAGGCGTGGGCTTGGGTTGGATGTATTCTCTTGTTCTTTTAGGGTCATAGAGTTCAACACGTCTTCGATCTGTCTCCTCCTCTGTTTCTTAACAAATTAAGTAATTTTGATTAATACCCCCCTCATATAGACCATATAGACCATATAGGTGGTCCACTAGGTGAATCTGTTGGTTTCAGAAGTGTCATTAGTTTGGATGTCCCTCGTCGGTGTCTTGCCCGTCGTCCATCGCGTCCTGCCCGTCGTCCATCGCGTCCATCGGCAGCCTCATCCGGTCTGGTATCCTTCTGCGGCCATCCTCGCTCGATCCCTGCTTCCCGCACTATGTTCGAACCACTGCGCCGACATATACCGAGCGGAGTACACTCGGGTATAGTCGGGCGGGCTCGGCTCCTCTTGCGTAAAGGACGTACAGGACGTGACCGCGAGAGGAGCCGAGCCTGCCCGACTATACCCGAGTGTACTGCGCTCGGTATATGTCGGCGCAGTGGTTCGAACAAAGCGAGGGAAGCGGGTATCGGCGTATATCGCGCACCCACAATTTTGCCCTGTTTTTTAGGGCAAAAAAGTGCACGGTATACGCCGAAAAATACGGTATATAGCAAAGGAACAATGGAATGACTAGGTCTTCTCGCTGGAGCAATGGAGTCTATTGTGGGGTGTAGGATTGTGTTGAAGTCTCCGGGGTACTGTACATTTAGTTGTGTAGCACTACCCCTGAAGGAGCTGCTGCTTTGATTTGGGTGGCACGTTACCTCTTTCTTCCCGCCGTCTGTGGTATTGGATGAGAGCTGTAATAAAGTCAATGTTCTTTTCTGTGCTTTTATTACCCAGCTAGGTAAAAATGATAGAAATGGAAATAGGTGAAGGATAGAAGAAATGGAAATGGCGGATTTAGGTACTGGAAATAGTCCTGCTTCCAATGACGAACTTCTTCACCACTCTAGCCAGAGTGGGTATAGTGCACCTGGATAGGCCTTTCTCACCAGCCTAGCAGCCAGAGTGTCACTCGGAAACTTTAGGTTAAAGTCTCTGCCACAGTGTCAGAACTGTTGGCATCTCAGTCCTGAGTGCTGACCTGAATCCATCTTAAACAGTAAAGTGATAGTGAAAGAGGAGAATAGAAGATAAAACATAACCATGTTCAAAATTTACATATTATTACAATGTACACTAATGTTCCTAACTATCTAGTCTGCCCAATTCTCCGACAGTCTTGATAGAAGATCAACAGGACCTGAAAAACAGAAATAGAAAACACACTTGCAATACCAACATATTTACATTCCCTAGGGGTGAATGAATATGCACCTTCCTGTGACAAAGGCGAAACCTTCTTCCTCCCCTGGGAGTATTCAAAGAACTAAGTGCTATGTTGTTGTGGAAGTTCTAGAAACTAAAAAAAAAAGTCTTTCAGCAAAAGAAGTTGAGGAACACTGCCACCTAACGGCGATGTCCCTGATAAAAAAAAGAGAAAAATATGTGCACCACCGCTGCTAAATGAACATAGAACATATTTGCAAAGAAGTACTCCCCTCTTCTTTTGTTTGACACAATGAAGCCCTCAGAAATCCTAGTCTAGCTAACTGAACAATTATATTTCCCCCCAAAGTCAAACACTTTACTGCAAATGTGGGGAGGAAAAAAAATAGTTCCTGTTTGGGGACTTCTTTAAGCAGCACAAAAAAAATATAACACTGTGAGCGAGTCCTTCTGTCTTGGACTCACAGGTAAAATCTAGGATCAGGTAAAGTGATGATGTTCCCCTGATCATCAAGCGTGGTGACTGAGTAGACCCGGTCAATCTTTCCGGGGCTTTTGATGACCACCTGATCATGGTATATTTGCCAGGCATAGCTCCATTCCTCCAAACAACCTTCAAACCGATGATAAACACGAATAAAAGAGTAGTCAGTGTTGCGGGTGGGCTTCGGCACATTTAAATAGTCCCAGATGGCGTCTTTACACCATTCTTCTCGCATCTTTTCAATCTCCTTCATGAGATCGTTGGGCACATAAGGGAACTCCCATCCATAGTCAAGGGCCACCTTTTTCATGAGGATCCTTTGCAAGCGAGCAAGATTTGGTAACTTACGGGAGTGTCCCAGTCCCAGCATAACACAGGTATCAGGGGCTCTTTTTAAGACAGGCAAATCAGCTTGAGGTACAGCAATCTCTTTGGTGTCATTACCTTTCCTCACTGTGACCTCCCAACTTGTTTGCGGGATATCCGCCTGCGGCGTAGTATCCCCTGAGTCCATCGGGGAGCATTCTCTGGATTCGTGGGTAGTTGCAGCACAGAAACCCTTTGCCCCACTTCAAATCGGGCAGCTCCGG
This sequence comes from Rana temporaria, assembly GCF_905171775.1. Lineage (NCBI taxonomy): Eukaryota > Metazoa > Chordata > Amphibia > Anura > Ranidae > Rana > Rana temporaria. Next base: position 204,355,567 of record NC_053493.1, read on the forward strand.
CTCGAACCTATGGTCATCACCCGCATCAGAAGAGGAATTAATTTCAGAGCTAGCATACTTCTTCGTGGGCAAACAAGTATGAACAATCTTTGATTTAGTGTCCCTGCCCTGCTTACCAGACGTCTTCTTGGCCTCGACATGGGCAACATCCTCCATGGAGTCCGGTCCGGGTATGCGCAGGGGTCGGCCTCGACCACAGCCATGGGAGGCATTTACATATCCCACCTTCTTGAGGGCGAGACACGTGGGTACTATTGCCATGCATGCGTGGCAGCATCCACTTTCACAGCAGGCGCATCTCTCTCATTAGCATCACAGTCACTCACGGTGGGAGACACCATCGGCGTGGCGACCAAAGACACAGTAGTAGCAGCGGTAGTGGTAGAAGTAGTGAGAGCGGGCCAGGGGGTGACTTCCTCTGCAGTGAGAGTCCCTGTGACCCAGTCGACCTGATAAGCCCAGGGTGACTCTGTAGGCTGCTCCAATTCAAAAAGATATTTCTTGAATCTCGGTCATCGGATGAAGGGCTGAATTCTGATTACCAGCTCGGTGCATCTGGGGCAAGACACCCTGAGTGCCTCCACGCTGCCACTGGCATACAACACAAACCGTCCCCGGGTCCTTATACGGATTCCGGTGTCTGTCAGGGAAGCTCCTGTGAGGACAGGCATCAGGTTAACCCCCGTAAAGGACATGGTAGGCCTCAGCCTTTCAGATAGCATTGGGAACGCAGACATGTTTGCACGATACTCTCTCGTGGGCGGGCAATCACTCTGTCCCCTGGCACCAAACTCACCTACATCTCACGCAGGGGTGGGTAACTCCTCCCACTTTGAGTTATTTTCTGAGTACGTTGCTGGGATATGTCACTCCACTGCACGTGCACCCAGAACTTTTCAGCACTTGACTTTAACCCTTCACCCGCACAGTCCAACACGCTGACAATTTTCCAGACTCTCAATGGCGGAACAAAATCACTCAGTTTAGTTGCCAGAGGTAACAGCCAATCCCGGACGAGCCCCCACGTGTAGCACTACCCCCCGAAGGAGCTGCTGGTTTGATTTGGGTGGCACGTTACCTCTATCTTCCCGCCGTCTAGGGTATTGGATGAGAGCTGTAATAAAGTAAATGTCCACACGACAGGTCTTTTCTGTGCTTTTATTACCCAACCGGGTAAAAATTATAGAAATGGAAATAGGTGAAGGATAGAAGAAATGGAAATGGCGGATTCAGGGTTAACCGGTACTGGAAACAGTCCTGCTTCCAATGACGAACTTCTTCACCACTCTAGCCAGAGTGGGTATAGTGCACCTGGATAGGCCTCTCTCACCAGCCTAGCAGCCAGAGTGTCACTTTAGTTGCGTCAGGAACTGATAGGCGACCATCGTCCAGCCTCTCGGATACAAAGTGTTCTTCGATGAGCAGATAGGCCTCTCCTGTGACACCAGCCTTGTGCTCAGTGTCCCCCAGACAGGTTCTCCATCAATCGGCTTCCTCCCACTTTGGACGGACAGTACAGGACCACTTGCAAATTGTAGACTCAGTCTGCCTACTGAGTCTACGAGGTAGATTAATGCTCCGGACCAACGTGGTCCCTGAGCCAGGAACACTGCAACACACACACCCCCGGCCAGGAGGGCCACACACGGGGGTGGTGGGACGACTGCCCAGGTGGAAGGCAACAAGGCGCCGAGGATAAGTATCCACACGACCCTGATTCCACTGCTGCCACCTACTGTCTGGGGGTGCCGGAAGTCCCCCAGACAGCAGCCATGGACACACAGTACAGCCAGAGCTGGAACAGAGGCCTCAAATTTAGCCAAATAAACATGGTCATAGTCAATTAACTCTCTGACCCCCTTCTAAATTTACAGCAGCACTGGCTTTAAAAGTAGCCAGGCGCTACAGTTGAAATAAACATTGCCTTTAAAAGTTGGTTTACATTGGTAATCAGATGTTGGATTTAACAATTTGTTGTAAATCACCTTATTTTGTATATAAATTTTAATCTGTTACAGAGATTCATTGCTCACCGGCATGAGATTAAAACGGTTTCTGTATGTGAGCCCTATGGGAAAAAGAAAAGTGTTAAAGACTAACTCCAGTCTATCCTGTTCTAAAATAATTATTTTTCTTCATTAACAGATGCACCCGTTGGGAGTGCTGTAGAAACTGTGTGTAGCATAAACTGTTCCTGAAACAAAATCAAGTTGAGCTGGGGGCTGCTCAGCCATTAACAGGAAGCCTTGTATTTCATCAACAAATACAGGACTTTCTCTGATTCATGGAGAAGTGGGAAGGTGGGCATCCTGCTTCCAGAAAGCAAACATCCTGCAAATTCGGGTGTTCGGCAAACTCATGCTCGGACCAAACCCCTTTGCCCATCCCTAATAGTAGGACAGTCAGAAAAAAATATATATAATTCTTTCAAATATATTTGTTCAACTTTGCATATGAATATTTTATATTATATTCAAATATTTAAAGCCAACGGGTGACACTCTTGGCTTTTTCATGATTCCAAGTTGGCAGTTAAAATAACTTCAAATGGAAACATATGTAAACCAAAAAGAAAAAATGTAATTTCTTGCGGCATACCAATTCTTAGACGTGGTAGCTGAATTTGTTTTATTTTTTAAGCATTTTTCATTTATTTTCACCTGGTGATCCAGCAAGTAAGTCTGTTATTTTTTAACTTAGCTTAGCAGACCAAGCTGTCCAGCAGAAGCAGTAGAGGGTTAAGACAAACCATTTACCACTGACTTTTTAATGATCGACTTCTTTTGAGTGGAACAACCATGGCTGGATCGAAATTAGTTTTGGCCCTGCTGAACCAGACAAATTTCTTAAAGTGTTTGTTAACCCACAGGGTACAATTTACATTATCTTCTTGTTTGATGGATCAAATGTCCCCCTGTGACTGTGCTTAATAAAAAAAATGCAGATATATACCTTGTTTACAGGGCGCAGATCTGCAATCACGTGACCCACCGTCGTTCTCCTCTATTGCATGACAGCTTCAGCGGGCGGGGCTGAGGTTCCCCCGCTGATGTCATTCAGAAGGGTAGGTCACCATAACTAGTGTTGGAAGATTTTCCCTGTTTTACTGTTCTGATTACAGCCCAAAATGTTGTATCTTATAATATTTAAAGCGGGATTCCACCCACATTTTTTTTTAAGTCAGCAGCTACAAACACTGTAGCTGCTGACTTTTAATAAGGACACTTACCTTTCCTAGGTGCCCGCGATGTCGCCACCCCGAGGCCGATCCCTCGATTCTGGTAGCTCCCCATGCCGCCATCCTCACTGAGGGAAACAGGCAGTGGAGCCTTGCTTCACTGTCCGTTTTCTACTGCGCATGCGCGAGTCTCGCGGTGCTTTGTGAATGGACGGCTGCTTTCTGGGATACCCCAAGTTCCCAGAAGGCACTGCGCCCCATTCCCCAGAAGACAACGCGGGGAGGACGAGGAAGAAGACATGCCGCGGTATGGGAAGAGGCAGATTAGGAAGATCCGCATAGCAACCGCCATTTCTGGTAAGTAATTTATTTTTTTATTTAAATTATTTTCTAGGATTTTGGTGTATTTTGTTTTTTAGGCTGGACCTCCACTTTAACTTTCAGTGATAATTGTCACTAGAACTTATAGAGAGGGTGAACTTTGCTAACGTGGACACAGACAGCAATAAAAAAAAAACTGGCAGGTGTTCTAATCCCTCTCTAATCTATCCAAAACTAGATACAAGTTCTGTATTTATGTATACTTTAAATCCACTTTCACTAGCGGCACTTTACCAATGTTATAGCAGTGTTTTTTGGCCGCTAGCGGAGCGCTTTTAACTCCCACTAGCGGCCAAATAAAGGGTTAATAGTGCCCATGTTGCACCTCTCCCTCACTGCCCCCAAAGATGCTGCTTGCAGGACCTTTTTTCCATTTTCTTTATGTAGCACTACCCCCGAAGGAGCTGCTGGTTTGTTTTGGGTGGCATGTTACCTCTGTATCTCCGCCGTCTAGGGTACTTAATGAGAGTTGTAGTAAATGGAATGTCCACTCAAACAGGTGTCTTTTCTGTGCTTTTATTACCCAGCCGGGTAAAAACGGTTAAACAATTAAAAGGTGAAGGGATAGCAGAAATGGTGAATGACAAATTCAGGTGTATGTAGATGGAAAACAGTCCTGCTTCCAACGTCACTTAACTTTGCCACTCCAGCCGGAATGGGTTTAGCGCACCTAGACAGGCCTCTCTCACAAGCCTGGCAGCCAGAATGTCACTCAGAACTTGGGGCTAAGTCTCTGCCACAGACCCTCCCAATGGTTGAAGAAATAAAGCGGTGCAGAATTAAACACCTGGATCTCCTTCAAGTAGTTTTGGTTAGGTTACCGACATCCAGCCTCTCAGTACCCGGTTTTCCTGGTCCCCCGTGGATGGTCAGGTACCTATTGGAACACCAGCCTCTCTTGGCACTCCTCAGGCAGACTCTCCACCGGACAGCTTCCTCCAACAGGACGGACAGCTCAGGATCTCAGCAGATTGGGGACCCAGTCGTTTACTGGGCCCCAGCGGCAGATCAGATGCTCCGAGCCAAGGTGGTCTCAGAACCAGGATCACTGTGTAGCACGCACACCCCGGCCCAGAAGGCCATTAGCCGGGGTGCCATGGAATGGCTACTCTGAAGGTGGGCACCACACAGGAAGAAGACCCAAGAAAATTGCGTCCAGCATGCACAGCGAGGAAGCCTCCTCCTGATAGGCTGCTGGGAAGAAGCATCCAAACCCTTGACTCCGCTGCTGCCACCTGTCGGGCTGGGGTGTGACCAGCCCCCCAGAAACGTCAGCATGAGCCCACAGCACAGCTAAAGCTGGGACAGAGTCTCCAAATTTAAACAAATCAACCTGGTCAGAGTCACTTAACTCTCTGACCCCCCTCTAAATTTACACTAGCACCGGTTCTGAAAAGTAACCAGGCGCTACATTCAATTTCCCTGTTTGTAGTGTTTACCATCATAGTTTCTGGTAGGTAAAAAGTATGTTATTTTTTCTAGCTAGTGATAAAATTGCAATCATGTTGAAGCCACGAAGAAATACATATAATATATCTTTAATGTAGGATACTGTAGGTGTGTGTGTAGGCTTCCCATTGTAGTGTTTCATATCACATCCAAACATTGCATTTAGCTGGCTTCCATTTGCTCTTTTTATCCACTCTTGCACACTGCAGAGTAAAATTATTTGTTTCTACTAACCTCTAGCTGGCAAATCGTGATAGAACAGGCTGTGTAAGATCAAAACAAAATAATCACAGCCAGTTCTGCTGCTGCCATGAAACCAAAATGTGTCTTTTCCTAGGGTATTTTATTTTCATAGGATCAATCTGATTTGAAAAAAAAAAGAGATCAATGAAAGTACTTTAACAGATGACAATAGCTGTGTCTGGTGATTTCCAGGACAATAAAAGAAGATGTTCAATGCATCAACCAAACAGCTGGGAATTCAGGTTAATTTATTGGGTAGCATGATGAGTTTTTATATTCTTCCAGGTTAGGTATGTGGTTGGTTAACATACATCCAAGAATTTTATTAAAATAATGTGTAAGGGGATGAAAAGGCTATGTACACCCTAAGGCATCTTTCACGTGGTCCTAGCCGCTGACTCATGATCCACAGTGGATTGCATTGTCAGCAGTGGCTGGCCTGAAGTTACAAGGCAAACGCGAGTGAATAGGCAGCCTCCCGCATACCAGTTTGAAAACTGATTTAACCACTTCAACTCCAAAAGGTTTCACCCCCTTCATGACCAGGCCATTTTTTGCTATATGGTGCTGCGATGTTTAAACTGACAATTGCACATTTATGCCACACTGTACCCAAATAAAGTTTATGTCTTTTTTTTCCACAAATAGAACTTTCTTTTGGTGGTATTTGATCACCTCTGTCCCTTTTTTTTTTTTTTTTTTTTTGCACTATCAACAAAAAAGACCAACAATTTTGAAAAAAATATATATTTTTTTTACTTTCTGCGATAAAACACATCCAATAAAAAAAAAAAAATCTAATTTAGGTCAATATGTATTCTGCTGCATGTTTTTGGTAAAAAAAAATTCCAATAAGTGTATATATTGATTGGTTTGTGCAAAAGTTATCGCTTCTACAAACTGTGGGATATTATGGCATTTTTATTTAAAATTTTACTAGTAATGGCGGTGATCAGCGATTTTTAGCGGGACTTTGACTTTGTGACAATTTTTGGTGACCAATGACACTAACACAGTGATCGGTGCTAAAAAAAAATCACTGTCACTGTATAAATGACACTGGCAGGGAAGGGGTTAACATCAGGGGCGATGAAAGGTTTAAGTGTGCTTCTAGGGAATGATTTCTAACTGTGTGGGTGAGGATTTATCTTGAGGAATAGAGAGATCTGTGTTCCTGATTAGCAGGAACACAAGATTTCTCTCTTCCTCTCTGACAGAATGGCAGTCTGCCTTGTATACATTGTCAGACCGGCGTTCTGCCTCTCCATTGAACGATCAGCGTGTCCCGGCTCCCGCTGTGTTCAAGCGCACGCGCGCGCCCCAGATTCTGAAGAGGAAACAACGTGCAGGTATAGTGCCGGAAGTGGTTAACAATGAAATCCCTCATCACCACACTACATCGCAGTTGGGGCACAGCCCCATTTACCTCCACATGCTTTATGACCTACCAAACATGACCTGCCAAAATGTATGAGGCTGTTTTGAGGCCATTGCCTGGTTTTAAAAATGCTCCTCAACATCTGTTTTTGTTGTCTGACAGTGAAGATGTGAAGTGGGCCTAAAGCCTCATACACATGATCGGACTTCCATCGGACAAATCTGTGGATTTTTGTCCGAAGGGCATTGGCCATGAACTTGTTCTGCACAAAAGCAGAACTTTTTCAGCCAACATACACGAAACTATGTGTTTTTTCTGCTCTTTAGCGCCACCCTTTGGGCAACTTCTGCTAATGTTGTCTGATGGTAAGCATTAGTTTGGAGCATGCATGTTTGTAGTTTGGATTTTAGTCCGACAGAACTGAGTACACATGATCGGATAATCCGACGGAACACATTTGTTGTCAGACAATTTGAGAGCATGGCTATCCAACATATGTTGTCGGAAATTCCGACAACATTTGTCAGATGGAGCATACAGACGGTCGGATTAACCTGACAAAACACGTCCATCACACAATTGTTGTCGGAATATCTGATTATGTGTACGGGCCTTTACAATTAACTTTTTTTTCCTCTCTCCCAATTTGACTCTTAAAGCGGAGGTTCACCCTAAAAACATGTATATACCATTCCATTCAGCATACTGCCGACATGTACAGTATGCTGGTTTGTTTTTTTCGCTGTACATACCGCCGTATAGCTATTCCCCCCCCCCCCGGCTTCCAGGTAGTGGCTCCAGCGGGAGTGGGCGTTCCTATTCAGAGACTAAGTAAATGACGTGATGACAAAAGCTTCCCCCCGGCGCATAATGCGCATCACCAGTTTCCGAAATAAGCCGAACGTCGGTGCGCAGGCGCCGTATAGAGCCGACTCGCAGTTCGGCATCTTTCGGAAACTGGTGACCCGCCTTATGCGCCAGGGGGAAACTTTTGTCATCACGTCAATCACTTAGTCTCTGAATAGGAATGCCCAGTCCCGCGGGAGCCACTACCGGAAGCCGGGGGGGGGGGGGGGGGTAGCTATACGGTGGTATGTACAGCAAAAAAAAAAAAACAGCATACTGTACATGTCAGCAGTATGCTGGATGGAATGGTATATACATGTTTTTAGGGTGAGCCTCCGCTTTAACCACTTCAATACCAGGCACTTTCGCCACTTCCTGCCCAGGACAATTTTGAGCTTATAGAGCTGTCGCACTTTGAATGACAATTGCGCGGTCATGCAACACTGTACTCAAACTAAATTATTTATCATTTTTCTTCCCACAAATAGTTTTCTTTTGGTGGTATTTGATCACCTCTGCGGTTTTTATTTTTTGCTAAACAAACTAAAAAAGACCGACATTTTTAAAACAAAAAATGTTTTTAGTTTCTTTTATAAAATGTTGTTTTCTCCTTCACTGACATCGCCTGGTGGCACTGCCGTCATGTGACATCACTGACTGCTGCATGATGGGTTGCCTGACTTCTCTGTGAAGACATAGAACTGAGTGATCAGTGATCATGTGATTACTCAGTCATGGTCGTAGAACCAGCGGGGGACTATCTGGGTGACAAAGTATATTATTTTTTTCCAGTGCCACACTTTCCTTTAAAATCAGCATTATACAGCATGCATAATTATCTGGTTTACTGGGTCATACCTAGAAACTCTCAAACTCACCCAGATAGTATACTCTGACTAATCATATTACCTGCAAGGTCTCTAAACTGCTGCTTCTATTCTAAGTTGGCTCCTTCTATTCCTGCCAGCTAAGAATCGGATGCGGTATCCTGGAGTAACGGTAAGTACTAGGGGAAAATGAGGCAGAATGGGCAAGGCCATGGGGACAAGCTTTTCTCCAGGGGCACTAAATGAAGAACTGGATGTTGACACCATCAGTTAGTGGACCAGCAGTGAGCTACCTACTTTTTGACCATCATAAGTTAATCATTTTATTTTGAGTTCTCTGTTTTTCCATTGTGGGTTATTTTCCTTGAACTGGTTCAACCCATATATTTCCTTTGGGGGCTAGATTTTTATCTGATGGCATTTTCCTTCAATTAGAGTTTATTATTTGCTGTTAGTATCAGTATCCTCCCCCCACAGGGCTCTTTACATCTTCCTGTGATTAGGGTTGAGCGAACCCGAACTGTAAAGTTCGGGTTCGTACCGGACTTTTGGGTTTTTGGTACCCGGACCCGAACAATTTTCTGTAAGTTTGAGTTCGGGTTTCGGTGTTCGGCAATGTAATGGCGCGCTGCAGGGCAGCCAATCACCATTTGTTTTACTCGTGTGACCTAGAAGCCATCACAGCCATGCCTACTAATGGCATGGCTGTGATTGGCCAGTGCAGAATGTGAACCAGCATGTGACCCAGCCTCTATATAAGCTAGAGGGACATAGCACAGCTCGTCACTCTGCTTTAGATAGGGTAGGGAAAGGCTGCTGCTGCTGATCTGATCTGAGGGAGAGAATTAGATAGGAGTCAGACTGTCCTGCTTCAGAAATCAAATTACACCAGCACTGCATATGTTCCTGTGAGATACTCTGCATTAGATACTTTAGGGAAAGGTTCCTGATTGTGCTTAGGGAGAGAAATATATAGGAGTCAGTCCTGCTTCAGAAATCATATTACACCAGCACTGCATATGTTCATGTGAGATACTCTGCATTAGATACTTTAGGGAAAGGTTCCTGATTGTGCTTAGGGAGAGAAATATATAGGAGTCAGTCCTGCTTCAGAAATCATATTACACCAGCACTGCATATGTTCCTGTGAGATACACCCTTTAGATACTTTCCTTCTATTGTGCTATTCAAAAAACATCCATTTAGAGAAAAAACTTTTTTTTATATATTTTGCCGTGTTTCCTCCAGTTTTTGCAGTGTTTCCTCCATATCTGTACGTGTGAGATACACACTTTAGCTAGTGTTCTTCTATTGTTCTATTCAAAAAACACCCATTTAGGGCAAAAAAAAAATCAATTAAAAACAAAAATATGCTGTGTTGGCTACCTCGTTATCCTCCACCGCCGCTTCCACCTACACCGCCACATCCACCTCCACCTCAACCTCCTACTCCATATGGACCTCGTCCTCCTAGATCAAGATTATTATTTTGTTTATGTTATTTTCCTATCCACATTTATTTGCAGAGTACTTGCCATGCTCATACCAACATTTTGCTGCCATTTGCAGCCCTCTATCCATTTCCATTAGTGTTTTAGAGACATTTTAGTACTGAAAAGTTCGAGTCCCATTGACTCCAATAGGGTTCGGGTTCGGGGTCAAAATTGGGTCAAGTTCAGGTCCCGAACCCGGACTTTTTTCCGAAGTTCGGCTGAACCCGTCGAACCCGAACATCCAGGTGTCCGCTCAATTCTACCTGTGATGTTTATCTAGAATTCCTTATCAGTGCATTACTGCCATCGACCCCAATAGATAAAAGGAATTGTATCCCAATTTTCTACCTATCTAGTCCAGAGAGGTTAGTCACGCTAGTTGCCCTTCTTTGGTTTAGCCCAGGTTCACACTGGGCTGCGGGAGTGAAGCTGTGCGAGTTCAGCTGAACTCGCACAATTTCACTCCCGCTGGCAGTCCCGATTTCGGCCGCGATTTCAGAGACATCTGTGCAGGTTTCTGCACAGATGTCAATGTAAATCGCGGCCCTAAATCGCAAAAAGTAGTACAGGAACTACTTTTTGAAATCGGTGCAGCGCCGCAGATGCGGCGTCACACCGATTAGGACGGTGCCATTGCCGACAATTGCCGAAAATTACACAAATATTTTTTTTTTCAATGTTGCCTAATTAGTTTTTTTGTTTTGCATACTTGTTGAAGTTAGCAGCTTAAGTACATCAGTGATACTTATATGTTTATTCCCAAACATTTAGCAACAGAAGGACCTGGCTGATCATGATGTTACTGTATGTCCCACACATCATAATTAATTATATTATGTGATGAATTTAATACACTTCCTGCTGCCAGAAAACATGAGCTTGGCTTAATGGTCCAGATAAACATAGCAAAAAGGTCCTTCCTAAATCCCTACAAATTACAAAGTGTAAATTTTAACACCTTTTATATTGCTTGGAAATATATTGTATAAACTGTATTTTCCTTAAATATAAGATCTTTTAATCATGTTATATTTGGCAAAACTCTTCTAAATCTCTATAAATAATGCACACATTACTTTACAACTGTAGATAGAAAAACAAATAGTGAAAACCAATGATTTTAGTAAAAAAAAAATGTTCGAAACAAAACAAAAACATGGTTGAAATATTTTGTGGAAGCTCATGAGATAACGATATCATCTCTGTTGCTCAGTAATAGAACATATTGCAAATATGAAAAATGCGAGTAGAGAAGCCTGAAGAACCAAACAATTCCAGAAGAGGGAGTTGGTATAACATGAATCAGGCTTCACTGAGTACAACAGATTTTAGTTTGAGGCTCAATTTAGAGTAGGAATGAATAACAAGAAGTCATTTTCACATCACATTTTGCTATTATGCAGCTGATGCTTGTAAAAACAAACCAGTCTTGTTCTTTTTGAATGTGAAGATTACAAAAATTCATAGCCAGCACAAGTCCTTTCTATTTTACATTTTCTGTAAAGTTCACAGGCTTCCCATTTAGCTTAATCTACTGATTGGAATATCTGTTTGCAATGAGAGTACAAGAAAACATGTAGGACACCTCTTCAAAATTGTAGAATCTGCCGGGACTAGGAATGATCTTCAGTTTGGCCATAATTTTTACCAAAAGTCATTCACAGGTCAAGAAAATGGTGAATTAATACAGTTGTTCACATCTATAGCAACCACTTACCAACAATGCATTTCCAGGCCTCCAAACTGTGGTAAGGTGGCTTAGAAGGATCAATCATACAGGATTTCTCTTATAAAAGTCAGTTTTCCCAGTAATGTTTTTTCAGTGTGTGTTGGAAGAGACATTGAGTAAACAGTAAATTATCCTGGAGTGTTTAAAGTGAAGATAGATGCTGCTGGTGTTTGCTAAAGGCATTTATATTTTCAGTAAATTGCAGACACACTGGAGTTAATTTAAAAACTTCCCTTGCAAAGTAAGGCTGACCATACACAGAGCAAATTTCTTTCTTGCAACCAACTTGAAGGAAAGAACCATCATTGACATAGAACATATTGTAAATATGAAAAATGCGAGTAGAGAAGCCTGAAGAACCAAACAATTCCAGAAGAGGGAGTTGGTATAACATGAATCAGGCTTCACTGAGTACAACAGATTTTAGTTTGAGGCTCAATTTAGAGTAGGAATGAATAACAAGAAGTAATTGCACATACGATGGAGCTCATCCAGCAGCAAAGTGTCTTAAGTGATATGCTATTGTGGGTTCTGGTCCAGCACAGAGGAATATTTTTCCCAAAACCCTATACCTCAGTGAGGCTGGAAAAATGCGCCCGTGGCTGGACAGCTACCCAAACAAGGAGATGGCATGTTTGCTCATTGAAGGGTTTTCTAAAGGCTTTCCTTTGCCCTTCTTTTTGGGAACTGGGTGTAAAATGGTTGCAAATTTTAAATCTGTACAGCTGTTTCCACAGGTGGTAAGGGATAAGTTGGTCAAGGAACTTGCAGTAGGGTGAATCGAGGGGCCTTTTGAGCATCCACCTTTCAGTAATTTCCGTTTTTCCCCGTTAGGAGTGGTTTCTAAGCAGGAACCTAATGCATTCCGCATCATTCACCATTTGTCCATTCTGAAAGGGGATTTGTTGAATAATGATATTAATGGGAGTTTATGTTCGGTTTCATATGCAACATTTGAGAATGCAGTCAAGAAAATAAGGTCGTTCGGCCCTCGGGCATTGTTGGCAAAAGCCGATAAAAAATCAGCTTTTCGTCTCCTGTCTATTTCCCCGTCAGCTTTTCATTCCTTAGGTTTTTTCTTTGATGGTCAATATTTTTTTGATAAGTGTCTCCCTATGGGATGTTCGCTGTCCTGCTCTTACTTTGAGACATTCTCCACATTTTTGCATTGGGTTCTTTGTGTTCAATCTGGCATGGATAGTGTGGTTCACTATCTGGATGATTTTTTTATTTGTCGGGCCGGCTGGCTCTACAAGTTGTTTTGATCTGTTATTGTCATTTCAGGCTATGTCTCAGGAATTTGGTGTTCCTCTGGCGGATGAAAAGACATGCTTGCCCAAGGTGTTTTGTTTGCTTGAGGTGAAATTGAGAAAATGTAAGTGGTTGACTGTTTGGGTGTTGAAAAGGAACAATATACAGTTGAAGGAAATGTAATAGCTGTTAGGGATCTTGGCCTTTGCCAGTAGAATTATTCGGGTTGGCAGGATTTTTTCTCAGCGTCTTTACTTGGCAATTTTTTGTATAAAATCCCCGCTGGATCACATTAGATTGACTAGCCCTCTTAAAGAGGATTTGATTATTTGGACTAGTTTGGGTTTGGAATGTTATAATGGGCGGTTCTTTTTCCAGTCTGAATTTGTACTGGCCTCAGATTTCCGATTGTTTACAGATACTGCAGGATCTAAAGGCTTTGGCATTATCTGGAAAACGCATTGGTGCCGTGAAATTTGGCCTGAGCCGTGGGTTCGGACAGGTGTTACCCGGAATGTGGTTCTGTTGGAGTTATTCGCGATTTTGGTGGCTTTAGAACTGATCGGATTTTGCAAATAGGCGTATTCTGGTGGAGACTAACAACAAAGTGGTGCTCTATTCGGTTAATTGCTCACTAACCATGAACTGAATGAGAGACAAAGTGCTAAGACAGTTGGTTTTTAGATGCCTCAAATGTAATGTTTGGCTGAAAGCTAAGTATACTCCCAGGATTCTGAATAATGTTGCTGATTCTTTGTCTCGGTTGCAGATGGACCGCTTCTGGAGTTTGCTTCCAGAGGCAGATCTGACAGGCATCCCGTGCCCAGACCACCTGTGGAAGGTGATTTGATTATGGTATCAGAAGCCATTCAGGGTTCATTGGCTCCATGACTTGATCCAGTTACTCAGCGCCTTGGAGAACCTGGTTGTCCTTTGCCAGCGCTGAAGGTTTTCGTTTCAGAGAACTATCCGATGAAAAGTGTTTTGGCCTTCTTGTTAATGCAGCAGCACTTTTCATGTAGTTACGTGACAAAAACGCTGGCTAGTATTTCATTTTTCTTTTGGCTATTGGTTTTGCAACCCTGTACGTATTATTTTTCCGTAAAACAGGCACTAAAGGAGTACAGGAGGTTGACTTTTGTCTCGGATACCCGACGACCTATGTCCTTAGACATCCTTAGTGACCCTTGCAGGGTTACTGAAGTTGTTTGCTTCTCTACTTATGAAGCGTTACTTTTCAAGATGGCCTTTGTGCTAGCGATTAGGGTTCCCGGAATCTGACATTAAGGAAATGGAGAGGTAGAAGTCCCAATGTTTTCGTTTATGTTAGACCTAATTTGTTTGTTTGAATTTTAGGTACTCAGCACATGGTTTGGATTCTAGGACATTCTTTTATATACTGGGTGCGAAAGAGAGCTGCTCAATGCAGTTATTCACTAAATTTGTCCCTGCAGCCGGACTCTTTTAAGTTGCATTGGAAGGGCATAAGAGGCCTTCAGTGGTATGAACTTTATTTTCACTTAAAGCGGGGGTTCACCCTATCAACGAAAAAAAACATTTTTTTTTTCTTTTACCATAAAATCAGGCATTGTAGCGCGAGCTACAGTATGCCTGTCCCAAATTTTTTACCCCCGTACTCACCTTGTACGCGTAGATCGAAGATACCGGGGAATGGGCGTGCCTATGGAGACGGAGGATGATTGACGGCCGGCTCTGGCGCATCACGCTTCTCCGGAAATAGCCGAAATAGGCTTGGGTCTTCACGACGCGTGCGCATAGCCTGTGCGCAGGCGCCGTGAAGAGCCGAGACCTACTCCGGCTGTCTTCGGGGAGAGTGACGTGCCAGGGCCGGCCGTCAATCATCCTCCCTCTCCATAGGCACGCCCATTCCCCGCGGGAGCCGAAATCTACGATGTCAGATTACAAGGTGAGTCCGGGGTTAAAAAAATCGGGACAGGCATACTGTAACTCGCGCTACAATGCCTGTCTCGATGGTAAAATCGTGTCGGGGGGGTGAACTACCGCTTTAACAAAGTTGTGTCAAATATGGCCCATGCCATCCATTTTGGTTATTCAGTTAGGGGGTAATGATTTGGGGAAACTTAGAACTTTAGACTTGTTGTTCATGATCAAATAGGACCTTTTTGTATTTCTTCCCCAGGTACAACGTTAATTTTTTCTGAGATAGTCCCTTGGCTTTCATGCCTCTGATTAATGGATTGTCTTATCGGCATGTGGACCTCGAAGGTGGTTATCTGGGGTTGTACAGGCCTGATGGAGTTCATTTATCAGATGTGGGTCTGGATATATTCAATCTTAGTCTGCAGTACAGTATAGAGAGAGCCGCGGCCGTGGCGGTGGGGGGGTGTTCTTGATGCTTAAACCCTTCTTGCGGGGACTGTTGTTTATATTTACATTTTGCTACTGCTCGAGTTCTAATAACTGAGCAGATAGAAATTTGTTTAGTGGATTTATGAAGTTATGATACAATAAAAGAGTCATGAAATATTACATTGTTTAAAACCAATAAAAGCTGTCGCAGACAATTTTTGGCAAGAAAAGGATGTTTGTGTTATTATTTAGTTAAATTGTATCTGGGGAACGTTGTGGGTGGGTGTGGCCTACAATCTCATGAAAAAGGGGGCACAATATGAGTCCACTTTCCTAAAGTTGTGGCCTCCCCACCACAGTTAGGTCAGCTAATTTAGCAGCATTGGAAATATAGGTATCTAGGGCAGCTGCCCCTTTAAGGAAGTTAAGCTGAAGTTACCGGGAGGAACCAATCAGAGCGCAGGGAAAATTCTGGAATATGGGGATGGGCTATAAAAGGATAGCAGGAGAGGGGCTCTTCCTCTTTCCCACTGGACCAAACAAGAAGATTGAAGCTCCCTCCCGCCCCAGGCGCGAGCACCTGTTATGTGGTAGGGTCACCCTGGATTCTGGGGGAGACTGTTGTTTATATTTAAATTGTGCTACTGCTCGAGTTCTAATAACTGAGCAGATAGAAATCTGTTTAGTGGGTTTATGAAGTTATGATATAATAAGAGTTATGAAATATTACATTGTTCAAAACCAATAAAAGGTCCCACGGCCATTTTTTTGCCAAGAACATGTTTGTTTTATTAGTTAGTAAAATTGTATCTGGGGATTGTTGTTTTGGGTGGGTGTGGCCTACAATCTTATGTTGTGCACAGGTCATACACTTGCAGAAAGGTTCTGCCTTTACCAGCTGTAGTAGCGATAGCGTTTTTGCCAAGCTGGCATTGAGACACTGAGAAAATTGGGGAAGTAGATGTGGCGCTGTTCTTTCATAGGGTTAGTTCCCTTGGTAAAGTGCAATTGATGTGCAAGCAAATAAATAATAGTGTTCCTATAAATACTAGTGATATACCGTAAAAATGTATATATGAACATTAGTGAAAAGATAAACATGTGTAATGATATGCTAAACTGTTATGGGTAAAGGCATAACATTTTTAAAATCTTCCAAAAATGGTGATGAAAAAAGCAAAAAATGTATGATGATAATGATATAACTTGAATCGTTAGAAATTCATCATAAGAACAATATATGCCATTAAATTTGAAAATTAAAAATTAAAGTTTCAAGTGCTTGATGAAAGTTTGTGATGCGTGCCTTGTGGAAAAAAACATTGTATCTTGTAAGTGGTCACAGCAAACCTGTCTACCCGTGCTCTTATATAAGCTTTACTCACCAGATATTCCTTACCCTTATTTTTTATACTGCATTTTTCCCCTGCTGTAGCAAATTGG
Source organism: Rana temporaria (assembly GCF_905171775.1). Lineage (NCBI taxonomy): Eukaryota > Metazoa > Chordata > Amphibia > Anura > Ranidae > Rana > Rana temporaria. The sequence continues at coordinate 204,372,116 of NC_053493.1, forward strand.
ATCATGCTCTGCTGGGGTTTTTTGCCTTCCTCTGGATCAACTGTGGGTATGGAGTTGGGTGTATAGGATTTTACTGTGTTTTTTATTTATTTTTTTTATTTTTTGTGGTTGAACTGGATGGACTTGTGTCTTTTTTCAACCTGACTAACTATGTAACTATGTAACTATGTAACTATGTACCCACTAGGGGTATGAGACATTCACAGTGTCTACCACTGTGGGGCACTCTGGCTATTGAGACACTGAGCTTGGCAGTGATTAGGGACATTATTTCTTCAAATTTCAAAGGATGCGGCTGGAGCTTGCAAAGTGAGGTTAGAAGATTTACAGTGAGGTTTAAGGCTACACTTGGCCCCTGTTCAGTGTGGGTCCTTGCTGATCCTCTTCCCAGTTTGTTTTGCAGTAATGTAAGCCTCTCAAATTCCTTTGACAGACTTCCCTCCCTATTGTTTGCGACCACATATGTTGAAGCAGATGCAGATGGAGAATCTTGTTGGGGATGGTGGAAAGTGAGGAGCAAGGAGGAGTGTGGCAGGACTGGGCTAAGGGGTAGGTGGCCCCATTGGGCTCTTCAGCTGGAGGTTATTGCTAAAAGAGAAGGAACTTCAGACTTTGCTGCTGAAGTAGTTCATAACCCATTAAAATGGTAGTAAATGTTACCTTTTTATTTTTACCTACAGATAAGCTAATAATAAAGCTTACCTGTGGGTTAAATGAATAGTGCAAGTTTTGGAAATATTGTACTGAGCAGCAGCTGGTGATGTCACCGACGCATGTGCTCTGAAGGATCGGCATACCGTGCCATTCCTTCAGAGCCCCATGCCATGGCCATGACTCCCACACGCATGCCCGGGAGTAACACCATCGCTGTTTGGCCAGTCAAGTGCCCGCAACCCGCGAACCTGGAAGGAGTGCCACTGGAAGGCTTTGTTTTAAGGTAAATCTTTTATAATGTGCTAGTATGTGATGCATACTAGCAGGATTCATCCTGCAGTACACTGCACTACACTGCACTACACGGTGGTGTAATGGTTTGGGGGATATTTTCCTGGCACACTTTGGGCCCCTTAGTAGCCAATTGAGCATCATTTAAATGCCACGGCCTACCTGAGTATCGTTGCTGATAATGTCCATCCCTTTATGGCTACAGTGTACCCATCTTCTGATGGCTACTTCCAGCAGGATAATGCACCAGGTCACAAAGCTCAAATCATCCCAATCTGGTTTCTCGAACATGAGAATGAGTTCACTGTACTTCAATGGCCTCCACAGTCACCAGATCTCAATCCAATAGAGCACCTTTTGGATGTGGTGGAATGTGAGATTTGCATCATGAATGTGCAACCGACAAATCTGCAGCAACTGCGTGATGCTATTTATATGGGCTTGTAAAATTGTGATTGGGCACACTTGAGTGCACTAAATACGTAACTTATGTCACAGTTAGACATTCAGGGCCTGATTCTCAAAAGAGATACGCAGACTTAACTGCTGTTCAGCCTGCGTATCCCTGTGCCTAACTTTGGAAACGATTCTCAAAAGGCTTTTTCCAAAGTTAGGCAGAAAATCTGACATGTGTAAGACACTTACACGGTCAGATTTTAGGATGCAGTACCGCATCCGCCACTGGGGGCATTTCTCATTGAAATGCAGCTTTGCGTATGCAAATGAGGACTTAAGCAGATTTTCAAAGCATTTCATCACTGTGATTTCTGCCTAAGTTCCGAATTTGCCTGCGCAAAACTAGGGCTGGTTTTATAATATGGAAAGTTAGTCACACATTGTAAAGGCCCATTCCAGCGACGGCATTTGGTATGCATTCCCGAGGGAGAACTCCACGGCAATTTTTAAATTCAAAACCGGCATGGGTTCCCCCCCAGGAGCATACCAGGCCCTTAGGTCTAGTAGGGGTTGTAAGGAGACCCCCCCACGCCAAAAAATCGACGTAGGGGGTCCCCCTACAATCCATACCAGACCCGTATCCAAAGCACGCTACCCGGCCGGTCAGGAAGGGAGTGGGGACGAGCGAGCGCCCCCCCCTCCTGAGCCGTGCCAGGCCGCATGCCCTCAACATGGGGGGGTTGGGTGCTCTGGGGCAGGGGGGGCGCACTGCGGGCCCCCCCACCCCAGAGCACCCTGTCCCCATGTTGATGAGGACAGGACCTCTTCCCGACAACCCTTGCCGTTGGTTGTCGGGGTCTGCGGGCGGGGGCTTATCGGAATCTGGGAGTCCCCTCAAATAAGGGGGCCCCCAGATACCGGCCCCCCACCCTAAGTGAATGGATATGGGGTACATCGTACCCCTATCCATTCACCTGGAGGCAAAAAGTAAAAGTTAGTAAACACACAACACAAGGCTTTTTTAAATAATTTATTATTCTGCTCCGGATGCCCCCCCTGTCTTCTTTATTAGCTCTATTTCCAGGGGGGGCTTCTTCTTCCGCTCTCCGGGGGTCTTCCACTCTCCGGGGGTCTTCTTCCACTCTCCGGGGGGGGTTTCTTCTTCCGCTCTCCGCTCTCCGGGGGGCTTCTTCCATCTTCTCCCCTCTTCCGCTGTTGACTCGGCGAACCCCGGTTCTTCTCCAGCTGTCCGGTGCCTTCTTCTTCAGCGCTGGCTGCCTGCTATGTTTGTGTGTTAGCTCAATTAGTAACAGGCAGCCGGCGCGGTCTTCTGTGACGTCAGGGTCTTCTGTTCTTCTCCCCTCTTCCGATGTTGACTCGGCGCATCTTGTCGCTGTAATGATGGAAGCGCGCCTTGCATCCCATTTATATAGGCATCACCGTCCCATCATGCTCCGGTAGGTACCCACGTGGTGGGTGCCTACCCACGTGCACCCACCACGTGGGTACCTACCGGAGCATGATGGGACGGTGATGCCTATATAAATGGGATGCAAGGCGCGCTTCCATCATTACAGCGACAAGATGCGACGAGTCAACATCGGAAGAGGGGAGAAGAACAGAAGACCCTGACGTCACAGAAGACCGCGCCGGCTGCCTGTTACTAATTGAGCTAACACACAAACATAGCAGGCAGCCAGCGCTGAAGAAGAAGGCACCGGACAGCTGGAGAAGAACCGGGGTTCGCCGAGTCAACAGCGGAAGAGGGGAGAAGATGGAAGAAGCCCCCCGGAGAGCGGAGAAGCCCCCCCCCGGAGAGCGGAAGAAGAAACCCCCCGGAGAGTGGAAGAAGACCCCCGGAGAGTGGAAGACCCCCGGAGAGCGGAAGAAGAAGCCCCCCCTGGAAATAGAGCTAATAAAGAAGACAGGGGGGGCATCCGGAGCAGAATAATAAATTATTTTAAAAAGCCTTGTGTTGTGTGTTTACTAACTTTTACTTTTTGCCTCCAGGTGAATGGATAGGGGTACGATGTACCCCATATCCATTCACTTAGGGTGGGGGGCCGGTATCTGGGGGCCCCCTTATTTGAGGGGACTCCCAGATTCCGATAAGCCCCCGCCCGCAGACCCCGACAACCAACGGCAAGGGTTGTCGGGAAGAGGTCCTGTCCTCATCAACATGGGGACAGGGTGCTCTGGGGTGGGGGGGCCCGCAGTGCGCCCCCCTGCCCCAGAGCACCCAACCCCCCCATGTTGAGGGCATGCGGCCTGGCACGGCTCAGGAGGGGGGGGGGGGCGCTCGCTCGTCCCCACTCCCTTCCTGACCGGCCGGGTAGCGTGCTTTGGATACGGGTCTGGTATGGATTGTAGGGGGACCCCCTACGTCGATTTTTCGACGTGGGGGGGTCTCCTTACAACCCATACCAGACCTAAGGGCCTGGTATGCTCCTGGGGGGGGAACCCATGCCGTTTTTTTCTTTGAAAATTGGCATGGAGTTCTCCCTCTCAGGAATGCATGCTGAGCGACGCTGTCATTTTTTTTTATAATTATTTGTTTTCCCGGCGCGTCTTTTTTTTTTCACCCTTCGCAACTTTAGTGTCCCGTCGAAATTCTCAAAGCCGCCCGGCGTTAATTACGTTCGCGCGCTGCACGTCGGGAAAATTACGTCACACGCATGCGCAGTACGGCCGGCGCGGGAGCGCGCCTCATTTAAATTTTAAACGCCCCCAGGAGAGGAGGACCGCCTTACGACGGCGGCACTTAAGTTACACGGCCTGAAATTTCTAGGTAAGTGCTTTGACGATCGGGCACTTAGGTAGAAATTTTAAGTCAGTGTAACTTAACTGCTGAAATTTAAGTTAGGCAGACTTTTTGAGAATTTGGCCCTCAGTAACTAACTACGAAATATCTTGACATCATTGTACTATATTATTCCAGTTTGGGATTTGTATACAAACTATTGTGGACATTGTATGAGCAACATTTCATTCATAAGAGAGCAGGATCTACAATCAGGCTTGGCATTTGGAAAAATGTGTAGATAATATGGACAGCATGTACAGTATGTAATGGAAAAATACAATTGTATACAATTACAAATACATTGGAAATGTGTGTTTAAAAAAGCAACAAAAAATCCAAAGTATGAATACTGTTAAGGTAAACCAGCAGTTATATAAAGATAAATATTTTTCTGTATAAGAAGAGATTGTTCTATGTTCATATATTAAGTTGTGGCTATTAAGACCAGTGACAGTGACATACAGTAGCAAGTGATAGGATATGCAGGTAGAACATACATTTGTTATGAGAAAAACTTTTATTAAGGAATTTGAGGAAAAGTTACACATGGGACTTTATTACAGTATGTAGCTATAACTTCTGCCATGATAATCACACCCCTCGTAGGAGCTGCAGAAGTTAGCATTGCCCACTGCTACACTGCAAGACACATAGCATTTGCCTCATGTATTCAAACAAAGTCCTTGGCTTGTTTTTGATGTTTCGTGAACGTCCCTCAGAAGGAGGGGGATCGCGCGTACGCGTTCCCGCGCAGTGGCGCGATCCCGATGCACGCATGTCATCCGGACACAGCTTATCTCAGATCAGCAGGAGGGCTCTGTTATTGGCCCTCCTAATCACATAACGGCCATGTCCAATCACAGCAATCATGTGATGTAAACACAGAGCCGGTTCTCCTCTAGGCAACCGGCTCTTCTCTCCTCACACAGAAGTTGTTGTGAGGAGAGGAGAGGGATCGCTGCAGCCCAGCTGGTGATCAGTGAGTATGAGCTGTTTTTTACAGCTTTTTACTCACTGATCACCAGCCTAGTGTCACACACAATGTAAAATACACACAGTAAACACACATGTCCCCCAAAACACATGTCCCCATACACACATGTCCCCACATAGTAAAAACACATGTCCCCACACACATGTCCCCACATAGTAAAAACACCTGTTCCCCACATATGTAACAGTAAAATCATATGTCCCAATGATCATTTGCACACATATGTCCGTGATCTCCTGCGTACATCTGTACATGATCATTTGCGTACATATGTCCGTGATCACACAAACCAGTTATTATACACTTACCAGGATTTTTTTTTTACCAAAAACATGTAGCAGAATACATTTTGGCTTAAATGTATGACAAAATTAGATTCTATTGAATTTCTTTCAAAATAGAAAGAGGACATATATTTTTTTTCCAAATTTCTGCTCTTTTTTCGCTTAAATCGCAAAAAAAATAAAAACTGAGTCATGAATAAATACCACCAAAAGAAAGCTCTATTTGTGCAAACAAAATGATAAAAATGTCATTTGGGTACAGTGTAGCATGACCGCGCAATTGTCATTGAAAGTGGGAGAGCACTGAAAGCTGAAAATTGGTCTGGGAAGGAAGGGGGCGAAAGTGCCCATTATTGATGTGGTTAATAATGTAATCTTAAAGGCAAAAGCTTCTCAGAACTATGGAGTCTGCACGTGTATTACAGCAAGCACTGTGTTTGGGGGGAAGTCTTCTAAGCGTCCAGCACATGCTTTAACCACTTCCATACCAGGCACTTACGCACCTTCCCGCCCAAGCCAATTTTCAGCTTTTAGCACTGTCGCACTTTGAATGGCAATTGCGCGGTCATGCAACACTGTACCCAAACAAAATTGGCGTAATTTTTTCCCCACAAATAGAGCTTTCTTTTGGTGGTATTTGATCACCTCTGCGATTTTTTTTTGCGCAACAACTAAAAAAAGACTGAAAATTTTGTAAAAAAAATAAGTTTTTATTTTTTTCTGTAAATTTTTTTGTAAATAAGTTTTTCTCTTTCAATTATGGGCACTGATATGGCGGCACTAATGGGCACCGATGAGATGGCACTGATGGACATCGATGAGTTAGTACTGAAGGGCACAGATGAGGTGGCACTGATTGGCGGCACTGGTATGCGGCACTGATGGGCACTCATAGGCGGCACTGATGGGCACACATAGGCGGCACTGATGGGCACACATAGGCAGGACTGATGGGCACACATAGGCGGCACTGATGGGCACACATAGGTGGCACTGATGGGCACTCATGGGCGGCACTGGGCACTCATGGGTGGCACTTATGGGTGGCACTGATGGATACTTATGGGTGGCACAGATGGGCACTGATAGGTGGGCACTGGACATGGATGGGCACTGTGCGGTGGCACTGATGGACACTGTGGGGTGGCACTGATGGACACTGGGGTGGCACTGATTGGCATCTTTTTTTTTTTATGCTTTTTTTTTTATACTTTTTTTTTCCCCAGGCTTTTTTTTTTTTGTTTGGTCCACCCTGGTGGTCCAGGGTGGGCTTCCCTGGTGGTCCAGTGTGGCGATCCGAGGGGGGGCTGCGTTGATAAACAATCAGCGCGAACCCACCCTGTCAGGAGAGCCGCCGATCGGCTCTCCTCTACTCGCGTCTGTCAGACGCGAGTGAGGAAGAGCCATCAACGGCTCTTCCTGTTTACATCGTGATCAGCCGTGGTTGGACACGGCTGATCACGTGGTAAAGAGTCTCCGCCGGAGGCTCTTTACCGAGATCGGAGATGCAGGGTGTCAGACTGACACCCCGCATCACAGATCGCCGCGCTGCGCGCCCCCACGGGGCGTCCATGGACGTCCTGTCAGGATTTCACAACCACTTCCCGGACGTAAATCGGCTATAGGCCGGGCGGGAAGTGGTTAAAGTCCCAAAATCCCCAATTCTGCACAACTCATGAAACAGGTGCATTTCTGTGTTATGAGAAAAATAGGGCCCTAAGTGCACCTTTGCCTAGACTATGCACATTACATTATTTATATACAGTAATTTAAATAAGCAATAAAATCAGTTAAAACAAGCCACACCTGACCTCTGTATCTGTATGCATTGTGGAGAACTTCATGCTCAAATGTCATAACAGGAGCACTGAAATTACAGCTCCTTTACAATTATATCCTATGGCAGCAGAAATTTCAACAAACAGCAGATGCAGTGAGAAATCAATTAAAATCCAGCTTTACATCCTTTGTTGTGATCTTTGAGAATGAATTATGTCACAATACATGCAACTATAGAGGTCAGCAAGGGCTTGTTTTCAAATATATGCAGAGGCAAAACTTTTCATATTTTTGGATAGAGCAAGAAAGGCTTAGCCCCTCTACCAAGCTTCTATTGCTGTCTGTATACCCACATTGAAGATTCATCTCTCTATTTGTTTTACTAAGGATTGTCACCAAGATAGAAAAGAAAATCCTAAATAAATTTGTCATGAAAGCAATTATTAAGTAAAGATCTTTTAATGGGAACAAATATTCTAGTGGAACCTGTCAAAAAATAAGAACTTCCCCTTACTTTGGAGAGATTTACTCTCACCTTTTGTTCTATCTATCTATCTATCTATCTATCTATCTATCTATCTATCTATCTATCTATCTATCTATCTATCTATCTATCTATCTATCGATCTATCTATCTATCTATCTATCTATCTATCTATCTATCTATCTATCTATCTATCTATCTATCCATCACTAAAAAAAAGTTTGGCTACATGTAAACTTTGAAACTCGTTAATTTTTTGATTATCCATAGTCTGAATAGCACAGTACACTTCAATAAATAATTATCATGTTGTTGGCACTGAATCATATACGCATGATGCCATGATTATGCAGTCCAAAATGCAACCACTTTTCATGTTGGACTGTGCAAATATGACAAGCTTGCTTGGATAAACATGTCAAAACAGCAGTCGGGTCTGGCATAACAGGGACCAAGTAACAGCAGTACTTCAGGACAACCCCTTTTGAGATCACAATGGGTGGCTACCAAGTTCTTGTACCCCAGTAAAGTGACTCAATCAAATATACAGTATATTATACCAATGCATCGTTAAATGCAGCTAATATTTTCATAAAGTAAAACACTATGGTAGTATACTATAATTAGTTTTTTTTATTAACTGAGTTGTTCATTTTTCATTTATTTAGGCCGTGAAATGTCCATCAAATGACCTTGCTAAATTAAATATTGTGATATATAAATTAGACATGACATATTCCTGGGGGTAAAGTATAGCCTTCAGTCAGTGAGAGCTAAGAACTGTCTATTTCTCTCAAAGGGAAAATCAGTGGAATTTATATGACATAAATGACATTTGTTGAACAAAAAAGCATTTAGCTGGTTTTCAGTGAAAAATGTGGATTAATATATTATATTTGCATATTATGACCAGTGTAAATGTTATTAACATGGATTTAGAAAGCTTAATACATTTTAAATCATTTATAATGTCACTTACTTTGGACCAAATTAATGTATTCTATAAATAAAACAGTTACAATATCTTTAAAAAGTTTTTATTTCTGTGAGACCTGTAGTATTTTTTTTATACTGCAAGATACTGTAAATCTACTGTACAACAGAGATTTTATCAACACTAGGCCATGCTGCCAACACCCTAACTAACCATTCAGTGTGCTCATAAATGCAAAGATTATACTTTTACATTAATTTTAATAACCTACAAGCAAAACATAATCCTCCATTCACTAAATAATGGGAAAGTCACGGCGGCTCCTTGACGGCAACGGTTTTACCGATGGAATTCCTCTCAAACCTGCCTTGCAAACACACGGTCACACAAAAGTCCGGTGAACTTTTGACAGCCAAGAATGCGGTGACGTAAAAGACTACGACGAGCCAACAAAATTAATTTCTGTGCTTCCGAGCATGCGTCAAATGTTTTCAAGCATGCACGTTTTTTTCCCGTCGGAAAAGCATACAGACAAACGGTTTTTCCATGAGGATTTTTTCCTGAAGGGAAAAAAGATATCCTTCTCTCTTTTTTTGTCCGGCAGTTTTCCCAACTGTGATGGAGCTTACACATGGCTGGGATTCCTGGCCAAAAGCTCTCATCGCAGGTTTCCCGGCGGGAAAACAGATTGTGTGTACGAGGCATAAGTATCTCTGTAAATTATTAAAATGATTCAGTGGAGACAAGAGCAAGGGGAGCAGTGGAATGAGCTGCAGGGAGAGGTTTCAGGATAGCAAAATAGGGCAGGCTCACATATTATATTATTGATCTACAATTTCCACAGATGTTTACCAGTGGTAAAGCTCAAGCAGCAGTAGTGGGGAACAAAATGGGATATTTTGGAGAATAATGGAGGTACCTGGACACCCCACTGTCAGAAAGAAAATTGTGAACTCTGGAAGCACACAAATCAAACTACAAAGCTTATTTCCAGAAAAAAATCATTATCTGGTTTTGCATAAAGTATGTAAAGCTTAGAACCATGGTCAACTTTTTGTTGCTGTCTATAACCCAATGTGGGAGGTTTCACTTCCTATCTATTTCACGGATGTCAGAACAGAAAGTGAAGAACACCCCCTCCTCCATACACCCTGCAATAAAAAACACATTTCTTCCTGAATGAATAAATGAATGAATGAAGCAAAGGGAGGGTGGTTTGAACCCCAATTTTTTTTTATTGTTGTCTGTATTCCCATATTGTCCTTTACCATCTGTCCAGAGGATGATTAACGGGGGAGAAGAAAAGTCTCCTCTGCGGGAGCACAGGGTGGATTGAAAATTTGGCAGCAATAACAAACTGATGGACGTCAAATCCTTTGTAGCAGTAAACGTGCACTAACGCACCACAATATACTGCAGTACATGTGCACTAACGCACTTCAATATACTGCAGTAAATATATTGCAGTAAACATGCATTATTGCACTATTGCATGTCAATATACTGCAGTAAATGTGCACTAACTCACATCAATATACTTTAGGAATCAGGAAAGGTGCACTGATGCACGTCAATATACTGTAGTAAAGGTGCACTAACACATGTCAATATACTGCAGTAAATGCAGTAAATGTGCACTAACGCACCCCAATATACAGGGAGTGCAGAATTATTAGGCAAGTTGTATTTTTGAGGATTAATTTTATTATTGAACAACAACCATGTTCTCAATGAACCCAAAAAACTCATTAATATCAAAGCTGAATATTTTTGGAAGTAGTTTTTAGTTTGTTTTTAGTTTTAGCTATTTTAGGGGGATATCTGTGTGTGCAGGTGACTATTACTGTGCATAATTATTAGGCAACTTAACAAAAAACAAATATATACCCATTTCAATTATTTATTTTTACCAGTGAAACCAATATAACATCTCAACATTCACAAATATACATTTCTGACATTCAAAAACAAAAACAAAAACAAATCAGTGACCAATATAGCCACCTTTCTTTGCAAGGACACTCAAAAGCCTGCCATCCATGGATTCTGTCAGTGTTTTGATCTGTTCACCATCAACATTGCGTGCAGCAGCAACCGCAGCCTCCCAGACACTGTTCCGAGAGGTGTACTGTTTTCCCTCCTTGTAAATCTCACATTTGATGATGGACCACAGGTTCTCAATGGGGTTCAGATCAGGTGAACAAGGAGGCCATGTCATTAGTTTGTCTTCTTTTATACCCTTTCTTGCCAGCCACGCTGTGGAGTACTTGGACGCGTGTGATGGAGCATTGTCCTGCATGAAAATCATGTTTTTCTTGAAGGATGCAGACTTCTTCCTGTACCACTGCTTGAATAAGGTGTCTTCCAGAAACTGGCAGTAGGACTGGGAGTTGAGCTTGACTCCATCCTCAACCCGAAAAGGCCCCACAAGCTCATCTTTGATGATACCAGCCCAAACCAGTACTCCACCTCCACCTTGCTGGCGTCTGAGTCGGACTGGAGCTCTCTGCCCTTTACCAATCCAGCCACGGGCCCATCCATCTGGCCCATCAAGACTCACTCTCATTTCATCAGTCCATAAAACCTTAGAAAATCAGTCTTGAGATATTTCTTGGCCCAGTCTTGACGTTTCAGCTTGTGTGTCTTGTTCAGTGGTGGTCGTCTTTCAGCCTTTCTTACCTTGGCCATGTCTCTGAGTATTGCACACCTTGTGCTTTTGGGCACTCCAGTGATGTTGCAGCTCTGAAATATAGCCAAACTGGTGGCATGTGGCATCTTGGCAGCTGCACGCTTGACTTTTCTCAGTTCATGGGCAGTTATTTTGCGCCTTGGTTTTTCCACACGCTTCTTGCGACCCTGTTGACTATTTTGAATGAAACGCTTGATTGTTCGATGATCACGCTTCAGAAGCTTTGCAATTTTAAGAGTGCTGCATCCCTCTGCAAGATATCTCACTATTTTTGACTTTTCTGAGCCTGTCAAGTCCTTCTTTTGACCCATTTTGCCAAAGGAAAGGAAGTTGCCTAATAATTATGCACACCTGATATAGGGTGTTGATGTCATTAGACCACACCCCTTTTCATTACAGAGATGCACATCACCTAATATGCTTAATTGGTAGTAGGCTTTCGAGCCTATACAGCTTGGAGTAAGACAACATGCATAAAGAGGATGATGTGGTCAAAATACTAATTTGCCTAATAATTCTGCTCTCCCTGTACTGTAGTACATGTGCACTAAAATAGTTAAATATATTGCAGTAAACGTGCACTAACGAATGTCAATAAACGTGCACTAATGCACCCCAATATACTGCAGTACACATGCACTAACACACGTCAATGTACTGCACTAAGTGTGCACTAATGCACCTCAATGTACTGCAGTAAACCTGCCCTGGAACACTAAACTGACACTAAAGTGAAAATGAATGGTCGCACTACACTCACACTGCATTATCACTAAATGTACACTAAACTGACATTGTACATGCACAATAGAATCACAATAGCACACTATAGCACACTAACTTGCTAGTAGCAATGAACAGAGCACTGTTCTAGCTGTCTCCACTCCAATCTCATACTGCAAATAGCTGCTGTGAGATAGATCCTTTCAATAGAGGGGTCTATTAACAATGAGTCATGATTGGGCACAGTTATCATTACTTTCTTCAATCATGGCTCAGACAGTGTTCCGTGCCCTGATTGGGCAAATACTTAATTAATCCTGCCATTAAGGGATTCCAATGTGCTGTGTGGCGCTCATTGTATTGTGGGGCACTCAGCGGAACCTTTCACCCAACACTATTGTCCTTGAAGGAGATATGTATCGACAGGATGGGTCATATACAACATTTCTGCCTCCACTTGGGCAGCTGCCCTAGCTGGATTTGGCTAGCCACTAGGTGTTTTTCCAGGTACTTATCCAGTCTTTCCTGGTCTTTGATCACAGTAAACGGCCCAAAAAGTGGCACTGCTGATAATCATGTCCCAGGACATTAGCACTCAGTAGTTTCTGGGCACAATTTTCTCCAGACCTGGGTAATAAGGGAAATTGGGTCCCATGATCCCTCTATCATTGCCCTGCAATGCTCTACTCCCTGCTGAAATTGGCCTATCACATTCTGTATGTGATAGCGGTTTGCTGCAGCCATATTGTAATGATGTAACCCGCTTCATTCTCTGTGCATTTGCTTACATGACCAAGGAGTGGTCAGTAAGGATGAAGCTGGTGCAAGTAGCCACTGATTCCTTAACCAGGAACCAGCCAGAAGCTGTCAAACACTTGATCAGTCAGTGTTCCCAGTCCGAACCTACATTGAGACCGAAACATTGAGCTAATCCCTAATTAGTAAGGTTAAAAACTTTGAGCTTCAAGCAAGATTCATGAAACAGTTTATAAACTGAACCCAGGAAGATTTGTTCATTCTTAATTACATGCACAGTTTATAAAATACCCTACGCAAAAACCCTAATCACATATGCCTCCACCAGTTAGGGGTAAAGAGAGGACAGAATCTCTGCAATTCCCCCCAGTGTAGGTGTACCTAAAGGGCCTTGTCCTTACATGTTTTCATGTTTGATTTGATACGAAAATACATTTCAGAAAGGGGAAGCAATCAAAACTAAAATTAAAATAGTCCTTCAAACTTCAGCAACGCTATAAGCTTTAAATTGTTGCATAAAAAAAAGTAGTGAACTGTAAAGCCCCATACACACTATCAGTTTTACTGATGGTTTTCTCTTCAGGTTTACCAAAACCATCTAATATGAGGTCAAACCTTAAGCGTTTCAATTTGAATGCAATCAGGCAGGTCCTTGTACTACATGGTTTTGGTAAACCTGAAGAGAAAACCAGCAGGAAAACTGATAGGCCTCGTACACACGACAGAGAAACTCGACGTGCTTGGCACGTCGAGTTCCTCGTCTCGTTTTGGGATGAAGCCGCCGAAGAGCTCGGCGGGCCGCCTTCTCCTATAGAACAACGCGGCCAACGAGAAAATAGAGAACATGTTCTCTATTTTCTCGTCGAGCTCCTCGGCGGCTCCATCGAGCCAAAACTGTACAGACGACAGAGATTCTCGGCAGAATCCGGGTTTTGACCGAGTTTCTCGGCGAATTCTGCCGAGAATCTCTGTCGTGTGTACGAGGCCATAGTGTGTATGAGGCTTAAATCCAAATACAAAACTCAGCATGTAGCAGTTCAATCCAAATCAAAATACAGATACAAAAATATAGTTAGGCTGCACTACACATTTAGTCAGTTTTTACTTCTTCTTTTTTTTTTGCATGCTTCTAAAAAGATTGAATTAAAAAAAAAAAATTGATTGCATCATGCATGTCCCAAAGCAACAAATTTGGAAGTGAGTAAAAAATGCCCACACATAGTTTAGTTTTCCAAACATATGATTGTAGCATTGAAATGTAATTAGAATATTAAACCACCTGGAAACTAAACAATAAATAATAGATAGTGTTTAAATATGCGTGCTTTGGTCTTGATAAAGCAAGATACTAAGAGCAGAATAACAATTTTTACCTTTTTATGTGTATTTTCTTTATTATAAATACTAAATTATTTATACTTTTGATTTTCTATTAATGCTGTCTGCATTTTCTCTATTGAAAGTTTTTTTTTTTCTATTGCAGCTTTGAAAAGGTTAACTTCAAGTACTATGAAACTTGTTACATAGTGCCTAAACTATGTTATGGCTATAAATAGGGATGGCAAAGGAACCACCTGTCAAGCTATTGTGTCCCTTCTCTCTAAGTCATCTTTTGTCTGAGTACTTGTCCTGAATTGTTGGATAATCATTCCTCTATGAAGAGTCAGATCTTTGATATTTTCATTGCAACTTAAGCACCATACAGCTGTTGGGCAAATTTTGACATGCTACATGTGTTTTACATTATCAGCATACAGTCCAAGTAAAAAAAAAGAAGATATGCATATAGTCTCAGGTTTAAAAAAAGAGAAAGCATTAAAAAGACAAAATGGCAAAATAAACATTTGGTAAAATGTAGAAGAACACTATTTATATGAAAATAAATACTAGTTTGTAAGAGACAGACATATGTGAAACTGGTTTCAGTCCATTGGCCACATTTGGCCCAGATAAATGTGCATGTCACATACGTATTACGGGGATATGTAAAAAGTCAGTAAACATGCTTCAGTGTTTATTTTTATTTTTTTGCATTAAGCATACAATATAGAGAAGGATTGAGCAAATAAGGAAAACAGTTTTACGCTGACTTTTCAGGAATGTCATAAAGTTTGCTTTGCAACTTATAAAACAAAATAAATGGTTATTAGGTGAGTTCGGGGATTTTTGCTCAGAGCTATATTTTTTTAACTGTCCTTTAGCTAAGAGTAGAAATTGAAAATTGTATTGAAGTACTAACCTAGAGCCAGGATAACATCATCTTTCAAATGTTTGGGCGCAAGGACAGTAGGGCCCAACATCATCATAGATAACAATTGTGGATTGATCTATGAAGTGAAAAAAATCTGTATACTTTATATATATAAAGTATACAGATTTTTTTCACTTCATAGATCAATCCACAATTGTTATATATATATATATATATATATATATATATATATATATATATATATATACAGAGCTTTTTTTCTCAGAAAATAGGTGCAGGAACTCAACCACGACCCCGTTCAGATTTCATAAACAGTAGAAGGGTCTTAAAGGGGCATTAAATACCAGGATTGCATTACATACAGAGTGTAGAGTTTAGGGGGTTACACACAGAATGCAGAGCTGTCACTTGTAAACACAGAAACCAGACTTTTGTGTTTACAAGTGATTGTGGTGAGCAGGCACCAAAGGGTCTGAGCCAAAGGTGGTGGAACTGAGTTCCCCCAAGTTCCCCCTGAAAAAAAGCCCTGTATATATATATATATATATATATATATATATATATATACAAGGGGTTACAGCACAGTAAGCGTAAAGTTATAGCTTCATCAGAAAAAAAGCATCTTCAGACATCCCTGATCTTTTTCATTTCTAACCTGAACCATGCAATAGAAATTGAGATATGAGTGTTCAGGTCCTAAACGGCCTTATTATATACTACACATACAAAAAAAGTTAACCACATATCAACTCCTTTACCCATAGCAAACTCTTATTTATAAAATGGTGAGGTTTCTATTATTGATCAAGCTATATGCTTATGCTTAATGACTCTAGCCCCCTTATATTATAAGTATTTTTTTCTTTTTTTATGGGTGGGGGGAACACGTGTATAAATAACTATTTTTACTTGCTGGTGCTGTCTGCCCTCCTAAACTTTATATACAGTATATAGTGTGTATGTTAAAATGTGGCAATAACATTTATATTATTTATTAATTAATAAGGTATTTAGAAGAAACACAAGTAATAACTTCTTCTAAGGAGTGGATTCTTGGCATACAGCCAAGACAGCTGATTGGAGGAAAGGCACACACCCCCACTCCACAAAGGCAAGTCCAGGTCTCTGCTAATTTAGTTATAGCAACCTCCCTTGACACAAATTTCAGGCTGGTTTTATCTTGTTAGACAGAGAACTTGTCAGAAGTTATGCTTTTAACGGAGCAACGAAACAGCAGAAACAGACAGGACTCAGGGCTTTGGAGAGAGATAAGAAAACACGACAGATATATGTGCCTAGGTCAAATTTCATGAATCAGTTTTACATCCAATTTAAGGGAGGCATGGACTGCAGAGAGCGAGATATCATATTGCCCCTGTACAAATCATTAGTAAGACCTATGTGGAATATGCAGTTCAGTTTTGGGCACCAGTTCATAAAAAGAATATTGGGGAATTTGAGAAAGTGCAGAGAAGGGCAGCCAAACTGATAAGAGGCATGGAGGAGCTCAGCTATGAGCAAAGATTAGAGGAACTGAATTTATTCTCTCTGAAGAAGAGGAGGTTTAAGGGGGATATGATCAACATGTATAAATACATAAGTGGTTCATATAGTGAACTTAGTGGTGAGTTGTTCACTTTAAGGTCATCACAGAGGTGGCACTCTTTACGTCTGGAGGAAAAGAGATTTAATCTCCAAAAACAGAAAGGCTTCTTCCCAGTAAGCTGTGAAATAGATTCCCTCAAGAGCTGATTCTGGCCAGCTCAGTAGATTGTTTTAAGAAAGGCCTGGATTATTTCCAAAATGTACATAACATAACTGGATACTAACATTTATAGGTAAAGTTGATCCAAGGAATATCCAATCGCCCCTACGGGGATCAGGAAGGATTTTTTTCCCCTGCTGGAGCAAATTGAATCATACTTTATTGTTTTGTTTTTTTGCCTTCCTCTGGATCAACTGTGGGCATAGGATTGTATATACAGTACACAACTATACGTGTGTGTGTGTCTGTATATATATAAATATATATATATAGATATACAGATATATATCTATATATCTACTGTATTTATTGGCGTATAACACTCACTTTTTTACCCTGAAAATAGAGGGTAAACTGTGCCTGCGTGTTATACGCAGGGGGCTATGGAAAGTTTTTTTCCTGAAACTTCCCTTTTAAAGTTAGGGTGCGTGTTATACGCTTGTGCGTGTTATACACCGATAAATACAGTATATATATATATATATATAGATAGATAGATATCTATATATAGATATATATATCATTTTTTTTTCCTTTTATTGGTTGAACTAAACGGACTTGTGTCTTTTTTCAGCCAGACTAATGTAACGGTCCTGCCACTATGCCACAGTGTCAGGTGACTTCCCAATATTTTTGAAGATGTGTCCTGTCTGAACAATCTGACCTTTATAGATGAATTTCTCAAATTATTTGACCTTGGTAATGTTTGGGAAATTCCCAAAACAGCTGCCATGTGCTGCAAATACCTTTTCGCTCACCACTACTCCTTCAACTTCCTCACCGCTTTAAAATTTCAAATGTAGGAAAGATCAGAATTAAATTTGTTGTGCCATGCCATAAATTGCTCATTTTTGGTAGCGTAGCATGTAGCAACAACTTGCTGAGCAAGAATCTTGATTTATTTTTCCAGATACAGCAGTGTCAATGGTTTATTCGATTTCCATTTTTTTGTAAGCAAACATTAAATGCTAAAGAAATGTTTGTTTTTTTATCCAAAAGATTTTGTTATCACTCAATACAGTTGAATCAGTCTGATTGTGGAACTAGATTACTACAGTAGGTGACCGCGATATTGTGTCAATCTCGCTCCCTTTCTCTGCAAGATTGACCACCTATGAGCCCCATCGCGGGAGCCAGCGCCGAGCTGGCTTGCCGCGATGGAGACAAAGCCGTCATAGAAGCGACGGGAGATCCGTCTTGGATTCCCGCCAATTCTAATATGGAAAGTGATGGTGAAGCGCTGTGAACTAATAATAGAATGGGATCTCAATACCTAACAAGTAGGTAACCCTAAAGTGAAATACATAAATAAATAAATAAATAGATACTAGGTGACTATTACAGGGAAAGAAAGGTGAATAAACAACATATAATGTGAACATAAAGTGACACGAATGTACCAGGCTGGATGAACCAGAAACACAGTGGTAAAAGTTTCTGGTTCATCCAATTCGGATCTCCCGTCGCTTCTATGACAAGCTCGCTGGAATGTGCTTTGTCTATTCCAGCGAGATGTCGGCACCCTGTCGCCGAGAATCAGCGCGATGCTGTTGTGCTAGAAACACATTCTCGGCAACATGTACTGTAGCTGTAAAAAGAAAAACAACAATAGCACTGGAGGAGCAGAGCAGAGAGCAGTGACTGACAGTTATCACTTTGTGCTCAGTGAAGACCAAGAACTGAGCAATTGGAGGTCATGTGATGTAACCCCCTTTGAGTTGAGAAAGCAATCTGAATGATAAAAGAGAGATTATCCTAACTACAACTAACTAGCAGTGTAAAAACTGTCTCTCTTTGTCACATTGGCCAGTGAAAAATACATATACAGAAAATGTGTAAATGTCCACAGCCAGCAACGTTGGGGGCCATCAGCACTTGTATTAAACAAATATCTCACTTTGTAATCCACAGATGCAATGTCCGTTCCTGCTAGTTCAGAGAAGCATAAAATGGCTTAGCAGATTGTGGGCCAGATGCTCAGTTATGGCTTTCTTGATTTTGGAAAATGGTACCCTTATCAAATCAGCTAAAACTGTGTCTGGGACTTTTGTCCACCCGGTTAAGAATATCTAAGTAGACAATAGTGCACAATGGAGTGATAAAGGTAATTTAATGATTTAATTTAGAAAAAAATAATGATTTACTTTTAAAGGTACCTAACCCTTCCTATTTTATCTTAATTTTTTTAAGCAGAACCATATAATATGAGGTCAAACCTAAACACTTTCAAATTGTATCAGGCAGGCCTTTGAACGACACAGTGGAAGGTAAATCTGACAAGAAAATTGTATAATGTGTAGCCATCTTAAGAGACAAACAAACATGGATAAAGACGCTCAACTTCAAAAAGCTTACTGTAGACATTTGCAATACTGAATCTCAATATAAATTCAAAGCTGCAAATTTTTTTTTAATGAAATTGTGTATATGTGTATATATACAAAAATTTTGAAATATATATGAGTAGAGGGAACTGTCTCCCGTCCATTCCACTTCAATACAAAATCACACACAACTAGATGTGACCTTATATTCACCAAACAAACATTGAATGTATAGGTGATCAAAAAATTGGGGGCTAATTGCCCCTAAACACTGTAAAGACACTTAATATTGTCCACAACAAAGGAGAAACTCCAAAAAGAAGTAATTCCAAGAAGCAGGGGATCTCCCAAAGAAGTAGATTCCTTTAGACAAAGTCCACAGTGACATGAAAAACACCCGGGAAAGAGTAAAAGGGTAAAAGAATTATCCACCATCAGGCAATGGCCGCTTACCGTACTGTATGATCTCTTATTTAAAAGAGATCACACAAGCTTTGTGGCTTATTTCCCAGCCCTGGGTCTCTACGCCTCTGCGAAGGGATTATTCACAAATGTTACGCTCAAACGTCCACCGCAGAAGATTTATGGATGGCCTTGAAATGTAC
Organism: Rana temporaria; assembly: GCF_905171775.1. Classification (NCBI taxonomy): domain Eukaryota; kingdom Metazoa; phylum Chordata; class Amphibia; order Anura; family Ranidae; genus Rana; species Rana temporaria. The sequence continues at coordinate 204,391,809 of NC_053493.1, forward strand.
TACCTGGATGGGAAGAATTCAGAAGACTAAGGATTCGAGAAGTCTATCTGTCCAGCTTTCATAACCACAGCATATTGATGAGACACACATAAGTTGCAGCATTGTTATATATTTAATCTTGAGGTACAGCGCAGTAAACATCATTTTTCCATTTTGCAATACTGAATCTGACTGAACTTTTCTTGTGCATGGGAGAACCGTCCAATAAGCCCAGCCAATGAAAGCAGCCAGAGATCGATGCCCGTAAGTCAGACACTAAATGATGTCAGCGGCTGGCGGGGAGCTCCAGGACACAGCATCGATGAACTGAAGGTGAGTATAGTACTGCTGTAACTGTACAAGAACAACAACAGAAGATGTTACAATATATCTAAAGTATGCAACATGTTGATGAACATATTAGTACAGACTAAGACTAATGCCACGTACACACGATCCGAAAATCGGACGACAGATCGTCCGACTTTTTCCATTTACTAGTCGCAAGTAGAAATTGAATAGGTTACTAAAGTCACAATAATTCTTGTACGACAGAAAAAAAAATCGGCAGTGATGTCATGTGTTGTAATGTATTTGTGTTGTATTTTCGGACGACAACTGTACTGACCAAACGAAAATCATACGATCTGGTATCGTACGAGGAAAATTTTCATGCATGTCCGATAAAATAATATCGGATGAACTGTCATGATCGGCTCACGGAAGCTATTATCGGACGATTCTTCCTCGGACGACATTTTTTGTACAATATTCAGATCGTGTGTACGTGGCATAAGGCTGCATAAGACAGAAAAAAAACCTTCGGGGCAAAAATCATGTTTTATTCTTTTAGTATCACTGGGGTGAGATTAAGCTCATGAGATGTATTTCATAAAATATAGTTTAATGGAAAAAATCACCCAAACAATATCTTAACTGATATTTTGTTGAGCAATTAATCTCCTTTTCCTATTTAAGTCTATGGAGGCGAGGAGAGGCAATTAATTGGCCAATTAAATTGCAGCATTGTGCAACTGAGTTAGAGCAATTGCTCAATTGTGCAATTGAAAATATTTAATGTATCAGGTTCAGGCACCTGAAAGGTTAAAAAAAATCAACATTTCCTCATCCAAACTATAAAAAATATATTACTGCTTCAGTTTTCCTCCTTCCCGAATGAATCACAAACCTCAATAAATATACCTGGCAAGTAACCATTTACACTTTTGTGAGATTATCTGTGTAAATAGGCCTTTGTTTGGTCGGGTTCAAGGTGCACCTGCCCTTAGGATAGGTCAGCCCTTGCAAAAGTCCTTGGGGTAGATCCACATACAAATAGATGGGCGCAGCGTATGTGAGATACGCTACGCCGCTGTAACTTACTTTTGGCCGGTTCGAATCCCCAAAGAATTTGCGCCGTAAGTTACAGCGGCGTAGTGTATCTCAAGCGGCATAATGGCGCGGAATTCAAATCAGTGATTTGGGGGCGTGTTTCATTTAAATGAAGCGCGTCCCCGTGCCGAATGAACTGCGCATGCGCCGTCCCTAAATTTCCCGCCGTGCATTGCGCAAAATTACGTCGCAAGGACGTCATTTTTTTTAACATAGACGTGACTTACGTACATTCCGATTCACGGACGACTTACGCAAACAAAACAAAAAATCTAATTAAACGCGGGAACGACGGCCATACTTAACATGGCAAGTCTAACTATACGCAACGAAATACCAGCTTTAACTATACACCGGAAAAAGCCGACTAGAGACGACGTAAAGGAATGCGCCGGCCGCTCGTACGTTCGTGGATCGTCGGAAATAGCTAATTTGCATACCCGACGCGGAAAACGACGTGAACGCCACCCAGCGGACGCCGAAGTATTGCATCTTAGATCCAAAGGCATACGAAGACGTACACCTGTCGGATCTAACCCAGATGCCGTCGTATCTTGGTTTGAGGATTCAAACCAAAGATACGACGTGGGTAATTTGAAAGTACGCCGGCGTATCAGTAGATACACCGGTGTACTCTTATTGGCAAGTTAGCTCTCTATAGTGTGTAGTCTGAAACACCATTTATTGTATTTCAATGACAACTCACCACTGCCATATTGATTGCCTTCCCCTTGACAGTTTGAATTTTTTTTTTTTAGATAAGGACATCTGCCCCCAGTGTTACTTACATAGCAATCACTGCATTTGTACAATTTTAGCTTCAACTATGAACATGTAAAACAGGTCCAGCAATATATCAATAAAGCCATACATTAAAATGTTACTACTGCAGCGCAAAATCAGCAGAAACTTAGTAGACTGTAGAATGGAGCAGTAAAACACATTACACATTATCAGTTTGCGGTCTGCGTTTGCTCATCACTATTGTCTCACTGGTGTCATCAAGGCAGAAACATCAGCTGTTTGAGTAGGTTTGTTGAAAGAAAAACGAAATATACCCAATTTTTATCTAACATCTAAATATGGGCACCAAGTATTGTTGCAAATAAAGAAGCTCCTTTTTGGATTTTGCAGAAGTAGCTTATAGTAAAACCCACCACTTTAACTAACTACTTCCTAAATCAGTTACATTCAAGGCATGATGTAAAGTACAAATGTTACAGCACTAGTGTGCTTATGTTACTTCTCAAGCAATAAAACCAATAGTCGACGTCCATCCAAAAAATGTGTTAATAAATAATAATCTCTAAATAAATGCAGCTGTCCCTTTAAGTGAAAAAAATCACCTGTAGCAATATATAACAAATAAGTGTGATGCTTGCAATCTCTTATATATCACACAATTATTAATTTCAAACACATATCAAAGGGAATATTACATAAATATAACATAAATGTAATATAGTCTAAAAAGTTCAATATGATATGCTACTGCCCAACACCAAACTGTGACACCATGATCCACAAGTGTAAATCCTGCTGTTACATTAGTCTCCCAACTTCTTCCCTACTTGTGCTCAACATATACAGTAGGTGTGCACTCAACAGAAATGTAAAAAAAAAAAAAAAAGATAGGGCTCAGCTTCATAGAGGACCTTGTTCGAAGCTCCTGAGTTTAGTTTTTGGGACCCCCTTCCCACCCACAGTGTGATCCCTTTGGGGGTGGTTGGGTGGGGGGCCGCCGCTCCTAGGTCCGGTGCCCTCCCTGTTGCACTGTGATATCCCTAGCCCCCATTCCCCCATGTTTTAGGTTTACTGACTAACACAATTTTTGGCTCCATTTCGTGGATCCCTGTTGATGGTGATGGATTTTGGACAACACCTACTTTTGTGCTTCCTGATTCCCGGTTGAATTCTATAGTTCATGTTATGTTTCCCTGGGAATGATTACATGCAATGTGCCTTGTGATACTTGTTCTTTAAAATGTTTTGAATGCCATGCCTGTAATTGTATTTAAAACCCAATAAAATCCTTGAAAAAAAAAATGCTGCCCAGACGGCTTTCGAACAATTAAAAAAAAAAAAAAAAAAAAAAACAGAAATGTATGATTCCTTTTACAGGTAGGTTAAACAGTGCTTAATTCAGCTCTCAATGGTTCGTTGACCTTTAGGATAATTACCAGATCCTCCTTCAATATGTTGCAAATACATTCAGAAGGTAATAAAAGCGGGAGATACCGAATAGAAGCAACATAGTGTAATATTTATCAGTAAATAGAAAAACATCCAAAAAAAGTAGAAAGTCACACTCACTTTCCAGTGCCTATATACCTGCACCAGTGTATACAGCCAATGTTGTTAGTGCCGCCTCGCCATAGCACTTTCACTGGTAGTTCACCCTAGTAGTTCGTAAGTACCCCTATGATGGGCATACCCATCATAGCATATTTAAATTAGGGTTAAAACAAATCCAAAAAAATATATATTTTTTAAATCACCTACGGTTGTGCTAAAGGTTTGCATACTCTGGCAGAAATTGTGAAATGTTGTCATTTATATTGAAAGTATGACTGATCATGCAAAAAAAACTATTATTTAGGGATAGTGATCACATGAAGCCATTTACTATCACATCGTTTTTTTGGATACTTTTTAAATCATAATGATAACAGAAATCACCCAAATGGCCCTGATAAAAACTTTACATAGCCTGGGATGTTTGGCCTTGGTACAGACACAGAAGGTGGCACATACAGGTTAAAAATGGCAATTAAAGGTTAATTTCTCACATTTGTGGCTTTTCAAATTACAATTAGTCACTGTGTATAAATAGTCAATGAGTTTGTTAGCTCTCACTTGGATGCCCTAGACACTGAGCCATGAGGAGGTAGAAAAGAACAGTCAAAACACCTGCGTAAAAAAGCAATGGAACTTTATAAAGATGGAAAAGGATATAAAAAGATACCCAAAGCTTTGAATATGCAAGTCAGTACTGTTTAATCCCTTATTAAGAAGGGGAAAATTCGGGGCTCTTTTGATACAAGACAAGGTCAGGTAGACCAAGAATGATTGCAGCCACAATTGTCAGAAGAATTGCCCAGGATACAAAAAAAAAACACAGGTAACCCCAGGAGAAATACAGACTGCTCTCCAAAAAGTGTGGTTGTTTTTAAGGGGCACAATTCAATGATATTTGAACAGAAAAGAACTGCATGGTTGAGCTGCCAGAAGGAAGCCTTTACTGTGCCAATACCACAAAAAAGCCCAATGAGGCATGTCAAGGTGTTGTTGGGCATATTGTAACCAGGCTTTTTTGTGGAACTTGTACAGCAAAGGCTTCTTTCTGGCAACGTGACCATGCAGCTCTTTTCTGTACAAGTATCACTGTATCGTCAAAACAACCACACCATCTTTTTCCAGAGCAGCCTGTATTTTTATATATTACATAGTTACATAGTAGGTGAGGTTGAAAAAAGACCATCAAGTCCAACCTATGTGTGTGATTATATGTTGTATATCCCTGTATGTTGTCATTCAGGTGCTTATCTAATAGTTTCTTGAAACCATCGATGCCCCCCGCTGAGACCACCGCCTGTTTAAAGTGGCCATTATATTTTTGAATTTGTGTGTTTGCACAGAGAGCACTTTGAACACTATGCGAGTACTTTTGCACCTCTGAAGAAATTGTAAAAGTGGTGAAACATGTTGGATCAGGTTGTCAGAAACAACCAGTTAGGGTGTAGAGGCCAACTTGAGGAAATGTTTTAAGGAAAGTATTTAAAAAGCAACTATGGCATGTAGGGAGCAGTATTATTATTATTATTATTATTATTATTATTATTATGCAGGATTTATACAGTTTGCAAAGCGCTTTACAATATAAAGGCAGACAAAACAGCAACAATACAATTCAATACAAGAGGGTCAGGAGAATAGACCTTAGCTGTACATTGCAATTCATAGAGAACAGGGAGCAAGATCAGTATATAATTCAAAAGCGATAAGAAATTTACATTTATAAATCTCTAGATGGTAGCAAAAATAAGAAAAAATAAGTGGCGGAATATATGCTAATATAAAATACAAAACAGTAGGCAATGCACTTTGGCATCTCATCCTGAATAGAAATATGGGAAGGTGCAATGACTAAATAAAGAAAACAAAAACATGCAATAAGTTAAAATGGCAATATACCGGTAGTTATTTTATTGATAATTTATTAAAAGGTTAAATTCATATTCTTCAGCGACACTGACATACAAACTGGCAATATATGCAACATCCATTCCGCAATCTATTAAAAACATATTCCAACCTGATAGACTGCTTCTCCTCTAAATAAGGTTCAGCAAGAGATCTTAGTAGGACTTGGTATACAAGTATTCCACTTTTACAAGGTTAGATGTTAGGAAACAGCAAAAATGATATGCAATATTTTACAATGTAATACTGACATACTGTATAATCACACACATAGGTTGAACTTGATGGACTTGTGTCTTTTTTCGACCTCACCTGCTATGTAACTATGTAATAGTCAGTAACAAAAATCAGGCAATAAGCCTTCAGTTTTCAGTTAACTGCGTTTAAAGCCTAGTCACAGATTCATGTAAAACAAATTCACAAATTTTCCAAGTTCATAAAGTCTTCCAGATGGCATTCAGAGAATTAAACTGAACAATGTCCTAATTGATCAGAACGTAAATGAATGTTTATCTGGTATTTCAGGAATGGTAGAAGACACAGAAACTCTATACATGAAACTACAGTTATAGTGACAATGTCATCATTATTTCTCTCACAGATGCTCAGACACTGTGTGGGATTTATGCATCAAAAAGTCATTTTTTTGGGGGAAATGACAAAAGAGAGCAAACAACTTGGTTTTCGAATTTGGGCATGTACTAGATTGGATCAAGTAAACAGTTTGCTGCAAAAAAAATAAATAACGATTGTTAAACTTTATTAAGGTGAAACTCTAGCCTCATGATGTCAAAAAACAGGTTTAAAATATTGCAAGCATTTTTATAAACCTCTCTATATATATGCTGTGATCATGCAGTGCTTTTGGGATGTCAGTTGAGTGAATTTTAACACTGCATGAAGAGTGATTAAATAATCATATGATGTAGCATACCGGTGTCCCCAAATACTAGCCTCCAGTATCATGGTACTTTGTCTGTCTGCGTTGCAGACTACCACTCCTGTTTATCTAACTGATAGTTTATCTGTCTAGTGGGGGATACCCAGTACACTTTACCCACCTCACCACTCTCTAGATAATCACCCAATTCGGTTTTAAAAAAGAAACAAAACAAATAGACCTGATTCATTATCTGAAATCCTGGTCATGTGACAGGCTAGCTCAGGAGCTGGTGGTGTGAGAGGTATTGGGAGGGTTTTTTTTGCCTGGAGATTAGCTTTAACCATGTGCTGAGATCCACTTAAGTAACAAGTGTTTTTTTTTAAGAATCAAATCAAATGACTAGGAATTTCACATATGAATGGACATAATAGCCTTAAAAAGTATTATAATCCATTTGGAGTTTACATATTTTTAGTGGTATGTTCTGCAGTTGCATTAGAGTAGTAAGTCCTACCTATCATTCCTACAGAGACAGCACAATTAATCCCTCCTGATGCATGTCTGTGTGTTCACATTTATTTTACCAGAAACTTTGCACTCACTTTTCATGGGTCACTCTGTGACAGAGCACCCGAAATCAGGATGTTTTTTCTACTTGCCACAGAAAGGTCCTAACTAGATATAGAATTATTAATAAACCACCCCTAGACCCTGCTCCTAAGTCACATCCCTGATCCCTGATCTGTCTTTGGACAGTCTTAAACTGCTCCTCTTATCACTAAAGTTTGCCTTCACAGCAGACAGGCTCATTTACTGCTTCATTCCTTATTTCCCATGAAACAGACCCAAGCTGTCCCAGTCAACTATTCTTTCTGCATCCATCCGTTATCTCTCTCCTCAATGGTACATTTATTAGATCTTTTGATAGTGCTATTAAAGAAGGTGATATCCAGACATCTGGATAAGTAAAATTAATGAAACTGTCATTCGATCAGTTCTTTCACAAAACAAAGCCATTGGAAATACATTCCTTCTTTTCTAAGACAATGGTTGAACTCTGTTTGGTCTTTTATAATGTTTTACTCTTCAGTGCTCTATCTCTCTGTAGTTTATATTGTTAAAATAAAATTACAGCAGTATAATTGTGCCTCTCTTCAATATTTCCATTAAGAGGAGGAAACACAGCCAATGGTACCATGCTCCCCCAAGGCAGGGAATGTCCTGATTCGTAATAGTAATAATAATTTAAAACTGGAAGTGAGTCAAAACAATGGTAAAGAAAAATGTTCTTCCCCTGTTTAACAGGGGCATGTAATTAAAAAATGTGATCTAATATTTCACAGGAGGGCCTATGTGAGGGTCTACAGTGTTGTGGCACCACCACCACCACCAAAGGCCCAATTTTTCTGCCCCTGTTACAATTACAATTTTTGATATAGTATTTCACAGCAAGGCCCATACCTGCACCCATCAAGAGTAACTGTAAGGGCTTAGGCCTCGTACACACGACCGAGTTTCTTGGCAAAAAGCAGCAAGAAATTTGCTGGGAGATATTTTTTTGCCGAGGAAACCGGTCGTGTGTACATTTTCGTTGAGGAAACTGTCGAGAAACTCGACGAGCCAAAAAGAGAGCATGTTCTCTATTTCCTTGACAGGAACTCGACGAGCAAAACGATGTGTTTCGCCCGTCGAGTTCCTCTGTCGTGTGTACGAGGCTTTACAGTGTTCTCGTACCATCAACATCTAAGGCCCAATATTCTGCAGGGTATATAGGGCAGGCCATATAGTATATATACTGTTGTTCAGAGTATATAGTGCCTGGGGAACCCCCACGCCATTTTTTTTAATTTCCCCTTAATATCTATACCAGACACAAAGGGCCTGCTAAAGGACTGGGGAGAACCCATGCCGTTTTTCTCAATGATTTTCACCTATATTGCCGGGACCTGACAATACATTACAGCCGCAAGCAGTTTTAAATGACTTTTTTTACTTTAGAAATTTTATTTTTCTGTGGTATTGTTTTAAACATAGGAAAACTGTGCCACAGGAATACTATAGACACCCCCCCCCCCCAGGCACAATATTTAAAGGAATATTTCATTGTTTTTGTTTCACTTTAATCACTATTAAAATCAAACTTTTTTGCCTTGACACTGGGCCCCCAAACACTTTTTATGGCAATAACTTATAAGGCATATAAGCCTTTAAAATTAGCACTTTTGATTTTTCACGTTCGTGTCCCATAGACTTTAACGGTGTTCGCGTGTTCGAACAAACTTTTTGCCTGTTTGCATGTTCTGCTGCGAACAGAACGGGGGGATGTTCAGCTCATCCCTATTCAGCATCACTTTGGGTGCTGACCTTGTAACTAAAACATGCATCTATAAATTCAAGGAAAGCCTCAAATTAGGAAAAAGGGAGGAAGAGGTTTGGGACTTTAACCCCTTCCATACAGGGCATTTTCACCCCCTTCCTGCCCAGACCTATTTTTAGTTTTCAGCGCTGTTGCACTTTGAATGACAATTGCGCTGTCATGCAACACTGTACCCAAATTTAATCTTTTTATTTTTCCCCCCACAAATAGAGCTTTCGTTTGGTGGTATTTGATCATCTCTGCGGTTTTTATTTTTTGCGCTTTAAACAAAAGAAGAGCGACAATTTTTTTAAAAAACACAATATTAAAGACAACAATTAGAAAAGACCACACACTGTCACTGATGCTAAAGGGGGTCAGTCACAGTATTAAGAACTAAGGGTGTGCATACTTTTTAACAGGGGTCATTTAATTTGTTTACTTGTTACCATGTTTTGTTTTATGATTGTGCCAATCTGTTATGACCTACAGTTAAATAAGAATTCCATAGAGATTCCCAAGAATTAAAAGAAATGTATTTTGCCAGCACCCTTGTGTTTTCTTTAAAAATGGTACATACTGCATATTACTCCAAGGGTATGCAAACTTTTGAGCACAACTGTATGAATGTCCAAATTCTGGCCTATGTTATTAAGGAGTAATTATTCCACACTGGGCAGAATGACATCACTTTATCTTCTCCTCAGCCCGTTACCCTTCAGACTAACTGTCATAACCCAATCAAACTCACCTCTCGTGCCCAAAATCACGCACCCATCTGACTGGTGAAACATAGCCCTATCAGTTAGGAGAGTGTAATTGTTACTATGGACTTCCTACAGGAGGATGACATAATCCCTTAAAGGGACCACTTACAAACACTGAATTATACATTGTATCTGCATGTTTCTGATTGCATCTTGGCAAAGATCCAGGCTGAACTATTAGCCACTTGAGAACATGAGAACAGTCACTGCAGTTATATTGCGGCAGGTTGGCTCCCCTGGGCGAGCTGTCATAGCTATACGTTGGCTGCTTTAACAGCACTAGGGGGCACATGCCCGCCAGGGCCTTCTTAATAGCATCATGGGCCCCTGGGCAAAGTGATGCTCTGGGGCCCCTACAATGATGACAGTGAAGGTAAACAGACATCAAGTAGGTAGGAGGCAGACTGCCTCCTCTGTGTATTTATCACTCTCAGTGCCATCATGGGGCCCCCAATTTTGGGGCAGCGTGGGCTCAAGCACCAGCTGCTTTGGGGAAAGTGCAGTGGCCCCCCATGCAGCTGTGGCCCCTGGGCAATGTGCCCTCTCATTAAGACAGCCTTGATGCCCGCTGCACGACGACGGAGACAATGCGGTTGCCAGGCGGTCACGATATCCGATGGGCACGCACAATCGCTCCTGAGAGAGACAGAACGGAGGTCTGTCAATGTAATCTGACAGATCTCCATTCTGTCAGGGGTGAGTAGACTGATCTGTTGTTCCTACTGCTTAGGAACAGCGATCGGTCTCCTCCCTCAGGCATCTCCATTCTGTCAGGGGTGAGGAGATTGATCTGTTGTTCCTACTGCTTAGGAACAACAGCAATTGGTCTCCTCCCCCAGGCAGTTCCCATCCCCCCACAGTTGAAACACTGCCTAGGACACACATTTAACCCCTTGACCTCCCTAGTGTTAACCCCTTCCCCGCCAGTAACATTAATACACAGTAATCAGTGGCTATTTTTAGCACTAATCGCTGTAAAGGTCAATGGTTCAAAAAAAGTGTCAAAAGTGTCCGATCTGTCTGATACAATGTCGTAGTCTCGATGAAAATCGCTGATCACAGCCATTATTAGTAAAAAAATAACTAAATTATAATAAAAATGCCATAAATCTATCCCCTATTTTGTAGCCGCTACAACTTTCGCGCAAACCAACCAATATACACTTATTGCGTTTTTTTTTTTTTTTACCAAAAATACGTAGAATATATATCGGCCTAAACTGAGGAAGATTTTTGATTTGGGGATATTTATCATAGCAAAAAGTAAAAATAAACATAAAAAAATAATTGTTGCTCCTTTTTTGTTTATAGTGCAAAAAGGTGAAATTGGTGCTCCTTTTTTGTTTATAGTGCAAAAAGGTGATCAAATACCACCAAAAGAAAGCTCTATTTGTGGGGGAAAAGGGATGTCAATTTTGTTTGGGTACAGCGCCACACAACCGTGCAATTGTCAGTTAAAGCAACGCAGTGCCGTACCGCATAAAATGGCCTGGTAATTAAAGGGGCAAAACTTCCGGGGCTGAAGTGGCTAAATAACCATGTTTCTTGATCATGTTGAATTTGATGCTAGCGTTCCCTTTCTTCACGGCCCTGGCTGCACTGAAGTCTGGATGTGTGCAAAGTATGACAAGACTTCAGTGGGAGGAGGGAGAGGTCTCTCTATGTAAACTGAACCTTTTCAGATATAACGGCTCCCTTGTGCAAATTTCTCCCACAAAATAAAGGGCATAGCTTGACCAGCCAGTGCAATTAGCAACTATGATATGATTTGTAGATGTATTGTTTTAAAATAATATTGTTATGTGATAATACATGCTGTGCTACTGTTTAGAAACCTTTTAATGCATAGTTTGAAATTATATATGCTTTTTGAGTTTGCCATTATTGCTCATTACATATGCAAACTTTGCTTTCTGGTATGTAGTGCTGCACAATGCTGCTCTGTCTCACAATACGGGTCTGTTAATTGGCCAACTGATTGAAAACAATGCACTTCTTGTCTGGCAGACATTTGCACCAACAATAGTTAAAGCCCAATACTACTGCCCACCCTGGGCCCGCAGCCTTCCCTCCCCCTTCACCTTGTATTATGTTTTTTTAGATGTCTGGCCAGTCACGTTATATGCAAAGTTATTTTCCTTTTTGACTCTTACTTGTTAATAGACTGTGCACTTTGCAAAGTTGCACTCTGCAAGTGCAGTTGCTCCAGAGCTTAGTAAATGATGAATTCACTTTGCAAAGAATACCCAATCATGTGCAAGAAATGTAAAAAAAAAAAAGATTTTTTTTCTTCCACATGATTGGATGATGGAAGTCAGCAGAGCTTCTACTCATTTACTAAGCTCTGGAGTAACTGATCTTGCAGTCTTTGCCTTTAGTAAATAAACCCCTTAGCCTCTATTCTGGCACTGAGCAATCCTTAGGCCTCGTACACACGACCGAACATGTCTGCTGAAACTGGTCCGCAGACCAGTTTCAGCAGACATGTTCGGTCGTGTGTACAGCCGACCGGACAATTTTCCGGCGGATCGGACAGGTTTCCAGCAGACGAATGTTTCTTAGCATGCTAAGAAACATGTCCGCTGGAAGCCTGTCTGTCGGACATGTTCGGTCGTTTGTACGACTTACCGGACATGTTCGCTTGGCAGAAAGCCCTCGCATGCGTTCAAGTGATTCGACGCATGCGTGGAAGCATTGACCTTCCAGGGTCGCGCACGTCGCCACGTCATCGTCGCGGCGACGGCGCGGCCACGTCACCGCGTATCCTGTCCACACAGATTTCGGTTTGATGGTGTGTACAACCATCAGACCGAAATCTCCGAGCGGACATGTCCGATGAAAACAGTCCGCGGACCGTTTTCATCGGACATGTCACCTCGTGTGTACGAGGCCTTAGATGCAGAGGGAGCGTGTAAGCAGCTGTTGGGCTGAAGTACGTCCTCTGACCTTAAGGTGAGAATTTGTGGCTTCTTCAGGTTTGCATCATACCACTGGAGACTAATTTGTCTCCCATTATAAGCTCCAGGTGGAGCACCATGCGGTTTGGTGCATGTGAAAATGTGCCCTGTTGTCTGGAATGGCTATTAAAAACGAATGGTTCCCCCCGCATGTTTGCTATAGTGCTTCACATTTCAGCGTGTTGGGAAAGAGCACAATTTTGCACTCATTCCTGATATGCAGAGGTGTGAACCTAGCTTTCATACAGCAAAACTATTATATAAGAGTAAGGCCAAGGTTACACTTACAGATGGAGGGGGGCAGTTAAACCACATTTGTACCTCTCCCAACTGCCCCTTCGTAAAGCGGAAGTAAATCCATCCATAGTTTCATTTTGGGCACATGCCAAAAATGTAACACTTCCATTGGTTGTGTTTTCAACCAAACTGTCAAACCAGCCAATGGCTGGTTTTATAACTGATCACATGTGCAGCATCATGGTGGTTGTAGATTATACAGAGGCAATGATGGTAGCTACCTTGGCTGAAAACGATTAGGGGGTTTACTTTAATCACTTGCTGACTGCCGAATGTACAAAAATGACTTGGCTGCAGCTGGTTTTAACAAACTCAAGACTGCGGCTGCAACCTCGAGATTGGTGTATTTTTTACAGTCAGCATTTGGATGGTCAATAAAGATTATTTGGACAGCTCTACAGCCACAGCCCGGAATACAGCTAATAAAGCATGATACAGCTAATAAATCTGCATTAATGGACCCCTGATGTCTCCATAAAGATACCTGACTCATGCCCATATGGGGGCTTCTTAGCCCCCTTGTGATAGAAGTAAAGTCAAATGACAGAAAAATGTAAAAGTTTTTTTTTTTTTAATTAAATAAATAAAAGTAATAAAAAAAATGACCAGCATCCATGTCCCTGTTCCCCTCCCCTTGTGCATCCACGCAAATGTATACGCACCTGTAGGCCACACATGTGTGAGTGAGAGCAACTCTACAGTAATTACCTGTAAAGGATCTTGAAGCATCAGCTATGAAAAAATTTCTGTACCGTAGTTTGTCACCATTTTTTGGGCATACACAATTTTGAGTCTTTACATGTTTGATCACCATTTACTTGACACAACAATGTCTTTTATATTTTGCAAAAATTTGTGTTTGATTAACAGCTGCTTAAATATCGTATAACATAAAAAGTTGCACCACCCACCATTGTATTCTCCAAGGACCTCTTCTGTCACAAAATACACTACATTACCAAAAGTATTGGGATGCCTGCCTTTACACGCACATGAACGTTAATGGCATCCCAGGCCTAGTCCGTAAGGTTCAATATTGAGTTTGCTCACCTTTTGCGGCTTTAACAGCTTCAACAATTCTGGGATGGCTGTCCACAAGATTTAGGGGTGTGTCTATGGGAATGTTTAACTATTCTTCCAGAAGCTCATTTGTGAGGTCAGACACTGATGTTGGACGAGAAGACCTGACTCACAGTCTCCTTTTGGTCCCAAAGGTGTTCTATCGGGTTGAGGTCAGAACTCCAAACTCACTCATTCATGTCTTCATGTGCTTCTAGAAGAATGGTCAAACATTCAAATAGACACACTCCTAAACGTTTTAGACAGACTTCCCAGAAGAGTTAAAGATGGTATAGCTGCATAGGGTGGGCCAACTCAATATTGAACCCTACAAAATAAGACTAGGGTCGTTTGCGTAAGCCGTTCGGGAATACGGAATTACGCTACGCGCGTCGCCGTTCGAAAAAATGACGTCACTTCGCGCAAAGCACGGTGGGAGTTCGGAAACGGAGAATGCGCGGTAGGTCCGGCGCGGGAGCGCGCCTAATTTAAATGGCACACGCCCATTTGAATTGGCCCGCCTTGCGCCGGAGGCCGCCGGCGTAGGTTTTCATCGCAAGTGCTTGGTGAATCAGGCACTTGCGATGAAAAATTGCGGCGGTGTAACGTATCTACGATACGTTACGCCGCCGCTCATCTACGTGAATCTGGCCCATAGTGTATATAATAGCTGGGATTTTAAGTAATTTACTAATAAAAAATGCTGATTTTAACATGTGTGCAAAATATTTGCCATGGACAGCAAGTGACTAAGTTGCAATGGCAGCCTGACAGGGGTTGTTTACTTGATGCTGAACAAGAATTATACCCCCTGTTGCTTTTGGTGTAGCACCCCCTGTTGACTACAACCCATTCAAGTGAACGGAATTGTGCTGCAACTGTCCTGCAACAGCGTGTAATATAGAACGGTGATGAAGACTTATAGGGTTAAAGCTGGGGGTGAGGAGGTGGAATATTGCCTTCTCATTGTCTGTCAAATGCCATCAAAAAGGAGATCTACAGTGGATTGCTTTTCGGAGGGTAATGCATGTGTAAACGAACCTGAAGCGTGTAAACATGTGAAAGTCACTTCAAAAATCACTTCCAGGTAAACACTGATATCATTCATAAATCAAAGTATGTCAGTAGAAAATATACTATGCTTTTGTTTTAGAAAATTCAGCATGTGAGCAATGTGAGCAATGTCATTTAGTCCTGTGCAGAGGTGGGAAGCCAGTTATAAGAAGTCAGGGTATGTATGCTTCCATTCAGAATAAAACAAAACTTTTTTTTAGGTGCAATGGCTACCTGGCTCCTAGGATTTGCCCATTGATATCCATGCAGCCTTTATCAGGGAAGATCTTGACTGACTCTCCAAAATTTCAGCTGCTATTATCGTACTACATCTACCACAGGCTATAATATTAACACTGTTAAAAGCACATACTTATTTTCTGTACCCCCTACAGTTTGTATCTGGTCCCTCCATACTTGAGATCATATTAATTTCAGTCAGCAGATTTCAAAAGGCATTCTGCTGCTCGTTGTCTGCTCTATTCTCCCAGTGGCACTATATCTGTTGATGTATGTGATGTGGATATCATTAAAATCTGAAAACAACTAATTGTAATGACAGGCACACTGATTATGTTACTATTAAGAGTTTCTTCCTAATTTAAAAAGGCACATCTAAAAAACTCATTTTATGGTTCCACAGTGGGGAGTGCCTAGAATGGAAATTAAAAATATATATATAAACAACATTAATATAGCATTTTTTTCACTGTCTATTACATAATGATAAATGTATGCTGGATATTTTGTGAGGAAGCACTTATAGCAGGCCTATTCCATTAATATGTTCTACTTAAAGCTGAACTCCAGGCAAATAGTCACTGTATATATACAGTTGCCAAAGGATTCTCTTATGCATGTAGCCCTGCCAGACAGCACAGCCATGCCCTGTGCCTCAGAAACAACACTTGAGTTCAGCAGTAAAGTCTGCCTTTACCTGCCCTAAACTGCAACTAGAGCACAGGTGTCAAGCACAAGGCCCGCAGTCCGAATCCGGCCCTCCAGGCCATTTCATGTGGCCCTCACACCTCTCCTGCAGCTGCAGGAGAGCTCCAGCCCTCCTCTGGTCCTACTCCAGACCCTTACTTTCTGCTTTTAACCACTTAAGGACCCCTTCACGCCGATATACGTCGGCAGAATGGCACGGCTGGGCACATCAACGTATAGGTACGTTGCTCTTTAAACCTAGCCGTGGGGTCGCGGGCGTGCGCCCGCGGCGCGCTCCCGCGACCCGGTCCGAAGCTCCGTGACCTCGGGACTCACGGACCCGATCGCCGCTGGAGTCCCGAGCTGAAGAACGGGGAGAGCCGTGTATAAACACGGCTTCCCCGTTCTTCACTGTGGCAGCAGCATCGATCGTGTCATCCCTTTTATAGGGGGACACAATCGATGACATCACACCTACAGCCACACCCCCCTACAGTTGTAAACACACTTCAGGTCACACATAACCCCATCAGCGCCCCTGTGGTTAACTCCCAAACTGCAACTGTCATTTTCACAACAAACAATGCATTTTAAATGCATTTTTGCTGTGAAAATAACAATGGTCCCAAAAATGTGTCAAAATTGTCCGAAGTGTCTGCCATAATGTCAGAGTCACGAAAAAAATCGCTGAAAAAAAAAATTATTAATAAAAATGCAATAAAACTATCCCCTATTTTGTAAACGCTATAAATTTTGCGCAAACCAACCGATAAACGCTTATTGCAATTTTTTTTACCAAAAATAGGTAGAAGAATACGTATCGGCCTAAACTGAGGATTTTTATATATATATATATATATATATATATATATATATATATATATGTTTGGGGGATATTTATTATAGCAAAAAGTAAAAAATATAGCATTTTTTTCAAAATTGTCGCTCTATTTTTGTTTATAGTGCAAAAAATAAAAACCGCAGAGGTGATCAAATACCACCAAAAGAAAGCTCTATTTGTGGGGAAAAAAGGACGCCAATTTTGTTTGGGAGCCACGTCGCACGACCGTGCAATTGTTAGTTAAAGCGACGCAGTGCCGGATCGCAAAAAGGGGCAAGGTCCTTTAGCTGCATTTTGGTCCGGGTCTTAAGTGGTTAAGCAATGCATCCAGCATCTTCCCAGCAGCAGCATAAGGAAAGGGGGGTGCACTGTGATGTAAGGGAGAGTAGGGCACTCAACTTCTGATGGTGGGGTGTCTCTTGACATCTAATGTAAAGGGGAGGCGATGCGCTGGACATCTAATCTTGCAGATACAACCGCCCCTTTTGAGGGCAATCATAATGCTGATGTGGCCCACAATGAAATTGAGTTGGACACCCCTGAACTAGACAATGAAGCATCAGCAAAATTACTAATGTTTGCCCATTATGTAAGCATGTTTACACTGTGACAACAGCATTGAGCTTAGTACAGTTCTGAGCTTCCCTCTTCCAGTATGCTGTGCAGGGGACTACAGAGGCCTTATCTGCACATAGGTTCAGGTACTTATGCTAGCTATATTTTAAGTGACACTAAACTCTGTATCAAGTATATATTCTTAAAGCGGAGGTCCACCCTAAAAAAAATACATAAACATGCTCCTTAAAATACATAAAAAAACATTAAAAAAAAATGTTTTTTACTTACCAGAAATGGCTGTTGCTAGGTAGATCGGTGTCAGTAGGGCAGTGGACAGTGTCAGTAGTTTTTAATTTCAATTCTTTATTAAAATTTTATTTTTTTCATCTTTTTTTTCTATACTATGTTTTTACAATTTTTTTAGGATCCCCATTGGGGGGCTTTGGTGAAATATCAGGAGCCTAAACAGACCCCTGATGTCTCGCTTCTGAGACAAAGAAAGGGAGTGAGGACAGAGATTCCCTAGTCTATTTCTGTGCAGCCTCGGCTGCAATGGGCAGTGAATGAATGCAGATCTCCTTTTTGGTAACAAAGTTTTGAAATTTGAAAAAAGAAAAGAAAAAAATTATTTTATTTTTCTTTCTTCGTATAATTTTTTTGGCAACAAATGAGATCTGAAAAACACCCACCATGCCTCTTAGCAAATACCTTTGGGTGTCTACTTTCCAAAAGGGGGTAATTTGGGGGTGTTTGTGCTATTTAAGCATGTCAGGACATCCGAAACTGTGATAGATAGTGAGGAACGGATATTAGCAATTTACGCCCTTAGAAAGTCTGAATTGAGGTATGAGGAAACAGGCACATGTTGGTCCAGTAAGACGCTGACATCTGTCCCGGCTGACAAAGAAGCTTGACTAAGGAGCTGCACTGTGTATACCTTTCTAGTGCGCATGCTAGGTTTAAGCTCCAGCTGCTCTCCAAGCCTCGTTCTCGATCCTACCTGATCGCAAAACATCCTGTGGGCCAGGACAGCTACCACGACAGGTTGTGTGAGCCCCGGGAACGTTAAACAGCCAGGACAGATGTCAACATCTTACCAGCTGCATTCTCTGGTTCCCCTTTGGGACAGGAGAGCCCGAAAAAAACATGGAAGGTGGTGGGATGGGGAAAGCAGCCTAGTGGCTACTTAGCCACTAGGATTGCTTTTAAATAAAAGCCGACCACCGGCAGAAAAAACTGTACCAAGGTGATGCTAAACCTGCAGGCATCATCCTGGTATAACCACTCAAAGTCCAGTACATTGCTGGTCTTTGTTGGGCATATATTGTAATGTTCTTTTTTTTTCATGCAGGCTGTGGACTGAACGGAAAAAAAGAACAGATTCCTCCATTCACATAGATCGATGTGAATGAAGAAAGTGCATAAACCGCAATATTTGCTTTTATCTAGTCCTGGCCATGGCAGCAGAGAACATGGGCATATGATGAATTGGGTCAGTGGACCAATTTGACCGCAACGCAATCTTTTTTATTAATGCCCATGTTGAGGGATAGGCCCAGAAAAGTCTTAAATTCAGAAACCGTTCCATGCTAATTGTCTGGCAAGGGTAAAATTTGAGTTTTTGGCAATAAATTGATTGGCATATAAATTGCTTTGGTCCACAGTGAAGATCTCTACAGATCTTCCGTGAAAAACAGCTTAAAAAAAATAATAGGAGTTCCACCTGAATTACGGGTTGGCCAGTGAATGGGTGAAGTACGGGCGCTGCAGAATCTGTGGGCTGCCAATTAGGATTTGCAAGCGCATCAGGAAGGGCACTATGGGCTCTACGGGCCTGTGTTTGAATTCTTGGTGGCTACGGGACACTAATTGTGCTAGCCACCACACCAGCTTGAACTGCACTTATTGGACATCACCAAGTGTTACTGCAGTGTTGGTTTGTGTATGACCAGGATGTACTAGGCCGCTGGTGCTCATCAGTTCACCAGAAGGTAGCGCAGCACTAGTACTGGCATTCTGCTGGATACGAGAATCATGCGAATGACCGAATATAGCACCTCAGCAACCTGGGAACGGGGTTGGGTACGCCTGACCTTAGCAGGGACCTCTACTCTGTTGTCAGAGCTGTCTGTCAGGGTGCCACTGCTCTCTACAGGTTTGAATACTGAGCCTGGGTCTGGCAGTGAGGACTCCCCATCGCTCTCATCTGTCATTCTCAGTATCATGTAGGCCTCTCCACTAGTGTATCTCTCATTTGACATTTTGGCCAATACATTTATAGATACCTAGTGTGAATCACAAGTAAAAAAGCACCTGGTTGTCAAGGACTATTTGAATCACTACAAAAAATAAAACTGCTAGCGCTAACAGAGATCAGGCCTGACTCTGCTAATTCTGCAGTTTTGTGTGCTGTGTATCAGGAGTGGTAGTGTTCTACTGACACTGCACTTGTTGGGGGGGGGGGCTAAACGCAGGTGTTGGCAGGTGTCGGGGCTGATCCTGCTAATGCTGCATTTTTTGGAACACTGTACTATTGGGGACACTGGTATAGTTTTGATCTGATCAAAGATATTGATTTGTTTAGACTCTACTAGTAATAGAGATGTATAGTGTGTTTGTTAGTGTTACTGGCAATCAAAAGGTTAAAATTTATTATTGAATATGTGGTGGGCAATCTGAAGCTATTTGGGATTGATGCCGCGTACACACGATCGGACATTCCGACAACAAAACCGTGGATAATTTTCTGACGGATGTTGGCTCAAACTTGTCTTGCATACACATGGTCGCACAAATGTTGTCGGAAATTACGAACGTCAAGAACGCAGTCACGTACAGCATGTACAATGGCACAATAAAACGGAAGCCATACCAATTGCGCCACCCTTTGGGCTCCTTCTGCTAATCTTGTGTTAGTAGAAGTTTGGTGCAAGACGATTCGCGTTTTTCAGCTTTGTGCTTTTCATTCTGTTACAGTGTAACAAATGTGCTATCTCCATTATGAACGCCAGTTTTACCAGACCGAGTACTTACGTCTCGTACTTGATTCAGAGCATGCGTGTAATTGTGTGCGTCGGAATTTCCTACACATGCTCGGAATTTACGGGAACGTATTTTGTTGTCGGAAAATTTGAGAACCAGCTCTCACATTTTTGGTGTCGGAAATTCCGATGGGGCTTACACACGATCGGAATTTCCAACAAAAAGCTCCCATCGAACATTTTTAAAAGAGTAGTGAAAGGGCTAACTGGGGGTGATCAGGGGGTTAAAACTTTATTAGGGAATATATGGCGAGTACTCTGACCCTATCTGGGACTGACGCTAACTGACACTAACGTTATCTAGCGTCACCAGTGACACCACTACAGTGATCAGTAAAAATTGATCAGTAAAAAGTCTGTACACTGTACCTAGTGACACTGTGACAGGGAGTGAAAGGGTTAACTTGGGGGGTGATCAAGGGATAAAATGTGCCTAACTGTGTGTTCTGGTGTCTGTGTAGTGCTTGTACTCACTCGCTTCTCTCACACTGGATCTGAAAAGGACTCCAAGAGAAAATATTGCATAATTTCATGTGCCTGTGTTTACATTACACGGAGTTCCGCCATTAGTCAGAACTGATCAGCAGATCCAGAGCATAAATCATTGGCCTGGACCTGATGATTGATCAGGTTGGAATCGAATCCGATCACAGCCAGCCTACCTGCAGGCACGAATGACGTACAGGTACGTGATTTCACGCAGAGACGGCGTTCTGCTCCAGTAAATGTACATGGGGGAGGCCAGAACAGGTTAAGGAACTCACAAAGTATTCTACACAGAGACAGAAAAGCATGTTAAGTTATTTTATGAAAGACATATTACTGGATTCATAAGTAGCAGTGGATATATATGGATTATTTTTGGAGAATAAGGATATTGTTTACTGTCACTATAAAGCAGTGGTCGTCAACCCTGTCCTCCGGGCCCACAAACAGGCCAGGTTTGCAAGATAACTGAAATACATCACAGGTATAGGTACATACATCATTTGCTGCTCAGTGATTGCAGTATTCTAGTCTGCATCTCCCCAAGGTAATACATAAAACCTGGCTTGTTAGTGGGCCCTGAGGATAGGGTTGATGACCACAGGTTTAAAGGATAGCTGCACCTTTTACCAAACTTTTCAGTATGGCTTACCTCACCCCACAAATCTCAATAAGCATATGCAGACCTTAGATACAGCTTACGCATGGTACTGTTGCCCGTGGCTTGCTTTCCTGCCTGTGAGGTTTTATAAGTCTGTGTCCCTCTGCTAGTTAAAAAGACATACCTCCTGATCATAAACAGTCACCAGGAGCTGTCAATGACAGATTGATCACAGTGATGGGGGTGGCAAAAAAGCACAAAACAATGCCACCAGCTGCACACATACTGTATATGAGGCAGCTAGATATTAAAGCCAATTGCCATGCTGCCACATATAGAAGGCCGTAAATGTGTTCTATGGTCACAGCATAAATTTTCATTTCATGACATCAGCATTGCAGAGTAAGCATCACACGATGTGAAACATGTCAGCCATCCTTTTCCTTTTGTTCACTTTTTTTTGACTGCAACATTGTTGGTTGTTTTTTGGATTTCACTTGCTGAATAAAGATATCGTTTTAAGGAGTGCGGCAGTCCAGGACCTCTTTTCATCCAACGTAAAAACAATACAAATAGGTATTTTAAAAAAATCCAATACAAGCTTACTGGAAAAATCTGTCTCCTGAGTTCTACCTGTTTGCAGGTCATCTCTTTTAACAGCTTCCTGGATTCTCTGCCTGCTTTGCAGATTCTCCTCCACTGTTTACTTGCTGCCTGCAAGCAGTGATTTCTTTACTGAATCTTCCTTCTGAAACTCCTCATTTGTTCAGAAGGCAGGCTCTATCAAATGGGTGACACAGCAGTGCCTACTCACATGGCATAGAGAATACATGTCAGAGTTCAAGGAAGTAAATGTGTGGGGATTCAGACTTTGGGGGCCCCAGGACACTCAACATTTGAACAATTAAATGATATGACAAATAAAAAAGTGAACTGAAATGAATGATAAACCGTATTTGTTCTAAAAAAATAAAACATAGGTTCCGAAGAAGACACTTGTCTGCTTTTTTGGAACTGATAAGTCATACATCACAGTTATGCATCACACTACAATATTTACAAAAAGTCGTTCTTCCTGCACTTATCATCTGCAAAAACTAACTCATCAAACTGTATCATCTTGAGGACACTGCTCTTGACAGCCAGTAGGCACAGAGCACTTAGTCTTTCATGGGTCATCATGGTTATCAGATAATTCTTTATTAGTGCCAATTTGCTAAACAATCTTTCTCTTGAAACAACTAGTGACCATCATTCTCAAATATATTCTAAAAGCTACATTAACACCTAGAAAAGTATTCATCATTCATGGTTGGAGCCCTACGGCCGACACGGACATGGACACAGACTGACTAGGACTCACAACATACAATGGACCTGAAGTGTGCGCTGGCCCTAATGGACGGTACGCCAGAATAAGGGGGCATACCCTGTTAAATGATAAATTTTGTGGAGAGGAATGAACCTGGGAATTCCTGTGAAATGGGATGGGGGGGTGGGCGAAGTGCGCCGGAAGTCTCGTGCTGAGACAGGAAGCCGACGGAGCTCGGAGGGAGGCGAGGAGATTATATAGGCTCCCCGGGCTCCTCCCATAAACACAGGCCGCTGCTCGGCCTTATTACTTATGGTTGGAGCCCTACGGCCGACACGGACATGGACACAGACTGACTAGGACTCACAACATACAATGGACCTGAAGTGTGCGCTGGCCCTAATGGACGGTACGCCAGAATAAGGGGGCAAAACATTCAGGTAGGGTTATAGTTTTATTGAGTCAGAACATTAGTGAGCAAGTATGGCGAAGGCTTGTGCCATCTCCGCCTGAGGGTCAGGAATGTACCTAGCGAAGCAGGCAGACTTCCACCTGCCTAGCTTCTTAATGATATGGTCGGGGACCCCGTCTCGCGAGGCGGTTGAGGCTGCTCCGATACGAAAGGAGTGGCCCGAATACTGGGTAGGATTGAGGTGCAGAGTCCGAAGGAGGATCCTCACGTGTTTAATGAACTGGCTGGTGTTCAGAGGTTTGTCCGGAAAAGGGAGTAGAGGAGCGGAGTCTGATTGGGCTGGCAAAAGTAAGAGTAGGCGGTCCAACACGGATACTGGGCACCAGGCGTTACCTGTCTTGTAAATGGCGATGTCTAAGCCGGGGCCTGATTGCTGTGTTTTGGTGGTAGTGAGGTGAAGCGTGAAGCGGTCTTGATGGCGGACCAAGTGTCGTCTGCGCAGGACTTGGCCGGCAGGGCTGTTGAAGGCAAACTCGCTGGGTCGGAGGAAACCATAATACGCTAGGTAGATGGCCGCTTGTATGACCAAGCTAGGCAGGAGGCCAAACGGGGATGTGGCGAGGATGGCGGACAGGTCTCTAAATATGGTGCTGGTAATGGGCAGGCGTTTGGCGTTGACAACTGGTTGTTGCTTCCGGACTGCGCGTAGGGCAGCTTTGACTGCGTGGGACGTAAACAGCGAAGGCTTCGCCGGATCGTGTAAGGCCAGAAAGTGCTGGACGCCAGCCAGGTAGAGACGGATAGTGTTGTATGAAAGGGACTGGCAAGTGTGACAGTAGGAGATGAAGGCCAATACGTGCTTGACACTCGGGGTGGTGTTAGCGGAGTGGCGCGTCAAGAAGTTGGTAAAGGTGTCCCAAGCCGTGTGATAGGCTTTGAGGGTATTGCGGGAGAGAGACTGGTTGATCAGCTGGGTAGCTTGCTGTAGGTGCTGTGTCAGTCCAGGGTCAGTTGAGACCAAGGAGGGATAGGGGCTGAAGATGGATCGGCTGCGGGTTTCTGCTGAAAAAAAGAGGCATAATTAAAGCGGGACAAGGCGTCTGCGGCGAGATTACACTTGCCGGGGAGGAAGGTACAATGCACATTGAATTGGTGTAGCAAGGACAGTTGCACTAGCCGACGTAGGAAGGACATTATCACAAGAGACCTGGACCTGCCCTTGTTAATAATGTCGGCTGTGGCCTGGTTGTCGGTGGTGAAGGTAACAGTTTGTCCAGCCCAGCTGTGGCCCCAGAGTTGGGCGGCTGCTACGATTGGGTACAACTCGAACAAGGAGGACGTCTGGGTGAAGCCCGGGATCGCTAGTATTTCTGGCGGCCATGGTCCTGCGAACCAGTGGTGGCCAAAAATAGCTGCAAAACCTGTGGAGGCTGCGGCGTCGGTCACTACTTGTGGGGAAAGGGGTGACACTGACGGTATAAACATTGATATACCGTTCCAGTTGGTGAGAAATTCTTCCCACATCGAGAGGTCCGCTAAGGCTGCGGTATCCAACCTGAGAATCTGATCCGGGTCCTGTGCATGGGAAAGGAAGACCAGAAGGCGTGACACGAAGGATCGGCCCTGAGGGATGATCCTTACTGCAAAGTTTAGCATTCCCAGGAGGGACTGCAGCTGCTTCCTGGTGCAGCCCTGCGTTTGGGTGAAACTATGGAGGACTGCCCTGATGCGGGTCAGTTTGTCGGGGGGGAGGCTGGCTTGCATGGAGGTGGTATTCAGATTAACTCCGAGGAAGGTAATGGAGTGTGCTGGGCCTTCTACTTTGTGTTCTGCGAGGGGGACGTTGAGATTTTTGAAGACGAGTCTCAACTTTTGGAGGTCTCCTGGAGGCGTGTTGGGTCGTTCAATTAGCAAAAAGTCATCCAAGTAGTGGATGACTTGTTGACAATGGGCTTGGTGCACGAGAATCCAGGTGAGAGTCTGTGCGAAGGTGTCGAAGAGCCAGGGACTAGACTTGGAGCCAAACGTCAGCTTGGTGGCGAAGTAGTATGACTCTCTCCATTTCATGCCATGCCAACACCAGAGGGACGGGTGGATAGGCAAGAGTTTAAAGGCGTCTGAGATGTCGGCCTTGGAGAGCCAGGTGCCCGTGCTGGTTTTAATTATGGCTTGGATTGCCATGTCTACAGACGCGTATTTTAGGGAGAACTCCTCCGAGGGGATCAAGGAGTTCAGGCTGGGGGTGGGGGAAGAATGAGGCGCAGACAGATCGTAAACTAAACGTGTTTTATTTGAAAACTTGCCCTTGACAAGCCCAATAGGGCTGACTCTCCAGGTGCTGAAGGGGGGTGTGGTGAAGGGGCCTATGATGAAGCCTCGCTCTAGCTCTGTCTGTAAGAGCTGGTCTATGGCCTGCTCGTCTGTGGCGGCTGAGCGCAGGTTTCTACATTCGTGCGTAGTGTGGGGTAGTGAAATGAGGCCTGTGTGGAACCCTTCTGTGAAGCCTTGGACGAGGAAGGCGGTGAGGGAGGGGGTGGGGTGGGAGGTGAGGTAGAGTTCCAGCCAGGGGATGTTAATGCGGCCTAGTCAGGTCTTTTTTTGTTGCTTGACTAGGCATAGGGTCCTGGGGTGCGCTCTATGGCACGTAAGGCAGACATGGAGCAGACGGCATTGGCTGAAGTTGCAGGAGCCATGGTTAAAATTATTGCAGATGGCCGCGCCGCCTAGCGTCTGTACTGGGCGCCCGAACTTGTCGGCCTGGGACGTCTGCTGGGTGGCCGGTAGGCACGGAGCTGCCCTCGAGGTCGAGGGGAGTTCGAACGGGCGAGTGTTGGAGGTGGTGCTGGCGGTGTTGGCGCACCAGGTGGCGGTGTGAGTGGAGGACTGGCAAACAGCGCATAATGGTGAGCGCAGGCCAGCAAAGTGATGGCAGAACAGCTCGGTGTCCATGAGACTCCAATCTGTAGCTGTCTGGAACTGCAGCAGCCTGGCCGCTGCTTTGGCTGAGAAGGAGCGGTGGTAGTCATAGAATGAAAACCCTCCGTACTTGTAGCCCAGATCCACTATGGTGTGGAGATAAAGGTCCAGCTCTTCCCTCCTACTGGGGGAGGCGGAGCATAGGACGTCTCTGAGCATGCCAAAGGCCAAGGCGAATTCCGGGACCGATAGTTTACGGTTAAGCCTTGGGTCTTTGGCCTTGAGGACCACTGAGACGTCTCCCCAGGCGTAGGCCTTGTTCTCGGCTAGGTCGTGTACTGAAATGAGGAGGGAGGCTAGGTTGATGTCCTTGCCGTCCAGGATGTCCTTCCTGATGTTGGCAGGTACCAAGTGGGCTGGGAGGACTACGGAGCACTTGCCTGCGGGTGTAAGCGGGAGAGGTATTTGCGGTTGTACTGTCGACGGGGTGAGCGTGGATGGATCGGGGGTAGCTGTAGGTGGGCGAGCCTCCAGAAGCATCATTCTCGTCTGTACGTCTGTAATAGTGGTGGAGAGTGTTGCGACCATGTTGTGGAGTTGGGACACGGTGGTGGATATGGAGTGTAGCGAGGTTCGCTGGGTGCTCGGTCCGGGTGAGGCTGGTGGGGAGTTGTTTGAAGCAGGAGGTGGGAACAGGAGCCTGAAGAGTTCTGCCTTCCTGGCTGTGGACGGAAAGGGCACATGCTTGCGCCTCAACTCCGCTGTTAACTTGGGGATGGTCCATCCCCTGAAGGAGCGTGCGCTGCCGCTCTCTGAAGCGGGGGGCGGTGAGGAAGGGGCAAAAAGGTCTTCGCTGCCGTCCTGAGACATGACTCAGGGTAAGTCGTGCCCTGGGTACGGAGTCTTTTCTACGAGGTCGGGGTGGGACGAGCGGGAACCTGCAGGGGTGAGATAAAACGGGTTGTTTCCGTGTCCTGCCGGGGATGGGGGATCCCCTTTTTTTTTTTTTTTTACCTGTAGAAATTACTGAATCTGGTGTGCAGGGGGAGCTGGTGAGCTTGACTGACCTGTGGAGAAATGACAATATATAAGGACGGGTGCTAGCCAAGCTCGAATGTTGTAAGCGACCGACGAAGGGGGTGAGGCGGCGAGGACGGCTTGGTGGCCGAAATGTCCCACGACAGAGGCCTGAAACGGTGCGTTGCTGGTGTGGCTGGCAACGCGGGGGCTCTGGAGCGTGTGCTGAAATGAGGGTGACACTGTTGGGGAACGTTCGAGGCAAGGCTGCCAGCGGGAACGTGCAGGGGTTGAGATCTGGACTTGTGTCAAGTAAATGAGTGACAGAAATTCCCATGGCAGAGATGCGAAACTCTGGAGCATGTGCTGAAATGGGGCTAAAAGAGAGGGGCATGTTTTGGGTCCGGACTGTGTGTGAGGACGTGTGTGGGCTTGCTGGGGTGTGTTTGTGGTAGGGTGAGTGGCTGAAATGAGCCATGACAGAGGCATGAACCGGTGCACTGTGATTGTGACTGACAACCGGGCTCTGGAGCATGTACTGAAAGGGGCCACGGTGGATTTGGCCATGTATGGAATGGGGTGAGGCTGCAGCTGAGGAGGTGCTTGTGTACACCCAAGATGTACTGCAGCTGGGTAAGAAGGGAACGTCCCACAAGAGGCGTGACAGTGCGTTGTTGTGTGGCCGGCGACTGCCGGGCTTTGGAGCGTGAACTAGGGGTGAGGCCGCTGCTGAGCGAGGGTGCGGCGGCTGGTGTGCGTGCGCGTGAGGAGCGCGGGCTGTGTGGAGGTAAGCGTATGGAGGCAAGTGGGGTGTGTCTGGAATTGCTCTGAAGCCAGTGGGGAAAAATGAACGGCTGTGTAAAAGCATGAGGCACGGCGCAACAATTGACAGGGTGAGTGCCTCCTGCATTGCCGTGCAATTAAAGGGGGTGCAGTAACCCGTAACCTACCCGAGGGATGAATCACGTGGGTTTCCTATGTGGGATGGAGATATGCGTCCCTGCTCAGGTGGGGTTTGGGGATGAGCGATTCAGCTGCAACTGCAGGGAAACAGGGAAGCTGCAAGTTTGGTTTGCTGTGCGGAAGTGCGTGTGTGAAGTGGGTAAGAAAACAAATGACAATAAAACATGAGAGAGGAGAAGAAAAAAAAAAAAGCAGAGGGGAAGAAAATATACAGTTTAAAACGACATGAATACATGCAGCATGGAAAGTAGTGATGAGTGCCTGTGAATCAACATGTGCATGTACGGCATGTGGTAATCGTTTAACTTAGCCACCTGAGACACATGATTTATCCAAAACATTGCATGCCCAGGAGAGCCCTGCAGTGAACATTTATAAGAAGCCACGCAAGTGTTGCAGCACTGATAGGCATTCTGATTGTGCTTCTATGCAGTGAACCTATGAGCGTCTCTCAATATGCAAGACAAGTGAAGCTGTCCTAGGTTGGATGCACAGATTGTCAGTGAGCAATATTTAGATATTAAACGTGGGAACATTTAGACAAGTGGACGTGCAAGTGTTATTCCTGTGTACGGCCAGGCAACCATTACATTTACCGGACAGGTAATTGACAAGTGACAGGAGAATATGACCAAAGGAGAGACAGTGAAAAAAGGGGAGGGGGGTGAGCAGGACGTGGGGCGACATGAAGAAATGTGTGGCCGCTGCAGCCGTGCGGGCTGTGCTGGTGCGGTGGGGGCCGAAATGGCTGGTGAGGCTCCGGTGCGGGCGGGGGTCGAGTGCTGGGGGAGCAGGCCTACCTTGTCGCGGTCGGGCGGAGGCGAACGGAGGGGCGTCTCGGTGTCTGCGGCGGTGTGTGTCGGCTGGATGAGGCGGATGCGACGGATGACGCAATCGAAGTGCGCCGGAAGTCTCGTGCTGAGACAGGAAGCCGACGGAGCCCGGAGGGAGGCGAGGAGATTATATAGGCTCCCCGGGCTCCTCCCATAAACACAGGCCGCTGCTCGGCCTTATTACATAATAAAACTGCCTGTTGAGATGAAGTGAGACATGACCGGTGCTTGCAAAGGCTGCAAACTGGACAATTTCCTCAAAGAACACGCTGCCGAAGTTTCGAGGGAATATAAGTTTAATCTTTTTCTAAAGGACATCTGGGGACCCCTCTGGCAGGGGGGCTCGGGGCAAATTACCCCTGTTGCCCCTTTTTTCCCTTTATAAATCAGCACTGGTGGGGGATCTTTACAAAGTAAGTTTACAAAGTTCAAGATCTTTCAGAGTAATAGGAATCGGCAAGAAATAATTTTACATTTTGACCATAGAGATAAATATTTTAACAAATGCCAACTGGACTAAATGGAGTATATTATATCAGAACAGTTTTAATCATAAATCTTACTGTCCCCTTTCGGAAGCAATAAAAATATTAATAATAACAATTTTCACAGCTGTACACATAAATATAGCTCAGAGCTCCTACATAGGCCAGAGATGCCCAAATCCCAACGGTGTAGTCATAGGTTATCCAAGCAATGTCTACGTTCTTGTGACAGTAACTTGTACAATAGGAATCCTAGACAGAGATGAATGAACGAGACAAATTATTCCTTTTGCAAAGAATTAGTATGAGATATTCTGCCAGCGAGCAAAACCTGGCATCTGTTCAGCGAAAAGGATTAATGTCTTGTTTTCATTTTACCGAACATTTCAATGACAAACCGGTATCCATTCAAGTTCAGAGACAACATGGTTGTTCATTCTGTCACCCTGTGATCACGGGGACCTTCTTTTGTTCGCAGCTGACCCCCTACATCAGTCTTCCCTTCATGGTGAAGTAGCAGTGATGTAGGGGGAAGTAATATAATTAAGTTAGCACTCTTGACCTGTAGAAGCTGTTGTTTAATGCCACAAATCCCAGAAGGATAATGCAGGTAAATTGGATGAATGCAAACGGATATCAATTCCCCCTGCAATTCATGCTTCAAACACCTTCAGTAAGATAATATGGCCAGCCGAAGTTTTTGCTGCTCAGTATTAATCTGTGACTATATTGTGCAATTTTTTTCCTGCGAACAATGTATAGGGTGTTACGGGCCCCGTCATCTGACTGTAGGAATGAATTGTAATTGTACATTCAGCCTTTCACAAATGGGCTGATTCCCCCTCATCCATGTTCCACAGGCTCCTTTTATTTTTGTAGTGAGCAGGAAAGAAGCAGAGTGTGCATATAAATGAATGCCATGAGAATGAGCTATTTCATACAAGCATAAAAAGAGCATTCTTTTGGGGAGACTGACTGAAATAAGCAGATATCATATCTTTGTGTGCATCCTGGGAGATGGGCAGCTGTGTGGTCATATCTCTTTTAGAGAGCATAAGCGGGACACCATTATCCTGAAGGTAATGCTGACTTTTTCTGTGTTTCCTATCTGCATTAATACAATATTGAGTTTTCATCTCAATTCCTGCTAGTTTAGAGCAAGAAATGTTTATGTTAAATAACTTGTTGGATCCCAACACCAGCATAAGCTACCAGAGCGTATCAGTTATCGAAATAACTCAAAATGCAATAAATTTGGCATACATCATATTTTCTACGAAGCAGCAAACTCCTTGGTAGCATCTATTTAGACATTAGAAAGCTTTTGAAAGCAGCAATCTCACCAACCTCTCAAAATATAATGATTTCAGCTAGGACTAGGGCAAAGCAATTTTATTTTAAAGCCAATAACATTTATCTGTAGATTTGTATAAACATTACATGGAGTAAGGGTCTAAATTATTAACTGTGTTCTATGCTACAATGATTTGTTTAAATGGCAGAGGTAATGTGCTTATGATGGTTATTGTTTATATATACATGTTACGTACACTTTACACTATATGATATACCGGCAGTAAGCAACATTCAATATGGTTCTCTCACGCTCTATACATTTGTCACAAAGCAATGCAACACTAAATACAATCAAGCTGATTCTTTTTAATGTTTTTGTGTGAATATTGTAAAAGTTAAGGTTTAGGTATAGCAAGTTTCCCAAGCTTGACCAATGTAAGTACAGTGCCTTAAAAAAGTATTCATACCCCTTGAAATGTTCCACATTTTGTCATGTTACAAGCAAAAACATAAATGTATTTTATTGGGATTTTATGTGATAGACCAACACAAGTGGCATATAATTGTGAAGTGGAAGTGTAAAGAGGAAGGAAAATTATAAATGATTTTTAAAATGTTTTACAAATAAATATTTGAAAAGTATGACGTGCATTTGTATTAATTTGTATTAAGCCCCCTTTACTCTGACACCCCTAACTAAAATCTAGTGGAAACAATTGCCTTCAGAAGTCACCTAATTAGTAAATAGAGTCCACCTGTATGTAATTTAATCTCAGTATAAATACAGCTGTTCTGTGAAGCCCTCACAGGTTTGTTAGAGAACATTGGTGAACAAACAGCATCATAAAAGCCAAGGAACACACCAGACAGGTCAGGGATAAAGTTGTAGAGACGTATAAAGCAGGGTCAGGTTATAAAAAAATATCCCAAGCTTTGAACATCTCACAGAGCACCATCATCTGTTCAATCCATCATCTGAAAATGGAAAGAGTATGGCACAACTGCAAATTTACCAAGGTATAGCCATAAACCTAAACTGAAAAGCCTGGCATGGAGAGCATTAATCAAAGAAGCAGCCAATAGGCCCATGGTAACTCTGGAGGAGCTGCAGAGATCCACAGCTCAGTTGGGAAAATCTGTCCACAGGACAACTATTAGGGCCAATTCACCAGACGCAGTTCCGTTCAGTTCCATGCGCATTTTTTCTGGACAAAATGCATGCACAGTGTTTTCCATGTATTCCAATGGCTCTAGTTGGCTCTAGTTTACACCATGCAGTCAGTTCCCGGTCAGTTTCCGGTGCAGAAACTGACCGGAAACTGACTGCATGGTGTGAACTAGAGCCATTGGAATACATGGAAAACACTGTGCATGCACTTTGTGCAGAAAAAATGCGCACGGAACTGAACGCAACTGCGTCTGGTGTGAACTGGCCCTTAGTCATGCACTCCACAAATCTGGTCGTTATGGCAAAGTGGCAAGAAGAAAGCCATTGTTGAAAGAAAGCCATAAGAAGTCCCATTTGCAGTTTGCGAGAAGCCATGTGGGTGACACAGCAAACATGTGGAAGAAGGTGCTCTGGTCTGATGAGGCCAAAATTTTACTTTTTGGCCTAAATGCAAAACACTATGTGTGGCCGAAAACTGCTACACATCACCCTGAACACACCATTCTCACCGTGAAACATGATGGCAGCAGGGACGGGGAAGCTGGTCAGAGTTGATGGGAAGATGAATAGAGCTAAATACAGGTAAATCTTGGAAGAAAACCTGTTAGAGTCTGCAAAAGACTTGAGACTGGGGCAGAGGTTCACCTTCCAGGAAGACAAAGGCCCAAAACATACAGACAGAGCCACAATGACGTAGTTTAGACCAAAGCATATATGTATGTGTTAAAATGGCTCAGTCAAAGTCCAGACCTAAATTTAATTAAGAATCTGTGGCAAGACTTGAAAGTTGCTGTTCACAAAGGCTAGGCACTTAAACCACTCTTCCATACGCAAAGCTCAATGCCTATCCATGGTGATGGTCACTCTCCAGAAATATGGAGTGGCTTTCTGGGCAGTATACTCCCATTCGGGGGGGCCGGGAGAGCTTCACCAGGTTCCCGGAAACTGATACCTTACGGCTTGAGTGTCGCGTGGGGATTGCGATGCCAGTTCAGAGTCATAGGTGGGGGTGGTGGGGGGTTTAGACTCAGGCAGGGGTGGTATGGGGGTTAGACACAGACAGGGGCGGTAGGGAGGGGGTAAGACACAGGCGGCAGGGGTGGTGGGGGGTTTAGACTCGGGAAGGGATGGTATGGGAGTTTAGACACAGGCAGGGGTGGTATGGAGGGGGTTGGAAACAGGCAGGGGTGGTAGGGGTGTTAGACAGAGGCAGGTGTGCTAGGGGGGTTAGACAGAGGCAGGGGTGGTAAGGAGGGGGTTAGACACAGGCAGGGGTGGTAGGGAGGGGGGTTAGACACAGGCAGGGGTGGTAGGGAGGGGGTCAGACACAGCCAGGGGTGGTAGGTAGGTTTAGACACAGGGGTGGTAGGGAGGGGGGTTAGACACAGGCAGGGGTGGTGAGCGGGGAGTTTAGACACAGGCAGGGGTGGTATGGGGGTTTAGACACAGGCAGGGGTGGTAGGGGGTTATACAGAGGCAGGGGTGGTGGGGGGTTTAGACTCACGCAGGGGTGGTATGGGGGTTAGACACAGGCAGGGGCGGTAGGGAGGGGGTAAGGCACAGGCGGCAGGGGTAGTGGGGGGTTTAGACTCGGGAAGGGATGGTATGGGAGTTTAGATACAGGCAGGGGTGGTAGGAAGGGGGTTAGACAAAGGCAGGGGTGGTAGGGAGGGGGTTAGACACAGCCAGGGGTGGTAGGGAGGGGGTTAGACACAGCCAGGGGTGGTAGGTAGGTTTAGACACCGGCAGGGGTGGTAGGGAGGGGGTATGGGAGTTAGACACAGGCAGGGGTGGTAGGAAGCGGGGTTAGACACAGCCAGGGGTGGTAGGGAGGGGGTTAGACACAGCCAGGGGTGGTAGGGGGGGTTAGACACAGCCAGTGGTGGTAGGAAGGGGGTTAGACACAGCCAGGGGTGGTAGGTAGGTTTATACACCGGCAGGGGTGGTAGGGAGGGGTATGGGAGTTAGACACAGGCAGTGGTGGTAGGAAGGGGGGTTAGACACAGGCAGGGGTGGTAGGGAGGGGGGTAGACACAGCCAGGGGTGGTAGGGAGGGGGTTAGACACAGCCAGGGGTGGTAGGGGGGTTAGACACAGCCAGGGGTGGTAGGGAGGGGGTTAGACACAGCCAGGGGTGGTAGGTGGGTTAGACACAGCCAGGTCTGGTAGGGAGGGGGTTAGACACAGCCAGGGGTGGTAGGTAGGTTTAGACACAGGCAGGGGTGATAGGGAGGGGGTATGGGAGTTAGACACACAGGCAGGGGTAGTAGGGAGGGGGTATGGGAGTTAGACACAGGCAGGGGTGGTAGGAAGGGGGGTTAGACACAGGCAGGGGTGGTAGGAAGGGGGGTTAGACACAGGCAGGGGTGGTAGGTAGGTTTAGACACAGGCAGGGCTGGTAGGGAGGGGGTATGGGAGTTAGACACAGGCAGGGGTGGTAGGAAGGGGGTTAGACACAGGCAGGGGTGGTAGGGAGGGGGTTAGACACAGCCAGGGGTGGTAGGGAGGGGGTTAGACACAGCCAGGGGTGGTAGGGGGGGTTAGACACAGCTAGGGGTGGTAGGGAGGGGGTTAGACACAGCCAGGGGTGGTAGGTAGGTTTAGACACAGGCAGGGGTGATAGGGAGGGGGTATGGGAGTTAAACACAGGCAGGGGTAGTAGAGAGGGGGTATGGGAGTTAGACACAGGCAGGGGTGGTAGGAAGGGGGGTTAGACACAGGCAGGGGTGGTAGGAAGGGGGGTTAGACACAGGCAGGGGTGGTAGGTAGGTTTAGACACAGGCAGGGGTGGTAGGGAGGGGGTATGGGGGTTAGACACAGGCAGGGGTGGTAGGAAGGGGGGGTTAGACACAGGCATGGGTGGTAGGTATGTTTAGACACAGGCAGGGGTGGTAGGGAGGGGGTATGGGAGTTATACACAGGCAGGGATGGTATGGGAGTTAGACAGAGGCAGGTGGAGATGGGATTAGTGGCGCTGGCACTTACTTTCTCTCAGTGTCAGCAGTAATCCCTCTTTCATCATGTGGTCTCCACTCAGCAGAAAGCTCCTCCCCCTTCACGCTGTTGGCCGTCAGCCTGAAAACTGACTTTCTCTTGTCAGCAGCAATGGGGGGAGCCGCGGAGAGGATGGGAGGGGGCGGCCAGCTGTGATCTGCTATTACAGATTTATATGTAATAGCAGCGGCGCCAGGGCATCCACACAGTGAAATGAGGGGAGGTGAGGAGAGGGGGTGGAGCGGGGCGGGCGTGTGGAGCGGAGTGATCATGCGGGACCAGTGTTTTCCTAGGCATCAATGTGCCGCCCCTCAGAACCTGCCGCCTGGGACCAATGGTCCCATTGGGTCCCATGGTAGGGCCAGCTCTGACCTCAACTGTTACTCTTGATATAGGCTCTTTAAATGCCTCTCTGGAAATTTGTATTTCATGTATGCCTGTTTTAAACAAATAAAAATCTTTGAAAGAAAAAATGTTGAATGCCAGACAAATGAATAATAACTGTACATAGCTGAAAATTGCTGTTCACAGACGCTCTCCATCTAATCTGACAGTTTGAGCTATTTTGCAGAGAAGAATGGGCAATAAGGCATCAGATGATGCCTTATTAGGAGAAATGCATCAGGAGGGGCTCTGATGATGCCACTGCGTTATTTTGATCCTATTTGCTTTTACTTGTCTTCTCAAATGTGAGTGACCATTTCATATTTTATTTAATAAATGACCACTTTTTAAACGTAATTATACTATGTGGCCCAATTTCTCTCCTTAACACTGGGAGGATTTGTGTATGAAGTAATGTTGCTTAAACCTATGATGGATAACCCTTGATGTCAATATAATGGAATATTGTCGCCTGGTCTCACTGCCTGGCCCCATTGGAAGCTGTGCTTGCTGTACCTCTCCCTGGGTGTGTTACACCAACAAGCTCATTCGATCCTTCAGGCATATGCCCTGCTGGGTCATACAGAGCTGCTACAGCTCAGTTTGTTTGCTGTTTGTTTAAAATATTATAAATAAGAAAACACCCATTCTATGTGTATGGGTTTAGCGTCGGAGCCAGTAAGTGCTCCTCATCATTGTATATCTAAAAGTACTACTGACAACTGAACAAGAAGACATTTATCTTGCATACTGTTTTTTTTTAGGAATACCTATGAAGCAGAAAATAGTTCCCATAAAGTTTTTCTAATATTGACTGTATCACAATAATAAGGAAGAGCTTAAGTGACACAGCAAATAACAATATTAGGTCCTTCTATGAGTTTGGTCACAGAACATGATTAAAACTGTTTATATAGAAGAGCACATACACACCCACATGATAAAGATTGCAATTGTAGCTAGAAGATAACTGTGAAGCAGATGTTATTGCTAACAAATAGAATATTTTCTATGTGTGTCGGTGACCTGCAGTACCGTTTATTGTAACAGGAAACTCAATGCACCTTCCCAATGCCACTCCGTTGACGTGCAAGGTAAGGCACTGCTGTGTGTCCTGCTGTACTAGCCAAACTTGCTACAAGAGTAATAGTAAGTTGTGGAATATTGGGGGTTATTTACGAAAGGCAAATCCACTTTGCACTACAAGTGCAAAGTGCACTTAAAGCAGGGTTCCACTCACACTTTTTAAAATGTTCAAACTATGTACTTTCATCTCTCATTCTATATATCTCTATAGTGTCACTTACTAGATTTCAAAGTTCCGCCGAGTTCTTTCAAACGCACACTTTATATTCTTGTGTGCTGATCGTTCCCATTTTGCTTGTGGGCATTGTGAAGCCCACAAGCAATTAGTTACGGGAATACTGGGGATGACGCGTCAGAAAGCTCCTGCGTCTCGCCACATTCTCGCGCATGCGCAAGACTGCTGCAGCGCCGCGCCGTCAACTAGTTGGGTTGCCATCACAACGAGTGGCGGCGGCGGAAGTGCACGCCATTGTGATGGCAACCCATCATCAACAAAAACAAGGGAGATTCATAAAGCAGTAGCCTCAGAGAATCGCGTCACTTCCGGTCTAGTAGTAACGCGATTCTTGCACAGGGGAGGCGCTCGGCATGATGTGTCATGATTTCCCAGGAGCATTAGCGCTGTTAGGAGCCGAGGGAGCTGACGTCAGGATCCACGGTGAATAGGAAGGCAGATTTTGTGGGACCGCATAGCAACAGGCATTTCAAGGTGAGTACATTTTTATTTTTTTTAGGTCTAAGCTACACTTTAAAGCTACACTTTGCACTTGTAATTTTCCCTTGTAGTGCAAAGTGGATTTGCCTTTAGTAAATAACCCCCATTACTGTGACTTTGTGTAAATAGACCATTAGGCATCAGCTTGCCAAACGTGCAGTGCAGTGAAATAGGGGCAAAGTGAACATATAGGGCTAGATTTAGGTAGACTTACGACGGGCATATCAGTAGATACGCCGTCGTAAGTCCGAATCCGCGCCGTCGTATCTTTTAGCGTATGCTCAAATTGAGATACGCTTAAATGTTGCTAAGATATGACCAGCGTAAGTCTCCTACGCCGTCGTATCTTAGTTGCATAGTTACGCTGGCTGCTAGAGGCGTGTACGTCGATTTACGCAGAGAATATGTAAATGACGTAGATACGCCTGTTCACGAACGTACGCTCGCCCGTCGCATGTAAGATACGCCGTTTACGTAAGGCGTTTTCAGGCGTAAAGATAAACCACCAAAAATATGGCGCATTCAATGTTAAAGGGTCACTAAAGGAATTATTTTTTTTAGCTAATTAGCTTCCTTTACCTTACTGCAGTCCTGGTTTCATGTCCTCATTGCTCGTTTTTGCTCTGATGTTGCTGTAAAACTGCTCTGTTCTGGACACTTCCTGGTTGTCTGGCTCCGTATGAAAAAAGTCATGGGAGAGTTTAGTTTCGTTTTCCTAGCCATGACTCTCTATGGCACTGTCCAGCACAGAGGCATAAAATAACATGCAAAGACTAAACTACTTTCAGTTTCGTTTTTGCATCTAAGAGGCACATTATATGATTGATTTTTATCTATGTTTAATCGTTTTTAAAAGGAATCTGTTAACTATTATATCTATATACCCTGTAAACAGTCATTTCAGCAAAAAAAAATGTTTCCTTTAGTGATGCTTTTAGTATGGACGTCGGACAGCCGTCTAATTTTTCGCGTTTTACGTCGTTTGCATAACTCGTCCGTGAATGGGGCTGGCCGCAAGTTAGTTCACATCGAAAGCATTGACTATTTGCGGCGTGATTTCGAGCATGCGCACTGGGATACTTTCACGGACGGCGCATGCGCCTTTCGTTAGAAGCATCAAATACGTGGGGTCACTAGTAATTCGCATACAACACGCCCCCTACCAGCCTATTTTGAATTAGGCGGGCTTACGCCGGCCCATATACACTATGCCGCCGTAACTTTGGCCGCAAAATCTTTCTGAATACGGGACTTGCCTGTCAAAATTACGGCGGCGTAGCGTATATGCGATACGCTACGCCCGCCTAAATCTTTCTTAATCTAGCCCAATGTATGTCAAACCATAGACAGAGGATTTTTTTCTAAATTGAGGTCTTCTACTTGGATGGGTACTAGAAGTATATTGTGTTACATGGTTGGGTGCTAGAAGTTCATTTAAGTATTTGGTTGAGTCCTAGAAGAACTTGGTGGTGCTACAAGTGTTTAAGTGCACTTTATTCTTTAGTAAATCAAGCCATTAATGTTTTACTGCAGGTTAATATTACTGTTAAAATAATCTGTTATTAAAGATAGGATTTTTATCTTTGGTATAGCAATGTTTTCTAGCATATCATTCTGCAATAGCTTCCCAATAAGTTTAGTATCTTTTTTTTTATTGGTTAATATTGTTCCCTTAACTTGCGATAGAGAAATGTGTGTTTATCACCAGTTCACATATCTGCGGTACATTTTGTGTGCGTTGCGTTTTACATTTTACATACAGTTTAGGGACATTACCGTTGAACTCTATATGACACACATTTTCATGAAAGCACATCAGAGATGCAGCAAGCAGGGCTTTTTTTAACACGCTTTGCCTAAAACACACAGGTGTGAACCAGACCTTAGTGTGAAGTTCTACATGTTACTTTTGAAGGAAAGGAGTCCAAATTTTTGTTATGTTAACATATTGCCAGAATAATTCTTTATGTCTGCCTTCGGTTGTTTCTACACTACAAAGCCCGAGCTAGAATAATCAAAACACATGGTTTGGAAGACAAGTGACATGTGGTTCATGAACCCCATAATTAGTTCCCCTTCCTAGTGCTAAGCAGTAATTAAATTTGCCACTTCTGCTCTGCTGATTCGTTTATTTAGCTATTTAATTGCTTGACTCAAAGTGTCTTTATCTCCGGAACTGCAACACTTTATTCAGGCAAAGACAAACCATAAACCATTTTTTTTACAAGGGCAGGGATGTGTGAAAGGAAAATAATACGATTTTTTAAGTTAACAGTAAATGGCTCATGATGGCTATTTAACTTGGTACATATTGTTATTTACATTATGTTTCCATACTTGATTCATCTAGCGCTTAGAGTTTTATTTAAATTAGTATTAAAGTTTTTTTTTTTTTTTACTGTAAAGCACTTACACATAGAAGATACCACTGCAGCTGGTCCGGATCGCTAAGCATCGTGGCTGGGAAGTGAACTATGGGTAGCTATGATCAACCTATGTGGGACTACATGTCCCATCCTCCCTAGCACCATATCTCACCCTCTTAGTTCTGGTCTCAGGAGCCACAGTCATTCACTGGAGGAGAAGCAGGGGTGAGTTTGCATTGCTAGGCCTGAGCTTCCGGGCTGCCTGTGTGTGTATGTGTTTTTATGTGTGTATGTGAGCAGACACAAAGAAGTAGCTATATGGGACCCTGCAAGTGAAAGGAGCTACCATAAAAACAGATCTTAAAGCCAGCGCTCAGTG
Source organism: Rana temporaria (assembly GCF_905171775.1). Classification (NCBI taxonomy): domain Eukaryota; kingdom Metazoa; phylum Chordata; class Amphibia; order Anura; family Ranidae; genus Rana; species Rana temporaria. The sequence goes on from NC_053493.1 coordinate 204,431,534, forward strand.
GACAAGCTCATTCTGTATGAAGATGAAAAGGAAATACAAGAAAAGCAGAATTGATTGCAAGTTATATCAATAGCTTTAAAGTGTTACTAAACCCAACAACAGTAAAATCTGTCTGTATATGCAGCATAGCATGCATGTTATACTCACTGTGGAACTTAAGGGGTTAATGCTCTGCATTGTGTAAAAAGGCTGTTTTATCCTGTATGCACAGATCCTTCACTTCTTGCATTGTCTATCTTGGGAAGGCCAGCTAACATACAAGGCAGTAGCCAACCTGCACATGCTAAGTTGTGTTTTTTTATGCTGGAGAGAACATTTACTTGTTGTCTGAGCTAGCCAGGTCACATGATATCGGCATCACACATGTGGGCGGGTATACAGGCTGCATACAGGCTGCAGTGGAAATCTCCTGCTACCTGAACTCTCAGCACTTTAGAAACTGTGCAGTTTATCACTGACCTTTGTATACAGATCAGCCAAAAAGGTATACAGTGGCAATATTTTAATGTAAAAAGAAGATTTATAAGTTGTGGGCACTGTGGGGGGACAGATGAACTATTTTCATATTACTGGGTTTAGTAACACTTTAATATCCCTGTAGGGCAGTGGTTCTCAATTAATGTCCTCAGGACCCACCAGCAGGCCATGTTTGCAAGATAGCTGAAATACATTGCAGGTGATATCATGTGATGCTCAGTAGGGATGATCTGGATGTTCGAGTCAAACGTAAGTTTGACTCAAACATCTGCTGTTCGTTTGTTTGCAGTGCATTGATGGCTGCTGATTGACCAAGCATGCATCTGAACTGCATGCTTTGAGCCATGAGGCAGGGTGCTTTTGGCCAATCATGGCTCAGAGGCTAAGTACATGCCCACGCTATATAAGCCTGCTTACACGGTGGCCGTATGTAGTGTGATAACGTGAAGATTGAGAACTTGAGCTACACTAGGCAGGTAAGTTAGTGGCATGCAGGCAGTTTAGTATATATATATATATATATATATATATATATATATATATATATATATACAGTGTAGTCAGTGTAGACTACATATACAGTGCAGGCAGTGTAGTATGTATATATACACATTGGGGATCGAAAGTTTGGGCACCCCACGTAAAAATTTGTATTAATGTGCATAACGAAGCCAAGGAAAGATGGAGAAATCTCCAAAAGGCATCAAATTACAGATTAGACATTCTTATAATATGTCCAAAAAAGTTAGATTTTATTTCCATCATTTACACTTTCAAAATGACAGAAAACAAAAAAATGGCGTCTGCAAAAGTTTGGGCACCCTGCAGAGTTAATATCTTGTACTGCCCCCTTTGGCAAGTATCACAGCTTGTAAACGCTTTTTGTAGCCAGCCAAGAGTCTTTCCCTTCTTGTTTGAGGTATCTTTGCCCATTCTTCCTTACAAAAGTCTTCCAGTTCTTTGAGATTTCTGGGCTGTCTGTCACGCACTGCTCTTTTAAGGTCTATCCATAGATTTTCAATTATGTTGAGGTCAGGAGATTGTGAAGGCCCTGGCAAAACGTTCAGTTTACGCCTCTTGATGTAATCCCCCATGGATTTTGAGGTGTGTTTAGGATCATTATCCATTTGTAGAAGCCATCCTCTCTTTAACTTCAGCTTTTTCACAGATGGCATCAAATTACCATCCAAAATTTGCTGAAATTTTATTGAATCCATTTTTCCTTCTACTCGTGAAATGTTCCCTGTGCCAATGGCTGCAATATAACCCCAAAGCATGATTGATCCACCCCCATGCTTAACAGTTGGACAGAGGTTCTTTTCATTTAATTCTGTGCTCTTTCTTCTCCAAACGAACCTTTGCTCATTCCGGCCAAAAAGTTCTATTTTAACCTCATCGGTCCACAGAACTTGTTTCCAAAATGCATCAGGCTTGTCTATATGTTCATTTGCAAAGTTCAAACGCCGATTTTTGGGGTGAGGATGTAGAAGAGGTTTTCTTCTGATGACTCTTCCATGAAGACCATATTTGTACAAGTATCTCTTTATAGTGGAATAGTGTACCACAACTCCAGTGTCTGCCAGATCTTTCTGGAGGCATCGTGCAGTCAAACGTGGGGTTTTGAATTGCTTTTCTCACAATACTGCAAACTGTTCTGTCTGATATTTTTCTTCCAGATCTTGCTTTAACTTCCACTGTTCCTGATGACTGGCATTTCTTAATTACATTCCTAACAGAGGATATTGACATCTGAAAATGCTTTGCTATCTTCTTATAGCCTTCTCCAGCTTTGTGAGCGTCAACTATTTTCAGTTTCAGTTTTCTAGACAACTGCTTAGAAGAACCCATGGTGCTGATTGTTGGAGAAAGGTCAGATGAGTCTGGGCATTTAAAACCTTTGAGATTGACATCTCCTGGTCTTCCCAGATGATGATTGAGAACAATCCATGACACTGGCAGGTCTCAGCTTTGCAAAGGGGTCAGTGCATGCTATAAATTCTGCAGGGTGCCCAAACTTTTGCGTGGCATCCATTCATGTGGCATCCATTCATGTACCATGACCATTATGTCTATTTTTAAATGTGTAATAATATTATGACATTTTTACATTCATGAATGAGATTAATACAATTTTTATATATATATGTCAATCTCAGTTTTTGATGTTGAAGTTTTTTCATTGTAAAGTATTTTTTTGCCGTTAGCAATCTCCATCTCTTAAACTCTGGTTAGCACATGGCAGTGAAGGCAACTCTGGGGCCATCTGTACTTTTTTCCGGTAATCCTGGAGCCCAGTGTTTAAGAACTGTAAAGAAATCCTTACACATTGGACCTGATTTACCAAGCTTTATTTGTGCAACTATTTTATTTATGTGTCTGTGAAGCAGGCAGAACAGCTCATTTCTAATTTCTATTCCCGCAGTAATATACTATACGCCTGCAATGCATGTGATTATGTTGTTATCTGTCATGTTGTACATATGACGAATTTACTAGAAAATGCAGTTAGCTAGGGAGAGTACATCCCAGAATTAGCCACCCACCAGCTCCATGCGGCCATGCATACAATAAAAATGGTATTCTCTTTCATGCTTTTTGTGGTAACAAGATCCCACGAAGTGCACATTTATAATTATTATTATATCAGAATTTATATAACGCCAACAGTTTGTGCAGTGCTGGATGTGGAGAAAGAAACCCTATGGGTACCGCAGAAACATTCACTCAGTTGCATCTGTGACCATAGGGTTCCCTGTTTCTATGCCACTGGTATTTTCATTTTGGCATTAATAGCAAAAGTACTTTAGATGTATGTACATGAGCAATTTAAGGCTTATGCCCTGTACACACGATCAAAATTTCCGATGGCCTAAAATCCGATGGAATTTTTCGTTGGAATTCCGTTCAAGCTGTCTTGCATACACACTGTCAGACCAAATTCTGACCGTCCAAAGCGCAGTGACGTAAAACACTAAGACGGGCCAAGTAAAATTAATTTCAATGCTTTTGAGCATGCGTCGACTTGATTCTGAGCATGTGTAGGTTTTTTCTCCATCGGAGTTGCACACAGACGATGGGAATTTCCTAAAGTTTTTTTCCATCTGAAAAAAATAAAACATGTTCTATTTCTAAACACCGACGGATAAAAGTCCGATGGGGCCCACACACGATCAGAATTTCCGATGAAAAAAGTCCATCTGACTTTTTTTATCGAAAATTTCCAATCGTGTGTACGCGGCATTACTTGCACTGATCGGAATTGATTAATGTAGGTTTTGCTCAGAAGTTATAAAAAGCATTTCTGAAAATTGAAAGCACTATTTTTATCACATACAGAAGTGTTTCCTTTTTTGTAGGCAACGATTCTGATTTTATAATAAAGAGGAAAAATAACTATACATGCATTGCTAAACAAAGTCAGCACAGTCACACAGGCGATCATGGTGGGTCCCAATTAGGGCAGATGTCTCACCATAAATTGTTGGCAAAGAGATAGCTGACATTTAATGGCCACTTGTAATGGTTGAGATGTAATGTAATAGCCATGATGATGGGGTCTGAATGGAAGGCTCACACAAAAGCCTTTAGATTAAAAGATTCCAGCCTCCTCAACTTCTTTTACGCTGCAATGCTGTAAATATATAGATATATATATTCCGAACATATATGCAATTTCTGCATGCCTCTATAATGTTTGCCCTCTACAAACGTTTATTTTCACTCCCCACGGTACTCTAAATTAATACCAAACCATACAGAATATCCCTGTTATGAGTAAGCAAAGCTTTTCCAACCTTTTGGGAAAAGTGTGACTTTTAAGTCTCATCATAATTTTTTTTTTACAGCAGGTGTATATAGAAAGCACAACCCTAGATACAATTCCCTATCCCATATAACTAATAATGCTACCCTTTCTGATTAACTTCACTGTTATTACTGTTTTTGTTGTGCCTCCATCCTTCAAAGTAAAACCTAAGAGCTTTCCATCTGCTCCAGACTTTTACCCTTTCTAATTAACCACACTGATGGAAACTTGAGAATAGCAGTGGAAAAACAGTGATCTAGAAAATTCACCTTCCATGCTTATCCACTAGGTGACACTATGGAGGCTTAAAGTAATACACAATTAATCTTTTACCAATTATTAAGCACTTCTTTACATATATGTTGTGTGGTAGTCACAAGAAATGTAATTTATCAGTTTTATTAATTGTATAAACAAGAAAATGATATGCTACAAGACAATTTTAAAGTTAAAGGCAATAATCCCATTAATACTCCCCCTGCCCATCTATGCCTATACAGCATTCTCAGTTGCTCTGTTTTAGAAAGGAAGAGTAAAGAGGACCTGTAACTTACTGAAGTAAGCATACTGTCTTGTCCTGTTTGACACGGACGGGGCAGGAGATAGGTCTTCCATAGTTCAGTGCAGATAGTATATACTATTAATAGGTACTTGGAAAAGGGAAAGCTGATAATCGATATGCTGCTGTTGGGGTAAGTAGTCCACCTGAAAAATAGGTGACATTATAAATATTTATAAATAAGCAATAGCTATTTGAAAATTATAAATTATATGTTTGGTTAAAAATTGTGTGGTGAACAGTTCAAGTGTGTCACTCAGTCAGCACGCATCTTTGTTGTAGAACTGATATTCCTACAGTTTTTAAGCGAACCTTGTAGTAAAAGGCTAGGTCCGCCGCTCAAGCTCCTGCCCCCCCCCCCCCCCCCACTTTACAAATCACCTACTGTTGGTTGGTGTAAAAAATATCTGGAAAAATAATGAAATGTTATACTTACCTTACTCAATCTTCCAACTAGCTGGGCGTGATGATACTGTCCTTCCAGGAAGATTCCTGGGTAGTATAAAGTAGGGGAAATACGATAAAAAGACATTGCAGTCGATTGCAAGAGCATCTTCTCATGGGTTATCGGCTTGTAAGCAGGTACTTACTAAGTGATCATCATGTCATGTGTTTCCTGTTTTTCTGTTATGTTATTACTGTTACATCGTTTGGTGAATTTCGCCCTGCTGAGCTGGTGTCTCCTGACAGTCAAAGGTTAATAATATAAAAATATATAAATCTTGCGAGCTACTCTAGAGCAACCTGAGACTGCATTCAGCGTCCAGTGTAAAATAACCTGAGGTTACAACCTAGCGTCAGGTGTGGTATGATAATTCCTGTGAAACAAAGTGTAAATTCACAGTGGCTAAGCATTGATCACAATCCCATAATCTGTGAAAACATACATACAAAAAACAAAAAAATGCAGCGCTGTGTGATACTGAACCTTACAAATGTATAGATAGTGCCATAAATAATGTCACATGTCTTCCTCAGGATCCCCTTGAGGAAGACACGTGATTAGCCCTGTGTCATCACATGTAGGGGAGGGGCCAGGATGGTGGAGGAACTTGGATAAATGCTTATTTGCACAAGCTGCTGACACATACAAGTTTGGAAATAGCTTGGAGAGGAATCCTTTGCTTAATGCTTTTATAGTTTGGTGTGCTGGAAGCACCTAAAATGTGTGAGTACCCTAAAGTTTTGTTTTCTAAATACATTTTAAAACTAGCGATAATGCACTATCCAGCCTCTTTCTTGTTTTAAACAAATGTTTTAAACTTCTCTGGATTTTTTCTTGTGGGATCCTGCTGAGTCAGTTTCACTTAGGCTGCATTCACACTGTAATGCCGCGTACACGGCGTATTTTGCCGCGATTTGTTTAACTTTTTTTTTTCTCACAAATTATTTCCATTGCTGTCTATGGCCGAACGCCAATGCCGCCTGAAAAAAAGGGTCAGGGACTTGTTTTCAGGCGGCAGGCGTACGGCGTTTCAGCGTGAGATGTGAACCATCTCATAGACAGCAATGGAAATTCGCCCCTTCAGCGTATCGAGCGTTGCGCTTCAGGCGTTTTGTCGCCTAGGTGTGAATGCAGCCTTAGAGCCCAGGAGTAGTTCAACTGCTTATGTGAACCAAACTTAAGTGTGCGGTCACACTGTTGGAGGTGAGCACGTTCACACGGGGGGGGGGGGGGAGCAAGTGTGTGAAGTCACCCTCTTCTGATCATCACTAGAGTCACTTTTTGGACAGTAATATGTATAATACCCCAATTTGCACCTTTGGCCCCATACACACGAGAGAATATATCCGCGGATACGGTCCAGCGGACCGTTTCCACGGATAAATCCTCTCAAAGATTTCCGCAGATTTCTATGCGATGGAGTGTACACACCATCGCATTGAAATCCGCGCGGAAATCCTCTGGCGATGACGTGTCGCGCCGTCGCCGCGATTATGACGCGGCGACGGGCGCGACGCTGTCATATAAGGAATTCCACGCATGCGTCAAATCATTACGACGCGTGCCGGGAATCCCTTTGGACGGATGGATCCGGTGAGTCTGTACAGACGAGCGGATCCATCCGTTGGAATGGATTCCAGCAGATGGATTTGTTGTGCATGTCAGCAAATATCCGATCTGCTGGAATCCATCCCAGAGGAGATTTCTCCGCGGAAACAGATCCGCTGGCGTGTACACACCATAGGATCTATCCGCAGAAACCCATTTGCTGGGATTTATCTGCGGATGGATTCTATCGTGTGTATGGGGCCTGAAGCCTCGTACACACGGCCGAGGAACTCGACGTGCCAAACACATCGAGTTCCTCGGCCAGTTCAGCCCTGAAGCCGCCGAGGAGCTCGGCGGGACGAGAGCTCCCATAGAACAACGAGGAAATAGAGAACATGTTCTCTATTTCCTCGCCGAGCTCCTCGTCGGCTTCCTCGGCCGAAAGTGTACACACGACCAGTTTCCTCGGCAGAATTCAGCCAGAAACTCGGTCGGAAGCTGAATTCTGCCGAGGAAACTGGTCGTGTGTACGGGGCCTTAGTCTCTGTGGATTGATATAAATTTGGAGAAAAAAAACTCTTTTTTTTGGACACTTCATATTAAAGGGGTTGTAAATGAGTTTTATTAAGAAACCCCCTCGCCCTAACCCACCCCAAGCCTCTCCCCACCCAGCCCACCCTTCTCTCTCCGATTTTCCCTAAATAGCTTCCTTTACCTGAGTGCAGTCCTCCTTCACTTACCTCATCCTTCGATTTTGCTTTTAAATGTCCTTATTTCTTCTGAGAAATCCTCACTTCCTGTTCTTCTGTCTGTAACTACACACAGTAATGCAAGGCTTTCTCCCTGGTGTGGAGCCTCTTGAGGGGGTAGGGGGCGAGCAGGAGGCTCTCTACTTTGCAGATAGAGAAAGGAGCTGTGTGTTAGTGGGCGTCCTGACACTCCTGCTCGCCCCTCCCCCCTCAAGAGGCTTTCTTCACACCAGGGAGAAAGCCTTGCATTACTGTGTGGAGTTACAGACAGAAGAACAGGAAGTGAGGATTTCTCAGAAGAAATAAGGACATGTAAAAGCAAAATCGAAGGACGAGGTAAGTGAAGGAGGACTGCACTAAGGTAAAGGAAGCTATTTAGGAAAAAAATGTTTTCCTTTACAACCTCTTTAAAGTGGTTGTAAACCCTCGGGGACAAGTTACACCTACAGGAAAGCCTAGATTAAGGCTTACCTGTAGGTGCTTGCAATATCTCTGAGACCTACACGGTCTCTGAGATATTTGCAATTTCCCCCGAGCGATGCCTTCAACGGCGCATGCGCCGCCTTGAAAGGGCACGCTGTGCCGTTTCAAGCCGGGGCCATGCCACTAAAGGCGACTTCCGCGCGAATGCGTGGGGGTGACGTCACGCCACTCCGACCAGTCACAAAGCCGGAGTTTGCGGCCCCCGGAAGAAGAGGGTGAAGAATGGATGCTCGCTGCCAGCGTGGAAGACGGTGACATTGTGGGCTTCTCCTGCAGGTAAGTGTCACATAATGGGCTACTATGCGATGAAGAGTAATGAGAAATGTTATCTATAGTGTACAGTGTACAAAGCAAAAGGACTGTGCCACAGAAACCAAATAGTTAAACTAATGTCTCTTTGGTTTCTTTGGTTTCAAACCTCTGGCAGCCTCTAAGAGCATGAGCATGCATTCCTCCTCATCCCCACCTGGGCACTAGCTTTCTTTCTTTACAGGTATATTTACCTACTAATAGTGGGTGATTCGTGAAGGCGAAGGGGGACCAGCCAGTGTAAGCCAACCTTGCATTTTACTGCTAGGTCCATTTTAACTTCACTGAACTTGATCAGGTGACCTTTTTTTTGCAATATAGTTTTATTCTTTCACATGTCATACATGTTTTGATTTTCCACGCAAGCACTGCAAATTTATTTTCACATGAACTACGCTCAAACACAAGCCTCCATCCTTCAAAGTAAAACCCAAGAGCATCTGCTACAGATTTTTACAGCCATTGTTTTATGACATATAGGGCCCAGACCTTAGGGCAGAGAAAGTAGTCACTGAATTGTCTATAGGCAGCAGTGGGCATGAATAAATAATGATTTAGCTCCATTTATAAAGGATCGCATTACAAACACTTAGCACTTAGTCATTAATTCCTGTAAGAAGTCTTTGGTCAATTAGATAACTACTATGAGAATACTTTGTTTTCATAATCTGACAGTGCTTTTAGAAGATCAATAAAATTGTCTTCAAAGAAATGTAGTCCATCTAGATGTATCCATGATTTGTTTTCCAGCACTGATAATATTTCTTTGGAGAATCCTATTATTTCAGCACTGAATCATATTCTCTTTTTTAGTATTTAAAACAAGTACTGAACAAATAGGTTAGTTTGTGTATTTTTATAGAGATCTTATTGAAACCAGAATAAAGCTACAATATAGAGCATAGACTGTTTTTCAGTGATAATGCCATGCAATCATGCACAACAAGACCATTCACTTTTCTTCTGCCCTATGTGGCACTAATAATATAATGAAGAGTGAAATATCTTTAATTTAATACATTATTTTGCTAATTACAAATCAGCCAAAGCAATCTATGTTGAGAAAGTGAACTGAATAGATTTATTGTGCTATAGATTTGCAATGGTGACGTCTCCAGTTGGCACAGTCCTAGCTGTTGCTCCCTTCTGGCAAAATGACCACACAGTACTTTGAGCGATTCGGGACCAAAAAACTAAATTAAGTAGGAATTCATATTTCTGCTTCTTTTGTTTTGAACCAAACATCACTCTTTGTGTGTAGTATTGCATTATGTAGGTTTTAATTTGTTACATTTCTGAAGGATTGCTGCAGCACAAAAAATCCCTGGAAAGTGGGATACAAATAAAGCGTTGAAAAAGTGTGCTGTCAAATAATCAATTATCAAACACTATTATAATCATAATGTAAATAATCAAATAAATGTGTACATATTGTGCTACCAACAAACTATTGGAAACATGAAAAGTATTCAAATAGAATACTGTGCATAGTGTCCACAATCGTGCCAAAACTGCACCAGCAGGACAATAAACAAAAATGCTTTAGTCTATAAACTGCCATGCTCAATAAAAGTGTCCATCCATCTCTCAAATAAATGGTGTCTTCATGCAAAAACGTGCCCGTGCTTCGCCACTATGTCATGGAATAAAGTGGCCGTTTACAAGACCCAAGGATCTCCATAGGATCATATTACACATGTGGGGTATGTCAGCAGGGAGGAATCAGCTGTTAGACAATCGCTCCCTGGGACCAGAGATGAACACCGACTCTCTGCTCACAGACCATAGAAGTAATGGAGGTAGGAAAAACTCATTGCATTCATCCTTTAAAACTGCATTGTTTAATAAAATCTGCACTTACAGTAAAGACACTTGAGTATAAGCAACCAATCGTCACGGCTGTCTGCAGCACGGTCTGTGCCCCTCCCCGTGACACTGATAGCTCCTGCCCCCTTAGAAGGCATCAAGGCATTGAAGGCTTTTTAATATAAGCAGCCAAGAAGAGACTGTTGCCTTAAAATAAAAAGCTTAGTAGCTCAACGCCTTTCCTTATGTGAGAGAGAGATGATGTAGAGAAACCCCAAACTCCTGTTTGTGTGAAGTGACGCCTGGGGTCCAATACTGAATTCTCACATAGAGAAGTGCATTGAAATCCTTGCTAACTGCAGTTGTGGTTCACTCTCGTTCACCAGAGCTGTTACACCCACCTTTACATGCACATACATTTTAATGGCATCCCAGTCCATAGGGTTTCATATTGAGTTGGCCCACCTTTTGCAGATATAACAGCTTCAACTCTTCTGGGAAGGCTGTCCTGAAGGTTTAGGAATGTGTCTATGGAAATGTCTGACTATTGTTACAGAAGCTAGTTTGTAAGGGTTAGGACGTGGACGAGAAAGCCTGGCTTGCAGTCTCTGCTCTAAGTCATTCCAAAGGTGTTGTACAAAGTCAGGACTCTGTGCATGCCACCCCAACCTCGCTCATCTGTCTTTATGGACCTTGCTTTGTGCACAGGTTCAAATTATTTGGTGGAGAGGGGATTATAGTGTGGGGTTGTTTGGTTATTTTTCAGGGATTGGGCTTGGCCCCTTAGTTCCGGTGAAGGGAATTCCTAAAGCGTTAGCATACCAAGACAATTTGGACAATTTCATGCTCCTAACTTTGTGGGAACAGTTTGGGGATGGCCCCTTCCTGTTCCAACATGACTGTGCACCAGTGCACAAACAAAGTCCATAAAGACATGGATGTGCGTGTTTGGGGTTGAGGAACTTGACTGTCCTGCACAGAGTCCAGACCTCAATCCGATAGAACATTCTTGGGATGAATTAGAGCAGAGACTGTGAGCCAGACCTTCTTGTCCACATCAGTGCCTGACCTCACAAATGCGCTTCTGTGAGACTGGCCAAACATTTCCATAGACACTCATAAACCTTGTGGACAGCCTTCCCAGAAGAGTTGAAGCTGTTATAGCTGCAAAAGGTGGGCATCTCAATATTGAACCCTAAGGACTAAGACTGGGGTCCCATTTAAGTTAATGCGTGTAAAGGCAGGCTTCCCAATACTCTTGGTAATATATATATATATATATATATATATATATATATACAAAGCCTAAATAGGAATTACAGCTCTGCTCGAAAGTTTAACTACAGCCATAGTAGCCAAAGCAAATCCAGATAAAAAATGACATGTCTTAGAAGCATTTTGTAAGAAATGTGTTCTATCGTACCATGTTCACCGGTTTCATCCTCTCAGGGAAGGATTGCTCTGATTGCTGGCTCAAGAGCTAAAAAAGCACAGGCTATTTTTCTACACATTGATTCACACACTACAGCCAGCTTAATTCTGAAAGACCATTAACCTTCCTATCGGTATGATTATTTCAGATTTTAGGTGCTGAAAGCGGTACCATTATTTTGCATGGAAATTTGGCGTTTTATATTGTAGGCCTGCAATTCTTAGATATAACTCACTTAAATCTGTCCAAACAAGGGTCTAGTAGACATCCCGGGTGTAATAAAATTTGAAACACAAATTCATAAATTATAATATAATAAATACATATAAATAATTATAACAAATAATATAATAATAATAAAAATTATTACTTTTAATTTTTTGATGACGAATTTTCCCACAAATCACTATCGCTCAATTCTGCAAGTGATTCTAATTTATTATCGCTGTTTTTTTAGCTAAAACCACTTTTGACATAAAGGGACACTTTTTGGTTGCTATGGACAATCTCCAGTTTCCAGGCAGAAAGAACAGTTTTTATTATATAAAAGTGCATGTAGGACACTGGGCAGACCACTAGGGACAAAGGGGGGGGGTGTATTTTTGTTCATACAGTACTGTAATCTATAAGATTACCGTATACTGTATGTACTGTGTTTATTCACTTTTTTAAATTTGGCACCGATCTCCGCCCCCGTGCGTCGTAACGTTGCAGGGAACAGAGCTCAGCGGCACTCGGCACTGTGAATCGAGCGAGGAGGATACTACTCGATCACACAGCGGGGAGGCATCGCAGGATCCAAGGACAAGGTAATTAACTTGTGCCTGTGGACACTGCGAGGCGGTCCCGAGTCTGGCTCGGGGTTACCGCTTTTGGTCCTGAAATTCCACCCCGAGCCAGACTCAGGATTACCACTCAGGGGGTTAAGGAGAATCTCTTCTTCTTTATTATACAGCACAGGCTAAACTTTGAAAGCTTTTATTATAACCCCATTTAAAATGGGACTCTAAAAAAAGTTAGCTAGAGTTATTTTTTTTGGTAGACGGAATACTTTATTATTGGCCATCTAATGACCTAAGAGAATTGTCATTGAAGATTGAAGATGACAACATCTTTAGATGGAGCAGTGATTGGGAGGGACAGTCTTAGACTATGTTTTGCCCTAGGCTACTTGCACCCCCCTCCAAAATAAAAATAAACTTCAAAATATTTAAAAACAGTGGAAAGTGTTAAAACAACAAAACATGAAGCTGCAAAATTTCTACAGCTGACATCATCTAATCCTGCAGCATGCAGCGCAATGCAGAACGTTGGCGCAGTGTGTGGGGAACATCGACAGCAGCGGGAAGCAGGTCTAGACTAGGGCAAAAAAACACTGAGCTTCCCATTTTTTTTCTTGCAAACCAAATTACAAATAATGACAACCACTGGTTTCTTGATGTATGTTTGTTATATTTAGCCTGCTTTACTCCATTAGTGTCAGTAGTTGTTTATTTTTGTTGTTTTATTTTTTAAATATATTTTATAACATTTTATTTATTTAATTTGTTATTTTTTTTTCTATTTTTTTTATCATTTTTTTTTAGGACCACGGTTTGGGTACTTTGGTGACATATCAGGGGTCTAAACAGACCTCTAAGGTTTCTCCTTTGAGAGAGAGAAAGGAGATTAAAGACACAGCCCTTGATCCCCATATCTGTAGCCTAAACTGCACAGAATCAATGAACAGGAATAACTGTGTACAGAGGCTTTCCGTTCATTCATAAACTGAGGTATAGGAGGCACAGTTTGTTATACCTCAGTTAAAAAAAACAGTCAGTGATCGGTACCCATTTACTATATTTACACATTTACCAGCCCCTTCACCACTCTCCAGCTTGACAGATCCTCCACAGCAGCCGGCGGAAAAGGAGAGGAGGGAAGCCAGCTGTAACAGCTCTGGTGAACGGAGTGAACCACAACTGCGGCTGAGAATTCAGTATTGGACCCCAGGCATCACTCCACGAAAGGCATCAAGCTACTAAGGTTGGACGCATTACAACATGCGACCAGAGCTTAGCGTTTAAAATTATAGCATACACTTAAAGATTCCAATGCACTTCTATATGTAAGTGATTATCAGTACGGGACCCCAGGCGTCACTCCACGCAAACAGGAGTTTGGGGGTTCTCTACATCATATCACTTAAACATATAGAAATGCATTAGGCCACTAAGGGAGTTGGTATGAAATACCATCAACCCTTAGCATAGAAAAGTTATAGCGAACATGTCAAGCACGTAGTAAATAGGAGTTATTAAGACAACTAATAGTTGCATATGAGAGGCAAATATAGCTCAGGTAATTTGAGAGTAGATGTCCCTTTAAGATGTTCCTTAGCAAACAGTCATAGGTACAACAGTCAATCCCAAGTAGTATGTTAATAGCTACAAGCCATAATAAATAACAGCAATTGTTTTAGTTGGAATATATGCAGCAGATCTTTCTATAGTACGACAAGTGAAACAATTGCAACTTATCCATTTGCAGAGCTCCAGTGTAGCAACAAGGGATTCCGTAGTGTAGGGTGTCAGCAAGGAAGGTCTTAGGGTTGTCCCTGGAAACGGCAGTCTGTTGCAGCAAATGTAGCAGCATTAATGGAGGAGTTGCAGGCTGGTCAGAGTTGCAGCATGGGGAACGATGGCACCATTGGTTGTAGCGTGGCCGAGCTACGGCTGACAATAATAGAACGGTGTGCAGTCAGCACACCGCTCTGTTTATAGCATAGAGGCAGGTGCAGTGCATAAGCACTGATTCAAAGAAAACCACCGTAAGTTGAGGCGCACTTCCGCATCCCACAGTGGAACGCACGCGGCGCCGCGCGATGACGTCATCGCGAGGTCGCCGTATGCGATTCACGACGGAACGCATTAAGATGGCGTAATGAGCGCCTGTTACACCAGTAGAGCTGCGGGGGGCGAGGGGGGGCCAGGAGAGAGCCTAGCGGGGCCAGCGAGAGGAGAGAGGAAACAGCGGGCACGGGAGAGATCAAAGCGGGCCTGGGAGAGAGGAAAGCGGGGCCGGAAGATCACAATGGGGGGGCAGCAGGACCTGGATAGGAGAGGTGACATATCAAGAAACTGATCTCCATTTCCCTCCTGCAGCTGCTAAATGTCTACGGGAGGGAGGGGAGGGGAAGCCGGAATTCAGCAGCTGCAGGGGATCGGTTTCTGTACATGCCGCTGTCTTGTTAGGACATGACATGGCTGTGCCCTATGTGGCAGTGCGCCCTAGGTGGCTGCCCAGTTTGCCTAGTGGTAGCACCTGCCCTGGCTGGACCTGTCACTGCTGGAGGAGGAACCACTGAGAGGTAAATGTGCCATAATGAGCAAGCATTGAACATTATGCTGACAGCTTAACCCCACACAGCAAAGTTTAGTTCAAGATTCCATTGCTACAACTTGTAAATGTTCAGTGAACACCAATTCTAAGGGCTATATATAGGAGTCCTGTAGGAGCACATTGTTGGCCACCAACCTCTGACCACCCATGCTAAGGAGGCATAAAATTAGGTATAATATGTGCTGCCCTTCCTGGACTACGTACATATAATATGGGACTGTAATTTCCTGCCACTGACCAGAGACCCAAAAAAATATGTGCTATAGGACCCTGTGATTACATCTCCCGAAAATGTTGATGGTTGTGGTGGCTGGTGATTATCTGGCTTTTGCTGTTACAGTAAAATGCATTCAAATTCACACCCTGGTACTAACCTTATAGCAGGTGAACAATGCAAGATGTCATAGACAATTTTAGGTACCCAACCTATATTGTGTTCATATACCCATGTCTGGGAGACACAAATGCAGTGTACAGCCACCCACAGTAATGAATGGCTGTACACTAGCTGTATGCAGGTATAAGCCATGCTTGCATGTATTTGCACATGTTCAAGGTTGTATAGTCCTGGATGCACAAAAGCTGTGTTTAAGGATTTATGTCTGTATGCAAGTTTGCATAAGCATCATGTATACCCATGTACAAGCTATTCATTACAATTGGCGACTATACGCTGCAGATCGGATTTCTCTCTCGGGTACAGCAATATTCCCACAATTTACATTAGATGCTTGAAATTGTCTGTGTCCATGAGGTCTAAATCTTTGTAATTACCTTCTAATCAATACATCTGAATATAGTCGACTACCTCTGCTGCATTGCTTGTTTATTTTTATTTTTATTTATGACAATGTGTAAGCACTGGTTTATGTAAAAGTGAGTTGAATTACAATAAAGTAAATAACAACATCAATGTTTTATGGACTACTAGAATGATGTATTTGGCCATGCAGATTTTAAAATAATAAATACTGTAGTTCTTGCTGTAAACCACATAATATAGTATCAAAAGTTTTCACATAGTATCAGTACGACAGTACGAGAAAGCAAGGCAGTGCAATAATGTTTCCCTAAAATCGCCAAGAGATATAAGAAATCATTTGATGATTATATGCATCTTCATCTACCAAAAGATGAAATATCAGTTTTGAGTGGACTGACTCTTTAGTTGAACCAGCAGTCAGTTGTATTTAACAACAATAATAAAGAGAATTCATTTGCTGTGATTTAATACACATCATTTCTCTTGCTGTGTGTTCTTAAGCCCTGGTTCACACTGGGTACGATTTGGAAGGATTTGAGATGCGATTTGACATGTCAAATCGCATCTCAAATCGGCGGCAATTGTCGGCAATGGCACTGTACTAATCAGTGCGACGCCGCATCTGCGATTTCAAAAAGTAGTTCCTGTACTACTTTTTGCGATTTTGGGCCGCGATTTACATTAAATTGCGGCCGAAATCGCAGCGAAATCGTGGCCGCGAAATTGCGGTAAAATCGCGCATTTTACCGCGATTTTGAATTCGCAGCAGTGTGAACCTAGGCTAAAGGAGAGAAAGGTTGGTTTTCTTTTCTTCTTGATCCTTTTTATCACATAGGGAAATATTGAACGTCTCATGCATTAAACTTATTGTGTGTGTGTGCAACAAAAAGTACAAATGTTTCTAACCAGTAAAAACCTTCACAATTGTTCAAATGTATAAAAAAAAACTATAAACCCCCAGGGAAGCATATCTAAGGGGCTTGAACAAACTAAAGTTAAGCATGTAAAAGCCCTAGGCATTTAAATATTAATTTCGCTGTGTAGGTGTTTGATATTATAAATGTAATTTCATTTTTAAAGCACTGAAGCAGAAAGCTAAATACAGAAGAAATGTGTATGCTGACACATCAAATTCCAGATCTTTATTAAAAGGACATGTGTTCCATGGTCCGCATTGGTATGCACAGCTATGACTTAAAAATTGGGAAATTTCCCCTTTACAAGAATTTATTGCGGTATAAATTTAAAAAAATATCCACAATTTTCATTCGATTTACCAAAGATGTGTAATCAGAGGAAAACAACACATTCAATTTGTATCAAATCAGGCAGGCCCTTGCACGCTAGGTTAACACTTGTGCGGCCTGCGTTCTGCATGTAGGCCCGTTCATTTCAATAAGCTGCCCTACCTGACTCCTTTTTTCAAATCAGAGAAAAAAATTCCCAAAGTCTGAAACAAATGCGACTTTGCAATTGTTCCCGACCCGCACAAGTGTGAACCTGCGCTCAATGAGTGTAAAAAGTAAGATGTAAAGTTTATTGCTACCTTTACACAGGCATATCTGATCTGAAGGCTAACCCCATCTTTTAAATCTTGTTACATCTTACACAGATGTGTAACATGTGTGCTCGTAGTTCATTGGGAACTACAAGAAGTCTGCCACTTTGGTAAAAGGGACTTGTAGTTTATTCAGTCACAGATCCCTGTGAATGGATGATGCAGCTGTGTGGCTGTTTTTAAAATATGATGGCAGGTGTGAGAAGAAAGACCCCCACTTGCTGTCACAGGGAAGGAGGGATGGGGGGGTGAGGTGGGGGGTCCTGAACATGCTGCATGTTATACTCCAAATACAGGTTTAGCATGTTCAGAAGGTGAACTTAGTTACCTTGCTGTGGTGACTGCCGTTTGGTCTCTAGGGATTTTCCTTTGGAGTTTCGGATCATATATGGAGCAATGTAGTGCTGCACTTAAGTGGGTCACCCTTTAGTAGGACCCTGAATAAAACTGTGGTGGGCAAACCACCATTAAATGTTAACTATTACTAGCCAAAGTAGGAAACACCACAACATAGCCTTAAGGCTATGCCATACAGTATGTTGAAAGGGAACGCCATTCATCTAATGCCTGTTGCACTGCTTCGTGGTTGCTTAATTATTATTATAATACAGGATTTATATAAAATTGATGATGGATTGATGAAACTGTATTGAAAGAAGATGTAATGCCACATCTTTTTTCAGTAAACAGAGTTGCTGGTTAAGTGACTTGACTGTGTCATGTACCTTGTGGCAGAGCCTGATGTGTAGAGGAAGACCTCTCATATACCCCTGACTCAAGGGCCACTGGTGTTGCGACAGTGGCCGCGAGAGCATGGTAAGGTAAGAGTGCCTGCAAGATCTTCCGTTAATTGCAGATGTGGTGTGGGTGTGGCACCTGAGCTGGGCTGGGTGGCTGAAGCAGAGAACTGGCAACAGGAACAGCAGATGCAGGCACCGTCATCAGGCACTATGCAGAGCAGGATGGACGGATAACTGGATGCAGATTCAGACAAGCCAGGTTAGCAACAGAGGATCAGGTATAAGAATAATCACTAGGCAGAGAATGGTCGAGGTGCAGGTAGAGGTTGGCAACAGGATGTTAGGCAGATGGAAGATATCACAACGTTTTCAACCACTTAAGGACCAGAAGATTTTCCCCCTTAATGACCAGGCCATTTTTTTGCGATACGGCACTGCGTAGCTTTAACTGACAATTGCTCAGGCTTGCAACGCTGTACCCAAACAAAATTGACATCCCTTTTTTTTCCACAAATAGAGCTTTCTTTTGGTGGAATTTTACATCTGCGGTTTAAATTTTTTGCGCTGTAAACAAAAAAAGACTGACAATTTTGAAAAAAAAAACTTTTACTTTTTGCTATATTAAATATCCCACCCCCCCAAAAAAAAGCGTATATAGATTGGTTTGCGCAAAAGTTATAGGAGCAGATCCACATACATCTGCGCCGGGCGCAGCGTATGTAAGATCCTACAGAGTATAGGAATGGGGAACAAAGTATACATCTGCATTACCCTCTGGGGAAAACTTCATTAACCCTCTTTCTAGTGAACTTGACCTGGACCTGGACCACAAATGTGCGAGGCCTTGCAAATTATACAGAATCTTCCTTTCAAACCTTTGGGCTGAATAAAATGTAATGTGTGTTAAAGAACTGAGGGAGGGAAATCGGTGTTTACTTGCTGTTTCCCTCTAAATAGCTTGGTAGTCAGTGCCCCCCCCCCCCTCTGACATCTGATGACTCATTTGTTGTTAAGGATGTGATGTCACTTCCTGGCCCAGCTCTTTAGCAACCTATTGACTGATTGAAAATGTGGGTGTTTGGTGAACACCCGAATAGGCGATGTTCGGGCCAATCCTATGCTTGGCCCAAATCATACGCCCATCCCTAATTCTGAATATGCACTGCCTACATGCCTTATTATGTTATTGATAGCATCTTATTTTGCCATTGAAAGACTACTTTAAATTACTTTTATTTATTTTTTTGGATCTGCGTATCCTCATCGTTTGTACTGCTTATCTGTTGGTTCATGTTAGTGCATTGTTGGTTTATATTTCATGTGAGCAATAAGAAAAAGAGATTTTTTTTCTTTAAAGTTCCACTTCCCACCAGTGATGTTGGATTGTTTTCAGGGTTTTTAAAAAGTCACTGAAAACTAATGTTGTTTGATGGTTTTGGGGGATGTTTAAAGTGCTTCTGACTACCAATTATATAGTGTGGGGGTTTAGAATGCCACTGTTGATTGTGGGGTTTTTAGGTGGTTAATGTGCCACTGACCATCAATGATTGTGAGGTTTTTAGGTGGGTAATGTGCCACTGACCATTAATGATTCTGGGATTGTTTTGGTTAGTTTAAAGTGGCATCTAGCAGTTGCACAGAATGCAACTATAGTGCAATGCATAGTCATCACCCAGGGAATTTTCTTTCATTAATAATGTAAGAACAGAACTTGGCTTCAGTAGCCGACTTTTGAAATACACCTAACTACCTCTATACCAACACGTTTTTTAATTTCCCCAAAAATGTGGCAAAAATAAAAGCACCCTTGAGTGCCCACATTTTCCAAAAAGGGGTCCTTTTGCAGTGTTTGTAATGTCTTGCCATTTTTTTTTTTTTTTTTTTATACGTTTTATAACAAAAAGTAAGGGAAACATTTTTTATAGTAAAAATAAGAAAAAAGTTACTAAATACCACCAAAGAAGATTTCTTTGTCTCAAAAATGTGTTCCGCCTATCACAGAGGTCCTCTCATCCTCGGACTCAGTTTCCCAGCAGACAGACACTGTGTTCAGTGTTCCACCAATCACGGACATTAGACATGTGCACAACAAAAAACATCGTTTTTTTTGTTTAGTCTCGTTCCGTAGATTCGTAATTTCGTAAGACACAAGTTTTCCTATTCGGACCCGTTTGTATTTCATAAGACGCAAGTTTTCCTATTCAGACCCGTTCGTATTTTCAAAACAGTTTTATTTTCGTTGATACTGAATGATTCGTAATTATGTCAAATTTATTTTTGTTGATTCAAAATTTGTAATTTTGTTAGATAATAATTTTTGTTTAATGGATTCGTAATTTTGTACTTTCGGAAATACATCGCTGCACGGTCATTCGCAATCTCGTATTTTAGTTTAACCTCCCTGGCGGTATGATTCTGTCAGAAAAAACATGCTAAAAGCGGTACCATTATTTGCAAGGAAATTTGGCGTTTTATATTGTAGGTCTGTAATTTTTAGAAATAACTCACTTAAATCTGACCAAACAAGATTCTAATAGGCATCCCGGGTATGACATTTTTTTAAAAACAAAATTATAAATTATAATATAATAAATAATTATAAATAATTATAACAAATAATAATATAATTATAATAAAAATTATTCAATAATGTAATCAAATCAAAATCACTGAAATTTGCTCAGTTGCAGAATTGTTGCTGTCATTATTTTTTTTTTTTTATGACGAATTTCCCCACAAATCGCTATCGCACAATTCTGCAAGTGATTATAATTTATTATCGCTGTTTTTTAGCTGATCTAAAACTATTTTTGACATAAAGGGACACTTTTGGTTGCTATGGACAATCTACAGTTTGCAGGGAGAAAGAAACGTTTTTATTATATAAAATGACATGCATGACACAGGACAGACCACTAGGGACAGGGGGGTGTGTTTTTTTTACATACAGTACTGTAATCTATAAGATTACAGTATACTGTATGTAAGGTGTTTGTTTACTTTTTTGAATTTGGCGCCGTTCTCCGTCCCCGTGCGTCGTAACGTCGCAGGGAACGGAGATCGGCGTCACACGGAGGCACTGTGTGAATCGAGCGAGGTCCCACTCGCTCACACAGCGCGGTGGCATCGCTGGATCCAGGGACAAGGTAAGTAACTTGTGCCTGTGGATCTAGCGAGGCAAGCCCGAGTCTGACTCGGGGTTTCCGCTCGCAGCAGGAAAATCTAACCCCGAGTCAGACTCGGGAAGACCGCCAGGCAGGTTAATTTTCAACACGCGGCTAATCCATATTAAGATATACTTTCTCTTTTTGGCAACAAACTTCAAAATTAGCAAGTTTTCCAAAAAATCAAGGCTTTACACTGTCCAATGTGACTCAGCACAAAAGAGATAAGCTGATTGGCTAAGATATTAAGTAAGATACATCACTCACTAACTGCACTGCCCATTTGAAAGAACGATTCGAATACACAAATTTACGAACAGACAAAGAAACGGATTTACAAAACACACAAATGAAAATACGAACATACGAATGAAAATACGAATATACGAAATTACGAACAGACAAAGGATTTAAAATACGGAATGCAAATCGTTCGTTACAGATGTAATTTTCATTCTTTTGCTGTTTCGGTGTTTCGTATTTTAGTAAGTTTGTTCAATCGTACGTTCGTATTTTCGCTTGCTCGTTATTTTGCTTATTCGTAATTCCGTAATTTTCGTATATTAAGGTACTTTCAGCTATTCGAATGTTCGAATTGATCCGAATGTACGAATACTAAAAAAATTTGTAAGAAAATCCATTTGTTACGAACGGAATCGCACATGGACATTCTTTCATCCTCGAACAAGAGGACATCCGTGATTCCACATACCATGGAAAATTAACATAGCCATCTCTAATAGAAGGTCAGATTACAGAAGCAAAGAAAAGGAATTTGAGATTTGGAGGAGGCTGAGAGCAGCAAAATATATACCGTATTTATCGTGGTATAACGCGCTCTGGCGTATACCGCGCACCCCCAAAGTGGCCCCCAATCCTGTGGGAAAAAAAGATTTTTTGTTTTTTTGTACTTACAGTTTTGATGTCTTGCGCGGCGTCCATCTGCGGCCTCGTCGGGTCCGGCGTCCTTCTGCGGCTTCGGGTGTCCTCTTCGGCGGGTCCGGCGTCCGTCTTCGGCGGGTCGGGCGTCCATCTTCGGCGGGTCCGGTGTCCATCTTCGGCGGGTCCGGCGTCCATCTTCGGCGGGTCCGGCGTCCTTCGGCGGCGTCCTCCCGCTCGTTTCCCGCCACGACTTTGAATACTGTGCCCGCATATAGCGAGCGCAGTACACTCGTGAATTTTCGGGCAGGCTCGGGCGCCTCTCGCACTGACGTCCTGTACGCTCAGGACGTCAGGACGTCAGTACGAGAGGCGCCGAGACTGGCCGAAGATTCACGAGTGTACTGCGCTCGCTATATGCGGGCGCAGTATTCAAACTCATGGCGGGAAAGCGGGTATCGGCGTATATCGCGCACCCACGATTTTGCCCTGATTTTCAGGGCAAAATAGTGCGCGGTATACGCCGATAAATACGGTAAATGTTTTAAGCCTCTAAGGGAGCAGAAAGGGACAGAAGGATTTGATTCCAAAAGAGGAACTGTGTCTTTAAATAAGGGACAATTGGAAGCTGTGATATATTTAAGCAATCACAGTTTTAAGCACAATCACATAATATAGTTATCCCTTGGGTAATTATTTTATCACACATGAGAAAATAATCCTGAACCCCAACCAATACACTTACCGTACTCTAAAATGCTGACTCTATGAAAATGTCATGCAATTTTTTTTTTGGAAACCTATTTTGAATATGCCAGGTTCGGAGTGCTGAACTCATGCACTAAAAGGAAATAATCAGGTCATGACGTGGGTTCTCATATTTACCCTCATTTCTTTTTAGAATGTTTAGAAAAAATATTTAATTGTATTCAATAAATGGTACTTAGTTTTCGTTTGCCAACAGTATACACCTTTGTCAATTAGATTACATTTAAAGCATATACATTATCTCACAAAAGTACATCCCTCACCTTTTTGTAAATATTGTATTATATCTTTTCATGTGACACTTTGCTACAATGTAAAGTAGTGAGTGTACATATTGTATAACAGTGTAAATTTGCTGTCCTCTCAAGATAACACAACACACAGCCATTAATGTCTAAAACGCTGGCAACAAAAGTGAGTACACCCCTAAGTGAAAATGTCCAAATTGGGCCCAAAGAGACAATATTTTGTGTGGCCACCATTATTTTCCAGCACTGCCTATTTCCCTCTTGGGCATGGAGTTCACCAGAGCTTCACAGATTGCCCCTGGAGTCCTCTTCCACTCCTCCATGACGACATGCTGGTGGATGTTAGAGACCTTGCGCTCCTCCACCTTCCGTTTAAGGATTCCCCACAGATGCTCAATAGGGTTTAGGTCTGGAGACATGCTTGACCAGTCCATCACCCTCAGCTTCTTTAGCAAGGCAGTGGTCATCTTGGAGGTGAGATTGGGGTCAGTATCATGTTGAAATACTGCATCATCTTTAGAAGTGGATACCTTCTGGGAGGCCAGACATGCAGACTAATTAGATGCGGTGTCCAGCGTATGGTCTGTGCATTGAGAGGCTGACCCCCCCACCCTTTCACCCTCTGCAGCAATGCTGGCAGCACTCATGCATCTATTTCCTAAAGACAACCTCTGGATATGATGCTGAGAACGTGCACTCAACTTCTTTGGCCGACCATAGCAAGGTGTGTTCTGAGTGGAACCTGTCCTGGAAAACTGCTGTATGGTCTTGACCACCGTGCTGCAGCTTAGTTTCAGGGTCTTAACAATCTTCTTATAGCCTTGGCCATATTTATGTAGAGCAACAATTATTTTTTGCCCTGAGGTGCCATGTTGAACTTCCAGCGACCAGTATGAGAGAGGGAGAGCGATAGCACCAAATTTAACACACCTGCTCCCCATTCACACCTGAGATCTTGTAACACGAATGAGTCACATGAGAGGGAGGGAAAATGGCTAAGTGGGCCCAATTGGGACAATTAGGGGTATACTCCCTTTTTTTTGCCAGTGGTTTAGACATTAATGGCTATGTTGTTGAGTTATTTTGAGGGGACAGCAAATGTACACTGTTATACAGTACAAGCTGCACACTCACTTCTTTACATGGTAGCAAAGTGTTATTTCTTCAGTGTTGTCACATGAACACATATAATAAAATATTTACAAAAATGTGAGGGGTGTACTCACTTTTGTGAGATACAGTCTATTTAATAGAATGTGCTTCCCTCGTCATCTGCTAATGAAGAGCTTTTGCCTGGTGTAACACAATGGTTTATTTTTAGGAGTGATGAGGCTTTATCACAAGTATGTTTAAATTCCTGTTAAGTGGATACTAGTTATAAATATCTTTTTCCAGACGGGGTGTTAGATTACTTTTAATTGCAGAGGGAGCAATATGTAGATGTTTTTGCACCTGATTTGAAGAAATCCTGCTTTGTAATTTGCTAACATGTAACTCACTTAATTTAAAAGGATGCATGCCTGTAGCTTCATATTTGCATTGGCTTGGTGCTTCGTATTTTTTTTTTTTTTTCAGAATTAACGCTGTGATACTGTTTACATTAACCTTCAGAGTAGAGTGGTTTCATTAATCCCCAGGATTGTTATTAAATCAGAGATGACATCCCACAATCATAAATGAGGTCATGGAAACAAATTGAGACTCTTCCGTTAAATATACAGTATATAACAGATACAAAATGGGTGTAAGTTATGGGTTTTAATTACATTTTCCAGTAGCTGTTAATTATGCTTCAATGACTCACGTTACTAATTCTATGATATAACAGCTCCTTTCTTCTCCAATACCATCTCCAAAGCTCAGGAAACCAGCCATAATGACCTATCCCAGACTCACATTTCCAGGTCGTTTGTATGACAGATTATGTATTTCTTTCATTATAAGTTATTTACAGTAACACAGGAGTCAGAAAATGAAGCAACACTTTTAATGTGATGTCATGAACTGTGTTTTTGCTCTGGCCCCATCTAATCTGATTCTATGCATAGCTCTGTAAGGCAAGAGGGCATGCTTAGACCGAAATCCTGGCGGATATAAAAGACACAAATGAATGAAGCTCTGTAATCACTAAGGCCAGGCTTTAAGAATTAGAAACAAAATCTATCCTTGCAGTGATCCTCCCCCTTCCAATAATGCAGGGGGTTAACAATTACCTATTACTAGGGGCATTACAGGCATTATTACCTACCCTATCTCCTGCTCCAGCCAGCTTCAGTGTTGCCCTCTACACCCTGAAGCTCCAATATGAGGGTAGTCCCATTGCATGTGCATTGTACATGGAGAGATGAACGTGCAACCACAAACAGCTTTTGAGAGGAGGCTGTCGCACTGCTGAAGGGTCCCTGTTGGAATTAGAAATAAGTATTACCCTTTATCCCCCCCACCCATAGACATGATGAACATAGATTTTTGTTGATTCCAAAGTCGACTTTAATACATAGTTAGATTCATTTTTAAAGCTAAGCTCCCGCTTTTCATACAATTTACATAGTTTGTTTGGGCCAAGCTGGCCCATGAAAACTATGTCCATTATTATGTGAGGCTGCTAGATGTGTGGTATAAGCTGTATGTAGCTGAGGCTACATACAGCACACCGCACTGTGTTCCAGGTTGGAGCCAAGACTTTGTGGGTTATATACGACTCGAGAGTGCAAAATCTGGTGCAGTTCTGCATTAGAATAGAAACCAAAGTTTAATTGAACAAGCTGAAGTTAAAAGCTAATTGGCTACCATGCATAGCTGCACCAGATTCTGAGCGTTCCAGTTTTAGTAAATCACAGCAGCGATCAGC
This sequence comes from Rana temporaria, assembly GCF_905171775.1. Lineage (NCBI taxonomy): Eukaryota > Metazoa > Chordata > Amphibia > Anura > Ranidae > Rana > Rana temporaria. Next base: position 204,457,499 of record NC_053493.1, read on the forward strand.
CGTTCAGAGAAAGCAATGTTTTCTAGCAATGAATATAAAGCTTAGAGAGGGGGGCTGATGATGTCATAACCTCTGACTCAGCCAATCAGAGGAAGCTTTGTATTCATAGCTAGAATGCATTGCTTTCTCAAACTGGCTGAGCACCACTGTGATAGACTCTACTGTGTTCCGGGTATTGAGAGAGGAAGTCTCAGCTCGAACCCAGAAGACAGTTACATACAGTGGCCTCACATGTTAGTGAGGGACATAGTTCCTTTGGGTCACCCAAACTAACTATGTACAGTGTATGAAAAGCTGGAGATCAGCTTTAAATGCACGCTGTATAAGTTCCTGAATTTGACTTGATATCAGCCTCTTGTAGTCAACCATACAGTCTGTATAGCAGAGCTCAGAGAGGTGGGTGGAGAAGCAGCACAACAAGCCAGTAGAGTGTGCATCACTGCAAGAAGCAATGACTGTGTTGTGTAGTAGAGCTGTGTACATCTCAGGACTGGATGAGTGGAAATTGAAATACCTTGACAGGTATACCAAGTATATTTACAGTGTCTTTCAAAAGTATTCACCCCCTTGGCTTTTTACCTATTTGTTACATTACAGCCTTTAGTTCAATGTTTTTTAATCTGAATTATATGTGATGGATCAGAACACAATAGTCTAAGTTGGTGAAGTAAAATTAGAAAAATATATATATAAAACATTTTTTCATAAATTAAAAACTGTTAATTGGCATGTGCATATGTATTCACCCCCTTTGTTATGAAGCCCATAAAAAGCTTTGATGCAACCAATTACCTTCAGAAGTCACATAATTAGTGAAATGACTTCCACCTGTGTGCAATCTAAGTGTTACATGATCTGTCATTATACATATACAAACCCTTTTGAAAGGCCCCATAGGCTGCAACACCTAAGCAAGAGGCACCACTAACCAAACACTGCCATGAAGACCAAGGAACTCTCCAAACAAGCAAGGGACAATGTTGTTGAGAAGTACAAGTCAGGGTTAGGTTATAAAATATCCAAATCTTTGATGATCCATATGAGCACCATCAAATCTATCATAACCAAATGGAAAGAACATGGCACAACAGCAAACCTGCCAAGAGATGGCTGCATACCAAAAATCACAGACCGGGAAAGGAGGGCATTAATTAGAGAGGCAGCACAGAGACCTAAGGTAACCTTCGAGGAGTTGCAGAGTTCCACAGCAGAGACTGGAGTATCTGTACATAGGACGACAATAAGCCATACGCTCCATAGAGTTGGGCTTTATGGCAGAGTGGCCAGCAAAAAACAAAATGGCACGTTTTGAGTTTGCGAAAAGACATGTGGGAGACTCCCAAAATGTATGGCGGAAGGTGCTCTGGTCTGATGAGACAAAAATGTTACTTTTGACCATTAAAGAAAACGCTAAGTCTGGCGCAAACCCAACACATCACATCACCCAAAGAACAACATCCAGTGAAACATGGTGGTGGCAGCATCATGCATGGATGTTTTTCAGTAGTCGGAACTGGGAAGCCGGTCAGAGTTGAGGGAAAAATGGATGGTGGTAAATACAGGGATATTCTTGAGCAAAACCTGTACCACTCTGTGTGTGATTTGAGGCTAGGACGGAGGTTCACCTTCCAGCAGGACAATGACCCCAAACACACTGCTAAAGTAACATTTGTGTGGTTTAAGGGGAAACATGTAAATGTGTTGGAATGGCCTAGTCAAAGCCCAGACCTCAATCCAATAGATAATCTGTGGTCAGACTTAAAGATTGCTGTTCACAAGTGCAAATCTTCCAACTTAAAGGAGCTGGAGCAGTTTTGCCAGGAGGAATGGGCAAAAATCCCAGTGGTAAGATGTGGCAAGCTCATGGAGACTTATCCAAAGTGACTTGGAGCTGTGATAGCCGCAAAAGGTGACTCTAAAAAGTATTGACTTTAGGGGGGTGAATAGTTATGCACATTGACTTGTTTGTAATTTTGTCCTATTTGTTGTTTGCTTCACAATAAAAAAAAATCGTCAAAGTTGTGGGCATGTTCTGTGAATTAAATTATGCAAATCCTCAAACAATTCATGTTAATTCCAAGATGTGAGGCAACAAAACACGAAAAATGCCAAGGGAGTGAATACTTTTGCAAGGCACTGTAGCTATTTACCTGGAGTTCTGCTTAAAGACCAAATGCAGGGCCATTTTTAGATGGAATGGAGAAGAGTTAAAACCTTTGTGAGTTTTTATTACTAACTGTAGTCGTCCCCCCCCCCCCCCTTATTTTCTGCCCCTCTGACAGTAGAGCAAGAAACCAGAAAAAGGGCTTTCATCAGGAGAGGAAAGCCCATAAAGCAATAATGATCGTATATCTTTTCTCAGTTTTAATTAAGGGAGATGTTTTTATTGCTGTCTCCATTGATGAAACATCCCATTAATTCCTTCCCCTATGACATCCTGTTACCAAGACAGAAAGTGGGACTGGTCTCCTCAATGGGCACCCAAACAACATAAAAACCTTATGCAGACCAATGATGGTAATACTTCCTCAATAATTTCGAACGATACCTTCATCCCTAATTATACTAAACCACTGAAATTATAGAACACTGAGGGATTGATTTACTGGAGAGTGCAAAATCTGGTGCAGCTGTCCATGGTAGCCAATCAGCTTCTATCGTCAGCTTGTTCAGTTAAGCTTTGAAAAAAAATGGAAGCTGATTTCTATGCAGAACTGCAACAGATTTTTCAATCTCTAGTTTTAGTAAATTAACCCCTGTGACCTTGTTTGTATCCGAATATCGGTATAAAAACATAATTACATACAAATACATTAATGCATTTGTATAGTTATTTTTTTATACTGATTTCTGGATACCACTAAAGTCCCCATGTTCTATTTGTTCTGTGGTTTTACAATAAAAACCTGACAGAGGTGCAGACCTCCTTGTACAGCACACACATTATCTATTGAGGCTAATAAAACATGATCATATATAATTCTGCTACCACAGGCAAATTGTCACACAGCACTGTTTACATTGAAGCAGATTTCCACATGCTCTTGTTCATGTAGTGGCTTGGTAAATATTAAGTCTACAGTTTCCTGTGGCAGCATGGAAATTTTCTGCTTGGAATCAGTAAGTATTTCTAGAGCCCAAATGAGAAAACTAAACTGGCATGGACTTCTGCTTTCAAAGTAAATTATTCTGCTGGTAGAGTATTGAGTATTTCAGAGTTTGGATTTAAAAGGGTTCCAGTTCTCTTGATGAACATACCCTTATTACAGCCTTGTAGTAAAGGTCTAGCTGTTATTGGTTGCAACATTTTGTACCCACTGAAAGACCTAATGAACTCCTATATAAAAAATGAAAGAACCTTACAGCCATTAGAATGGTTCATGGGTTCATTAAAATATTTTTTTGGCGATAATTCTCTTGTGGGTCACAGGATTGCACTAACTTTTGCTCTCCTGTGACCCAGAGTCACCATATAGTGGGCTATAACACTCTGTCATCTGGCAAACGATCCTGACAATATTGACAGTCTCTGCTCAATGGCGTGGCTTACCCAACCTCAAACTGGGAGCCAAAGCCAGCTGCACCCATCCTCTCTTCAGCCCAGAACTCGAGTGAGCACTGAAGGAGCAGTGCAGACAGTGGTGGATGACATTCACTGTTCTCCGCTTCAACCAGATCAAGAACTGAGCAATAAGTACTCATGTGATCATTTAGTTTTTGATCTTAGAGCTGTCAATGTTACTCAACTAATTAGAGTGTATTTATTAAAGTTGGCTGTATGGGCTGATCGAGACTGTTTTATTAGTGAGCATATTGTTTGGTGGTTATTGGATTGATACATCCCCCAATTACATTAACATACGGGGGCCCTTATAAACATTGGGCAAGGAATAGTAGAAGCAGGTACATTTTAGGCACACAACAGCCTATACCTAAAACAGCAAGACAGCAGAAACAGAGCAGTCAAGGAAATTAACAATTATGTTTTACATTGTACCCTCTGGACAAATATCAACCCCAACTGAAGACAAGTGCAGAGCCTAACCAGAATGAAGCAAAAATATGTAGCCATCTTGTTTTTCTTTGCTGGTGAACTACAGGCACAATTATAATTCTCCACATAAAATAGACAACATGCTGTTTCCAATAGTACATTTTAGTTTAAATTATCACAATCCTAACAATTATGTAGCAAGGGTGGTGATAAAAGGCATGTATCCTGTACAAAAGACTTTATATAGTTATGTGTGCCTTGGGCAAGAAGACATCTAGCCCGGAACAGAACTGATCTAATTGTTATGTATGGTTGCACAGTTAATGACCAAATTGACCGAAATGTATCTTGTCTGAATAGGTTTTCCAATCTTTTTCGGTCTTGCCTCTTCCACAGAAGCCAGCCAAACAGCTGGCTTCTGTCAGACCAACTGCAGTACACACCGACCGAATCTTGGCCTGTTTCTCATGAACCTGCCAATGCTGCCCAACATTCGACCTGTGTGTACAAGGCTTTAGTCTTGTAAGTGTCTTAATAAAACCACAGCATGTTGCAGCTAGACTTCCATATCAACCAAAGCATTTGCAGTACTGCTGCAAGACTGCTAAAGATCACTAACTCAGGGCATGTGATGACCATGCGTGTCAAATATTCAAACTTGAATGGCTTTAATTTATTTTTACTAACTAGTGATATTTGATTGAAATACATGATTTGAATCTATTTACGACATTTTTAACAGCATATATTCAATAATTCCACTTCAAAGTACAACCTGTGTAATCTATAGATAGCCTCTGGCTTTTTAGCATTTACTGCAGTGTAATTGTATGTAGTAGATGGGTGAACATGCTGCCTCCCCTTCTGTTGACTCATTTATTGTATCCTGATTCCTGACTTCCCCCCAGCAGCATACATACTCTCTTGTAAACATGGCCTCTCTATACTGCAGATTGCATTTGTAATGAAACCACTCCTCGTTCTCCACCCCCCATAAACAAACAATACGCAGCACCAAGCAAGCAGCTGTCATCACAAAAGCAAAACTGACAATCGGATGCCTTTAAAACCCAGAAAGAGCACATGGTCAGTGTTTGCATGGTAAGAGTCTTTCATTATTCTCCCTTCTGCCTTGTCTTAATCTGCAGTAGTCCTATAGATCTAAATGACACCACTGTGCTGTTCCTGTTAGCAAAGGTTTGCCTTTTTCAGATAAATGTACATTAAAGTCATATAAATATACTTTTTAGAAGGAGTCACGAGAAATCCGCCAAAGCTGGCACAGCTTCTTTAAATAAGCATTCCTTTTCTTGTTAGTTACTCAAAATTGTATTTTTATATTGCAAAAAATGCTAAATATTGAAGATATAAAATCTGCATAATAATAATAATATTTTTAAACACAAATATGTTTTATTTTATTTCTCAAACATATTCTAAAAACAAATAAGCATAGCCATAATTGAAGAACAAAAATCATGCAACATGCATGTTGTATAAATGTAAAAATGCAAGCTAAGCCGCTGATTGGAGAGTAGCAGAAAGAATGCTAAAGTATCCTGTCCAGGCAGTGTAGACCCCGGTGCTGCCTGTGAAAGGTTACTGCAAGTGATGATTCCAGGGTGCAGAGAGGAGTGTACTTAGCTTTGTGCCAAATAAAGACACAGTGATGTTATCCAATCACTAATAGTCCACAGAACAGCATCTTAAATGTGCAGACTCTTGTGACTCCTCTGGGTGGATTCCACTATATGTCTTTCTATGAGATTAGAATATGAAACATGCAGTGCTCTCAGGGCTCATGCTGCTACAGAGCTGCTTGCTGACTGTGTGCTGGGTATAGTGTTCTATCGGATTAGGACATCACATTCCCAGCCCTGACAGAGCCTTTGTTCATTATATTTATAGCTGCTTCTGGTCATTGTTGAGAAGAGGAGATTGCCCTGCCCTCTGGCCCTTTCCTAAGAAGATTTTGGGCAGAAGCTCCTCTCATGTGGCACTAATTGAAATGATTGGTGGAGGGGGTGTTGTGAGCTCACTGTGCCTGACTCAGGCTTATCTGCCAGGGGCTAAGCAAGAGGAGAAAAAAAAAGCAAAGCTTTGCCTCATCCCAGTGAGGCTCAGGGCTTCTGGCCATCTGTCCTCAGTTGGAATCAGGAGACACATAGAGGGACCGCACTCACTGTGACCGAGCAGAAGAAAGAGCATTGTTCAGGAACTCTGGCTGAGCTTTTAGCAGAGGTGAAGGTTGGTGAACTGAATATAGATCTCTGTTATCTGTCTGTGAAGATTTCAGCTTGGGCATTCAGCCTCATACGGGGATGCCTGTGCTTTGTTGTGTGTGTCTTTTATTCCTGTACACAACCAAGTGTTGTCTTCATGCTTTATTTTACAGTCTTCGTTATGGTGTCTTCGTTATGCCTTTTTTTATCAGAATAATAGGATTTGCTCACGAGACTCTTCACTGTGCATGTGGAGTACCACTTTATTGCAACTGCGTGGTAATGATAAGGTTAACCGAGCCAAGGCAATGCTTTTCAAAGTTACTTACATGACTTAACACGTTATGGTGCTGGCATTCCTTATTTATTTGCTGATATGTGAGAATGAAGCACAGACACCCTGCTGTGATGTGTGCTAATCAGACTTTTATAAGCATGTACCTAGGAGAAAGCGTCACTTCTCTGGCAAATTCTACATCTGGAGCACCTGCTCTGTTGTCTGTTCAAGTCAGCTGACTGCAGCGAAATAAGGAATGAACCTGCCGCTATGGCCACTAAGTTTTTAACAAATTCCTGTTAAAAATGGTACCCTAGCGTAATTAAACGCAGCTCTAACTTCCTCCGTACTATACGATTTGATCTGCACGCAGGCCTCTTTGATGCTGAACTGGTTCATGCCCTTGGATCCAGCACTGTTGGCTGCTTATACGTACTACAGTCACATTTTTATGAATGGGTTGAAAGCATGTGGCACTCACATCACAGCATAGCTTTGTGCTATGGATTTGCTTGTTTTTGTATTATTATTTTATATATGCAGTTACAATCTATTTTATTTGCTAAAATTGCAATTTTAATATAGTCCATCATTGTGGTCCTTATTTCAAATCTGAACAAAGTTAGAATGTTACAGCAGTTAAAATTTCGAATTACTGTACTACAAAACTGTACAAATATCTTTTATATAATATAGTCAACTGTAATGGAAAACAACCTTTTATTTAACATCTACACTTAACAGTATTGGTACATTGTTTTCATTTTATTTTTTATATATATCTTTTATATAACATAAAAAATTATATTTTATGAATAGATCTTCTGCAAATCATTGTTTGCCCTTATCTTTCAAATCCATGTAAATTATATTACATCAAGGATTCTATTAAAATTAAAAAAAAAAATGTGTTACCTAAAGTATTCGCTAAATCTTTATGATGTATGTTAGGCCTCGTACACATGATAGGTTAACCAGAGGACAACGGTCTGAAGTACCGTTTTCATCTGTCAAAAACCGATTGTGTGTAGGCCCCATAGGTTATTTAACCATAGGTTAAAAAAAAGCCAACTTGCTTTAAAATGAACCTATGGATTCCTAACCGATAGGTCAAAACCGATCGTTTGTAGGCACGTCCATCGGTTAAAAATCCACGCATGCTCAGAATCAAGTCGACGCATGCTTGGAAGCATTGAACTTCGTTTTTTTCAGCATGTTGTTGTGTTTTACGTCACCGCGTTCTGACACGATCGGTTATTTAACCTATGGTGTGTAGGCGTGACGGACCATCAGTCAGCTTCATCGGTTAACCTATGACAACGGTCCTTCAGACCGTTGTCCTCTGGTTAACCTATCGTGTGTATGAGGCTTTAGAGTCTAATACTTTTATTACAGAAGTAAATATAATCACCGGAAGGTCAGTACACTACATGTCTCCTAAGGCCTACACTGGGCTTTCACCCCCTCTGAAGTCTGATTAAGTCATATTAAAAAAATATGTTACCTAAAGTTTTAGAAAAATCTTTATGATGTATGTTAGAGTCAAATACATTTATTACAGAATTTAACATGAGCACTGAAAGGTCAGTGCACTACATGTCTCCTAAGGCCTACACTGGGGTTTCACCCCCTCTGAGGACTGATTAAGTCATATTAAAAAAATGTGTTACCTAAAGTTTTAGATATTTCTTTATGATGTATGTTAGAGTCAAATACATTTATTACAGAATTAAATATGAGCACTGAAAGGTCAGTGCACAACATGTCTCCTAAAGCCTACACTGGGGTTTCACCCCCTCAGAGATCTGATTAAGTAATATTAAAAAAATATGTTACCTACAGTTTTAGATATTTCTTTATGATGTATGTTAGAATATAATACATTTATTACAGAATTAAATATGAGCACTGAAAGGTCAGTGCACTACATGTCTCCTAAGGCCTACACTGGGGTTTCACCCCCTCTGAGGTCTGATTAAGTCATATTAAAAAGATATGTTACCTAAAGTTTTAGATATTTCTTTATGATGTATGTTAGAGTATAATACATTTATTACAGAATTAAATATGCGCACTGAAAGGTCAGTGCACAACATGTCTCCTAAGGCCTACACTGTGCTGTCACCCCCTGTGAAGTCTGATTAAGTCCTAAAAAAAATATTTTGCCTAAAGTTTTAGATAAGTAATATTAAAAAAATGTTACCCAACGTTTTAGATAAATCTTTATGGTGTATGTTAGAGTGTAATAAGTTTTTTACAGAATTAAATATAATCACTGAAAGGTCAGTGCCCTACATGTCTCCTAAGGCCTACACTGGGTTTTCACCCCTTCTGAGGTCTGATTAAGTCATATAATTCAGTTAGTGAGGATAGTGCCAAATGGAATGCTACATATGTACTGTGGTTTCTGGGTCATTTCAGTTTCAGAGACTCCTGTAAATGAATACTTCCCCTACAAACGTATAAAAATGTATTTTGTAGACAATACAAAAACTGTGTGAGAATCATTTTGTGGGACACAAAGGTTCTTAGGTCACACAGGCTAGATCTGGTCACAGATGTGAATAGCCTTAATTGAGAGATGGACATTTGGCTGCTTTGTTTTGCAAATAAGGATGACATTGTTAACTGAAACATCAGCTAATGGGTTTGAATTTTTGCTCTTTCACTTGTAATGAAAGGCGCTCTTGTACGTAGACAGTTTTCATTTAAACAATGAATATTTTGTGAATCGCTAAAAGTTGAACAGCTGCGACATGGGTATATTTTATTGCTTATTTTTTTAAACTAGCATACCCCTCATTTCTGAAAAATCACAGTGGACACAGTGGATCTCAAAGTTAAACAGGCATTCTTCTATACATGTTACATTTTTCAGTGTAGATATGTTATTCACGTAAATACAATACACACCAATCCTAGCTTTAATATACTGCACCACACCCTTATAATTTAATTGTAATTTAACAGGATATTAGGACAGCCCAAGTTCAGTGTTTATATAAATGAATAATGTCACTCTTTTGGTCAGGTTTACCCTCCATAGGATACTAGGTCAGATAAGGACCAGACATTTGGGCTGATATACCCATAGTTATCTGACCACATGCATGAAGGTCCCCTGCCATGCTGATAACAGACTTTAAGTCCTTCAGCATTGGATCTGTTCTTCAGAGGAGGGTGGGCGTCCTTCTCAGGACACCATACCAGTGCTGGCAGGTAGTTTCTCAATTACGATGTCACAGATAGTGGTCCAGGCGTCAGTAGTGTCTATATATCTTCCTGCCCCCAGGAGAGTAAGTAAATGCCTCCAGTGATTTACTTATTCTCCCAAAGTCAGAAATACTTTAAAGGATAACTGTAGTAGTAAAAAATCTCAGTTAAAATAAGATAGCCATGGACTGCCTTCCAAATAGTAAAACAATTACTTGGCTACCCTAATAACATCACTGTTGTTCTGCAAGGCCTGCATTTATTTTTGCCAGCCTGTTAATCTTTCACACTGTTGCTTTAATCCTTGTGCAAGGCTGTAACTGTAAGTTATTGATAGCCAGCCTTGTGGCTGACCCTATCCATTGGTCTGCAGTTTGCAGACACTGCCAGGAAAGAGCAGGAGCATTGGGTCAATACAAAAAAGGCTAGGCAACTAGCATTTTTAGAAAGAAGGCAATAGTGGCAGCCCCTATATTACTTCTACAAAATAATGAAAGTGTGGGGACAGGAATGTGGGAATCTCATAGCAACCCTTGGTCCCGTTTATATAGTGTACTGACATTTAGATTCTATAATGGTAACATGTTATCCTTATTTGTTAGGCGCTAATATTTTATGGATTCTATAGAAAGCCTCTTGAAAGGCTGATTGGAAAATATTCTCAGGGCAGACTTAGGGATTGTTGACTACATGATTTCTCCTATCCAGCCTGGGACAGCTTGTATTACCCAGAGAAAGTTGGAGTCCATAGGTGATCACTAGGAATTGGGAGTTGGTCTGCTCATTCTGCTAAAATTCAACTTTACAGGATTAAGTGGCCTGAAAATAGTGATGATGATGATGTGTAAGTACCAGAGGCACTGCAAACAAAAGGACTGCTCTGTTATTAAGTAACTTTAGATACACTGGTCAATTTTTTCTTGGAAGGAGGGAAGTCCCTAGAAAATAAACATTATAGATATTATTATTATTACTATTATTGTTATTCTAATTTGTAATAGTAGTACAGTACAAGACAATTCCTATTGCTACCTGCAAAGTCTGGTATCAAGGGAAGGACATCTATGCATAGACATAAATCAAGTGAAAGAAATATAAATATCAATGCACCTATGTGTAACTAAAAGTTTTTTGTCAATCCATCTTTTGAGGCAAACAAAGGTTTTTTGAAAAGGTAAAAGTTTTAGTAAATTAGTACATTAGTAAGAGAGTTTGTTTAGCTCGTAGTGTCTGTAATCATCTAAAGGCATTGAAACATATCCCATATATGTGAAATGATTTGTTCATACAGAATTCTACAGTGAAGTGCTGTTTCTAGTGACATGCATGAGAGCAACTATAATGCCACGTACACACGATCAGGCTTTTGCCTGGCCAAATCACATTGGAATTCTGACGGAATTCAATCGGAGAAAAATATGTTCTATATCTAAACTCCGATGGAATTCATCGGAATTTCCGATGAAAAAACTCAGATGGGGCTACACATGATAGGAATATCCGATGGAAAAAGTCCGTCAGACTTTTTCCATCGGAAATTTCCGATCGCGTGTACACGGCATTAACTTGTACCTTATTGCGGTGTGTGGAACAGCTTCTGATGTTACAGAAAAGAGATACCAAATATATAACGATGAACATATTTCATGTGTAAAATAAATAGTCATCAATTTGTTAACTGACCATTAAATTGATGATTATTATACCATAATTGCATGATAGCATTGCAGTCCCAGAGCCCACAGCTGTTCTTAAAATGGTCAAACATACTATATAACAATATCATAAATGTGAATGGTGTACAACTCTCTAAAACATAAAAGATGTAGAAATGTGGAAAATGAAAACATAGATAATGGAAAAAAGATTGATGTTGCTGCTCTGGTTATTTCTGCTGAGGCCCCGTACACACGACCAGTTTCCTCGGCAGAATTGATAGCCAGCCTTGTGGCTGACCCTATCCATTGGTCTGCAGGTTGCAGACACTGCCAGGAAAGAGCAGGAGCATTGGGTCAATACAAAAAAGGCTAGGCAACTAGCATTTTTAGAAAGAAGGCAATAGTGGCAGCCCCTATATTACTTCTACAAAAGAATGAAAGTGTGGGGACAGGAATGTGGGAATCTCATAGCAACCCTTGGTCCAGTTTATATAGTGTACTGCCATTTAGATTCTATCATGGAAACATCTTCTCCTTATTTGTTAGGCGCTAATATTTTATGAATTCTATGGAAGCCTCTTAAAAAGGCTGATTGGAAAACATTCTCAGGGCAGACTTAGGGAATGTTGACTAAATGATTTCTCCTATCCAGCCTGGGACAGCTTGTATTACCCAGAGAAAGTTGGAGTCCATAGGTGATCACTAGGAATTGGGAATTGGTCTGCTCATTCTGCTAAAATTCAACTTTACAGGATTAAGTGGCCTGAAAATAGTGATGATGATGTGTAAGTACCAGAGGCACTGAAAACAAAAGGACTGCTCTGTTATTAAGTAACTTTAGATACACTGGTCAATTTTTTCTTGGAAGGAGGGAAGTCCCTAGAAAATAAAACATTATAGATATTATTATTATTATTACTATTATTTCTATTCTAATTTGTAATAGTAGTACAGTACAAGACAATTCCTATTGCTACCTGCAAAGTCTGGTATCAAGGGAAGGACATCTATGCATAGACATAAATCAAGTGAAAGAAATATAAATATCAATGCACCTATGTGTAACTAAAAGTTTTTTGTCAATCCATCTTTTGAGGCAAACAAAGGTTTTTTGAAAAGGTAAAAGTTTTAGTAAATTAGTACATTAGTAAGAGAGTTTGTTTAGCTCGTAGTGTCTGTAATCATCTAAAGGCATTGAAACATATCCCATATATGTGAAATGATTTGTTCATACAGAATTCTACAGTGAAGTGCTGTTTCTGGTGACATGCATGAGAGCAACTATAATGCCACGTACACACGATCAGGCTTTTGCCTGGCCAAATCACATTGGAATTCTGACGGAATTCAATCGGAGAAAAATATGTTCTATATCTAAACTCCGATGGAATTCATCGGAATTTCCGATGAAAAAACTCAGATGGGGCTACACATGATAGGAATATCCGATGGAAAAAGTCCGTCAGACTTTTTCCATCGGAAATTTCCGATCGTGTGTACACGGCATTAACTTGTACCTTATTGCGGTGTGTGGAACAGCTTCTGATGTTACAGAAAAGAGATACCAAATATATAACGATGAACATATTTCATGTGTAAAATAAATAGTCATCAATTTGTTAACTGACCATTAAATTGATGATTATTATACCATAATTGCATGATAGCATTGCAGTCCCAGAGCCCACAGCTGTTCTTAAAATGGTCAAACATACTATATAACAATATCATAAATGTGAATGGTGTACAACTCTCTAAAACATAAAAGATGTAGAAATGTGGAAAATGAAAACATAGATAATGGAAAAAAGATTGATGTTGCTGCTCTGGTTATTTCTGCTGAGGCCCCGTACACACGACCAGTTTCCTCGGCAGAATTCAGCTTCCGACCGAGTTTCTGGCTGAATTCTGCCGAGAAACCCGGCCGTGTGAACACTTTCGGCCGAGGAAGCCGACGAGGAGCTCGGCGAGGAGATAGAGAACATGTTCTCTATTTCCTCGTTGTTCTATGGGAGCTCTCGGCCCGCCGAGCTCCTCGGCAGCTTCAGGGCTGAACTGGCCGAGGAACTCGATGTGTTTGGAACGTCGAGTTCCTCGGCCGTGTGTACAGGGCCTGAGAGTTATTTTTTTCGGTGCTTGACAGACATAAATTAGTGGACACAAAGACCAAAACCTTTTTTGACTGGCTTGATTTCTTGGGCTGCCACAGTGACATGTTTATGGATGTATATTGACTTTTCTCAATACTTTGCCTACAATGCCATGGTATGGACTTTGAAGTGTGATCATTATATGACTGGTAACCAACACATTTATTTGTGTGCATTTCCAGCACTATTGACATGAGGAATATAATTTCATATAATAGAAAAGACAGAACTTCTATCTTCCATCGCCTACATATTTTGACAACAATCAGTCTAAAACAGTTGTGAAAGATGAACCAATTATTCTTGCTGAATCTCTGCTGAGTAACCGTGTGTGCCAATTTTTTACAACCGGTTTCCTTGGAGAAAATGTAAATTATTTTCTTCTTTCTACTAGCCTTGATACACCCTAGTACTGAGTATGAATAGCCAATTGATTTTGATACTAGTAGTAACGAAACCCCGCTATTCATGATCAGGACAAAAATAGTGCTTGAAATGGGGGAAGTGCAGAAAGTATATACATTGAGTATGTAATATTATGTATAGTAATAATAATACATATAGTATGTATTATTATTAGAAGTTAAAGCCCATCTTGTATCGAATAATATACTCTAACTGCTAAAAGCAGGATAGAATACCAGTTTCCCCCACCGAATACTGTGGTTTCTCCCGCCAGCTCCTGCAACCTGTATCAATGTATAACCAGGTGGGAGAAACTACAGCATGTGGCAGGGGAACAGGCTGGCATTATACACACCCGTAAGTGTGGAATTCATACAGAGGCCAGTGAACAGCAAAGAGGTTCCAATATACAGGCACCAGAAGAGTTACTATAGTATGTCATTTATATTTACACTTTGTGCAAGATAGGGTGCAGATTGGTAAATTTATTATATGTGCACTTATATTAAGTTGCTTACAGCAAGTTTAGGCAACTGAAATAAAAATTCATCACTGGGTATAATTTAAAGTGGATGCCAAGGATCCCAAAACAGGAGTGAGAGTCCAGGCACAAATGTTAATATTTACAGTATTTGCAGCTAATCAGCTAATTTCAGCTAAAAATCACAAGATGTCACAGTTTAGCTTGCAGTTCCTTACCTGTTTAATTTGTACCTCCTTGCTGCAGTGGTTTCGCAAGACCTTTAATTATTTTCACTTGTGTTGTTTGGTCTCTATGGGCATCACCTGCTATACTGTGAGTATTTCCTTTCCTTCTATGGGTCCTTTCACACGGGCGGATCCTGTGATGATCCGCCCGTGAACATCCGCTTTCTCAGCGAGGGATCGCTCCGTTGATCCCCGCTGAGCCGGTGTAGTGTCACAGTTTGCTGCCTATCGTAGAATGCTGCGGAAGTCACGTGGTGCCAACTGCGCATGCGCGATGCGTTCCAAACACAAGTGCGATGCGTTCCAATGGATTTTCGACAGTACACACCAGCAAACCCAGCATTCAGGGCGACGTGGATTTAGAGGAAAGTGGCCAGTCGGCCTCACGTCCTCGCTTCGCACAGATGGCTTGCTCCGCTCGCTCGGCCTCCTGGCTCTTTTTTTAACATCCTCCAATCCACGGGGATGTTAAGGAAAGAGCTTGGATGCCAACCGAGGTTTCACTGGTGTGCACTGTCGTGAATCCATTGGAACGCATCACATTTGCGTTTGGAACTCATCGCGCATGCGCAGTAGGCCACCACGTGACTTCCGGAGTATTCTAGGATAGGCAGCAAACTGTGACAATACACCGGCAGATGACAGGGCGGTCCCTGCACATTGATCACCCGATCCGCTCTGCAGACAAATGGAAAAATAGGATTTTTCTCCATCTGCAGAATCGGAGCATTGCAGACATTGATAAGATTGGGTGTCAGCGGATGTTCATTCGCTGACACCCGCTATCTTATAGGGATTAATGTATGTCCTTTTTTCATCCGTACACGGATGGATGAAAAAGTGGACATATGGTCCACATGTCTGAAAGGGGTCTATCACTTTCTGGCTCAACTCCTAGTTTGCTTCCCTATATAAGACAGCCCACATTGCCTGAGCAACTTCCTAGTTCTCTGAGCTCCTGTTTACCTAGTGTTTTCAGTGTCTGATATCCTGTGTACTGACACTGGCTTTGTCTTCCATTTGTGTTTGTCTGCCACATGCCCTGACTTCGACTTGTTTCCCAGATCCTCTTCTGTCTCCTGTGATTTGTACTCTGTGTATATGCGAATAGTCACCGCATTTTCAGCTGGGCGTACATGGGAGTCATGACCTGGTTCCAGCTTGCGGCAAGTCCATCCCCACCATCAGTGACCCTAGTGAGGAAGCAGGCTGGAGCAGGCTGGAGCTTTGACTCCGCACTCTGGAGAACCCTGGGTTGGCATTCTACAAGGTCCCACTACCACAGAAACCTGACATTTAATATAAGTGACCCTGCATTGACGGGGTCACTTTAACAGTCAGAAAGGATTGCATATTTAATTAACAATTATAGCGAGAGCCTTTTACGTTTTATAGTAATACAGATATTATCTTTTACTAGTGTGCTGGTCACATTAACATAAAACACATACTAATTTCAGCACTATGAGATACTTGCATATCTTACCTGCTGTTTTCCCTGACGAGATTCTTGGCAAGAATCTCTTGCCGCCCTAGTGTACACCCTGACCTTTCAAAAGAACCGCGGTTCTCTTGAAAGGCAAGAACGCGGTGACGTCATCACGTACAACGAGCATGCGCTCGTCACATTCGATGCCGTCGCCGCCATCTGGCTTCACCCTACCTATGCCGTGGAAGCTACCGCACATGCATCAGAGTCATTTTGAGCATGAGCAGGTTTCCACGGAGACAGGCAAGTATACACACTCTCGGGTTTCTCGTCGGGAAACAGGCCGACAAGAATCTCGATGAGAAAAAAGAGAGCAGGTTCTCTTTTTTTCTCTTTGAGATTCTGGCCAGATTTCCAGACGAGAAACCTGAAAGCCTCGTACACACGAACGGTTTTCTCGGCAAGAAGCAGTTTGTACGAGGCTTTAGAGTTTAGGAGTTAAAGGGTTAATTAAAAGTAAAGGTTAGAGAAGGACGACTGTGTTAAGCATTTCAATCAGGTTAAGTCTTAAATGTTCAAGTTTAGGGTTAGGTTAGAGGGTTTATGACCTAGGGCACATACATGGCAAAACAGCTTGATACACTTTTCTGCATCAGGCATTACCCCAATAATGCATTAGTCGAATTTACCCTGCACAATATGGGATAGTCTACCTTTGTACACTCACTTCTAGCTAGGCTTAGTGTTAGGGGGAGGTTTAAGTATTAAAGTGATACTAAAGTCTCGTTAAAAAAAAAATAACAAACATGTTATGCTTACCTGTACTTTGCAGTTGGTTTTGCACATAGCAGCCTGGATTCTCCTCTTCTCGGGTCCCTCTTTACTGCTCCTGGCCCCTCCCCCCTGTCGAGTGTCCCCACAGCAAGCATCTTGCTATGGGGGCACCGGAGCCGAGTCACAGCTCTGTGTGTCCATTCGGACACAGAGCCCTGACCCCTCTCTCCCCTGATTTGCGAACTGACTTTGATTGATAGCCATGGGAGCCAATGGCGTCGCTGCTGTGTCTCAGCTAATCAGAAGGAGAGTCCTGGGCAGCTAAGACACTCGTGAACATCGCTGGAGAGAGATGGGGCTCAGGTAAATAATTACGGGGTGCTGGGAGGCTGCATAGAATGCATTAAGATAAAAAACCTTCTGCCTTTACAACTCCTTTAAGGCTGGGCCCCAGGAAAACAGCCTAATAAACAAGAAATATAGTTTGTTAACTGGTTTACATGAAATTTTTTGTAACTCTGTTCACTTTTTTCATCCAGGTACCTCGGCCAGACAGCATAGCTGCACTGCACTATAGTTTTGCAGGACCGATCTAACGCTAAGGCTTGGTACAGAGGATGAGATTATCATACAAATGATCGTTTTTTTTTTTGCATGCTAATCTCATATCGAAAATTAAGAGTTTACTAAAGTTACGACAAGTCTCGTGCGACAGAATAAAAATTCTGTAGTGATGTAATGTTGTAATGTATTGATATTGTATTTTCGAATGACAACTGTACAGATCAAACAAAAATTGTATGCTCTATTATTGTGCGGGAAAAATTTTCATGCTTTTCCCATTGCAAACTTTTGCATGAATTATCATGATCGGCTCTCGAAAGCTGTGCAAGCGGTATTTTTCATACATTTTTCTGATCATGTGTATAGGCCATTAGTCTGAACAAAAATGAATAAGCATACAACTGAGACCATGTCTTTGTTCCCCCTTCCTGTAAGCAGTAAAACCTTTATTGGCTCATAGTGATGCCTCGCCCTCTCCCAGCTAGAGTGCTGTTTTACAGAGGATTACTGGAGGCTGATGTCAAAACAGATTTAGTTCTTTGTAAAAATACAGCTGGATACATTTGTTATATATCCTACTTAAATGTTAGGGTTAAGTCGAACAGTTGGGTTGACTGTTTGGGTCAAGGCTATACAATATAGATGTATATCTATATATCTATATCTATATATCTATATCTCTCTATATATATATATATATATATATATATATATATATATAGAAATATATATATATATATATATATATATATATATATATATATATATATTAGAAATTCTGCTTCATTCATCATGTATATTCTATTTACTTGTACATTCTAGCATGTGGCATTTTGTAAAGTGCAACCTACTGAGCTTGCTATGCACGTTCTTGACACACCAGACACAATGTAAACACAAGCGACACAACCTGCTGTGCTAAGTACACTGAGTCACATGAGCACATACCAATGCAAGGATCTGTAGGATAATTTTGGGCAATGTTGTCAAGGAATTTACGTGTTCAAGGGCATCAAACAGAACAACTATTGCATGCATCTACTGTAGAGGCAACTGCTGTTTTAGTGCTCGTTTACACCAGATGCAGTCAAAGGCATTTTTGAACACAGTATTAATGCATATGCAAGAAAAATGAATGTTTGAATGAATGAGCATAGTGTACACCACTGTGGTCAGGGGCGGACTGACAACTCATGGGGCCCCCAGGCAATAGAAGATTATGGGACCCTCGGGCAATAGAATATTATGGGGCCCCCGGGCTTACAGATAGCCACCACGCCAGGAGGCAGTGCAGAGGCGGGACAGCTAAAATCTGATGAATTTTAAATCAAAAGCATGTCGTTTTGAGACATATCAGGGACAGATGTAAAAAAAAACACAGATTTTTACATACTGTCCCTGGTTTTACTTAGCCTTGCAAACCTGATGGGGCCCCCTAGTGGCATGGGGCCCTCGGGTAGTGCCCGAGTGCCACAATGGTCAGTCCGCCCCTGACTGTGGTGCTTTCAGGTTAATAAAAAAAAAAAGAGTACAGCACTCTGCATTTTTTTTTCACATAACCATACCAGAACACACATAAACACACATGAATGCAAACACGTGTACACATGTAACACAAATCAGGAACATGCTGCAAATACACTGCAAATATGCAGCAACAACATGCCCATTACAAATGAATGTAAAGGCACATGTTGAACTGCACAATGAACATGGGGATTTCAGTGTAAATAAGACCTTAGGGTTCTAGTCAGGAACATCAACATCACAATGTGTCTGGAATAGTAATTGTAGTATTATTGGCAGTTATTATTCTGGTTGAAACAAATAAGGTTTAGTAGTTCAGTTATATTTATTCATACTTCTAATCACTTGCAATATGACAAAGAAAATAGCAAATATTTCTCACTTAGTCGTCTAAATATTGTTATTTAAAGTGTAACTAAAGGCAGAATTTTTTTTTTTCGTTTTGGATAGAGTGGACAAAGATCAGTACAGCTGTCAGTTTCTATTGCTGGTTGTGTCCCCCTTAAGGAGATTCATATTCTCTATTTTGCCAGTTTACTGTTATTAAAGGTGACAATGAAGGAAAATCCCACATTTTGGGTCAGAACAGGAATAGAGGGCAAAACTTCCAATGGAGACACTAGTTCTAGGGGACATTGATGACTCACTTCCTGTTTTGGCTATGGGACAGGAAGTGAATGGAAATCTCCCCAGTGGCATAAGGATGGCAAAAAAATAAAACTGACAGGGGTTGTAACACCCCCGCCCCTTACTCTATCCAAAATGAAAAACAAGTTTTGCCTTTGGTTACACTTTAACAGAGAAGAGATTCAATTTACAAAGCTAAAGTACCAGGATAAGGAATCTTATTTTCAAAAAGTGACAGTGCAATGAGATGTGAAAATTACAGTCACATGGCTGAGATTGTAATGTAAGCCTTGTGTCTTTAAAAAAAATGATTTTTTTTTAAAACAAAATACAGAATTTCTAAAAAATGTTGTATACAGAAAAGGAGAATGATGGATAGATAAATAAGAAGATAGATAGATAGATAGATAGATAGATAGATAGATAGATAGATAGATAGATAGATAGATAAGAGGATAGATAGATAGATAGATAGATAAATAAGAGGATAGATAGATAGATAGATAGAATCTACTCACCCAACAAATTTAATTGAAAGCACTAACAATAACTAACAAAGCCATCCACAACTTGACCCCCAGCTATATAACTAAATTAGTCTCAAAATACCAACCAAATTGTCATCTTCCTTCCAAGACCTGCTGCTCTCTAGCTCCCTCACCACCTCCTCCCATACTTGCCTCCAGGAATTCTCCCAAGCCTCTCCCATTCTTTGGAATTCCCTACCCCAATCTGTCCGCCTATCTCCAACTCTATCCACTTTTACGTGACCCCCGAAAACTTTTCTCCTCAGAGAATTCTATTCTCCCTCCACCTAAAAACTATACAGTTGAACCTCGGATTACAAGCATAATCCGTTCCAGGAGTATGCTCGTAATCCAAAGTACTTGCATATCAAAGTGAGTTTTCCCATTGAAGTCAATGGAAACTAAAAACATTTGTTCCACATTGACTTCAATGGGATGCTATACCGAATATGGCCGGAGGTGGGGGGGGCACCAGAGAGAGACAAAAACAGTCGAAAAGGCCCGAGGACATTTTGGCTCGTTTCCTGCACCCCGTACCTCAGGCCAAATAAGGTACTGCAGGCCAATGTTCGGCTTTTCTCGGCTCCTGCGCCTCCATACCTCAGGCCAAATGAGGTACTGCAGGCCAATGTCTGGCTTTTCTCAGCTCCTGCGCCCCCGTACCTAAGGCCAAATGAGGTACTGCAGGCCTATTTAGCTTGAATTCTGCTCACCTTGCGAGTCAAAACGAGCAAACCGAGTCGGAATTAAAAAAGAATTTGCTTGCAAATCAAAACGCTCTCAAACCAAGTTACTCTTAAACCGAGGTTCCACTGTACTTCTTCATCATCTCATCCCCCACAGGTATTACCTTTTGTATAACTTGACCCTCCCTCTTAGATTGTAAGCTCTAATGAGCAGGGCCCTCTGATTCCACCTCTATTGAATTGCATTGTAACTAGTTTCTGTCCTAACATTGAAAAGCACTGCAAAAACTGTTGGCGCTATATAAATCCTGTATAGTAATAATAGACGGATAGATAGATAGATAGATAGATAGATAGATAGATAGATAGATAGATAGATAGATAGATAGATAGATAGATAGATAGAATGATATTGAAAAGTATATAATATACAACATACAATATGCAATCACAATAAACATAATTTGTACACAAGCCAAGGCAGGTTGGTAGGCTACAAATACTAAATTATGAGGCCTGATAATAAGGAATGTTTATGTAGTGCTTAATTCTATTCTATGCTTCAGTGAAAAAAAACTGACATGTGGACGTGGATTCAGTCGAGTCAAGTGGACTGTGCTTAATGGATTGGCATTTTCCTGCGTCAGAAGGCTGCCTTATTATGCGCCTTTTGTTGTTCCTTCTATTAGTCTGTAGCAGAGGTAACAAGGGTCAGACAAGGAATGTATGCAAGTTAAAGAGACAGCTGAGCTTTTACTATAGTAAACACAAACTGGATGCTTCCTTATCTGACTTCCAGATACCATCAAGTAATGCAGAAAAATAACCTAATTTCTCTTAAAGCGGGGGTTTACCCTAAAAAACAATTCTAACATTGCATGGAGCCGACCTATGAGACCGACAGTTTGCTGTTGTTGTTTTTTTTTTCTTGCGTACATACCATTTTAGGACTATTTTTACCCCTGGCTTTCCCATGGGAGTGGGCGTTCCTAATCACAGGCTGTGATTGACATGCTTCCGACCGGTGCATACTGAGCGTCACGAGTTGCCGAAAGAAGCCGAACGTCGGTGCGCAGGCGCCGTATAGAGCCGCACCGACGTTCGGCTTCTTTCGGCAACTCGTGATGCGCAGTATGCGCCGGTCGGAAGCACGTCAATCACAGCCTGTGATTAGGAACGCCCACTCCCGCGGGAAAGCCAGGGGTGAAAATAGCCCTAAAATAGTATGTACGCAAAAAAAAAAAAACAGCATACTGTCAGGCCCCATACACACGTCCGAGGAACTCGACGTGCCAAACACATCGAGTTCCTCGTCGAGTTTAGTGTTGAAGCCGCCGAGGATCTCGGCGGGCCGACTTTCCTCATTGAACAACGAGGAAATAGAGAACATGTTCTCTATTCGGCCCGACGAGTTCTTCGTCGGCTTCCTCGCTGAAAAGTGTACACACGACCGAGTTTCTCGGCAGAATCCAGCTCCGATCGAGTTTCTGGCTGAATTCTGCCGAGAAACTCGGTCGTGTGTACGGGGCCTAAGTCTCATAGGTCGGCTCCATGCAATGTTAGAATTTCTTTTTAGGGTGAACCCCCGCTTTAAGTTCTGTATCCAGTTATGAAAAAAATACCATACAAAAATATCAAAATATCATACGTAATATATGTTAAATGTATTATTTGCATTCCCAAATATATTTTTAAATGGGATAAAAAAATAAATATACATTTTTTGACTGAAGATCAGCACCCTATTTTCTATATAAAAAAATAAAAAAAAGGATGCAATTTCTTAACTACCAAAGATAATTGACAAAATGATACAAAAAAAAATTATGTAAAATAAGTTTATTGATTTAGGATTTATTTTTCTTTAGGCCAGAAGATTATACAGCTGGTGCTTAAGTACTTTAAGTATGTGGAGGACACTGCATCAAATGACAAAGCAGTGTAGTCTAGTTGATTCTGTCAGTTGAGCAGTTTAGGAAATCAGGTCTAGACTGACTCCTTTACTTCAGTAGTAAATGCTGATTAATACCTTTCAAGCCAATTTCATAAGGCTGGTACTAAGAGTTGTATAACCATATTCTTCTCCTAGCACATAGTATAAAATCTTTTAAATGTTCAGCAGATTTTTAATCTTTTTGCTGTAAGAACCATTTATAAAAATAGTTCTGTTTCAGTACACGGCATGTGATGTTTTTTCGTTCAGTCATTCCTAATTTTCACTAAGTATCAGCTGAAGGAAAATGGGTCGCTTGGGTTTTAGCATTAAGCAGGAAATCCGTAGTAGCTGGGATTTAACTGAGATGCAAAGGTTTATTCACTACATTTAGTTAATGAAGGTTAGTGATAGAAAACGTTTGTATGCACTCATGCATATGTGTGATCATGCCCACTTACAGGAAGCACGGTTGTGAGAATCAGGCCATTCAGGAAGCATTTTAGTTGCTGGCATGTATAAGACGCATTTCCACATAAGCAGCCAACCGATCTGTGATGACCATGAAACTATGCATGCATTTGCATTGTGTATATATGAAGGGTAGGGATTCAAATATTTTAGACTGTGTGCAGTTATGATTCCATGAAAGTTCATCCACTATACCCGGGAAAGGGAATATATTCAGTCAGTTGTTTAAAATGACACATCAGCTATTTTTTTGGGGTGCATAGAGCATGGAAAGATCAGAACCTCTGTCTAATGTATTAGTTTATAATGAAATTGTAATCTAACATAATTTAACCACTTACAGACCGAAACATTTCCCCCCTAATGACCAGGCCATTTTTTGCGATACGGCACTGCGTCGCTTTAACTGACAATTGCACGTCGTGCGACGTCCTTTGCCCCCCCTCACAAATAGATCTTTCTTTTGGTGGTATTTGATCACCTCTGAGGTTTTTATTTTTTGCACAAAAAAAAGAGCGACAATTTTGAAAAAAAAAATAACAATATTTATTTTACTTTTTGCTATAATTAATATCCCCAAAAAATGTAAAATTCTTCATCAGTAGGCCGATGTATATTGTTCTAAATATTTTTGGTAAACAAAAACGCAATAAGCATATATTGATTGGTTTGCGCAAAAGTTATAGCATCTACAAAAAAGGGGATAGATTTTTGCCATATTTATTATTATTATTATTGTTTACTAGTAATGGCTGTGATCTGCGATTTTTAGCAGGACTGCGACATTGCGATGGACAGATCGGACACTTTTGACACATTTTTGGGACCATTGACATTTAAGCAGTGATCAGTGCACTGATTACTGTGTAAATGGTACTGGCAGGGAAAGGGTTAACACTAAGGCCCCATACACACGAGAGGATCCATCCGCTGAAAAATCTCAGCCGATCGGTTTCAGCGGATAGATCCCCTGGTGTGTATGTTCCAGCGGATATTTATCCGCGGATATTTCCGATTTCCAGCAGATAAAAATTTGTAGACATGCTAACAAATCTATCTGCTGGAATCGGCTCCAGCGGATCGATCCGGTGGTCTGTACAGACTCACCGGATCGATCCGTCCGAACTCATCCCTCGCATGCGTCGTAATGATTCGACGCATGCGTGGATATCCTTATATGACAGCGTCGCGCACGTCGCCGCATCATCATCGCGGCGACGGCGCGACACGTCACCGCAATGGGAATTCGGCGCGGATTTTGATCCGATGGTGTGTACACTCCATCGGATCAAAATCCTCAGAGGATTTATCCCCGGATACGGTCCGGCGGACCGTATCCGCGGATCAATCCTATCGTGTGTATGGGGCCTAAGGGCCGATCAAGGGGTTAAGTATCTTCCCTGGGAGGTGTTTCTAACTAGGAACAGCAGATCTGTCTCTTCTCCCCTGTCAGAACAGGGATCTGTCTGTTTACATTACATTACATTGGCTCTCGTTCCCGCGATCGTGGGTGGCCAGCGGACATCATGGCCGCCGGTCACACGCAACGGGTGTGCTGATTGCTATGAAATTTGATTGCTATGATATCTATCGATTGCTCTGAGACTGAAGTATCTTTTTAAGAGTGCACATTTAAAGCGAACGCATAAGCATAAACTGTCAGCAGCTACCTTTTTTTTCAGGCTCTGCTCCACCAGCACCTGCGGGAGCTTTGCTCTGCACATCCTGGTGTGGAAAATAGACATGCTCCTGACCCCATCCGACAATACAATGCCTGGTACTTTAGTTCAGGTACTTTGGTACTTTCAGTTTAGGCATTTTTAGCCAGCCCTGGGTGTTCACTTAATTATTTTTCTGAATGCAATCTATATGATGCACAAAGAACACCCTCTGGTGGCTATATGTATGTAAGGCAGTGCATTTGTTAATCCAGCTAAACACAAGCCAAGATCAACACAGGCCCACATTCTTTTTGTTGCTCTGAGCAGCCTTAAAATCTTGAACTTGGAAAATTAATGTAGTGAAAGGAGTTTGCACATGTAAACAGCACGTGTGTTCATATAAAAAAACATATAAAACCTTCAGACAGCAAAAAGGATATTGGTAGGGTTTTTACACCACATTGGGTGAGAAATAAGAGGCGCTAGCACATATGTGTATACATAACAATAAATAACAATAAAAAAGTAACCGTTAAAGTGATGAGTGAATATCAAAAATTATGACAATAAATTAATCAAACAATCAAATAAATTCAATTATAAGTGACAGCCCCCAATTGGGGAAACACATATAGATGTGAATGGATAATTGATTATCGTGCAAAAAAAGTCCTTAAGTGAAGTAGATGAGTGACAGCTACTTGAAGGATGATACAACTTGATTCTTTAAAGATTTCCACCTTCACCATAGCAAGATAAATCACCAAAAGTGCTCATGGATGGCACCTTACTGCAAGTTGTTGACCACTTTAACTAAAAAGAGGTCAAATTGGGCATAAGTAAAGATCAAATTCCAGGCTATATTCTTGTAGTCTCGATACCGCCACACTCCACATCACATGAAGCATTCAAAAAAGAAAGAAAATCGCCATAGAATAATGTTTATTTCGAATTTAAAACAAAAGAACAACGCCAAATGGCCTCTTACTTGAAGGGGTGCCTTGCCCCGGCACTGAGGTTGAAAGCGTTGCAGTGAGTGGAAGGAGAGAAGTGATCCCACGCCAGCGATGGAGCCTGCAGAGCTGCGTATAGCGTGCATTCCAGCTCTCTAGGAAGGAGAGCCAGCGGGACCAGGAAGTACGTCAGTCGTGCGTGACCTGTATGCCTCGACGTACATTTCGTGATTGCCACGTCGTCAGGAAGCGTTGTTTTTACACAACATGGTTAAGGTTGTTTATCTGACCGCATTCCTTTGTATTTTTAAAAGCACCATAGAGTAGGCAGTATTTGAATTGTAAACTGAATATGCTTTCTGTCTTTAGCACAGTTTCAATGTGATAATGATTTACTGATGGATTTTACTTGTTACCTGCGGTTGCTCAAAAATTCAGTCAATAAAGCTGGCCACACACAGTCAGACTGTGCATCAGAATACTGAATCATGTACAAAAAAATAAAATTATATATATATATATATATATATATATATATATATATATATATATATATATACACAGTATTAAGGTGAATGCGTGTTAATTTACATAAACCAGTCCTTTGTGTTAACCACTTCCCACTGGCCGTACGCATATACAGTATGCAGCCTCTCAGTGGGAGGGCTTCAATGTATAGAGGTGCGGCCCCTATAGAAACACATTACTGTACTTTGCTTGTACTCCCTGCGCTCACCCATCAAGAGCTATCTGATCATGTGACTGCCAATCACAGTGGTCACATGATCGGTGTGCCTGCCTTCCTGCATTTAGAGCCTTTTAGTGCCGGGAAGGGGTTAAAATTTTGCTTATACGTGTTTGGGTATAGAGTGAACACAGTTCCCTCTAATTTACCAATATTCTTTTTGCAAAAAAGAACATTTAATGTGCTCAGTAAACAGCCTCCACTCTTGAAGTAACTCAATCCTACTATCTGCCAGGCCACATTCTGGGACTGTTCCCAGCATAAAAGAGGGGAAAGGCCCAGTATATTTAATCTATTGTGTGTAGACCAGCAGGAATCATTCCTTGGCCCTTTATGTCATTGTTTACATTGCTTACACTGTCATACATATAATTTGCTTACAGCATTTTTTTTACTCATTCTGTCAACCTTTTTGTTATAGATAAAATTCCATTTATTGTTTATCAATATTACAAGGCATGAGCATCCCCGACATATTTCACTGGCAAATTATTACCGTATTTATTGGCGTATAACACGCACAGGCGTAAAACACGCACTCTAACTTTAAGAGGGAATTTTCAGGAAAAAACTTTCCACAGACCCCTGCGTATAACACGCAGGCACAGTTTACCCTCTATTTTCAGGGTAAAAAGTGAGTGTTATACGCCAATAAATACAGTATTTATTTTCTTCAAAGAAAAACATGACTACTTGACAAAACAGCACTAATTTTAGGTTATAAATGTGGATCAAAGATATAGTTATTCTATATGAACTTTTAGAATTTTAATTAGAAAGGCATTTTCTAATGACTCAGATTAAACTGCATTCTAGTTTATAGGTCTAGTTGATTTAAGTGCACCAGTGATAGTCTAATGGCATAGGCCTGCACAGTATTAGCCAAGATTTCATATAGTTATTGCTTCTGGTGCTGTTTACTTGCCAAAATGATTAAGCTCTCATAAAAGTATTCTAAAAATAAAAGGGCCACTATTCTAGCTTAGTTACCAATTCCAGATCCTTGCTCAAATCAATACACACGAGAGAAGAAAGGAGATTTCAAATAATTGTGAATTTTTTTTTTTTGCTTACAGAAGAAAAATATTTCATTATGGCAGCAGAAATTCCACCAGAATGGTTTTACTTGCTTAGCTTTCCAATTTTGTATAAAGTCTCACAGGACATTCAACTTTGTCAATGGCTGAAAGCCGCAGAGAGTGGATATGGTTGGCTGCTATTCTACCAATATTTGAGAAACAAGGACCAGAGTACAACCTAGAACAAAGGAAACAATGAGAAAGGGAAGGAGAGATGTGCTTTCAAACAATGGGAAGAAATGGTGTCCCTAATAATTTAGTAGTCTGACCGAATAACAACATGTAGACTCTTGTCCTTACACATCCTGCACTGTTAAGCCTCGTACACACGATCAGTCCATCTGATGAGAACGGTCTGATGGACCGTTTTCATCGGTTAACCGATGAAGCTGACTGATGGTCCGTCGTGCCTACACACCATCGGTTACAAAACCGATCGTGTCAGAACGCGGTGATGTAAAACACAACGATGTGCTGAAAAAAGCGAAGTTCAATGCTTCCAAGCATGCGTCGACTTGATTCTGAGCATGCGTGGAGTTGTGCCTACTAACGATCGTCTTTTTCCTATTGGTTAGGAATCCATCGGTTAAATTTAAATCAAGTTAGCTTTTTTTTAACCGATGGTTAAATAATCTATGGGGCCCACACACGATCGGTTTTGACCGATGAAAATGGTCCATCAGACCGCTGTCCTCTGGTTAACCTATCGTGTGTATGAGGCCTTACAGTATAAATTAGCTATTCATCCCCTTAAACCACAATAATAAAGCCAGACCAGCAAACACATTATGTGTGTGGCCTCTATGATTAATAAAAGTCCCATGGTCCATGCCACGTGTCCATTGTACCTTCTATTATTACTCAGGTAGCTTTTGAGTTATGAATCGTGCAACACCAATGGCACAGCAGTCAATGTGTTTCAATGGCAATTTGTAATTCTACCTATCTATCAATCTATTTACTGCCTCTGATCCTGTGAAACCTGCAATATATATAAAGAAAGGGTGGGAGCACTAAATGGCAGATACCACTTGCATTCTCATTTGCCTTTAATATAACCCAGAGCACCCATTACAGTTTTTACATTTTCTAATAGAGGAGAACGTGCATGACTCCTGCCCCTATCCTACATTGCAATACAATACTCTGAGTCTAAGAAATCTATCAGCAGAGCTTGGCAATCTAAAGTGGAAATGGGATGCATATGATTGTGCAAATAGCAACAATCAGAAAATAGCTTTTTGCAGACAAACTTCAGAGTAGCTCCAGATAGCACTATAAGAATGAATATAAAGGTAACATGTTTGTACAGTCTGCAGATCCTCCTAGCTACTGTATGTATACCCCGCTATCACACAAAAACACACATACATATTCATTTTGAAACCACAGTTATGTTATGTAAGCCTGGAAAAACATTTCTAAATATGAGAAAACTGCACATTAATATTTTATCAGATTAGTCTATTTTTAGGCATTGTAAGCTACTGACATAAGATTGGTACCTCTTTTCAAATGGTAATTTTTTATTTAAGTAATTTTAAAATCTTCATGGCACATCTGCCAGGAATCTTTACAGTGGGAGCTATACATATTTAATTCAATACCTTTCAAATAATGATAGCCTTTCATTGCAAATTAACCCCATCTTAAGCTTTAGCTTTTAATTAACAGGGCACAGCAAATGAGAGAACATATGATTCTCGTGTCAAGAAATCTGGAGTGTTAGGGCAAGGGTTTAACATCATATAACACCAACTAAAGGATGAGAATCCTTTTGTGCTTAGCGTTTTACACCCATCACAGTCTGTTGTATTTGTCCTATACTGTGTATTTGGTAGACATGCTTTTTAATCAATATATCTATATACAATATACATGTTTGTAATTTTGTTTGGTAAGTAAGGCAGGGGTTATTACCCATGTCGGGTTTTTTTTTCCCAATCTGTGTCCCACTGCAGGGAATTTCCTTTACTTCCTGTCCCATAGCCAAACAGGAAGGTCACCAGAGCTAGTTTCCCCATTGGAAGATTTCCCTGCTTTTACTTTTGGGGAAAACTTACAATTTGGGATTTTCTTTTACTTTAACTTTTAATGATAATGGTAAAAAAGACAAATAAAGAGATGAATCTCCTTAACCGGTGGGAAAAGCAGCAAAAACCCAATAGGTGTTCTAATCCCTCTCCACTCTATCCAAAACTGTCAGGTAAATGCAGTGTTGGTTACCAGTCCTCAGAAAATATGTTGTTTATCCTAAAAGAGTTCAGCTATAAGAAACAATTACATAGATTACAGTTATTTACAGGTGCTTAATACATTGTACAAACATATCAAAGGTGAGTTTAGTAACTGTACTAAACTGTTTAATCTAAGGCCCCAGAAGAGGACACACAGCCACAATATGAGATCAAAAAAGTTTAACCTTAGATTGTGTAATGGTTCTTTATTGTTAGAGTGGCCAAAATGTGTACCTTCCTTACCCAGAAAGCTGAGAGTCAACAAATTCAAAAAACTTTACATATCTTCCTAAGGAAGCAAAATATACAAGGCTTTGGGAAGTGTTAGAGAATAAAAATCACACACACATAGGTTGAACTGGATAAACCAGTGTCTTTTTTTTTAACCTAAAAAACAATATAACTATTTCCTTGCTACAATATAACTATTTCCTATTTCCTATGCTATATGTAATACGAGGGCTCTCACTTTCCCTTTGTTTATTTTCCTGAAGTTGGTGGAACACTATTAAAGTGGAACAGAAAAGCCAAAATGTAATGCAGCTTGACCACGTGGGGATTTAACTCCTCTATCTTTGGCCCAGGGCAGACAATATGGCACCACTGTAATTTTTGCTCATGAGGCTTCCCAGAGTTTCTGCTTATGATAAGAGGCTGAGTGCATAGATAACACCCCCCTGGGACCTCTAGGCAAGGAATAGCATGGCTTATCCATGGTGCAGTCCCACTACTGAGCTTTCCCTCTTTAGCAGACACAAGTCCCTCTATCCCCAAATACAGGTCCATCTTCAAGAGTCAGGCCTCGTACACACGACCGAGAAACTCGACGGGCGAAACACATCGTTTTGCTCGTCGAGTTCCTTGTGAAGCCGTCGAGAAACTCGACAAGCCAATTTTCTCCATTCCCGTCAAGGAAATAGAGAACATGCTCTCTTTTTGGCTCGTCGAGTTTCTCGACAGTCTCTTTGATGAAAGTGTACACACGACCGGTTTCCTCGGCAAAAAAATATCTCCCAGCAAGTTTCTTGCTGGTTTTTGTCGAGGAACTCGGTCATGTGTACGAGGCCTAACTCACCTTCTTCACCTTCTATATAAATAACAATAGTCCTGGCCAGAACTATAAAATAAAATGATACATGTTTTAGTGTACATTTCCAACATCTACAGAGGCATCTATTGCTTGTCAGTTACTTGTGATGCTCATACTCTTGTAACATTTCAAACAGCTAAGCTCTGATGGATATACTCACATCCACATATTTGCATAGTTCTTCTGACCCAAACTGTTGTCAACTTAGAGGGTACAGTTCAGCTTTCCACTTCCCCTCTTTATAGTGGAGTAGACCAAACACTTCTCCTGAAGGGGAGTGCACGACCCAAGCATAAGAAGAAAGGGTTTTCTTTCCTGTCTCCTTTGCTGCGCCACCTTCCTGCATAAACTCCCAGTGACTTCACCCACCTGTGCTTAAAGCGGAACTAAACCCTCCTATCTTTTATAGCCAAGGAATCTGCCAGCCTTTGATTGAACTGCAGTTACCTGGCTGCTGAACATGTGATCAGTGATGAAACCAACTATTTGATGACTTGAAGGTCTGGTTAAGAGCTTAAGTGACAGTTCCTGTTCATGGCATTGCTTAAATGTAACTGTTTTGGGAAAAGGTTAGCGTGGAACTAAACTCATTGGTTGAATTATTCTAATGTCCCATCTGGGTGGTACTTGCCACTTCCATCCCACTACACCTAATTAATGGAACATCTAGTGACATGTAAAGAATTACAGCACGTGTTAATCCAAATAACACTAGGCTTCTACACCTTCATACACTACACTACAAAAACATTTGCAGCATGAACTTAGCAAGTAAAAGCAGACAGGCTCTTAGAAAATTGTGAATTCCTTCATATTGTTACACATGTTGCTGACCTCTTTTAAGGACACACTTTTGGTTAAGGATAACACCTTAAAATTTTGAATTTAATTATTATATTATTTGGTTGTCTGGTTCCTCTACTTTATAATATATATAATGGTTATATAATTCATGACTCTGGACAAGCAGCTTTTGTGCTTTTTTTGTCTTTGATTATATATTAATAATGGTATAGTTTAAAACTGCTGCTGGTCTTTTCACAGTTAAAAAAACAAACAAATGGTGTCTATTAGTTACCATCAAGTCAACATTGTGAAAGACAAAACCAGCACTGTATTATATTAATGTACGGCATGCAGCTTCTCTAGTGAGGTTGTTACATCTTGTTTTTGACAGAGAGGAGCTAGTAGGGTTTTAGCCAGAGTCCACTGTAACAATAGGGATTCCCTTGGATTATCTAAGGATTTGGTTCTGCTGAAATATAATTTCTTTTTATAGCTCCTGCACATAAGGTCACCCTCACCCTCTTCCTTTTAGCTCCTACCTCTACGCATGTACGTTAGCCACAAGTCTATTTATAACAAGCCAGAAGACAGAGCAGTTTTCAAAGGAATTGTTCTCTGGAAGCCACATGAGTGATTTTAACGTGTCTGATTAAGTTACAACAGGGACAGATGGATGGGGTTTTAACAGAGAACAAGAGCCCATCCAAACGTGTCCCACTGCACAATGTTTTCTATAGCGGACAGAATTCTCTAAGGATCCATTAAGTAGAAAAAAATGAATTTGATTTTGATGGTGTCTTTTTTTCTAGTGAACTAGCATTGCTTGTAAGTCCTGAATAATTAAAGTAATGCCACTCTTATGTCAAACAGCATATGCCCATTGCTGGGAAATTGTAAACACCATAAGCTTCGTATAAATCTAATTTGTGTGCCTATTTTATGCGTCAAAAGCAAATATATAGTCAGCTTTAATGCTGTGTGATGATTTTTTTTTTGTAGTAGTATTATTGAAACTTTTATGAAACTATCAGAGACTACAGACAGCAAGTGCAAGTGCTGTTTCTAAGTGCTGCCTCAGGGGCTACTCCAGGGAATGTAAATGGGAAATGTACTCTTGTTTCAACGATATAATTCTCAGATAAGCTGACTGTAATTGTTAGTTTTTTTATTTACTCAAATACTTATTGATTAGGACAATCTTATTTCCTTTGATACGTATATCTGTATAATTTTCACAAATTAATCATGTAACAATTATAAACAATAAAATCAACCTGTCCCAACGTGAGCAATTCAAACTGAGCATTGGATAGATATATAAACAAAGAGATTAGTGTGGCCCCTGCACAATGATGACAAGCAATTTCGTGAAGCGTTCCATAAAAAATATATATATATATATATATATAAACACAGGTTACCTTTAGTGAAAACCGGATGTAAAAATAATCACTAGATCCAGAAAAAAAGAAAAGATTAATTATAGAAAGAAAGAAAAATTTAGCTTAGACCCACCCTCCCCAGGATCATATTGTTTCATGTATAGTAAGGGCTGAGCAAAACTGAAGTTTTACATAAAAGAGTGAAGATTTGCATACATTGCAGCTGCTTGTGTATCTGAATCTGCTGATTCCTTTGAAGTAAACTCTGCTTATGCATTTTCTTCAGTATATGATAGGTTTGAATTTCTCAGGTATGTGATAGGTATTCTTTAAACTGCAACTCCGGGAATTACCGCAAAATATGCTACGTCATAGACTTTTCTCTTTTATTTACTATATTTACTATATACATTTTTATTGAGTGCCAGAAATACAGCTATCACAACACCATGAGCGCTCTGACAGGAGAGATGTTCTCTGCCACATAATAGCTACTCTGCCCCTCCCTGCAGCTATCCATTCATAGAATACTTACAGTATTTTGTGGATGAGTTCACAAAATGCAAATCCTTCTGTGATTTGGCAAAGGAAAGGAGGGGCAGGCAAAGGCAGTTACGCCGCCGTAACTTTTTTTTTTTTTTTGAATCCTCAAAGAATTTGCGCCGTTAGTTGCGGCGGCGTAGTGTATCTTTGGCGGCGTAATGGCGCGGCATTCAAATCTCTGTGATGGGGGAGTGTTTTATGTAAATACGTCGTGACCCGACGTAAACAACGTTTTTTTTTAACTGCGCATGCGTCGTCCGTGGGGGTATGCCAGTGCGCATGCTCGAAATTAACCCGGAACAAGCCAATGCTCACGACGGTGACGTCATTCTACGCAGATCCCTATTCGCGAACGACTTACGCAAACGACGTAAAAAATTCAAAATGCGAGGCGGGAACGACGGCCATACTTAACATTGAGTACGCCACTATATAGTAGCTTTAACTATACGCCGGAAAAAGCCAAACGCAAACGACGTAAAAAAATGCGGAGGCCGGACGTACGTTCGTGGATCGCCGTAACTAGCTAATTTGCATACTCGATGCGGAATTCGACAGAAACGCCACCTAGCAGCCACCGAAAAATTGCATCTAAGATCCGACGGCGTACTAAGACGTACGCCTGTCGGATCGATCCGAGATGCCGTCGTATCTTGTTTTGTAGATACAAAACAAAGATACGACGCGCAAAATTTGAAATTACGTGACGTATCAAGAGATACGCCGGTGTAATTCTTTTGTGGATCTGCCCCACAATGTCCAACTCCAGAGCACCAGAAGTATAGCAATGGTTACCTGTCGATATATGTTCAGTAAAAATGTAAATAGTAAATAAAAGAGATCCATGAGGTTGCAAACAACTTGTTGAACATCACCCCTTATGGTCTCCTCTCTTGAGCAGTGCATTGTTGAAGGGTAGACTTTCTGGTGACATAAATACTGCCTATGTGCTGTGAAAAGGTTCTATCCAAGGGCTTTGGTGTCATGCTGTTATTATATGTGGGGTGGCAACAAGACTGGTATGCTGTACAAAGAATTATTGGAGCAAGCACTACTGAAACTTACAAGATAGAGTTGAGACAAATACAACTGAGTTTTTTCCCCCTGAGTATTCTGGACTTAAAAATGAACAAACATGAATATTAGTGCAATAAAGCACATATTTTTTCCATACTCAAAGTTCGATTTTAAATTATGTATTGTAAAAATGTGACTGAAATCAGAGCCAGTGTCACTAGATATTTGTTCACATTTATGCATTTCTGTTACGCTATGTGAATCAGGCATTTGCTTCCATTGGCCAAATAAAAACAAACACATAAATGCTTATAGGTGATCGGTAGTTATGGGTTTTTAGCAAATTAGCAATTCTGAACTAGTGTAATTTGATTATGAAAGAATTTACTGCCTTAGCGTTATCCTCCCACCTACACATAACGAAGAGAAACAGCTCGCCATTAATGGATCAAGAGGCAGATAAATTGGCATTGCTTGCTCTCTTGCTGATCGAAACTAGCTGCTGTAGTGTACAAATCACTGGTTCATACACACAGAAATACTGCTGACATATTTTCCCAGTGATCTAACATGCATGCGTGATGAGAGAGCCAATCTGGGTCATTTCAGACCAAAAACCTCTCTCTCTTTCTCATGCTGTAATCTGCACTGGGAACAGAGACAGGCATTGCAATCATTGATCAGTTTCTGCAGTAAAACCATGTAGCCCATTTTCATTTGCTCAGGAGACCAGCCACTACTCGCTAAAAAAAACTAACCAGCAAAGCTACACACTTTATAAATATTCTAACAGCTCCATTGGGTAGATTATGGACCACCAAACAGCAGCTTTAAATTGAAACAATCATTTTAACCACATTGTTGCTGCATATGTTTTCTTTCTGGGAGCATTTTCAATGTTTTTACATTGCAAATTATAAAAAGGAACATTATATGGCTACAGTGCTAAAGCTGCCTTCTTAAAGTGTATTTCCACTTTTACAGCCAAATTGAGATAACACTTACATTACATTTGTTAAATGTTTCCAATAACATAACATCATTTTTAAAAAATGCCGGTTACCTTTTTAAATGTTTTTAGTTGCCAAAATATTCATTTTCTCCTTTCTTTGTAATGTTTAGGATGGGGTTGTAGAATAATGTTACCCTGTCTGTACTGTGTTCACACTTCTTCATTATCAGCTGGAAACTGGATTTGAACACTCTGGGGTTGATTTACTAAAGGCAATTAGACTGTGCACTCTGCAAGTGCAGTTGCTCCAGAGCTTAGTAAATGACGTAAAGCTTCACTTTTCAAAGAGTACCCAATCATATGCAAGGAAAATAAAAAAAACAGCATTTTTGCTTGCACATGACTGGATGATGGAAGTCAGCAGAGCTTCTGCTCATTTTTTAAGCTCTGGAGCAAGTGCTCTTGCAGAGTGCAACTGCACTTTGCAAATTGCACAGTACATTTTCCTTTAGTAAATCAAAACCTCTGAGTGCTAACAAAGGATTACAAATTTGCACTAATGAACTATAGTTTAGTCGGTGTGGGAACAAAGGACCTGATCCTCAAAAGGGATACGCCGGCGTATCTACTGATACGCCGTCGTATCCCAGTTTCTATCTATGGAACTGATCCACAGAATCAGTTTCCAAAAGATAGGCAGAAGATCCGACATGTGTAAGGGACTTACACTGTCGGATCTTAGGATGCAGTACCGCAGTCGCCGCTGGGGGCATTTCTCGTCGAAATGCCGCTTCGGGTATGCAAATTAGCACTTATGGAGATCCACGAAGCTTTTACGCTTCGTTTTTTCTCCGTAAGTATTAGTTTGCTATTGCAAAATTAGGGCTACTTTTACAAGGCCTAAACTGTTTACACCTTGTAAAAGTATACCCTTCTACCCCGCGTCGCTGTCTTTTTTTTTTTTTTTTCGCCGCAACAGCGCAACGTAAAACCGCGCAAAGCACGTCGGGAAAATGACGTCAGGAGCATGCGCAGTACGTCCGGCGCGGGAGCGCGCCTAATTTAAATGGGACTCGCCCCATTAAATTAGGAACGCCTTGCGCCAGACGGATTTAAGTTACACCGCTCAAAATTTCTAGGTAAGTGCTTTGTGGATCGGGCACTTAGGTAGAGATTTTGCGGCGGTGTAACTTAAATGGGAAAAATTACGTTGCGCCGGGTTTTTGTGGATTAGGCCCAAAGACACTGTAAAGTTAGCCAAAAATGCCTAGAATCAGCTATGACACTGCTTACTCCAGCCATAGATGGTTCAAATCTCCGCCAGTTCAGCAGGGACCGACCAAGATTCGAACTATGTATGGGGATGCTAAATGTACCCAAGTTGAGTGCAACCAGCCTATCACTTTTTACATGTGATTGTTACTAGCGGTTATTATAGGGAGAACACAATGACTCAGCAGGAGGGATTCCCCCATCAACACAGTCAGGGATCAATCGATTTTCTTTCCTCCAATTTTTTCT
The DNA here is from genome assembly GCF_905171775.1 of Rana temporaria. Taxonomy (NCBI): domain Eukaryota; kingdom Metazoa; phylum Chordata; class Amphibia; order Anura; family Ranidae; genus Rana; species Rana temporaria. The sequence goes on from NC_053493.1 coordinate 204,494,630, forward strand.
TGCAGGAAAATATGTCCGCTTTAAAAATATCTAAAAGGTAAAAAATGATGTATTTTTGTGTGAATGGGAACACATAACAAACATATTGGGGGTTATTTACTAAAGGCAAATGCACTTTGCAGTACAAGTGCAAACTAAAAGTGCAAATTGCACTTGAAATTGCACTGAAAGTGCACTTGGAAGTGCAGTCGCTGTAGATCCGAGGGGGACATGCAAGGAAAACAGCATTTTAGCTTGCATGTGATTGGATAATAAAATCAGCAGAGATCATTTCATTTCAGATCTACTCCTCAGATTTACAGCGACTGCACTTCCAAGTGCACTTTCAGTGCAATTTCAAGTGCACCTTGCACCTGTAGTTTGCATTTGTAGTAAAAAGTATTTTTGCCTTTTGTAAATAACCCACATAGTGTAGTTTTCTCTAATTTGACTGCAATGGGGAATTACTCTTTAAAACAAAGATGTTACTAAAATAGGATTCCTCTCCCCCATCATCCCCATCCTATGTTAGGCATTCTCTGTTACCTAAACATACGCCAAGCTCTGCTATCTACTTCCCTGGTCTCTGATTTAAAAAATCTTCAGGTCTGTCTAGACCAGGCATGTCCAAAGTCCGGACCATGGGCCAATTGCGGCCCGCCTTCCAGTTTAGTACGGCCCCCCTGGTGATTTGGATATATATATCTTCTATGACCCCCAGGGCCACAAAAGATATATACCGTATTTATCGGTGCTGCCTCGAAAGGGGACGTGTCCTTCAGATTACATACAGGAGAATCTCCTGTTTACTCTGCGGCATCTGTAATAGGAAGTCCCGTCTCCTGGGCTGTCATTGGACGACTGTTCTGTCTATTATAAGAGGTGGGACTTTGTATTAAAGAGGCCGCCGAGTAAACAGGAGATTCTTCTGTATGTAATCTGTTGGCACTCGTCCTGCCACCCTCACTGTCCTCTCCGAGGCTGCAGATGGGCATCGATCAGGCTGCACTAATGGCAATGATGAGGCTGAATTCATGGCAATGGTGAGGCTGCAGATGGACACTAATTAGGCTGCATTGATGGGCACTGACCCTTATTTAGCTTCACAGTTCTTTATTTAAAATGTAAGTTTTTTCCTGAAACTTCTGTCTTAAAGTGAAGGTGTGTGTTATACGCCGATAAATACGGTATATCCAAATAACAGGCCCAAGATCATCTCTTCACCACACACAGCCACAAAGGCTAAACAAAGCCACAAAGGCTAAAATCCATCTAATTCTTGTTAGGCAGTGTATTAGTGCTCGGACGAACACACTTAGACCGAATTTTAATGGTTCATAGAATGTCAGGCAAAATGGTCGGCCCTCACACATGTTCACTTTATCAAATTTGGCCCTCTTTGAAAAAGTTTGGACACCCCTGGTCTAGACCATCGCCAGCCCTGAGTGGTATCATATAGTGGATTGGGATATGCAATGGACCAGTAATATTATTATTAGTTATTGACAGTATTTGCTGGTGACCTTTTAGAGGCGGGGTGAGAAGCAGGAAGCAAGCAGCTGTCCTAAAGGCTTCTGCCTTACCCCAATTCCCCACTAAAGGTGGAGAATATGAAAGATACATACAGAGAGATATGGGTGGTGTTGCCCAATTACAGTGTTTAAAATGCATGTTAATACTGTGTACTACCCCTTTAAATGAAGTGCTATGGAAAAAAAAATGGTGTTTGTAGTTTATGGATCAAAACTCGATATCTATGGAAAATACTGAGTAAAAAAAGTGTATACCAATAACAAAATTGATCACACCTCTTGTTCCAAATCCAAATATGACCTTAATCCATCTAATGTGATCATAAAGTGCAATAAAAACCAATAAACATAAATTCACATGTGTAAAATATACTATGCAGCAAAGTATAAAAACATAAATAAATGAATAAAATAAAAAAAAAATGCATGCACTGTCCCTTTAAATTGTGCTGGGAAAAAATGTATATCATTTCAAAACGGTCCATTTCCTCACATCATATGTGACCTTAATCCATCAAATATGCTCCTAAAATGCTAAAGTGCATAGTAAAACAAAATTGACACGGTGCCATAAAATATAAGTCCATATAAATTATTCCAGTTCAAAGTGACTTGTGCTTTAAAAATTGTGCGGCAATATACAACCGGTGAATTGGTGAAATTCACTTGTGCTCCCATCCTTAGGGTCTACGCTCACCGGATGGCTGCACCGCTGCAGGGGCAAAAGGCACTGTGTATAAATACTCCAATCCCTTTGTAATAGCGCCTGGTATTTCCGCCTCCTCCTCACTGGATGTAACTGGTGGATACACTCATGTACGGAATGGGTGGACAAAGAGACTTATAGTGTGTATAGTGTGACCGAGTTTGGTAAATTTATTTTTAGTAAAGCCAAAAACTCACAACAGTAGGAAAGTAAATGTGCATTTAGGAAATACTGTGTCCAGGACGCCTGTAGAGGGCTTCTGTGAAAAAGGTCTGCTAACCAGTTCATGATCAGTTCTCTCAGTCAATGGCTGACCGGAGGGTTCTGGCAGGAGGGGCGTCCCACAGCAGCTCAGCAGGGGAGTTCACTGAACTAACATTGTATTTGCTATTACAGCAGCTCCGACCTGAGCTGTCAGTGGTGTGTACTAGGCTTATGTCAGCTGAAGTGCACATAGGGCACCCTTGTTAGCCACCACCCACCCTCTTCTTTGGGTCTGCAAGATTTTGACATAATTAGATCCTGGTATGTGATCACAGGGTCTGAAAAATGCTTATATTTTTTAAGATGCAACAAGATATATCATGTTTTTTTTTTATTAATTTTATTAGAGAATTGCAGAGTGAGATCAGATGATTAATTTATTGCTTTCTGTAGTTTTTGCTTTACAAACGTTGTAGCCTTAAAAACTCTTTTGATCTGGATATGCTGTCAGTTCCAGCAAAACTACAAGTGTAAAAGAAAACATGTAATTAAAGTTGTTCTCGTTAACCCCTATTAACTCTTATCATAATAAGCCATTATTAACTTCTAGTTAACATTAACATTCTTTTTATGTTTTTTTGCAAATTAGAAATAGGATAAATTACAGAATACAATTTGCACTTTTGCCAGGGGAGAATGAACAGCTATGCTATCTTAAGCCTCGTACACATGACCGAGTTACTCGACGGGCGAAACACATCGTTTTCCTCGTCGAGTTCCTTGTTAGGCTGTCGAGGAACTCGACATGGCAAGTTTCTCCATTCCCATCGAGGAAATAGAGAACTTGCTCTCTTTTTGGCTCGTCGAGTTTCTCGACAGTTTTCTCGACGAAAATGTACACACGACCGGTTTCCTCTGCAAAAAAATATCTCCCAGCTGAGAAACTTGGTCGTGTGTATGAGGCCTTAGACCAGGAATCTTCAATTAGCGGACCTCCAGCTGTTGCAAAACTACAAGTCCCACCATGCCTCTGCCCCTGGGTGTCATGCTTGTGGATGTCAGAGTCTTCCTATGCCTCATGGGACTTGTAGTTCTGCAACAGCTGGAGGTCCGCTAATTGCATATCCCTGCCTTAGACCTTCAACCAGTGTGTTGAATGAAAACAACTGACCAGATTCCTCCCCACTGAGCTATTGTATTCTGACTGCTGGGAGACTTCCCTGCTGCCAGAACACACTAATTAGCTTGCTGGCTATAGCCTGCAGCACTGATTGAATGGGAAAATCTGACAGAGCAGTTGTACAGAAGTTGATCAATTTCAGTGCAACCAAAGTGCCCACACATGGTTCAAAATTCAGTCGGTTTGATTCATGAGGCTGTTTTACCATGCTCATTATGACTAAACCACAATGGTGTATCCATGCCTATTAGGTTACATGGTTTAACAATGCCTATTAACTGGTTTAACCATGCCACAGTGATTTAAAGGAGAAGTCCTCCTATGAATCACAGGAGTTAAATTTGTTTTGCACTCCTGTGACCCGTTTTCAGCAGAGAGCGGACATCAGTGTAGCCATAAAATTTGCAAGGAGACCTTCTAAGTTGCAATGCTCACTGGTACGTAAAAGAGAGCAGATGAACCAGGTCCTGATAGTGTTACTTGACTGTATGTTCCTTATATACTATTTTAAATGAGCTTATGTGTAGAATTTAAGAAGACGTAGGAGCACTGCAACTAAGCAAATTTACATGGGCTAAGTTAAGATAAGTAGAGCAAAAGTAAAACAATTTTCCTTAACCAGTCAGGTTTTATCTATAAAAAGAAAAAAAAATCTGACTTCTGTACACAACATGCTCTTCTGCAGTTTTAATGTATCATTTGACATAGCTCTTTTGTTTCAAATGACACATAAATTGCATTGCCTGTTGGAAATAAAGATCAAATGTTTCTTCCATTTACATAAATCAACTCCAGTATTTGTTGCAGTTCATTTGAAAAGTGAATGGAATTGGGAATACAGATCTTTTTTTCGTTTGTTTGTTTTATTTGTTTTGCCGTAATGGTCATTTTCATGGCAAATCAGAACTTTCAGTCGGGTGACAATACATGGCATTGTCTGTTCTTATATAAAAGCATGTGTAAGGTGTATTCTTTGGCAGATTCAGATTAAAAAAAGAAAGATCTATGCCTGTGCGTTTGTACAGTATGTATATAATATAAATATATGTGTGTGTAAAGTCTGAATAAAATAGGCAAATACAGCAAAATTAGGGGATGTCAGCATGACATGTAAAAACCCTAAGCTGCATTTTACAAGGTGAATCGGAAATTATTGCTTTTCTCAGTGAATCAGAAAGGGAATTGACTTTAGATCAGGGGTCTCAAACTCGCGACCCTCCAGCTGTCGCGGAACTACAAGTCCCATGATGCATTGCAAGGCTGACAGTTACAAGCATGATTATTAGACTTGTAGTTCCACAACAGCTGGAGGGTCGCCAGTTTGAGACCCCTGCTTTAGATAATTAAGTCAGAAAGGATGCAGGACAGGTGTCATTGTTCCATGCAAACAGAGAGAACAAATGTTTTTGTCCACTATGAGATGTTTTTTTATGTGTTTCTGAGGTAGAATGGAAAAAAAAATCACTCTTAGGCCTCGTACACACGACCGAGGAACTCGTTGTAAATGAAACATCGTTTTCCTCAGTTCCTTGTTAGGCTTGTGGAGAAACTTGACAAGCTTTCTTTGCGTACACACTGTCAAGACCAAATCTCCTCGTTCTCAAACGTGGTGACGTACAACACATACAATGGCAGGGGAAGCTCAATTCCACTGGCACAACCCTTGGGGCTGCTTTTGCTAATCTCATGTTACTGCGTGTTAAGTAAAAGTTTGGTAAGAGACAATTTGTACTTTTCAGACTGTTACAGCGTGACAAATGTGCTATCTCCATTACAAACGCTACTTTTATCGAAGGTGCGCTCCCGTCTCATACTTTATTCTGAGCATGCAAGGGTTTCTTAGCATACACACGGACATGTTTCGAAAACCAGCCCGACGAGGAACACGACGAGGAGATTGAGACCCCCATCGCTACTTAATCTGGAGTGACTGAGATTTTTTTTTTAAGTGGGTGTTCCTGCTAAGGATATCCCCTACATATTTTCTCACTAAGGCTTTAGATTTGCCCTCATTGGCTCACTTTGCATGTCATGCTGGGGTTGATTTAATAAATCTGGAAAGTGCAAAATCTGGTGCAGCTCTGCATTATAGGCAATCAGCTTTTAACTTCAGCTTGTTCAATTTAGCTTTGACAAAAAAATAATGGAATCTGATTGGTTTCTATGCATGGCTGCACCAGATTTTGCACTCTCCGGTTTTAGTAAATGTAAACCCACAGAGTTACACTCTATTCCTACTGCATTCGTCATGATTTTTGTTATCTTCTCTACCTGTATCATTGATCCATTCCAAGGATAATGTGTTCTATGTTATATCTAGTCTATTTCTAAATGTATGACTCTCTGTATTAAACTGTAACATTTTTTAAATAAAGAATGCATACAAATATATAACAGGGAACATTCTGTAGTTAAATCTAGTTCTGTAGTTAATAATAATGTCTAAACCTTAGGTATTGGTGAATGGATGTGAAATATCATCATCATTTTGTTTTGCATTCCAACCTTCTTTGTATTACTGTAGGTCTAATAATGCAACCCCCTCTGCATTTTTTAAATGCAAGATTAGCAAAATAATGAAAGGAATTATGTTGCCTAATAAGATCTCTTGCCATATGGCATCATTAAATAATCTGACCAGCCTGCTTGTTATGTAGCAACTTGAACACAGATGAATTGTATTGTACAATACTAGTGAAGAGCTGCTTACTGCTAATTGTAAATGACATCTCCAGATTTGTCTTATTTCATCTTAAAAGAGAACCATGGTCTTTTCCTATTTATTTATTTTAGATGTCGTTCTGAAGCTGATCAGCTAGAGCTTATTATAGTGAGGTAAAGGACAATTCAGGATTTAGATAATAAGTCTCTAACTCCACTTCCTACCTCCCTTAGGTTAACCATGCCACCAAATTGCCCACTTACCTTTCTCTAATAGGCTTGTACACCCACTGTCAATTCATCTCCCATTCAGAAAGCTTAGCAGTGCTGGCCACGCTTATTCAGTAACTGCCATCATATTTGATTACTACTTCCTGGGCAGGCTTAAAGTGGTTGTAAAATATTAAGGTCTTAAAGCCCACAACGATCCTAGGCAATCATTAACTACTATGATACAAAAGCTAAAAACTTCGTATTTTTTTTTTCCTTTTTTACCCTGTCACGGGTAAACTGCAGTCCCCCTGCATTGGTAAACATAGAATGGCTATTGGACACATAGAACGGCTGGTGGGAGTGTATATTTTCCTCTAGCGCCATCATTAATGGGAAGGTATGTGATGTGCATATGTCACAAGAAGGCGGAACTGAGTGAAGTAGGGCAAAGCTGGATAGCTAGGGAGAACTGGGACTGATAATGGTACGGGAGCATGTGATATGCATACCACAAATTAAACGTTCAATTAGAGTTTTAGCTTTCATTTTACTTTTGCAGAATATCCATGGTTTATGGTATATTTATCTTTCTATAACCCGTTTACACATTTTTAAATCCCTAATTTTGTTTCTTTATACTACTTAGGAAACAGCAGACAATTACTACTCTAGAATGCAGGCTTTCCACATAATGAATTTTCAGATAAAACCTAGTAAGACTGTTGTTGCAAGAGAGAAACAGATAGAGAGTGAGAAACACCTGGTACGTGCCTCCTTGAAGAAATCAAGCAAGATTCTGAGATGGCATTTCATTGTTCCTGCTGGTCTCCACCTAGCAGGATGTCAGAAGACCATTACATTATATTAATTATTAATTAAGAGCATAACAGTTTATATGTTCTTAAAGGAAAAGCATCCCATATAACTTGTAGAGGATTTAGATATACATTTCTAAAGCAATGCTCTTTATTATATAGTATTAAAAAAGCAAAACCAAAGCATAGATAGTGAAACATTTAGTGTCGGTTCACACAACAGCGACTTGGGATCCGATTTGTGTTGCCCCAAGTCGCGCGACATGAGAAATTCCATTGAAATTAATGAGAGCCATCTTAATGTACACTACTGAAGTCGCTCCGACTTCAGAAAAGCTTCCTGTACTTTTTCAAGGCGACTTCTAGGCAACTTGTGGGGAACTTGTACCCATTGATTTCAATGGAAGTTGCCTCCAAAGTTGGATCACTGTCTTAACTAAAGCAACTTATAAGGAAAAGAAAATAGTTTACTCAGGCAAACTCCTCCCTCCCACAGAGCTGATTATTCTGTGATTGGCCACAGCCAAAGTCACCTGTCCTGGAGGCAACTTTAAGTCATGTTGTAAGTTGCTCCAAATCACACTGAAGTCGCCTTGTAAAGTAGCTCTGTAAGTCGGGTTGCCCCTGTGTGAACCGGCACTTATGCTGTAAAACATATGAAAATATACAATTACCAATAACGCTGATATAATATGAACTATTAACCCCAAAACATACTTTCGCAACTTTTACTATGCCCATGTGATGTTAAGTAGAGATGCCTAGATCTTCAATAATATGCATGTGGCTAATTCACAAAAAAATGTGAGCTATGGGTGGTGTGCCTACAATAAAGTGTGATTGTTTGTAATGTTAAAAATGATTGAATGTAAAAAAACAACACAGTCCATGCTTTGGCTTGTTTTTTTAACAGGTGTATATCACAAGTATGTTTTCTTGGAGCTGCTCTTTTGTTTGACACATGCATGGTTTATACCTTAGTGGGTAAATATGATCCTTATCACGTTATAAATTTATTGCGTTTCATTTTTTTTTGTAAAGGCAGAATCTTAAAAGAAAAGTATGTTTTTTTTTTTCCAGGTTCATACTTGCCTAACTGGGTCCGATGTTGCATCTGTCCCCCGCCAGCTCTAACATTGCAAACCGAGTGATCAAACACCGCCGATCACTCGGTTCTCAGAGCTCCATGACCTGGTGACTGCTGGTGAGCAGCTCTCTGCTCTGCCCCCCCCCCCACGCTCACTGAAGTGCTGGGCTGTGGAGAGGGCAGGAACTGGGCTGTGGAGAGGGCAGGAGAGGAGCCGGCTTAGGCTCTCAACGGCTGGCGTTCCAGATATGTGAGTAAATCCTGACCATATGGTCACGATCCTTCTTGAGCCTGGACCAGCATGGTGAAGTCAGCTTCAGGGTCACAGGAGTGCAAAACGATCTGATCTCCTGGTTGTACTTCTCCTTTAACGCACACATTACATAGTTCTATGGTTCTGAATATAAGGGAAAAAAACATTTTTTAAATGTCTGGTGCACACTCCAAAAATGAATTGCAATGTGTGCATTGAACATTCATCAATGCTTTAACAGATCAGTTAAATCTGTGTGCTCATGCACACCTACTGAGGAGGCATGCTTGTTATCCTCAAAGTTATTTTTTTTCCTGCTTATGTGCATTTCCTTTAATAAACAGGTCCACTGTGTCATGTTGTTTTATTCCATAAGAGGTGAGTGTAATTATTGTGAACACTACATCAATGTATGAGAAGGAAATCTGTTGTGTTGTAGGATTAAATGGTGACCCAGATCTGAATCCAAACCGTGTCACATTTACAACTTGTCTTCCAGACGCTCGCTCTTCTTCACTGATCTTCATCTTACAGGAACTGTAGCCAGCAGCACTAAATCAAGCCTGCCAAGAGAACACATGACTCAGTTGTAGTGTGCACGGCATTTACATAATAGCTGAAGAAAATGGGTCATTCAGTGAAGAAAGCAATTCAGCAGTGTCTGTTGGCTTTCATTAGAAGCCACCCTAATAATGAGTTTCACAAAAGGCCACCAGGGCAGTGTCTTGATTGTAAGAAGAACAATGTTCTGATAATTGTTTGTCTAACTGATGTATTGTCAGCTTTTTTACCGTTATATATTTATGATATTCTTTCTCACATATTAAGGGTTACACAGTAGCTGCTCCTTTAAAAAAAAAAACAACAGAAATTGAAAACAGAGGAGAAATATAGGATATCTAAGTGATCATTGATTGGTAAAATACACACAATCCAACAGTACAACAGTACAATGGGGATCCCTAGTATACTTTCAAGCTAGCCAGCTAAAAAACTACTATCTTCGACCATGGAAACATATATAGCAATGCACAAATAAAAAGCAGGCAGCTCTTTCCTCCTAAGGGCTCCCAAGGGCTTGTTAATGCCTGAACCGCACAGAAATGTGGTCTGCGTTCCTGTGCAATTCCTGCATGTTCCATTCATTTAAATGGGCTGAAAATCGCAACGGAATGCAGAAAAAGTAGTGCATGCTCTATTTTTTTTTAAATGTATTGCACCAAATTGCATGGTATTGAAGTACCATGCGATCTGGTGTGAACAAACGCACCACATCTACATTTGTGGTGTCCTTGACATCACATTGGCACTCACAGCATATTTGCAGTAATGCCGCATACACACGATCGGTTCGTCTGATGAAAAAGGTCTGTTGGAGCGTACATTTTGAAAAAAAACACAATATTTTTTTTACCTTTTGCTATAATAAATATCCCAAGTTTTCTTTAAAAAAAGCTATTTTTTTTTTTTTCGTTTAGGCCGATACTTATCCTTCTACGTAATAAGCGTATAGTGATTGGTTTGCGCAAAAGTCTACAAAATATAACTGATATATCTACAAAATATAACTGATATATCTCCAAAATATGCCCCTTCCTAACCAATGACACCCCAACGCTTCTAATTCACTCTCCAGTTATCTCTTGTCTTGACTACTGCAACTCCTTCTTCATTGGCCTACCTTTATATAGGCCTCCCCCCCCACCCAGTTTATAATAAATGCTGCTTCCAGACTCATCCAGCCCAGTTTAGTGTCCACTACCCCTCTCTGCTAATCCCTCAATTGACTTCTGCTCTCCCAACGCATAAAATTAAAAATACTAAGAACAATTTACAAAGCTGTCCACAACTATGCCCCCAGCTACATCGCTAACTTTGTCTCAAAATACCAACCAAATTATTCTCTTCGGTCCTCACAAGACTTCCTGCTCTATGGCCCCCCCATCACCTCCTCCCAAGCTTGCCTCCAGGACTTCTCCAGAACCTCTCCCATCCTCTGGAAATCCTTACCCCAATCTTTCTGACTATCTTCTACTCTGCCCACCTATAGGCAATCCCTGAAAGCCCATCTCTTTAGAGAAGCCTATCCTGCTTCTAACTATTAAACTGTCTTTTTACTTTCTCCTCCAGCTCATCCCCCACAATTATTGCCTTTTTCAATCACTTGATCTTCCCTCTTAGATTGTAAGCTCTTATGAGTAGGACCCTCTGATTCCTTTTGTATTGAATTCTATTACAACTCTTCTGTCTGCATTTATTTTGTAAAAGTGCTATGCAAACTGTTTGCACTATATAAATCCTGAATAATAATAATAATAATAATATATGGGTTTTTTTGCTAGTGTAAATGTACCTAACAGAAAAGCTAGTCTGCTCCGAACTTTTACTTTTACTATAGTAACACTTTTTATGCAAAGTTTTATTATATTGTAACATTTTCTGTATAAAATGATGCTGCTAAGAATAAGCCGTACCTACTTATCCATCTCTCCCATTTTTATTCAACCTACTATATAGCAATACTATTACATAGCCCCGCTTCTGTTTTCCAAACACACTGGTTAAACTTAAAAAGTAAAGTTTGAAGTAAAAAAAAACTTACTGGGGGTTGCCATATCAATGTAGAATTACTGTATATGTTTTCTTCAACCACTGAAGGACCGAGCCTGTTTTTCAGACTTGGTGTTTACAAGTTGAAAACAATTTTTCTTGATAGAAAATTACTTAGAACCCCCAAACATTATACATTTTTTTCTTCTTACACCCTAGAGAATAAAATGGCGGTTATTGCAATACTTTTTACAAGCGCACTTTTTTTGGAAGCAAATTACTTTTTTTAATTTAAAAAATAAGACATAACAGTAAAGTTAGCCCAACTTTTTTTTTATATCGTGAAAGATAATGTTACACTGAGTAAATTGATACCCAACATGTCACGCTTCAAAATTGTGCCCGCTCGTGGAATGGCGTCAAACTTTTACCCTTACAAATCTCCATTGGCGATGTTTAAAATATTCTACAGTTTGCATGTTTTGAGTTACAGAGGCGGTCTAGGGAAAGAATTATTGCTCTTGCTCTGACGCTCGCGGCGAAACCTCACATGTGTGGTTTAAATACTATTTTCATATGCGGGCGCTGCTCACGTATGTGTTTGCTTCTGCACGTGAGCTTGTCTGGACGGGTCGATTTAAAAAAGAAAATCGTATTTATTTTACTTTTTTATTTATTTTAAAACAGTTTTTTACTTTTATTCCTATTACAAGGAATGTAAACATAAAAGCATGATAGGTCCTTTTAAATATGAGATCTGGGGTCAAAAAGACCTCAGATCTCATATTTGTAATTAAATGCAATCCAAAAAAAATAACAAATTTTGTCATTTGAAAAATGACAACAAAAAATGCCCCTTAAAGACGTATGCCGCTTCCACCCTGCAGTGATATGGCGAAGGGTGGGGGCCATCTTTCCTTCGCTCGTCTCCATACACAGCAACAGAGAGGACCGGATCGCCTCTGCCGCTGCCGATGGCTCCGGTAAGCGGCGGAGGACAACGGAGAGCGGTGGGAGGGGGGTTCTCTCCTGCCACGATAAAAGGGATCTTGCGGTGTATCCACTGCAGAGACCACTTTTATCTTGTAGCGGACCGCCCGCTGAAGAAGAGGATACTGAGGTTATGGAAGCTAGCAGAACCCCCAGTATTCCTCTTCAAACAGAGGACGTAAAACTTAGGTGGGCGGTCCGTAAGTGGTTAAGGAAGCATACACAACCGTAACATGTACATATATGTAACAGGGACAAATAATGATACATCATTAAACATTTGTAAAATAATAATTGTTTAATCATAAGACTAACTTCTAAACTATTTTAAAAAAATAGATTCAATTCCCATCATAACAGAAAGTCATTAGGTTTTCTGCAGACGGGTGTCTGTTCATACATTGGTGCCTTGACATTTTTATTACATATAAGAGATTGATAGGAAAGAAACATCAGGTGTAGTGGGACAGAATATAGAACAATAGCTCCCTGTAGATAAACATTTCAGCTTCATACAAGGCACTTGCTCGAAATAAGATAACAGAGGGAAAAAAAATCCCAGTGCTACACTGCTGTATGTTTTATAAAAACACAGTAAATACAGCTAATATACTCATGTTTAAAAGTCCTACCAAGGCATATCCTGTTATAGATATCCAACCTGCCTCACAGTTGTGCTGCTGCATTGTCATCCTATAATACAGGCCTCGGATGGAGGCTACAACAAATATTATGAAGGCATGTCCTTCCATTATCACCCTCAGACCTCGTACACATGACCGAGTTTCTCGGCAAAAACCAGCAAGAAACTTGCTGGGAGATTTTTTTTGCAGAAGAAACCGGTCGTGTGTACATTTTCGTTGAGGAAACTGTCGAGAAACTCGACAAGCCAAAAAGAGAGCAAGTTATCTATTTCTTCGATGGGAAACTTGCCTTGTCGAGTTCCTCGACAGCCTAACAAGGAACTCGACAAGGAAAACGATGTGTTTCGCCCGTCGAGTTCCTCGGTCGTGTGTACAAGGCTTCAGAGAAGCCACCCTGAGAAATACCATGCAGCCATCAAGTGTATGTAGATATGAAGGGGATACAGAAGATAGGTTTCCCATTCAAGTCAAAATGCATCTTAAAGCTTACAAACCAAAGGAGAGTAGTGTGTGCAAAGTAATTAGGTTGAAGGCTGCTCATCAGCAAGTTTGCTTCGTCATCAGAGATTGGCAGAACATCTGACCCTAACAGATTTTTTTCAAGCTAGATATAATGTTATAGTGTTGTTGCAGATAGCCATGGCATTAGATGAAAACCAAAGCTCCACTAAGGGCTCTGTCAGTTCTACCCTCTCATCTTTTTTAAAGTTAGTTTGGTTGGGAAAAATGATGATAATGGTTCAGGTGGGGAGATTGTAGCTGAGCCATCTGGATAGCAGCCATGCTCTTGCCCGCTGTGGATTTGGTCATAAGGTTTTTTTTTAATAAATTACAGATCTTCACTTCATGTATGTTACATTATGTAAACCATGTAAGTACTGAATAACTCTAGTGCACTTAGGGTACAAATGCTATGAGAAACACATAGAACTATATTCATTAGCTCTACAGAACTTACATATCTTGCAAGTTCATGTTTAGAAATGAGCTAGGTATGGTCCTTTATTCCTACTTTTACATTCTTATGCAATGTTGTTCGTATTCCCTGTAAACTGCAGTATTTCTTATCATTATATAAACTGGGCAGAGAACATTTATCATAGGGACAATGTAGCCAGATACTGTAAGTGCAGGAGTTTGCCATGCATCTGAATACATTTATCTACATACTTTATATAGAAAGTAACCTAAGATGGGGAAAACAATTGGACTTTTGCAAAAATGTATATTGTATTTCTACACAACAGCAAACACAAAGTAAAATAAATCCCAATAAGCAAAGCCCTATTGTTCATAAGGATCCAGATGTTACCAACAATTGGCGGATCTCAAAATAAAATATATTTCTGGACTCCTGGAAAGGCAAATTTAAAACCATTTAGCAAATCCGCTTTCAAACAAATCTAAAGAACTATGGCCTCACTGGTTATGTTAGAAGGCATATTATTTTGATTCGCTTAGGTTGCAAGGGATCTCTTTTGTAAACATTGTATATAGAAAAATCCATCAAAGTTGATAAGACAGTTCTAAGCTGCATGTTAAAAAAATTGCCTATCAAAGACCATTTTCCAGAATTAACCATTATCTCTTAGGGATTACAGCATTCTGCATGCATCTTTGCTGTCCGTTTTTGCTTTCAAACTGCCAGAGTGATGATGACATCACTCTTCCAAATAATGTATCCGGATCAATACATAGCTGTCAACAACTCTCTCTTGTTAATATATTACCTTAGAAAGCATTGTGTTATAGCTGATGTTTTCAAGTAAGCAAATAAATTAGTACCTAGCAGTCAGCAGCTGGTGGGCCGGAAAACATACCCCTATTCCCAGAAAGATTGGTCCAGATATGTAATCTCAGAAAACAGGGTCCTATTGGAGTTTCCATTCCTAAACCTGAGTATTTGGTCTTGGGTATCCTATAAAAAGAATAATTAAAGTGAAAAAATGTGTGGTTATCATCGTTTCTTAAAAAAATCTTGTGGTTCATTATGCTGTTTGCAGCTCACCTGTGGCAGGCACATCGACAAAGTACATAGCCATCAAATAGAAAAGATCTTCAGGTATCAAAAAGCACATGCCATTTAACATATTATATTAACAAATATAACATAACTGTGAGTATGCAATTATGTGTCCAGAACTAATTTAGCAGTTTTAAGATCTATTTTAAATATAACCCCATTCAGCTGTTAAATTGTAGTGATTAGACTGGTATATAGATCAATGTGGGTGTGCTCAAATCTCCTCACATTACAGTATGTATTTACCAGAATGGACTAATACTTTTCAATTGCTCTAAAATCAGACTGGAGAAAACTATTGGTAGAGCTTGACTTTGAAACTTAATTCTAGAGTTTTCAGCATGGTACTTTAGAAAGAACAGTAAATTGTATGATTTCTCAACAGGGGAAATGTCAGTTGTCTGCCAGTTTATGACAAACGCATAAAACCAAAATTATTATTTTTGCATGAATGGTGCAGGGAATAACTAGAGCTTTGAAAACATTTGTTGTTTCAACATGAGTTCTGAATAATTTGTCTCTATGATAGTGTGATAATTGTGTCATCCACTTCCCACAGGAATTCTCAGATAATATTATAGTTTTCAGATTCAGTTTATGTATGTTGACACATAAGTCAGATTCATTTAAAAAAAAAAAAACTCTAGTTCTGTTGTAAAGAGCAGGAGAAACGTAGGAGCTCACAAAATGATGTTTTCATAGTAACAAATACATGTTTTCTAATATTGCTCATTTGTAGATTGGTAAACTAAAATAAATGTTTTTATTTTTATTTATTTTTAAAACATTTTTAAATGGCAGTCTTGGCTTATTTGTTCAATCTGCTACAGCAGTCTTTTTCAACCAGGGTGCCTTGATTTTTCTTCAGGGATGCCTTGGAAAAATGCCCAAAAATTGCCCAAAAATTGTATACAAGCCAGTGGGTGGATTTTCATTGTACACTATTGGAACCTTCTAGCTACCAACCTCCTAAAAAACAATTACATCATCAATTGATAAGGAGGATGTCAGTTGCCTGCATATAATCCTTGTTTGGCACTTCCTTGCCCCTGCCCATCAGCTTTGGGGTCCCATTAGCTAAGTGATGGGGAAAAACTGAAGGAGAAGAAAAACATTGGAATCCTAGTCAGTACCAGTTTGCAAAAGTGTATTTGATTTGGAAGAATAAATCACCTCTATGGCCAGGTGTCCTATGTGTATTCATGTTGCTGCATTATATAAAACTATTAAAATAGTTTTTACATTTTGGAATGGGGTGCCTCAAGACTATCCATCATTTTAAAGGGTGCCTTGACTGAAAAAAGTTGAGAAATACTGTGCTACAGGAATAATTGTCTTCAAAATTAGGCCACAAATTGTTTTTGCTTAATAATGGATAGTCCGTCTTACTGTTTTCTCTATCACTGACATATTCAGCCAAGTAATCACTGAATTAATGTCCTAAATCTTATATTTCTTGATGATTCAGATGGTGAGCTCTATATCTAGGTGCCACCTTGTTGGGAATTTCACTTATTTAAAATTATTTAAAATTATGGATATTGCAGGAGTAGAGGCAAGGATAAAGTTCAGAACTCTGATGAGGAAATCTCACCAATGGAGTTCCAAAATCCAAAGTGTGGGTTACAGGTGTAAGTTAACCCTCAGTGAACCTACATAACAGATCATAAAATCAACAAAAAAACTGAATTTATATTCTAATATACTTGAAATCAACTTAAAGACATACCCTATTTATCAGCGTATAACACACACTTTTTCCCCCCTTAAAACATTTATTTTCCAATGGGATCAGGCAAAATACTCCCCATAAGCAGTGGGTCCATGCATGTAAAGTTTCCTGGGCCCTATCAGTTCAGCAGGCAGTGGCCTAGGGGAAGAGAGGTGACTTTATTTCAGGCACAGGTGAAGTAATCTGAGGTGCTGTGGCTTCCGGCAATTAAATGAAAGTTCTAGCCTGTGCAGAGCTGTCCTAGGTGGGGTGATATAATTTCCCAGTCTAAGAAGAAGAAGGAGATAATAGCCATGGTGCAAGGTACAGTTGCAGCGGTACCTGGTGAAGTGACTTGTGATGATTACTGCTTTTTTACCAGCAGAAGTAGCTGGAAGAGCAGCCAGCCATGGCATCACAGGGGTATGGGTTAGTTTACACTTGGAATAGGTCCAAGGATGGTCCAATGGATCAAGGTATTAAGCATCCAACTGCAATTGTAAAGGTCAACAGGGCTTCATCTTCCCCTTTCAAAATGCTCAATGGAACAAGACGTGGGTTCCCCCCCCCCTATCACCGTTATTATTTGTGCTATCAGTAGAACCCCCTTCTGGCAACGATTAGGAATAACCCAGACGTAGGAAGGTTTAAGATAGGAGATGAGGAGCATAAAATAGTAGCTTATGCTGATGATGTAATATTTTACATCTCTAATGCAAGGATTACAATGCCCAATTTAATGAAGATACTAAAATATTACAGAGAACTATCAAACTTAAAAATAAATGTTTCTAAATCAGAGATCTTAAACATAAATGTAAATAAACAGGAAGAACGGAGCCATAATTGAAATACTTAGGTGGGCAGAAGATTGTTGGGGGTGGCATGGCCTGCTAATGTTGTCCTAAGATACTGGCTCTGCTGTGGCGCTCTATGCTGAGTCTTGAAGGTTAATAACTAGTTTTCAGAGGCCCAATATTCTATATATATGGAAGGCTAAGTGAGTGCAAAGGATTTGAGATGGACAGAGCTATATTCTTGACGTATGTTAAAAGAAGGCAGCTTCCAGGAGATATGTATTTTAGGGCAGTGTTTCAAATGATAGAAAATATTCTTGGAACAAATGAATAAAGCTAAGAATATACAGAAAGTGCATTTTTTTGCTGTATAATTTGTGAACTTTAAAATGCTCCATTGTAAAAAAAAAAAAAAATGGTTATGTTTATCAATGATAAAAGCAACTAATACTACATGATATGCCTGTAATCACTTGGAGAAAGAGTGATTGTTGATTTATTTCTCATTAATTATACAATTGATCTTTGGCTCTGCAAGTTTACAGAAATCAATTTAAACTTGGTTTAGTTGTCCACATGCAACATCAATAGAATTTAAAAGTAAATACAGAAACTATAACATAAAATGAAAATTACAAATCAAAATTGCTAACCCAATTCATTGCCCTCCCCAAAATTTACCATGAGTAATGTATTAAGTAAGCAATCAGAAACAGCATTACAATGAAGGCTTCACACTAGGTGAGTTCTTGCTTCTTTTGAGCTGGCTGAGAACTGTACTGGGCCTGGACTGGTGAGCTGGATGACTTCTCTGGGCAACCTATATATTAGTACCTAGCTAATGTACAAGTAGCCCATAGAATCTACAAGAATGACTTGTCCAAGCTGAGATTCACAGTTAATCAACATATATATTGGGCAGGGAAACTGGGAGGAGTGGTTAACAATTTTGAAGATCAATCCAGTTTTAGATTAATTAAAAAATAAGCAATACGCATGTATTTCTATATTACAGTATATTATAGTAACAAATACCATATAATATATGCAAAAATTATAAACAAAATATGTTGCCATTAAGATGAAACTCTCTGTGGAGTATTGTGTTTTATCAATGCATTTAAACTAATAGATCACTCAGAATCTGGTGCAGCTGTGCATAGTAGCCGGTCAAATTCTAACTTCAGCTGGTTTAATTAAGCTTTGACAATAAAACCTGGAAGCTGATTGGTTTCTGTGCATGCTCCAGTTTTAGTAAATCTCCCTTTAAGTTTTACATTCGGTAAAAGGATTTATAGCATTGATTGTATCGCACTTAATGTTATCAAGGAGCTGTGCCTATGAAGTACAAAATCCTCTTGAAGCAGGTCAACTGAAGTTCAGTAAGGGTTCAAATGAATCTGTCAACAAAATCTGAATGATCTCAGACTAATGCCAAACTAATGTCATCAATGCGAGCTCAAAGTCCATTGACACAGGTCTAAATCAAAAATAAGAAAATGAGTGAACGCACCAAAGTCTCATCGACTAGCACATAACGCGATTCCACAATCTGTAAAGACATTTGTAAATCAAATATGAAAACAAAGTGCAGTGTTAAACTATGATAAATGACTCCCAGTAATGGTCTGAAGAAAATATAGTGCAAGGCTGATCTATACAGCTAGAACATATAAAACATGTGAAATGTAGTCACTGATAATTCTCTAAAGATCAACAAAAGTCAAATATGTGAAAAAAGGGTTGCCACATTATTCACCACACATCTGAGTTATAAAATACATTAGTCCTGTGAGGAATATTCAAAATCCACCATGTGAACTGGTGCTATATCTCCACCACCATATATGCACTCACCAGAAATACATTTTATATGCACATGTCACACTCCTCATATTAATGAAAGATCCATTATGTCTCCATGAAATCAGGTTGGTGACTTCCCCATATAATGTGAAGTGCTGCAATGAATAAGTATGATGGCTGCCGAACCAGAAACCGGAAATTGCAGCGTGACGTCAGCATGTAGGCTTCGCTCAATGCGTTTTGTGCGCACGCACATTCTCAGGGGTACGCCTCCAAGGACGAAACACTTTGGAAATAGCCTACGTGCTGACGTCACTTTTGTCATTTCCAGCACTTCACATTATATGGAGAAGTCACCATTAGAAATATGCAGCGACCTAATGGAGCTTTCATTAATATTAGGATGGTGACACGCGTATATATATATATATATATATATATATATATATATATATATATTGTATTTCTGATGAGTACATATATGGTGGCGGAGATATAGCACCAGTTTATCTTCACGTGGTAGATTTTGAAGATTCCTCACAGGACTCATGTATTTTATAATTTAATGAATTCAGATGGGTGGTGGATAAGTGGGACCCTTTTTTCACATATTGGACTTTTGTTGATTTTTAGAGAATTATCAGTGATTACATTTAACGTGTTTTATATGTTCTAGCTGTATATATAAGCATTGCACTAATTTTTCTTCAGAATATAACAGGTCTAAATCGGTTTCTACATTTTTTTTAATATGTCCATGAAAGTATAAACGGGTTCCTAACTTAGCTTTCTTATTCGAAGTACCTTCAGGAACAGCACTGATCTGAGAAAAGTGTGAGAATGAGATGTGTGAGAAGAACTATGTAAGAAAGTGAGGAAAGAAGGTTTAGGATGTAATTAGAAAAAGGAAAAGACTGACATGTCTGTAGAAAATTGCTTTGGCTGTGAAAAAAGAGATAAGTGAATGGCATTTAGAGCAAGTTGGTCAAAGGAACACATTAGGAGCATAATTCACATCTTTCATTTTAGAACTAACAAAAGCACCATCGACCTTTGGGAGTAGTAATCTAGAACCTAGTGTACCCTCATTTTCACTCTAAGCCATCGGTCAATGTACACCATTGCTTTCTGCTATTGCTGAGTGAACCTATATGCGTTAGTTGATAGGGGATCATGTGGACCTTTCTTTTTCTTAACTGTGTTGAACTAAAAATTGGTGTCAGAATTAAACTGACACAATAAACATATGTCAGTGCCATACATCTAACTTAGATAGGTGCCACATCCCCAAGCAAGTATAGTACAAAGGATTTAAAAATGAACGGGACATTTAAAGGCACCACCAAAATATGTAAAGTGTAAAGTAAAATTCATTGATTTTTATTGTACAAACATTAAAAAGATTTCATAGAACCAGTAAGTAAGATTAAATCAATCATCAAAAATGTATCGATTCATTGGAATCCACAAGGTCCCTGATCCCTGGGTAGCGTTCAGCAATCAGGGACCTTGAATGAAAGAATTTTTGATGGTTGATTTTATACAATAAAAATCTATGTATTTTACTTTACATATCTTTTGTTTCTATGTGATGCCTTTAAAAGTCCCATCCATTTTTGAACCTTTTTGTTTAAACTGACACAATGGGCTGCCTATTTAGTGTTTGCTTTGTAAATGACAATGGGATGCAATAAAATGGCTTGACTATAACTTATATATAATTTCAGGAAACAAATGGGTATATTACATACACTGCATTGACCACTGCCAACCCCCGTATAGATTTAATAATAGCTAAAGTTTGATTGATCTATCAACAAAATACTAACTACAGAATCTAATGAAAGAATGATCCTGTTGGCCATACTCTAGAGGAGATTTAAAAAAAGGAATAAGGAAAAATCCTCCGCCACACGAGTTTCTCGGCAAAAACCAGCAAGAAACTTGCTGTTTTTTTTTTTTTTTTTGCCGAGGAAACCGGTCGTGTGTACATTTTTCGACGAGGAAACTGTCGAGGAACTCAACTAGCCAAAAAGAGAGCATGTTCTCTTTTTCCTCGACGGGAATGGAGAAAATTGGCACGTCGAGTTCCTCGACAGCCTAACAAGGAACTCGACGAGCAAAACGATGTGTTTCGCCCGTCGAGATCCTCGGTCGTGTGTACGAGGCCTCAGAGATATATATTTCTGTTTAATGGTATCATCTTTGGAGGTATCATTAGTGCGTCAGCATAATAGTTGCGGAATACCATATAGTGCTTCAAACAAAAGAGAGGATTATGCTTGCAATCCGCAGTGATATATTTAAATAGGGACTGTGAGTGGTTGCTAAATTTTCTCATCTATTCAGGTAACAGAATACTTGAAGAGGTCACATATCTTCTGCCTGTTATCTCATTCACAAACCATGCCAACAGAATGTAATTATACACAAATACCTTGCTTTAACAACAACAAAGGAACATGATCTATCAGAAATAAATGAGCGGGATTGGATCTCGCTTGAAGTGTGCATGTGTAGAGATTGTTTTATATCTTTGAGAAGCGATTGTTATATGTATACATATACATACAGTATCTCACAAAAGTGAGTACACCTCTCACATTTTTGTAAATGTTTTATTATATCTTTTCATCTGACAACACTGAAGAAATTACACTTTGCTACAATGTAAAGGAGTGAGCGTACAGCTGGTATACTTGTAAATTTGCTGTCCCCTCAAAATAATTCAACACACAGCCATTAATGTCTAAACCGCTGGCAACAAAAGTGAGTACACCCCTGAGTGAAAACGTCCAAATTGGGCCCAATTAGCCATTTCACTCTCCGGTGTCATGTGACAAATTTGGTGTTATCGCTCTCAGTCTCTCATACTGGTCACTGGAAGTTCAACATGGCACCTCATGGCAAAGAACTCTCTGAGGATCTGAAAAAAAAATGTTGATCTACATAAAGATAGCCTAGGCTATAAGAAGATTGCCAAGACCCTGAAACTGATCTGCGGCACGGTGGTCAAGACCATCCAGCGGTTTAACAGGACAGGTTCAACTCAAAACAGGCCTTGCTGTGGTCGACCAAAGAGGTTGAGTGCACATGCTCAGCGTCATATCCAGAGGTATGAGTGCTGCCAGCATTGCTGCAGAGGTTGAAGGAGTGTGGGGGTCAGCCTGTCAGTGCTCAGACCATACCCTGCACACTGCATCAAATTGGTCTGCATGGTTGTTGTCCCAGAAGGAAGCCTCTTCTAAAGATGATGTACAAGAAAGCCCACAAACAGTTTGCTGAAGACAAACAGACTAAGGACATGGATTACTGGAACCATGTCCTGTGGTCTGATGAGACCAAGATAAACTTTTTTGGTTTAGATGGTGTCAAGCGTGTGTGGCGGCAACCAGGTGAGGAGTACAAAGACAAGCGTGTCTTGCCTACAGTCTTGCCTACAGTCAAGCATGGTGGTGGGAGTGTCCTGGTCTGGAGCTGCATGAGTGCTGTCAGCACTGGGGAGCTACAGTTCATTGAGGGAACTATGAATGCCAACATGTGCTGTGACATACTGAAGCCGAGCATGATTCTCTCTCTTTGGAGACTGGGCCATGGGCCAGTATTCCAACATGATAATGACCCCAAACACCCCTCCAAGGCGAACACTGCCTTGCTAAAGAAGCTGAGGGTAAAGGTGATGGACTGGCCAAGCATGTCTCCAGACCTAAACCCTATTGAGCATCTGTGGGGCATCCTCAGACAGAAGATGGAGAAGCGCAAGGTCTCTAACATCCACCAGCTCTGTGATGTCGTTATGGAGGAGTGAAAGAGGACTCCAGTGGCAACCTGTGAAGCTCTGGTGAACTCCATGCCCAAGAGAGTTAAGGCAGTGATGAAAAATAATGGTGGGCACACAAAATATTGACACGTTGGGCCCAATTTGGACATTTTCACTTAGGGGTGTACTCACGTTTGTTGCCAGCGGTTTAGACATGAATGGCTGTGTGTTGAGTTATTTTTAGGGGGCAGCAAATGTACACTCGTATACAAGCTGTACACTCACTACTTTACATTGTAGCAAAGTGTAATTTCTTCAGTGTTGTCACATGAAAAGATATTATCAAATATTTACAAAAATGTGAGGGGTGTAATTGTATTTTAGTGTCAGTATTTTGTTGTCAGAAATGCTGACTAGCTCGGCAACTAAAATTCCTTTGAGATTCCATGTGTGTGGTCAAAGTTATATTCAAATTCTTATTTAATATACACTGCTTGTGTTCAAACCGGTGATCCTAGCATTTCCAATGTTTCCAGCTGGAAATTATTCAGCATTAAAGCACATAATATTTTCTGAATTAATAACAGCCATTGTGACTGGAGCAGTAGTCCTTCATGCCTTCTATCTCATTTTGCAGAATAATTGGAATTCAATACTATATATGATATATTAATATTTATGTTGACTTCCATCGCATGTAATAATGTCTTGTATGTTCCGGGCCAACTTTCTTAAAAGTATTTTAAGGGCTATAGTTTCTTTATCTCAAAACAATATATTTATTTTATTATTTGAGGCACACAAACTAGCAAGTGACTGTGTTGATACGCCGCTGCTTTTACCCTGTTATCTGCTCACTTGTGATATCAAACCCATACTGAGGTTGTTAATGCTTTAGTCTATGTGGCTGATTACAAAAGGTGTAGAGGAAAAGCAGTAATTATCACAGCATGAAAACAATGCACAGCCTTAGTTATTTCTCTGTGTAGGTGGATTTTGTCTGTTTGATGTTCAGGGGGAGTTTCAGATGATTTTTGTTGAGCTAACAACATTATCTCTACTGCAACAAGTATGATAAGGTAACCCTTATTCAGGTCCTTTTATTTCTCAGGGTATCCATGCACGGAGATGAAATGCTGAATAATCTGAATGATAGCGGTACAGAGTGATGTGACCACATGTGGAGGGAGATGTTTTCTAATAGATAAAAGCTCACTTTTCAGACTAATGACATGCAAAATGCCGTGCATGCCATGATGAAGAGTCACATTCCAAGGGCAGGATCTGTATCTAATGATTGGGCACCCTAAATGTCAAAAAGCTTTTACTGGCTAATGTATTTATTATTAGAACTACGCCTGTGATAATCAGCACTTGTATGAGATGAAGCCAAATATCCAGTCAGTTAAAAGAGAAGTTTGGTATTTTATTTAATTTTTTCAAGAATTACACTTACCCAGGTGGGCAGCATCAGTCCGATGCTGCATCTGTTGCCCTCTCAAAGACTGAAAACCGAGCTATCAAATACTGCTGATCATTCAGTTCTAAGGCCTCGTACACACGACCGAGTTTCTCGGCAAAAACCAGCAAGAAACTTGCTGGGAGATATTTTTTTGCCTAGGAAACCGGTCGTGTGTACATTTTTTGACGAGGAAACTGTCGAGGATCCCATCGAGCCAAAAAGAGAGCATGTCTTCTTTTTCCTTGACGGGAATGGAGAAACTTGCCTTATCGAGTTCCTTGACAGCCTAACAAGGAACTCGACGAGGAAAACGTTGTGTTTCGCCCTTTAAAGTTTCTCGGTCGTGTGTACGAGGCTTTAGGCTCACGAGGAAGCTCCTCATAACATTCTACTTAAAATAGAATGTTGAAATAAACTGAATATTATACTTTTACTTCTATGCTGTAAATTATTTTGCTCTGACTAGAGCTAAATAGCAGGGGATCAAATCACAAATACAGCTTTCCCTCTCTGCTAGTGGAGACAGCACTATATTATCATGCTAGCTACTAAGGAAAGCAAAGAGCAATAAAGCTGGCCATAGACGGTTCAGATCTTGGCTAGTTCAGCAGGGACCAGCCTAATTCGAACCATGTATGGGCAGGCTGAATGTACCTAAGCTGATTGATAGATCAGCATCCTTAGCAGACTATGTGGGAGATTTACCAAAACTGTCAGGCCCCGTACACATGTCCGAGGAACTCGACAGGCATAACACATCGTTTTGCTCGTCAAGTTCCTTGTGAAGCCGCCGAGGATCTCGGCGAGCCAAGTTTCCCCATTGACTAACGAGGAAATAGAGAACATGTTCTCTATTTGGCCCGACGAGATCCTCGTCGGTTTCCTCGGCCAAAAGTGTACACACGGCCGGGTTTCTCGGCAGAATACGGCTCCGATCGAGTTTTTGGCTGAATTCTGCCGAGAAACTTGGTCGTGTGTGCGGGGCCTCACACACAGAATCTGATGCAGCTCTGCATAGAAACCAATCAGCTTCTAGGTTTTAATTGTCAAAACTTAACTAAACATGTTGAAGTTAGACGTTGATTGACTACCATGCAAAAATTTTAATATGGAAAACTAAATTGACATTGATATGTTTATTCTTCCTTCCTTTAGCCTACCTATATCTACCGGCAGAATACAGATACAATGTACCTGTCATATTGTGTAGCATACTAATATAGGTATACTTGATGTTTTAGCTTTTGGTGGTTTGTGGCTCCACGTGAAAGCTGTCCTGTTTGGACTATTATCTACAACTGCAGCCCATGGAGGACACTTATGAGCTATTCTCAGTAGTTACTACCTATTGAACACTGTTATTTGAAAAAAAAAATGATCACATATGAACCAGTATTTTTTTAGACAGAAGCTTTTTCAAAGGCTTTGTATTGACATGCCAACTTTAGCTTGCCTGGCCCTTAGTGTCTAGGGATGTCTAAAAAAATAGTCCATTTGTCAGAATGTTTGACTTGTCAATCACTCATTTAGGGTACATCCAGTAATCAGCAAGTAGCGAAACCTAGAGGACTAAGTCAGGGCCAAACACCAGGTTTAATGCTCGTTAAAAACAATCTATTAGGCCCCTTTCACATTGACGCGTTTTTCAGGCGGTTTAGCGCTAAAAATTGCGCTGCTATACCGCCTGAGCGAATTGTGCCCTGCAGTCTTCAATGTGAAAGCCTGAAGGTCTGCTAGCCGCATCTTTGGAGCGGTATAGGAGCGGGTGTTTACCGCTCCTTCCCATTGAAATCAATGGAAAACTGCGGTAATACCGCCGACAATGCGCCTCTACAGAGGCGCATTGACGGTGGTTTTAACCCTTTTTCGGCCCCTAGCAGGGTTTAAAACCGTACCACTAGCGGGCAAATATTGCGGTAAATACGACGGTATATCGGCGCTAAAAAACGCACCGCTATACCGCCACCGCACCTCCGCTCCCCAGTGTGAAAGGGGCCTTAAAGTAGTAATAAATCCTAGGAGAAAAAAAAACACTTTTCCATTTAGGGTCCTCTTCCTCTTTACATTGAAACCTGTCCATATTAAATGATTCAGAGAGCAGTGATGAATTGATAATATCATATTTGAGCAAAGGGCCCCTTTCACATGGTCGGACCGTTCAGGTCCACCTGTCCTTTTTGTCGGTGGACCTGAACGACCGCTCCATGCAATCCTATGGAGCGCAATCCTATGGAGCGTCGGATGTCAGCGGAGACATGTCCGCTGACATCCGACCTGATCCGATCCACCAAAATCAGACGTATGGCGATACGTCCCCATGGCGGATCAGGTGAGATCTGATGAAAACGGACATGCTGTCTGTTTTTATCAGCTCTCTCCATAGACAGAGCAGAGAGGGACTTGTCATCCGCCAGCTCAGCAGAGATCAGCGGAGAGATCTCCCGCTGAGCTGGCTGACTCTGCAGTGACGGAGTCCGCCTCTTGTTGAAGCCAAAGTCTTACTACAAACAGTAAAGACATTCAAACTATAAATATAGCATAAATTGTCACTTCCCATCCCCATAACAAAGTAATATTGTGAAAATAATCACACAGTGATAAAACATAACAAATTAACTGTCAATAATAAATTTCTTTGGAAATGTAGTTTATGGAAATTGTGTTTTCAGCATTGAATCACGATAAAATTGTTTACTCACTACCACGGAGAGGATCTCAGTTATGTGACTATTTTTACTCCATTCAGCCTGCGATCACAAGTCACTAGGCCAGATTCTGGTAAAATCTGCGGTGGCGTAGCGTAAGCCATTTACACTACGCCGCAAATTACTGGAGCAAGTGCCGTATTCTCCAAGCACTTGCTCCGTAATTTGTGGCGGCGTAGTGTAAATGGCTCGGCGCAAGCCCGCGTAATTCAAAGGGGGCGGCTTGTATTTAAATTAGGCGTGCCCCCGCGACGATCGAACTGCGCATGCGCCGGGCATAAAAATAGCCCAGTGCGCATGCTCCAGCTCACGGAAAACTTCAATGACGCCGACGTATTCACGAACGACTTACGAAAATGACGTAAACGACAGAAAAAGATGACGCTGACCCGACGCCATACTTAACATGGCTTACGACGGACCTTCGTAAACTTGCCCCTCATATAGCAGGGGCAAGTTTACGCTTACGGAAACGTCGTAAATTTGTTGCGTCGTCCGCGCGTACGTTCGGGAATCGCCGTAAATAGCTAATTTGCATAGACGACGGGGAAAACGACGAGGCGACACCTAGCGGCGGGAAAAAAAATTGCATTTAATATCTGACAGCGTAAGAGCCTTACGCCTGTCAGATCTAAGGGATATCTATGCGTAACTGATTCTAAGAATCAGTCGCATAGATACGCCAGGCCAGATTAGGACTTACAACGGCGCAAATGGCGTTGCGCCGTCGTAAGCCTTTTAAGAATCTGGCCCACTGTAGGCACATAGTTCCATATGATTTATCTAAAACTTTCATTGAAATCAATTATTAATTTGCTTTGTGTTTGCCTATCTATCAACCCTTTTAAATCTGCAGCCATAGACCGGCTTATATGGTCTTTGTAGAAACCTGAGCCTGTATGATGTTTATTGATTGACTGCGCTGGATGCTTGCAATTTCTGCCAATGTTGCAGTGAACTTGAGGAGATTGGGAAAGGTTAGTATGCATTAAATCAGCATTTTCCAGTAAGTCAGATCCTGTAGAATGCATGTCACTTCTCCAGTAAGCGCTAACCATGAAAGTGCAGAGTGTCCAATTGTTCCTGGCCCCAGGAGGTCATAGTACCCAAGCATAACTGCTCGTCTCCTTTGTGTGCACGCAATATTTTCTCAACAGCAAAAATCATTGTTTATCTTTTCTTCACATCCTTTTTTTGTTATCTGATTTCTAAAGCTTTCATAGGCTTATGAAATAAAAGAAAATGACAATATTATGCAGTTCAGAGGCTAATGAAATCCAAAAGTTCTTGCATGAAGAACAAAAAGGACTCTAGATTTTGCAATCAGGCCCAATTGCATTTGTTTCACCTCTAATAAGGTGTCTAATAAATGTAATATATTGTTAGCAGTATGAGTTGTTTATAAGCACTCTTATGTAATAATACTGTCATACACAGCACTCCACATGTTGATTCATTTTGCTGTTAATATGCAATGGAAACAAAAAGGAGGAACCTGTTAACCTCAAGGCTTGAAGTAAGCAGATGCTAAAGCATCCATTAGTGATATTTTATCTGATTAGTATTACTAATGGAATGGTTTAGCCTGCCATTCTCCAAAAGCAGATCTGTTCCAGATCATTCTTTCTTGTCAATACAGACATTCTAGTTCTAAAGGTACAGACAACCAAGCTATTACAAGCTGGGACTAGAAAATCTGTAAAGCAATAGGTGAAATACAATTTTGTTTAGATATATTTTTTACCATACCTGTCTTAATACTGGCAGAGAAAGCATGTCATCTACTTATTATATACAGCAGAATATGGCAGAAGATTCCAAATTATGTATGTTTTATCTAGTCATTAACGTATCTCTACTGTATATGAAAAGTCTCACTCTTGGTATATAAACAAACATCTAAAATTCAAAAAGTGTAAAATGTAAATAAATAAATAAGGGCACAATTCTGCCAACATCTCCAAAAAGCTTAAAAGGGTGTGTAAACCCTAAAGCCCTTTTCAGACAAGGCGGGCCCCATCAAGGAAATCCTCCTGCTGAGTGGGGGATCTCTCTGCTGATCCCCACTGAGCAGGCGAATTACATTTCCGTGTCCAGTCTGCTATGCAGACACAGTCCACTGTTCTCTATGGGGCGTCGGATGGAAACATCCAACTCTCACTTGTTCCGCCAGATGGATAGGGGGATCCCCACCCATCTGTTTTTAGCAGACAACATCGGATCGAATGCACGGTCTGTTAGTGTGAAAGGGGCCTAACAATGAACTTCTCAGATTTGTTCACTTGTGATCTGGTGAAAATACTGTTTTGTTACATCTGTTCCATAATTTCAAAAATAATTCTGGTTGAGGCCAGGACTGTGCATGACAGTCAAGTTCCTACACCCCAAACTCGCTCATCTATGTCTTTATGAACCTTGATTTGTGCACTGATCCAAATCATTTGGTGGAGTGGGGATTATGGTATGGGGTTGTTTTTTAGGGGTTGTGCTTGTAAACTCTTAAAGTGGTTGTTAACCCACTTTTACTAAATGCTCCCATCCTCTCTGTACCATTATAATAATTGTCCCTGTGCCTGTGTTCTGTAAAAGATCTGCCTGATTGTACCTATATGAGCACGGCTCCAGGTGCTCAGCTGATTGTCGGCTCTCTCTCTCCGGCTCACAGCTGCAGTGGGTGGGGCTAAGCCCTCCCGCTGACGTCAGCCGGTGAAGGGGGGAGAGAGGAGAGAGAGAGCCGACCATCAGCTAAATGTCCTGGAGCCATGCTCATATAGGTACAATAGGGCAGTTTTTTTTTTTTACAGAACACAGGCACTGGGGCCATTTTTATAATGGTACAGAGAGGATGGTAGCATTCAATAGCAGATATAAAAGCACATATGAGAGCAGCAGGAGCAGGGGGGCAGGCACTGGTAAGAGCAGAGACAGATGGAGAGGGGAGGAGGGGGGAGATAGGCACAGGAGACAGATAGCAGGCTGCGGATGATGGATACATGTGAACTGAACTAGGTGTCAGAGCTCAGCAGCCATGATTATCGTGGTCAGTTTTCAGGGGGGAGGGCATAGCCAGGCATGATCAACCAGGTATTTTAGGTGATACGGGGGTCCAAATGACACAGCACTGTGCTGTATAACATGCTTTAAGGCAACAGGAGCTATATTTTATTTTTTTATTAACAAACGCTTTAATGTGTCATCATACCAAGGAGAAATGAGACAGATCGCTGCTCCAGGTAAGTAATATAATTCACCAAAAAGGAAGAGCTGGGTGCTAGCTCTGGCTCGCAACCATGAACATGTAGACCAAGTGAGAAAAATTAGCTGCACACCAACATCCGTCTAACAGTTTATTGAAATGCCGCCACCCGGACTAAAACAACGGACCAAGGTGGTGATGACTTTTCACACAAACATTGTGCTTCTTCAGAACACAAGAAGCACAATGTATGTGTGAATGTATGTGTAAAATGTTGTCACGTCGTCAGACTCGTCACACCTTGGTCTGTTGTTTTAGTCCTGGTGGCAGTCTTTCAATAAACCTGTTGGACGGATGTTGCTGTCATCATACCAAGACATTTTAGACAATTTCATGCTCCCAACTTTGTGGGAACAGTTTGTGGATGGCCCCTTCCTGTTCCAACATGACTGCGAACAATTGCACAAAGCAAGGTCCACAAAGACATGGATGAGCGAGTCTCTTAAAGTCTATGGGCATAAAGGTTGAGCAAGCGCAGCATTG
Organism: Rana temporaria; assembly: GCF_905171775.1. Classification (NCBI taxonomy): domain Eukaryota; kingdom Metazoa; phylum Chordata; class Amphibia; order Anura; family Ranidae; genus Rana; species Rana temporaria. The sequence continues at coordinate 204,525,447 of NC_053493.1, forward strand.
TAATCTAAAATCTGTGTTATACAGTATGTTACACAGGAAGCACAGGGGGTGCAGATGGTGCTGATGTTTTATTAAACTACAGATATCTTTTGACCCTCAATATGTACAAAATTAGACCTGATTACAGGAAGCAGAGAACTCAGCTGCATCTCAGTAACATGTTATTCTGTATGTTTTGTGCATACAGAGAAAGATAATGTGGAGGTTTAAGTTGTGTATCAATTGGAGCAAAAGGGCAAATGAATGCCCCGTACACACGACCGGAATTTCCGATGGCCTAAAATCCGATGGAATTTTTCGTCGGAATTCCGTTCAAGCTGTCTTGCATACACACTGTCATGCCAAATTCCATCTGTCCAAAACGCGATGAAGTAAAACACTACGACGAGCCATGAAAAATTAAGCTCAATGCTTCCGAGCATGCGTCAACTTGATTCTGAACATGGGTGGGTTTTTTCTCCGTCTGAGTTGCACACAGACGATAGGAATTTCCTATCGTTTTTTTTTTCATCGAAAATAAATAAATCATGTTCTATTTCTAAACACCAACTGACTTTTTCCATCAATATTCCGATCGTGTGTTAGCGGCATTAGACTGTTATTTGACCCGCATAACATAGCAACCAGATATTTTTTCACACACATCTCCATACAAATGTAACGCTATAAAGAGCCTATGGCAAATTACAGGGATACCTAGTTGTTTGGCAGAGTTTAGGTTTCATGTTGCTTATTTTTGAATTGAGCAGACAAAAGCTAGTTGCTAGTGTTTATTCACACCTTTCAAGAATGTCATTAAATCAGAATTAAAAGCAAACAGTTGGATAGTAAAAAATTAGCAGAATGTTGATGATGTTATCCTATCTCCCCTTTTTAGCAAGTTCTCTGTATCAGGTTGACAGCACTGTTCAATGCAGTAGAGCCAGACTGGCGTATCGTGCTGCTCTTTCCTTTCTTATGCCATGTACACAGGATCAGAGTAAAATAGAACATGCTCTCTATTTATCAGAATTTCCAGTGGAATTACTCCGATGGGGCATATACACAGTCGTAATTTCCGATGGAAAAAGTCAGTCAGATTTTTTCCATTGGAAATTCTGATCGTTTGAACGGGGCTTTAGACTTCAAATGTGCAGGGAATTCCAGGAATCTAAAGAAGAATTCCAGGTGTGCAAAGCATTCTTTGATTGGACGAGGTGGAAAGCCAGGGCTGTGATGCCTCAATCTTCATTTAGCCCAGTCAGAGAACATTTTGCATTCATTGAGAAAAGGCAAAGCATTCTTCGTGTTTGGAGGCCAACCTTCTGTGTTCAGAATGCAGCAGGGCCGCCACTCAGCATGGGAGCCGGAAGCAAGTGGAAATCACTGTAAAAGTGTCTACTTCAGCGATTTCCAACTTCTGGAGCCATCAGCCTGCTAAGGTATACATACGCATAGTTACATTAGTGCAAGCTGGACCATGTATAAATCTACCGATCTGGAATTCTTCTTTGATAAAAACAGACCAAATAGCATCAGAAGACTCCAGATTGCATACATCAGCATTCAGATGAGATTTATTACACATAGTGGGAAACCCATTTTGCACCTGCACCCTTAGGTCAGTGATGTCAAAAGTGAGATTGGATCTACTGGTGGAGCTTGGTATGCTTTTATGTTTTTGACAATCTAGCAATGCAATCTTCAGCCAACATTACCAACTCCTGTAAGGCCTCGTACACACGACCGAGGAACTCGTCAGAAAATACACATCGTTTTCCTCGACGAGTTCCTTGTTAGGCTTGTCGAGGAACTCGATAAGCTTGCTTTGCGTACACACGTTCAAGACAAAATCTCCTCGTTCTCAAACGCGGTGACATACAACACATACAGTGGCAGGGGAAGTTCCATTCCACTGGCACAACCCTTGGGGCTGCTTTTGCTAATCTCATGTTACTGCTTGTTAAGTAAAAGTTTGGTAAGAGACAATTTGCACTTTTCAGACTGTTACAGCGTGACAAATGTGCTATCTCCATTACAAACGATACTTTTACCTAAGGTGCGCTCCCATCTCATACTTTATTCTGAGCATACGCGGGTTTCTTAGCATACACACGCTCGCGTTTCTCGTCGAAAACCAGCCCGACGAAAAACACGACAAAGAAATTGAGACTCCCATCAAGGAAAAAGAGAACTTGTTCTCTTATTTCCTCGTCGAGTTCCTCGACGGTTTCCTCGATGAAAAACGTACACACGACCAGTTTCCTCAGCAAAAAAGCTCTCCCACCAAGTTTCTTGATGGATTCTGTTGAGTTTCTCGGTCGTGTGTACGAGGCCGTACTGTGCACCTGGGAGTTTTTTTATGTTCCAGTTCCTCCTGTTGTAGTCCCCATAATATTAAATAAAAAATCCATCATGAAGAGTGTGACTCCCTTATAATGGCTACAGCGGGTGAGGAGACCCGGAAACTCAATGGCAGACATCCTACCAAAACAGACCACAAGCAATAAAATAAATGGGGGTTTACCTCTCCACTATGTACCAGAAAATGAAACATCATTTTAGGGTGGACTGACCCTTTAACAATTTTTTTGATAAATTCATGGAATAATGTGAGAATTTTAGACCTGCCCATAATTCTGCATTGACAAACGGATTTTTGTATAATTTGTAATGCACCATGATCATTACATAAACCAGTCACTTTATGTTTTCACCACATTGGGAACTGTACTAAAAATGGGAAGAAAGTTTGAGCAGGGCATGTTTTACATTTTTATATAAGTAAGCACAGCTAAACAGAGATTACTTACAGGAAGCCCCTGTCCTCATGGTATAATCTACTCAGTGCATTGACCTGCCAGCTCTAGATTCTTTCTCCATATGTAAATTGAGAAGGGTCTTCTCGATAAAGCTTTGATTTGATTTCAACAATGCTACTCCCATCTTTGCTTATATGATACCGTCACCAAAATAAAAATATCAAGTTAGTTACATAGTCAATTGCTATAAACATAAGTTTATCAATCTATTAAGATCTGAAATTTAATCTACATAAAATTAAATAAATTATCTGTTTACCAAACATTTTAATGAACAATTACCGGTACTTAAAAAAGAAAGAAGCTAAAGCCTTATATCTCTTGGTGCATTGACTGAAAAAGGTATCCTTGCTGTGTCTTCCATACTTTTTGTCAGTTTGAGAGAGGCCCCCACTTTCTTTCTATTTGTGAGGGGATATCCCTTCAAAGGAAGCTAAAATCCCCCCCCCCAAAAAAATATAGGGGAAAGAATAAGGTTTATAACCTCTGTCAGGATTTTATTGCTACCCTTGTCTTTATGGAAGATATTTGTTCTTTCTTTGTGTTTGGATGACAAGGTGTTGCACCAAGCAGACAGAGAACATAAATCGTTCTTCTTCTGCTCCTTCTACCTTTACATCTGTAAATGTGTACTTTATTAAAATTGTAAACCCCCCCCCCCCCCAAAAAAAAATGAAATGGTTATTGGTACCCCTCCCAGAACACCAATAAACTAATGTGGCCTGTGATCAGGGCCGATCCTATGGGCTCACTATGCAAGCCGCTTAGGGCCCCGCAAAGCTGCGGAGGGCCCCCCAAATTACTTGAGGCCCCGTCTGGTGAGAAGACATTTTCGGCCCCTCACCCCACTTCTCAATTCGCTGGCTGCATGGGAGAAGAGGTAAGAAGTCAGCACCCGCCGCTCCTCACTTTAATTGTAAGATGTCATTTCCGACAGCAGAACACCCCCTCCCCCGCTTCTCAACTTAAATCTTTAATGTGACATGTCATTTTGCTTAGGGCCCCAGGGAGGTCAGGATCAGCACTGCCTGTGATATCATCAGCATACAGAGATGTTGTAGTAAAGTGTCAAAAACATGTTACAATAGATGATAAGGGAATGTAATCATTTAATATTCTACCCAAGACAAAAAAGAAAAGTTTTGAATGGAGTTCTGACTTAAAGGAGTTGTAAAGGTAAAAAAGTGTTTCCCTAAATAGCTTCCTTTACCTTAGTGCAGTCCTCCTTCACTTACCTCAGCCTTCCATTTTGCTTTTAAATGTCCTTATTTCTTCTGAGAAATCCTCACTTCCTGTTCTTCTGTCTGTAACTCCACGCAGTAATGCAAGGCTTTCTCCCTGGTGTGGAGAAAGCCTCTTGAGGGGGGAGGGGGCGAGCAGGAGGGTCAGGACACTCTCTACTTTGCAGATAGAGAAAGGAGCTGTGTGTTAGTGGGTGTCCTGACACTCCTGCTTGCCCCCTCCCCCCTCAAGAGGCTTTCTCCACACCAGGGAAAAAGCCTTGCATTACTGTGTGGAGTTACAGACAGAAGAATAGGAAGTGAGGATTTCTCAGAAGAAATAAGGACATTTAAAAGCAAAATGGAAGGGTGAGGTAAGTGAAGGGGGACTGCACTAAGGTAAAGGAAGCTATTTAGGGAAAACATTTTTTACCTTTACAACCCTTTAAAGAAGAACTGAACTCTAGAATTTGAAAAAAAAAGACAGACAGAGAGCAAAGGCAGAAGCATGCATGCACCTTCCTGCATTTAACTATTTTTTTTCTGAAGTTCTTTTTTAAAGGGAACAAACATTCTATGAATTAATGAATATAAATTAAAGATCGCTTTCTTTGTCATTGTATGAATTATGACTTTGCTCATTATGTGCCTGTTAGTTCTCACAGGATTATATAGAAGTATTCCAGTATGCAACTAGCATTTTCAGGAGGCTAGCAATGTATGCCCCCAGAGGCGGCCGGTGCTCCATTTTTTGAGGGGGGGTGGTGGTAAACAAACCCCCTGCCAGCCCCGCTCACAAGCCTGCAAGCCCTGCTCTTACCCCATCCAGGCCCCGGGCGGCTTTGAGGGCTTCACCAGCTTCTTCTCCTACCCAATCTGGTCACTTCTCTTCCCAGCCAATCTGGTCTTAGGACCCGCTTCCTGTCCTGATTGGCTGGGAGAAGAAGCAGAAAGACAATATCGAATATGGATTCGCTATTGTCACATGTGGATGGGCCCAACCTTTTTGATGCCAATTAGAGCCTCTGGCATAGAACTATATGCATCCAGCACCCTGCATGGCCATTAGGGGCTGGGCGCATAGAGATTAGGGGGGCGGTGCCCCATATGGATGGGCCACTGCTTTATGCCCCCATGTAACTTTCTGTACATGTTTCCTTTTACTAAACTTTAGAGCCCTTTCACACTGACAGTGCGCCTGTGTTAGTGGTAAAGTACCACTAGTTTTAGCGACGCTTTACCATCGTTTTAGAGGCGCTTTTCGACCTCTAGCAATGTGCTTGTAACCCTGCTAGCGAGCGAATAAGGGGTTAAAAGCAATGTTAGAACAATGTTAGAGATTTTATTAAAGGCGCCAAAAGCATTGTTTTTCGCTGCAATTTAATGTTTAAACTACAATCCTGAACTCCAGCATAAACATAAAATTAATTCACATAAAAAGTGCATTTCACTTAAAAGTGTTGTAGAGTATACATCCAGACTTTCAGTTTGATTTACCAAAGTTAAAGAGATTGTTCACTTAGCAAAGTGAATGTTCACTGAGCTTAGTAAATAAGATGAATCTGTCACAACCAATCACACACTATCAAAAAATCCTGTTTTTTTAATTTCCCTCACACATTATTGGATATTTAAAGTGAAAAGGTTTCACCCTATTTTCTATCATTCACTAACAAACATGCATTTTTCAAAGTGAACGTTCAGATTATGAAGTGAAAAAACCCTGGCTCCTTTAGTAAATATCCTCATTGTATTTATCTTTCAAAGTCCTTCACACTACTTTACAATCTTCTGGTTTTCAGCACAATATTGTTACCTCTTTTCAACTATGGTAAGCCTTTCATAGATCAAGAAAATAATACAAGTACAGAATGAACTGAAAGCTTCTTATCCCTTGTAAATTGTGCATGTGCTTCGGCAGAAAGCCATAATAAAGTATTTGAGAAGGCATAAAAACACAAATAAAACTTGCCCGTTCCTTGTGTAGTTGTTAAACAGATAAAGACCTTAAAGTGTATGCAAATGCAAAACTTTTTTTTTTAGTTTTGCATAGAGTTGGGAGCTACCATATTACTTTTCTGCAGACACAGCAGGAAGCATGGGAAAGGGGGCTGAGGACCCTGTTATGAGCAGAGTCACCCCCATAGCAATGCCCTCCACCATCCTTCCTGAACCCTGCATTCTGAGCCTAATACACTCCTGAACCCTGCATTTTGTGCACAACACACACCTTAAAAGGGGTTATAAAGGTTTGTAAATTTATTTTCTAAATAGGTTTCTTTAAGCTAGTGCATTGTTGGTTCATTTACCTTTTCCTTTAATTTCCCTTCTAAATGTTTTTTTCTTTGTTTTCTTTGTCTGAATTTCTCACTTCCTGTTCCTCCTCGGTAAGCTGTTCTGACTGACTAACCCCCAGCCAGAACTGCTCGGATGATGGGGGCAAGCTTACTGAGGAGAAACAGGAAGTGATAAATTCAGACAGAGAAACATTTTTTTTAGAAGGGAAACCGAAGGAAAAGGTAAGTGAACCAACAATGCCCTAGCTTAAAGGAACCTATTTAGAAAATAAAAAACAAACCTTTACAACCCCTTTAACCCTGCCTTCTGAGCACAATGCACTCCTTAACCCTGCATTCTGAGCATAATACTCTGAGCGCAATGCACTCCTTAACCCTGCATTCTGAGCATAATGCACTCCTTACCCCTGCATTCTAAACGTATTGCACTCCTTAACCCTGCATTCTGAGCAGGACATACTCCTTAACCATGCATTATGAGCGTAATGCACTCCTTAACCCTGCATTCTGAGTGCAAAACACTCCTTAAACCTGCATTCTAAATGTAATGCACTCCTTAACCCTGCATTATGAGCGCAACGCACTCCTTAACCCTGCATTCTGAGCGTAATGCACTCCTTACCCTACATTCTGAGTGCAGCGCACTCATGAGTCCTGCATTCTGAGGGTAATGCACTGGTGAACTCTGCATTCTCTGCATAACGCACTCTTAAATCCTGCAGTCTCTTGTAAAAAAAGATCAGTCTAAAAAATGTTTTTGGGGGGGGGGGGGGCAACCAGTGTCTATTGTGTAGGATAGGTGCTTCATGTTGTTACAACACAAGGCGCTATTAAGCATTTTTTTTTACTTTGTTGAAATATCACAAAATGCAGCCTGCATATCTATACACCACAGCTCACTGTGATGCACTGTGAGGTGAGGTGATTTGCACATTGTGGTATGAAAAGGGTACCATTGATTTCTGTGTCCTTTTGTTAAGCTGGCATTAAACTATACAGATCAATGCAATTCATCTGAGACAGATACAGTTTTCGCTATCACACATTTCTCCAGGAGCAAGAGAGTGTATCTACCCAGCAGGTTTTCTAATTAAAACATAATAAACTGATTTTACACATTTATAATAATTTTTCTGTTTTTGCTTTTTGTTGCAGGGGAAAGTACAGCACCTGGATTTTAGAGAGGCTTTGCCCTGTTGTCCTAGAGGTGAAATTTTGAATTGCTGTTGCAGACTGGTATGTACTATGTTTACTTATGTAATGTAGTAGACAATAATCACTGTGGCGTAAAAAGCTTCTGCTTTTTGTTTTAAGTAAATCTGTTACTTAATTTATGCACATATTCCTTAATAGGGATGAGCTTCGTATTCGAGTCTAACTCATGTTCGTCTCGAACATCGTATGTTTGATCGTTCGTCGAATTACGAACGTTTTGGGCCGTTTGCGCCAAATTCGAGTGGTGTGTCACGCCCCATAATTCACTGCGGCATCGCAGTGCATTGCTGGCTGATGATTGGCCAAGCATGCACTATGACCCGCATGCTTCGCCAATCACAGCGCGCAAAAAATGGAGAGCCATAATTGTCCCCTCCTCCCAGAACACTCTGATCAGTGCTGTCAGCCATTGAGCCGACCAGCAGACCTTTTTTGGTCATGCCACTTCAACAGAAGCTGGCCGAACGGCAGGCTTCTGTTGGAAAGGCTGACGTACACACGGGACGAATGTCGGACAGTTTCTATTGAACCGGCAGATGCCGCCTGACATTCAGCCCATGTGTACTAGGCTTTAGGCTTTAGTACCACTGTAACAATGACAAGAAAAGTCAAATAAAGAGAGAGATTAAGTAACTTTTGCAATAAACACCCTGGTCATGTGGAAAAGATGCTCTTGTTTTTAACATTTCCTTGCATGTTATTAGATGTTTTAAGTGGATTTATTTCACATGCCCTCTCATTACTTATCCCTTAGTAAATCTTGCCCATAGGTGTAAAAGAAGGCATTGCAGGCATGACCAGGGCATTTGAGGGTGATAAGATTTTACAGGCCTCAAACAAAGGCCTTAGGCCCCTTCCACATTGATCCGCTGCAGCTTCCCCAGTGAACCCACAGTATTCATGCAGATTACCCGTGTTTTGCCAAAGGTTTAAATTAGATTGGGCGGTTTTGGTGCATTTTCTGAAAGCACACGAAAACTGACCAATCTAATGGAAGTCTATGGCACAGCACAGGTAACTCGCGCAAATACTGTGGACACACTGCGCTGCAAGAAAACTGCAGTGGATCATTGTTAAAAAGGGGCGTAACTCTTCTTAACAGCTAAACATACTGTTAGTTCCAGTTGTACTTATCAATAGGGAATAAGGTATTGTTTTAGTTTTATTACGTATCATTTTGCGAGAGTTTCTAACCCTCTTTGAGGTATCATAACCCAGTAAAAGAGTAACAGTGAAACCACCAGCAATGGGTTTACTAACACTACTGGAGTATTCACTATGTATACAGTATATCTTTTATGGGTTGGGAAAATCCAATCTATTGTTTTGCTACAGTCAGGCCTCGTACACACGACCGGTTTCCTCGGCAGAATCCATCAAGAAACTTGGTGGGAGGTGTTTTTTGCCGGGGAAACCAGTCGTGTGTACATATTTCAGCGAGGAAACTGTAGAGGAACTCGACGAGCCAAAAAGAGAGCATGTTCTCTTTTTCCTTGACGGGAATGGAGAAAATTGGCTCGTCGAGTTCCTCGACAAGCCTAACAAGAACTCAACGAGGAAAACGATGTGTTTCGCCCGCCGAGTTCCTCGGTCGTGTGTACGAGGCCTCACAGTGCTTGATTAAGATGTGCTTTTCTGAGCTTATCCGCAATCATCCAATAGTCTCTTAATGAAAAAAAATCTACATGCCTAATATATTTTTAATTTCAATGCATTTATTATTAGACATGTGCACACTAAAATATTTAATTTCGGAATTTTGTTTTCGTCCGAAAAATACATTTATTTAGTTACTCCCCAAATTAGTTTTTATTTATTTTGTTTCGTTAAAAAAAGCTTTTGTCCTAAAATCCAAATTAATTAAGGTTGAATCTGTCATTGAAGGCTTACGGTGTTCGTCGAAGGTTCTAAGAAGATTCGACAAAGCAGCTAAACTGTACGCCGCCACAATCGTACATTTACGGTCGAATGCTCCGCCCACAAGCTATAGTACAATTCTAATGTTGTATGACTAGTAATAATTATATTTATTAATTATTATTATTAGTCAACCAACATTAGAACTCTTCTATAGCCTATGGGCGGAGTGTTTGACCATAAATTTACGTTTGTGGCAATCGTATGTTTTTAGCTGCTTCGTTGAATCTTCGTGTCTCTATAATGTCAAATCTTTTCTCTCTACTCGAATAATCTTAGACTAATTGAGTTTCGGATAGGCACATTCGACTGCAGGTTCGATAGACACAGATTGCTATTGTCACCGTCATGTCGAATCTTCTATCCATATCAAACTGTTCTCGCAATGAAATGAAAATAAAGCATTTTTTATGTCGGATCTTTCAGATTTCGGATTCTGCGCGTTTGTTATCTTTTGTTAAAACAAACGTGAAAATCCCAGAAATTCTGATGAAAATGCATTCGGACGAAAACGAATGCACATGTCTATTTATTATTACCCAAATGTACAAAAGACAGAGTACACTATAAATATTATAATTTCAATGTAACCTTATCTATCAGTGATGCATCCTAAACACAAAAGCATCTCAAATATTCATATGCCCTTGTGTAAACATAACAAACACTGTATGTATATTTTCAGGGTGCTAATACACAAACATTCTATAATTAGGGCAAGAAGATTATAAATATATAGAAAACAATAGCTAAATTGCAATGGCAGCAGGCCATGTAGAGAAACCATCAAGTCCTATCCCACAAAGATTAATTTCCCTGCCTGACCCCTTTCTTATACCATTTCACTGTAGACTTTTAGAGGGGACATCGTTTTCATCTTTTTCTCCTTAAAAACCGGGCCAGATGGGAATCTGAAAAAAGATTACTTATTTAATTTTTTAAGCAAATTTCACATTTGGGTCCTTTCTGTACCCTTTGTGTTAAAGTGGATGTAAACCCCCCAATTTTTTTTTTTATGTCACAATGTAGAGAATAAGATTGCCACACAGAGTTAATCCAGCGCTGAGCAATCCTCTTTTTATTGTTCAGTGAAATAAAACAGACTTCTAGATAAAGACCAAGGTCCTTGCTTGCGTGACAGGTTATTTACATATCTTGTGCACTAGCTTGCAGACATGCACAGCTTCTGTAAAGTGCACAATTCACATCCCCCTCCCCTCTCCTCCTCTCTTCTCCTGTCCAGCTCTCCCAGGATTGGCTGTCTTTCCTGTGTTTTGATTAAATGTTTTCAAAATATGGGGTGATCCACAGTTCAGTGTAAACAGTCATCAGAATATACATAGACAAGAAGCTGTGCATGTCTGCAAGCTAGTGCATGACATATGTAAATAACCTGTCACTCAAGCAAGGACTTTGGAAGTCTGTTTTATTTCACTGTACAATAAAAAGAGCATTGCTCAGCACTGGGTTTACTCTGTGTGGCAAGACTGGGCACAGATGATAGGAAATCGTATTCTCTACATTGTGACATAAAAAAAAAAATTGGGGGTTTACATCCACTTTAATATTATAGACAAGAAAAGTAGAGGGGCACCAACTGTCTCATTGCATAGTCATGTTTTTTATTGTTCAATGACAAGTAAAAACAATGTATACAGTAATACATGTGGGAGCATGAAAAGCATGTAGCGTGAACTTAGGTAACTGCACTGATATGGAAGAGAATGGAAGTTTATACGATTTCTGAGAAAATATATCATACCTTAAATGACAACCTCCATATTTACAACTCTAAATGGTCGAATTGGAACGTACCATAATACTCAATATTCTTCTCCTCTCCCTTCCCCTTTTCTTTACCATCACTACCCATACCACTTAAGATATTACTAGATTGCAATACATTTAAATACTGCTACCTGTTTGTTATTACCTTTACTGTAGTATAATGATGATTACTTTGTCTGAATAATATACTATGTACTATTCTACTGACTTTCTATTATTGATTACATTGACATTATATTTGTGCAACCTTTCATTATTATTACAATAAAAGTTTGTAAACAAAAAAAAACTGCACTGATATGTAAAAAGGATATACCACTAGGGCAAAATATATACCAAGAGAAATTAAAAAACTTGATAGAAATCACAGTAAGAATTACATAATAAATAAAGAATAAGAAATAGAAGTAATGAATACCCCATAAATAATAGCAAATATATATGTATAAAAATATATTAAAAAAATCCATATAAACATACAATCATTTGGACAACGGTAATCATCTGAACAGGGAAATAATGAGAACGCAGGTGGAATACAAAAAATATTATTAGTAAAAGTGAAGAAACTCATTTGTTTAATGGGGGAAAGGGGGAGAAAGAAAAAAATTGAGAAGAGGAAAAAGAGGGAGACAAATGGTCACAAGTAGGTAGATTCATGAGGCCCCGTACACACGACCGAGTTTCTCGGCAGAATTCAGCCAGAAACTCGGTTCAGAGCTGAATTCTGCCGAGAAACCCGGCCGTGTGTACACTTTCGGCCGAGGAAGCCGACGAGGACCTCGGCGAGGAAATAGAGAACATGTTCTCTATTTCCTCGTTGTTCAATGGCAAAAGTCGGCCCGCCGAGTTCCTCGGCGGCTTCCACACTGAACTCGACGAGGAACTCGATGTGTTTGGCACGTCGAGTTCCTCGGTCGTGTGTACGGGGCCTAAGAGTTAGGCCGGCTTATCAGTAGATAAGCCGACCTAACTCAGAATCTACGCCGACTTATGTTTAAGTGTACGCTCAAACAGAGATACACTTAAACATATCTAAGATAGGACGGCTTGCGCCGTCCTATCTTAGGTTGCAATATTTCGGATGGCCGCTAGGTGGCGCTTCCATTGCGGTCGGCGTAGAATATGTAAATTAGTAGATATGCCGATTCACGAATGTACGCCCGGCCGCCGCAGTACATTTACGCCGTTTCCGTAAGCCATTATCAGGCCTAAAGTTATTACATCTATTAGATGGAATAGCAATGTTAAAGTATGGCCGCCGTTCCCGCTTCGAGATTCTAAATTTTTACGTCGTTTGCGTAAGTCGTCCGCGAATAGCGATTTACGTCGTTTTTACGTCCACGTCGAAATCAATAGGCCCGTACGGCGTACTTAGCCGCAATGCACACTGGGAAATGTAGGCGCCCGGCGCATGCGCAGTTACAAAAGAACTTGAAAAACGTAAGGTCAAGCACAATTAACATACAACACGCCCCCCATACACACATTTGAATTAGGCGCCCTTACGCCCGCCCGCTTTAGGCTACGCCGCCGTAACATAGCAGGCAAGTACATTGTGAATCATGTACTTGCCTAGCTAACTTACGGCGGCGTAGCCTAAACACGCTAAGCTACGCCGCCGTAACTTTGCACCATTCTACCTCAATCTACCTATTGGTCTCCAAAATGTAATGAATGGAATATGGAGGCTTCTTGGAGAGTGTGCATACAAACCATAAATGACATGCACACCTTCTATAATATGCACACCACATAGGGGGATTGTAAATAAGTGGATTCCATAATATTATACAGTATGCCATTTCAGTGAAAACAAGCCTATGCAATCTAAAACGAACACTCCAGCTACTAGCTATGACATTTTTCCTTAGGGAAATATTTTGTGCAGTTTTTGTAACTTTTATTTAAAATGGCTGTAAAAAGAATCAGCAGTTGCTTTTGGAGTCATAGAGCGCTCAACAATAACACAGTGACATTGATACATCTCTTAATTCCTAGTTAAACATCCTGGTGCCAGAGCTGAATGGAACAGCATGCTCTGCAATCACTGTGCAGAAAGAGGTGTACAATACCCCAGCCCTCCTCCAATGTCATAGCAAATGAAGAGGGGTGAGCAGCCAATGCAAGAACTTGTTCCCCTGCTCAAAAGATCTTATTCACCTAAATGAAAACCTGTTTGATTCATTGCAGGGGATGTTCAGGACAGCCTCTAATTATGCAATTGAACAGGTTATTGAGATAATGTGTGGACTAAAATACATGACTGAGCAGAAGCATTTCTGCTCCCCTCCTTCTTGTCACATCATTATTAGAAAATCAGCTTTTACCAGCGATGGGTTCCCGCTGAAGAAAATTATAGGGGGATACATTTTATACAGATTCAAAACTTTTAGAAATAATTGTTCAAAGAAATAAAATATATGGCTTTAGTGTATGAATAATAAGAATTATGTTGTACTCTGTATGGCAATTCCTAGAGTCTCAATGAAAGTGTCAGGCCTCGTACACACGACCGAGTTTCTCGGCAAAAACCAGCAAGAAACTTGCTGGGAGATATTTTTTTGCCGAGGAAACCGGTCGTGTGTACATTTTCGTCGAGGAAACTGTCGAGAAACTCGACGAGCCAAAAAGAGAGCAAGTTCTCTATTTCCTTGACGGAGAAACTTGGCTTGTCGAGTTTCTCGACGGCTTCACAAGGAACTCGACGAGCGAAACAATGTGTTTCGCCCGTCGAGTTCCTCGGTCGTGTGTACGAGGCCTCACTGCCACCCCAATGCTACTGTATACACAGTGGAAGAAAGACAAGGGCTTGATTTACTAAAGGCTACTAGACTGTGCTCTTTGCAAAGTGTTGTTGCATTCTGCAGGTGCAGTTACTCCAGAGTTTAACAAATGAGGTAAAGCTTCACTTTGCAAAGAATACCCAATCACAAGGAAAATTTAAAAAAGAAACAGCATTTTTGCTTTCACATGATTGGATGATGGAAGTCAGCAGAGCTTCTGCTCAATAAATCGGAGGTCCCGTGAAAAAAAAAATATTAAAAGCCAGCAGCTACAAATACTGCAGCTGCTGACTTTTAATAAATAGACACTTACCTGTCCAGCGTGCCCGCGTTGTCGGAAGCAGAAGACGAGCAATCGCTCGTCTCTCTGCTGCCCCTGCCACCATCCTCGGTGACGGAATCAGGAAGTAAAGCCTTGTGGCTTCACTGCTCAGTTCCCTACTGCGCATACGCTAGTAGCTCGGCGCTTTCCCGGTTGGCCCCGCGGGAGTCATTCCCGGAAGTGGGTGCAAATACCTGTAATATACAGGTATCTGCACCCCCCTGAATGGTGCCAAATGTGACACCGGAGGGGGGGAGGGTTCCGAAAAGCAGAAGTTCCATTTTTGGGTGCTCTGGAGTAACTGCTCTTGCAGAATGAAACTGCACTTTCAATCAACCCCAAGGTCTTCTACCTACCTGATTCTAGATGCCACTTTTAGATACTTTTAGATATCTAACCGTCTGCTCTGTGCATAGGTGCATATTCAGTCTCATGTACTCAATATCACAACTGTAATGATACTGCTTTCCTAGAGCAGTACATTATTTGAATGTGCTATGTAAGGTTTTATGTCCTTCTAAGAGCATTGGTGCCTTTCCAATTGTAGGGTAGGACCTTTGCTGCATGTTCTGTGCTTGTGCTCCCCCTGGTGAGATATAAAAATATTTCAGCTATTCTATCATTTTAAGACATAAACAGTACTTTTCCCATGTTGCCTTTTCTTCGGTATGTCACTGATTTACGCCGGAAAAAGCCTAACGTAAACGTCGTAACTTTACTGCGTCGGACGCACGTACGTTCGGGAATTCGCGTATCTTGCTAATTTGCATACTCAACGTGGATTTCGACGGAAGCGCTACCTAGCGGGCTGAAAAAAAATGCAGTTAAGATCCGACGGCGTAAGAGACTTACGCCTGTCGGATCTAATGGATATCTATGCGTAACTGATTCTAAGAATCAGGCGCATAGATACGACGGCTCAACTCAGAGATACGACTGCCTATCTGGAGATCTCTGGAGATCGTCGTATCTCTTTTGTGAATCTGGGCCTTTGTCTGTTTTAATTGGCCGAGCTGGGATAATGAAACTCCTGTGCATGCTGAGTGTATCCTTAATGTCAAAAATAACTATTTTGGATAAATTAAGTTTCTTGGGGTTATATGAATTTGTGACTGTAGTGTTTTTATTCAAGAATTTTAAGGAACTTTGACTTCCTCATTTTACCGTTGCAGTCACCATGTCAGTCCACAGTCCAGAACAGGTGTTTCTCATGTATAATAAAGAAAAGGAACTTTGTTTATAGGTTGTTTCCATCACTTGCAGTTATAACTAGGCCATAGATGGTTCTAATCTCAGCCGGTTCAGCAGGGACTGGCTGAAGTTCAATCCATGTATGGGCAGGCTGAATGTACCCAAGTTGATTGATCGATCGGCTTTGGTACAACCAGCCTGTCAGATTTTACCTGTTATAGCTGCTAGCAGTAATCACTGTGTTGTACTGTTGGTATGGCTCCCCTTCCCACCATCGGGAGAACACAATAGCTCCACAGGAGGGATTCCCCCATCAACACTGACTGTGTTGATAGAGGAATCTAGACATTTTCTTTCCTGCAAACCGTGAAAAGAAAATTGCTCCATTTATGGCTGGCTGTTTTCATCTTTTTCTGTTTACATTGGAATATTGGGTCAGTTTGCACAAGGGTTTGTAGTGAATTTACCTTTGCAATTGGTACCATATTAAAGAAAACCAGGCATCTGAATATTCCATCCTAGGTGACTATAGCTATGGAGGTTTCGTTTTGAATTATTTATATTTGCCCTACATTTAACATAATTTACTGAATGTGACTGCCTGTTTTCCAGTTTCATTGTGTGTCAAATGTGTTAAGAGGAGTGTAAATTACTACAGAACTCTATTTTAAATACTGTGATGCCACGTACACACGACCGTTTTTCGGGTTGTAAAAAATGAGATTTTTTTAATGTCATTAAAAACGATCGTGTGTGGGCTCCAGAGCATTTTTCACGATGTAAAAAATGGGCATTAAAAATTTAGAACATGTTCTAATTTTTCGCTACGTTTTTAACGTCGTAAAAAATGGTCGTGTGTGGGCTTTAACAACGTGAAAAAAACGTGCATGCTCAGAAGCAAGTTATGAGACGGGAGCGCTCGTTCTGGTAAAACTAGCGTTTGTAATGGAGTAAGCACATTCATCATGCTGTAACAGGCTGTAACAGACTGAAAAGCGCGAATCGTCTTTTACTAACACGAAATTGGCAAAAGCAGCCCCAAGGATGGCGCCATCTGAATGGAACTTCCCCTTTATAGTGCCGTCGTACGTGTTGTACATTACTGCGCTTTGCTAGAGCATTTTTTTTTCTTTTTTTTTTTATTCCATAAATCTTTATTGAGTGTAAAATAGTGCAAAATAGAACAAGAATATACATTTTGAGCACATAAAATGTGAAACAATCCAGTACAATTTTTTTTAAAGGTGTGAACAGAACAAAAGGAATGGTACACACAAAATGCATATGCATATATGCAAATGCATATATTTTTTTTTCACGATCGTGTGTAGGCAAGGCTGTTTTAACGATCGGGTTGAAAAAAACGTAGTTTTTTCTAGACCATTAAAAAGTAATTTTTTTACAACCTGAAAAACTTTGTGTGTATGCGGCATTATGGATGCTTAAACAATAAAGTATAGGGTGCATTTAAATGTTTTACATAATACCACTTTTTCATGTCTGTTGTGTACTGTATAAATATATTCTTGACTGTTTACTGCTTTACATTACTTGATTGACTCCTTAATCACTGTAATCCAAATGGAATGTTATTATTTGGCATCTGTCAAACATGATCCTCTAGCCTGATTATTTTTTTTGGTCTAATGTCAGCACTGGACTATAAAAGTCAGCACCTCTTTTATTATGAGATGCTAATGATGTACATATTAGGCAGGCATTCATATCCTGGGTTACATGGGATAATATGAAGATCACTAGTATGGCTCCAACAAAATGTAAATATTCAGGATCATGCTTCTTGCCTGTCCTATATACCTCTGAACCCCCAAAATCTATAATATGTTTATTATTGTGCTGGTACTGACAGACACTAAGAAAAGAAACCAGAGAAGAGTGGCTTAAAAGGATGAAAGGAAACAGCATAGAATATCTGTGTAGCAGTGCTTAGTGCCATGAATGTGTCTTGTGTAAAGCTTAGGGATCAAAGTAGCAATGAGTGGAAATGCAAGTCCCTAAAAGCTATTAAACTGATAAAATGCCAGAGAAGTTCAGTCCTTGTATTAGAACATATGGATGTCTAAATTATACAATATGAGGTGTATTTTAATTAATTTTGCCAACAAAAATTAACAATGTACGTGCATACCTCACGTTTAAGTACACAATGAGGTTTATTTACTAACGCTGGAAAGCGCAAAATCAGGCTCACTTCTGCACAGAAACCAATGAGCTTCCAGGTTTTATTATCAAACTTAATTGAACAAGCTGGGATTAGAAACTCATTGGTTTATATGCAGAAGTGAGCCTGATTTTGCACTTTCCAGCTTTAGTAAATAAACCCCATTGTGTACTTAAATGTGGGGTATGCCTGTAGTCTGTGTTATCTGATGTATTTCTACATGGCACAGTCTCAGTTATATTAAATAAAAACGGGATATATTGCTGAAGCAGAGAGTGCACAGGTATGGACTACGACTTTATGGCGGACACATCGGACACTTTTGACACATTTTTGGGACCATTGTTATTTCAACAGCGATTAGTGCTATAAAAATGCACTGATTACTGTGAAAATTACACTGGTTAACCACTAGGTGGCGCAGAAGAGGTTAAGTGTGTCCTAGAGAGTGATTCTAACTGTTAAGGGGAGGAGCTACCTATGATACATCACTGATCCCTTTTCCCGATCACGGGGAACAGTAGATCAGTGACATGTCACTATGCAGAACAGGGAAATGTCTTGTTTACAAAGGCATCCCCCTGTTCTGCCTTTGCCGACCGCAATCACAGGCCACCCGTGAACATGGAGTTCCTGAGACCCGCGAGCGCACTCACGAGTGGGGAGGGTGGACAACACGGTTCACATAAAAAAAATCTGAAAAGGTGAACTTTAAATAAA
Organism: Rana temporaria; assembly: GCF_905171775.1. NCBI lineage: Eukaryota > Metazoa > Chordata > Amphibia > Anura > Ranidae > Rana > Rana temporaria. Next base: position 204,543,886 of record NC_053493.1, read on the forward strand.
AATAATGAAGCAATCAGAAAAAGGCAGGTGTACTAAAGTACTGTAAACTGTCCTTTTGTAAAACTGAAGAAATACAATACAATTTAAAGTAAAAATAAATTGTGCACTCTTTCTAGCCAGTGCTTAATTAACCACTTGCCTACTGTGCACTTAAACGCCCTTCCTGTCCTTGCCAATTTTCAGCTTTCAGAGCTGTCGCACTTTGAATGACAATTGCACGGTCATGCTACACTGTACCCAAATGACATTTTTATAATTTTTTCAAACAAATAGAGCTTTCTTTTGGTGGTATTTAATTTTTACTGGGGTTTTTATTTTTTGCTAAACAAAAAAAGACTAAACATTTTGAGAAAAAAAAAAAAAACAGTTTTCATAATTTGTTATAAAATTTTGCAAACAGGTAATATTCTCCTTCATTGATATGCACTGATGAGGCTGTACTGATGGGCACTGATGGGGACTGATAGGCTGCGCTGATGGGCACTGATAGGCACTGATAAGGTGGCACTGATGGGCACTAATAAGGCGGAACTGATGGGCACTGATGAGGAGGCACTGGTGGGCACTGATAGGTGGCATTGGTAGATGGGTTTCCCAGCCTTTCCAAGGAATTCTGGGTTCCACGGGCCCTCCCGTCACAGAGATGATTGATAAGTTAGAGTGTCCAATGCAGAGACTTTTGATGAGACTAGATTTACCCTAGTTTGATTAAGGCCGTGTACACATGATCAGTCTAAACCGATGAAAACGGACTGAAGGACCGTTTCATTGGTCCAAACCGACTGTGTGTGGGCCCCATCGGTCAGTTATCCTTCGGTCCAAAAATATAGAACTTGCTTTAAAATTCAACTGATGGACACCTAACCGATAGGTCAAAACCGATGGTTAGTACGCAAAAGCATTGGTTAAAAACCCACGCATGCTCAGAATCAAGTCGACGCGTGCTTGGAAGCATTGAACTTCATTTTTCTCAGCACGTCGTTGTGTTTTACGTCACCACATTGGACCCGATCGGTTTTTTAACTGATGGTGTGTAGGCACATCAGACCATCAGTCAGCTTCATCGGTTAACCGATAAGAACGGTCCTTTGGACCGTTCTCATAGGATGGACTGATCATGTGTACAGGGCTTAACACTTCAGGAGCAGAAATCAAGCTGCATGTAGTTAACATTGTGCTCTTTTTGTCGTTGCTAAACTAAAAGACTAGAAATACCCTTCCAGGTTAGAGCCTTCAGAGCCTTCCATGTGTTCTTCTGAGTACTGGGTATTGGAATCACCATTATATAAATATATATGTGTGTGTCAAATTTCTGTAATGACATTTCATCTAACTATCCAAGTAAGCAAAGTATTCAATGTAGTAATAAACATTACGGTCAAGATTCCACCAAATATAAAAAAAAACACAATTGGTAAGTCAATAAAGTGGAAAACCCAAATATTTTATTTAGCTGCGAATAGACTAGGGTTAAAACCCCTTTAATTTTCTTTCTGCCTGTATTCCTTTGGGCCATTTCTCTTCATTTTCTGTCCTGAATACATCACAATAAGTGAAAGGAAATCTCCTCATAGTGATTAAAATTCCCCTCTTAGACAACTGTCACCAGAACCTCATCCCCATAAGAAATCAGACGAAGGGTAATAGTACTGTCAGCAGGCTTTATAACATTGCACAGTACTAACATTGTAACATGTTTCAGGTACTAGGGCAAGATGGGCAGCTATTTACAGTAGGTATGTTTCCAAAAGAAGCAGTGGAATAAACAACGGGCCATTTAAAAAAAATTCTAGTGCAGCCCCAACATTGCATGTGATGTCTGATTAATGCAAGTGTGTACTGAGCCATTCCTACCTTGTGCTTGAAAATGCCTGTCATGCCGCGTACACACGACCATTTTTAATGTCATGGAAAAAACTATGTTTTTCTCAACGTGATTCTTGTCAAACCTGCCTTGCATACACACGATCGTGAAAAAAAAATGCTTGAGCAAAGCGCAGTGACGTACAACACGTACGACGGCACTATAAAGGGGAAGTTCCATTCGAATGGCGCCACCCTTTGGGCTGCTTTTGCTGATTTCGTGTTAGTAAAAGTTTGGTGAGAGACGATTCGCACTTTTCAGTCTTCGCGCTTTTCAGTCAGTTACAGCGTGACGAATGTGCTATCTCCATTACAAATGCTAGTTTTACCAGAACGAGTGTTCCCGTCTCATAACTTGCTTCTGAGCATGCGCGTTTTTTGCTCGTCGTTAAAGCCTACACACGACCGTTTTTGTTAAAAACAACGAGAAAAAGTAGAGCACGTTCTAACTTTTTAATGGCCATTTTTTACGACGAGAAAAATGCTCTGGAGCCTACACATGGTCATTTTTAATGACCAATTAAAAAAAAAAAAATTTTCTCGTCATGAAAAACGGTCGTGTGTATTAGGCTCCACCTTTCAGTATACAATTCCTTTAAATTTAAAATATGTACTTTAAATGAATTATTAACGCAAGGGGAGCATATAACTTTTTTGGTTCACTTAGTGGCCTTGCTCTTCAAGTGCTTTCTTCGGTAACCAGAAGATTTGATGACTTAATACATTTTGAAAAAACAATACATATATTTTTTATAGCATGATGTAGCATTTGATTTTATCATTCTAAAGCATTACAGACAATGCAGCTTTAGTGACTTTGGATGCCCTTACAGGATACAAACAGTTTGGTGATTTTCAGTAATAGTTTTGTTACATCTTTAGAGGCCTGTGGAGTGACTGTGGTGCATTTAGAGGAGGAAGAAATCCTTCAAGTGGCATACCTGAGCTGTAGTACAGAATACATGAGGAAACCATTCCCAGCCAGCATGCAGAGTTGAGGAATACTGTGAGAAAAAAAAACTAAACATAAGAAAACAAGAAATAGATAGAGACTTTGATTTAGCCTAGTTTGTTAACTACTGATTGGCAAGGTGCCCAAAATGCAGATGCCCTATTTCATCTACAAAGAAGCATGCCAATGGATTTGGCACTACAAAGCTTATGGTGGCAATGGCAGTGCCCATTGCATATCTAGGTTTGGAAAAGGTGAGGAGGGGAATTCTAATGCCCCAGCTTCTCATTGTCACTTCTTAAGGTGAATAGGTAACAGACATTTCAGAAGAAGATTGTACTATTTTTAGAGGATTGTATTGTTTCACAGACTGGTGACAGCAATGTATCAAGAAACACACAACTGTGCCTCAAAAGTTGTTTGTGAATATTGTGTCAGCAGAACTAGCAGTGACTAAGAAAGAGACAAGGGCAAAGTGGTTCTACTGCAGCAACTACTCCTCTCCTATTTAGAGAACACCTTCCATTCTGTGAAAAGCATGCAAGGGTTTTTCTGAATGGACTAGGGGAGGGGATGGGTAGATAAATGATAGAGTTTCCCCTGACAGCCATTTGGTCCCAGGAGAGCCTTAATGGGGTTGTAAAGGATTTTTTTCCCCCTAAACAGCTTCCTTTACCTTAGTACAGTCCTCCTTTACTTACCTCATCCTTCCATTTTGCTTTTAAATGTCCTTATTTCTTCTGAGAAATCCTCACTTCCTGTTCTTCTGTCTGTAACTACACACAGTAATGCAAGGCTTTCTCCCTGGTGTGGAGAAAGCCTCTTGAGAGGGGAGGGGGCGAGCAGGAGTGTCAGGATGCCCACTAACACACAGCTCCTTTCTCAATCTGAAAAGTAGAGCGTGTCCTGACCCTCCTGCTCGCCCCCCTCCCCCTCAAGAGGCTTTCTCCACACCAGGGAAAAAGCCTTGCATTACGGTGTGTAGTTACAGACAGAAGAACAGGAAGTGAGGATTTCTCAGAAGAAATAAGGAAAAAGCAAAATGGAAGGATGAGGTAAGTGAAGGAGGACTGCGCTAAGGTAAAGGAAGCTATTTAGGGGGGAAAAAAATCCTTTACAACCCCTTTAATTAGAGATAATGTAAGTAACTGGTGGTGTTTACAAAGAAAACATTTCCTGGAGTTCATATTTAGGTGCCTAGATCTTTAAGGCCCCGTACACACGAGAAACCCGGCCGTGTGTACACATGTTCTCTATTTCCTCGTTGTTCAATGAGGAAAGTTGGCTCGCCGAGATACTCGGCGGCTTCACACTGAACTCAACGAGCAAAACGATGAGTTTTGCCCGTCAAGTTCCTCGGACGTGTGTACGGGGCCTAAGTGTAGGCAAGCTGAAAATCAGACATACTTTTTTACCTAACAATTTGTTCAGTTTTGATTATTATTTATCTGACAAAGAGAAAAGAGTATGCTTTATACACTCATCAATGCCTATGCAAGTTTATAAATGTTCACATCTAATGATTCTTTTGAATACTTTTTAGATAATATGCATCGGTAATCATTTAAAAGACAAATTGTAGTTACACACAATCATTAAATGCATGCTATGTGGTTTAAACAGACTATACACATACATTCATTGATTTTGGATGATTTGATTTTCTTATTTTATGTAGAAGAATTTTCTTTTACGTACCACACGTTTCCTGGTTTATGGAAATAATTGCAATGAAAATGATGATGCTTTTTAAAAGATCTTTATTTATGTTTTTATCCTTCTGCATGCCATACAAGATTGAACCAGAAAAACTGTTTTTTTTATTTTACAGCACATACTTTAAAACTATTGAAATTTATCCAGATTTATGTTGTATATTCAGCCTGTCCAATTGCTTCTTTTTTTTATTTGACTTTCAAAAATAGATTGCTTGCAATTGAAGATGCACTCTCATATGGCTCAGTGTCTGTAGACACAGTCAATATATGCAGACATCTGGATTATTAACCAATTCCCCTCTAAAGCTTTTTTTATTTTATGATATGATCTGCATCATTGACTATAAAATTACTTAAAATCCCCATAACATTATATTATTTTTGAATGCAGAGGCCCTGTAGATGATGGTACTGTAGTTGCATTATTTTCTCTCACATTATTCGTGCAACTCTTTATCAAATCTTTTGAAAAAAAAAACACAAAAATTAATTTTATTGCACACAAACACAATTTATTCACCAAATGTTTGTACACAATTAAAGATGAGGTGGTGTCAAGTAAATATATACCAAATATGTCAAGTCAAAAAACTGTGCGTTCCCGAAAAATGGCAAAAAATTACAGTACCCCAAATTATCAATAGGTGGCACTTCAAATGCCTTTACAGCTTATCATTTCAGAGTAAACTGTAAATGACGACCGTAGAATAATTGCTCTCACTCTAAAATTCATGGTGGTGATATATAACATATGATATATAAGATGCTACTGCAGTTATGAGCTTTGTTTTGGTTAACCACTTACCCCCCGGACCATATTGCTGCCCAAAGACCAGAGTACTTTTTGCGATTCGGGACTGCGTCGCTTTAACAGACAATTGCGCGGTCGTGCGACATGGCTCCCAAACAAAATTGGCGTCCTTTTTTTCCCACAAATAGAGCTTTCTTTTGGTGGTATTTGATCACCTCTGCGTTTTTTATTTTTTGCGCTATAAACAAAAATAGAACGACAATTTTGAAAAAAAATTAATATTTTTTACTTTTTGCTGTAATAAATATCCCCCAAAAATATATAAAAAAACATTTTTTTTCCTCAGTTTAGGCCGATACGTATTCTTCTACATATTTTTCGTAAAAAAAAATCGCAATAAGCGTTTATTGATTGGTTTGCGCAAAAGTTATAGCGTTTACAAAATAGGGGGTATTTTTATGGCATTTTTATTAATATTTTTTTTTACTAGTAATGGCGGCGATCAGCGATTTTTTTTCGGTATTGCGACATTATGGCGGACACTTCGGACATTTTTGACACATTTTTGGGACCATTGGCATTTTTATAGCGATCAGTGCTATAAAAATGCATTGGATTACTATAAAAATGCCACTGGCAGTGAAGGGGTTAACACTAGGGGGCGGGGAAGGGGTTAAGTATGCCTGGGTGTGTTCTTACTGTGGGGGGGGGGGGTGGCCTCACTAGGGGAAACACTGATCCTCGGTTCATACATTGTATGAACCGAAGATCAGCATTTCCCCTGCTGACAGGAACGAGAGCTGTGTGTTTACACACACAGTTCCCGTTCCCCGCTCTGTACCGAGCGATCGCGTGTGCCCAGCGGCGATCGCGCCCGCCGGGCACACGCACGGGAGTCGGGGGCGAGCGCGCGCCCCTAGTGGCGGCTAATAGACAGGACGTCATATTACGTGCTCTCGCCTAGGAGAGCCACCTTGTGGACGTATTTCGGCGGTGCGCGGTCGGCAAGTGGTTAAAGAAGTAGTTCACCTAAGAAAAAAATGCACATATTTTTAGAAAAAAATGTGCATATACAATTTTTTTCACAGAAACTTGCAAACCATTGCACCCACGATCAGTGGATGGCAGATGTAATTCCAGGCTCTTGAAGACCCTTCCCCCAGCTATCCAACTAAAAGCCCTACCTCAGTACAGGCTTTCAGTTGGAGAGCTGAAGGAAGTGACAATTGGGATTATAGCACTTGTAATCCATTGTGAACTACAAATCTGCCGGCTGCAGTGGAAGATTGAACTTTTCGTTTATTCATTCACAGATCTATAAAGTAATGCATCTGTCCTGGTGCAGCCTCCCACAGCAGCGCCCCTTTTTAAAAGTGACAGCAGCTGTGGGGCAGCAGAAACCTCAAAAGCTGTCACGGGGTGTTCTGTGGGCAACATGTTACACCCTAAATGCATTATATGTTGCAAAAGGTGGAGTTAGTGTTTATAGAAAACCTGTGCTTTGTTCAGTTAGCGCAAAGCAGTAGGTTTGCTTTCAACTTCATTTTCCATAAGCATAGACTTAAGCTGGCCATAGATGGTTCAGCATGGGCCAGACAAAATTCAAACCATCTATGGGCAGGCTGATTGTACCCAAGGTGATCCACTGATGGACTTGGGTACAATCAGCATTTCAATTTTTTACATGCAATTATTGCCAGTGGTTTCAGCCACTGTTACATAGCAGTAACTACTGTATGCTCCCTGCAGCCAGTGTTGCCAACCGCCCATTACGGGCAGCCCGTAAAAATGGGCCCTTTTTTCCCCGGTTGGCAATACTGCCTGCAACTCTCCCAACCCAACCCCCAACCCCCCCCCCCCACAATAGCACAATAACTCTGCGGAGGGATTCCCCTATCAACACTGTGGTGATTTTCTCATAGTTGCAGGAAAGAAAACCGCATTATCTATGGCCTATCCAGACTTCCCTTTGCTGCCCCACTCCTCTGTTGAAAACCAGAAGCTGAACAAAATGTTTTGTACATCTAGATATGGAGTAATATGTGAACTGTGTAAGCTTTGACTCTAATGATTTGAAACGTTCATAGGGCTTTCCTTTCAGTCCCAGGCAGTTGACTGGAGGGGTGGGAGAGTAAAGCCTCATACACACGATCAGATTTTTGGATGACCGTTCGTCCGTTTTTTGTTGCATGCTAGTCTCATGTCGAAAGTTAAGAGGTTACTAACCATACGAAAATTTTCGTACGACACAATACAACTTCAGGAGTAATGTAGTGTGTTGAATGGTTTAGTATGTGTTCTTTAGTTTCTGAGCATGCGTAGTCTTGATCTTATGATTTTTTTGGGACGAAAACCGTACTAATTAAACAAAAATTGGACGTTGTGTTCATGACTTCTGGTTTTCGTATTATGTGTGCGGGCTTTAAAAGTAAGGTATAAATACATGCCTGTGGAAGTCTGCATTAAAGTTAATCTTGTCCTGTATGGCTTGAAACACTTGAACACCAATAAATACATTTGATCTAAATAATATGATATAGGGAACTTAAAAAATGTGTATGATTATTTTAGCTTTTTGATAAACATTATACATATAGATTTTATGTTAACAGGACGTGTTTTTCTTTTTTCTTTACTTTTCATTATCTATGCTTGTCAGTACAGAGAACTTTAGTAATCTCAAAATGTCACGCATCAAATATGCACTTCTAATCGATGGTGTTCTTTTGCATGGGTGTTCACATTTAATGTGACATATTTCAAGAATGGTTAGTGTGTATGCTATTATGATGGTCTAATATTTTGTAGATAAGCATTTTGAAATTTGAAATTTTGTTACAAGCTAAATACATAAACATTTGGAATCTAGCGTGCCTATTTAAATGATGCTGGAAGCGAGCTACAGTGCTCTAGCAACAGGACAGGACAGGGCACAGATAATCTTTAAAAGATACACTTTCAAATTTTGGGACGGTGTCAATTCACATATGCCTTGCCTTGAAAAAGTATTCATACCCCTTGAAATTTTTCACATTTTGTCATGTTACAACCAAAAACATAAGTGTATTTTATGTGATAGACCAACACAAAGTGGCATATAATTGTAAAGTGGAAAGAAAATGATAAAAAGGTTTTTTTTTTACAAATAAATATCTGAAAAGTGTGGTATGCATTTGTGTTCAGCCCCCCTGAGTCAATATTTGTAGAACAACCTTTCACTGCAATTACAGCTGCAAGTCTTTTTTGGTTATGTCTCTACTAGCTTTGCACATCTGGAGAGTGAACTTTGTCCATTCTTCTCAAGTCTTGGCACAGATTCTTAATTTTATTTATGTCTTGACTTTGACTGGGCAATTCTAACACATGAATATGCTTATATCTAAACCATTCCATTGTAGCTGTATGTTTAGGGTTGTTGTCCTTCTGGAAGGGGTATTTCCACCCCAAACATGTTTTCTTCTCAAATTGCCCTGTATTTGGCTCCATCCATCTTCCCATCAACTCTCACCAGCTTCCCTGTCTCTGCTGAAGAAAAGCATCCCCACAACATGATGCTATCACCACCATGTTTCACGGTTGGGATGGTGTGTTCAGGGTGATGTGCAGTGTTAGTGTTCCGCCACACATTTCATTCTGTTTTTAGTCCAAAAAGTAAAATTTTGGTCTCACCCGACCATAGCACTTTCTTCCACATGTTTGCTGTGTCCCCCACATGGCTTTTCGCAAACTGTAAACAGGATTTCTTATACCTTTTTGTCTACAATGGCTTTCTTCTTGCCAATCTTCCATAAAGGCCAGATTTGAGGAGTGCCTGACTAATAGTTGTCCTGTGGACAGATTCTCCCACCTGATTTGTGGATCTCTGCAGCTCCTCCAGAGTTACCATGGGACTCTTGGCTGCTTCTCTGATTAAAGCTCTCCTTGCCCAGCCAGTCAGGTTAGGTGGATGGCCATGTCTTGGTTGTTTTGTAGTTGTGCCATACTCTTTGGAATTTGCACCCTTGATGTCTCCCCTCCTCTCCAAAGGTGGCTTGTCAGGCACACTCATGTTAGATCAGCTCTGAAACTGGAAGTGACCAAATTCTAATTGCTTTCAGCTTCACAGAGGAGATCAGAGAACAGGCATCCAGCCTGAAAGCTTACTGTGGTCCTGGGTTTCTTGGTGGAATGGGAAAGGCCAAGAATGGGGGCAGGTGGCGGTGGAAGGGGGCCCTACTGAGCTCTGTAAAAGTGATTGAGCAACTGTAAAGCCGCCCAAATCACTTTTACAGGAAAGTCAGTTACCGGATTTAAAAAACAGTAGCAGGATCACAGCTCTTGGTTCTGGCATAAGCCGCTTGTTGCGCACAATGTTTAAAGATGTACCCTGGGCAGAAAGCAGCTAAAATGTGAACTTCACCTTTACAGCAGAACTAAAGGCAAAAATCTCACCTCCTTTCTAACGATCCGAGTCCTCACCTGCACTAGAAGTTAGTCATCCTGGTTCACATGGACTGTGCTGGTAATGTAAGCTGAGATGTGCATAGATCAGTTTACTTGCAGCAGAAGTCTGCGAGCAAACAGGTAGGTATATTAGAGGCATTGCATGTCTCTTCTGCAATAAGAGCCTGCCTGCTCACAGTTTTTTGTTAAATGCCTTGTGCTTTAAGCTTTAGCACTACTAGTTGAAAGCCTGCTAGCAGGTTGTTTTAAAGTGACTGCCAGCACTCCCATTATGATCTTTGTTTAAGCTCCCAAACTTCCCAAGCAAGCTGAGGGTTGCTTTAAAGAGGGGGTCGGCAACCAGTTGATTGCGATCTACCCTTTGACTGTGGGCAGCCAACGCGAACACATTCCTGCTTTACTGATCCTTTTCTACTGCTTTCATCTTCATTGTAGAGTAGAGAGTGGGAGGCAGCACAGTGCTTAAAGGAGGTTTGGAGTGGGAGCTTCCTCCGTTAATCAGCAGGTGATTGGTTGCTGGGTGGTCTTTGCAGCCAATCACCAGCTTGTTAAAGAGGAACTGCAGTCTGCTCACATAATTTGTAATAAAAACATATTTTCCATTCTAAAGCTTCCCGCCAACCACTTGCATCTTATTTTATATATACTGTGATTCTGTACTTGCCGAATATGTTGCAGAAATCTCCCTCCACTAAGTCTGGCTGCATCCATTTTAACTGTGGGCAGCTAAAACTGCTGCCTGTTCACTGGCAGAAGTGTCTACCCAGCTCTCCAAGACACTCTTTAGACTTCACCCAGGCAATCACCTTCCTGTTCCACTTTCCCTGGATATACCCCCCAGCAGGCCTTCAGAAAGTTCAGGCCTCAGGCCTGGGCCTCTCTCTAGCAACACACTCTTCTTAGATAGCAGGTCAGAGAGGCAATTGAAACCTCAGCAGCAATAAACACCCTCCTCAGGCAAACCCTGGAAGGCAAGATAGCATTCCAAGGTTAATCCCAATTATGCACACCCCTCCCTGAATTGTACAACCATCAATAAACCTCTTAGTTTTTCACTGTCAAGGCAGTAAGCATGTGAAACTCTCTTCCACAATCGTGGTGTTGGCAGGAAGTATTAATAGTTTTAAAAGACTCTTGGACATGCATCTTAGCGAAAACAATATACAGGTATTTGGGGGAAAAAAATTTACACACACACCAACGCAGGTTGAACTGGATGGACTATTGCCTTTATATAACCTTACCAACTATGTAACTTTGTAGTATTATGGTAGTATGGTTATTAGATCTTCTTACACTACTGACATAAACACTTCCAACCAACAGGCAGAACAAACAATTATACTGAGCTTAGGGAAAATCTGAAGAAAGCAGAACTATCAAACTATGCTCCAGCTGACCAAACCTTAAGCTGGCCATAGGTGGATTAAAATTTGTCCGGTTCAGCAGGGACTTTCGATCCATGTTAGCCGAGGCTGCTCAACAGAAGTTGATCTATTGATTAACTTCTGTTAAATGGACCTGTTGGAAAAAGCCACACTCGACCAGTGGCTGTAGCCAATGGCTTCACCGCTGCTTTGTGTATTTCGACAGTATATTAGCCCCCCTCCCCCACTGGCAGTATACAATAGCACAGCAGAAAGGATTCCCCCATCCACCTCCAATGTGTGGCTGGGGAAATCAGTTCAGTTTTTTTATTCAGCTGGCTAGCTAAACAAAATAATTTTAGCCACGTATGGGCAGCATTAGGGTTGGGACCCTATCGCTTAGGGCAGGATCCCTATACAAATACTTTACAAAAGTAGTTAAAACACAATCATGTGTCTATAACAAACCAGAAAGACAGACAATGAAACTGCTGTTAAATAGGTTTTACTGAAAAGGCAGTAAGAATAAGTACCGTCAAGTGTAGGATTTGACGCTAATAGTTAATTACAGTGATGCAACAAAGAATAAATATTCACAGAGAATAACGGAAATAGTTATTGGTGATAAATATTTTCTGGATCTATAGTATGGAACAAACATGAAGCCAGAACTCCTGTTGTTCTTGAGTCAGTGGGCCGAAATATATTGAGGTAAAACAAAAGCAGGACATCCAGACAGCTAGCATTTTTAGAAAGAGAGATCTGTAGCACCAGCTTATGTATTTCTCTTACTACAGGTTTACTTTGGCTGATCATTTGGGTATGTATACAACCTGGCATCATGGTGTCATAAAGAAATGGAGAAAAACTTGAATGTAACAATGGTTTATTTGTTGTTTGCTACTTATATGATGCCAAATCCAATTCTACTGATTGGTTGCAGGAATATTTAGGTACATACACTGGAAGTCATTCATTTGCATTTTTTGCATTTCTCTGTTCCTGCCTACTAATTAGCAGATGAATTTTGATGTGCTAATTGATATCCAGTCAAGAAACAGCTGTGTGCTCCAGCTGTCTGCGTTTCATCAAGACCTATCTATGAGAGGATCGTGGGGGGTGGGCAAGCAAAGAATCCTTTGACAAATTGATTTAACTAGAGTGCAAGGCCTTAGGGGAGCCGCACAGTACACTGTCACTACGGTTGGCTGCTGCCACCCTTGACTCCCCTAACAGTGTCACAATGTAAACCCAGTGATCTCTTTAATGCATCCACTAGACTATATCTAATTACTTCTCAAGCAGTTTTACTTTAATCACCTTTGCTTGTCCTAAGAATGTTTTTCTGATGAACTTTTTTAAAGGTAAAGCAGGCAAGTTGTATATTTTTTTCAGCTTTCTAAATTTCATTCATGTTAAAAATGAGAAAACATTGCTGTTTTTTTCTAGAATAAGTAGTGTCTATTTAGTATATTTACCATGCTGGCTGACTTTGTAATGCTAATAGGCTGTAGCCAGGACTGTAACATATTGCATAGCCTACACAAACATTGGGAGCAGAGATATGCATTTTATATTCTGCACCTCATGTTTATTTATAAAGGTTTTTGTTTATTTTAGTAATGCCCTACTTCCCTCGGACATTATTTAGTGCATGCATTATCATCCGTTAAATACATATTTTAAAACAGTAGCTGAATGAAGCACAGATATATAATTAATCAGTGTCATAGGTCTGCAATAGCAGGATGCCGTTTCCGCTTGGTCTGTGGCCCAGTGCTGAATAGATGAGTACAGTAGCAGCAGGAAGTTAAACCGACATAATAATTTACAGTATTCATATAGTAACATCTCAGGACTGTTTATTTATGAATAAGATTGTTAAAGAATTAGAACCTGGTCAGCAATCCTAAAGCAGAGTCTATCTATGCACAATAAATCCTATGTTTAAAATGAAAAATCATATAAACAAACATTGTAACCCTTCCTGAGAAATAATAGTTGCTCTAAAAGCATTAGATATCCTCTGACAGCATTGCCATCAAAGCACTTCAAAGCACTTCAGTTAAGCAGCTAAATACACAATGTAATACACACACACAGTTACGTAATACCTAATCCGATTCAGACAGTCTTGTGGTTCACACACATCTGCCACATTGCATACTGTAGCCACACAGGTAATGGGCCTCTTTTCTGGTCCGGTTTTTCCTTTTCTTGTGTTTTATTCTTTACTCTCAAGGTGTTCATTGGACAAACAATTTGCATCATCACATTGTTAAGACGGCAATGAGTGGTCAGGTCACACAAGAAGGAGTAACCAGCTTAACCATACAGAGATGCAAAGGAGGATGAATCAAAAACTATTTTTATTTTTTTATTATTATTTAGCAGGAAGAACAATTCATATTTACAGTTGTATAAAAAAAAAAGTTTGTGGAATCATTTGACATTATTTAGATAGCTCCATGATTACCTTCTAATATTTTGTAAAATAAAAAGTCACAATATTAGACACACACCATCCTACTAAATTAATAACACACTAACATTTTAAACATCCACAGTCTGGAGTGGAAAATGCATGTGAAGCCTTCTGTTTAGTAACTGACAGAAGAATCTCCATTAGCAGCAATTTAACTTAACCAAAATCTTCTTTGAAAAATTGTACATCATTCTTGTCTACAAAACTGTATCAATTGTTACTCATAAGGCAACACAATGGGGTTGATTTACTAAAACTGGAGAGTGCAAAAACTAGTGCAGCTCTGCATAGCTTCCAGATTTTTTTTATCAAAGCTTAAAGTGATACTAAAGTAGGGTGATCAGACATCCCCGGTTTTCGGGGACAGTCCCCGGATTGAGGACACTGTCTCCGGACTACGTCTGTCCCCGGTTTTGTCCCCGGATTGGATTTGAACAGGGGTTGGAGCAATTTCAAAGACAATCAGTGCAGGCCCCCCCAGCAATAGCTAACCCCCATTCTCCCAAGGGGGTTACCTTGCGGACGCGCTCCCATGTCATACACTCTGTGTCCATAGTCGCCGAGTGTATGACTCGGTCCCGCCCCTTGGCACTCGCATCATTGGATTTGATTGACAGCAGCGCGAGCCAATGGCTATGCTACTATCAATCTATCCAATGAAGAGCCAAGAAGCCTGGGCAAAGATCGAGCTTGTTCGTGACGCGGGACTTTCCAGGGCTCAGGTAAGTAAAACGGGGGGGGGGCTGGGGGGCCTGTAATTGTCAGATGTGTTTTCCCCATAATGCATAGGATGCATTAAGGGGAGATAACATGAACCTTTACAATCCCTTTAATTGAACAAGCTGAAGCTGTTTGGCTACCATGCATAGCTGCACCAGATTTTTGCACTCTTCAGTTTTAGTAGTTCTCAACCCAAATGTATTAATTTTTTAAGATTCTTTGTATGAACAACTTCCCTTCGGTCACACCAGAGTTGGGTTGAGGACTGAATTCTGACTTGATTGTTGGAAAATATGTATTTTCCTAATACATTTGTTTGTTGCTTTGCTCCTATGTATCTGCCTTGTTGCATTAACAAATGTGTATTAAATGTAAGTGATGGGCACCTGACATTCTTCAGTAAATTATATTCATCGAGTTTTTAATTTGATGCTCTACTTAAGCAAGCTGTGCCAGGCACTAAGCCAGGCACTAAGCTAACAAAGCCCCCCGTAAAACAACATACTTCATCCACCATGCTTCATGGTTTCGAGGAGGTTTGGTATTTCAGTTTTACAGGGTTCAACTTTTGGTCCTCTCTCCAAAGAACAATGTACTGGAAGTATTGTGGCACAGCTAGGTAGTCTTTGAAAATTTGAGACGAGCGGAGATATTGTTTTGAAGAACAGTGGTTTTCTCCTAGATGTCCCACATAGAATTTTTGTTAAATTTAATTTTTTAGGTAGACTCAAGAACAATTACTTTTTTGCTCAAGACATTTCTGTAGGTCATTTTTTGTTATGCTAGGCATCTTTGTCACTACCCTTTTGTTGTCACCTTTGAAAAATGCCCTCCCAGGCGATGAAGCTACATTACTGTTTTTTTTTTTCCATTTGTAGATAGTTTGTCTTGCTGTTGACCCAGGCCTTTAGAAAAGCTTTGTGTAGCTATTTCCAGCTCTATGCATTTCTCCAGTTCTTATCTAATGATAATGTAAAGTGCTTTGTATGATCAGACCACATTTTATGAAATCCATATCATTCCAAAGTGTTCTAACAGTTTATGTGCATTTCACTATTAAAATGGAAATGTGAAGAAATATACTACTTTGCTATTTTTTTCATTAGGACTTTTTACCTTTTTTTTGTATGGCTGTGTCTTTGTTTTCTTTAACAGAATAATTTACTGAATTATTAAACATAATTGATTTATTTTTTTTGATTGATTTTTAAGCAGTCACAAAAACATTACTTAAGATGCTGAATGGTTGAGAATTAATTTTTTTTACATAAAAGTAGTTGAAATCTCTTAGGCCCATTTCACACTGTGGCGGAAGGTGCGGTGGCGGTATAGCGGCGCTATTTTTAGCGGCGCTATACGTCGGAATTGCGGCGGTATTCAGACACTAGCAGTGCGGTTTTAACCCCCGCTAGCGGCCGAAAAAGGGTTAATATCGCACTCAATGCACCTCTGCAGCGGCGCATTGCCGACGGTATAGCCTCGGTTTCCCATTGCTTTCAATGGAAAGGAGCGGTAAATACACCGCTCTTCTCACTGCTCCAAAGATGCTGCTGGCAGGACTTTTGGAGCGGTCCTGCTAGCGCACCGCTCCAGTGTGAAAGCCCTCGGGGCTTTCACACTGGAGAAACAGCAGCCGCTGTTTCAGGTCAGTTTGCAGGTGCTATTTTTAGCACAATAGCGCCTGCAAACTGCCCCAGTGTGAAAGGGGCCTTATGGAAGACACATCTTTTCAAATGGTAGTTATCAGTTTGCCGATCATGCAATGCAATACTATATACTATAATTATGTAACTATTGAACGATTTAAAGGCTATATCAATGCATGTACACGACTCTAAACATAAATTTACCTAATACAAAACAGGGTGATGAGCACCAAGATTGCCCAGGCATTACTGTCAAATGTAGCCATTTTATTTTAGTGACAGCAGCAAATTGAAAAAGCAATTGAAATCAACATTTGAAATTACATTAACTTTAGTGATTAGTTTTAATGTGAGTGTTAATGTGTAATTTAGTGAAAACACACTTTGATTTCCCTTTTAATACCCATTCCAAAATTGTACATGACCACTTTAATTGCAGGTCTATATCCTAATTAAACAGAAACATACTCCTTCATCCAGACAGCACCATCTGACACGGCTTGTACAGTAAGCTGCCTAAGTAGAGGATTATGCATCTCTTAATTCATATGTCACTAGATGTATGCAGTTTCTTATTTTATATTTACTTGCCAGTGGCAATACGTGATTCAAGCACAGGCAAACATTACACGTTTTCCATTGGAAGGCTTACAGATCAATTCTATTTAGAATCTATTGATAATAGTGAATCGTTCAAAAATATTGCTGCTCAGAGTGGTTGCATGCCCCAAAAGGAAAAGGCCACTGGCTAATGATTCTCATGAAGGTCATGAACTCCGACAATAATTATCAAAACCTCATTATAGTGAAATATTCTTTTGTATCATCTTAATTTTACTTCAGCTTTAAGATACATAACAGAACATTTTCAAAACCATGTGATGTTATAGATATGACTAAAAAATAACTTTCCTGTTCATTTTTAATATTTCCAGCTGCAGCTATCAAAGGGCTAATTCAGATTTCTGTCCTGACTTAGTACTGTTATGCAAATAGTCTGAATAACCTGTATAATGATCTCTTGCCCTACATGCCTATTCACTAGACGTGTGCAGAATGAAAAAAGGTGTTTCATTTCAATTCGTTATTTACATAAATTAGTTTAGTTAAATTTGTTTAATTCGTTTTCAGAATTAGTTTTGTTTATTCGTATTCCAATCGATTTGAATTTTCCAAATTCCAATCGATTTGAATTCTATTCTAATTTGATTCGACTTTCATTCGAATTGCATTCAAAATGAGAATTTTGGATGATGGTTATATTCTTTCTATTGCATTCTATGGTTATATTCTTTCTAATTAATTTCATTCGAATTGCATTAGAAATTCCAATTTTGGATGATGGTTATATTCTTTCTATTGCATTCTATTCTATTGGTTTTTCTATTCTATTCTTTTCTATTCTATTATTTTCTTTTCTATTATGTTCTATTCTATTATATTCCAATTCATTATATTCAAAATTCACATTTCAGAAATCGGTTATATTGTTATATACTTTCTATTATTTTCTATTATTTTATTTTCTAGTTTATTCTATTTTTTTTCTATTCTTTTCTATTCAAATTACAATTTGTTCTATTTGAAATTCGAATTTTAGGAGATAGTTATATTTTTTCTATTCTATTCTGTTGTTTTTTTCTATACTATTCTGTTATTTTTTGTTCTATTCTTTTCTATTCTACTCAAATTCAAACTGATTATATTTGAATTTTAGGAAATGGTAAAAAAAAATGTATTGTATTGTATTGCTTTTTTAATTATATTCTTTTCTATTCTATTATATTCTATTCTTATATGTTCAAATTCAAATGTATTCTATTTGCAATTTGAATTTCAGAAGATGGTTATATTCTTTCTATTTTTATTTATTATTTTTATGCTATTCTATTCTATTTGATTATATTCTATTCTGTTTGTTATTTTCTTGTGTGTTTTACTCTATTATATTCTAGTCTTGTATTTTCTTTATATGGAGAAGACAGTACAAATACAATACACTTTATATCATTTTCTATTCTATTCCTTTATTTTATTTTCCATTTCATTCTCTTTGGAAATTGGGAAACAAATCAAAAACTATTTGAATTCGACAACTTTTCAAATTCAAATTTGAAAACGATTCAAAATCAAAAACTATTCGAAATTGGTTTAAAAATTATTCAAATCAATTTCTGTTTTATTTTTTTTGGTATTTCGGATACATTAAAATTTGTTACTATTGTAATTTAGAAATTTAGATACATCTGAAAGATTCGTACAAATTTAAATTCAGAAAGAAATGAACTGCAATTCTACTACTATTCACGTCTAATATACACTACAATGGTTATGGCAGGGACATACTACCTTCCTATATGCTAGTTAAGGCAGAAAAGTATGAATTTTCAGTTTGAAGCAGTTAGCAAACGAAGAGGCAGTTCTATGCAAACAAAGTGCCAAATGTAAAACAAAGATTTAAAGTAATATCAAAAAATTGAAAATATTATTTTAAAACGTGCAAATCGTATAAACAAAAAAATATGATCAAAACATAGCATATTTGATCACTCATTTCAAAGACTAACAAAAATACGCATAAAGAGAAACCATCTTATTATAACTGCCTTGATAAAGTTAATTCAACTTAAATATATATATTTTTTCCTTTTAATGCCAAGGAAACAGCAATCATGGATTAGAGTTCTTAGCTAGGTCTTTTGTGAGTAGAATAAATAGTTCTTCCAAGTTCCCTACAGCACCATAGGGGAGAACTTCCTATTCCTGTGACAGCAGGATAACAAACGAGGGGAGCAGTTGTTACCTGGGCATGAAGACTTTGAGGCTCATTTACTAAAGGAAAATATACTGTGCACTTCAAGTGCAGATGCTCTAGATATGAGGGGAAGCTCTGCTGATATCTATCATCCAATCATGTGCAAGCAAAAATGCTGTTTTTTATTTTCCTTGCATGTGATTGTGTATTCTTTGCAAAATGAAGCTTTACCTAATTTACTAAGCACTGGAGCAAGTGCACAGTACATTGGTCTTTAGTAAATCAACCCCATGGACAGCAATAAACATGAAAAATATTTTTGCCCTCTCCCATTTTACCAGTAAAAATGTATTAAAAATGTATTAAAGTCTGTGTCCCAAAAGGAAGTGAGGGTAATGTTCATCAACAAAGACTCAGATCATAAAAAATATATAATATGTAGCACTACCCCCTCAGGAGCCGCTGGTTATTTTTTGGGATCGGCCTATTACCGTTGCCTAGGGGTTAAGTTGATGAGTAGAATAGTGAGCGAATGTCCAGACAATAAAAAAAGGTTTTCTGAATGCTTTATTCTTGGCCCAACGTGACCAACATCAACATGAGGTAGAGAGGAAAGGTTGATGAAGTAATAGAGAACTTTGCCGTTTCAGGCCTGGATATGAAGCGAGCAATCCTGCTCTCAGTAGTAATAAACACAGTTCGTCGCCACTCTAGCCAAAGTGGGTGAAGTGCCCCCCGGACAAATTCCTGCCACGAGTTTGGCAGCCGAAGCGCTACATTAAGGTTGCTGGGAGGAACAGGTCTCTGCCACAGACCTGGCTCTAGGGACCTCTGCCACAGGCATAGTACTTGGATGAGCTGAATAGATTGAGCGAATCCTCCCAGTAAATTAAGTCAGGGCCACCGGGTGACAGTTGAAGTGTACCTGTCAATGTCCCGGTCACCGGATCCCCGATGGTTCGTTCAGGCCCCTCAGATAACCTGCCTCTGGGTTCTCTTTGAGCCAATCCCCCACCGTTCAGCACATAGCTTGGGATCTCTTCAATAGAGTCGGGGACCCAGCGAGTCACTGGGGCCCCTTTCAGCAACATGGAACTCCGCGTAGCGTGCGACCCTGGCCTGGTAGGCCATATCACCGGGGTCTGTTGGATGCGCACACCCTGAAGGTGGGTGCCGCACCTGGAGCCTGGAACCCGTGAAGAACCAACAAAAATGGCGTCTGCCACAGATATACTCTCCCCCAGCATTCCCCGCGAGGGAAAACTCCTCTAATTGGCTGCTGGGGAAAAGAGGCTCTGCCAGAACCCCTCTAGCACCAACTGTCACCCAGGGATGAGATCGCATCCCTGGAGCGCAGACTGACCTACAGGACAGTTCAGGAATGACAGCAGCCCATTAAATTTAACAAATCATGAATGGGAGCAAAATAACTTTCCCATTCCCCACTAACTTTAGCGTAGTGCCCATACTGAAAGTAAGGGGGCGCTACAAATATATTTAAAGCGCTGCCTAAATTGGTAAATTGACGGCGCTATATAAGTACCTGAAATAATAATAAAAAAGAGACCCTCTTGCTTCTGTACTTTATTTAAAAAAAATGTTTAGTGGAATACATTTTTTTTAATTCAGTTATTTGAATTGCAAAAAATGAGGAATCAGTAATATTATTTAAACTGGATCACAAGCCAAAAGATAACCACATGGTGAAACACAAAATCACTCGACAATGGTAGATTTCTCTTTTGTCAGTGTAGCATTGTCTACCATTTCATACTCCTTCATTCCTCTATTGTAGACATCCTACTTATTTTAACTCAGATTACCGAATCTAACATTTTGATGCTAGTTTATAATTACTTACAAGAACTCGGTGAAACCATATAATCTCAAAAGACGTACTTAAACTATTACTTGTCGAGAAATAAAAAGGATTACTCTCTGAAAATGTGAGTGCATTATCATATGAGCTTATCTCTTAATGTAGCTGGAACAATACTGATACATTTCCCAGCTTAACAATGTTTGCTATTTTTCCATCCAAATACTCCAAACAGAACAGATGAGACAAAAGGGTGATTTATTTAGGCAGCATTTATGCCTGCTATGATCTAGAGCAGAAATATTCTTTGATTCCCTGAAAAAAAAGTTAAAATAATTATTTTCAAACACAATTTTGGATGGTCTCTCCTTTATTCTCCTTTATGCCCTGTACACACGATCGGTCAATCCGATGAGAACGGTCTGATGGATTTTTCCATCAGTTAACCGATGAAGCTGACTGATGGTCAGTCGTGCCTACACACCATCAGTTAAAAAGACGATTGTGTCAGAACGCAGTGACGTAAAACACCACGACGTGCGGAAAAAAACGAAGTTCAATGCTTCCAAGCATGCGTCGACTTGATTCTGAGCATGCGTGGATTTTTAACCGATGAAACAAGTTTCAATTTTTTTTAACCGATGGATAAATAACCGATGGGGCCCACACACGATCGGTTTGGTCTGATAAAAACGGTCCATCAGACCGTTCTCATCAGATTGACCGATCGTGTGTGTACGCGGCATTAGTCTCGGTCTTTTCAGCATGTAGCTTCCCTTGCACATGTATTGTATGGGGCAGATCCTAATGGGTATAAATGCCTTCGGCCATACTCTGAAATCCTCTGGAGCACAAAGTGTACACCAGAATCACGCAACACCGTTCCCACACATGTCATTTTTAATACCATTTACCATGCTCATCCTTTTCTCTGCCCTGTTTTAAATTGCACTGGTGTGAATGATAAATATGCAATTATATTTTCAGCAATCTCAGAAAAATCTTTTTTTTTTTAATTTTCATTCTTTATTTGTCTTTTTTCTCATTCACATTTAATTATTAAACAAATCATTTATAAAAAATTTCAGGAATCAACATCATTCCTTATATGTATCTTAATCTTAATATAACACACAGATAATATAAAAGGTAAATACACATTGATTATCTTGTTTGTATAAAAAAAGAAGGAAAGCGGCATCCAAAAAAAGAGAAAAAATGCTCAGATCAGTTTACTGCACCAATCCATTCCCTTATTGCCGGGGGTGTTATCGCCTGCCATCTTATCATTATTAATTTTCTGGCTTGGAACAAACATCTCAGTACTGCGACTGTGGTGATTTTCTTCTCCTTCCGTTCCCTCCTAAATCCCAGTACACATAGTGTGGCTTCCGCCTCTAGAGGTACCCCAAATGTCTCCCCCAAGACCCTTATCACCCCCTCCCAATATCAAAACAACTTTGGGCAACGCCACACCATGTGTACTAGGTCTCCAGTCCCCCGGCATCTAGGACATTTGTCATCTGTTCTTCTTCCAAAGTTGAATAGACGTTTAGGTGTATAATAAGCTCGATTTATCAGCATCAGATGGGAGACCCTTTGTGGGGGTGAGACCGAAACCTTCAGTCCCATCTCCAAGACCCTCCGCCACTGATCCTGTGTCACCTCCCCCAGATCCTCTTCCCATTTCTCTTTTATTTTTAGGAGATGCAGGCCCATATTAGCCTTTTTACCCAACTGTTTATATAGTTCAGAGATAAGTCCCTTAGTTGGTCCTACCTTGCCTAATTTTTGAAGAAGGGGCATTTCACACCACACTAGGGCTTGTGTCCTAAATTGGGCTTCGAGGGCATGCCCCACCTGTATGTAAGTAAAAAATTATTGTTGTGGTATCTTAAATTCCACTATTAAATCCTGAAATTTCTTATATTTATCCTCTATATACAATTGTTTCAACCTTTTAATGCCATTTATTTCCCATACTCTGACCTTTCCTATCTGGAGGATTTCCTTCAATTTAGTGTTATTCCATAGTGGGGAGTATTCAGAAAACCCGGTATATCCCATCAGTTTTTTAACCTTTTTCCATATTTTAGTTATCATTTTTATTGTTGGGTTCCTATGACTGAAGGAGTCAGCCTCTAGTGCTTCAAAAATAGTGTCATGGGAGACCCCATTCATCATTATCATCCCGTTAAGGGTACCTCCTCCTGGAATATTACCTCCCCCTATTTGTTGCAGTTGTGCCGCTAAATAATAAATCTCGGGTTGGGGAACTGCAAGTCCTCCCTCCCCCACCGGGAGTTGTAATGTGCGAAGACGTATCCTGGCCTGTCCCCCTTTCCATATTAGCTCTCTGAAGAGAGATTCAATTTTATTGAACCATTTCTTACAGATCCACACTGGGGAATTGTGCATTATATATAGAAGTTGTGGTTGCCAGATCATCTTGATTAAACTACATCTACCCGCAACTGACAGATGGAGACGTTTCCAAATGTAGATCTTTTGTTTGAATTTAGCAAGTAGGGGGGTAAGATTTTTATTGATGTATTGATTGGGATTTTTTGTCACCAATATCCCCAAATATCTCATTGTATCTACCACTGTTAACTGTGGCAATCCCCGTATCGCCGTTTCTCCAAGCGGGTCTATCGGCAGTAGCTCGGATTTCCCCCAGTTTATTCCTAATCCCGAAAAACTCCCGAACTCCTCCACCAGGCTCATTGCTTTTGTCAGTGATTGTCCCGTGTCTCCCAGGAAGAGCAGGATGTCGTCGGCATAAAGCGTGATTTTTTCTTCTCCCGTCGTTCTCTGGAATCCGGATATCTCGATGTTTGACCTTATAGCAATTGCCAAAGGTTCCATCGCTAGGGCGAAGAGCAGGGGTGACAAGGGGCACCCCTGTCTCGTCCCCCTCTCAAGGACAATTTTTTTTGAGAATTCATTATTTATTTTTAACTTGGCACTAGGGTTGTCATAGAGCATTTTTATCCACCCCGAGAATATCGGGCCAAACCCAAATTTATCCAACACCCTCCATATGTACCCCCATTCTACGCTGTCGAAGGCTTTGGTCACATCTAATGACAATACAGCTCTTGATCCCTCATTCTGTGTTGGGGTTTGTAGGTTTAGAAATGTCCTTCTGATATTCATACTGGTAGATCTATTAGCTATAAATCCCGTCTGATCAGGGTGAATTAGTTTTGAAATAACCCTGTTAAGCCTTGTTGCCAAGACCTTAGCTATTATTTTGGCGTCAGAGCACAAAAGGGATATGGGTCTATATGACGCGGGATCCAGAGGATCTTTCCCATCTTTTGGTATGATTATTACAGTTGCTTCCAGCATTGAGGCAGGGAGTTTTCCCTCTAAGGCCGCTCCATTTAAAGTTTTTATGAGCTCAGGTAACAATATATCTCCATAATATTTGTACATTTCCACCGGGAGCCCATCTGGTCCTGGCGATTTTTGATTCGCCATACCTGCTACTGCCAACTGTATTTCCCCAAGTGTTATTGGGGTTTCTAATTCTTCCCTTTCTGATTGTGTTATCAGCGGGATTTCTAGTCTCCCCAGGAAATCCTCCATTTCTTTCTCTCTTCCCCCCTTCTGTGTAGTATACAGTTTTTGATAGTATGCCCAGAAGGTCTGCACTATCTCTGAGGTGTCTGATGTTATCGCGCCACTTATTAATCTGATGGACCGAACGCCGGAGGGGGAAGAATTAGACTTTACCACCTGCGCCAGCATTCTTCCCACACTTTCACCATCTGCAAACGAAGCTTGTCGCAGGAAAAGTCGTCTAATCTCTACTTCCCTTGTAATTACCAACTTATATGCTTGTTGTCTTTCAAGCCATATTTTCCTCCCCTTCGGCGTTGGGTCCCCCACATAGTAATTTTCTGCCTCTAGCACCTCTCTACGGGATTTTTCCTCCGCCTCTCTGGCCTTTTTATTAAATTTTGCCACCTGCTGGATCAAGACACCTCGAAGGTACGCCTTCAGGGTGTCCCATAGTATCCCGGTGCCTGTGGAACCTTCATTAATATCTACAAATTCCTTTAGTTTAGGCAGAACCTCTTCTGACTTCTTTATTAACTCACACCAATGTGCATTAATTTTCCAATCTCTCTGAGTTTTTTGTCCGCCTAGATTTAGGGTTAAAACCATAGGAGAGTGATCGGACACTCCTCTTGGCAAATATATTACTTTTCCCACAATCTGCAATGCTCTTTGATTTCCCAGGGCCATATCAATCCTAGAGAGTGTGGAGTGTGTACTTGAATAACAAGAATATTGTTGAGTCCCCGGGTTCTTCACTCTCCACAGATCTATTAGCCCCACTTCTTCCATAAATTGACCCAGGCGGCTATTTTTCCTGAGGTCTGAGCTCAACGGTGCGGGAAACCTATCAACCCCCTGGTCCAATACCTCATTAAAATCTCCTACTACCAACACCGGTATCTCTTCCTTTCCCAGTATAAATTCATTTAATCTGAGCATAATATCTATTTTAAAGGGTGGAGGGACATAAATGTTTGCTATTACATACATTTTACTGTCAATTGTACAGTGCAGAAAAATAAATCGACCACACTCACCTATGATGATCTGTCTGCAGGAAAATCTCACTCCAGCTCTCACCAAAATACTCACTCCCCTAGAATATGTGGAGTGTACTGAGTGGTACTGGGTGGGGTATTTTTTACTCTGTAATAAATAACTTGTATTCTTCATTAAATGTGTTTCCTGCAGACACATCAGTTCTGTCCCATGTTTTTCCATCGTGGCAAAGACTGCAGCTCTTTTAGCTGCTGTTCCTAGGCCCCTAACATTCCATGAACTTAAATTTAACGCTTTACTTTGCATTTAGCAGTCAAAGATATACCAAAGGAGGTCTGGGGTACCAATCCCAAAACATAATTATATAACTATTCTTTACCCTAATTTTCTTTGTTTGTGAGTAATCCTCGCCAATTTCCCCATTACCGTGACTATTAGAACTTATAATCCAGCATCCCCTAAAAAAGTATGTGCTATTCAGTGTTATTTCTATATAGGTTTTCAAACTTTGTTTTCCCATAAAAAATGTGTACCCCTTGTGCATTACTTTGCCATTTTCTCATTTTCCCATTCCTTTGTGCATTGTCATTACTTTCTGTACTCTTCTTTACTTCGTGTTTTACATATATTTTACTTATTGCAGTGCGCAATTCTTTCCTGTGTGTCGTGTGATTATCTTCCCTTCCCCTCCCGCCCTTTCTCCCCCTCCCCCTCTCCCTCCCTCCCCTCCCTCCCTCCTCCCCTCCTCTACACCTACCCAGGTGTTCCCCTAGGGGGTTTCCTATGACCGTTTCCCATACCATCCTAACCTCTTTTGACACACCCTCATTCACTCCCCCCCCCTCTCCATCCTCCTCCCCTCCCTCCCTTCACCATTCACACCCCCTCTGTCTCTATTCCACTCTTGACCAATTCCTCTCCCTCATTTAGGTGTACGCCCTTCCCCCCCCCCCCCCCCCCCATTATTTTACAAACTTCAGATTAATCCCCTTACCCCTACCTCCCCCCCCCCCTCCCTTGGTTACAATTTAAGTGTCTCCTCCATCCCCTGTTGATAATTGATCCCTTTGCCTCTCCATCCATAGTACCGCATCTTCAGGTTTATCAAAAAATAATGTCTTGCCCAGCGCAACTACCCGTAGCCGCGCTGGGTATAATAAAGCGTATGAGAGTTTGGCCTTCTGCATTTTCCGTTTAATCTCCAAAAAACCCGCCCTCCTCTTCTGTAACTGGGGGGAAAAATCAGGATAGAATGAGACTTTAGAGCCTTCCAAAAAAACTTCTCCCATTTCTCTGCTCTTTCTCAATAAGGCCTCTTTGTCCCGATAATTTAAAAATTTCAGTAACATTGATCTTGGGCGCCCCCCAAGGGGGGAAGGCTTAAAGGGGACTCTATGCGCTCTTTCTATTGTAAATGCTTGTGAGAAGCTTTCTTTACCAAATAATTTTACAAACCAGTTTTCCAAAAATTCTATTGGTCTAGCCCCCTCACATCTCTCCGGTAGTCCCACCAGCCTAACATTATCCCTCCGGAGTCTATTTTCTATTTCGTCCATTTTTTCTTCGAGTATATCAACTTGGGACTTTATTTTCTTAACATCCTGTTTAACAGGGTGCATTTCGTCCTCTACTTGCGAGATCCTCCCCTCCGCTTCTGATATCCTTTCGTTGGTTTTCCGTAGCTCCTGTCTCACTGAGACCAGTTCCTCCTTAACACCTTTCATTTGATCACACAGTTCTCCCAATGCCTTTTTACATTCATTCACCACTAAGAATACATCTTTTATTGTGGGAGCATCTTCTGATATAGGGATTCCTTTTGGGTCCATAACTGCCGCAGCTGTATTCTTATTAACATAAGTTTTGCTTGTTGCTGCTGCCGCTGTTTGACCTTGACTTCGTCTATCTGTGTTTATTTTGGCAGAAGCTTGAGGTATTGAGCCATTTTTACTTGGGGTTTGCTCTGTTGAAAGGACAAATTTTCCTAATTTGGCTGCTGCCGCAGCCGCTACCCCCACCTTGTCTTTTGCTGATCTTAATGATTGCGGCCCAGATATTATGAAGAGAGAAAAAAAAAAGAGAAATTCTGTTTGAAGGTAAATTAATTTGATTTTACCACAATTGCTCAATTGATCCTGATAAACAATTTATAGTCATATAGAAACCAGTGTATCCTTTATATATATACCAGTATATCCTTTATATCCGGAAGCAGGCCAGGGAGGCTTAGAACAGACAGATAGAAAAAAAAATATATATATTTCCATACAACAAAAAAAGAAGTTTCTCTCTATCCGCTGTTAAAGCTCTATCTCAGGATCAAGAGTCAACCGTCTCATGTAGAGCCACCATAAGTAAGATGGAACCAATTAATAGCGCCGTGTCTTAATGCTAGTCAGCGGGTCCAAAAGTAGGGTATCACACCGGTAATACACCAGCAATACACCAGCGACCTTGGGTAATAAATAGTGGATAATATAACCCTGCAACACAGGTGTAAAGTAGAGAAATCCCTGTTATCCTCGGTGCAGTGTGCAATGTGCATACTCTCACTTCATTGAGGAGTTAATTCATTGGACATACAGCAAGTCTTTATATCAATGCACAGCACAGCACAATTAGTTCATTGAGGAGACTAGTTCATTAGGCATATAACCAGTCCATACATCAGTGCATGATACAGCATACCACAGGTCCGTTCAGTACAGAGCAGGGCACCATGCATCTAATCGCCACTTGTCATACGAGGTTTACTCACTTTTGTGATGCTTTATAGGGTTTCTCAGAAAAATCTAATGTTTGTGAAGTCAGTGTGTTATTGATAGCCAAAACAACTTTGTGAAAATAAAATCCAAATTTCCTATAGACAGTTCCTACAGCTTGAAGCTGAGGTGTAATAAAGTCTATAATAAAGGCACCAATTTAGCACTGAGGGTATTGGGACTGAAATCCCTTTGGGGAATTTTGTTTATGGGGGGAGGCATATTACTGATAGTTCTTCTTGCTATAGAAGTACTATCTCATCCCTGCCTTGAATTGAATCCAATAACTCTATAACTCAATAGCACAAATGATCTAAAAAAAAAAAGAGTTTTTCTTGTGTCATTACAGAAACAGCTGGATTTCAAAACTACACTTGCGTGTGCTAGTATGTTATATCCATTTGGAAGATGAGTTTGGAATGTAATAGCAAATATCTTGTTTTCAAGTAAACCATTGCTTTTTCCGTGACTATTTACTTATACTTAGACAAAATATGAAGACCCATCTAGAACTATCTAGAACTTAAACTTTCCACTACTTTCCAATATGACAGTCTAATGCAGGTTTGCAGTACAGCTGTACAGTTAGTATAATATATAATGGTCAGGTTCCTGGAGCTGAAAAAAGCATGGACACACCCACTACCAAACTTAATGACCATAATTGGTGCTATTTAACAAAGAAATGACTCATGGACAACAGCTTTGGCATTGTGAAGCCGTACTGTTGAAGTTTACATCACAGGACCGATGTGAAATGCATAGCTGGAATACAAATACAAACTTTTAGGCAATGTAAGTTTGTTACAAGATGATAGTTGAGTTGAGTTGAGTTGAGTGATATCTTAATATAGTGCGGTCTTACCCTGAAGGGTCCCGACGCGCATAGCAGTGTTCCTGGTAAAAGAGGACCCAGGAACCAAAACCAGCACAGAGTGGCAGAAAGGGTGGAAGAGAGAGGTTACACAGGAAAGGGTTGTGTGAAAAGCCAAGTCTTCAGTAACCCTCATAAGACTGGGATGGTAGGGGCCACCTGGAGCTCGACGGGGAGGCTATTCCATAATACGGCACCCTGGTGGGAGAAGGCCTGACCACCACGCCGGAACTTCTTGGGCACCGAGATGTAGAGGAGATCTCAGCCGGTAGATCTGAGTGATCTAACAAGAGCTTGTTTATGAAAACGAGAGCAGAGATAGCTTAGGCCAGGCCTCTCATAACCTTAAACATGATACATCCTGCTTTAAATTAGGTGCGATAGTGGACTGGCAGCCAATGCAAGGCACAGAGGACAGGGGTGATATGATCCCTCAACAGGACATCCATGAGTAACCTAGCCGTAGCATTTTGAATAAGTTGAAGCTTCTGCACTAACATTTTTGTCAATCCCAGATAAAGAGAGTTGCCGTAGTCTAGGCTGCTACCTATCGTGGCACAGATGACAGTTTTTCTGTCTGAGATATTCAGATATTTAAACAGCCCCCTCAGAAGTTTTAGCTGCCAGTGACATGCACTGACGACCTTTTTTATCTAAGGAGCCAGGGTTATACCTGAATCTAGGATAAATCCCAGATCACGGGATAGGTCCCTATCCAGTAAATTTCAGTCTTTGGCCAGCCATACACGATTCAAACTGTTAATGGGCATGCTAAATGCAGCATGTTGATCGATCAATCAACATGGGTACAACCAGCCTACCGGATTCTCTTGCGATTATCACTAGTGGGTGCTATAGCTGCTAGCAATAATCACTGTCTTCGCACGATTCCCCCATCAACACAGGCAGTGCTGACAGGGGAATCAGCAATTGTCTTCTCCCTGCCAGCACTGCCTGTGTTGATGGGGAGAATCATGCAAATTTCTTGCCTGCAACCCATAGTTGCAGGAAAGAAATTTCCACCGTTTATGGCCGGCCTTACAAACTGATTGGCACATTAACTGGAGAATGACAGTCCCATAAGCCACACAACAAGTTTATCTTTTACAAATGACTTATTCCACATATATTTTTTTCTATTCGTATATTTGGGCAACATGTCACTTTAAGAGTGCAGCTTATTATCTTTTTATGTTTTTATAATAACAGGATGGGGCTGATAAAGGCAAGTCAGCCTGCACAGGAAAAAAAGAGCAGCAGTTACAGGTAGTCCCCAAGTTCCGAACAGGTTAGGGACTGCAGGCTTGTTCTTAAAGTGGAGGTTCACGCTCAAAAAAATTTCTGACATCACACGGAGTCGAGCCATCCTACCCACAGAATGCCGGTGTTTTTTTTTTTTCCTCAGCACATACCTCGTTATCAGGATTTTCACCTCACGGCAATCCCGCAGGAGTGGGCGTTCCCAAGCACTGCCTGTGAATGACAGGCTTCCGCGTCACAGGTTGCCGAAAAAACCCGAACGTCGGTGCGGCTCTATACGGCGCCTGCGCACCGACGTTCGGGTTCTGTCGGCAACCTGTGACGCGCAGTATGCGTCGTTCGGAAGCCTGTCAATCACAGGCAGTGCTTGGGAACGCCCACTTCTGCGGGATTGCCGTGAGGTGAAAATCCTGATAACGAGGTATGTGCTGAGAAAAAAAAACACCGGCATTCTGTCGGTAGGATGGCTCGACTCCGTGTGATGTCAGAATTTTTTTTAAAGGGTGAACCTCCACTTTAAGTCGAATATGTTCGTAAGTCAGAACAGCATGCGCAGCACAGGAAATACATTGTTTTCCGATGTTCTGTCGAATTTGCCTGTCGTCGAAAAGGTCCTATCGTATGTGCCCGCCGTCGAAAAGGTCCCGTCAAATGTGCCCGCCGTCAAAAAGGTTCTGTCGAATGTGCCCGCCGTTGAAAAGTGGCCATGCAGCCTCCCGTACTTAAGTAGGAATCATTCGCAAGTCGGATGTTCGTAACTCTGGGACTCCCTGTACCAGTCTTAAAGTGTTACTAAACCAAAAATAGTTTTTTAACTTAATGCATTGTTTGCAATAAGGTAAAACACGTTTTCAGTTTCTCTGTGCCCCCCTTCCCCTGTGTGAAGGGGAAGAGAGGGCAAAAAAAATCAGTGCTGTGCACGGCTGCATCTATTCTCCCCTCTTTTCCTCTTTACACAGCATTCAAGTAGCAACAGGAGCCATTGGGATCATCAGATGGGCACTGATCTCCCACACTGCTATTTGCTTGTTTTCTTCTACAGTTCATTGTGCACCATTAAAAGAGAAGTATAGTCAAAGTTGTTTGCTTCTCCTCTGCACTTATGTTTGCTCTCTTCTGAGGCTAAAGCCCACTGTCAGCTGATGTCACAGTGGCTCTCCGATCAGGATCCACCCAGCTACCTGATTGACAGCTGGCTCCGGCTTTCAGCATGCAGTGCTGGAGGGCAGAGCAGAGAGCGGTGACTGCTCTCCACTCCCAGATGAACAAGAGCTTAGCGATCAGTGATCATGCGATTGTTCAGTCATCAGCAGGGCCGCTGA
The DNA here is from genome assembly GCF_905171775.1 of Rana temporaria. Lineage (NCBI taxonomy): Eukaryota > Metazoa > Chordata > Amphibia > Anura > Ranidae > Rana > Rana temporaria. The sequence continues at coordinate 204,575,192 of NC_053493.1, forward strand.
TAGGGGGGACCACCAACCCTCCTGTAGGGGGCCCGGGCAAACAGGGGGGCCCAGACAGCAGAGGTAATCATTGTGATCGGATGGAGGGGCAATTACAGAATTATTTCCTGGCACCAATCCCCCTCCCTGTTCTGCCTTCTTCTGATCCCCCCCTCTGTGCCCCCTATCACTGTGCTGCCCCCCACAGCACTGCTGGCTTACCTGTCTCGTAACAAAATAAGGAATTATAAAATAAAATACATTTTAATACATTTTAACATTCTTTAAAAAATTATATAAAAAAAAAAAGTTTAATGTTTTTTTAAAACTATTTTAAAAAGGGCAAATTCACACATGTCTGCTAATAATGATTTTAGTGTATTTTGTTTGTGGAAATATTGTCTTGATATATTTTGGGGGGCCCTGTCAGGTAGGCTTTACGGGGCCCCGTGATTTCTAACAGCAGCCCTGGTCCTCACGCTTAGAGCTGACATCAGACAGCTGAAGCATCAAGCCAATGCTGCAGCATGGAGGTGAGTATGTGTGCTTTTGCTTTTATGTACCCCGTACTTATCTTGTAAGTGACAGTAAAGATAAAAGTATATAGTGGAAATTTTAATTGAAATGCTTGTGATTACTATAATACCTGTTATTACAACAAATAATTTCACCAACATATTCAATATAAAAAAGAACATTGAGAAATGTATATGAAAAACAGGTCCAGAAGCTTGATACTGAATACTTATCTTTTTTTTTTTTTTTATGATACAAAGAATAGACAGCAATTCACTGTAATAGGAAATTACTGGTTTCATGTCAAAACCCTAGAAGAGTTAATCTCAATTACTGGATTTGTCAAACATGACAAGCTTCAATGACTATGTGGCACAAATGGTACACAGTTTGACTATTAAAGCAATTGGAGCATTGATGTTTATCTAAACTGCTAGAGAATTACAGTAATAGGGCTGAGGATTGCAAAAAACTGTAAAGCATGAAATTATATTTTCAGCAGAAAAAGGAAAAATCTATTTCACATTTCCGATTCGCCACCAGTGAAAAAGATTACACGTGCTGGTGTTACTATTTTTACTGATAAAAGCAAACTGCTTATTACATAGATGTTAATTCTAAAAACCAAGCCTTCTAAAACTGATTTTACAGCAAATTTTAGCATAAGACAAAGTAGTGCCTGTTTATAGCAACATTTTAAAATCAAGAAAGATGATGACCCCCTGTCTTTGAATCAAAGCCCAGTTTGGTGAAAGGCCTTTGTCCCAGAACACTATTCATTGCTTCAAATAAAAATAAACACTTAAATGAAGCATTTGTTCCACTGTACAGCAAACTTAATACTTCACATAGCATGAGCCATTAACGTCAATGTACCTACACTTTAAATTCGATCATAAACATACATTTATATACATTTATGGAGGGACATCAACTGTGATGGCCCAATGCAACTGCTAAACCAAGATATTTTCATAAACATGCATGCTTGGATACACCACTGTGTATATTCATGGATATTAAGGAGAAAGGCATCTGGGGATGAAGACAATCATAACAAGAAATTTTTCAGGAAAGCAATAGCAAAAGCCTAAAAAAGAAAGATAAGCATATATAACACTTCATTGTTGTCTTTTACCAGTGAAAATTGTGTTTTGTACACCATTTGAAGGATGAATATAGTTTTAACTATTTAACTGTAGCTCATGCCAAAAGTTAACTGTAAAAACAGACCTCAGATGCTAATGAATGATAGACCTACATTACTGTCTACCAAGGGCTAGTTCTTGCATCCTGCAGGCATTATGGCGGTGTTGTGAAAACTGACACACTGAATGTCCCTGCTCTGGAAAAACACCCAGTGCAAAACAGCAGTGCAGCTAACCCTAGCCAATAGAGCCTTGTGGTAAATAGCAAAGTCAATAAAAGTAGCACACACAGGTGAACAAGAGGAGAATGAACTATGCCTGCCATAAGTTCATATTCATTCCCAGAAAGAATCTTCAGATTGAGGACCATGTCATAATAAAAGCTAGTTCCACTTTATTTAATCATATATGTAAAACAAAGGCCCTGAATAAAAGGCAAAAGGTCCTCAAACCACAGCAGAAAACCTGTGGAATAATCCAAAGAGGTTGCTTAAAGTCTTTAAAGGGGTTGTAAAGGTTCGTTTAAGCTAGTGCATTGTTGGTTCACTAACCTTTTCCTTCGATTTCCCTTCTAAAAAAAAAAATCTTTGTTTTCTTTGTCTGAAATTCTCACTTCCTGTTCCTCCTCAGTAAGCTGTTCTGGCTGACTAACCCCCAGCCAGATGATGAGGGCAAGCTAACTGAGGAGAAACAGGAAGTGAGAAATTTAGACAAAGAAAAAAAACATTTAGAAGGGAAATTGAAGGCAAAGGTAAGTGAACCAACAATGCACTAGCTTAACCAGTTAAGCCCCGGACCAATATGCAGCCTAAAGACCCAAGGTGTTTTTACAGTTCGGGGACTGCGTCGCTTTAACAGACAATTGCGCGGTCGTGCGACGTGGCTCCCAAACAAAATTGGCGTCCTTTTTTCCCCACAAATAGAGCTTTCTTTTGGTGGTATTTGATCACATCTGCGGTTTTTAGTTTTTGCGCTATAAACAAAAATAGAGCGACAATTTTGAAAAAAAATCAATATTTTTTACTTTTTGCTGTAATAAATATCCCCCAAAAACATATATAAAAACATTTTTTTTCCTCAGTTTAGGAACCTATTTAGAAAATAAAAAAACAACCTTTACAACCCCTTTAAAGCAAAACCAACCACCTGAATGTCGTTGTTCCACAGAATGTGAGGGGTTGTGATTCAAGTAAGATCACAGTTTACTAAATGGGTATATCAATGGCCAAGTTACTATGCATGAAATTAAAATGTTGTAAGTAGCAAAATTACTGGACAGTGCCCAGATTATTTACAAAGAATGCAGTGAGTAAATAGTAAACATGCCAGTTGTGGATGGTGGTGAAATTAGAGCAGAGACACGATGTAGAAATCAATTATGTAGCAATGGCATGCAGGGCGATTGCAGCATCCCTGATTAGGTAGCTGGAGCACATGGAAAAGATCCTAGATTTTGGTGGGAGATTGCAGGGCTCTGAGGAGCAGGCAGCCGTGATAGTGGAACCTGGAGCATATAGAAAAAGCCTTTTTGTGGAGGGAAATTACAGGGCCCTGAGAAACAGGTACTAGTAAAACAAATTGCTCAAGATTATAGAAAAGATTCTTGATTTTAGATTTGATGCATGCATTTACGTTTGTTCATCTTACAGTATTATACTGTGTGAAAGATCCATTACCATATAAAAAAGTGTCTGACCAATTATTATTACCAAATTTTTGGTCAATAAATGACTAGTATTACCTTTATTGTCATCTGTGGTTGCGTAAAAGTCCAACATTGCTTTCTTATATCACATTTCTTTTGCGTGAAGTTTCTAAGCCAGCTAATTCAGCTACACCTATCGATATTGTCATGGGGTCAGTGAAGCAAGTACCAAACATACGCTATTCTTACCACTGCAGTTGGTTTTATTGCAATTCACATTACTAACTGAATCGATAGACAACAATGGCTATATGTACAACCTGCTCGCTCTTTTAACTCATCTGCTAACAAGCTTATACAGATGCACATTTACCAGCCCAGACATGATATGTTACAGTAGTGAGTATCTGTTAAATTCAGGTAATAACTTTTCACAATATCATGAAAACAAATATATATTTATGGAATGTTATGGAATGCAATTCCAGTGACAATAAACATTGTCACATAATGACTATAGAACCTGAGCAAAGTTATTCAGCCAAAAAGGTCTAAACATTTTTTAAATATATAGAAAAAAATAGAAACCAGTATGCTATGTTTATAAGGTTTATAACCTTGCTTGGTCACAACAATTCAGTCATATCATCAACCCACTGCACAGAGCTTTGTGTGCTATACAAAAAGATTATTCCACATGAGAGAAATGAATGAGTTGCCACTGCTAACCTCATTATCAAGATCCTACCTAGCTGTCTGGCTTCAGTATTCAGAAAGTAATACATTAATATGATATGCTTGACATTCAGGCAACTAACATTTTCAGAAAGAGGTTTCCTTTAAACTTTCTTAGGCTGTCCAGAGGAGTTTAAAGCCAGTGGTGAATAAATAAATAAGAATAAAGCTCCTGGACCAAGATGGCTTATATCAAAAGTCCTGAAAGAGCTCAGGTATTTCCAAGCCATTGTTTCTCACTTTTACACAACTTTAAAGAGTAATCATAGATTGGAATTGGTGGACTTGTGTGTTTTTTAAACCTCACCTAGTACAGTAGGTGTTTGCGATATTGTGTTTTTAGCATGACAGCATCGCGCTGATTCTCGGCGACATGGTGCCGAGATCTCGCACTCACTGGAATAGTGACAGCACATTCCAACGTGCGCGTCATAGAAGCGACGGGAGATCCGACTTGGATTCCCGCCAATTCTACACGTGTGCGGCGTTTGTTATAAATCCTGAGGGGGCAGTCCCCGCCGGATTTTAAATAAAAATCCGGCATGGGTTTCCCCCTCAGGAGCATACCGGGCCCTTAGGTCTGTTATGGGTTGTAAGGAGAGCCCCCCTACGCCGAAAAAACGGCGTAGGGGGTCCCCCTACAATCCATACCAGACCCTTATCCAAAGCACGCTACCCGGCCGGTCAGGAAAGGAGTGGGGACGAGCGAGCGGCCCCCCCCTCCTGAGCCGTACCAGGCTGCATGCCCTCAACATGGGGGGGTTGGGTGCTCTGGGGCAGGGGGGCGCACTGCGGGCCCCCAGATACCGGCCCCCCACCCTAAGTGAATGGATATGGGGTACATCGTACCCCTACCCATTCACCTGGAGGAAAAGTGGTAAAAACACAAATAAAAAACACAGGGTATTAAAATATTTTATTAGTCTGCTCCGGAGGCTCCCCCTGTCTTCTTTAGCTCTGTTTACCAGGGGGGGCTTCTTCTTTGACGTCTTCGGGTGGGGGCCGCTCTTCGCCGCCGTCCGGTTCTCTTCCACCGCCGGGGGGGGGTCGCTTTTATAAAAGCGCCCACTCCTCGGCGGGTTTCCTCCGACGTCTTCGGCGGGGGGTGGTGTGCTTCTTCTTCCGCTATCCGGGGGGGTCTTCTTCGGCTATCCGGGGGTCTTCTTCACTCTCCGGGGGTCTTCTGCTATGTTCGCCGCTCTCCGCTGTTGACTCGGCGCACCCCGGTTCTTCCTCCAGCTGTTCGGTGCCTTCTCCTTCAGCGCTGAACGTCTATCTTCTTCTTCCGTGCTGTGAGGTATTCTTCTTCTTCCGGGCTGTGACGTCATCTTCTTCTCTTCTCCAGATGTTGACACGCCGGCTCTTCTCGCTGAAATGACGTGTGCGCGGCTTGCATCGGACCTATATAGGCCTCACAGTCCCATCATGCTCTGTACCTACCCATGTGATACCTACCCACGTGGGTAGGTATCACATGGGTAGGTACAGAGCATGATGCGACTGTGAGGACTATATAGGTCCGATGAAAGCAGCGCACCTGCCATTTCAGCGAGAAGAGCTGGCGTGTCAACATCGGGAGAAGAGAAGAAGAGAAGACGTCACAGCACAGCGGCCTGAAGGGAGAAGTAGAAGTCGTCACAGAACAGCGGAAGAAGAGGAGAAGACGTCACAGAACAGCGGAAGAAGGAGAAGGCACCGGACAGCGGGAGAAAGAACCGGGGTGCGCCGAGTCAAGAGCGGAGAGCGGCGAACATAGAAGAAGACCCCCCGGAGCGGAGAAGACGTCACAGAAGAGCGGTGAAGACCCCGGAGAGCAGGAGAAGACCCCCGGAAATCGGAAGAAGAAGCTCCCCCTGGTAAAAGAGCTAAAGAAGACAGGGGGAGCCTCCGGAGCAGACTAATAAAATATTTTAATACCCTGTGTTTTTTATTTGTGTTTTTACCACTTTTCCTCCAGGTGAATGGGTAGGGGTACGATGTACCCCATATGCATTCACTTAGGGTGGGGGGCCGGTATCTGGGGCCCCCTTATTAAAGGGGGCTCCCAGATTCCGATAAGCCTCCCGCCCGCATACCCCGACAACCAACGGCCAGGGTTGTCGGGAAGGGGCCCTGTCCTCATCAACATGGGGACAGGGTGCTCTGGGGTGGGGGGGCCGCAGTGCGCCCCCCTGCCCCAGAGCACCCAACCCCCCCATGTTGAGGGCATGCAGCCTGGTACGGCTCAGGAGGGGGGGGGCGCTCGCTCGTCCCCACTCCTTTCCTGACCGGCCGGGTAGCGTGCTTTGGATACGGGTCTGGTATGGATTGTAGGGGGACCCCCTACGCCGTTTTTTCAGGGTAGGGGGGCTCTCCTTACAACCCATAACAGACCTAAGGGCCCGGTATGCTCCTGAGGGGGGAACCCATGCCGAATTTTTATTTAAAATCCGGCGGGGACTTCCCCCTCAGGATTCATAACAAACGCCGCACACGTGTAGAATTGGCGGGAATCCAAGTCGGATCTCCCGTCGCTTCTATGATGGCTTTGTCTCTATCGCGGCAAGCCAGCTCGGCGCTGGCTCCCGCGATGGGGCTCGTAGGTGCTCAATCTCGCCGAGAAAGGGAGCGAGATTGACACAATATCGCGTGCACCTACTGTATGTAATCAGTAATAATCGAAAAATAATATCTCTGTCTTTAAAAGGGGTTCAACCAGTAACTTAGCTTGCATTTTATTAATAATTGAAGGCTTAAAGAATAATAGTGTGTTTATTTATGTTGGGAACTAATTCCCACATCCCCTGATTCTCCTTTACCATCCTTTACCTTCACCTTCCCCAATAATATCCTCAGATTAGTTACAGGATTGTGCATTGGCCGGTGGCCCCAAAGAAGGTGGCTGACTAATTTGAGGTTAGTATTAGGGGGTATTTATGGGATGGGAAGCGCAAGGTAGTGGTCCCAACCTTTAAAGGACCACATACAAACAGACAATTGCAGTCAGTATGGTTTTATAAAAAAATACAGATGCTATTAAACAAATTCGCTTTTTTTTTCATAGGTAGAAATCTGGTTGGAGTGGTGGCTGCAGAAGCAGTATACTTGGACTTTGCAAAAGTGTTTGCCACAGTACCTCACAGATCTGTAAACCTTAAAATATATATTTTGTTTTAAAAAATAGATCATTTAAATAGGTAGGCAATTGGCATAAAAATACATGTGAGCAATGAATTATACTGTGAAGGGTCTAAAGTTGTAAGTAGCAAGCTTGGTATACCAGGGGTTTCCTTTTGGAAGCATTACTATTTAATTTATTTTTTGAAACATTATACAGTTTGGAAAAGAGTTTAGAAAAAGGCAGCTAAATTAATTAGGTGTTTGGGAGACTTTTAGCTACAAGTGTATATGTTTTTAAATTTATATTTTATATCTTATTTAACTATGTATATAAAATCTGGAGCTACCAACTTTCTAAATAGAGAGCACAGTAAAATATGTTTTATTTCCAGGCACCCTGTCTCTGAGTGAACTCTTATACCAGAACTTTCTAAATAGAGCAGGCAGGAAAGGGGTTAGACACTGCTGTGACCCATTTGGTTGTATGTGTAAAATGGAGCTTGAGCTACTGTCCACAGGCATTTGCCTGCAAAGCAGGTGAGAACAGTTAGGCAATTGTAAAAAGGAGCACAAAGTTCAAGCTGCTAGCTAAAAATGTGTTACACGGTATTTATATATTTACAATATTTGGTCCTGATTATAATTAATAAATGCATGTACAGAAAAAACATTATGCATTCGATTTATGAGCAGGATTCATACACCCTCAAAGGGTCCATTAAAAGGGGGGTATAATCACATTATTTAAACCAATAGATGACTATGGGGAATTCAGTGGAAGTCTTTATAGGTTGAAATAACTGATGTCCATACAGTTTTACCTCTCACAATGCACAGCAGTCGAAGGACGTTCAATTTAAGGTTACCACGAAAGACACAAGGGTTGTTCTTCCTTGTGGTTGGAAGAAATGCCTACATTTTTAACTAGGTTTCAAATAAGCTTAACATGTCAATGTAGTTTCAAAAGAAATGTTCAATATGTTTAAATCTGCAGAGTTCATTAAAATAATACCATGTAGTTCTGCCATGAAGATCCTTGGTCAGGCACCTGCTGTTATAGGGTGATAAAGCCTTGTCTCCCAGTTAAGCTTCTGCATTGTCACCCTGCAACAAGTCTTTCAATGGAACATAGAAGTGGTTTATTATTTCCAGTTTTTTTTTTATTAAATAGGCACAGTCTACAATTGTTACCATCAGGAAAGACAATTTGAGAATTTCTATGCGGCCATGCCATGCCATACAGGAGTGCAAATAGAAACTGGCTGTAAAGAAGCTGCTGAGGTCAGAGATAATGGAACAAAACTAAGGGGTAAAGTTAAAACATATACCAATGGCAGTTGTGTATAATATACACTGATTAAGCAAACTAAATGCCATCCAGTTAGGAATAATATCTACTTTAACTGTTATGCCTCGTACACACGATCAGTTTTCCAGATGGAAAACTGTGAGGAGAGTTTTTGGCCAGGAATCCCGGCCGTGTCTATGCTCCTCGCAGTTTTTCCGACAGGAAAACTGCCCAAAAAACGGCGGACAAACTAGTTCTCTTTTTTCCCGCCGGGAAAACTGGCAGACTTTTGCCCGGCGTTTTTTGGCAGTTTTTCTATGCGATGGAGCACACACACGACTGGGATTCCCGGCCAAAGCTCCATCGCAGTTTTCCTGTCGGGAAAACCAGCCGTGTGTAGGGGAAAGACTGAACCAAGCAGGTTCTCGACTTTCCCCTCGGGATTTCCGACGGGAACTTTTCCGTGTGTACAGGGCATAAGAGCTATTAAAATTAGCAATAGTCCCTCACAAGAACAAGACCTAGCAGATACAGTACATTGTTTAAAAAAAGGTAGGATTCATTCCTGAAAAAAAAATACCAATGGTTAACCACACTTATTTAAAACATAGATGATATTATAATTAATATATGGAGTCAAATTTCGGTGACTATTGTAGTCCAAAAATTCTACTCTTCAATTTTAAAACTGTAAACTAACCGGCTTACAATACCTTCTGTTAAGTTGATTGTGTGGAAACTAGATGATTTTATAACAGTTTTTAAATTACAGTCGATAAAATAAATAAGGGCATAACACTTCTTATTTATCTTGTCAATTTCCGCTAATGAGTAGGAATGTACTGTGTTGACTCAGTTACACTATTATATTACAGGTCCATGACATTTGTTATCACAAGTGGAGAAACACAGTAAAGAAAATATACTGCAGAAACATTAAATTGGGCACAGTTATAAAATAATTTTAGAATGAATATAAACAACTGCTTGCTTGCTACCAAATACAAAACAATTACTGTTAATCATCGGCAGTCCGGCCTTTGGGTAAACCAATATAAAGCTAACTGTTGCTTAAATAAGTATGTTTTTTACATTGCTTCTTGGTAACTGCATGCCCAGCAAGTATTTTTTTGTGGGAATTTTGTATTAATAGGATTGATCTGGGTTTTAGTATCATTATAGGGTTTTTAGATGATAACACAAATTTGGGCTATGCTTTTCAGCAGAGAATTTGATGTCATTTTATTGTCTGCCAGTTGAGAAGGGTTTCATGTTCTGGTGGTAAAGTTTATTTCTTTTGTAACACCATGTCCATTTCTACACTCGAAGACAGAGGTTTATTAAGTGTTCATTTACATGAAAGGTCAACGCATCCCAGCAGTGCTGACAAGTCATGTTATGTCTGAGAACAGAACAGCTTTTATAGGCAATCAACACACACAACAAAGGTTTCTTGTTTTCTTGTTATTTTGCTATGTAAATATCAGACATGAGAGAGTACAGGCCTCTGTTTCTCGCAGATTATTATTCAACGTTCCCCAGCTATAAAAGGATTCTTTTATATTAAGAATTGCATATATTTATGAAATAATATATAAAGAATCCTTATTTATAGAGGAGTATAACCCATTCTACCAAGCAGATGGTCTATTGGTTTATGGTTTATATCTTGAATTTAGTTTTCAGCAGGTCCAAATTAAAATAAACTAACACCATCTGTTTAATCATGTTATATTCGTAAAGATGTATATAATATACAGTACACTGTATATGTAATAAATAGATTATTTTATTTCATTTATATAGATTAAAACGATAAACTTGCAATTATTAGTCATACCTTATGCAGCGTTTAGCATATTTACAGGGCTTTTTACACTCCTGTCTGCTGTAAAGGGGTTTTTATCCCAAACAAACTTTTCTATTATATGCCTTATAGTGTATTTCCACTCTTGCTGTCAAATTGGGAAGGTATTTTGTATAAATAGTAGCATAATTTTTAGAAATATTTGAAAAAAATGCAGCTTACTTTTTTTTTAGATGATCTTTTCTAATAGCCCAGCATTGAACAATCCAACTCAATTCTCTTTTTTTTTTTATAGGGGAATAGGCTGGGGAGTTGTGTTCTCCATAATTAACCCTAACTGTATTGTGCTGGCAAATCTCATTATAATTTCCAAACTAAACATAAAAGCTGAGCTTATCCATTGTATGTTAATGAAAGAAACCTAAGCTTGTTCTTATGCCTAGTACACATGGGCTGAATATGGAGAGACATCAACCGGTTCCATAAAAAAGTACCGACATTCGGGCCGTGCGTATGTCAGCCGGTCCGCCAGAAGCCAGCAGTGAAATACAGCTTTGTAATCTGCCACCTAAAAGCAATAGCAGACATTCACAGGTGGTGCTACCTCCCACTAAGTGCCCAACGGGTCTAAGTGAATAAAGTGTCTAAATAAACATCAATATTATGTGACTCCTCATAAGTTACCAAAAGTGCAACGAAGCCTATCGATAAGGCTAATAAATGTGAACAAGTGTGCCAACTGTGGTATTCTGGGTGTGTGAGTCACAACATAAATACTGTTCATATGAAACCAATCACAAATGCATATACAAATATACACTGGAAAGGGTAGTAACCATTAATATGGCAAATAAAGTCCATCACATGAAAGTGCTAGGTATTTGTGTTGTGACTCACACACCCAGACTACCACAGTTGGCACACTTGTTCACATTTATTAGCCTTATCCATAGGCTTCGTTGCACTTTTGGTAACTTATGAGGAGTCACATAATATTGATGTTAATTTAGACACTTTATTCACTTAGGCCCGTTGGGCACTTTGTGGGAGGTAGCGCCACCACCCCTTCTTTATACACCACAGTTCTATTCTCCTTAGGGAGTTTTCAGGGGGCTGCAACCTCTTTTTGGTTTACCTAATCGCGGATTCATCACTTTTTCTTTTAGACATTCACAGGTGCTTATTGGTCAAATTATTGGACACGTGCATGTTTCTCTTGGTATAGGGTTCCCTGCAATAATATGCAGTAAACATGTGAAGAGAGCTCCGCCTGCTGGCTGGAAATGTTAAATAGGAAATATTCTAATGCAATAGTTCATATATATATAATACAGTAAGTGAAAAATAGTAATAAGATATTAAAGTTAGTCTTGAACATAATAATTAAAATATATACAAATAGATATAAAAACTATATGTGTTCCCTTTAAAGTGGAGTTCCACCCATAAATATAACATTACATCAGTAGTTTTAAAAAAATGTCATTAGTCCTTTACGAAAATTTTTTTTTTTTTTTAGATGCCTTCAAAGTGTTGTTGCTAGGCAAACTAGTTAATCTTCCCACTTCCTGCACCTAGGTGCTTAATGCTTCCTAACCTACACCGCACAGACTCCTGGGAATGTAGTGGGTGTAACTTTCCAGGTGTCTGTGCATTCCCCAGTCTCAAAGAATCATGTGACTTGGACAGCACAGGTGCTGAAACCTGATCTGACACTGCTTGTGCAGCACTGAGCGTGTGCGAGATTTGCAAGGCTGAAATCCAGGAAGTCATACAGTCTGGCTTCATGATGCCCACACTTAAGATGGCCCCAGTCATTTTCTATTTTATAAAGTGTCAAAATGCTGTAACAACCTAACAAAACGGACCTTAGTTTACAGACTAACTTTACTAGAATACATTAAGCTTGTGTATTACAGGGGTATTTATATTTAAAAAGTGAAATTGTGGCCGGGACTCCGCTTTAAATTGGCCATATGAGTTAAGATATAACTATACACATTAGGTTGGGTAGAAGTGCACGGAAATCAAAGCCAACATGCATTATAATCCCTTTTTCCATCACATTTCATTATTTTAGAATTCAGAATTTATTAGAACATTTTGAAGGCAGTTGGATATGCAGAGTCAAACATCTATTGTCAACTTAAAGCAGCCTACATTAAAGGAAAGGAGGAACTGTTAAATGTTCAACATATTTTCAGCGCACTTATCTTTTTCTTGTCCCCTGCCCCCCCCCCCATCATTTTTGCGATAGATCATACACACCTGTAACCCCATTCCTTTGGGATATTCACTGGGTATGCTGCCTTGTGCTACAAAGTCTCTGTCCTGAAACCTGAGTTAAGCATTGCACCACCAATGCATAAACACTATGGACTCTGTTCACTTCAATTGAAATATGCCAAGAGGCTGATAGAGTTTGGACAGTGTATGTGAAGTTCCTGATTGGACAATACTATGTAAAATGTGTCAGAGGAAGAGAGACTATGTAACATGCACAAGGCTGTCCAGTAAGAATCTAGAGAATTGTCACTCGTAGGGTTGTTAGCCAGGAAACTTGGAGCTGCTGGAGATGTTTGCCCAAATGTCTTTTCCAGTTCAGAGACCAGAAGATCAGTTATTCTAAATTGCCATATCTGAAAAACTTCAGCAATAGAACAACAATTAGGCTTCTGGTGGAAGGACGCAAAGTTATATTGAATGTGCATCTCCAGTTTCAGATAGTTTTTTGGCTCCAAGCCACAGGAGGGCAAGGTTAAGTCAATACTACACTGGAGAACCTTTCAGTTATATTTTATAAAATCATTGGATGAATACTATTTTAATATGAAAGTATGTATGTGATGCTATTCAGACAATAATCAATCACAAAAAAATGTATTATGAATTTTAGCCACCAACATCAAAAGAATTGAGTACTACCAAAATTATTTAGCCATTTTAGGATCTGACACATAGCCCTATGGAAACTATTTTCAATTTAACAAATGGTCTGGTGATAAAAAAAAAAAAGACTGACGTGTGCTGTCCTACTAAGTGGAATGATTGGCACTTCACTGTGTTCATGGTCTCTTCACTTTCAAAGAATTTTACATTTACATTGCATCATTACAGTCATACCTAGATGACTGAAGAATGTCGAACACCTAATTATAGCATGGACCACACACATGACACACACAAATACACAATCGTTATGCATAGTCTAAGTGACACATGTGCAAAAAGCTAGCGCTAGAACAGCCATTATGTTATAAGACTTTTTATTTCAGTCTTACCATCTTAAAGCAACACCAGTGTTTTTTATTGCTTAGCCACATCTACATGAAGTAATTGTTTGCATGTGTATAGTGCTAAATGATATAGACTTAAAATGATTGTGAAACTTTTTTTTTTTAAATAAAATAATAAATTGTACTTACCTGCTCTGTGCAGTGGTTTTGCACAGAGTAGTCCCGAACCTCCTCTTCTGGGTCGACTGCCGCCTTTTTGGGCTCCTTCCCCCTGCCAAGTGCCCCCATAGCAAGCTACTTGCTATGGGGGAACTCGTGCATGCTCACTCGGAGTGTGGCTCGGCCCCTACCCTCCCTCTCCTCACAGGGACACCGTCTTGGCAGTGATTAAAAGCATGGTTCCTAATGCTAATTCTCTGTCTAGTGAGGAGAGAGAGCCGAGAGAGCTTCTGCCAGCACTCCTGGCTCCTCCTCTTTGGCAAGTGCCCCCAAAGAAAGCTGCTTTCTTGGGGGCACTTAAGTGGGTTTGCTCCCGAGCAGCCCTGCTTTTATTAACACAGACAGTGTGGCTCGGCCAATGTCTCTTGTTGCTATCAATCTGCCCTGTGAGAACTACTGCTCCCATGCACAGCGCTGGATCGAGCTTAGGTTCAGGTAAGTATAAGGGGTGCTGGGGGTAGGGGTATCCTATGACACAGAAGGTTATTTACCTTAATGCATAAAATGCCTTAAAGAAAAAATTTAGGTTTTAGAACCACTTTAATATCGGAAACCTGAGTAACAGATGAGATGATCATTAAATGACACAAAGCCACTCACTGCATCATTGCACATACAATCATTGTACATTTTTGTTTTATTTTTTACAATTCAGATATATGTAGGCACTCCCAAGGCACATTAAATCTGGGTATTAAGTCTAAATCTGCTAAAAGCTTGCCTGACACTTGAGATAGACTTAACATCAGAAGCCTGACTAACCAACAGATGGGATGATAATTACATGACACAAGACCACTGACTAATTTTTATTTCTTTTTTTACAGTTCAGGAATATGTAGGAGCTCCTAAGATGCATTATATTTGTGCATTATGTATAAAACTGGTACAAGCTTGCCTGATAGTTGGATGATATTTTATAGTCCAGTAAAATCTTTTATTTCGTTTTTGAAAGTTTGGAAGTGTTATGCCGCGTACACACGACCGTTTTTCATGATGAGAAAAATGCAATTTTTTAAATTGGTCATTAAAAACTATTGTGTGTAGGCTCCAGAGCATTTTTCTCGAAGTGAAAAATAGGCATTAAAAATTTAGAACCTGCTCTATTTTTTCTCTTCGTTTTTCACGTCGTCGTTTTTCTCGTCATGAAAAACGGTCGTGTGTAGGCTTTAACGACGGGAAAAAAATGCGCATGCTCAGAAGCAAGTTATGAGAAGGGAAATTTGCAGGGTGGCGCCATTCGAATGGAACTTCCCCTTTATAGTGCCATCGTACGTGTTGTACGTCACCGCGCTTTGCTCGAGCATTTTTTTTTCACGATCGTGTGTATGCAAGGCAGGCTTGACAAGAATGACATCGAGAAAAACATTGTTTTTTTCCATGACATGAAAAATGGTTGTGTGTACGCGGCATTACACCAGAGGTGTAACAAAAGCCATAGCAGCCAATGAAGCTGCTGTGGGGCCCGGGGGTAGAATATGTCATAATAAGGGGGTTGTTAAAGCAATTTAAACATGAAAAATCGGGTTGAGGTTCAGGACTTTGTGTAGGCCAGTCAAGTTCCTCCACCCCAAATTCTCTCATCCATGTATTTATGGATCTTGCTTTGAACCCCTAAACCTTGTGGACAGCCTTCCCAGAAAAGTTGAAGATGTTATAGCTGCAAAGGGTGGGCCAACTCAATATTGAACCCTACGGACTAAGACTGGGATTCCATTAAAGTTCATGTGCATGTAAAGGCAAGTGTCCCAATACTTCTCACAATATAATATATATACAATATCTATCTGTGGTAGGGCCTTGCTTGCAGGACAGTGGACAGTGTGTATGTGTCATCTAGGTGCGGGGCTCCAGGAGTTATGGCTGATGGGGAGAGAACACATTTTATGTTTACTGAGAATCCTCATAAGTTCTGTCTGGTTTCTGGAGCCCTGAGACTTTGTAAACATCTTACCTGGTAGTCAGACCTCAATATTAGTCTTAGCTGTGCACAGACCTTTATATATGTGAACTGCATGATGGATCGGCGTGCCCTCTTTTACACTGCTGAGTCTAAAAAAAAGCTCAAGTGCTTGGTGAACCCAATAGGGGGACACTTTGTCAGCAACTGACCTTTGTTTAGTTTATGGTGTGGAATAATGTTTTCTTTGTTTTATGCTATGAACATAGGCGTGGGCAGAGGGCACACCCTAATCACTATGTGCAGTTCAGATTCCCCCTACTGCCTGGTCTTCACCTTGTGTTTCCCCTACCTGTCCCACAGTGCTGCTGACTTCCCTCCTCGTCTCTCAGCTTCTGTGGGGAATGTTTCAGGATGGAAAGCGGGAAAGGGGCTAGTCAATATGTCATTTTCCAGCCCCTTCCTTTTCTGAATGAACACAGTGAACATACTCACTCAACAAAAGAACATCGCTCTAAGCAGACATATCATAATACATCCCACCTGCTAATGGAAACAGGTGCTGGCTCTACAATTTGTAGTTATGCAGGGGTCTGAAACACAAGATATGCTTCTGAGTATCTGCTAAAGAAGTCAAACCCCTTCAACCTTTGCCTATGAAAAATAAGGTATCAGAGGTTCCTATTTAACAATCTATAGCAGGGGTCTCCAAACTTTTCAAACAAAGGGTCACATTATTGCCCTTCAGACTTTAGGAGGGCCGGATTGGGGCCAGCAAGGGAAGAAAATGTCATGGGCCCGACATCAGTGAGAACAAATATGGCCTCAGGGTTGGTGGTCAATAGGAAGAGGAGTATTCCCCCTATTAGTAGGAGGAATAGTATCCCATTATTAGTATCAGTGGATAATATAGTGCCCCATTGTTGGTGTCAATGGGAGGAATAGTGCCTCATGTCAGTGGGAGGAATTGGGCCCCAAGGGCCGGATAAAGGCTGGCAAAGGGCCACATCTGACCCTCGGGCCGCAGTTTGGAGACCACTGATCTATAGCAATTAAATGGTACAAATGGTACATCAGTCTGACATCATAAATTCCATCTTGTGCTTAAAACACGAAAAAAAGTATAGTAATACGCTTAATGTAGGTTTAGTGTGCTAATAGAATTAATAGAATAGTATAGTATAGCAAACTATAATACTAATGTGTGTGTATGTATGCACAGGGTGAATGGTGTTGTGTAATTTCATGGAACCACAAATGTAATCTGTCAGTACTAGGAACTCCACCAAACACAATACTCCAATGTCCTATGAATGCGCTCACTGTTTTCTGGGATTACAGGTGGGCAAGCTGGAAAAATTGTTAGCCATCTGTTGCAATGGCCTGTGATTATAAGCATATCAACAAAACAAAAATTATGCTCCACACACCAGAATGTTTGATAAATAGCCCTGCAAGAACGGCTGGCGTATTGAGAAATATCAGCAGTGGAGCATCATTTAAAGCAGAGGTTATGATCAGTAAGAATTCAGACACATAACTCTCAATATCTTGGCACAATATTCCTTTGATGAAACCTGCATAAAAGAGCTTTTTATGTGCAGCTGGTGTGATTGTACAGCACTGGGAGTTTGCATATACTTTGTTCTCTTAGAAGCTTTTTTTTTACTGACTGAAGATGGCTACAGAAATAAAATAAGCTTTTTGTTGCAACTTATTCCAGAGGCAGAACATGTGTGCCTCTCATGACATCTGAAGATGAAAATGATTTATTTAATTATACACTTACGTATGGCTTTAGCTATTTCAGTAAATTTAAAATGTTCATAATAGGTGGTGTTTATTGGGCTTATATATTGTAAACCCTCCATGGCCTCCCCAAAAACTTGATGGTCTCCCAGTACAACAGATTGGAAATAATATAGTAGAGACTGTTCACTTAGAAAAGTCATTTTGACCAAAAACGAAATGTTTGCTTGAACATGATTGGATAATTGATTGGATAATTAAAAATAATACTACTTCACCACATTAGCTAAGGTACAAAATCATTTACAACTCCATGCTCAGTCTACCCCATGCTCATCTGCTTTCTTGAAATGTGCTGCTTACACATAAATATCTCTCAAAAAGCCCTACACGTCTCTAAACTTGCCATGATGAATTAGTTTAAAACCAGGGGAGCTGACAAGTTACAATTTTTTTTATTCTCTGTAACAAATGCACACAGGTTCATTCAATCTGCAAGAGTCATACAATTTGTAAATCCAAATTACCTGGATTCCTGACAGATCTACATGGAACTGAGTAAAAAAAAAAACAAATGGAGTAATGCTTCTCCTGATTCAATCATGAGTTTTAAATTCAACAATGTATTCCAACTTTATTACGCCCAGAAATATTTAAACACACCTATCGCTATTTAAAAGTCATATTCTCAAAATCCTCAATCTACTTTTTTGAGTGGGGTTGGGTCCTCATATGCATCGTTGGATAAACTTCTTATATACCTCGTCTACTGCCTGTGCCAGGGTGAACAGGATCCTTTTAGTACCCATCTACATTGGCAACAGGACACACCAACGGTGCCCACTCTCACCATTACTTTTTATATTCATTTTGGAACCATTCAATCTGAACATTGGTAGCATTACAAGTCCCACAAAATTTCAGCATATGCAGATGACCTGTTGCTTTTTCTTAGCAACCCAACAGTTACTCTGCCTAATCTTATCACCGAATTCAAATATAGAGACCTCTCCAATTTTTACATCAAACGTCCAAAGTCCTAAATCTAACTATGCCCAGAGTGCTATGCCAACAACCATGAACAACATTTGCTTTTAGGTGGACCTCTTCTCATTTTCGATACTTGGACATCCAAATGACCTGACCAAAGTATACTCTCTTAATTTTGCCCCTTTAATCTCCATGATAAGGACAGACTTGCAGGCTTGGTCTTCCAAAAACCTTTGCTTGTTAGGAAAATGTAACGCCGTTAAACAGCATTATAATCAGATACCAGCGTCAGCCTACAAAAGATCTGTGCTACGCTATCCAGCGAATGTGGCACACTGCATACTGGTTTTGTGGAATTCACCCCCCCAGCCCCCTCCCTCCACAGTTCAACAATGGATCAGAAGGGTTGAAGATATCAGGCAGATGGCAGATATAAAAAGCTTACAGGCTCAGAAAAACATATGCACAATAGTTTCCACAATACATGTTTATACTGGATTGAGTTTACCTGCACTGATGAATTCAAACCAATACTGGCAGTCTAACTGAGATGGTGTCACTGCAGCTTTGGTGTAGGTCATCAAGGTCCTTCGAATATCTCTGCAAAATTCATACAATGAATATGGCCAAGGCCTCCCTATGTGGCTTAGCCAGTGTGGGTGCCTGACCATTGTACCCTAACCCTCCTCCTACTTTTCTCTCCTTTTTTTTTCTTCTTCTTCTTTCTACCTTCTTCTTACCTGGGCTTGTGGACATGC
Organism: Rana temporaria; assembly: GCF_905171775.1. Taxonomy (NCBI): domain Eukaryota; kingdom Metazoa; phylum Chordata; class Amphibia; order Anura; family Ranidae; genus Rana; species Rana temporaria. The sequence goes on from NC_053493.1 coordinate 204,594,261, forward strand.
GTGTCTCCTATAATAACTAATCTCAAAAAAATCTGCGCCTGGTCAAGGAGTAATATAAAACATAGTGAAGCCCATTTAAACATTCCCACTTGTATTAGCCACTTCAGCTACTCAATGACAAGGGCAATTTTTGCAATACAGGACTGCGTCGCTTTAACTGACAATCGTGCGATGTTGTACCCAAACAAAATTGATGTCCTTTTTTTCTCCCAAATAGAGATATATTTTGGTGGTATTTGATCACCTCTGCGTTTAAATTTTTTGCACTAAAAACAAAAATAAAGCGACTATTTTGAAAAAATACAATATTTTGTACTTTTTGCTATAATAAATATCCCCATTTTTTTTTAAAAAAAAGCAATTTTTTTTCCTCAGTTTAGGCCTATATGTATTCTTATACCTATTTTTGGTAATAAAGATGACATTGATTGGTTTGCGCAAAAGTTATAGCGTCTACAAAATAGGGGATACATTTTTATTATTATAATTTGTTTTACTAGTAATGGCAGCGATTATTGGTACTGGTACTGCGACATTATGGCGGACACATTGCACACTTTTGACACCTTTATGGGACCATTGGCATTTATACAGCAATTAGTGGTATAAAAATGCACTGATTACTGTGTAAATGTCACTGGCAGGGAAGGGGTTAACACTAGGGGGTGATCAAGGGGTTAACTGTGTTCCCTATGTGTGTGTTCTAACTGTGGGGGATGGGACTGACTATAGGAGATGAGATATCGTGGTTCCCAGCTCATAAGAACTCACAATCTCGCTCTCCTCTCCTCACAGAACTGGGATATGTGTGCTTACACACACACGTCCCTGTTCTGCCTCTCGTGCCCACATCGCGACCGCCGGTCACGCGCATCTGCACCCCCGCAGTGCAGTGCGCGTAATTGCTATCCCGCTTAAACAGACCAACGTACAGCTATGACAGTTTGCAGGATCGTGCCAACCTGCTGCAGTATAATGACAGCAGCAGGTCGGCAAGTGGTAAAAAGTGATAACAAGTACCTTAGAACAACTTGTAAGTGTACAAGGCAAAGGAGATCCCAACAGACTCAGAATCAGCTCGTAGACAAACGTAGACAAACACAGTGTGCATGATGTCGTCAGTAACCATCCAAATCCTGATGCGTTTCATCATCCATGACGTCCGCTTAGGGGCAGGCCATCTCCTATAATTACTGCCTGGAGACTGTGGGGTCTTCCTTAAAACTGAAAGGTGTGACCCACAATGGATAAATTAGGTCCCCCCTTACTGAGATAGACTCCAAGCCCTCGCCCTCTTCTCCCTCTTCCCGATTATACTGTCTGCTATTATGGCTTAGGTTAAGTAATATACCTCAAATTCTGTTCAGTCTTACATACATTCTTGTTTGGCAGTCTAATGTCTACTGCCTTTTGAGGCCTCCTTGCTTAGCCTAGCAATTTATGCTCAACTCCAGATTACCTGTTTTGTATAGATTGGTTTAATTGACCAGGTTTTTTTCAGATGATTTTGCTAATGTTCTTCCCTTTGTATATGTGTTAAAAGCGTATTAATAAAGAATGCAAACAAATAAATGAATAATAAAATAAAATAAAACCAGACCACAATCTATCAAAGGGGGAAAATATAGGCAATTGTTTTCCAAGTGGTCAGACTGATTTTGATATTGCTTAGGGTGAGCGAGTAAGAATCAGGCTGTGTATGGTTTCCAACCATCAAAAGCATTTGGTACCACAGATAAATATTTTCCAACATTTTAAAATATTTATGTGTGTACATGCAACGGGCAATAATCTGATATTGTACACGATAGAAGAGGTGGAGCTCCTGTTGCATTACAGCGCTGTTTTTACCTGGTTCAGAAATACTCAAATTTGACACGCGGAAGGAAAAGCATGAGTAGCTCTGTGTGTTAGAAGAACAGATATATCCTAAACAGTAGGATTTTTGCAATTTACAGCTCATTCAAATTTTAAAGGCTTATTCCCAGATAGCAAACAACTGTGCTGCAAGTTTGAAAATTACTTGCTAAGCTATAGCCAGACTTGCCAGGCTTCACACGGTTGTTGCACAATTGCAGCAAGTCCGCATTCCATGACTCCGGATCAACTTTCTTTGCAAACATTCTGCAAGTCTGCTGTTACTGTAGTTCTGGTTCAGTTATGTTGTGCAATAGTCATCCCACCACAGGGGTCACTGTGGCTGAATGTTCATTCTGTAGACTTGCAGAGCTCTTGCTGTAGACTCAATACTGCAACTTTGCTCTTGCTAGAGATTTGCCATACAACCTTGCTACAACCTGGAAACATGTCAACTAGAACTTGTGCTTCAAACGCTCTGCAAGTATACAACTTGCCAGTGAAAATGCGCAGCAAGTTAACAGACTTACAATTCAACACTGCCATAAATGTGTGGCAAGTTATCCTTGCTATCTGGTTTGGAGGGTCATACTAACCCTTTTATTATTTTGGTACTATTTATTTCACTGGGGGCTTTGCCATTTTCCATGTTTGATTTCACGTTACCACATTTTTAAAGCTAAAATTTTTATATCAAGGTAGAAATGTTCTCTGACTGAGTACACTGCTATAATTCTTTAAAAGTCCTTGTCAAGTCTTTAAATTCTTTAAAGTCTTTGCCATGACGTCTTCAAATTTTTCATTCATTTTCCTGACAATTTATTTTTATTTTTTTCTAAAGAATTGGTCATCTAAAGTTGATTTACAGGGTTTGGATGCTGACAGTTTTTAATAAAGCACCTCTCCAAGAATAACCAGGAGAACAAGACTTAATGCAGGCAGACATGCTCATTATGATCTAAGAGGATGCCCATGTACCAGGACAACCTAGTTGTTATAGAGTACATTTAAAACAGTCATACTTTTGCAGTAATCAGGCTCTAGACTGGGGTCTTTTGGTTGGCTTAGAGCATGGGTCTTCAAACTACGGCCCTCCAGTTGTTCAGGAACTACAATTCCCATCATGCCTAGTCATGTCTGTGAATGTCAGTGTGTTACAATGCCTCATGGGGTGTGTAGTTCTACAACAGCTGGAGGGCCGTAGTTTGAGGATCACTGGCTTAGAGATTGGGAATCCCTAATATGATCTCACCAAATTTACTGCCAAAGAAAGCTATGTATAGTTGTCTTTTTATATTAACAGAGCTATGAAAATCTATATTATAATAGATGGATTCAGGTACAGTTACGCCGGCGTATCAGTAGATACGCCGTTGTAACTCTGAATCTACGCCATCGTAAATTTAAGCATATTCTGGAAACCAGATACGCTTAAATTAGGCTAAGATACGAGCGGCGTAAGTCTCCTACGCCGTCGTATCTTAGGGTGCATATTTACGCTGGCCGCTAGGTGGCGCTTCCGTTAAGTTCGGCGTAGAATATGCAAATGACTAGATACGCCGATTCAAGAACGTACGTGCGCCCATCGCAATTAGTTACGCCGTTTACGTTAGAGATCTGCCAGCGTAAAGATAATGCTGGTCTCTAGGTGGCGCATCCCATGCAAAGTATGGAAGTCGGAACAAGCGTATCTTTTTACGTCGTTTGCGTAAGTCGTACGCGAATAGGGCTGTGCGTAAATTACGTTCACGTCACAGACATTGAGCCAACGTATCTTTGGGCTTAAATACAACTTGATACTGAGCATGCGCACGCATGCGCCGTTCGTTCGGTCATGCATCTACATGGGGTCAAGCCTCATTTAAATACAACACGCCCCCTACAGTCTACTTTGAATTACGCGCGCTTACGCCGGCCCATTTACGATACGCCGCCATAACTTAGGAGGCAAGTGCTTTGTGAATACAGCACTTGTCTCTCTATGTTGCGGTGGCGTAGCATAAATACGGTAGGCTACGCCCGCGCAACGTAGATCGGCCGTACGTGAATCTAGGCCTAAGAGTGCAAGTGAGCAGTGCCCATTGGTTTCATTTCGATTTGCTTTACCAGTACAAAGAAAGTTGCTAATCATTGTGATAATTGCGCAAATGTTTTAATAGTTTGGAACAGTAATGCTTTGAACCAGGGGATTCAAACTTTAATGACAACACTAGTTTAATTAAAAATGCAGTCTCATCTGAATAATAATCAGATAATCTCTAAGTGCTTTGTGATAATACGTTACTGCTATTACTTGTTACCAGGAAGATCTTTATTTACGATTTATTTAGATTTATAGGTTGATTCAAGGTCAAATACCTTAAAGAGGTTACATTTCAATGTATGCTATTAACCCCCACTGTGCTGGGCATTTTGTTGAACCTCAATGGCAAAGGGATGAGAGATTCACAGAAACGTTTATCCGCCATAGGGGATTATGAAATCTCTCTCCAACAATAGCTAAAACTGTCAGGTCCTTGTCCTTGGAGGGAATGGAAGGTACAGACACAAATTTACTCTTCATTGCACAATTCAGCATGCAGTTCTTGGTTCATTTGTAGCAAATGAAGGCTTTGCGCTGAGACCAAAATATCCTTTAGCCATAGGCCAAAGTGCTTCAGTCTTCGTCAAACAGGTTTAATGCAGTGTTTATATAAAGGTGACAACTGACTTTTGCTGCATAGATCTGCCTTTGCTCACTAATTCATATCTGTAAGAAGCTGCATCTATAGAGGTATTCATGGTAATAAATCAATCTGTTAACTAATTTAGAACATGCTCACTGTGATTCTAGAAATTTGGCATGGGCACTAGCAAAATTACCAACCATTCACCCTAAATGGAGACATGCTGGTGAGATTTTTATGTAGTGTCATGTAATTTCGCTGTGGTGAAGAGGAGAATTTTTCATGTGACTTTTTTTGGAAATGTATGTGTGAAAACAGTATGCACTACATACAATTTGGCAATTCATAAATGTGAACCCATGATTTGCCTATGTTGGGTACCAGCTCCTTTAACTTCCATTTCCTTTACTCCCCTGCCGCTCTATTTGCTCTTGGAAGAGAAGTTACATACTGTACTTCTGAATATAGGGGAACACGTGACTTCCCTGTGACACTGGTTATTGGTGACTGGCCACTTAACTATTCCGCACTGTGATATGTGGACAAGTAGAGACCAGAGTTAACAGCCATGTCAAGTTCCAAGGTTTAATCTCAAGATTAAACAGGACTTCTACTTCTTGCTTCTGGAAGTTAATGGGGCAGCAGTGTAGTGAAGAGAAAGGTAAATATTCACTTTACGGTCAACACTGAGGACAAGGGGGCACTCTTTACATCTAGAGGAAAAGAGATTTCACCTCCAAATGCGGAAAGTTTTTTTCACAGTAAGAGCTGTGAAAATGTGGAACAGACTCCCTCCAGAGGTGGTTCTGGCCAGCTCAGTAGATTGCTTTAAGAAAGGCCTGGATACTTTCCTAAATGTACATAAAATAACTGAGTACTAAGATTTGTAGGTAAAGTTGATCCAGGGTAAATCCGATTGCCTCTCGGGGCATCAGGAAGGAATTTTTCCCCTGCTGTAGCAAATTGGATCATGTCTGCTGGGGTTTTTTGCCTTCCTCTGGATCAACTGTGGGTATGGAGTTGGGTGTATGGGATTGTACTGTGTTTTTTATTTTGTTTGTTTATTTTTTGTGGTTGAACTGGATGGACTTGTGTCTTTTTTCAACCTGACTAACTATGTAACTATGTAACTATGTAACTATGTAAATATAAGCATCAAATGGGGTCAGCATTAAAGAAAATTCTAACAAGTTCCTTTAAAACCCAATTCTGGACTAAATTCTTTATTTTAAAGCCAATCCCCCCCCCCCCCCCCCCCCCCCCAAGGTGAAAAAAGAGAGAAGCTCTGGCTGCAATATTTGAAATAGTAAAAAAATCAGCGCAATATACAGGTAAAACAGAATCAGCAGCTATGCACTAGGATTCAATTTATAAATTCCTTAAGAGTCAATGTAAAGTAGATAGTGCAGCGCTAGAGGAAAAGTCCAAATAAAGATCATCCAGGTGATTCTCTTATAAGTGACTGACAATATGAGGCATGCAGGTGATATAGCGTGGGTTAACAGGAGACCTCCACCAATAGTAACAATGGCCGCTCACCTCACTGATAATAAAAAATCGCTTTCCCATAAGGGTCAATCCCAGGCATGTAACAGCATAATCCAAGCAGGAAAGGAATACATCTCAGGTAATATCAGCATGGATGGCAGATCTCAAGTAATATCAACATGGATAGCAGCATAAAAAGCACTATATCCAGTGCTAGGAATCAAATGCAAACAAAAACGCACACAGCATGGTCCGATAGATGGCAGCGGGTGACGTCACGTACTTCCCTACCGAACGTTGCGTCCCAAGGGCAGGACTTCTTCCGCTGAAGAAGTCCTGCCCTTGGGACGCAACGTTCGGTAGGGAAGTACGTGACGTCACCCGCTGCCATCTATCGGACCATGCTGTGTGCGTTTTTGTTTGCATTTGATTCCTAGCACTGGATATAGTGCTTTTTATGCTGCTATCCATGTTGATATTACTTGAGATCTGCCATCCATGCTGATATTACCTGAGATGTATTCCTTTCCTGCTTGGATTATGCTGTTACATGCCTGGGATTGACCCTTATGGGAAAGCGATTTTTTATTATCAGTGAGGTGAGCGGCCATTGTTACTATTGGTGGAGGTCTCCTGTTAACCCACGCTATATCACCTGCATGCCTCATATTGTCAGTCACTTATAAGAGAATCACCTGGATGATCTTTATTTGGACTTTTCCTCTAGCTCTGGCTGCAATATTCACCTTCAACTCTAAGCTGTCCATCACAATTCCTCGTCTCTGCCACAAGATGTCCCCAGTCTAGTGGATTAAATTATGCTCCCATAAACTTCTAAAGTCTGACACTTAGGGGTCTTCTAATAAATAATTTGTTGAGAGAATACCTCAGTATTCACCATGCTATTGCAAATAATTCCTGTACTGTATTTAATATAAGTATTTCCTACATGAATATTTTTTGTCATGTATCTAATAAGGCCATTTCCTATAATGGTCAGATCCATGTTGTAGTCATGATGCAGTATTTTACTGTTTGCTGTATTTCAGGAAGACACCACATTAAGTCTGCTAGATAAAGCTGAAGATCGTAGGAAATGCCCATATTAGACACCTTACAGGCCCCAGCATTCACACAGCAATTTTTTTTAAATAAATAAACCACATAGAGGAAGGTTCAAATGAAAAGAACTTTGAACAAATATTGCATACAGATAGCATTAAGAGCAGTTGAATAAAAAGATCAGAGACATACAAATGAATAATATAAACCTGCCAAACTCAGCTATGTCTCCACCATTTCCCAAATAACAAATTCAAACTGTTAGATTTTAAATTGTGATTTTTGTTTTCCAATCCAGAGGCACTAAATAACTAGTAGCTACAGTATATACCAGCTGTCCATGTATTCTATAAAAATGAACATAAATATAAAATTACCATGGTATGTTTTTGCTTCTGTATTGTGACATTTCAGTTTTAGAATTATGTTCACATATGACTTCTCAGAAATATGAGCTTTTAAGCATTAATATTATTTTTAGATTGCCCCATCGGCTAGGAGCAAAACAATTTGTCATTGAATTTAGTAGTGGTCCTTAGGTCTTGGAAACACAATTTGTGGAATGTTACAAGAAATCCTGTCATCTTTAGCTGGGATCATCTGATTGAAAGAGATGACATCGTTAAGTCACAAGGGCTGACTTTCAATAAAAGAAAAATAAGTATTTCATAACACGTCTTCTAGGAGCTGCGCTCTGTCCTTCTGTGTTGTATTGAAGTGTAATCATGCTTTAATGCTCTCATTCCTGTGGTGTGTGATTTGGAATACCCTGCACATCATCTTCATTGAATATTATCAACAAAGCATCTTCTTCTTCATTTGTTGAGCATGAAAGCAGGGATCTGATCTTGTTGGTATTCTGAACTATGGTTCCAGCAGTTGCCAAGATCCATCTGGGCATCTGATAGGTGTTGTGAAGGATATAATATGCTGTCATGAATTTAGTTGTTGTTGCTGCAATATTTCCACATTCAATCTAAACTGAAAACGGCAAAACACTTCATAAATCAGCTCTAAAACAATTTGAGCACCACCAAAACCCCTTCTAAAACTGTGATATCTTACTTCCTGTGACATCTTACAATAGAGCGAAAGAGAAAGTGCATTTACATACATTGAGTGTATACTTCTCTGTTCACAAGTATTTATACAGGTCATTAAATTACTTCTTGTTCTTGTCATGCTGCTTCATTGACTCTGTGATATTTTGTCTCAGCAGATTAAACAAGAAAAGAGCAGTCTGTTGCCAAGACTCTAAGAGACGTGCCCAAAATGAATGCCAACGATGCAAATGCACCAGAGGGGGGTCTTAATGTCACACTGACCATACGGTTATTAATGCATGGAAAGGTAAAGTCACTTGGTTTTTGGCAGTTCTGTCAAACTCTCTTTCATTTTTTTGTATATTTGTACTTGACTTACTTTACAGCAGACTATTACTATATCAATATTAATATTTGCCTAACTTTACACTAACATTCTTTACATGTTAAAATGTTTGGATCATGCACATATGTAATTAAAGAGGAGGTCCTGCCTGGGTGAAAAAAAATAGAAGTCAGCAGCTACAAATACTTTGACTGCTGACTTTAATATTAGGACACTTACCTGTCCAGGGAGCCCCGCGATGTCGGCACCCTAGCGGATCTTCAGATCGACTCCCAGGTGCTGGAGTTGCCATTCCTGGTAAGGGAACATGGTCTCTTACTGCGCATGCATGAAACACGCTGCGTTTTATAATTGGCCCGCGGCGGGGGGAAAGAGGAGGGGGCCGAACTTCCAGGAGATCGGCTGCAGCCCGTCTCCGGAAGTGGGGAAGGGGACCTGTCAAAACCAGGTCCCCTATTCCCGCCTAACCCCTGAAAGGTGCCAAATGTGGCACCGGAGGGGGGAGGAAGCGTATAAGCGAGAGTTCCACTTTTGGGTATAATACTGTACTTTTAACTGTGAGAAGCCCTCTCATTTCTAATTTATTGACAGATAAAATCTTTAAAGTGTATCTAAACCTCAAACCAAAAATTAAGTATATTGCCGCTTGCTGGTCTTTAGTTTGGTGGCTGCATTAATTTTCCCTTTTTTTCCAATCAGTTTTTGCTTTATTTGCACCTGGTACTCCTGCAAATAATAACAATTCCTGTTCATGGGTGGCTCTGTCACCCCTCTAGCAAAATTAGGGGGTGCACACCACATAGATCAACCACATATGCTGATTAGCTAACAGAGGCTTCAGCTACAGTCCCTACATCTTTGCCTCTACGACTAAGCCCAATCAAGGTGAATGCATCAGAGGGGCGTGGCCAAAATGTGTGGACTGTAGCTGAAGCCTCTGTTAGCTCATGAGCGGATGTGATTGATCTATGTAGTGTGTGACCCCTAATGTTGCTATTGTGATTGCTTCATGGAGTGATATATGCTCCTGAGGGGCTGTCGACTACTGTGGGAGGGGACCCAATGGAAGGACGAACAGGAGGAGTTTGAGAGGCATTATTTTTTAGGTGTGGTTACTCTAACCCTCTACTGTATCTATGGAGGGAGCCATGGTTGTGTCCCTAGGCTGCTCTTCTGATATGGACTACAAAAATGTTTGTATCTTTTAATCTCCATTATATGGGAGGCAGGTAGCTTACAGAAGATAGCTAGGAAGTAAAACATTTTTTGGTGCAGCTCACAGGAAGTGATACGGATACTGCACTTTTTGGCAAGATCAACAGGTATTTTCTGTATTTGCTCGAAATGTACTTTGTACGTCTATGGAGTGCAAGCTGCAATACATTACATTTGTGTCTCAGTCTCTGTCCAAAAAGGTTGCCTTTGTGTCTCAAATTGACTGAATGACAAACATTCAAACCCAAAAAGTTTCTTTGGTGATTTTACTGTTGAAAAAGCAGGCAGCAACATGAAGTTCAGTAAATAGAAGAGCTCACATGGGCTTACCTGTAGGTAAAAGTGGTGTAACAGGGTTTACAACCACTTTAAGGATGCATACATAATTAAGGTAAAAAATAAGTCTTTCCTATTTTGATTAAAGTTGTTAATTATGCAAACTACACAACTTAGTTTCCGCTAAAGTTGGAACATACATACTGTAGCATCTCAACTTCTCCTATAGTTTTATCTACTTATCTAAAATACTAGGTGACGTTTTGAATTATTGATTTCTTCAACTGTATAAGTAGAGTTTGTCTATCACACATGTCTAATTATCCTTAAAAAAAGTGTCTGTCTTTTGAGATACTGGTTGATCTTAAAAGCTGCATCAATAAGGCCCCATTAATATGTATTTCTAGTCTAAATATATTGCCATGTTCTAGGTTCATAGCCAGTCCTGAGAGTATAGATATCTAATTGATAAAACATTTAGGGCCAGATCCACGTACAATTGCGCCTTTGGAAACCTAAGCCATTTAAGTTACACCGCCGTAAGTTTTCAGGTTTAGTGCTCGATCCACAAAGCACTTACCTGGAAACTTGCGGCGGTGTATCGTAAATGCGTCCGGCGCAAGGCGGGCCAAATGGAATGGGCGGCTAACATTTAAATTAGGCGCGCGCCCGCGCTGGACCTACTGCGCATGCTCCGTTTCCTAACTCCAGCCGTGCTTTGCGTGAAGTGACGTCATTTTTTCGAACGGCGACGTGAGTAGCGTACTTCCGTATTCCCGGACGGCTTACACAAACAACGTTAAATTTTGAATTTCGAGGCGGGAACGACGGCCATACTTTAGACAGCAATACGCTTGCTGACTAAAGTTAGGGCACCAAAAACGACGACTAACTTTGCGACGGGAAACTATACTAGCGGCGAAGTAGCGAACGCGAAAAACCATCGTGGATCGCCGTAACTGCTAATTTGAATACCCAACGCTGGTTTACGACGCAAACTCCCCCCAGCGGCGGCCGCGGTACTGCATCCTAAGATCCGACAGTGTAAAACAATTACACCTGTCGGATCCTAGGGATATCTATGCGTAACTGATTCTATGAATCAGTCGCATAGATAGAAACAGAGATATGACGGTGTATGAGGAGATACGCCGTCGTATCTCTTTTGTGAATCTGGCCCACAGTCTTTATTTTATTAAAATCAATACTCTTTAAAGGAGAATGTGCATAAGACCAACCCGTCTCTTAACAAAATAGAAAATGTACAATATCTATCTAAGTGGTTTTAATACTGCTCTCCAAATAAGCAGCATTTACACAACCCCCCTGTCCTCCATGGGAGGATTTTTTTCATGGCAGGTTCTGTCAATGTTTTGTTTATGCAGGAAGATATTACATTGCAAGCATTGTCACTTCATATACATTCACTTCATGAGACACCTGTCCCTTTTCATCTCATAGTTAATATTCTATCTAGACCATTCTGATGTGAAATCCTATAAAACACGTGACAAACTGTGTTTTTTCAAAGGCCTATTGCTTAATAACATTTAACACTGCAAATAAAAATAAAAACAGATAATAAAATAGAATATATGCCCAAGAAAGCAAACCCAAAACACTAAACCATAGAATATTTTTTCCTAACAGAATTTTTATTTTTTTTAATGGATGCATGTGAAATAAAATAAAATACAAAACAAAAACTCAAAACAAAAAAGGACTGCTAGATGCAGGGGGCAGCAGCTAAACAGCAGCTGCAGTTTTTGCTGACACACACTCAAAGTTAGTCCTAAAAATGTCTGTTGGGTTTCAGAATTGTGAACATTGTAAGGGAAGGGAGGGTGCACAAAAATATGTAGCCCACCACACTGCAGTCTACAGTATAACAACTAACTTTCCCTACGTAGACTGCCAGCTCTCTCACACACAATGTCAAATGACCCGCCCATTTATAGTAAGGGGACCGTCACATAATAAAGAATTTGGTCTAGTAAATTTCACTATAAATTTGCTGGAATTTGAACACGCAGTGTTCACCTCAAACCTATGGTAGCCACAAACCCGAGCCTCAACCCCATACATACTGAGTCCTCTCTCAAGTGTGGTATGATTTATTAAAGCAGGTTTTTGATTGGCTGCCAGTGTTCATGTAGTTGTAGAGACAAGAGACATTTTTGTGTTCTTCAGTAATTGGGAGAGGCCTAGTTGTCAATCTCAATAAGCAGACCTTGCTACAGTACATAACACATTCCAGTGAATACAACTGTTTATATTACACAGAACTGCATTACTGTCTAGACTCTTCTGCTCTGTGCTCATAAACAAATGCTCCTGTATTCAAATCCATTTACCAAATGAGATTAGACAGATAATTGCAGCTTGATGGAAATTGTCATGTTTGAGAGAGCAGGTTAATTTAGCTGTCTTCATTTGCCATTATAATTTCAGGTAATCAAAGTGATTATTGCTTTCAAATGAATCCTTATGACCCATACCTTGTGCAGATAATAATCTGCTTCCTGAGGCACTGAAAAGTAGTGAGGTATTTAGTGAGTTAACAATTTTCAAGCAATTTATAGGCATTGTATTATTAAAATGAGGCACTTATATAATAGCAATATGTTTTTAAACAAGTATTAACACTGGCGAATGATATGACCATTATTTTTATGTATCTGACAAACATAGCCTGCTTTTGTGTATTGTGTGAACACGTTAAAGTGAGTGAAATTTCCTTTGTCATAGAATGTGATGACAAACTATCCACAATTGCCTTCGTAGCATTGAATAAGCCAGGCAGTTATTAGCATATTTCTATTGTATTTAATTATTTTTATTTACATGTGCATTTGTGAAACCTAGGAAATTCATGTAAAAATTGCCCAAAAAAAAAAAGTGAGTACTTTTAGAGGATTTAACAATGCAATCATGCAGTGAAAATGTGATAGTTTTGTTTATGAGTAAAAACCTACTTAATATATTTTCTACCTTTCCTCAATTTAAAGAAAAATTATTATAGTCAAATCATCTGTGCATTGATAACGTATCACTCACTGGTGTTAGCTTAATCCACTGCTCAGCTATTATGACTGCACCAATTAGTGGCTAATCAGACCAGTTTCCAAATTTCAAATGTCTCTTCTAGAAATAGCGTTATAACAGTATTTGTTGCAGGACCTCAGCACTCCCTAATTTACATTTGCTCAGTAATTTTCAGAACCTAACATGGTTCAGTTATTAATTGATGGTCAATGTATATATATATCATCTTTTGTTTGTTGAAAATTACATATGCTGCTTGCCATGTTATTATGTTGATTGTTGGTGTTAAAGAGGAAATAAACCATCCTGTTCTTTACAGCCGAAGATACAATCATTTTAACATATTTCTGGGCATAATGTTTGCTTTAGAGCTGACATAAGCACACTGCCAACTGGGATAATTATGACCAGTTATTTTTAGCTGAGTCCAATAAATTCAGAAAATTACAGTCACATGGCTGAAAATAGAGGGCCAGATTCACAGAGGAAATACGCCGGAGTATCTACTGATACTCCGGCGTATTTTCAAATTTGCTGCATCGTATCTTTATTTGTAATTCACAAAAAAGATACAGCGGCTTTTGGCTAAGATCCGACAGGCGTACGGCTTCGTACGCCTTCGGATCCTAGGTGTAATTTTCCGGCGGCCGCTGGGTGGAGTTTGCGTCGTTTCCCAGCGTCGGGTATGCAAATTAGCTGATTACGGCGATCCACGAAGATATGCGCGTTCGTCGCAATCTCTTACGTCGACGCTAGTCGGTTTTTCCCGTCGCAAACTTAGGCCTGCTATTTCATGGCTTAAATTTAGAACAGCCATGTTAAAGTATGGCCGTCGTTTCCGCGTCGAAACTTCACATTTTCTTTTTGCGTAAGACGTCCGGGAATACGAAACGACGTAACGCACGTCGCTGTTCAAAAAAACCGTCGGGGCGCTGTAATTTCGCGCAAAGCACGTCGGGAAATTTTCACACGGAGCATGCGCAGAACGTTCGGTGCGGGAACGCGCCTAATTATTTAAATGGTACACGCCCCATTTGAATTAGGCGGGCTTGCGCCGAGCGGATTTACGTTACACCGCCGCGAGTTTACAGGTAAGAGCACTTATGCTGTAAACCTGCGGCAGTGTAACATAAATGGGATACGTTACGCCGCCGCAGCGTAACGTATTTGTACCTGAATCTGGCCCAGAGTGCTTTAGTCTGGTGTTAAAGCTCTGTGAATTTTGTCTATTTCAGTCTGCCTTATCAGGCCAAAAATTGGTTAAAGCTACTATGAACAATATTTTCCCTGTCATGCAGACAAATATGCATTCATTTAAATCATCTTACTATTCATTCCCCAAAACATCATCCTCTACTGATAAAAATAAACTTTGCAAAAAATCCTATTATTTATATATTTTAAGATATTGAGAAATGCAAACCAGCAGAACAGTGAAGCAGGGATTGCAAAAATGTTAAACTTTATAGGTTACAATATTTCCTTTTCGCTCCATATATACGGCAGTATATTGAGATTTTTTTGAGAACTAAACTTCATGTATCCATTTCTTTGACATCAATACAATTTAAAAAATAGGTATCAGCACACAAAAAGATGCATTTTAAACAAATTCCCAACACCACTAAGGCTAATAAATATTACACTAAGCCTTCTATGAAGGGTGAGCAATATGATACAGCTCAGGCCTCTTGCACAATAACAGTTTGGTGGATTTGCAGTTATATTGATGTGTCTGTTGTGATTGATGAATCTGTCACATTTTGTTTGCTTCAATAAAGAAGAGTGGTAGAGGAAGTCATGATGTGATTATTCACTATCCTCATAGTTTCTATGCTAATCCATCAATCAGTTTAGACTTAAACATAATGAGCATCTGCCAGTAAGTGTTAATTGACACTGGCTTATATCTTTCAATTACTTTTCATGGGCACCAATAATCCAAGATGACATTTTAGTGAACGAAACATCTGCAGCCAAGAAAATCTTTTTTCTTAAATTAACAGCAGAGTGAAAGTAGGCAAACATGAAAGATAAATTAAACCTAGCTCAGATTTTGTTACTTGGATGAAACTGTCCTTTCTGGAATTATTATTAAGCACTGGTACACTATTGGGCCTACAAACAAAACTAATCACACCTACAAACAAAACTGATGTGATTATTGCCTGTTTTAGGAGCTAGCCTTTTCTCTCCTAGTTCTTCTGTAAATTACCATCATGCTGTGTGGGCTCTATGTAGCTAATTAATGTTTTCCTTTTTCATGCAAGTACAGTATTGCATAGCGGATCAAATTCTTAAAATTACCTGTCCTGGTCTCATTGACTATTGGTCATGAGAGTTAACTCATTCTAAGGCGTAAGCTTACTGCACTGGACACTTTGATTAAATCTCTTTTCCTCCAAACATAAAGAGTTCTCCCTTGTCCTCTGTGATGACCTTAAAGTGATTAACTGTACTCCAAGTTAACCATATTGACCACTCATGAATGTATACATGATCAAAACGTTTTGTAAAGTCTCATGGTTTTTCACCTTAATGGCGAGTCCTGCTGTCTGTATCAATGGACATAGCAGTGGGACTTGTGAGCGCGCCCGCATTTGTGGCCCCAGGGATAGCGGCTTCCCAAGGGGGCACCAGATAAAGAGAAGGAGCCAGGAGCATAGCCTATGCACCCCACAAAAGGAGGATCAGGGCTGCTCTGGGCAAAACCCTTGCTCAGAGGATGAAAGTATAACATGTTTGTTATTTTTTTTTAAACTAGCCTTTACAATCACTTTAATCTCCTCTTCTCAAGAGAGAATAAAAAAAGTTCAGTTACTCTTTCCTCATAGCTGAGCTCTTTCATGCCTCTTATCAGTTTGGTTGCCCTTCTCAGCACTTTCTCCAGTCCCCCTATATCCGTCTTGTGAACTGGTGCTCAAAACTGAAATGCATATTCCAAATAAGGACTTACTAATGATTTGTACAGGGGCAAAATGATCCCTCCCTCTCTCTCTCTCTCTCTCCCCCTCTCTCTCTCTCTCCCCCCCTCTCTCTCTCTCCCTCTCTCTCTCCCCTCTCTCTCTCTCTCTCTCTCTCTCTCTCTCTCTCTCTCTCTCTCTCTCTCTCTCTCTCTCTCTCTCGAGTCCATACCTCTTTTAATACAAGAAAGGATTATGCTGGCTTTGGAAACTGCAACTTGGCTTTACATGCTATTATTAGGCTTATGATCTACCAGAACACACAGATCCTTCTCCACCACTGATTTTCCTAGTTGTACTCCCCTTAGGCTGGATTCACACCTATGCACTTTTAGTGCTTTTTGCATTTTGCAGATTTGCACTACAGAACGTTTCACATAGGAAACCGTGTTAAATGGACTGTAGTGCAAATCTGCAAAATGCAAAAAAGCACAAAAAATGCATCGGTGTGAATCCAGCCTTAGTATGTATGATGCATGCATATTTTTTATCTGCCACTTAGTTGCCACATTAAACAGTGCATTGAGGTTGGCTTGTAAATTAGAGACATCCCAAAAGGATGTTATTCCACTGCATAGCTTGTTGTCATATGCAAAGACTGATATGGTATTAAGCCCAGACCCTATATCATTTATAAATATATTAATTATATAGTAAGAGTCCCAACACTGAAACTTAGGGCACACCACTAATAACCTTAAACTATTCAGAGTATGAATCAATAAGTAATGCAAATAAAACGGTGAGGATTTAAAAAATGTTTTGCTTAAATTCAGTTTTAAGAGATATTTAAAACCGCGCAAAAAAATATTTCAATTAAACATAAAGGGGTATTGTATGTTTCATTATTTTCATCCAAAAATCACTTCTTTCTTTGCTTCTTACAGGAGGTTGGAAGCATCATTGGGAAGGTCAGTGCAGTATAAATTATTTTTGTGATTGTTCTGTACAATTCCAAGCTTTCCCGGCCCTAACCATTGCTCCTTTTTTTATTCTGATTTTGTTTCCAAAACAGAAAGGTGAGACGGTTAAGAAGATGAGAGAGGAGGTAAGAATAAGAAATGTCAGTGCATCCTTCTCAATTTCTGTCAGAAGGCAATGTTTACATTTCTTCCGAATATTTTATGCTGTGCTGGAAAGGTGTAAGAGTGTCACTCAGTGGCTGCAAATATTATTTCAGCTGTTAGCTGTGAAAGGGTTTTTATTTGTGCAGCTGGAACCAAAAGTATATTTTATCCCATCGTTCACCTAAAGGTTAACAATGATATTGTACAATTAGTAATGGTTTCATTTTAATATATACTATATTTTGGTGGAGAAGATTCTGTTTTTTAGTACAGGTAAATGATAGAATGAAAGAATGAAAGAATGAAAGAATTTCTCTGCTAAACAATAAATGGAATAATAAATGGAATAAATCTAAATGGACCACTTAAAATCCCAGTGCAAAAGTATAATAACCCTTCTTGTGAAAAAACATACTATTTATGTCTCTCTCGTTTCAAATAGTGAAGATCACCTTGTGGTAACTCTTGGTATATGATAGCTCAGAGAATCTGAACCAGAAGCAAAAAACGAATAAAAAATACATCTTCTTCTATGAACCAACAGGATATTTTCTTACTTTGCTTCATTTCCACCTCCTGATGATGCATTAGTGTGTGTCTGTTAAAGGGAATGGGTTGATTAGAATATGTATAGACTCATGAGCTTTATAAACTCAGTTTATGGGTTTAAATAAGTGAACTATTATTTTATTAGAATTATTTGAGCTTTTCTTCTACATTCTGCAAAGCAAACAGATTTACTTTCTTTTAGCCTTCCCCAACAGCATATACTAATTTTCTTTTCACTCTCCACTGCTTCTCATTCAGCTCTTGGGAGCAAAGGAAAGTCCTGTGTAAGCATTGACTATAGTCTCTTGCACGGCAGTGCTGATTGGTCCAGCACTGTCACATAGAGTGGGTCACATGCTGCTCCATATGCAAAAGTACTAGATATTTTGTCTTATGCCTTGTACACACGATCGGATTTTCCAACGGGAATTGTGTGGTGGCAGGGTTTTGACCGATAATCCAACCGTTTGTACGCTCCATTGGACAAATGTTGTTGGAATTTCCGACAACAAATGTGGCATAGCATGCTTTCAAAATTTCAGACAACAAATGTGTCTTCTTGGATTTTCCGATCGTGTGTCAAACACGCATGCCCAGAAGCAATGCTAACCATAAGACAACATTAGCAGACGTTGCCCAAAGGGTGATGCTAAAGAGCAGAAAAAACGCATAGTTTCTGTTTGTTAGCCAACAAAGTTTTGCCGTTTGTATGCAGAACAAGTTCACGGCCAATGCCCTTCGCACAAAATTCCATGGCTTTGTCCGATGGAAATTCGATTGTGTGTACGAGGCTTTAGCTTCACAAAAGAGCTGAATTGAGCTGAGAGAGGTAGAAGGGTAAAGTTAACTATACGTGCAGACCAGACATTGGACACAGGGCGATTATTAAGCTATTGGTTTAATGAAAATCTGTACTGAGAAAAACGCCAAGATCTTCTTTTGAAAATACTGTTTATTTTTATCTGAGGCTTTAGTACTTTACAAGTCTCTTTCCCAATAAAAGTATGCAGTACTGTTAGTTGATCAGCAATGGCATCCTCTGAATTTTTTTTAATACAGATTTCCTTTTAAAAGACTGTAGTCAAATCCATGTTGTGTTCTATAGTATATAAGTATAATTTTCCCAGCACATGATTTTCTTTGGTGTGCCACAAACTAAACCTGTAGAGCGTTAAATGGCCACTGCTCTGTAATTCACATGAAGTCTGTTTCCCATGGAGGCAATAATGGCCTGTGTCTAATAATGGAATAATCAAAACGTGTCTTCACAAAGTAAATTGCAATTTGAACAAGTTCGTTTATATTTAATCAAATTCGCTGTAATCAGAGTAGGGGGAAAAAAACTGTGGCCGCAAGGAAAACTCCACTAGTTTCAATTATAAAACCTACAGAAAGTACATCAAGTGTAATGACTTAAAAAGCTCCACGAGGGTAATTACATTTTTGGGGAAACAGCATTGTAAAACAGAATAACTCAGAACACGACCTCCAATTGTTCTACTGGTTTGTTTTAATGTGGATAGAAACAAGATGGGCTATTAAATACCTTTTTAATTATTTAAACAGAGGATGGGAAATAAATGGAAGACACAAACCTTGCATAGCTCTGTAGAACAGAAATGTCTCTGTGTCTTATTTCTCTACACATATAATACACATTCTATCCATATACATATAATTTTATATTGCTTTAACTTTAATTTCTAATTTAGAACCAGTTATATTTTCTTGAGGGTTAGGGAACAATCATCATTCTTTTCTCTTATTTTTATTAAGATTTCAGATTTTATACTCAAAGATGTAATGAGCAGATTTGATGCAAGGTTGACTAGGCCTGAAACTTAGGCAGCAGTGGTAGTGGTATGTTGTCTGCACACACCCCACCCACCTATACCCAAACCTCTGCTGGTGGTCTTCAATGTAAAATCAGTTACACTGCTTTATGACACATTTTATAAAATAGAGAAGGTAGCAGGATATCCAGGTAATAGGAAACACAGTGGCATATCATCTATGTGTGCAAGGTGTTCACTGCACACAGGCCCCCAAAAGGGGGGGGCTACTGTGACCCACCCTGCATACATGAATGATTGTCCCTTGAGCGTCGATTTCCCTGTATAGGTTTTCAGCTGAGCTAACAACTGCTTCTCCTCCTCCCATCACCCTACACTCCATACTCCTCTCCTGCACATACTACCCACCTGTATACACTACACACTCCTCTCCTGCACATAATACCCACCACCATACACTCATCACTCCTCTCCAGCACATACTACCCACCACCATACACCCAATACTCCTCTTCTGCACATACTACCCACTTCTATACACTCTGCACTCCTATCCTGCATATACAACCTACCACCATATACTCCATCCACACCCCTCTCCTGCACATACTACTCACTGCTGTACACTCCATACCCCTCTCCTGCACATACTACCCACTGCCGTACATTCCAAACCCCTCTCCCGCACATACCACCCACCCACCTCCTTACACTCCACACTCCTCTCCTGCACATACTACCCACCACCATACACTCCACACCCCTCTCTTGCACATACCACCAAGCTCTGTACACACCACACTCCTCTCCTGCACATACTACCTACCGCCATACACTCCACACTCCACTCCTACACATACCACCCACCTCCATACCAGGGGGGATCCAGAAACTAGTTTCAGGAGGGGCACTGCCAGAAAATAATGTTTTTCGCTTGCAATTTGTCAGGGCAATGGCTGGTGTTGGCGCTTCAATCATTACGGCACCATGGTTGATATGGTGTCAGGATGATTGAAGAGCATTATTTCTATTATTACATTGTATTATAAAATGAAATAGTTCAACTCACCATAATGCACAATCAGTGGGTGCCCTGAGTGTGTCACTTGCCACCGTCACCTGCCACTAGATGCTGTGTGTAACTTGCCGCCGTTGCCTGCCACCAAATGCTGCATTTCACTTGCCACCATCGCCTGTCATCAGATGCAGCTTGTCACTTGCCAGATAACCTGCCACCAGATGCAGCGTGTCACTTGCCACTGTTGCCTGCCACCAGATGCAGCTTGTCACTTGCCACTGTTGCCTGCCACCAAATGCAGCTTGTCAATTGCCTCGTCACCTATCACCAGATGCAGCTAGTCACTGCCACGTTACTTGCCAGCAGATGCAGATTGTCACTTGCCACATTGCCTGCCACCAGATGCAGCTTGTTACTTGCCACGTCACCTGCCTTTAAATGCAGCTGGTCACTAGCCGCTTCACCTCCTACTAGATGCAGATTCTCACTTGCCAACAGATGCAGCTGTTCACTTACCACATTAATTGCCATCAGATGCGGATTGTCACTTGCCACATCGCCTGCCACCAGATGCAGCTTGTCACTTGCCACATTACTTGCCACCAGATGCAGACTGTTACTTGCCACATTGCCTGCAACCAGATGCAGCTTGTCACGTGCTACATTACTTGACACCAGATGCAGCTTGTCACTATCCTGCAACAACAGTGACAGCAGAGAAACATGCTTCTCTTTCCAGCTTTTCAGCATATGTGAGGGTGGGCAGTGAGAGATGATGCAATCTCTCTGCTGCCTGCAGCTGCACAGTGAGGGCAGAAATGTCCGCTCACTGTACTGTGTTCCCATTCACCCACTGGCCGATTACTGGCATGATGGCCCACCCACTCTGCTCACCTGCTGGCCCACTCATTGGCCTGCTACGCTCACTTGCCAGCTGCCTACTGACTTGACTGCCCACCAGCTCACTAGTCGGCCACCCGGCCCACTAACTGTTTTCGGGGGGGCAATTGCCCTACACTCGACACTGTACATTCCAAATTGAACATTACCACATTATGCAGTATATAGGTAATCTAAGACTCTATTAAACCACACCCCATTTAAAGGCGCACGCTGCCTTTTTTTTAATCAGTGCCACTTTTTATCTTGCACACAGGCCCACTGATTTCATGATACGGCCCTGAGGTAACTTCTCATCCATTTATCCCAGCTTTCCATACACCCATCCTGCTTTCCTTTAAGTAATGGGGAGTTCTACCTTAACTCCTGCTTCTGGATAGACATAAACTGGCCAATAAATAAGTGAGAGTTTACCAAACTTCTACCACCACTAAAGCATACCAGAAGAAATGAACACATCACAGCTTGACCTTATCCCACCTACAGTACTTGACAATGTCAGTCTTTTTGTGATGGGGTAGAATTTATGTAGACAAACAAAAAAAGTACTCTTCTAATGCTTCTATCACTGATATCGGCCAACATGGCATGTATTGACCTGGTGTAGATCATAAAAACAACTTGTCAGAGGCTACAATAAGCTACAGAAAAATGGCAACCGATTGCTCACAGGACACCGACTCATTGCAATCAAAACGAAACCAGGTAATCTAAGATAGCTTTAGCTCTGATCTCCACACACAGGAGAGGTCCTTCAGAGGCGTTTTGCTCCTTAGTGGGCATAATTGTTGAGGCATCAATGATTAAGCCCATTAGAGGGCAAAATGCATCTGAGAAAGCTCGCCTGCAGGTGGAGAGCAGAGCTGACGGCATCTTACATTACATGGTTTAGACTTGGTTTCAGTGAGTCGACATCCTGTATGCGATCAGTTGGTATGCGAAAACATGGCCAGTGGGACAAACATCTTCCACAGAAACCTATGGTAGCCTTAGTTTAGAGTATACATAGTTTAGGCATGTCTGGATAAAATCAAGTCAACAAACAGCACTGCTTCTAAAGCCTCTTACACACGGTCGGACATCAAACAAACTTTCCCTTGGATTTTTGTCCGAAGGGAGTTGTCCAGTCACATCCATAGCATACACACGCTCTGACTTTTCTGCAAACTTTTCTAAAACTTTCCCTTTGGTTAACTTCTGCTATTGTTGGTTGAATTTAACATTGGTTCTGAGCATGCGTATTTGCACTTTGTACAAAAGTCCGATGGCTTGCTGTACACACGGTCGGACTAGGCACCATCGGACTTTTGTTGACGTAAAGTTTGTCCGTTTGCAGACCGAACTTTTTGTCCGATGAAACCCGAAAAAGTTGGTCCGATGGAGCGTACAAACAATCGGACAAATTTGAAAACTTGCAGATTTTGAAGTTTGTTGGCAAAAAGTCCGACCGTGTGTACGGGCCTTTAGACAGGCTAACCTGATATCACACATTAGGGAGGCCAGTCTGCCAGTGTGCTCAATAGCAAACGACAGTTAACGACAAAAAGAGAAATATCCTATGTGGAGAATTTCCTTTTTGATTAAACTGACATTTAACTTTCAGATGGACTAAGTATTCATAATAATACAAGAAAAACTGCGCTAACCCAAAAAAATGTTTTAACAGGTGTAACAACCAGAAGGCTGCAATTATGTGGTACAAACACAAATACAAATGGAAAAAAGAAAAACTGTGCCAACTAATAAATATACTCAGCAAGCAAGGCCGGTATAAATATGACAGTGTGAACAAAGTCCAAATAAATGTTGAGTATTGAATGGACGTTTTAAATAGTAGGACAAACAACACCTAGGTGCACTTGACATCCGTGGAAACCACCACCACATGGAAAGCAGCTTACCAGATTGCAGATAAAAACAGCAATGTATGATAATCCAACAGCGAATGAACCCAGGGTATTTCAAAGCCACAGTACAGTTGTCATCAAAACATGGAGACTCAGATCTGTATCATGCTATCGGAAGTGGGTCATAAATGTAATTGAAATAAACCGGACCATAGCATAATAACATTTAAAAAGCAGGTTTAATAAGTATAAAATCTTACTCACAGACATCCGTGAATTGCAAGCATGTATACAGACAAATTCCGGCTGGCACAATAGAAGCCCTTCCTCCTTGTGTTGAACGCGGTGAAGTCACTGCACGTTTTCAATGGGGATGGGCTCTGCAATGATTCACCGCTATATATACCCAAGCCTCGTTTTGGTCACAAGGAACAGGAAATAGAAAAAACGCCATATTGGATATGGAAAAAGGGGCAAATCCAGCCCATAATGTACTAGCATAAGCACCAATACGTTAATTTTGTATCTACTAAAAAGTTCTTTTCAGAGAACACCATGAACAAAATAAAATAAAAATAAAAATGAATATTAAAGACTCCACACTGTACCCATATAGAATTTGGATCATTTTTTCCCCCACAAATAGAGCTTTCTTTTGGTGGTATTTGATCACCTCTGTGGTTTTAATTTTTTGCGCTATAAACAAAAAAGAATGACAATTTTGAAAAAAACACAATATTTTTTACTTTTTGCTATAATAAATATCCCAATTTAAAAAAAGAAAAAAAAAAAAAAAAAAAAAAAAAAAGACTCCAAAAATTATTTAAAAATAAGAAAAGCAGATTACTAATAAAAGAATCAGCTCCATAGTTATACGGACAAAAATGTATACAAAATAGAAACGCCAGCAACTGATAATAAAATTAAATTTCAGTGTTACCCCTATTGGTAAAAACTGGATATCTCTCTACAGCTACAGATAAGCACTATCATTGAAAAGTGTAAAATGTGTATAATAATTATAAATACAAAGGACCTGTGAAAATCGAAGCATGTGTGGACTTCACCACATCCATAGTGATCATGTGACAATAATATTGTCTTATTATGCTAAATGTGAACATAGAAATGGAAAGCTTACAGGTCTATAATAAAAAGACCGTAAAGCATTTCCATATAATGAAATAATGTGAATAAAAGTTATTATGTATTAGTGAATAGACTAAGACCCCTTCGTAAAAAAGGGGGAGTGCACAAATATGTGTTTTGGGATGCCCCAAAAAAACTAAAAAATACCCATTTATGAGAAACTAGAAAAATTTAAAATTAAAAAACGAATTCAATTCAAAAACCAGTAATCTTAATGTGGTTTAGTGTAAAAAAAAACTTGGAGAGGTAAGAAAAAAGGGGGGGAGCTCCCATCCTTGTGTGACAAAATCAGATCAAGCTTTATTTATAAATGCATTGACGTCAGTGTCAATGTTTAAGCCATATGGTGTATAAGACTTCAACCGGTGGATCCAGGCCATTTCCAGCTTAGATATCTCTCTCACCAGAGCGCTACCCCTCCAATTAGGCCTAAATGTGTCAATGCCCAAGAATAACGTATTAGACGGATCTCGAGTGTGTTTTAAGAGATAATGCTTAGACACTGATAGGTAGATTCAGGTAGATTGGATTAAATTTAGGGCGGCGTAGCCTAGTGTTTTTAGGCTACGCCGCCGTAAATTAGCTAGGCTAGTAGTGATTTTCAATCAACTTACCTGCTAATCTACGGCAGGGTAGCCTAAAACGAGCGGGCGTAAGGGCGCCTAATTCAAATGACTTGGAGGGGGGCGTGTTGTATGGAAATGAGGCTTGACCTCATGTTTTTTGAAGTTTTTTGCTACTGCGCATGCGCCGTGCGACTACATTTCCCAGTGCGCATTGCGGCTAAGTACGCCGTACGGGCCTATTGATTTAGACGTGGATGAAAGCGACGTAACTCCCGATTCGCGGACGACTTACGCAAACGACGCAAAAAATTCGAACCTCGCAGCGGGAACGGCGGCCATACTTTAACATTGTTATTCCACCTCATAGGTGGAATAACTTTAGGCCGCCTAAGGCCTTACGGAAACAACGTAATTCGACTGCGGCGGGCTCGCGTACGTTCGGGAATCGGTGTAAAAGCTCATTTACATAATCTACGCCGGCCGCAATGGAAGCACCATCTAGCGGCCAGCAGAAAAATTGCAAGCTAAGATACAACGGCGCAAGCCGTCCTATCTTAGCTTTGTTTAAGCGTATCTATTGGGTGGTATCATAGCCCCAGTCCACATCAGGACAATCCCTATCTCTTAAGGGAAAAAAGGAATTATGAACCGGGACATTGAAATCCCACCCAGAAGCCCCTCCGGTCTGATAAAGAGAAGGTGACTGAAGGCCCCAATCTGAATCATGACCTTGCCTCCAACCATCCAAATGGTCAATGAGGACCCCCTACCCCTCTGGGGATTGTGGCCCCACCCTCTACCACAAGTTGTCTGTCCGCTCGGTCTGTGTGGTGGGCCTTGATATTGGGGTCCTGGACCCAGATTAGAAGTGGGACCATTAGTCCCTATAAGGCGGCCCGGATAACCCTGTGGGGGGCCACCCCTAGGGGCACTAGACCCTCTCCTAGGGGACTGATAGACAGTATTGCCCCCTGTCCTGGAGGTAGCCAGACCCTGTTTGGGGGCTACAGGTTGGGCCTGCAAGAAGCCCAAGGCACTGCCACCCCCTCCTAATGGTGGAGCAGATGTATCCATCTCATTGGAGGCTGCTTTTGCTATCTCCTCTAAGAGTTTCTTTTGCCTATTAAATACAATATGGCCATGGTAGTTGCCAAGGTCCCTATTGTATTTTTTCTTTTTTTTTGCTCTTAGGTCCTTATCCTCTTTTTCTAGGATTTTAAGAAGATTTGGGGATTTTTCCCTATACTCATCCCTTTCCTTGATAGGGTTCAGTTTCTCCTTAATTAGTTTGATCTCATCATCCAATTTAAGTAATTTGGTAGATTTCCTCTCCACCAAAAACCGGAGGGAAGACACACCAGCCTGGTTAAAATACTTAAACCACTCCTCAAGGTCTGTATCCCCCTTTTGTGGAGCTACATCCCACCTGAGACTTCTAGGGACAATTTGGAGGCCAATATACGTCTCCAAATATGCGATATCCCATTTGGTATGGTTTTCGGATATCATGAGATTTTTAAGTCTAGTAAAGATTCCACCAAGGTCACCCTCGTCATCTTTAAATACTTCAAAAACACCATCCAACTTAACCATTTTAGTGGCATGAAATTCGAAAATATCCATTGAAGGGATAGGGGGTAAGCAGCAGTAATAGAGTTAAACAATAATAATACAAGAAAAACTGCGCTAACCCAAAAAAAATTGTTAACGGGTGTTTTTGAATTGAATTCGTTTTTTAACTTTGAATTTTTCTAGTTTTTCATTATTAATGGGTATTTTTTAGTTTTTTTTGGGCATCCGAAAACACATATTTGTGCACTTCTCCTTTTTTACGAAAGGGGTCTTAGTCTATTCACTAATACATAATAACTTTTATTCACATTATTTCATTATATGGAAATGCTTTACGGTCTTTTTATTATAGACCTGTAAGCTCTCCATTTCTATGTTCACATTTAGCGTAATAAGACAATATTATTGTCACATGATCACTATGGATGTGGTGAAGTCCACACATGCTTCGATTTTCACAGGTCCTTTGTATTTATAATTATTATGCACATTTTACACTTTTCAATGATAGTGCTTATCTGTAGCTGTAGAGAGATATCCAGTTTTTCCCAATAGGGGTAACACTGCAATTTAATATCAGTTGCTGGTGTTTCTATTTTATATACATTTTTGGCCGTATAAATATGGAGCTGATTCTTTTATTAGTAATCTGCTTTTCTTATTTTTAAAGAATTTTTGGAGTCTTTATTATTCATTTTTATTTTATTTTGTTCATGGTGTTCTCTGAAAATAACTTTTTAGTAGATACAAAATTAACGTATTGGTGCTTATCCTAGTCCATTATGGGATGAATTGGGCCCTTTTCCCATATTCAATATGGCGTTTTTTCTATTTCCTGTTCCTTGTGACCAAAACGAGGCTTGGGTATATATAGCGGTGAATCATTGCAGAGCCCATCCCCATTGAAAACGTCAAACTTATGATGAAACACGTCTGGGACGGCGTTCAGTGACGTCACCGCGTTCCATGCAAGGAGAAAGGGCTCCTATTGTGCCGGCCGGCATTTGTCTGTATACATGCTTGCAATTCACGGATGTCTGTGAGTAAGATTTTATACTTATTAAACCTGCTTTTTAAACGTTATTACGCTATGGTCCGGTTTCTTTCAATTACATTTATGACCCACCCACGGATCGATTGCATGATACGGATCTGAGTCTCCATGTTTTGATGACAACTGTACTGTGGCTTTGAAATACCCTGGGTTCATTCGCTGTTGGATTATCATACATTGCTGTTTTTATCTACAATCTGGTAAGCTGCTTTCCATGTGGTGGTGGTTTCCACGGATGTCAAGTGCACCTGGGTGTTGTTCGTCCTGATTCCTACTATTTAAAACGTCCATTCAATACTCAACATTTATTTGGACTTTGTTCACACTGTCATATTTATACCGGCCTTGCTTGCTGAGTATATTTATAAGTATCCATAATGTACATTTAATATTGGCTTTTAATTTTACTTTGTATTACAGAGTGGTGCACGAATCAACATATCAGAAGGGTCCTGCCCCGAACGAATTGTAACAATAACAGGACCAACAGATGCCATTTTTAAAGCATTTTCAATGATTGCACTAAAATTTGAAGAGGTAAGCAACAAATAAATTACCTTTTTTTATCAAGAATAAGCAATATTAAAAAAAAATCTACCACTGAACACATAAGAAGTTCAACATCTTCTTACCATATTCACATTGTATATTATGTATGAAACCAACCATTGTAGATAATTTAAGAAATGTCATTAATGGTAATTTTAATTTTATTTATGATATTTACCTACAAAAATACAGCTACATATATATCTTATATCGTTTACCTTATATCTTATATACCTAAGCAACTTATCAGTATAAATCCAAAAACAAAAATGTAATATTTTGGAGCTTACCAATCCTTAAAGTTGATCTTCAGGTTTCCTGTCACTTTAAATTGGTAATTTGAACCAAGCTGGTCCAAACTAAATATTTCCTTCACTAAATGCTGCACTGGCTCTAAATGTGAGACAGAGACTTCCCATCTCACACCCAAAACAGAACAGAGTTGGGCTGAGCCTCACTCAGCCATTCAGAGGCAGCTTTGTATTCTGCGAATTAATACAAGGCTTTCTCTGATTGGCCGAGTTGGAGACCATGACGTCATCAGCTCACCTCTGCACTGCACTGCAAGTACGTCAGCAGCTCACATTCAGATTACCCTAGCTTTCACTTACTTGTACAATTTTATAAGTTTCATTGTTTCTGTTTATATTTTACTTTCACAACAATATTTTACTTTTAAAAAGAATATAATTCATCTGAATTTGTTTGCTAAACAGAGAACACATTAGTCATTGTTGGTTTGTAGATGTAATTGAGAATTGTAATATCAAGAAATGATTATAAAACCTCAGAGCAGAGTGAGAACTGGGAGATCAGCGGTCTTGTTATCCCTCAGTTCTCAGGTTTAGAGCCAGAGGGGGACAGCTGCAGCATCACACCAATGCTGCAGCATAGAGGTAAGTATGTAATGTATGTTTGTTTTATTACACAACCCAAACAAAAGGGGACTGATTTTTAGAAGCTGTGCCCCAAAAATGCAGATAGACAATTACTAATCACTAATATTGTCTGTGGTCTCCATGCAGCTTATACTTTCCTCATTACCGTGTCTCTGTGTGGGCTTTTTTTCAAAATATACTGTGGAATCCCTGTTAACCAAACTTTAGATTTTAAATAAAAGTATACTGTATTCTGCATGTAAACATTAAACACAATAGTTTGTAACAAGTTACCATAGAACTATAGGTGTGTGCTGCTTATTGCATTAGGCTGTGCACCCCAAAGCTCATTCACACATGCGCAGTAGTACAGTGGATTGTATCAGGAGGGCAGTGGATAGTGTGAGTAGAGCAGTGGGCATGTCTGTAGGGCAGTGGATAGTGTGAGTAGAGCAGTGGGCATGTCAGTAGGGCAGTGAATGATGTCAGTAGAGCAGTGGACGTGCCAGTAGAACAGTGGACTTTGTCAGTAGGGCAAATATAGGTATGAGTAGGGCAGAGGATGGTGTCAGTAGGACAGTGGATGGTGTCAGTCAATAGAGAAGTAGACAGTGTCAGTAGGGCAGTGGACTTTGTCAATAGGGCAGAGAATGGTGTCAGTAGAGCAGTGGGTGGTGTCAGAAGGGCAGAAGATGGTGTCAGAAGGGCTGTGGATGGTGTCAGTCAGTAGAGCAGTAGACAGTGTCAGTAGGGCAGTGGATAGTGTGAGTAGAGCAATGGGCATGTCAGTAGGGCAGTGGATGATGTCAGTAGAGCAGTGGGCGTGCCAGTAGAACAGTGGACTTTGTCAGTAGGGCAAAGATTGGTATGAGTAGGGCAGAGGATGGTGTCAGTAGGACAGTGGATGGTGTCAGTCAATAGAGAAGTAGACAGTGTCAGTAGGGCAGTGGACTTTGTCAATAGGGCAGAGAATGGTGTCAGTAGAGCAGTGGGTGGTGTCAGAAGGGCAGAAGATGGTGTCAGTAGGGCTGTGGATGGTGTCAGTCAGTAGAGCAGTGGAAAGTGTCAGTAGGGCAGTTGATAGTGTCAGTAGAGCAGTTGGCATGTCAGTAGGGCAGTGGGTGGTGTCAGTAGAGCAGTGGATGTGTCAGTAGGGCAGTGGACTTTGTGAGTAGGGCAGTGGACTTTGTCAGTAGGGCAGTGAACTTTGTCAGTAGAGCAGTGGACTTCAGTAGGGCAGAGCTTGTTATCAGTAGGGCAGAGTATGGTGTGAGTAGGACATTGGATGGTGTCAGTCAGTAGAGCCATAGACAGTGTCAGTAGGGCAGTGGACTTTGTCAATAGGGCAGAGATTGGTGTCAGTAGGGCAGAGGAGGGTGTCAGTAGAGCAGTAGATGGTGTCAGTAGGGCAGAAGATGGTGTCAGTAGGGCAGTGGATGGCATCAGTCAGTAGAACAGTGGACAGTGTCAGTATTGCAGTGGACTTTGTCAATAGGGTAGAGGATGGTCTCAGTAGGGAAGAGGATGGCAATAGTAGGGCAGAGGCTTACGCTGGCCTATTTACGTTACGCTGGCGTAAATATGGGAGCAAGTGCTTTGTGAATACTCAGCTTGCCTCTCAATGTTACGTCGGCGTAGCGAATATGAGATGCTCTACGCCGGCACAAAGATGCGCAGATGTACCTGAATCTGGCCCATTGATATTGTTATTTACAAAGGACTATTTTTTATCTTTATACTTTCTTTATTACTGTATTTTTATTAAAGGTTTTGGTCTTTTGCATTTTACCGATTATACCACATTGTTAAATATTTGTGAACTTTAAAAAAAGATCTGCCTTTTCGCTTAAATACTGAACTTGTCAAAGCATACATTATTTTTGGGGATATTTCTAGTTTGTTTGTTTTAAAACCCTACACAAATTACCTAATGCACTGTTTAATGGCAAAAGGCGGCTTCATTCACTTAAAACGCTTTTAGCTGTAACAGTGCTGGAACAGGAATAATGGGTCAATTTGCAAGCTGTTTGATCCTTTTCTTTTGCCTTTCTGTAGACTTTAGGGAGAAGCTATTGCTTCCAGTAATGCACATTAATGGCGAGAAAAAAAGAAAAGCCCTTACAGTCTGGTCCCAAAGCGAATTGAGATTGAAAGAATAATTGCACACTTTCAACTCCGTAACTGTATGATTCAATTATGTATTGATGTCAATGTTTTACATTTCAGAGGGTATACGTTTCATTCAACTAAGGTTTTTCCTTTCTCTTTTTGCTTCATCTAAGTGGTTTTATATTATGAATTGCATTAATTAGAAAATTAAATATTTGCAAAGTGTAATGAAGCAAAAGGGTGTAATATTTCTTATTAAGTATTGACATTATGTAGTTGTTTTATTATTTATTATGCTAGTGACCAGCTGTTTACCCCTCATAAATTTTAATGTGATGCAAATGCAAGGCTTCAGCCTAAATCTAATCAAACAGATAGGCATGCTTGTTCTATATCAGTTTAAGCGTTAAAAGCCTATTTTTTTCTTGTTTCACTTAGAAATTAAAATGGCCAATTAATGCAAAAGCTGTTTAACATATTATAAAAGAATCATCATTATATTACAACCCGTTAAACTGCTTTTATATTAATTGCTTTCCTTAAGCAGTTACTGTTTCTTACAGTATTTTTTTTTCTTTTGCTTGTTTGTTTTTTTTTTGCTCGATTTCTTTAATGGGTTTGAGAAGAATGTACAAACAGTACATTAAAGATAAAATACAATAACAACATGTGGATTCCAGCATCAGCCCACATCCTTACATTTGTTAAAGTAAATCTGTAAACTGCAAATAGCTGAGGCTCGATTCACACTACTGCAACCTGAAAGTTGCACAACTTACAGTGCAACTTTGCCAGGCGACTTCCTGATGCGATTTTGAAGAGAGGGAGGGCTACACCACAGGGAATACCTGGGAAATTTTCCGCTAATGTCAGATCCAAATCACATTAATATAGATGAGGGTCCGACTTGGAGGCAACTTCCATTAAAGTCTATGGGCACAAGTTGGATAGAAGTTACCTTGAAGTAGTCAAATAAAATGATAGTAGAAACTACTTACAAGAGAACTGACATGGAAGGCTTAACAGCAACGTTATAATGGATACCCCTCGAACCACACTCCAAAATAGGGGGGGATGTAGAGGTGTGTCACTGCCAGCTGACGCGTTTCGAGGCGTCAAGGGCCTCTTCATCAGAGCTCAAACTGCTGAGCTCTGATGAAGAGGCTCTTGACGCCTCGAAAAGCGTCAGCTGGCAGTGACACACCTATACAACCCCCCCTATTTTGGAGTGTGGTTCGAGGGGGAATCCATTATAACGTTGCTGTTAAGCCTTCCATGTCAGTTCTCTTGTAAGTAGTTTCTACTATCATTTTATTTGATTAAACCCGTCAACGGTAACACACTAGGCTGGTGCGCCTTTCTTCCTTTGCTTTTGTCGTTTTCTACTAGGACATTCCCCATCCACGAAAGGCACTAAGGCCTGTGCTACCGGTCTTTGACACTGTTGGTGCGTTCCATGTGGAATATCGAATAACTTTGGACATTTCACCCGTGCGCAGGAGTTTGTTCTTGTTTTGTGTATCACCTTGAAGTAGTACATTTTCTAAAGTTGGAGTGACTTCAGTAGTGCTAATTAAGACAGCTATCATTGACTAACATGGAATTTTACATGTTATGCGACTTGGGGTCTCACAAATTGGATCCCAAGTCGCAGCAGTGTGAATCAAGCCTTAATGAACACACAGATAAAATCCATTTATGTGAGCTGTTTTACATGCCAAAGAATTTGTATTTCTGTTGATCAAGTCCTGAGATCTAAACAGCCCTGCACAGTTAGCAGTTAGATGCAGGAGACTTAGCAGTGGTTCCTGACATTTAGCTGTGGGCAGACATCCCATTGAAAGCAATGTTACGCTTGACAGCTCCCGCAGATAATTGTTGCCACTCAGTCTGTGTCTAGAGCTGATCCTAGTTCTTCACGTGAATAGCTTCCACCCACAGCTAACTGCCCACCCCCCCCCCAGGTCTCCCAGATATAATCGCTAACATCTCCATTTGCAATTGTTAATGGGGTCTTCCATGGATGGCAATAGGCTGATGCTCAGCTAGCTGGCTGACTCCTAGACTTACTTTGGGAGAAGGAGCAGCATTGCATTGCATTAAAGAGCAGGAAGCAGAGTCTGTATATTTAATGAGCAACGATGTATTACATAATTACAAATAACCCATATAACCATATTTTCGAAAACTTTATCACATAATGATATGGTCATTTGAAGTAAATGAATCTCTTAAATGTTCCTTTTAAAGACTATACATTCCTTTAAACTAGTCAGGGTAGAATATATAGATAATGCTCATCAACGTATTTAGCAAAATCCATGTAAGTATACAATAATTTTTCTGCTAACACATCAGTAATCCAGTGCAGCCATATTTGATCAAATTTAGTTTGAAAGTATCTGCTAGTATATATTCATTTATACACTGTAAAGTGTTAATTTCAAGTTCTGCCCCTGAGCCTAGGTTATGAGAGGTTTGTGGAAGTTGGAAAAACTGGAATCTTTTAGGAGACCCAACAGCATTAGTTTGGGTCTAGTTTCCAATTAGCCTACAGGTCCACTTGCATCCAATAGATATGAATCATATCATGTGAGTTATTTTGTTTAGGATCACTGGGGTGTAATCATCATTCTTGTATAATGCGCATTTATCACTTATTAGAGGAATCCTCAAGGGGTTAGACTCACTTCAATAATAATTTTGTCATTCATTAAAACATGTCAAAGACATGGTACAGCAAAAGAAAAAAAATCTAATTGTGGTTGGGTTTTTGTAATATTGGTTTTAAACTGAAAGAAAAAAGCTCAGTTGCCATGGGATGCACACACTCATATATGCTGTCTTGCTTGCAGCCATATATTTTGGAAATGCAATTCTTATTCATTGCAACATGGTATCATATATATTAATATAACTTTGGCTGGCAAATTAGCATAGGATTTTTTTTTAGTTCTGTTTGTATAAGAATAAATGTGCCCTTTACACTTCAAATCTTCAAAGAATTACAAAACAAAAGTATGGCTGGTTGCTTTTTCACAATGTAAACTATGTAAGATTATCTTAGCAGAGATTTGAACCTGTGAAGCTAAGGTTACATAGACACTGCCTAGAGGAATTCCAGGCATCAGTGCAATTTATGTAGGACTTGACTTAACAAGAGTAGTAGACATTCAGAGTGGCAAAGCACAGTATTGAGTCTGTATGTTTATTTGATTATGTATTTTGCATCTTTAAACATACCCAAGCATGTTTTTTCAACTAAATCATTCTTTGGTAGGGCAGTACCCGCAGAAACCAATCTGAATCCATCTTGCTCTGACCTTGTTTGAGTAAAGTAATATTTTAAAAATGAGAAAAATGTGCTTCTTCAATTATGTATGTACTGTATAAGCCTGTTTGCCATTTAATAGGCCGTTCTTCTATTTAACATATCAGGGTCACATACACAGCCTGACCTTGGATCTTTATATTATTGTTATCACTGAGCATAGGCATGAGCACAGGGGGTGCCAGATGTGCCTGGGCACACCCTAATCACCCCATGTGCCAGTGCCATCCAGTGTACAGAAGTGTGCGGGGCACACAGGCCGAGAGGGAGGGGGACCCACTGTGCACTACATACCCCGAATAATCCATTGTATTTTATCTGCAGCACTGGATCCGCTGCATCATCTTTCTTGCCAGCCAGGAAGGAGGGGGCGGGTACACTGTGCAGTGCCAAACCTGCTGAGTCTGTCCCACCCCACACTCCCCCTCCTGACTTGCACACGCTTCTCTGAAAGTGCTTGTGAAGGTGGCAAATTTAAATGTAGAGGACACAGTAGCTGTAGATCATCCTGGGGCCATGATTGTGAGTAGCATATTGAACATCCCCTTCTCTCGGTCACTTCCTGGGGCCATGATTGTGAAAAGCATATTGGGCACCCCCCTTCTCTCTCTCACTCCCTCTCTCTAACCCCCCTCTCTAACTCCAATCTCTCTGCCACCCCTCTCTTTCTTGCTCACCCCCCCTCTCTTTCACCTCCCTCTCTCACCCCCTTTCTCTCTCTCTCTCACCCCCCTCTCTCTCTTACCTTCTCTCTCTCTCACCCCCCCTCTATGTTAGCAGAATTCATAACCATGCTAAATAATTACATATGGAGAATATGTCCATCGACACTTTACAGCTTCAAAATATCATAGTCGTTTATGGAGTGCTATTTAAAGAGTTGTGTTCTGTAAATATTTAAAACTTGGGTCTCTAAATCTAGTTTAACATATACAGCACTCAAAATAAATTCAATTTGAGAGCATGCACAGCCAACATTTGTTGTCGGAAATTCCGACAACAATTGTCCAATGGAGCATACAGACGGTCGAACTATCCGACAAAACACGTCTGTCGGATAATTGTTGTTGAAAAATTCCGATCGTGTGCACGGCCTTAAGAATACATATTCTTAATGAGTGGATGTGTATTATTTTAAAATCAAAGCACTAGTCTTTACCAATGCATAAACACATTAATGGGACCAGAAGTCACCACACAAAAGTTGATAAAACATCAGTTAGCTGGGTCAACTCTGCAAATAAATGACTGACCATTAGGCATTCCCACATAAACTAAAATATTCAATTGTTTGTATAGTTAGTTTTGAGACTCGTGGCTAAACTCATTCTATATACAGTAGTCTAATAACTATCTCCTGGAAATTAAAAAAGATACTGCATTGTTACTAAAGGAAATTGTATTGTTTGTACTTTTGCATAAAAATTAACAATACACATATTTAATTAAAGGAACTGAACCTGGAATCTCACACCATGGTCCTATGCAAATGTTGATAATTTTTTTGTAATTTCAAGAGTTGACCTTCTTCACTTTGCTATTAGCCCATTAATATGATGCGCAACATTCCTGGCTAATATAAGTGTTGAAATCAGCAGATGAAGGTATGTGAGGCCATTGTAATGAGATGAATAACAGGTATTGACAGACAACAGGCATAACTAAGATTATCAGTCTTTATCATGTAATAATAGACTTACAATAAAATAGTGCTTACTGGCCTAGAGTGCACATGATATAGTGATGTCTCAATTTTGGGATACGTTTTTACAGCTGCATGTCACAGCTTCAGCTGCAAAGCCTGGTGTCTGTCTTTACATTCCTATCACACGTATATATTGCTATTATCTTCCTGCTATAATTAGAAGTCCAGCTCTGAACATTATACTCCCTTGGCTGTCAGGAACAAGTTTGTTTCTTGGCTTTGACCTCATGTCGCTCATTTCTTTGATATTCCACGCTTCACTCCATACATCGGCGTAGAAGCATATTTACACATTCCAACCTGCTTTTACTAAAACAACTTGAGGTCAGAAAGCTTATATGAGTTTGTAACTAATTAACATGTTTGTATTTTTGGATACATTTAAGTTCCAATAAACTCATATGCCAAGAGTCAGTTCCCTTGTGCACCTCCAAGCTTCTGTAGTTCCAGCTAGTGAAAACACAATAGTTACAGAGTAGTGTGAGTATCACATCTTCATCTTCACAACAATTCTAGAAACTGATGCTTAACATTATTTAGTGAAAGATAACATTTTCAACACATTGGGAACTGACTGTACTGTACTTGTGTTTTGTACTGCTGTCTCTTCCTTCAAATTCCCCTCTATTTAAAGTGGTTGTAAACCCTTTAAAAACACGTTAACCTACAGGTAAGCCTAAATTAAGGCCTACCTGTAGGTGCAAGAAATATCTCCCAAACCTAAAAGATTTAGGAGATATTTGCAAAAAATCGCGGCACCGATGTCTACAGCGCATGCACCGTAGACATCGGGCGCAGGCGTACTGAGCGTGCGACTAATAACGCCATCATGCTGTTACTGGCGGCTCTCGCGCACATGCGCGGGAGTGATGTCTTCACTGCACCGGCCAGTCACAGCGTCTGAGCAGCGATACCTGGAAGTCACTCTGGGTATCATGGCGGTGTCTGAGGAGCTGAACGAGGGCCGCTGGTTGGGCTTCAATCTCAGGTAAGTAATTCATAATGAGCTAGTATGCTATGCATACTAGCTCATTATGCCTTTGTCTTGCAGGTTGTCTTTTTAATTTATTTTTTAACAAGAGGGTTTACTTCCTCTTTAAGAGATATGGGGGTTGATTTACTGGAGAGTACACAATCTGGTGCAGATGTGCATGGTATCCAATCAGCTTCTAACTTCAGCTTGTTCAAATAATCTTTGACAAAAAAAAAAACTGGAAGCTGATTGGTTTCTATGCAGAGCTGCACCATATTTTGCACTCTCCACTTTTAGTAAATCAGCTTTATGGCATCCATTGAATAACATACACACTTGGAAAAGTGTTAAATATCAAGATTGTGCTGGAGGCCATAGCTCTTTAACAGAATAAAGTTTAGAGGAATGAGTAGTAGAATATGTTAATATGAACGTCATCCTTTGCCGTTTTTTTCCCTTCTCAAATGGTGTTTAACCTCCCTGGCGGTATGATTATTTCAGAAAAAAGGTGCTGAAAGCGGTACCATTATTTGCAAGGAAATTTGGCGTTTTATACTGTAGGTCTGTAATTTTTAGGAATAACTCACTTAAATCTGACCAAACAAGAGTCTAGTAGGCATCCCGGGTATGACATTTTTTTAAAAACAAAATTATAAATTATAATATAATAAATAATTATAACAAGTTATAATATAATTATAATAAAAATTATTCAATAATGTAATCAACTCAATATCACTGAAATTTGCTCAGTTGCAGAATTGTCGCTGTCATTACTTTTATTTTTTTATGACGAATTTCCCCACAAATCGCTATCGCACAATTCTGCAAGTGATTATAATTTATTATCGCTGTTTTCTAGCTGCTCTAAAACCATTTTTGACATAAAGGGACACTTTTGGTTTCTATGGACAATCTACAGTTTGCAGGCAGAAAGAACAGTTTTTATTATATAAAAGAACATGTAGGGCACTGGGCAGACCACTAGGGACAAGGGGGGTGTGTATTTTTTACATACAGTACTGTAATCTATAAGATTACAGTATACTGTATGTAATGTGTTTGTTTACGTTTTAGAATTTAGCGCCGTTCTCCGCTCCCGTGCATCGTAACGTCGCAGGGAACAGAGATCGGTGGCACACAGAGGCACTGTGTGAATCGAGCGAGGTTCCACTCGCTCACACAGCGCGGTGGCATCGCTGGATCCAGGGACAAGGTAAGTAACTTTGTCTGCTGCTTCAGCGAGGCGAGCCCGAGTCTGACTCGGGGTTACCGATTTCGGTATGAAAATCTCACCCCGAGTCAGACTCGGGAATTCCCGCCAGGGGGGTTAAAGTGGACTTTGCCATAAAAACATTCAACCCTAATTGTTAGCCCCTCCACCATTTAAAATTGCTGCGTAACAAGTAGCCATAAAAAAATTACCTCAGAACCCCAGCTTCTGCGCCATCCACCTAAGTGCCCTGAGATTATTCAGCCATCCCAGACAAATCTGAGGATCCCAGATCTCTTGGGAAAAGACTCCTGTATAGTGCAGAAACACTTATCAGTGCAGTACACACGATCAGTCAAACCGATGAGAACGGTCTGATGGACCGTTTTCATCGGACCAAACCGATCGTGTGTGGGCCCCATCGGTTAATTATCCATGGGTTAAAAAAAAACAATCTTGTTTTAAATCTAACCGATGGATACCTAACCGATAGAAAAAAAACGATCGTTTGTAGGCACGTCCATCGGTTAAAAATCCACGCTTGCTCAGAATCAAGTCGAACGCATTCTTGGAAGCATTGAACTTATTTTTTTTCAGCACGTCGTTGTGTTTTACGTCACCGCATTCTGACACGATTGTTTTTTTAAGCGATGGTGTGTAGGCACGACTGACCATCAGTCAGCTTCATCGGTTAACCAATGAAAACGGTCCATCAGACCGTTTTCATCGGATGGACCGATCGTGTGTACAGGGCTTTACATTATCACTACCTATTTGTTGTTTTCTCCCAAAATGTGTACATATAGCAAGCCATTTATAAAACTTTGCATCATTTACTTACTTCATGACTGCTTGACCACAGGGCTGATATACACATAGCCATGATGCCACTCACTGGCATTCATTGCTTCTGATCATGTGACCACTGTAAAGAAGATTAAAACATGTAAATAAGCACGGGGGGGGGGATTTTAATTTTAGCTGTTTTATTTTAGCCTTTCCTTCTACTTTAAGCCTCTGGCAATTTTTTATTTTTTTTTGCAGTCTGTGTCCCATTGGGGAGATTTATTTTTACTTTCTATCTTAGAGATGCAAAAGGAAGTGAAAGAAAGTATCTCTGTTATTAGAAGGATTCCCCTTTTAAGTTGGTCTTACATCTGTAAAATATTGTTAAACAAAAATGAATTTTTTTAATATTTGTTTGATTATCTTGGAATTAATTAGGACAGTTAAACAATCAGTTTTGACCAGAGCAACTGAAGAAAAAATTGAAGGGCAATGGAAATTTTTTGTTGAATCTAATGGGAAAGAACAAACTTCTATTTGTTGAATTTGCTTCTGGCCGAGCATACATTACATCACTTCTGCACACACCAAAATCTTTCTTTCTATGACATTTCAAGACATTGACATGGTACTCAAATGAAAAGTCATTTGAAATTAGTGGAGTCCATGAATGGTGCATTAAATGGTCTAATCAATTTTTATACTTTCTCATTCAAACGAAATTCTACAGGTGTTAGGCCCCATCTACACGACCGTTTTCTCGGCAGAATTCAGCAAGAAACTAGATGGGAGACGTATTCTGCCGAGAAAACCGGTCGTGTGTACACTTTTCGCCGAGGAAACGATGAGGATCTCGTCGGGCCAAAAAGAGAACATGTTCTCTATTTCCTCGTTGGGCAATGGAAAAATTTGGCTCGCCGAGATCCTCGGCGGCTTCACAAGAAACTCGACGAGCAAAACGATGTGTTTTACCCGTCGAGTTTCTCGGACGTGTGTACGGGGCCTCAGACTGAGCAGGTGTCTTCAGAGGATCTTCCCTCTATTCCTGTTCCAGTGACAACTAGAGGGGGAATATTCTAAGTGGGGATACTGATAACAATAAAAACCTGACAGGTGTTTTAACCCTTCCCAAAAGGTTTTAACTATACATACCCTTTCATAATGCTATTTTCCACACCGTGAATTCTTTAGTTGGTAGCAGAGGATCTGACATTTCACCTTCAAATCCCAGGGGCAAGTTGAGGCCCCAAGTACAGCCTGGATCAACCATAGTGATTTCCAATTCCCATGTAACTAATACATGTTGTGGCTGAAGTTCCTGTTTAAGACATCATTGTTACTATAGCACCATTGTCTTTAAGTGAATGCGAGCCAAATAGAGCACAGGACAAAATAAAGAGAAAATATATACTGCCTAAGTACTGCAGATGCATTTATAAGGTTAGAGAAAGGACAACTGCTAACTGTAGTGTGTCTGGGTTTTCTAAATTAGTGAAGGATTTATGCTAATCCCTAAGCTCATTTCTCAACAGGTGTCATTTTTATTATTTAAACAAGTGAAATAATACAGTTCTGTCTTGTTATTCCCATGGTGTTTTAATCTAGTCAAAACAAGGCATTTTATGGAACACTGAGAAAAGATGCTATTGTCTCCATGCATATATTACCGAAGAATAAAATAGACAAGCAGCAATGTCAATTATATCGTTAGTGCTTTTTATTTATAAATATAAATTTGACTACTTTTAGACCTAAAATTTCTGTTAGCTGTAGTGGCTTTTGTAATGGCAGGTTTTAATCAAACCAATGCTTTTCCATGCAAGGCAAAGCAACTGTTTGGATATAATGCCCATCTACAGCATCACATTTACTTTTCCTTCTCTCCCATGCTATTCTGTTTACCTGTCAGTGGTGAAAAAATGTATTTCAAATTGAAAAAAAATATTAAACATTAGTTTAAAAAATTTAAGATTAAAAAAATGATAATAAAATTGACCCCAGGTTTTACAGTTTTCGTTTAAGCATATTTTAAAAATTATAGAGTGATTTTTAACCATCCAAGCAAATCTGTTCTCACTTTGTTTTAATATTAACAAGTAACGTAATTTAAAGACCTTAATGTGCCACCTGTTCCCACAGGATATCATAAGGCCCTATTCAGTTGGAATTTTGTATGCAAAGGCTGCAACATTTTAACAAAACACTTCTTATTTGGAGGAGCTAGTGTAAATCTTGCATTCCTTACTTACCCATTTAGATTTATGCTTACCCATTTAGATTTTATCTTGAAGAAGATGGATTGTATATTTCACTGACTAAATTGATAGATAAAATATGCATAATTATTTTTCAATGTTTTACAGGATATCAATGCTTCCATGACAAACAGCACAGTAACAAGCAAACCACCTGTAACTCTACGGCTAGTTGTACCTGCAAGCCAGTGCGGATCTCTTATAGGAAAAGGGGGGTCTAAAATTAAAGAAATCAGAGAGGTAAGACAAAGAGTATTTTACAAATAGCATTATCAGCTTGTGCATTTTGGTTGCTGTTTGCAAACCCCCCGTATTGCAAGAATTAATATTGTCTCATAAACATTATTAAATTCCCTGTAAACCAATTGCCTCTGTAAATCGTGTGTATATGATTTAGTAGGCCATATCTCTGGTCCTAATGACATTAATAGGGTGTGTATTCACGAACCTTGGCTTGGTACAAAAGATGGTAGCCATCGCTGTGCGTACATAACAAATTAATCGCTATTTTTAACTCAACAGCACTTTTCATTATTTGTAGAATATGCCATGTCCTGTCATAAGTTGACACAATAAGACACAGGCTGAAGATTTAACAGTAAAACTGGGCCATGCAACCCACTTTGCTAAATGGAAGCTGCCCAGACTGAAATATGAAAGTCACCATTGCTGATTTTTTAGCAAGTGTTCAGTGTAGGAGTGCTGAAGTTAAAGACTGGGCCCCTAGAAGTTGCTCTCCAGCAATGGGGGTATCACTAGGAATTCCCAGATGTGTTTCACAAACTCAACAATCCAGCTTCATTAGGGCTAAAGGCCTGTCTGTATATATTTTGCCGAGCCTCCAAAATGCATTGAATTTTCTCTATTGAATAAACACTTCTATTGGACTGTTCAAACAGTTGTGACACTCTTATGCCCTGTACACACGATCGGTTCATCTGATGAAAACGGACCGATGGACTGTTTTCATCGGACGAACCGATCATGTGTGGGCCCCATCAGTTTTTTTCCCCATCGGTGAAAAAAAATAGAACCTGTTTTATCATTTTCGTATGGTTAAAAAACCAATAGAAAAAAACGATCGTCTGTGGAGAAATCCATCGGTCAAAAATCCACGTATGCTCAGATTTAAGTCGACGCATGCCCCGAAGTATTGAACTTCATTTTTCTCAGCCCGTCGTAGTGTTTTACGTCTCCGCGTTGGACACGATCGGATTTTTAACCGATGGTGTGTAGGCAAGACTGATGAAAGTCAGCTTCATTGGATATCTGATGAAAAAATCCATCGGTTCGTTTTCATCAGATGAACCGATCTTGTGTACAGGGCATTATCCGTCCTGCACCCTAGTGCTCACTACCCAATAAATCACTGATCTGGAACAAGTATGAAGTAAGTAAATTTGACTTGCATGCTAAGTAGCAAAACAATGATAAGGAACAGCCTCAGATATGGTGGCTAATAAAGCTTAGAAAATGCTCATGACACAAAGAAGAAAATCCATAGGAACGTTGCCAAAATTGGATCAATGTATTCTCTTATTATTCTTTAGTAATTATAAGTTTGAATATTATTTGATAGGAAA
This sequence comes from Rana temporaria, assembly GCF_905171775.1. Lineage (NCBI taxonomy): Eukaryota > Metazoa > Chordata > Amphibia > Anura > Ranidae > Rana > Rana temporaria. The sequence goes on from NC_053493.1 coordinate 204,637,119, forward strand.
ATCATCCAGTTCATTTTAAGCTCCATTGCCAATTTGGATATTACTATTTAATGTGGGAAACCATTGCTACTTAATTATTCTTAGTAATAGGACCACACTTCCTAAAATCATTGTAAACAAATTTTTCTAGCTTTCTACATAAAAAGTGAAAACTCGCACCCAGTCTTCTCTTATGTAGACTTTATATTATGTTGCAGAAAACTATAAAGACTTTCTGTAAACATATGATCATATGATAGGGACTAAATAGCTAACCCTATTGCTCACTATGAAGGGTTACGGAAGGGATAATGGCCATGCATCAAGCCACATACACACGACCGAGGAACTCGATGGGCGAAACACATAGTTTTCCTCGTCGAGTTCCTTGTTAGGCTGTCGAGGAACTCAACAAGGCAAGTTTCTCCATTCCCATCGAGGAAAAAGAAGACATGCTCTCTTTTTGGCTCAACGGGATCCTCCACAGTTTCCCCATCGAAAAATGTACACACGACCGGTTTCCTCGGCAAAAAAAAAAAAAAACAGCAAGTTTCTTGCTGTTTTTTGCCGAGAAACTTGGTCGTGTGTACGTGGCTTCACTCACAGTATATCTCCATGTACTGTGTTGTGAGAACGTTTATGGCCCACATAAACTGGAGCTAGCTAGGGCTTTGCAAGATTATGGGAAACATTCTAATATATGTATATTTGCAGTGGCTCTTTATTGTTTTTTCTGCAAATACTTAGCTCTTTATTTTCATTCTGTGGCTAATTTCTGAGATGCAGTCTTTTATTTTTAAATAGTTTCTGTCTGAGAAATAATTATTACAGTGAGTTTTGAATGGATATGTGTGACTATGAGGGTTACTTTGAAGAATTATTTTTTGAAAACTTGAAAGCGGCTTTAGAAAGCAGTCTTTTAAAAGGAAACAAAGCAATAGTTCCATTAGAAACGTGAACAAAAATGTAATGTCTTAGACAGTAAAATACCAGAGTCTTTTTTTAAAGTGTAGACACATGGGAAAACCATGCACAAATTTTTGATTCTAAGTTTGAAATTCTGCACTGGAGGTAAAAAGACACTGGTACTTTAAGCTTGTGGGTTGTACCGTGTTTTTCTTTCTTTCCGTCGAACAATTTGCATTTTTACTAAATTTTGTATGTTGCATTTATTCTGCATAATATTCCAAAAATTAAGGAGATGTTGTACAGTGTGATAATATGTCTTGGCTAAAGTTTAAAGACTTCACATACCATAACTCACATAAAATGTTTCCACAGATGCAGCAAACTCTCAGTAAAAAGTATAATATAATTAAGCCTTAAAATGGCTCTATTTTAGTCTGCTTCTTGGTTTTGAGTGTGTGCTTAATGGAGAACTCCATAACAAATGCAAAATTAAGTAAGAAAATTGTTAAATAAATAAATCAATGGAAAAATATATGCCTTGTAGTAGGGAAATCCTGGGTTAAACACTTGTGACCAGGCAATAGATACTTGTCGCACTGTTATAATATAAACTATAGAATATGGTGTATAATTTTAATAAATTAAAACAAAGATGACATAACATGGATTACAAACTGTGAACTCACAAGAAGAGGCAGGTACAAAGAAAGGTCACATAAAAGTATATAGAAAAGAGGAAGTTCCTACATAATTTTTTTTACAAATGGTACAAAGTTACATATCTCATTATCGTTGGAGATTAAACATATAGAAGAGCTTTAGTTTGACAATTCTGTTATATAGACAGTAAATAACATCTTTACATTTAAAGCGGGTGTAAACCACAGCTGATTAAAAAAAACTGTAATATGCATTGCATATTAGCACATTATGAATAACCTACCTTAGAACAAAGCCCCGTCACCGCCGAGAGGGCTTACATCTTCCCCCGGTCTTTCTTCAGGGATCGCACACTTCAGCTGTGTGACTGGCCGGAGCTTCGATGATGTTTCTTGGTTCCAGCACAAAGCTATGTAGGTCCGGCAAGGTATGCTGGACCTTCAGAGCACATGCGCCAGTGATGTGACATGTTGCATCCAGGGTGAATATCTCCTAAACCAGGGATCTTCAAACTACGGCCCTCCAGCTGTTTTGCGGAACTACACATCCCATGAGGCATTGCAAGACTCTGACATTTACTGAAATGACTAGGCATGATGGGAATTGTAGTTCCTGAACAACTGGAGGGCCATAGTTTGAGGGCCCCTGTCCTAAACAGTGCACGTTTAGGAGATATTCATTTTACCTACAGGTAAGCCTGTAGGTAAAAATCACAAAGCGGGCTTTACTACTGCTTTAACATCATTAAATACATTTTCCAGCTTGGGCCTATGTAACTATGCATATACCATACCTGTGGGATCTCCCTATAAGCTGGAAATCACTGTGGTAGACACCAATTCTACAGTGATCTCCACTCGCTGCCCTGTTACATCATGAACACAGGAAGTCACCCAGTCAGAACAGGCACCATTTAGAGATTGCTTTGCATTTTTACAATGGATGCAAAGTGTTCTCTGATTGGATGAGGTGGGGTAGTGATGTCATGCTTTCCACCTTATCCAAACAGAGAAAGATTTCCAGCTTTTAGAAAGATCCCACAGAAGTAATCGAAACGGGACCAAGTGCTACATGAACTTGGTCCCTTAAGGCCTTGTACACACGACCGAACCAGTTTCCGCGGACATGTCCGACCGCGTGTAGGGCCTACCGGACAATTTTCGGACCTAGCGGACAGGTTTCCAGCGGACAAAAGTTTCTTAGCATGCTAAGAAACTTGTCCGCTGGAAGCCTGTCCGTTGGACATGTCCGATGGTCAGTACGACTCATCGGACATGTCCGCTGGCCCGAAATCCCGTGCATGCGTCGAAGTGATTCGACGCATGCGTGGAAGCATTGAACTTCCGGGTTCGCACACGTCACCGTGTCATCGCCGCCGCCATGTCACCGTGTATTCTGTCCGTGGGGAATTTGGTCTGATGGTGTGTAGACACATCAGACCAAAATCACCCAGCAGACATGTCCGATGAAAACGGTCCGCGGACCGTTTTTATCGGACATGTCTGGTCATGTGTACGAGGCCTCACGGTTTCAATAAGGATAAAAGATGTGGATATAGCCCTGCTTTATAATGAGTCCAGCTTTTACACCTCTGGATATCAAAAGAAACCTATATCTTTCCCATGGGCTCGTATTTGTCACTTATCTTATTTTGACATTGAAAGATGAGAAAGAAGTGAATTGAGCACTTTTTAGCTTGAGCGACACTAAAATTAGGTATAATTGAGCATTCTAAAATACTACTTGTGTAATTTCTTTTGTATTTGTGTATGCTGTATTCAACAAGCTGTTCTTGAATCATTATTTCAGTCTACAGGTGCTCAAGTTCAAGTAGCAGGGGACATGCTGCCCAATTCAACAGAGCGTGCAGTTACTATATCAGGCACTCCTGATGCCATCATCCAGTGTGTTAAACAGATTTGTGTTGTCATGTTAGAGGTGAGTCTAAAGTACCTAATTATTTGTATTTATTATTTTGTTTACTGAATTGGACTACAAATAATGTTTGACTAAATAAATGAAAAAATTTCATTGGGATGAGTATGCTACAGAAGCTACTGCTAGTAGCTACTGATACTGTTTTTCATGCCTCAGGGACTGGACTATTTATCAAAATGTCTCAGTAAAGAAATGAACGAGACTGTGTTGGCTCTATTATTGTATACAGTAAGGATTAGAAGAAAAAAATATTGCTATGGGCAACAAAGGCCTACCTAAGGCCCCGTACACACGTCCGAGGAACTCGACGGGCAAAACTCATCGTTTTGCTCGTCAAGTTCTGTGTGAAGCCGCCGAGGATCTCGGCGAGCCAACTTTCCTCATTGAACAACGAGGAAATAGAGAACATGTTCTCTATTTGGCTCGACGAGGAACTCGTCGGCTTCCTCGGCCGAAAGTGTACACACGCCGGGTTTCTCGGCAGAATTCAGCTCCGATCGAGTTTCTGGCTGAATTCTGCCGAGAAACTCGGTCGTGTGTACAGGGCCTAAGAGTGTTCTTTCCTCAGGCATATTGATAAGTAAGTCCCATTTTTGATAGGAAAAAAATCTCATAGTAGAAATTGTTTTGACAATCACCGTATGCAGCAGTTACAGAAATTATACAATAATTTCAGATTAGCAAAATGTAAATAATTGATTACACACTTTATTCCCTCAACAGTCGCCGCCGAAAGGTGCCACTATTCCTTATCGCCCAAAGCCTGCCTCTGGACCTATTATTTTTGCTGGAGGCCAGGTAAGAGCGGACACCATTTTGGCCTCAGCTGGAAATCACGCCGTCCTGGCCCAACCTCAACAAGCACCTGTTAGTTTACTCTGTTTTTCCTGGTATAGTATAAGAGTACATGTTTGTTTTTAGACATTGCTTGCACATAGTAAACCAGTTCACCCCAACTGCTTTGTCATTTCAGAATCGCAGCAGTCCCAATTATCACTTTATCGGTTCCTCCTGTTTACCATGCATTAAATTGTTCAGAAAGCATTTTGCATGCTGTCTTCCCATTTTAATTAATTTGCTAATTAATTTACACTTTGAGGGTCTGTCTCTTATTCTTTATTTACTACAGATCTGATTTAAGAGGGTACTGAAGTGATAGGTTTAACAAACCACTATACAAGTCAAGTATAGTTTTTTAAATAATCAAGGAAGAATTACAGAAGATAATTGAGCAGGCATGCCAGACTAAGTTCTTGTTCCGTACTCTTCAGAAAATATTTTAATTTGTATTTATGCCTTTGTTTTGTGTGAAAGTCCACAAAAAGAAATAGGTAAATGGTCATATTGTGTAAATAGGATTTCAGCACAAAGCAGCTTCACTTATTCACTAAAGCAAGTAATTATTCACTTTGTTAAAGTTGTTGTATAAGAAGAAGTTTTTTTTTAAATGCATTCTCTGCATTAAGGTAAACAACCTACTGTGATCAGCTCCCTCTTAGGCACCCTAAATACTTACCTGAGCATGATCTCCGTCTAGCATTTTGCCTGAGAACACCAGCACTGCTCTCTCTCTCTCTCTCTCTCCCCTCAATAAACATGGAGTCAGTTGGGGGAAGCCAATGGAGGGAGAAGTGGGCAGGGATGATCAGCACCGTGTATGTCAATAAACGCACACATCCTGATTTAGAATTGAGCCCTCATGAGTGCCCCCATAGCAAGCAGCTTGCTATCGGGGCACTCAGAAGGGAGGAGTAGCCAGAAGAGCTTGAGGCTGTGCGCAGAGCAGGTAAAATTGACATGTTTATTAATAAAAAAAATATGTGTACCTTTGTCATCACTTTAAACCACTTCAACCCTGGAAGATTTGGCTGCCCAATGACAAGGCCATTTTTGCAATACGGAACTGCATCAATTTAACTGACAAATGCGTGGTCTTGCGACACTGCACCCAAACAAAGTTGACATCCTTTGTTTCCCACAAATAGAGATTTATTTTAGTGGTATTTGATCACCTCTGCAGTTTTTATTTTTTGCTCTATAAACAAAAGAAAAGCAACAGTTTTGAAAAAAAAACACAATATCTTTTACTTTTGCTATAATAAATATCCCAATTTTTTATTTATTTTTTAAATATTTTTTTTTCTCAGTTTAGGCCGATATGTATTCTTCTACATATTTTGGTAAAAAAAATCGCAATAAGCGTATATTGATTGGTTTGCGCAAAAGTTATAGCGTCTACAAAATAGGAGGTAGATTTATGTCATTTTTATTATTATTTATTTTTTTACTAGTAATGGCGGCGATCTGCAATTTTTATCTGGACTGCAACATTATGGCGGATACATCGGCCACTTTTGACACATTTTTGGAACCATTAGCATTTATACAGCGATCAGTGCTATACAAATGCACTGAATACTGTAAAAATGTCACTAACATGGAAGGGGTTAACACTAGGGGGCAATCAAGGGGTTAATTGTGTTCACTAATGTGTGTTCTAACTGAAGGGGGGTGGGACCGACTAGATTGATCGGTGTTCATACATTGTATAAACACACAATCAGTCTCCTCGCCCCTGAGAGAACGGAGATGTGTATTTGTTTACACACACACATCCCCATTCTCGTTATGTAACGAGCAATCACGTTGGCTCCGGGGACACGCTTCGTGCATGCACGCGTGCCGCTGGAGGCATCTTAAAGAACCAACATACATGCTCAGGGGGGCCAGCCTGCCGCAGTATAAATGCGGTGGCTGGTCCAGAAGCGGTTAAAGAGATTGTAAAGTCTCACTTTTTTCCCTATAAAAATAGAAAACATGTTATACTTATCTGTTCTGTGCAGTAGTTTTGCACAGGGCAGCCCAGATCCTCCTCTTCTTGTGTCCCTCCTCACTGCTCCTAGCCCCTCTATCCTGTTGTGTGCCCCCACAGCGAGAAGCTTGATATGGGGGCACCCGAGCCAAGCTGCAGCTCTGTGTGTTTATCCCAGGCATTAAAATGCAGTTTGGCCTGTCCTCTCTCTCTCCTGGTTGGCTAACTGACTTTAATTGACAGCAGCAGGAGCCAATGGCACTGCTGCTGTGTCTCAGCCAATCAGGAGGGAGAGTCCTGGACAGCTGAGACACACGTGGACATAGCAGAGATGGGGGCTCAAGTAAGTATTAGGGGGGCTAAGGAGGGTTGCTACATACAGAAGGATTTTTATCTTAATGCATAGAATAAAACATTTTTTTTCCTGCCAGCTAATACTTTATACAGCCCACTTCCTGTTTCTTGTCTGGTAAAAAGCCTAGGCTTATGACATCATGCACAGCTATCTCTCTCACTCTCATGAGAGTTTGCCAGGAAGGGAGGGGAGTGAGTCATAAGAGTGCCAATGAGAGCTGTCGAGCTGGAGGTGGAGGTGTGCCTATGTGTGTCTGTGTAAATTCATGAATTCAACAGGCAGCAGCTTTAGCTGCCCATGGTTACAATGGTTGCAGCCTGACTCAGTGGAGGGAGATTTCTGCAGAATATTTGGCAAATACAGAATCACAGTATATATAAAATAAGATGCAAAGTGATTGGAGGGAAGCTTCAGAATGGCAAAGATAATTGTATTACAAATTATGTGAGCAGACTGCAGTTCCTCTTTACACTTAAATATTCTGTAATAAACAAGTCCACCTTTCAGGAAACTACAGGCCACCGCTGTTATGCAGGAGGGCTGATGTTTCAAGGGGTAGCTGAAATGGAAGGATCCAGCAGAATTCATAATAAGTATCCAAGCAGATATATAAAAAAAATATAAAATATTTGATTTTCAGTTAGGGTTTGCTCATAGCACTTCAAAGTCCCATCTGCAGAACTTATGAGGCCACAGTCTTTCTCCTCTATGTGCTGGGAACCTTTGGGTGTTGAGGTGCAGACTGCCAACCTCTAAAGTTACTTTATTTGAAACTCTGTAGCAAAAGGCTGGAGCAAAAAACTTAAATACTTAATTACCATCGTCTTCGTGTATCTAGCCTGGATTATGTAGAGCTGTTGTCAGTCCGGCCCATCAATCACTGCTGGAGCCCTGTCAAAAGACCTGTTACTTCTAAGTATTAGGCTCCTTTGACGCGATAGGCACGCTCAGATCCACCTGACCATTTTTAAGGCGGATATGAGCGGAGGCATCCTGTCCATTGACTTGTATGGGCAGGCGGATGTCAGCAGAGATGTGTCCGTTGATACCCGCCCGCCATCCAAACCGATAAGATCCGCTCAAAACAGACGTATGGCGATTCGCCAATCTGTACAGTGGATCAGATGGGATTGGATGAAACCAGACAGGCGGATCCATTTTTGTCCGATCTCCCATAGAGGACAGCGGGGCTCTGACAGGTTCCCTGCACAGTGAGCAGAGACTGGCCTGTCATCCACCAGCTCAGCTAGGATCAACGGAGCGATCTCACGCTGAGCTGACGGAGTCCGCAGAGCGGATCTGCCCCATGTGAAAGGGGACTTAGGCACGCAGGTACATCTCCAAAACACAGTACTTGGCAACTAAATGTTTTATCAATAGGTTCAAGAACTGTCAGATTGGTGAAGTGGGCATGTCAAGCTATATGCAATTATCAACTTTTAGGAATAGTCTATATTTACATAGGATTTTCAGAGGGTACATCATGGTGCTTGATACAAAGTATTACTGTTATTTTAGTTTGGCAGTAGACAACCTTGGAGAGGTGGAAATCTACATGAACAACATGGAAGCGGTCAAGCTCAGCTCATTTTTTTAAAGAGACCAGAGGTCAGTAGTATTTAAATGCACAGTGCAGTAGTCAGGAATAAAGCAGAGTTCAGGGGTCAGTAGTATGTAACGTAGAGTTCAGAGATCAGTAGTATGTATAGCACAGTATAGGAGGTCAGGAGGAAGCAATGCAGAATTCAGAAGTCATTAGTATATAATGTACAGTACAGAGGTCAGTAGTATTTAACGCAGTGCAGCCATCAATAGTATTTAATGAAAAGTTTAGAGGTCAGGAGTAAATAACATAGGGTGCAGGGGTAAGCAATGCAAAGTCCAGAGGGCAGTAGCAAGTAATGCAACATGCAGGGGTCAGTAGTTAGTAATGCAGAGTTCAGAGGTCAGTAGTAAGTAACACAGAGTGCACGGGTCAGTAGTATGTGATGAACAGTGCAGAAGGCCATAGTATGCAAGACACAGTGTAGAGGTCAATACACAACTACCTATTTGTTGCTACAGCCTATACCATTTACAATTTCTTCCTCTCAGGCAGTTGCCACTATGATGCAAAGGAATGCCAATGTTGCTGGCAGGCACACACATGCATCTACATCGTAGGAAGCAGCCTTATATAACACTGCCAGCCCAGCACTGAGGACTTTTCATTACATAATGCAACCTTGTACATTCTGTTGCCCCCAGCACCAAACCCTTGCTGCCCTGTCACCCAGTTCCAGCCTGCAGTCACCTATTCTACAGCACATTTGCCCCCTGGTCTGCCAGAGCCTCCTGTCGTTGCTTTAACACAGACACATCTAGTGCTATGGTACTGCTAGCTGCTGGCTGGGCAGGGCCTTACGTATTAATTGACACTGGTTCTCTCATCCCTGTCTGGCCCTATTCCTTACTAGGACATCCCTCAGCTCTGCTTTACATATTGTGGTTTTTGACGCTCTGATGTGAGAGGCTTGCGATCTCTCTGCGAGATGGCCGCATTGATGGGTAGCTCACAATCAATTGGTTACCAGCAGTGGCATCTCCAGCTTTCATATTTAGGGGGAGGGGGGAACAAAAGTAGGAGGGCCAACTATAAAACGCAATTATTTATATCCCCCAAATCCCTCTGCTTATTTAAAGAAATGGATGTTTTTTTGTATCGCTCCAGTGGCCATTAAAGTGTAAGCTCCCCTGCCCCTCTCTTCCTGTCCGTCTTCCTCTGCCTCATGGTGGAACTCAACTTTATCTCAGCCAGCTTCTGCTTTGAGAATCCCCTCGTCAGAGAGCATGCTGGGCTCTGTAGTTTCCTGCCCCATAGGAGGCTGTGTGGGCCGCTGTGTTGGGAACTACATGTCCCAGAATCATGTGCTGCTGGTGGAGTCCTTCCTTCCTGCAAGTCACTCTCCTTCCTGCCAATGAGGTTGCAAGAGGAGGGAGCAGCTCAGGCTCACCCATGTATACTTACACCTCTTCTATATACTTACAACTCCCCCCTATCTACTGACACCCCAATATACTGACACCCCTTCTATACACTGACACCTCTTCTATATACTGACACCCCCTCAATATACTGACCTGACACTCCCTCTGTAAACTAACACCCCCCAATACACTGACACACCTTGTATATACTGACACCCCCAATACACTGACACCCGTCTATATACTGACACCCCCCAAATACATGGACACCCCTTCTATTTACTGACACCCCCAATACACTGACACCTCTTCTATATACTGACACCCCCTAATACACTGACACCCCTTCTAAATACTGACACCCTTCTATATACTGACACCTCTTCTATATACTGACACCCCCTCAATATACTGACCTAAAACCCCTTCTATATACTGACACCCCCCAATACACTGACACCCCTGCTATATACTGATACCCCAGGAGAGCCTTTATTCTGGAGGTGGCCTGAGCAAGTTGTGGGGCCGTATGGCCCCCGCTACAACAAAACGGGGGGCACGGCACTCCCCCCAGTGACGTCACTAGAACTTTTACCCTGGAGAAGACATTAACAATTATTTTTCAAGTACTTTTTGATTATAATTTCCTTTTAAATAACATTGGAAATTTGTATAAAAGCAACATAAAAAAATGTAGCTTTTATCTTAATTTGCATATTGTATACACAGAAGCAAACTAATATTCTTAATGGCCATCTGGCAATGCAAACTTGCCAGTGTATCACCTCCCAAAGCAAACCCCTTATGTAGAATTTATAAAGTAAATGCATACATATATCATCTTCAAACTCAGATGTATTCTTCTATTACCTCAGCTTGCAAACCAATAATAAAGGAAGTGATGAAAAATGAATTTAACATGAGGCTTAACAGTTTATACAAATGGGGTGGATAGGCAGTCCTGTGCTTATGTGATGAATTTGTAATTGATGAAAAAAGTATATGATAATAACAAGCTAGCCATTTTTCCCATGTAGCCTATACGACTTGTATTATTTAATAAAACACATAGGGGTTGATTTACTAAAGGCAAATAGACTGCTACTGCTAAATATGTATCAAGACCTACTCTATCAATAATGACCCTTGTATGGGAAACCTCAATATGCAAAATCAACTAATATTAGATTGGCTATCAAGTGACCTTGGTGGATGGTGCAGTCATATGAAAATATATCGGTGCATGTGTACAGTTCTTGAACAAATATTATTTTCCCTGTATTGTATGGACATTTAGCAGTTTGTGGAGTAGACAAATAAAATAATTTGTAATATGACTGCACTTAGGGTATAAGTATGTTTAACATCATGCCTCTCTATATATGGTTTTGTTAGGCAAATATTTTTTTGTGACTCATTTGTAAAGTTTCTAATCTGTAGATCTTGTCAATGACAACCCTTTTTATTGCAGGCTGATAATGCTAAACTACTGCCTTGCAATTAGCAACAGCGTTGTCAGCCTGTTGTGAGCGCTCCCTCAATTGTCCATGGAACCAGGGAAGCATGCACTGACCAAATAGGTAGTTTAATGGTGCAACTGAAGGAGCACACATGGCAGATAGATAGATAGATTAAGCTGCTTTTGGTTCAAGGCAGTGGTTTGGCATTGTCAACCTGCAATACAAATTGCTGTTACTGGCAGAATCCCCAAGTAAGAAAGTTTGCGACAAATTCACAAATAATTATTTACTTAAAGTTGAGGTCCGCCGACTTTTTTGTTTTTTAAAGTCAGCAGCTAAAAATACTGCAGCTGCTGACTTTTAAAATAAGGACACTTACCTGTCCAGGGCGCCCATGATGTTGGCAACCAAAGCCGATCTATCGCTCGGCTCTCGGGTGCTGCTGCCGCCATCTTCGGTATAGGAATCAGGAAGTGAAGCCTTGCGGCTTCACTTCCCGGTTCCCTACTGCGCATGTGTGACTCGCGCTGCGCTATCCCACTGGTCCCTGCTGTCTTGTGGGACCTGTGTGTCTCCCAGAAAACAGCAGGGGGAGAAGGAGCCAGAAGTGGCATAGATACCCGTGGGTGGCTTGGGTATCTATGCCCGGAAGTGGGAGAAAAATACATGTATTACACAGGTATCTGCTCCCCCCCGCCCCCCGAAAGGTGGTAAATATGACACCTGAGGGGGGGTTCCAAAAAGCAGAAGTTCCATTTCTGGGTGGAACTCCGCTTTAAGAAAACTTTAAAACTGTAAACAATTTGGCATTATGTCAGCTGTGCTAAAAAATTTACTTACAATAGAATAAAAATGTTGTATTCTTTTTTATTAAGTTTTAGGCATGTAATACAACACCTGAGGCTGTGCTGGCATGACACCAACTGCCTCAGTGATCACACAGGGCCCAACAATATTAGTACACATTAAACATTTTGCTTAACTAACATAGCCCTGTCTAAATAACAATCTAACAAATACCCAATCCTATCCAGACCAGAAACGTGGAATATTGTCCACTTCCGCCAGAATATGCACCATATGCAATAGAATACATTTTAAAGTGAGCCTGTCACCAAAGCATCACTTATAGCCAATGCGTCGCCTGTAAAATAAGCATGAATATACTTACCTTACAATGGCCTATGTATTGAAAAGCCATCTCATACCTGCTTCCCAGTCCATACAAGTATTCAATAAGTCTAATACTTGCTCCCCTGCCAGTCTATACGGTTCCTTCCATCAGCTCACGTAATGATATACAAGCAAGAAACCTCAGTAACCAAGAATTCTACACGCCAAGAAGTGTAGAAGTGTTCAACAGCTGGGGAGCAGAGATGTGGAAGCTACGTTTCCAGCAGCTAGAGCGGAAAGTATATTCTCAACCGTTTAACAGGTGACCTATTGACTAAAAGTGCCTCGGTGGTGACTTGGTTATTTTAACTACAGATGCAGGCATCGATGATTGGATTTTCTATCTCCAAAAATGGCAATGAAATCCACCATTTTCCACCCTAATCATATGTATACCTTTTTCAAATAATATTCAATGTCAGAACTGAGCATGTCATTCCTGGTCAATTACAATACTTTACAGTATCCCTAACTAAATCATTTTTGTAGAATTTCGCCTGTAGTCATCTAAGAAAAACAAAGAACAAATAAATACATAAAAAGCTTAAGTGTAATTTTTATTTACTTGTCGTTTTCTAGGCATTTGCAATTCAGGGGCAGTATGCTATTCCACATCCAGACGTGAGTCCAGCACATGTCAATAATATCAGACTTACCCTATTTATTTGCTCTGGGCAGCATTTACTTTCTGTAGGAGATGAATTGTTTTTTTTTGCCCTAACACATATAGAAAGTAGTAACTTGATGATTTGATTTTGTAGAAAGTATAGCAGCCCAGATGCAAACTGTAATCTGTACTTTTGTCATTACTTTAATTTTGCATGCACTTAAGTTCCACCCATGTAGAATTATTTTTGTATGTTAACATTAACTGTAGTTATTACATAAAATAAGTGTTAAAATGTAATGTATTTCTAATTGTTATATTATCTATTATCATAGTTTAGAAAAGAATGTTTCATCCTATCTTTCTGTTAATTTTAATAATCCAGTTGTTTTGTTTTTATTTTTTAAACAATAGATGGTTTTCTGTATTCTGATATAATTACATTTGATTGGTTAGTTCTAATTTCCCATCCTGCCCTGCAGTTGACCAAGCTTCACCAGTTGGCTATGCAGCATTCCCCTTTTACTCCCCTTGGGCAGACCACCCCTGGTTTCCCTGGTACGTACCCATGACCCCCTGAGAATGTCCTTCTTCTTAACACCTTTGTTTTCCCATGGTCATTACATCATTTTCTTTTACTAAATGCAGTCAATGACCATTATCCTTTTTAATCTTTATTATATGATGCTTTTTGTTTTTGTTTTTGCTGCCATATTTACCTATGCTTTGTCAGTCTTAATTTGCTTCAGTTTGTTTTCTATCATTAACATAATCTTAAGATACCTATGCTGTCCATTAGAGGAACTGGTGTACTCAAGCATTTACTAATATACATTGACAATATTACATTATGAAGTATAAAGAAAGCTGAAATTCTCTGATACCTGACTTTTCAGAGGTATAACGATTAGTCATCAATGCAATTGGATTAACTGAGGATGGATCTAACAAAATAGCTTGTTCTAAGATGTCTTTAAAATCAAAAACTATCTTTTAAAAGAAAATAATCCTAAAACTAATACAACAATGTTCACTTGTTACCCTCATGAGAACATTAGATTGGTACATGCTTGCAGTATGATGTTCCTGGTATTGATTTTATCATGTACAAGAATTCTGAAAAATATATAATTTGGCCTTAAACAGAAGTTTTATATACATATATTCATGTGCCACATTTATATTAAATCTTTCAGTTTGTTCATATATTTAAAATTCAGAAATGCTATATTCTATAAATTATTTTAGAAGACTATAAACATTATACAATTTGATATTATGAAGATGTACATGATGAAATAGTAGACATTCTTCTGTTATTCTCGGCTTGCTTTGGACTGTCCATTCTTTTTCCTTATATTAATAGCTATTGCTTTGCTCCTTAAATGTTTTCCTTATTAAAACAATAGAATGCATCTTGATGAATGTAGCCATCCCTCAACTTCTTGTTTTTCCTCCTGTAACTCTATTCACTCCTCTATAAAACAAACGTATGCAACTTACAGTATTCTCTGTTTCCTGCCTCCTCCAATAAACCTTCCCTCCTGAGATGTCTGAAATACCACTAACCCTATTGATTTGAATTCCACTTGCCTTCATTGTTTATCCTGCCCAAACCCCACAATATTTTTCTTTAGTAACAACAATCAATCCCTTCATTTTGTTATTTTTTTGTTTTTATTATTATTATGAAATAGGTAACTTTGCTTATTTAAGCAGACAGGGAGTGCAAGTATTAGTTCGATCACTATTCAATTAAACCATGTTCCAGTCAGTTTAATTCCTTTGTCTATCCTGCTTCCTAATTGCATCAAGTGACATTTTTGTCCGGTGCCATTTGGTGTCAGACTGACGGTTCTTAATGCATAATAGATCAAATCTATGCTGACTTTCTACTGTTCCCCCATAATAACTTTTTCACATTGCTGTAAGTTCTGTACTTTTCTTTGCTGCAGTATGATCTTTTTTCATTTTTCTTTACATCTGTGGTACAATGTGTGTGTACTTTACATTTTCTGTTTTATGTGCATGCTTCTGGTAAACTTTGCCCATAACTTCTTGTTCCTTATAATCTTCACAGGACTGGATGCCACTTCTCCAACCAGTTCCCATGAACTTACCATTCCAAATGATGTAAGTAAAGTCATATTTTTTTGTATTATAAGTGTTTAATCTAAGCACAACATCTAAATTCATTCTGATTGAAGACACAGTTTTGTTAAACAGACCTTGTCAATTTCTCATAAAATGCAGGTATAAGGTCCCTGTAGATTCTGCAGCCTCTTAAGCCTCGTACACACGACCGAGTTTCTCGGCAAAAACCAGCAAGAAACTTGCTAGGATTTTTTTTTTGCCGTTTGTACATTTTTCTATGAGGAAACTGTCGAGGATCCCGTCAAGCCAAAAAGAGAGCATGTCTTCTTTTTAATCGACGGAATGGAGAAACTTGCCTTGTCGAGTTCCTCGACAGCCTAACAAGGAACTCGATGAGGAAAACGATGTGTTTCGCCCGTCGAGTTCCTCGGTCGTGTGTACGAGGCTTCAGTGTCTTTAAAATTTGACACTTCTGGGAGTGTCAGATGAATGTGTCCCCTACATATGTTGTGATCCCTTATTCAGAACCCTATGTCACCTCAGGACTTAGCAGTGACATAAGGATCGTATGATGCAGTGGTGCTCAACCTCAGTCCTCAAGCACAGCTGCTTTAAATCAATATCAATGGCATTGTATTGATAAGAGCTATTTTATTTAAGGGAAGTTCCCAAAACATGGCCCGTTTGGGGTACTTGAGAACTGAGGTTGAGAACCACTGGCATGATGGACCCACATCGCTTGGCATCGCTTATTTTTCAACATCCCATCTAACAGTAGATGAGCATAAAGGGTTTGCTTGTTACATTGGATTCGAATGCAAACTAAAAATTACCTGAGAACATTGCTTCCACAGTTCCTGAACGCTGCAAAGAGCCAAATACCCATACACTGGCAAGAACTGGAACGAACCACATTGAAGGGGTGGTGCAACAAAATAGACAAAATATATAATATGGAATACCTAAGGTTCAGTGAGGGGGAGGAAAGGGAGGAATTATTGAAGGCTAGAAGCTCAGACCAAATTTATCACTATCAGTATGTGTCACTTAAAAACAATAATTCTTTGACTAATTTGCTAAGTACTTTTTACATTTTGTTTTAAAAAAAAAGAAGGTTTTATTTGCTGCACTGTTTTAATAAATAATCTACAATTTATTTTACTATTAGGTAGACAAATGAACAAAAATATGAACAAAAATACATTTTGTTCTAATTTATATGCATAATTGTTTGATTTGAGTTAAAAGTTTAAATAAAAAAGTTTTTTTTTTAGCTTTCATTAGTTCTAACATTGCACGTTATTGCCTGTGCACAGTGAGTGCATAGAGATAGAGAGGTACCATGTCATCAGTAGGTGGGACAGGTTTGTCAACTATGTCTCATTGGGGAAATTTAGCTTAAATTTCTATCCTGTAGACACAATAGGAAGTGAGGGGAAATCTCCTAAAAGTGAGGGGAATTCCCTCTTAGGCCTCGTACACACGACCGAGGAAGTCGTCGGAAAAGACACATCAAATCTCCTCGTTCTCAAACGCGGTGACGTACAACACATACAACGGCAGGGGAAGTTCGATTCCACTGGCACAACCCTTGGGGCTGCTTTTGCTAATCTCATGTTACTGCGTGTTAAGTAAAAGTTTGGTAGGAGAGGATTTGCACTTTTCAGTCTGTTACAGCGTGACAAATGTGCTATCTCCATTACAAACGCTACTTTTACCGAAGGTGCGCTCCCGTCTCATACTTTATTCTGAGCATGCGTGGGTTTCTAAGCATACACATGATCATGTTTCTCGTCGAAAACCAGCCCGACGAGGAACACAACGAGAAAATTGAGACTCCCGTCGAGGAAAAAGAGAACTTTTTCCTAGTCGAGTTCCTCGACAGTTTTCTCAATGAAAAACATACACACGACCGGTTTCTTCAGCAAAAAAGCTCTCCCACCAAGTTTCTTGATGGATTCTGTCGAGGAAACTGGTCGTGTGTACGCGGCCTTAGAGAGTTGCCACTGGAACAGTTATCTCTTTAGGAAGATTTCCTCTCTACAGTATTCCTGTTTTAGTAACAACTCAAAAGGTTGGACTTTCACTCCTTTTCAGTTGCAGTGACACTGGTCTCTCTCTACTGGGGTCAAAGATAGAGCGACTAAAGCCCTGTACACACGCTCGGTTTTCTTGGTGGTAAAAAGTCCGCCAAGAAAACCGAGGGGAAAGCTGAGAGCCTGGCAGGAAAACTGGCATGCAGCTTTGGCTGGGAATCCAAGGCCGTGTGTATGCTCCATCGGCACTGCCTCGCAGTGTTTCCCATAAGTAAGTAGTAGATCTGGCAGAAAAAAAAAATGCCCAGACTCCCGACGGGAAAATAGAGAGCAGATTCTCTATTTTCCTGCCGGGGTTCCCGGCTGTTTTTCTGATGGAAAAACTGCGAGGAAGCATGCACACATCCGGTTTTCCCAGCCAAAAGCTCTACTGGGAGTTTTCCTGACAGGAAAACTGGTCATGTGTACAAGGCTTAAGAATAAAACCTGACAGGGGTTCTAAACTTTCACCACTCTATCCAGAGAAGAGTTTTAGCTTTAAATACATTTTATTTTATTTAATTGGATATGTCATGTTAATAACAGACATTCACAAAAAACAGACCGTAATAGATATTTAAAGACTGAACAACGCTGACATACAAAAACTGGGACTCACGTTGATGGATTAACATTCATTGGCTCTTATGGCAGTCCATAAGTCTCTCTATGTTGAAAAACCTTGTCCATCTTGATAAATGATCATCTAAAAATGAGTCAATTTTTTTTATAAACAGCATGCTCCATTGTGAAAACATGCTGATCTGCATATGTAGATATAATTTAAAGACATGCAATAAGCACTTCATAGAGGGTAGGTTCTATAAAGAGTCAAATGGCAGACTCAATCATTTTCCATACAATATTCAGTGTATCATTTAACCAATTTATGAACTAACGACAGTAAATACTGTATGCTTCATATTTTATGAAGCATATTTATTAGGTCATTGGCCCAAACTTTTACCTCGGCAACATTTTGCATTACTACAGAATATATGAAAGCAGTTACAAAAACATTCTATAGCTGGAAATTTCAGAAGTCTTGTCCACTCTAGCACATCTTTCATATATTACTTTTAAGTTGGCCCTACATGGATCCATTTTCTCTATTGTTCAGCCTGCTAACAGTGTGGATAGGGCAATCTCCACTGCCAGCTTTTGTTTTCAGTTGCCTGGATCTGTTAGACATCTCAATGGTCAAATCGTCTTTGCAAATCTTTTTCTTTCTTTGACTGTAATTTGAACTATGCATGTTTTCCCGTATTTAAAACTGCTGTAAGAAAATCATAAGTTTGATGTAATCAATCAATGGTCATTGTTAAGCCATTTGTTTTATCTGTATACCACACTGTACTTTTGTGAGGAACTCTGCTAAGTTCTGTTTAAATCAAATGTAATTTCATTAAAATGTTATTAATTTCTTTAGGGAGCAAACATTTTCACCCAGGCCTTCAATGGTCATATGCTTAAAATGCAACTGAAATAATATGTACAATCTCCGACAACAATGGTTTGGCTTTGTGCATGTGGAAATCATACCTGCACTGCTGCAAACATTTGTTTATTTGACTACAATGAACTTCCCATTAAATTGTAGAGTGACAAATTAATGGTAGCTCCTTTTGGACAATAGATGCAACCAGCACCTTTGTACAAAGGGACAAGGGATCATCTCATTTGCAGCCCACCCAGCTATTACTTACATGGTGCCGACATAACACAAAAACACTGTTTTTTTTTCTGTGGGGCCGCTTATTTGCGCATCACCCTTGTCACACAGCACGCTCCCAGCACAGAGACCCGGTCGCACCGAGAGCCCTGGGCCCTGTACTAATGATCAGGATTGTTTTTCTCTCTCTGTGAATTGAGATGAAAGTTACATTGTATCTTTGTCACCTTGCAGAGAGAATAAAAAGTGTATATAAAAAAAAGAAAAATATAAAAAAAAAATTAAGAACAAATACCAAGATCAAGGTTTGATCTAGGTTAGTGTTTGGGTCAAGTAAGGGTAAATTAGTATCAGTGTCAGTGTGTTTTAGGTAGGACAAAAAAAAAGAAGCAAAATGCTCACTACTATTGTTTCTGGGCTTTACAAAAAACAAATAACATATACATATGTGGTATGGCTGTAATAGTCAGAATTTATTTTGGGTTGTTCTTTGGTAGTAGGTTATGGAAGTAACAAGAAATATACCGTACAGCTATATTTAAAAAAAATGATTTGTTTTTACTATTTTGGGCCAGTTTTCCGTGATAATAAAAAAAAAAACAGGAAATATCCATAACCTCTTACCACCAAATTAAAGCCCAATTTGTCCTGAAAAAAACAATCATTTATTTTTTGTTATTATTATAATTCACCTGGATGTACAAAGTAGTTGTGCGAATATGTACAGTTTTACTGACCCATGTCAAAGTTGCAAAATTGTGTTTAGGCATTAAGATTTGTTTTACCCTTAGGCGTGAAGGTGTTAACAACCCTGCCATAAGAAACTTTAGAAATATTTTACCTTACACTATATTTAGATGGTGTTATATTCTTGAATGTTAGTATATTTATACATTAATCAGACCAGTACTGCAATATCCTAATCAAACCATGTGTCTGCCTTTCAGCTAATAGGCTGCATTATTGGCCGACAAGGTAGCAAGATAAACGAAATCAGGCAGATGTCAGGAGCACAGATCAAGATCGCAAATGCTTCAGAAGGCAATGGCGAGAGGCAAGTTACAATCACAGGATCTCCAGCAAATATCAGCTTAGCACAGTACCTCATTAATGCCAGGTAAGTTATTCTACAGCCCTTCTATTAATAAATCCCCTTTTCTTAACTCTCAATATTAACTCTATATCTCTGAAATACTTTTCTATAAATATGTGTACTCTTGACAGGATTCAGTGATGATAATTCAAATGGAAGTAGGGCATTTTATATCTTTTATATTCAGAACTATAAACAAAGGGTATTCCATGTGTACTATGTATTTTAAACAGTGCAGCACTATCTGTTTGTTTGCAACAAACTATGTATTCTATTTTAGAGTGACCATGAAGGCAGCCTATGAGCTGCTGGACTAACGCTGAACATAAACAGTAAAGGGTGGTCAAACCTGCATAATGCATTTGTAATGGTTGTTGGCTCCCTAAAAACCAATGGTCCCTTCAGGGGACTGTTCATGTTTAGCTTATGCATAGAGGTTTTGAAGGCACACGACAGATTACCATGGGGTTGTATTATTAAAGGCAAATAGGCCGTTTACTTTACTAAGAGCTTTTCCTAAGAACTTGCAGAATACCCAATCACAGAGGAAAAATACAGAGGCCCGGATTCAGGTAGAGCGGCGTACATTTGTGCGGGCGTAGCGCATCTCATATGCGCTACGCCGAAGTAACATTGAGAGGCAAGAACAGTATTCACAAAGCACTCGTTCCCAACGTTGCGCCGGCGTAACGTAAATTGTCCGGCGTAAGCCCACCTAATTCAAAGTAGGAAGGACGTGGGCGTGATCCATTAAAATGAGGCTTGACCCCATGCAAATGATGGGCCGAACGAACGGCGCATGCACGCGCATGCTCAGAATCACGTCAAATTTATTCCCTAAGATACGATGGCTCAATGCCTACGACGTTAAAGTAACCTACGCCCAGCCCCATTCACGTACCACTTACGTAAACAACGTAAAATAGGACGGCTGTTTCGTCGTCCATACCTATGCATGGGATGCGCCTCCTATAGGTGGAATAACTTTACGCGGCGTATCTCGGTCATTTGCATATTCGACGCGTAAATCAATGGAAGCGCCCCTTGCGGCCAGCATAAATATGCGCCCAGGCTCCGACGGCGTAGGAAACTTACGTCGGTCAGATGAAGCCACATTTCAGGCATATCTAGCATTGAGAATCAGGCGCATAGATACGACGGCGCATCTGTGCACTTACGCGGCGTATAGAAAGATACGTTGGCGTAAGTGCTTTAAGAATCCGGGCCAGAATTTTTGCTTGCACATGATTGGATGATGGAAGCTAGCAGAGCTTCACCTCATTCACTAAGCTATGGGGGAAATTCAAGTGCAAATTGCAACTTCCCTTGCAAACTAAACAGTCTGTTTGCCTTTAGTAAATCACCCC
Organism: Rana temporaria; assembly: GCF_905171775.1. Taxonomy (NCBI): domain Eukaryota; kingdom Metazoa; phylum Chordata; class Amphibia; order Anura; family Ranidae; genus Rana; species Rana temporaria. The sequence goes on from NC_053493.1 coordinate 204,658,280, forward strand.
CTTGTGTCCAGCCTTTAAGGGGACATTTGTCTGGTAAAGTTAGAAAATATTGTGTGATCACTGCTAAATAGTAGCGATCACACAATATTTTCTAACTTTACCGGTCATTATTCCCCTAAAAAGCCTTGGCTTTGTGTGCCCAATGTCAAGAATGGAAGAATGTCATCTAATGTTCATTGGCACCTTTACAAGTGAAAACTCCTTAAAGGGTCAGTCAACCTATCTGCGATATAGTTAAGGATGGACCCTGCTGGGTTGCAGACTTTTTATATGTCTTTGATATTCGAAGAGCGAGATCTCCCTCCCTGCCATCATTTCCAACTCTGTTAGGCCCTGTTCACAAATTAAAAGTAGGTGTTTGAGGCATGTTTTTAATGCTCCTCCAACGCCTAGTAAAGCAGTTTACAATTGATCATATGGAGAGCGCACAGAGCTGTTCACATTATCAAAACATGAAGCATTTGCATCTAGCATTTTAACTCCTTCCATTTAAACACGCTGGCACGCATTTGTGGGACATTAGGCCTTGTTCATGACAACAAAAATAGGAGTGTAGGGTGCGCACATAGGGCATTTTAGGAGTGTTATTAACGTTTGTTAAACGTTAAGGCTACTTTCACACTGAGGTGCTTTACAGACATTTTAGCGCTACAAATAGTGCCTGCAAAGTACCTGTAAAGTGCCTCTCCCATCACCCGAGTGTAAAAGCCCGAGTGCTTTCACACTGAAGCGGTACGCTTGCAGGATGTTGAAAAAAGTCCTGCAAGCAGCATCTTTGGGGCACTTTAGGAGTGGTGTATACACCGCTCCTAAAGCGCCCCTGCCCATAGAAATCAATGGGCAGCGTCTCCGAAGCGCCTGCAAAGCATTTCAGCAGCGGCAATTTGCGGGCAATATTAACTCCTTCATCAGCCAAAGATTTTGCTAAAACAATGATAAAGCGCGGCTAAGAATAGCAGCGCTTTACCGCCGATGTATCCCCGCCCAGTTTGAAAGTGCCCTAAAGCTATAGGCGTGTTTGTTCATTGTCAGTTTTTTTAGCACGTTTGAACAAGGCCTTACAGTCCACCTAGGGGTTTTAAACATCTTCGAAAATCTTTTTTTAATCTCTACAATGTCAATTAAATAAAAAGAAATACAATAGTAGTGCCAACAGTTAATTTATGATCACAGAAAAAGTGCAGACCAAATGAAGCACACTGATTACAACAACAGAATCCTTAAAAGATATAATAAACTGTCAGGTTGTTAAGAGCATAACTAAAGACATTTTTTTTTATATATAGAGTGGAGAGGGGTTAGAACATCCTTCAGGCTTTTACTGCAGTCTGTGACCCCAGTCACCCTCTATTTGTCCTGTTTACCATGATCACTGAGGCCTCGTACAGACGAGGGGACATGTCCGATGAAAACGGTCCGCGGACCGTTTTTCATCGGACATGACCGCTCGGATATTTCGGTCTGATGGTTGTACACACTATCAAACCGAAATCCCCGCGGACAGACAGCGCGGTGATGTGGCGGTGACGTTGACGCCGCCACGTCCGCAAACCAGGAAGTAAAATACTTCCACGCATGCGTCAAATCCATTCGATGCATGCGGGAGATTTCTGTCCGCTGGTTAGGTGTACTAACCAGCAGACATGTCGGACGGACGGGTTTCCAGCCGACATGCTTTAAAACTTTTGTCTGCTGGAAACCGGTCTGCTAGGCTGTACACTAGGTCGGATATGTCCGCTAAAACTGGTCTGCGGACCAGTTTCAGCAGACATGTTCGGTCGTGTGTACAAGGCCTGAAAGTGAAAGCCCCAAATTTTGGGTTGCTCTCAAAACAATAATAAAGGGGAAATCTTCCAATGGGGACACTAGTTCTGGTGACCCTCAGTTTGGAGGGATTTCCTCTCACTTCTTGTTATGGCTATGTGATAGGAAGTGAAGGGAAATCTCCCCATTGGGACACAGATGTAAAAAAAAAAACAGCCTGAAGGGGTTATAGCCCTCTCTTACTCTATCCAAAATCAAAGAAAACGTTTTGCTTTTGGTTCTACTTAACCTCTCCAGCAGGTACAAAAAAAAAAAAAAATGTTGCCTTAGGCAGATTGACCCAAAGAGGAATTCCAGGTTGAGAAGTAATGTGGATTGAGGAAGGCACATATCTACTCGAGCGATGTGGTATTCAAGAGCTCCATGCTGGCCACTGACGCTATCTCCCTGGGCTTCTTTCTAGGTTCTGATCTTCATCTAATTTGAATGGGCGGGCCAAGATGACACCAGTTTCATGCATGCATGCATGGGAGTTTCTTCATCTTGGCAGATGCCAAAATTGTACACCAAGCTGCACATGGACAGTTTAGTTTATAGGGCAGACAGACATGAATGGAACTTTAATTTCAGAAGAGACACGGATGTCTCTTCTGTATAAAAAAAGATTTGTGATTAATATTTTTTTTATTAAAGCTCCACTTTAACATGTATATAAAGTCAATTTTCAATATAGGTTTTATTGTCCTCTGGGTCCCCACTGGTAAATTTTTACCCTATAATACTCCTGCTGACCACTATCACTGAGACAAAAAGTGATAGAAAAAAAAATTGGGGTTGTCACCAGGAAACAATTCCGGTTGAAACACATGTTAATATAACAACTCTATAAGATGGAAATTTAATTCACTTTGAAGAGATTTGCTCTAAATTTCTGTTGCAATTTTACGACAGGAAGTAAACAGAAATCTACCCAGTGGGACATAGGCATCAAAATTAAACTTTAAGGGTTTTAATTCTATCCTACTCTAAGACCCTATATACACTATACAACTTTTGTTGTCCGATTTCCTACCTGATTGCATTCACGTTGAAACTCTTAGGCCCCGTACACACGACCGAGTTTCTTGGCAGAATTCAGCCAGAAACTCGGTTCAGAGCTGAATTCTGCCGAGAAACCCGGCCGTGTGTACACTTTCGGCCGAGGAAGCCGACGAGGATCTCGGCGAGGAAATAGAGAACATGTTCTCTATTTCCTTGTTGTTCTATGGGAGAACTCGGCCCGCCGAGCTCCTCGGCGGCTCCAGGACTGAACACGCCGAGGAACTCGATGTGTTTGGCACGTCGAGTTCCTCGGCCGTGTGTACGGGGCCATAAGGTTTGACCTCATATTATATGGTTTTGGTAAATATAAAGGAAAAAAATTTACAGAAAATTGTATAGTGTGTATCCAGCTTAAGACTAACTAAAAGATAATAAAAAAAACAACTTGGTGGCACGCTGTCAATGACATGTTTTAGCCTGTGATTCCGACAGCACAATGTTAGAATTATATAGATATCAGCTGGACATTGCCTTGACAAATAGTTGCTAAAAGTGGGACCTTCAGAAGAAGTAGCTGTTGAAATGGGGGAGAAAGGTAAGTAAACCTTGCTTTTCATCCCCCTGCACCACTCCACATTATTACTTAGCCTGCAGCATTACTATAAAGCTATGTATTAGAATAATCAGTTTACAGATTAAAAAGAGAGCAAGAACTGTGCCTGTCTGCCCTCTAATGCAATGACAGAAAACAGACGGCAAGACTGATTTAATTTGTGAAATTAAAATTACATTCTAGACTTGTTACATTAAAAACTGCTCCTGCTAAAAAGACATGGCATTTGCTTCTATCATTAACAGGGCATGTATGGAAAGATTGTTAAAATAAGGAGAAATCCAGGTAAAATTCATCAATGACTAGTAACACATTAGAAAAGCTGTGAGGTTTAGGGACAGCAAAATAAATGCATTTGTAGTGTTACCGTAATGCATCATATTAAACAAATATACATTTAAGAACTACTAGAGTACTGTCATTTACCTTGTTATTATAAAAATAATTTTTATTCTAAAATATATGTGCATTGTGCATATATGTGCAAATATAATGCATTCTTGTGTATCCAAATTGTACTTATTTGCTATAAAACACTATTGACGCAAACTTATTATTTCTAAAATTAGAAATTGTTATAAAGCTGATCTGAATCTCCCCACTTTAAATTTAAACCATACATTTAGTCACTAAATTAAATGCAATAATGAATGAAAAAAATATATATACATAAAATTGCATTCCAGGGTTTTTCTGTTATGTAACTTATGCTTTTCCACTTGGGTCTTAGCTTTAATTATATACATGGATGATGGATGTTTAGACATTTGCATACGTAACAAAAAAATATTGGGCACTGATTGATAACATGCATTTTAATGAAATTATTGCCTTGCTAACTGAGTCAGAATCAATGCCATGCTAGCAAAACCAGGAGTGCAGTATTATCATGTCAACACAATTCTACGAGTGTCCTACTGCCAATGGAAAGGGTGATGCTATGTTATCAGAGAGGTTCCATAAAAGAGCAGTAGTTTCTTGCCAGTCCAGTGGGGTGCAAATTTACCTGGTTTTAAAGAGTACCTGTTACATGACAACCCCGTAATTGACTGTCAAGTTGGGTAAATATGAACATAGTTACATAGTTACTCAGGTTGAAAAAGACACAAGTCCATCTAGTTCAATAAAACATATGTCCTCCCCTTCTCCCCCTTCCCTCTAATGCCTTTAAAAAAATCATAATAACACACTCCACTAGCCCCTGCTCCTGCAATCTTTATTTAAGTTCACGCATGCCTCTTTTTTGGGGGGATTTGTACTGTGTGATGCCAGGCCATAACAGTTTAGCTGAAATCAAAGTTTACAATATTTTTAATTTTTTTTTAGTCTGAAAATCTGTGTGTTCTGGGATGACAATTAGGGACCCATATTTGTATTAGCTCTAGCATAGAAAAAATAGGGAAGAATAATATATATATATATATATATATATATATATATATATATATATATATATATATATATATATATATATATATATATATATATATATATATATATATATATATATATATATATATGTGTGTGTGTGTGTATATATATATATATTCTGCAGGCAGGTAGTACTTAAGAAATAGTTAAATGGGTTACAAACAAACCAAGTAAATATAAGTTCAGAATCAGATGAATACGTTAAGCGCCTGCCGCATTTTAAGAATAAAAGAACGAAAATCTCATTGTCAAAAATGCCAATTTAGCAAGGCAGACATTTGCATCTATGTTAGGAAGGACAACACACATATCTAATTACATATTGTACCATTTTTAAAGGTACCTGTAGACCTATAAACCATAACCGGTCTTATCTTAAAAGCAATGGTGAATTGGAAACCACCATCATAGCCAGAGTTAAATTAGCAGCTGTTTGCGCGTTTATTTTAATGATCAAACATGTTAACACAAAAGTTATCTAATAAGTATGAATCCCTTTGATATGAACGGTACTGTGGGATGAGCACCCAGTCAAGAAACCAAAGTGTATGTTTTTGCGAACTGTGCTATTTGTTGCTCTTGTTCTATGTTCTGAGTTTCGCACATTCAGCTTGTCATTGTCTGAAAAGGACCTACCTGTCATATTCTACAACTGTTTACTAAGGCAATAATGTTATCTTTGCTGTTGAAAACTCTCAGTGCAGACACTGTTAGGGTCCTTTCACACTCGAGCAATCCACTCCATTCCAACCAGAGCACAATGGGGTGGATGTCTGTTTTTGTCTGCATTTTGACAGAGGACTGTGGTGGACCCCTGATGGCTCTATTGGCAGCCAGATGTAAAAGAACCTGCATCCTTTTACATCAGGCTACCTCTGATCATCCACGTTTAGATCCAGACCTGGAAGGACTCTGGAGTAGGTGGAAGTATACAGACACAAGTCCATTTACATCCGTCTGCCCATAGACCTGCATGGAGCTTCTGATACGGTCCATCTGAAATACTGACAAACGGACCTCATTGGAAGGCCCGTGTGAAGAGAGCCTTAAAGTGTATGCTAAGCCCAAAAAAATTCTAGTTTTGGATAGCGTTGGAAAGGATTCTCGTTGGGTTTGCTATATGGGACTCTGTTAGTGCTTGTTTACACTTGCAGTTGGAAGGCCTTAAAAAAACCTGGCTGAGCTGCATTTTTACCACCCTCCAGCCGATTCCGCTTAAGCTGCAAAGGCAGCGGCCGGGGGTGCACACAAGCAAAGAATCTCAGCTGCAGCAGGAATTATACCCCCTGTTGTGTTCAGAGGATGCTACTTCCCGGCGAATGCCTGTCAAAGGCCTCTGACATACAATCTGAGTGCAGATCCTGTTTCAAAAGAGTGACAGTGTCTGCTGCAATCTTAAAAAGCCCTCAGAGAGATTGCCCCTCGCTTTCTGTCCTGCTGACATTTTTTATTTCTATTTGTATTGCTGTTGGAAAGTTTGATTTACTCCCAGTTTGGTAAAAGGTTGTCAGTAGGACAAGAAGTGAGGGGAAATCTCTCTAGCAAAGAGAAAAGAAAAAATCTCTCTAGCACAGCTCAACCCTGTCCTCAGGGCCCACTAACAGGCCAGGTTTTATGTATTACCTTGGGGAGATGCAGACTAGAATACTGCAATCACTGAGCAGCAAATCATATCACCTGTGATGTATTTCAGCTATCTTGTAAACTCGGCCTGTTAGTGGGTACTGAGGACATGAGTTGATGACCACTGCTCTAGCAGATAAAAGAAAAAAAAAATAACAGGGGCTCTAACCTTTTCCCACTTTACCAAAAACAAAGAAAATACATTTTGGCAGGACATACAGATTAAAAAAGGAGGAAAAGACGTTTTTTTCATGTCCTAGCAATGCATTGCAAATTACATGAGTAGAATGATCTCTCTATGATGCCTTGCTGTGTGTTAGCTAATGCTTCTGATTCAGCTACTCACAAATGTGCATAAAACTTCTCACGGCTTGAATTCCAAATCTTACACTTTTAAAGGAGCATGTCAAAAAGAAATATGGAAGTTGCTAATGGCTGTCATCTGTATTTTTTTTTTTTCATGAAACAGTGACCTGGAAAATATGATACATATATGTTTGTTCTGGGTCATTGACTTTCTAAATAGTACAATAGTTGTCTTTTTAAAGTGATATTAAACCCTCGGTTTGTTAAAGCTAATTTAATCACTTACTGAGCAGACAGCTTTTTATCTTTAAGGCTCCATGCACACGAGACGCTCAAAAAGAACTAAAAAAACATTGGATTGCGACAAAATGATTTGTTTGTTAATAATAATAAAAACGTATAAAAATAAATGTAATATTACATCTAGCAGAGCCAGCATAGTAAGGGCATTTACTTTCGGCGGGTGTTTTTTTTTTTCTCTGTACATACCTTTATATTCTGTTTTTGTCCAGGGCTTCCGGGTTCCGATGACTGCGGGACTGGGCGTTCTATCCTTCGGTTTGATGATTGACGGCTTGTGAAACAGGTGACCTGTCGCACAACGCGCGTCACCAGATGTCGGGAAATAGCCAAGCTGCAAGTCGGCACTATACGGCGCCTGCGCAGTCAGCTCTACACGGCGGGCGCAGGCGCTGTATAGTGCCGACTCGCAGTTCGGCTATCTCCGGGAATCTGGTGTCGCGCGTTGTGCGACAGGTCACCTGTTTCACAAGCTGTCAATCATCGAACCGAAGGATAGGAACGCCCAGTCCAGCAGTCATCGGAACCCTGAGGCAGGGATAGGAACGCCCAGTCCCGGAGTCATCAGAACGCGGAAGCCCTGGACCAAATCAGAATATAAAGGTAAGTACGGAGAAAAAAAAAACCTGGCGAAAGTATATGCCCTTACTATGCTGCCTCTAGTGTTAAAAATTTGTTTTTAGGGTGAACCTCCACTTTAAGGAGCAGGCAGCCGCGGGCATCCTTAACAACCATTGAATAGCTGGTTGTTAAGGAGCTGGCCTCTGCGTCCTTTACAACTGATGAATCATCAGCTGTGAGTTGAATGTAAACAAAGCAATTTCCAGCAATAAAGGGCCTGGTATGGTACGCTGTTTTTTTATTCTCAGTTTTTATTGCTGGCAGTTGTTTAGTTTACATTCAGCTGTCAGTGTTAAGTGTGCATGGAGCCTAAATTATTGCCTATGCTACTGCTTAAACAGAAGGTTCCATCTGTAAAATAAAATTAAGTCAGCAGTTACAAATTTTGTAGCTGATAACTTTTAATACAAGGACACTTACCTGTCCAAGGATCCAGTGCTGTCCTCACCCAGGCTAGTTTTTCACTAGCCTTCTGGTTTAGGGGGCCAACATTCTAACTGGGCAGTTGGCTGTCCACTGTGCATGCAATAGCACCACCGCACTTTTTGAATTGTCCCAGAAAACTGCGGGTGGGAGGGGGAAAAGAGGAACTTCCGCTTGGGTCGCCTAGGAGATCCGAGTGGAAGTGGGAGCGGGCACCTGTCAAAAGGGAACTTCTCCTTTTGGGTGGCGTTCTGCTTTAAAGAGTAACTCCACCCTGGGGTATAAATGTACATTGCAGGGATTTAAAGAAGAAATAGCTCTTTGTTTGGCTGTGCCTAGTGAATCTGTATGGGAGTGATTTTATAATTTTCAATTAGCTGCTGCAGGGTCTGCATCCCTTTAGATTTGATTTCCCTTTAAAAAAAAATCTCACCAAAAATTACATTTTTGTTGCAGGGGATGCCCAAAATCTGACTTTTATTTTAGTGTAGACCTCTGGAAAAATCAGTAAGCCAATTGCATAAGCAGGAAATTACATTTCTGGGGTGGGAGGGGGGGAATAGGGGGGTATTCTGTACACCATCTGTATACAGAACACCTCCAGGTTGCCATAAGGCATTGCATTTTACAAACAATTATAGCACTACAGATTGAAAATAAATAGTCATCTTTATGATAAGTATGTTCTATAATACTTTTTTTTTTTATTTGCCATTTTTTCCCACAAAAGTGGAGTTACCCCTTGTGACAGGTTTTCTGTTTCATAGTGGCTCCAAGGTGTTAATCTAAAAACACTGAGGGTTTAATACTACTTTAATGATGCCACCCACACATTTGTACTGCTATGAGAGAATGGATGTTTTCTTCATGTTGCACAGTTTTGTATTAAATGCACCTTTCTTCAAATTCACAAAAAAATTACTCTAGAAATAGAAGCAACTAATTATATGTGTTTGTAATAAAACATTTGTCATTGATATTTTTTTCCTATTATGTATACAACACAACGCATCTTGTAATATTATGTTTGGCTTCGTGTTCATGAATGTTCTCCACAATGTCTGTGTCACATTTTGGAGACATTTACATTTGATATTGTCAATGTCTAACAGTTTAGGTACAGATTTGAAGAGTAGAACTCTTTTTAAAAATGTATGTTATCAATAATATCAACTTTGATGAAGAAATCCTCAAAGCTAGGTCCCAAGTGCTAGCATACAGCTTGACATCACTGTGCTCTGGATATCAACTTTAGCTTTTATTTGTCTGAATCACAGGTACAGATTTCTTTTCTGAGACCTAAGTAAGAAGCAAGCAATGCTTGTTTTAAGATTTTGTTGCGGATGTAAAATAAACAAAAAAAAAGTAAAGAGACAAAATTATAGAAAAGACATAACATTAAAGAGGAGATCCAGGCTCCTTCAGAAAAAAAATAAAAGACAAAATTATAGGAAAGACGTAACTTAAACATTAACCACTTAAGCCCGGAACATTTTGTTGCTAAATGACCGGGTCACTTTTTGCAATTCGGCACTGCGTCGCTTTAACTGACAATTGCGCGGTCGTGCGACGTGGCTTCCAAACAAAATTGACGTCCATTTTTTCCCACAAATAGAGCTTTCTTTTGGTGGTATTTGATCACCTCTGTGGATTTTATTTTTTGCGCTATAAACAAAAATAGAGCGATAATTTTTAAAAAAGAATTATATTATTTACTTTTTGCGATAATAAATATCCCCCAAAAAGATATAAAAAAAATGTTTTTTCTTCAGTTTAGGCCGATACGTATTCTTCTACATATTTTTGGTAAAAAAAAATCACAATAAGCGTTTATTGATTGGTTTGCACAAAAGTTATAACATCTACAAAATAGGGGATAGTTGTATAGCATTTTTAATAATAATTTTTTTTTTATCGTGACAGCGACATTATGGCAGACACATTGGACACTTTTGACAGATTTTTGGGACCATTGTAATTTTTACAGCGATCAGTGCTATCTGCGGTTAAAGAGGAGCTCCAGGCTACTTCAGAAAAAAATAAAAGTCAGCAGCTACAAATGTGGCAGCAGAGGGGGGAGGAAGCAAACACACAGAACTTTCCCTTTTGGGTGGCTCCACTTAAATTTTTACTGAGGTGATCTGCTGTCTAACCATCATTACTTTTATTATTACTACTGTTTATTATAAGTAACAAAATGCACAGCTAGTTGCCATGATGCTGGCATATTTTTCAAAATTCTGCTCTACAAACCTGTCATTAACTAATTATTAACTAAATACAATTCAGCAATTTAAAAGATAAGCCAAAAATAGCAACAATGTTAAATAAACCTCAAAATTAAACCATTGATTACCTTAAAGCATATAAAAAAGGGGGGGAAATCCAGTATTGCAGCTTATCAGTCCTTAGCTTCATTCATTTCTGTTTTTCAAAGTTTCTTTCTTAATTTTCACCTGGTGATCCTCCCAGTTACATACTTCATGTCCTAGGATGACAACACTCACTTGCCATACTGTATCTATAGAGGAGCAGCATTGTTACCGTAGACCAGTGATGGCGAACCTTGGCACCCCAGATGTTTTGGAACTACATTTCCCAGGATGCTCAACTACACTGCAGAGTACATGAGCATCATGGGAAATGTAGTTCCAAAACATCTGGGATGCCAAGGTTCGCCATCACTGCCCTAGACTGTTCTCTTGTTATAAACTACAAACCTCTCCCCCTCCCCTCATCTCTGTTACATAAGAGTAAGTGTTAAATAGTCCACAATAGACATTTGGGAAAGCTAATAACATTGTTTGAGGTATCAGTTCAGGACCCAGGAAGTTACAAGGACACTGTAATTTTATCAGGAGGATCAAGAAGTATGTTTTTGTTCATGCAAAAAATGTACCAAAGTTGAAAAAATTAAAACAAATGCAGTCAGCATATCTAAGGACTGGAAAGCTGCGATATATTACATATTTTGGGTTAGAGATCCTTTGCGCATTTAATGACCTTCTCCTGAAACTGATAGCTGTCTGGCTCTCATTCAACTCTTTAGCTTTAGTTCATTCTGAGTCAATGACCTGGATCAAGTTTGCAGCTGGTGACATTGGTATTAAATCAGAACCCCTTATTTTCATACTGCTGCAGGCCACTGATTTAGAAATCTTCAAACCAGAGGGTTAGCATGTCAACCAGGTCTGAATTCAGGCACAAATTCCTACATAATTTGTGCCTGAATTTGTGCCCCACGGCCGCACATAGTGTGAACCCAGCTTAAAGTAGAACTATAGGCAAATTTTTTATTTTATTTTTTTCATTTTGGATAGAGTAAGGGAGGGTTATAACCTCTGTGAGGTTTATTTTTGCCATCTTTGTGCCATTAGGGAGATTTACCTTCACTTCCTGTCCCATAACCTAAACAGGAAGTGAGAGGACATCCCTGCAAATTAAATTGTATATTCCCTATTGGAATATTTCCTCTCTATTCCTGTTCTGGGGACAACCCAAAATTTGAGATTTGCTCTTACTTTCAATTTCAGTGATAATGGTAAACAGGACAAATAGAGAGGGTGAATCTCCTGGCACAAACAGCAATAAAAATGGTCAGGTGTTGTAATCCATCTTCCCTGTATCCAAAACGAAGAAAAATATTTATATATATATAAAATTATTTCTTTCACGTCTGATATCATTAGATGAATTATGCCACGTACACACGATTGGTTCATCCGATGAAAACGGACCGATGTTTTTTTTCATCAGATATCCGATGAAGCTGACTTTCATCAGTCTTGCCTACACACCATCAGTTAAAAATCCGTCAGAACGCGGTGACGTAAAACACTACAACGTGCTGAGAAAAATGAAGTTCAATGCATCCAAGCATGCGTCGACTTGATTCTGAGCATGCGTGGATTTTTAACCGATGGACTTGCCCACAGACGATCGTTTTTTTTCAATTTTTTTTTTAACCATCAGATCATTTTAAAACAGGTTCTACGTTTTTTCACTGATGGGAAAAAAAACGATGGGGCCCACACACGATCGATTTGTCCGATGAAAACGGTCCATCAGACCATTTTCATCAGACAAACCGATCGTGTGTACGCGGCATTAGTCTTTAGGTACCTATAATAAATTAGGGGTAGATTATCTAAAAACAATGTAAACATATTTTTATAATCCATTGCACCTATATACAATACTTAAAATGCAGTTCTGTTTAAATGACTGGGATAAGGAACATCTGTTGTTTCATCTCACTGGGAACATTAAACCTGAACTCCAGGCAAACAGCTGAAAACACAAAAAAATGCATAATAACCTTTTTTACCAAAGGAATTGTATATCTGTCCATCCCTTTGTCTCACAATTACACAGCACGTGTCTGTCTGGTAGAGCAGGAGACCAGATTTTACACTGCTGCAGTTATGCAATTCCTAGAGGTCTTGTCCCAACCCCAGCCTGTGAATGGACAATGAGAAGAGAAGCAGCACACTGACAAGCTCCTCTCCTTGCCCCTCTGGTCTATCCTCTTATCAGCATCTCCCTTATGAACAAATGAGCACTAGAGCACAACTTGTTAGCTCTTTGTGCTGCTTCTCTATCTTCTCTGAGGCCCCGTACACACGTCCGAGAAACTCGACGAGCAAAACACATCGTTTTGCTCATCGAGTTCCTTGTGAAGCCGCCGAGGATCTCGGCGAGCCAAGTTTCCCCATTGACTAACGAGGAAATAGATAACATGTTCTCCATTTGGCTCGACGAGGTCCTCGTCGGCTTCGTCGACCAAAAGTGTACACACCACCGGGTTTCTCGGCAGAATACGGCTCCGATCGAGTTTCTGGCTGAATTCTGCCGAGAAACTCGGTCGTGTGTACGGGGCCTGAGTTGCATTCATTTGTTTCTTTTATATCTGCCTGGAGTTCAGCTTTAACTTTGCAACAGTCATTTATTTTATTTTTGTAGCACACAATTAATAAAGGTAAGATCAACATGTGTATAGATAGGACTCTCATTTGTCATTGTGTTATACAAAAGAAAGTATACCACATATCCAACAAGAAAATGGAATTAACTTAAACTGATGTAAAAAAAAAATGGTGATGTTATTTATTTCTAGTATATGTTATTATGACATAATGGAGACTTGGATTCATATTTTGTTTTTTAGTGGCTAGCTAGTCTTTTTATTCTAGTAGTCGGTGAACAAATTAAAACAGGAATAGGAAGGAAGATTTTCTGATCTGATGTGCTTTATGGCATGTGCTGATGACAAATCCATTTTGTTTGACTTGCACTTTGTAAATTGCACAGAAAAAAAAAAGCAATAATGTACAGTATCCTATGGCAGCCAATCACACTTTGAGTTTTTATGAAATAACTATAATCGGTTGCTTTGATTCATTGTATTATTATATTTCATGGGAAGATTATTATATCTAATATGTATGCTTTGCTTAATATAAATATTGAATTAGATAGATAGATAGATAGATAGATAGATAGATAGATAGATAGATAGATAGATAGATAGATAGATAGATAGATAGATAGATAGATAATGTGATTATATATAAATGATATGTATCATAGAGGAAGCAAGTTAAATGTAATATTTACAAATGCAAAACTAAAAGGCAAACATACCAGTGCTGAGGAGAAATCAAAATTCTGTTTCCTTTGTTTTAAGTTCTGCTTTATCATCTTTTATCATTCTGCGTCCTTAGGTTTCTTTCTTCCATTGACATTACAAACACCTATGTTAAGGCATTCTTTAAAGTCTTAGTAATGTTTTCCTCATCAAATCATGAAATACCCTTTTGTTATATCTCTTCTTTAACACATAACATGTTCCTCCTCTGACCCTCATTTTCCCTTTTTTCTCTTTCTCTCCCCACCTTCCATATGTCTTTTCCTTTTGTTGACCAATCTAACCCTCCCCAACTTTGTTTGCTCCTCCTATTCCATTCCTTTCTTCCCAAATTTATCCTTGCTTGACCATCCCAACCTATTTGTTCCTGTTCCTCTCTTCGTTTGCAGCTTAGAGATGGCTAAACTGAGCACCCAGACTGCTTCCGTCACGACCCCTGTTGACCTCAACATGAACCTCTCTCAGTCTACCACCCCTTCCTCCACCCCCACCTCCATGGCTGTGTTGGCGGCAGCTGCTGCTGCCTCCGCGGTCAACGTCAATTCCCCTCCTCCCCTACCAACTTTACCAACCACCCACTATGCTGTTCCTGTCTCCAGTCTGCTTGGCATGAAAACTGTCCCACTCCTGGCATTAAATGCAGCGGCCACTGCGGGGGCCACTGGGAATTTACCTGCTTACACTGCCAAAATTCCATCGACGAGTGGGGTTAAGAAATCAGACCGACAGAAGTTTGCTCCATATTGAAGGCATGAAAGCAAAGCTCTACCAAGATTGTGTGGTAGATCATTCTAAAGGAAACAATATGGCATTCTTATTTTATGTTTCATTTTTTTTTTTATGTTGAATTGCAAAGTGTTTATTGTTGCTGATCAATTTGTCCTTTTTCCATGGCTATTAACCCAAAATAGTAACTAGTTCCAACAGCCTATGTTTTTTTCATTTCTATAATTTATTTATTTATGTTGATGTTATGTATCACTCTTGTTTCAGTTTAGTTCATGATTTTTTTTCTTTGTGTTAGTCAGTATTTTTAAAGGGCAGGACTGGAGGTCAATGGATAAGATGACCTGGCATGTTTGCCTTATACAGTATTTGAAAGTATAACACATTGCTTTTTACACTGCTTTTTTCATGTAATTATTATATAATAAATAACATAGTGTACTACTAATTAAAACAAATTTATGAATTCAATCCAAATGATAGTGGAAATTCACATCATTTATATGAAAGGGAATCTGCTGCAAAGCAAAATACCTGCCATTCCTACAATTTACATATGATATGTAATTTCCAGGCAGGGACCTAAATTCAGGGAACCAGTATTGCTTCACTGTATGGGACATCCCTGCCACAGAGCCAGTATGCAGCCATGCATCAAAAAAATTCCTTTGAAGCAAAAGTGTCAACAATGTGTGTTCTTACTTGAAAGGAGCCTATATGTATGCACTATTGCATTAGTTATCAGAGGAAACATCAAGTGTTGCGGTACAAAAAATACCTTTTTGGACATACATCTTGTAAAATCAGGTTGTTTCAAGGGTTTTGCACCCTTTTCATCAGTCTGATTTAAATGCTTTGGTACATAAGCTGTGATCAGCTCTGCCTTTACAAACATTTTATGGGGGAAACCACTATTATATAAGCCCTGGTGAAATAGGTACAAACTCTAAAGACGCTTGGCTTTTACAAGATGGCAGTCTAATAGTCTTTTTATGTTGCAAAAATCTCAAGCATCACAGGTGTCAGCAAGCTTAAAAGTTGAATATCTCGTTTGATTTATGTGCAGCCTTTGGGCACAATTTAAGGTGCTCATGGAGTCAGCTTCTATCTGAAGCCTCGGCTCTCACACAGGTATTTTAGTACATGACAGATTCCCTTTAAAGTGGATCTGACATTAAAATGCAAGCTCTGCTTATTTGGATCCTATACATACAAACATGGCATAAAACATTTAAAAAAATCATGCATTAGAAGAAAAGTGAAAAACATACTTACCTTACTTCCTGGGCTTCCACCTGCAGCATGTAGGCAAGGGTAACATCATGGGTTTTGCTACGAGATCCTGGAAAAGCTAAAGATGCTACATTTGTATTTGAAGATGCTCCAGCATTGCATATATATTTTTACTTTCCTCCTAATGTGTCTTTGTTTTGTTATGTTTCATCCCATTCCTCTACATGTGGGGGTCTAAAGGATAAGCAGCTCCAAGGTCCACTTCAAGGTCAGGCCCAAACAGAAAAACATTTAAGAAGCATTTAAAAAGCAGAAGTTACAGTAAATGTGCTTCTCAGATCTTTTTCACATAATAATTTTTTTTTTATAGTACACTAAATATTTCACATATTTAAAGTTTAATATAGAGCAATATATTAAAATCCATATGCACAATATGACACCTAACTCACCAGTTAGAAGTCAGTTGTGGCAAAACTTTGGTAGCTTTGGGTTTTTAATATATTAAACAAAACATTGTGTATGTTAAGTTAAACATCAAAATCTAAGCTCTAAAATTAAACTCAACCAAATACTCCTTTGCTTTCAGATGTCATGACTGTTTTTCATATTCTGTGTTACTCCTTGTTCTTCCAAAGCAGACAAAAAAATTGTCTTCAACAATTACAAAATATGGTCAGCAGGGCAAATATACGACCAAATAAATCCTTCAGGTGTATAAAGCAGCATGCTTATCTGTTCTAAATAACCAAAAGGGGAATGCCTAAAATAATCCTACACAGACATCTATGCATAATTTTTCTTGCACTGTTACATTATGGAGAGTAAATATGTATATATATATATATATATATATATATATATATATATATATATATATACACACTGTATATCTCCCCAAGTCTGCCGTGTGATCGTTTTAGTTTAGGCCTTTATCTTTGGGTAGAATCTTACATATACAGTGATAGTAAAAAGTCCTTGCACTGATTTAACTCGTATAATTTAGCCTCTAATATTTGAAGAATTAGTGTACGATTTATTATAACAGGTGGTATTATAATAAAAATAATAATATCAATAATGTGTGTAGGCAAATATAGCATGGAATATTGACAGTTTTTACAGTATATGAACTATTTTCATATCATTATGTAAATAGTTTGCTAGTCATTTTTAATTTAATGAAAATAAAGTAAAATACAATAGCACTGAGAACCCTGCATTCATTGTACTACAGTATAACATGGTATGTTACTTCTCTACCTCTGAAATGCATATGCATGAAGGTTACTGTTATTCTGGCCAGTTCAAAAGTGGGTGGCCCTTCCTATTCTAGATTATGATTTTGATTCTAACATTGTGCATATGCTTATGTAGTGGACAGTACCAAGGGTTGAACCTTCATATGTGGTTCTATTCAGAGAGATACATTGTACAGGACCAAAAAACATGAGAAAGTATTAACCTATTTTAAAAGCTAATTTTAAGTTTAACTAATCAGATTTCACTTTTCTAAAAACCAACCAGTACAAAATAGATTGTAATTAGTGGCTATGGTTTACTGCAATTATAAATTAGCACACTCTATTAAAAAAGGCCATCACTTCATGAAAATATGTGAATAATAAATATGGCCATTACAATTGAAACCAGATGGATGACCT
The DNA here is from genome assembly GCF_905171775.1 of Rana temporaria. NCBI lineage: Eukaryota > Metazoa > Chordata > Amphibia > Anura > Ranidae > Rana > Rana temporaria. The sequence continues at coordinate 204,675,672 of NC_053493.1, forward strand.
CAGATTCAATCCAGATAGGATCACTTTGTAATCTGTGAATATTGTTCAGTTGGCCCAACCTGGCTTCCTTTTTGTGTATTTTTTATTCTTTCACTTAAGAAATAGAAGTATCCCATCACCCACACCCATCTAACTCCCATATGATAATTGCCTGGTATCATATAATTTATCCGCTAGCACTGGCCTAGTGTTTCAAAAGTAGGGGGACCAAAAAAAAAATGTGTTGTCTCCTATCCCAAAACAGTAACCTGGTGTGGATGAAGTTGCTTTTCTGGACCTCACTGAGCAATAGAAGGTGCAGGAGTTCACCTTGTTAACTGATAAAGGAGATGTGACCAATGAACACTATCTATAAATTCAAACTAAAAATACATCCCCAACCTATTCAACTGTTTACTAACTAAAAATAAAATCTAGAAAGTTTTATGCTAGGGTTAAATGGATGTTTTTCATGCATGTGATCAGACTACTTAAATCTCCTGGGATTGCTCTGTTTGTTGATGTCACATTGTTTTCATTGTGGGCTGTCACACCATTAGTAACGAGACTCGATCTCCCATGATCGCACAATGCTTCAATTTGGTCGCATAGCAGAAACTGTTAGCAAGTATTCTCCACCCTGCTCCTCCAAAAATGTGAAAAAAAAGATTAATCACACAATTAGACAATTAAGATTTTTCAGGGACATTTCAAGTACACCCTAAAGCGGATTTTTGCACCAGGAGATTTTTAAGTCTCTCACATTAACAAATCACCCAGGTAGCCCTAGTTCCAAATATGTCACAGATTAAATTTGACTGCTCAATAGGTTCACCAACAGACAATACCAGATTTGGCTTTACTAAAAGCCACAGTTATGTTCAGGGATGCTTGGAGTTTGCAACATGCTAAATAGACCTTTGCAAGGCTTTGTGGTCACAAACAGAAACACAAGGAATAAAACCTAATGAGTTAATTGGACTTACCAACTTACCTGTCTCCACCGGATGTAGTTAAGTTGCAGATAAATCTCCTAACACCAGGATTTGCACTCCTTGTTCAAGCTTGGGAGGTCTCTGAGAGAAACACTTTGCACACTAGGCTGGAGTTTTGGGACGATAGAAGAGCAAACCTGAGCCCACAACCTGGATTGCAGGAGTGAATATGGTGAACTGCATGTGGAGTCGATTCCTAGAGGTTTGTTCTTCTATAATTGCCACTAGGCAAATATATCTTATATACGGCAAAACACAACTGTCTCATACAAAATATTCCCCTGTAATAATTAATTTTCTTGTATTAATTTTACCAAGCCAAAAAATTTATAACAATGTAACTACATTATGCATTCTTCTAAAAATACTATAGTTAATGTGAAGACATCCGTGTTATATTTCAGATACAAACATCCTTCGCAGTAGTAGTAGTAGGATAAAGTCCACTAGGTGATTCAGGCGTAGTTACACTTCGGCAGCTTGCCTAATATATTACAATAAATGCTAGGTAGCATTGCCACACTACTAATTTGCAAAGGCTACAACTAAATTCTACATTTATTGATAGCTACTAAGGCCATCTAGATCCTGAGCAGAAAATTGACACTGCAGTAGTTCAGAGCAGCCAAGTCATTTACCAACAGAAAATACAAACCCTACTTTCTAATTTAAACCACCCATGGATAATAAATAATAAATAAATAAATAAAGGTTTATTAGAAAATATTCTATTTTCAAAATAGGAAAACTGATCCTTTTTCTTTCCTTGTTAAAAAAGACTTGTATTTAAAAAAAAGCATATATATTCTCCTGCTCCCCTTTTACCATGCTATTAAACCAAAATATAAGCTAGATAAAACACTTCTCTGGAATTCAATAGTAGCCAATCACAAGAGAAAACTATTAGGCATTTAGTCATAGCATTTCTACTGAATATGAGAATGGCCAAATACTTAAACTTTTGGTGGGGTCTCTGTACGATCCCACAGAAGAAATTCCTCCAGGTGATGTGAGGTTTGTAAATTTCAGGGAATGGTATGAACAGAAGAGTATGAGATTTTGTTTTGATAATAGGTCTACTTTAAAATAGACTGCAAAGGTCCCACCTAATCTGACTGTCCACAGTGAAATACACAGATCTCTGAGAAGAGTGCTATAACACAATTGTCCATCTGAAATTAGCATCAGTACACAGTCTAGTATAAGTCTATCTATCTATCTTCATCATCATCAGTAAGTAGGGCATGCAAAAATTGTATAATCATCTTAGGTAACCTTTTTTTTTTTAAATGGCAAAGTATTAAGAGAACAGAGAAGGAAATACCAACTGTACCTTACTACCTTTCTGAGAATATTTAAACTCATACATTTAATTTACTTTATATAAAATTTAGAGTGATGTCCCATGCTCTTGTCCTAATTCATCCTTCTGTTTATATTAAATATAATAAATGTCCCTCTATCACCTTTTTTCTTCTGTGTTACCTTGCTTGCCATCTGCAGGGTTTTTTCATTTCAAATGCAAATTCTATATCAGTGAAGGGAAGTTAAAGGTGACGCTGCTGCCTGTAATAATCAAATTTCTTTTTTAATTTGCAAACCCAGGCTAGGAAAATAATTTGAGATTCATGGGTTATACCTCCAGTTTGTTCGGTTTTCTAGAGAAAATGTGATTTATGAAGCCTAGTTTTATCTACAACCATATTAACTGGAATCCTCTTAGAGGAACTGGAATCCTTTTGTACTGAAAGAGTGCTTGATGTAATTAAAACAATTTTCCTGGGATAAATGAAAGAAACAGCTGCGATTGGGCTAATGCAAAACATTCAAGGTCTATTATAACTATGATGGCTTACTTATGAAAGATGAATATTAGCTAATTTATTTAGCTTCACTTAATGCATGTAAAGGTAACTCTCAAAGCTGAGATCCAAAAAAAAATCCCCTGATGTCTACCAGTTGATGCCCTGTTAACTGATAAAATTAACATATGCTTTCCTCTAGCTGATTAATGTGTATAGCAGTAGTAAATAACATACTTGCAGTAGTGCTGAACTCTAGGTAGATTTAGGAACACAATTTAATTTAGTCATGTGTCCATTAAAATAAAGCATTAAATATATTTTTACATTCACCAAGCATAAGTACTTGAATCAGTCTTGATATCATCCTATTGTAATTCTCTCCACAGCAGCACTCAGAAACATTATTCATTGTGAACATATACTTCTTTCCTAACTAAGCCTGCGTTATTATAATTTAAGACCGAACATTTAAATTCCTACATAAACCCATTTCAAAACTGTCTCTATTTTAGTCTTAACTGTTTAAATTTATGATAGACATAATAACAGAGAGGACTGAATGCATTTGAACTGGATTCAACATAAATTTTACGTTTTGCGTTTAATGATAAAAACACAACATGCCTTTAATGCAGGAACATAATTTACAATTTACATATGAACATATTTTAAATTATTATCTTCCTTACTCACTGTTGGAACTAGTTTGAATCATGTTATATGTTTATTTCCATTCACCATCTGTGTTTTTATTTTATTTTTTATCTGTGTTGCTTTATGCTTACCTAATGCAATATTGTTTGCCTCACAATTTGTAAGGCCTGACACCACACTCCTGCCATGGTAATTCACTTTTGCACTCCTCAGAAATCATAGCTTTAAAGGCAAATCTTTATACTGTTCGATTAGTCTCAGCTAAGATCACACTGTCATATAAATGCAATATATACAGTATATCTATTTTTTGAAATTCAGTGTCTAATTTATGTTTATTAGCCAGGGGATTTCAATGTAACTATTAATATAGAAAGTCAGTATTACTGTACAGGGCCAGCTACCACTTTGTATTATGTATAATTTCTGTATATTGTAGACGTGTTTCCACTAGTGCACTATATATGACATTGTAACCATTATTAAATGTCACTATTTTTACCAGTTGTGCTTCACTAAGGTGTTTTTTGTTTTGTATATATATATATATATATATATATATATTTACATACCTAAAATAGGAAAGAAAAACTGAATTTATTATCACAGCTACTCAAATTATTAATAGCTTCAAGTAACTGCCACGCAATGTTCTGAATTATTGTATTTATGTTTTATTAACTGAAGTAAACAAAATTGTAAGAACAAAATGTTGTCTGCATTGATACGCTCTTCTATGCTGGTTGTAAAGAAGTGTTATTTTTTTAATGGTGAGAAGATTTTTTTTTTTTCTTGCTTTTTTTTCCCTCCCCTTCCATTTTGTGTTCACATTTTAGGCTTTCCTCAGAAGTTACTGGCCTGGGGGCTCTGTAATATATTAGCCTCAAGACAGGACTTATCCTCGTGAGACAATGATTTCTATGGACTTTATACGCCTGAGGGATTCTGCCAGATATAACATTTCGTATTATACAGACAGGGGGGGGGGGGGTGGCAATTCTTTTTTTTTATTCCCTGAGCCATTTTTAATTTTTAACCTTTATGCTGTTTTCTCTACTGTTTCTGAGTAGGCCGACACTGTTGTTACTAAGAGTATATTTCTACAGCAGGGTTTTTGGTTAATCTCTTTTTTTCCTTTGTGGTCATGCTTTGACTAGATAAATGTAAAGCATGAACACTTCATATTACAAATATCACTGTATTTAAATGTAGATTTGATGGTAAGTTAAATTATTTTGGTTTTATATATCTTTAAATAAATTTTCTTGGAAAAAAAAACATTTTTTTTCTTTTTTTTATAAAAAAAATGTAATATAATTTATTTTGTGTTCAATACAGCTGGTGCAATTGGTCACTGAAATTATGTCGCACATAACATGTAAAGTAAATTATGATTTTCTTCTATGTTTATATTGACTTATGGTGAACCAAAATCAGCACATTTTAAAGATGAATGCATCCAAAAGAAAAAAATGTAACAATGTGTTAATTTAATAATAAAATAATGCTCAGGAATACAGTTATTGATGCCTTCATACTGTAAATTTGTGCCTATTGACATGTTTTTTTTTACAGGGAAATGGATAGCTTTGGTATAATGTGAACTAAAAACATTTACCATGCATATCAAGTAATAGAAAAAAAAGTGTAGTTTCTCCCTCTCTTTAGTCTAAACTTATTTGTGCTGTTATTTGCACCCCTTTCTCTGTCGAGTGCTTGCTCATAGCAAACATTGAGAGCTTTGGCAATGGTGACCTAACTATTGACTGTTTTACAATTTTCTGCATTGCAGAGGAGAGTACGGACATCAACAGAAAAACAGGGAAAGCCTGCTTTTCCCTACCCAAGTGAAATGCAAATGCACATACAGAATAGCCATACTAATGCCAAACATCTGGAAGGTCAATTCATTGAGATATATGAATTGTTTTAAATGTGCTCTTTTTCCTCATATGATCATTTTCTCATCACAATGTTCAGTTCTTTATAGTGGTTGTAAAGGTAAAAGGTTTTTTACCCTAATGCATTCTATGCATTAAGGTAAAAAAACTTTTAAATGCAGCCCCCCTAAATACTCACCTGAGCCTAATCTCGGTCCAGCGATGTACATTCTGAAGCAGCTCTTCTCCCCTCTCCCAGCTCTCATAGGCTTGGCTGTGAGCTATTGGCTCCAGCTACTGTCAGTCAAAACCTGTGAGCAGAGAGCGAGGTCGAGGCCAGGCTGTGTGTCAGAATAGACCCACGAGTGCCCCAAATGGGAAACAGCTTCCTGTAGGGGCTCTGAGTAGGGGGAAGGAGCCAGAATCACCAGCGGGGGACCCAAAAAGAATAGGATCAAGGCTGTTCTGTGCAAAACCATTGCACAGAGCAGGTAAGTATGACATGTTTTTTTATTTTAATTTTAAAAATAAATAAACTTTAATATTACTTTTAACTATCATGTTGTTGGGCATAAAATAGTAACAGACGTGGTAATATGTAAGATAACTATGTGAGATAACATAGTTTTGAAGGTACAGGTTTTGTATTCTTTCTTTGCTACTAGTGAGCCACTGAATATGAATTCATCAGTTATTAAAAGATGGATAAGGAAGGTCTAAACCTTAAAAAACAAGTCAACAAAAACACCCCTTATATTACTTTATTGCCTGGTTGCAGTTAACCAAGGAAAATCTTAGTTTTTCTTAAAGTATTATTTTATCCCTGTTAAAAATGGCTTTGTTTTCCTCTCCCCTCCATAAACTATTCATAGAACCAAAAGCTAGTGGTATTTTAAGAAGAAACAACCCATGTGATGCTATGTGAACTGACTTTTACAAAAGTCATATGAACAATCTCCATCCAATAAATAAATTCCCCAGAGAATAAAATAAAAATAAAAAACATGACTTTCAGCTGTAAAATTAGAAATGTATGTATGGCAATGAAAACACTTCATGCATTATGGTTAGGTGAGCTGACTCTTAGGTTTTTATTTGCAGGATTACTCAATATGAAGTGTGATGGTCAGACAAAAAATATACCAGTAGCTATCAGTTCCTAATCGAATGCGTGATAAAGAGGTTCAAAATATTGAGCAACCTATTTCATATCATCTAGCCTAATATCCCCACTGCCTTCAGCTTTCAGAAGAACATTTTACTTCAAAACCCTTTAGTGACCAATAATAAGGTAGCTTTTAGTATAGCCCATTCATGTTAAATCACCAGGATGGGAGGGCACTGAGGATGGCAAATGTGCCTATTTGCAGAGGGTACACAGAATCTTGTTTGGCTATTTTTGGAATAATAGGCCAACTTTTGTCAAATAAGGCCATGGGGAACTGGGCACCATCATTGGGGACTTTTAGCAAAGCAAAAAAAACTGTAAGGGGAGAGGTTCCTTTTAACACAACTTTGAGGGCGACATAGAAAATAAATCTTTTGGCGGAATGGGCCATGAGAGTGGCAGAAGCTGCTAATGGCAGCAAGTATCATTTTTAGGTAGTGGGATGGGGGCTGGAAGGCATTTAAACATCTAGTTTGTAGCATTAGCAGAAAGGTTTTCATAGTTATTGGTAATCCAAGATTGGTTCATTCTAATGGAAGTAAGCCTGTCCACACTGTCAGGGAACAGAAAGATTTGCCTCTCTGTAGAAGAAGAAAGGGAAGAAGAGGGTGGCTAGACGGCTGGCTGCCTTAAACCTAACCCATGTTATATAGCATGGTCACTGTCACTCTGAGATAGAAAAGGCAAGCGTGATCTGCCTTTAGATGGTACAGCCTAATCAGACTTTGTCTTGTAGAGCCTGTACTTGCCCCCCATCAGAATTAGCCTTTTTTTTTTTTTTTTCTCAAAAAGAATGTTTATTGACACATCTGACAACAATCACAGATACATTGTATTATACAGAATTGTATCAGTCATTCCAGATAATATTAGAATTAGCCTTTTTAGTATCTATATTTCTAGATGAGAATTCAGGTGGTCCCCTTAGCGGGTGTATTTGTATTTTTAGTTACTCCATGATACTGGGATACATATCAAAATAAAAAAAAATACTCTATGAAATAAAGCACTCATAAATATCAGCTCCCTGGAAACCATTGATACATAAATTCATGTAAATAAAATATATATTTTTAAGTTTTAATTAGTAGGCTATATTCAATTAAGAACTGGTCACAAAATTGCACCTGGTTTACAACTGGTAAAATAAATTGACTATAGTTTATCTAAGGTTTACATATACCTTAATGCAATCAGCTTTATGTACATATTATTACTATTATGTTTTCATGCTTTAAAATTTGTTTACCTATAGTTTGTAATTATATACCATATGTTCAATCTTTGTCCATTACCTATGCAGCCCCTACTTCCTTTGTAGTAGTACTGTTCAGTGCTTTTGTGTTACTGTTCCTCTCTCAATGTAAGTCTATCAGTCTGCTCAGACTGACTGAAAATACCAGACTAGTCATGTGGGGTAATTGATAATATCTCAAAAGTCATTTAGCAGAGTTGCAGACTGTATTGTTCAATATGTTAAATGAAACATGAAAATAAAATATAAGAATAGCAGGCATGTAAAAATGTAAAATTCAAACAAAAGGCATTAGCATATAATAAAAGCTAGTTTTGTATTTTTTGTGAATGTGTTGTTTCTCGTTGGTCTTGTATTTAAAGGAAACCTGTCATAACAAAAGCACAAAGGCTGCCATTGCTGACCACCTCCTGAAAATTCTATTTTCAGAACTTCACTGACATACCAAATACAATACCAAAGATCAGGAATTTTGATTTTCCTTATCAGCATACTTGTTCTGGGCCAGTGACTTAAAATCTGTTGACACTACAGAATTAACAGGACAGCCCGGGAACTGGAGTTTTCACTTGTTAAGCAGTGAAAGCCTCTGTGTTTCTCTCAGGACATTTTTTTAAACCAAAGTTTGCTAACTGACTTTCCAATGAAAACTTAAAACAAAAAAAGCACTTTACATTTTTAACGGCGTGAGAAAAGAGTAAAATCTTAGTTTTGTTGCTGAGTTTCTATTATGAGGATTTTCTTACTTCCTTACACCAGAACAGTCAGACACAGGTAGCTCTAAGAACCTAGAAGAGGTGCTATATAAAACTTTACACTCTATCAAAAACTAACGCTTGGGTGGGAATTCCACTATAAGGCCACTTAACTCCACACATGGTTTATAGGACAACAGTCAGGCAGATACACAATGGTCTGTTACAATATAACTTTTATATTTGTTCTAATTTGTTAGCTTCTAATGCTACTCCAGAGTTTATTTCATATTTCATACAAAAATAATATTTTTACAGGAAAAAAATTGTATAATTTGTGTATCCCCCCCCCCCTCGTGTCACATGCAGCATATCAATTATATCAATACCTCCTCATGATAAAGATAAACCTATTGTTCTTTCTGGAAAGTTCCTGTACATTACCAAAAGCATTAACCTGTGATACCCCATATTCATCAATAAAACTGTAAGAAAACTTTTCTCTTCTTTTTGCAGTTTCTTTTGGTGAATATGAATAAATCCGTATGGATTCAGCTTTACATCGGGCCTTCACCTCCTTGAAAACGTCAGGAAATTTTGTGTCCATCGAGGTTTACTGCTTGACTAAGGAGTTGGATAGAGCCACCATACTCTGCTATGTGCTTTTTTCATTGGAAGTATTTATAAATCGGCAATAGTTTGTAGAATGTCAATGTGTTGGTGAAAGATCATTCTTATCAGAATGAATATAAACTTGCTTAAAAGATGATGACTTATATGGAGAGAAAAACAGAAAACATTAAAAAATAAATAAAAAAAATGAGACTTATCCTGTACAATTGCTAAAAGCAGTAAAACGTATTTGCACTCCTCTTAAAATACATTGGTTAGAGCTCAGGTGGCTGATGTGACTAAATATTTTGCAAAAAATAACCCTTTTTTTCTGGCCAAAACTGTACAGCACCATAAACAGTGTGAAAAATCTGTGCCATTCAAGCCCCTTTATTAATATTAAACAATGTCAACTAATGTCCGTATTTGCATTTCCATCAATATGAGTGACAAAACTCAGTCTAGATTATGCTGGTTAATTTCTGTGTGTTATAAAAGTGGAGAAGGCCAAGTAATGTAAACAAATGATCAAGCACCGTCGTTTTGGAAAGCAACTTGTTTATGATTTTCTGTCTTATCACACTATGACTTTTAGCAAGAAGTTTTCTTCTTTAGTGCATAACGTGCTGTTTTAAGTACAGAGTTTATACAGATTTTATCCATTACCTGTGATTTCAAAGATATGTAGTAAATGAGGTGTGCACATGCTGTCGAAACAGTAATTTAGGTAGATGACTGAGATTTGGAATATTTATTTGGCATATGCCCAAAAGCCCTACATGGTTCTTTCTAAAGGAAAACAGAGAAATAGATGTAAATGTCATAAAACAAGGCCACTAATGTTAATACACTGCTAGAAGTGACATAAAAAGGTGGCACATGCAGGACATGTTTACACCATAGACTCAGGACCTAATTCTAGCTAAGGATGGATGCATGTCAGGCTGTTCCAATCTAATATTTCGTACAGTATAAGGGTCACCAAAGAGTTAAGTTATTATTTTGCAGTGCTGTGCACCTGTATATGTAATCCACAGCAGTGCAGTGCCCGCTGCTGTGATGTTGTATGCTGTAATGTTACACGATATGGTGGCCAGAACCGAAAGCCTGGTAGCTCAGCCTTTTTCTATGCCTGGTGCCCATTTTAATAGCCATTCTTTGCAAATAAATGTCTTAAGCAATGTGTCATCTTTGACAGAATAATACAAATCACATTATTAATGACTGTAAAAATTGTTCATATTGTGAACTGTGTACACGATATCTAGCAGCAGTGAACTTCAAATATAGCTCTCTAAAATACAGGTACATACCACATACTCTTCCTGGCTGCAGAACGGCTTCATGCTATGACCATTGGGAGTTCTCTACTGATCTTGTTTCCTGATCAAGGCCACTTCTTCATGTAACGTATTTCAAGAGAATCTGAGACACTATACATTTTTTTTTTCAGTAAAAAGAGGGAAAATAAAATTGGCAAATTGCAATATGAGTCAGTTGTACTCTATGTCATTTCTATCAAAGGACTTCTGCATCAAGCCCATTCTGAAGAACAGCTAAGCTTTAATGTACCTGAATAAAGATACCTTTGAAGACAATCAAGTCTGGAGTAGTCCAGTATTTTATGCTCTGACACATTCACAATATTTACAGAATAAATGTAAATTAATTCCATGAAACCTGTGTTCCTTTTTTTTCCACCAACATCTTAGAGTATGTATGAGACTGATTGGTTTGCATTGCCTATTTACAATAAAATATATTCACTATAAGAACATTAGTTTGTGTGATGAACCTCCATATGCACTTAAGATACTATAAATATTTCTCAACACTGGAAGTAGTCCTTTGCTTCTTGTTTGCAATTTTTTAAACATGGCAAACTAAAGCAAAACTGTCTACTGGGGGAAATATACAGGCTGTCAGTTATTACCTCTGGAATTTTGGGTTGCTGATACATTCCCTGGAAATCATAAAATGTGGGACAGACATTCTTTAGAAGAGTGTCTCGCTTCAGCGCAATAAATGTTGGTAAATGGAAGATTCATGTACCTGTCAGAAACATGCACATAAATTTGTTGCAGTAATGCACCAGAATTGGCACAAACTACTTCAACATGATTTTGGTCTTATTTACCAACAGTTTCCTTAGCACCAAAATGGCAGTATTTCGTAATGAATTTATCGCAGCCATAGTGACATATTATTTGAATATGTTGCACATGTCATGTCTATCTCTAAAAGTGTTGGAAGATTCTGATGCTGGACTCCCTAACCCAACAATAAAGCCAAAATGTTTTGCAAAAGCTATATTTAGTTGCCCACATTGAGGCAGTATCTGGAACAATAATGCAGATTTCAGTTCTGAGTTTATTTGCTTAATACTTGTTGCAAACCAAATACATAAATGTTCCATGGAGTCACATGCCAGACATCAGGAAGTTTATTATAAATTGGATGGCTTGCATAAGCGGTTATTACATGCTGCCCTAACATAACATATGCTAATGATAACTTGTGTTAGCCATACAATATATAATAAACCTCACAATATTTGGCATGCAACTACCAAGATCTTGTCTTTTTAACTGAGTTGATTTCTGGCAAGGACCTTTGTGTGCATACTATATAGTGGATATTGGCCGGATTTCCATAGTGGCAGCAAGGCTTTAAATTTGTATTTCTTTAACCAATTGTTTACTCAAAGTACTAAAGCCAGAGACAACCAGACAACAACCACTTTTATAAGAATAACGCAAAAAAAAGGGGTAAACCCAGCACCACAATTCTGATCTCAAAAACATAATATAAGTGGGGAAGTAAATACAGTGAGGAAAAACCAGAGGAGTCTGGTATTAAGCAACAAAAAAAAAATGATAAAGACAGCTCAAACACAACTTACTACACTTTAATAAAATTAAAAACAAACAAATTGTGGAATAATTATGGAATAATGCCTCCATTCTTAGGTACACATCTTCCTTTGTAGGCAGAACTCATATGTCTCAGCTGTCCAGAAGCCTTACTGTATATGTGAGCTGACTAATGCTCAGTTCTTAGGCCGCGTACACACGGTCGTTCCAAACCGATGAAAATGGTCCGACGGGCCATTTCCACCGGTTCACCGCTGAAGGGGCTTGATGGTCTGATGTGCGTACACACCATTGTTCCAAAAACCGATCGGGTCAGAACGCGGTGACGTCAAACACACGACGTGCTGAATAAAACAAAGTTCAATGCTTCCAAGCATGCGTCGACTTGATTCTGAGCATGCGCAAGTTTTGAACCGATGCTTTTTGTACTAACCATCGGTTTGGACCGATCGGGCAGCGGGCCATCGGTTCGATTTTAAAGCATGTTTTAAAATTTTGGACCGAAGGACAACAGACCGATGGCCTATACACGCGGTCGGTTTGGACCGATGAAACTGAACCTCGGTGCATTCTTATCGGTTTTGTCCGACCGTGTGTACGCGGCCTTACTCTCTGTAGCTCTTCTGTCACTTCCTGATGTGCCTCTTGACAAGGAGAGGTGGTAAAAACTCATATTATGGATACATAATAGTCAGTAATAGGCAGTAATAAACACCTGACACGTTCTAGCCCTCCCCATACTGTCCAAAACTAAGAAAAAATATATTTTGTCTGGAGTTCCACTTTAGTCAAAATAAGTAAAACAACACAAAGAAAAAAGCCTGACTGAATGTTGATCTAGACTAGTACACAGTATATAGCATTTAAATGTGTAAAAAGACAACTTAATAGAAGGTAGAATGCCAGTAACAAGGCAACAAACAGAGTTGAAGATAATGATTACATTTATTTCTAAATGTATGCTACAGGAGGTGGACTAAAACACCACGCGATGAAACAGCTAAATTTTGTACTAATATCACAGTTAAAAAGCTTCAAAAGCACTATGTTGGTTCCCAGTTTACTGTATGTGTCAGCTTTGAATGAGGAGTGATGCCTCGTACACACAAGTGGGTTTTTCCGTCGGATAATAAACCAATGGTTTTCCCAACAGAATTCCTCTCAGCCTGCCTTACATACACACCTTCAGACAAAAGTCCGCCCGTCTAAAGCGCGGTGACGTACAACACGTACAACCTCACTATAAAGGGGAAGTTCCATTCCAAGGGCGCCACCCTTTGGGCTGCCTTTGCTGTTCCTCGTCTTAGTAAAAGTTTGGTGAGAGACGATTTGCGATTTTCAGCACTTTGCGTGACGAATGTGACATCTCAATTACGAACGCTAGTTTTACCAGAAAGAGCGCTCCCGTCTCATACTTTATTCTGAGCATGCGCGGTGATCTGCCCGTCGGAAAACCATACAGACGAACTGATTTTTGGCCTGATGGGAAAAAAGAGATCCTGATCTCTTTTTTTGTCTGGCAGTTTTCCCGTTGGAAAAATACACACAGCCGTGATTCCCGACGAAAAGCCCTCATAGCAGTTGTCCCATCGAAAAAAAACGCTTGTGTGTATGAGGCATTACAATTAGCACCTTTGCTCTGTTTTCAGCTAAAAGAATTCAAAAGAGACAAAATGGCATGTTTAAATGTGTCTAAGGTAAGGTTTCAAAACTAATGGAAGCATGTACTGAACATTGTCCAAGTGCCCTAGCAAGGATAATAGTGCCTGCAAGTCAATGTTCACCAACTAGGGTAGTCATGAGAGGATAGACTCTGAGTGCCACAATTGTATGGATGTTAAAAAAAAAGTCAGGACATCCATGACCCTATTTGAGCAAAAACCTTACCAAAAGCAGACATTTATAATAAGGCTGCTATTTTGAGGCTGCAGATATCCAGGGCAAATGTGCCAGAAAACATAACCTGGAGTAAGAAGGACAGCATTATATCCCTGAGCAGTGGAACAAAGTAACATAGTCTAAACAACCATTTTCTATCCTATTTTTCACAAAACGATGGACTTACATTTCAAGAGAGCCAAAAGATGCCGTCAACATTGAACTGCAAATGTAAACTCTCATAGAAATGTTGTACTCTGAGAAGAATGGGGTCTCCTTCTGAAAAAAATAGTCTCTGGTCTCAATTATTTATGAATCAGTGGCCAAATCCTGGTGGTCTCAGGACTACCAGGGCAAAAGAAAGAGGGAAAAGCCTAAAAAACTAAAGCAACAACCACCTCTAAAAACTAGCATGCTGCAATATAAAACAAACTTTGAATCACCTTATTGGCTGGTACCTTCAGGTGATTGGAAATCAGCAAAGCTTTTGATGACATGCCCCCTAGCTTTCCCTTTATAACCCTACCCCACTCTGTAAGTCCTCAGTTTTGTTGTAAGCAATACAGAGTAACCAAGGAATAGAAGGAGGGTGGCCTGTGGCCTGTACTTCAAAATATGGAATTTAAGGTAAGTCAAATACATTTTTATCTTAATCATACAGTATAGGAAACAGACTGAGTGTTCATTCACCCTGGGATATCCCTAAGCAATAAATGAGAAGAGTGTGCAACAACTAGCAAACAAAACTGTGCCAACAGGCCCAACAACAAGGGTCAACAAAACCAACATCAGAGAGCTGATACAAAAAATGAGGAATGACACCTTACAAAAAAGTAATGAAGTGGATTTCCCTGAAGGTTCAAACAGTGGTTCTTGCAGGCAGGGATGGACTGGCCATTGGGACTACAGGGAGTTTCCCGGTGGGCCGATGGTTCAGTGGGCCGACTTCAGTGACAGCGGACAGCCGCCCCCCTCTGATTCTGTCTCTCCCTTCCCGCAGCGCTCACCTCCTCTCTCTCCCCGCAGCGCTCACCTGGGGGGAACAGAGAAGCAGGGGGAGGACCAGAGGAGCAGGGGGGATGACAGGGGAGCATGGGTGAGGGGACAGACAGCCGACTCAACAGCTATGGCCTGGGAGTTTCTCACTTCTGCCTAATCTTGTCCCATAAAGGGGGGCACCAAACTGATCCTTTCCCCCCGGGTGAAATAATGTCTAGCTTCCCCACTGGTACTGCCTATAAAAGTACCAGTACCAGACGTTCTACTTTAATAAAAGTAGAACGGCTAGTGAAGGGGAGAGGGGGCTTGGGTGGCCGGGGGGGGGTGGACTGATGCAGGAGTTGTCTGGCCGCCATGGGAAAGACCTGTCAAAGTGGGCCAGTCTGGATGAAGTCCAGGGCCAAATTTTTGTCCCAGTCCAGCCCTGCCTGCAAGGCACATAAAACCAGAATGGGGTTCCAAGGAAGCTCAGGGAGCTGTAAGGTGGGCCTGATCTGAGATACACCTCAAGTAAAGGTTTTGACAAGAAAAAGCGAGACCAGAAGTTTTTGGAAAAGAATGACAAGACCAAAACCTGTCTTTTCGGAGTGCCTAAGGCCAAGTTTTGGTTAAGTTCTATGGGCAGGAAAGCCAGAATGAGAGCACAAAGTAATTTCTGGGATAGAAGTGTCTGTGTCCACATTATTCAAAGAAGGATGTCCAGGTATGATAGTAGATCTTTCTGGAAGTAGCTTTCAGTAAAGTAGCTGTGATGACTCAGGGACCCCTTTGTGCTCTAAGTCCTGGACTTCAGCAGCCATGCTGCCAAAGTAAGTGACTAAGAAGCAGGTCAGAGTAGAAGGCCTCAAGACTGCAGGTCAAGTCTGCTATGAAGAGGCCGGGTTTAATCTCCTAGTAGTCTGAGTATGTCCGTGTACCAGGTTCTTCTGGGCCAGTTTGGTGCAATGACAATCAACATTTTTTTCTCTTATTCTATTTGTGGAGCAAGCATGGTAGAATTTGCTTGGGTATAGATTAGCATGAACTCACTAATGGATTTGCAAGGCATCCAATGCCAGTGCTAGAGGATCTTTGATCCTGGCCACAAACAGAGGTAGCTTGTTGTTAAATCTGAAGGCCAGGTTTTCCACATTTGGGGTCCCCAATCTCTGACATATCAGGTTGAAGACGTCAGGGTGAAGGGCCCATTATCCCTTACTCCTGGCAGTGATAGCTGAGGTAGTCTGCCTTCCATATGAAATGATCTGGATGGCTTCTTTTAAAGTGTTTTTTAACCCCCCCCCCCCCCCCCAAAAAAAAAATCTGATCCTGGTCCTTTAAAGAAGATTAAACAGCACAATGCTTGTGCTGTGTAATCTCCCCCCCCCCCCTAAACTGTAAAAAAAACTCCCTGAACCTGCTACTTCCTGTATCCCCTCTCTGTACTGACCATGACCTTCAGGCCGGTCATGTGACTTGTGCGCGCTTTAAAGCTCCGATCCAGGTGGCTTGCACAGGCGCTGTTGCGGGTGCGTGCCACCGCGCTAATGCGCCCACTGCACACTGCGGGAGCGTGCCTGCGGGTCGGGCAGGCTCGATGTTTTCCAGCGACCCACGATCGCAAAAAATGGCCTGGTCATTAAGGGGGCAAATCCTTCTGCGGCTGAAGTTGTTTTTTTCACAGCACTTGGCACTTTATTGGTACCTAACTGGCATCTGGTATATGTTTTTACACACATATTTCGTAAGCACAGTATAAATTAATTCATTTATAATCTACTTTATAGAGCAGTGCCACACCCACTTTATAATTTTTACTGTTTTGAGACTCTACCTTGGTAATTGTTGCAGTGGAGACAGCAGCTCTTTATATTTACGTGGAGCCACTTTACTTTATCTTAGTCCTCTAGCACCTTTGTGCACCACTTCACTTATTTTTTAATGATCACATTTAAAGCATCAGGCTTTGTATTTCGGTATGTAACAGATTTTTTTCACCACCCTAGTAGTAGTGGATTGCACAAGTTCACTTCAGCATATAGTTAGATCTATGCACATTATGCTCAGACCCAATACATTTTTCTCAAGTATCTTTTTCACCTTCTTTGACTCTATTTACTTTTGCAAAATACTTTATCTTATCGCATCATCATTACTTCTACTCTTGTTTTGACATTATTTCATTTTGGTCATCTACCATATAAAAATGTTTAACATGACCAGTTTTTCAGTCATTTAAATTTAGCCTTACAGCCTATTAGCCTAGTGGTTTCCCTGTTTAAAGTTAAATATTAAACCCAAGTCCATTGATTTATAAAGCATGTTATATAACTTGTTTACCTTTTTATTTTTCAGTTTTGAAATGGTGCATTATTCACATAAGACATTGGTATTTTATAGGGAACTAACACTGCAGGGTTTTTAACACTATGGCACAATAGGGTCAATTTACTAAGAGCTTAACCACTTGCCGACCGCTGCACGCGGATGTACGTCGGCAGAATGGCACGGCTGCGCATATTGGCGTACAGGTACATCCCATTTAATATGCACAGTCGTGCACTCACGACCCGGTCGGGTACTCCGTGACCGCGCCCGTGGAACCAGCGGACCCGATCGCCGCCAGTGTCCCGCGATCGGGTCACAGAGCTGAAGAACGGGGAGAGGTAAGTGTAAACAAACCTCTCTCCATGCTTCCTAGTCAGACTTTTACTGATCGTCGGTTCCCTGTCATAGGGAACGATAATCAGTGACGTCATACGCCAAGCCACGCCCCCACATAGTAAGAATCACTCCCTTAGGTCACACTTAACCCCTTCAGCGCCCCCTACAGGTTAACACCTTCACTGCCAGTGTAATTTTTACAGTAATCAGTGCATTTTTATTACACTGATCGCTGTAAAAATTACAATGGTCCCACAATGGTGTCAAAAGTGTCACAGTCACGATAAAAATCGCTGATCGCCGCCATTACTAGTAAAAAAAATTATAATAAAAATGCCATAAAATCCCCTATTTTGTAGACGCTATAACTTTTGTGCAAACCAATCAAACGCTTATTGCGTTTTTTTTACCAAAAATATGTAGAATACGTATCGGCCTAAACTGAGGAAAAAAACTATTTTATATATATATATTTTTGGGGGATATTTATTATAGCAAAAAGTAAAAAATATTGAATTTTTTTCAAAATTGACGCTTAAAAACCGTAGAGGTGATCAAATACCACCAAAAGAAAGCTCTATTTGTGGGAAAAAAGGACGACAATTTTGTTTGGGAGCCACGTCGCAGGACCGACGCAGTGCCGAATCGCAAAAAAGGGCCCGGTCATTGACCACCAAATTGGTCCGGGGCTTAAGTGGTTAATAATAGCCAATAAAAATGCGGTTAAATAGTGCTTGCCGCAAATCAGTTTTGAAAGTGCTATCCACTAAGATTTTTGCGTTAAATAACGAATGAAGTATTTGTTCGAGTGAGTGAGAATTACTGCATTGAGCTGGTTGCTAAGGAGTGGGCTGAGAATGGATGACTCTTCATTAGGGAAGAGCTTCGAGTTCGAGTCGAACTCATGTTCGACTCGAACATTGCCCTGTTAGCCTGTTCGGCAAACAACAAACAATTTGAGGTGTTCGCGGCAAATTCGAAGAGCCGCGGAACACCCTGTTAAAGTCTATGGGAGAAATCGAATGTACTAATTTAAAAAGTGAAATATTCCTTTAAATTTCGTACCTAGGGGGGTGTAAAGTTAGCAT
Source organism: Rana temporaria (assembly GCF_905171775.1). Lineage (NCBI taxonomy): Eukaryota > Metazoa > Chordata > Amphibia > Anura > Ranidae > Rana > Rana temporaria. The sequence continues at coordinate 204,694,196 of NC_053493.1, forward strand.
GGGAAATAGAGCATGTTTTCAGTACTTAGAACTGTCCCTGCACAAAGTGTCATTTCTGAAAGAAAAAAAGTCATTTAAAACCAGACTTGCGGCTATAATGAATTGTCGGCTCCATTCATAAAAAAAAAAGCATGGGGGTCCCCCCAAATTCAATTACCAGGCACTCAGGTCTGGTATGGATATTAAGGGGAACTCCACCCCAATTTTTTTTTTTAAATGGCGTGGAGTTCCCTTAAAAATCCACACCAGACCCCTTATCCAAGCACGTTAACCTGGCCGGCCGCAGAAAAGAGGGGGGGACAGAGTGCGGCCCTCCCCCTCTCCTGAATCGTACCAGGCCACATGCCCTCAACATGGGGAGGATGTTCCCATGTTGATGGGGACAAGGGCCTCATCCCCACAACCCTTGCCCGGTGGTTGTGGGGGTCTGCGGGCGGGGGGCTTATCAGAATCTAGAAGACCCCTTTAACAAAGGGGACCCCTAGATCCTGCCCCCCCTATGTGAATTGGTAATGGGGTACATTGTACCCCTAGCATTTCACGAAGGAAGTGTAAATAGTTGTAAAAAAAAAGCTCCGTGAGACCTGAAGACCCGATCGCCGCTGGAGTCCCCCGATCGGTCCCCGGAGCTGAAGAACGGGGAGAGCCGTGTGTAAACACGGCTTCCCAGTTCTTCACTGGGGCGGCGTCATCGATCGTGTGATCCTTTTTATAGGGGGAATACAATCAATGACGTCACACCTACAGCCACACACCCCTACAGTTGTAAACACACTTGAGGTCACACATAACCCCATCAGTGCCCCCTGTGGTTAACTCCCAAACTGCAATTGTAATTTTCACAATAAACAATGCATTTTAAATGCCTTTTTTGCTGTGAAAATGACAATGGTCCCAAAAATGTGTCAAAATTGTCGGAAGTGTGCGCCATAATGTTGCAGTCATGAAAAAAATCGCTGATCGCCGCCATTAGTATTAAAACATTTTTTTTTATAAAAATGCAATAAAACTATCCCCTATTTTGTAAACGCTATAAATTTTGCGCAAACCAACCGATAAACGCTTATTGCGATTTTTTTACCAAAAATAGGTAGAATACGTATCAGCCTAAACTGAGGAAAAAATAATTTTTTATATATTTTTGGGGGATATTTATTATAGCAAAAAGTAAAAAATATTGAATTTTTTTCAAAATTGACGCTATATTTTTGTTTATAGCGCAAAAAATAAAATAATCAAATACCACCAAAAGAAAGCTCCATTTGTGGGGAAAAAAGGACGCCAATTTTGTTTGGGAGCCACGTCGCACGACCGCGCAATTGTCAGTTAAAGCGACGCAGTGCCGAATCGCAAAAAGGGGCAAGGTCCTTTAGCTGCATTTTGGTCCGGGTCTTAAGTAGTTAAAGGAATATTTCACTTTTATTGTTTCACTTTTAGCATTAAATTCACTGCTCCTGAAAAAACGGCCGTTTAAAAAAAAAAATTTGCATTGATACATGTCCCCTGGGGCAGGACCCAGGTCCCCAAACACTTTTTAGGACAATAACTTGCATATTAGCCTTTAAAATTAGCACTTTAGATTTCAAACGTTCGAGTCCCATAGACTTTAACAGGGTTCTAAATTTTACACAAACATTTGGTGTGTTCGCAAGTTCTGGTGCGAACCGAACAGGGGGGTGTTCGGCTCATCCCTACTCTTCATCTGTCAGCGCATTCCGCTGACAGCTAAATGTACATAAAACATGCCAGCAATTAAAAATTATGAAAAAAAACAGTGTGCCCCCCCCAATGCATACCAGGGCCTTTGGGTCAGGTATAGATTTTAAGGGGAACCTCATGACAAAATTAAAGCCTCCCCCATAAATCCATACCAGACTCTTATCTGAGGATGCAGCCCCACAGGTCTTAACCATACCAGGCCACGTGCCCTGAACATGGGAGGGTGCTTTGGGGCAGGGGGCCCCATGTTCATGGGGACAAGGGCCTCTTGCCCACAATCCTGGGCTGTGGGGATCTGCTGGCAGGGGGCTTATCAGAATCTGAATCTGGAAGTCCCCTTTAACAAGGGGGCCCCCAGACCCCGCCCCCCCCACGTGAATGCGTATTGGGGTACATACCCCTACCCATTCACCAAAAAAAGTGTAAAAGTGAATAAAGACAGTAGAAACGTTTTTAAAAAAATAAATAAAACTGTCCCCCAATGTTGATCTATCGCCACTGTCGCCACAACATAATTTTTACTTTTACACGCACATGAACTTTAATGCCATCCCAGTCTTAGTCCGTAGGGTTTAATATTGAGTTGGCCCACCTTTTGCAGCTATAACAGCTTCAATTCTTCTGGGAAGTCTATCCACAAGGTTTAGGAGTGTGTCTATGGGAATGTTTGACCATTCTTCCAGAAGAGTATTTGTGAGGTCAGACACTGATGTTGGACAAGAAGACCTGGCTCGCAGTCTCCACTCTATATTATCCCAAAAGTGTTCTTCCGTGTTGAGGTCAATACTCTGTGCAGGCCAGTCAAGTTCCTCTACCCTAAACTCTCTCAGCTATGTCTTTATTGACATTGCTTTATGCACTGGTGCTTAGTCATGTTGGAACAGGAAGGGGCCATCCCCAAACTGTTCACACAATGTTGGGAGCATGAAATTGTCCAAAATGTCTTGGTATGCTGATGCCTTAGGTTCCCTTCACTTAAACTAAGGAGCCAAGTCTGAATCCCTGAAAAACAACCCCACACCATAATCCCCCCCCCCCCCCCCACCAAATAATTTGGACCAGTGCACAAAGCTCATCTTCCTACCCGCTCCTCTAACATGATGTAGCAACTTTACTTCCAATTGGTGTTGGTACTTGTATGTCTATGATATCAACAGCATTCATATATATTTCTGTCACTCATGAGATTATGTAATTCACATCTTCCGGTTTTCTGAAGTCTGTAACAAAATGACTTACATCTTGTCATCTCATTGTATATTTTTTCAACATCTTAATAAAGAAATATTGGAATGCATCACTACTGGGCCATATTGTAAGTTCCAGACCTTTTTTTTGAGTGTTTTTTCTCTGTTAAAAGGGTATCCGATATTTATAGATATTACTGATTTAATTTCAGAGCATTTTACTCCTGATGATTGGCATGAGCCATAAAACGTGCGTCGAGTATGCATCGAACTGATGCCCAGACAAGTTTGGCTCACCATGAGCAATTGCTTATGTTTATTGAATTATTATGAATGGATGAGTGTTTTTATGTAATTGAACTGCTAGTCATGTTGTATTTTATTCTGTATAATAACTGTATATTCATACAAGTGTATCATAGTAAATTGTGTCCTGTATCACACGTTGACACTGTTTATAATGTGATTTGTAATCAATAAAAAAATGGAATGAATAATATGAACAACGTATCCATTCAGTGACATGCTTCACACAATGTCCCATTCCTTTCTTATTTCTACTTAACATATATCAGAGATGGAGGCTTGTCACTGCTATAATCAGGTTGTGTCAGGTCGTATTATCATATACCATTCATATATATTTTTGTCACTTATGAGATTATGTAAATTACATCTTCCTGGTTTCTGAAGTCTGTACCAATATGGCTTACATCTTGTCATCTCATTGTATATTTTGTTCAACATCTTAATAAAGAAATATTGGAACTAAGGCTGTCCAAGAAAATGCGACATAGATGCAGAGGATTCTGCTTTAGTCAAATAGGCCACTTGTTGCATGCCTCAAATAGAGCTAGAATCAGATGCTGAGACCATTGTTAAAACAGGTTTTTGCTAAAGTGAAAGGGATGCATTTTCACTATGAAGTTGAATGTTGTGCGGGTATTTGGGACAGCAAATATTCACCTGCAATTTTGCATAGACTTTCATTTGCTTGGTTTGCGCCAGAGCTACAAGTAAGGATAATCCCCTGTGGAGAACTCACGGAATAGGGTACAGAGTATAGAATAAGCGTGTCCATAATGGGTAAGCAGTAACTCCGTTATACACTGTAGTGCAATGAATCCTTGTGGCAAAAGGAAGTGCCAGAGCCCCCTATAAGGGGGCTCTAGGTGAAAGTGTGCGACCAGTTGTGTGATGTAACACCTGGGCATCCATGTGAGCTCTGAGAGGCTGAATTTTAGCATAAAGTTTCAAAAGTTTACAATGCCTGTGATATTTGGATTACATGACTCGCACGCGATATTAAAATATGAATTCTCTATCCCGATCCCTATCCATTTACTGCTCACAAATTTGGCAATGCCCAAGCTGACGGAGCTCCCACAGGCATGAAGTCATCTCGGCCTTGCCAATGACAGTAGCTGGTGATCGAGACCCAGAAGCGAGGGAGCTCTGGGGACAAGGCTTTGCTGATTTAAAGTGTAGTTCCGCTTTAAGCCGGCCACAGATGCATCGAATCTCTGCTGGATCAGCGGAGACTGGCCAAGATACGATCCACCTATGGGCAGGCGGACTGTACCCAAGTCGATCCATCAACAGGTACAACCAGCCTGTTGGATTTTTTTTTTACATGTGTTTACTGACAGCGGCTAGCTGCCAGAAGAAATCATTGTGTTCTCCTGGCTGAAAAGGCTCTCGCCAGCAGAACACAATTGTGCTGCAGAAGCAATACCCCTATCGACTGACTGATGGGGGAATCAAGTTATTTTCTTTCCTCAACCATTGTGGAAGGAAAGAAAATTGCATAATCTATGGGCTTTACTTGTCTACCACACTGGCCCTGGATATGTATAGCAAGCACCATGTGGCTAACTCATTGAACCAAGTGAAAAGACATGTGCGCATGCAGAATCCAGTGCCCAAAGCAACATTACAGGCTGTCCCCACAAGTACAGCTCCCAAGGTTTTACTGGAGGTTGCACCGATCCAGATACACTGCTTCGATATTGGCATTAGAAAACAGTGAGGGCTTGGTTGAAGAATCAGAAGATAAAATAATAAAGAAATAATATACTAGTAAAGCACTAAGGTTTTCAACGAACAAACAAAAAAAGATCCATCACCTTTAGACACTAGTACAGAACTGAGGTTTCTCAAAGTGGGATAGGGTTATAGATGAGCTCCCCTCTACAGCTTTGTCAGTTTTCAATCACCTGAAGGCGCACACCTATAACCATACTGTATGGATACTCTGGGGCAGATCCACGTACCTTTGCACCGGGCGCAGCATATCTAAGATACACTACGCCGCCGTAACTTTATTCTTTTTTTTCGAATCACGAAAGAATTTGCGCCGTAAGTTATGGCGGCGTAGAGTATCTTTGGCGGCGTAATGGCGCGGAATTCAAATGAATGTAATGGGGTCGTGTTTATGTTAATTTGTCGTGACCCAACGTAAACAACGTTTTTTTTTAACTACACATGCGCCGTACGTGGGGGTATCCCAGTGCGCATGCTCGAAATTAACCCGGAACAAGCCAATGCTCACGACGGTGATGTCATTCTACGCAAATCCCTATTAGCGAACGACTTACGCAAACAACGTAAAAAATTCAAAAATGTACGCGGGAACGATGGCCATACTTAACATTCAGTACGCCTCATAACAGCAGCTTTAACTATACGACGGAAAAAGCCGAACGCAAACGACGTAAACAAAATGCGCCGGCCGCTCGTACGTTCATGGATCGCCGTAAATAGCTAATTTGCATACTCGACGCGGAATTCGACGGAAACGCCACCTAGCGGTCGCCGAAAAATTGCAGCTTAGATCCGACGGCGTACTAAGACGTACGCCTGTCGGATCTAGCCGAGATTCCGTCGTATCTTGTTTTGAGGATACAAAATTTGAAATTACGCGGCGTATCAATAGATACGCCGGCGTAATTTCTTTGTGGATCTGCCCCTCTGTGTCCTGTACAGTGTGATTAAGATAAAACTTTTGATGAATAACTCATCTTCTATCAAGAGCTGTCACAGCAGTACTACCTTTCCATCACCAGATAATTACAGTGCCTTAAAAAAAAGTATTTATAGCCCTTGACATTTTCCACATTGCCTCATGTTATCCCAATAAAATAAATTTATGTTTTGGGTTGCTTTATGTGATAGACCAACACTAATTGAAAGGAAAACGATAAATGGTTTTCAATTTATTTTACAAATAAATATGTGAAAAGTGTGGTGTGCATTTGTATTCAGCCCCCGAGTCAATACTTTGTAGAACCACCTTTTGCTGCAATTACAGCTGCAAGTCTTTTTGTGTAGGTCTCTACCAGCTTTGCCCATCTAGAGAGTGACATTTTTGCCCATTCTTCTTTGCAAAATAGCTCAAGCTCTCTCAGATTGGATGGAGAGGGTCTGTGAGCAGAAATTTGGAAGTCTTGCCACAGATTCTCAAATGAATTTAGGTCTGGAATTTGACTGGGCCATTCTAACACATGAATATGCTTTGATCTAAACTACTATTCCATTGTAGCTCTGGCTGTATGTTTAGGGTCGTTGTCCTGCTGGAAGGTGAACCTCCGCCCCAGGCTCAAGTCTTTTGCAGACTGTAACAGGTTTTCTTCAAAGATTGGTCTGTATTTGGCTCCATCCATCTTCCTATCAACACAGACTAGCTTCCCTGTCCCTGCTGAAGAAAATAATCCCCACAATATGATGATGTCACTACTATGTTTCACAGTTGGAATGGTGTGTTCCATGTGATGTGCAATGTTCGTTTTCTGCCACACATAGCGTTTTAATTTTAGGCCAAAAAAATCACTTTTGGTCTCATCTGACCAAAGCACCTTCTTGCATATGTTTGCTGTGTCCCTCACATGGCTTCTTGCAAACAGGACTTCTTAAGGCTTTTTTTCAACAACTGCTTTCTTCTTGCCAATCTTCCATAAAGGCCAGATTTGTGGAGTGCACAACTAATAGTTGTCCTGTGAACAGATTCTCCCACCTGAGCGGTGGATCTGCAGCCCATCCAGAGTTACAATCTGCCTCTTGGTTGCTTCTCTTATTAATGCTTTCCTTGCCCGGACTACCAGTTTAGGTCAGGGGTAGGAAACCTTAACTACTTCAATACTGGGCACTTTTACCCTCTTCCTTCCCAGACCAAATTTTCAGCTCTTTCAATGACAATTGCGCGGTCATGCTATGCAGTACCCAAATAAAAATGTTATATTTTTTTTCACACAACTAGGGCTGTCTATTGGTGGTATTTATTCACGACTCAGTTTTAATTTTTTTTGCGATAGAAGCGGGAAAAAGAGCGGAAATTTGGGGAAAAATATATTTTCTTCTTTCTATTTTAAAAGGGATCCAATAAAATCGAATTTTGTCATAAATTTAAGCCAAAATGTATTCTGCTACATGTCTTTGGTAAAACAAATCCTGTTAAGTGTATAGTAGTTGGTTTGTATGATCACAGACAGATGTATGCAGATAATTATGTACAGATGTGCGCAGGTGATCACGGACATGTGTGCAGATAATCATTGGGACATATGATTTTATTGTTACATATGTGGGGGACAGGTGCTTTTACTGTGTGGGGACATGTTTTGGGGACACTATTTTGGGGACTTGTGTGTTTACATTGTGTGGGGGACACTGGGCCAGTGTGTAAAAAGCTGTAAAAAACAGCTCATACTCACTAATCACTGGGCGGCTGCAGCGATATGCTCTCCTCTCCTCACTGGTTTCCGTATGAGGAGAGTAAATCACCTAGCAACCGGCTATTTACATCACATGACGGCTGTGATTGGACACAGCCGTCATGTTATCACACATCGGGGATTGGAGATGCGCCGTGTCCAGTTGGCAGTTGTGGCTGAAATTTTAGTTGGTCAACAGAACCCCCTCAATTTCCACTTCTTGATTAGAGTTTGAACACTGCTGATTGGCATTCTGGCATTCTCCCATTCCTTGGATATCTTTTTATATCCCTTTCCTGTTTTATACAGTTCAACTACCTTTTCTGCAGATCCCTTGACAATTCTTTTGCTTTCCCCATGACTCAGAATCCAAAAACATCAGCGCAGCACTGGATGAAAGATGCAAGGGTCTGTCAGGAGTCCAGAAACTCATTGACCTTTTATACACACACACACACACACACACTAATTGCAAGCAAACAGATTACAGGCAAGGATGGTTATTAGCCATGCAAACTCCTTTGTGTCAACTTGTGTGCATGTTATCAGGCCAAAATCACCAGGGTATGTAAACTTTTGATCAGGGTCATATGGGTAATTTCTGTTGCCATTATGATTTAAAAAGAGTAAACATAGTTGATTGATAATAAATGGCTTTAGTCAAACACTACCCATGAGTGAAATAAAAGTTTTTGTGTTATCATTCATATTCTCTGAAAAACGGCCAAGAAATCGAATTCTACCAGGGTATGTAAACTAATGAGCACAATTGTACATCTTCAAAATTTTCACAAACTTTATAAACACACAACTGGAATTTATCAAATGTTACAGCCCATAATATGTTTTATAGTTTCAAAATCTATAACTGTACAAAATGTTACAAAATACAAATAGCAAAAAACACAGCACAAATTATGAAACTTAAAGTCACCCTGATGATATCCTAAAAAGACTCAATGAGGCACACCCTGTAAAAGATTAGCCTAAAAATACTTACCTGTCCAACAGGGAATGAAGGAAATCTTTTTCCGTTTCAAGAGTTCCTCTGCACACTACCAGGAATGTCAGATAGTGGGTCTCCTGTCTTGCTCTGTGGTTCCTCCTTCTGAACCCCTATGCCCCTACATGACACAGTAGTTATCACAGGAGAAACCACAGCACACAGTTGGAGACATGCAATCCAACACCTATATAATGGTATGAGAACAGAAGCATCCAGAGTTAATAAAGTAAGTAAAACCACCTGCAGGACAGATACATATTTAGCCTGTTCTTTTACAGTATGCATTGCATTCAATTTGTTTGGAATAGTGACAGGGCACCTTAAAAGATAAGAATATGAGAAAACTATTTGACTAAAAAAACGTAAATTTACAATAGCACTCCATTCTATTTCATATACGTTGATGTCATTTATTTGTCGTCCTGGTAAAAAGATGATATACTTCAGGGATATTGGATTCTTGCATAGGAATATCTGATCCAACCATAAGGGAAAACAGTAAATAAGTTTGTGAGGGTCTTTTGTCAGAAGAAAACCTTTTTTCAAGATATCTCTAGGCTACAGAAATGCCCCTTTTTCTCGCCAATTCTGACCAATCATGACTGATAACAACTCTTCATCATCACTTTCAGTATCCTGTTCCCTTTTGCCGGCTTTTGACTTCATAACTTCATTCAATGACTCATTTAAGACATCTCTGCGGTCTCTTAAATGTTCAATTCGCCGGTAGCATTCACTGCAAGAGAGAGCAAAATAAATACATACAAAGATACAATTATATAAATTTTCCAGGTTGTGGAAACAATCTTAATGAACTACTTCAGCTCTTAAACCTGTATACCCGCCTAAGGACCAAAGCCATTTTACTCTCCTGCTTTAGGCCTGTTGATCTGGCAAACAAATTGTCACAAATATAACAAAGTAATACATAGTGGGGGAGATTTATTAAAAGTGGTGCACACAGAATCTGGTGCAGCTATGTATAGTAACCAGTCAGTTTCTAACTTCAACTTATTTAAAGAGTAACTCCACTTTTGTTGACTAAAAACATTCCCCCCGGGTGATCTATGTGCATTACAAGAACTTTAACAAACTTTGTTGCAGAGTCTTACCTTTTGTTATTCTGAAGAAATCCCTGTGTGTTTGTCTGATTCCATGTGGCAAAATGAGTCTAATTAACTGGGAGTGGTTTCATAATTATCAATCAGCTGCAGCATCTGCAGGGCCTGCATCCCTTTAGATGGGATTTCCTATTGGAAGTATCTCACCAAAAATGAAATTTTTGTTGCAGGGGATGCCTGAAATCTGACTGGTATCTTAGTGTTGACTTTTGGGGAAATCAGTGAGCCAATCACACAAGCAGGACATTATGTTTCTGGGGAGCATTCTGTGTACAGAATAACTCCAGGTTGCCATATTGCATTTTCAGTGCTACAGATTGAAAAGGAAAGGTCATTTTTGAACAACATTCAATTACAATATAACAACTTGTGTGGCAATCGTATACTCTATATTTTTTGTCAGGTTTCTGCGATGTAAAAAAAATTAGGCAAAGTTAAATAATTTCAGAACTTTTTCCACCTTTCATGTGACCTATAAACTGTACAACTCAGTTGAACAGATGGAGGGAAGTAAAAATTAAAAACTAAAATAATCTGGTTGCATTAGTGTGCACACCCCAAAACTAATACTTTGTTGAAGCACCTTTTGATTTCATTACAGCACTCAGTCTTTTTGGGTACGAGTCTATCAGCATGGCACATCTTGGCAATATTTGCCAACTCTTCTTTGTAAAAACACTCTAAAACTGTCAAATTGCGAGGCCATCTCCTGTGCACAGCCCTCTTCAGATCACCCCACAAATTTTCAATAGGTTTTTTAGGTCTGGGCTCTGGCTGGGCCATTTCAAAACTTTAATCTTCTTCTGGTGAAGTCATTCCTTCGTCGATTTGGATGTGGGTCGTTGTCATTCTGAAAGATGAAGTTCCTCTTTATCTAGCAGAAGCCTGAAGGATTTGTGCCAATATTGACTAGTATTTGGAACGGTTCATAATCCAGTCTACCTCGACTAAGGCCCCTATTCTAACTGAAGAAAAACAGGCCCAAAACATGATGCTCCCACCACCATGCTTCACTGTGGGTATGGTGTTCTTTTGGTGATGTGCAGTGTTGTTTTTGCAGCAAACATATCATTTGAAATTATGGCAAAAAAAGTTGGTTTTCATCACACCATAACACATTTTCCCATATGCTTTTGGGAGACTTTAGATGTGTTTTGCAAATTTAGCCCATAGCCCAGACATATGAAGAATACAGGGAGGATATTGTTGTCATGCATTTCACACAGCCAGTACTTGCCAGATATTCCTGCAGCTGCACGTACACTGACCATGGTGTCAGGGCTCAGCAGCCCTGACATACTGTGATCATCTTACGGGGGGGGGGGAGAAATTGGAAAGCTCAGCCAGGTATTTCAGGTGATACAGGCGGCCAAATTACACAGTACAAGTACTGTGATGTATAACATGCTTTAAGAAAACAGGATCCAATTTGTTTTATTTTTAGGTTAACAAACACTTTAATCAGAGGCACTTTAAATAATGGCAGGTGTGTACGGACTCTTATTTAACATGAGTTAGAATCTGATTGCTTAATTCTGAACACAGCTACATTCCCCAGTTATAAGAGGGTGTGCACACTTATACAAACCACATTAATTTTATTCTTTTATTTTCACTACCCTTCCTAAAAGATTTCAGTTTGTTTTTCAATTGAGCTGCACACTTTATATTGTAGGGCGCATTAAAGTTGGAAAAAAGTTCTGCAAGTAGTTATCGTTGTCTAATTTTGTTACATCACAGAAACCTGTCATTTTAACAGGGGTGTGTAGACTTTTAATATCCCTTGTAAATGCTAAACGTCAGGCACACATTTACATACATGGGTGAAACATATTAAAAGCAGCAATTTTATCTGCCAAAGAATTTGTGTTTCTGTTCATCACGTTCTGAGAGTTACAGGGCCCCCAAAAAGAAAAGCCTGGTAGATAAAAAGATACCACCGCTTACGCTTCATTTAACTCACAGCTGCAGCAAGTGTCCAGCGGATTACTGCGGTTGGAGTCAGAGGTATAATCAGATTGTTTTGTTCAGGCTGAGCATCCAAAACTATGACAGGCTGACAGAGGTAACAGCTGTATGCAGGATTTTAGATGCAAATGGAGCAGTTACCTTTTGTTAGGGACAGATGAATGCCAAAAGACATAGGCTACAATCATCTATCCCTAACAGCAGGTAATTGCTCCATGTGCAATTACATCTGAACATGGGCAGATAAGCTGTGGCTACTATCAGCATGCCATTCCTTTGTACAAGCTGAGGGGCCACAACTATCTGCATCCACCTGTGGATCCAACTGCAGAAATATGCTGGATTCTTGCTGCAGCTCTGGGTTGAATCGCATGTAAATGAGGCTTACAGTTAGGGAATGCAGTGGTGTCTTCTCTCAACCCTGCTGACTAGACACGTAAACACCAGCAGCAGAATGACGAGGTCATATGCTTTGGGGGTGTTTTTCTGCTAAGGAGACAGGACAACTTCACTGCATAAGGGACAATGGGACAGAGCAATGAACCGTCAAATATTGGGTGAGAACCTCCTTCCCTCAGCCAGGGCATTGAAAATGGGTCGTGGAAAATTATTCCAGCATGACAATGACCCAATAAAATACCTCTAAGACAATAGAGTGGCTCAAGAAGAAGCACATTAAGGTCCTGAAGTGGCCTAGCCAGTCTCCAGACCTTGGTCCCATAGAAAATATATAGAGGGAGCTGAAGCCAAATGCCAACCTTGAAATCTAAATGACTTGGAGAGGATCTGCAAAGAGAAGTGGGACAAAATCCCTCCTGAGATATAAGCAAACCAGGTGGCCAACTACAAGAAACATCTGACCTCTGTGATGGCCAAGGGTTTTGCCACCAAGTGCTAAATCATGTTTTGCAAAGGGGTCAAATACTTATTTCACTCATTAAAATGCAAATCAATTAATAACTTGCATTTTTCTGTAAAAAAAAAATGTTATTCTGTCACTCTGTCTCTCACAGTTAAAATAAACCTACCATTAAAATTATAGACTGATCATTCCTTTCGTCAGTGGGCAAATGTAGAAAAATAAGCATGAGACCAAATACTTTTTTCCCCTCACTGTATATTTGAAAATTGATCAATCCTGATGTACGGACGGGCAATTTTTTTGAGGCCCTAAAATGCCAGGACAGTATCAGCCCCCCCCCCCCCAAAGCCCCCCTTTTTTGGAAAATACACATTACAAAGTATTAAAAGGCGTGGCAATTTTTTTGCAATTGTATTTTTTTTTCCACAATACTTTTTATTGTTTTTTTTCCCCCCCAATTTTTATTTTTTTATATACCACAATCTTTGAATACAAATATGAACAGTTCAATACTAACACAGAGTACCCACTGTGTGTTTTAAAACTTCACCTTAATTTTCATGTATTCACCATATAATTTTAGTTATCCTTGAATTGTTATGTACATTAAGGTGATTTGCCATAGAAGTAAAATTCATTGTTCAGGCACCTTCCATTTTAAAGTGATAGCTCCTCTCGCTTCTTTTGCTGTGGTATTATTATGCTTACCTAATGGCGCCTTCTAGAGGCCATGCCGAGAAAAAATGCACAGACTTGGTCCACCATTGTCACTATGAGGAAGCAGATCCTAAGCAATAATATGAAGCACGTGCCAAAACAATTCTATACTGAATTCTCTGCAACTTCTCTTATAAAAAAGTGTAATTTTTGTGCAAATAATGTGCTAATAATAAATACACACCATGACTAATGCTGCTTAGGATTATATACTCTTTCCACCTACGCATACTGTAAGGGTATGTGGAAAGTTAACATTGTAGTGACTTGCAAGAGAAAAAAAAGTGTTTTGCATTTAAGACTGGAGCATCTGAGTATTTGGCTCTACTATAAAAAAATAAGTTTTGTGAAAATAAAGTCCATCCTATTGCATTAATTAAGTGAAACTTGGCCCAGAGAGACGCCTGTGAAATTAATTTGTCTGTATGGTTGTCTGAAAAAGTGCTAACAAGAAACCTGTCAAGTGAGACCTTAGTTAATTGCAACTTTCAATGAACCAAACTGCAATAAGGGTAATATGAGGTCAAAGAGAAGTTCCACTTCTGCAAATGGAAAAAAATCAAGAAACAAAACTTTATCCCTAAAAAGCCAAACCAGTCTGCGTACATCTGTTCGTCAATTTCTTCAATCTGCCGATCCAGTCGACCTTCCTCGTCTTCTTCTGCCACAATTGCTTCAGACACCTTTAACATAAAGTGTTACAATGGGAATGCAGTTCACATAAGCAGACCGTTACATTAGAAATTCATTTTATGACACACCTTTGCATAATTGGAAAAACCACCAAGAACCAACTACCCCATGCTAAACGATTCCCCAACTACACGTGTTTATAAAGGTGTTGTCTAACACCCTGGGATGTCACCTACAGTACCTGTGTTGATCTTTGGGTCATTTAAGGCGCTGATTTATACAAAAGGTGCGGAGTGCATGTTTTTCTGAAGCCTTAATGCACAATTCCTGCACATTACTGATTAGATATTCTTTAACCACTTGCTTACTGGGCACTTAAACCCCCTTCCTGCCCAGGCCAATTTTCAGCGCTATCACTCTTTAAATGACATACATACTCATTTTTATCATTTTTTTTCAAACAAATAGAGCTTTATTTTGGTGTCCTTTATTCACCACTAGGCCTTTAATTTTTTGCTAAACAAACATAAAAAGACAGGGAAAAAAAAAACAAGAAAAAAAACCGTTTTATACCGTATTTATTGGTGTATAACGCGCACTTTTTTCCTCTAAAAACAGAGGGTAAACAGTGCCTGCGCGTTATACGCCGATATCATGTTTTACCAACAGGGGGCGGGCATCGGGGACCTGGCCCTGGAACAGCGCTCTCTGCATAGTCTGAAGTTGAAAAAAAAAGTAACTTGCCAGCTCCTTGTACACCGCTCTTCCTCTGTCAGTGTCATTGTAAAACAAAGATTGTAAATGTCTCTATAGCTTTGTTTCTTTCAGGCTGCTCTCCCCCTCCTCTGAGTGAAGCTTTGATTGGAGGAGAGCAGTCACATGCCCATCAGAGGAGAGCAGTCATGTGACCAGGTCAGTGGAAAAAAAAAACAGAGCTATTGAGGTATATGGAAGCTTCGTTTTGCAATAGGAGACACAGGAGGAGCAGTGTGGAAGGGGCTAACAGTGATTTTTTTTTTTACTTAACTGTAGAGAATGGCAGAACTGTCCCAGGAGACTGGGGGTCTCCTGGGAGTGCAGGGGGGCTGTGTACTGGATGGGGGGATGTATAATGTATGGGGGGGCTGTGTACTGGATGGGGGATGTATAATGGAGGGGGGCTGTATACTGGATGGGGGGATGTATAATGGATGGGGGGGAATGTGTACTGGATGGGGGGGGAATGTGTACTGGATGGGGGAGGCCGTGTACTGTAAAGGGTGCTGAGAATTTTTTTTTCCTTAAACTCCCCTCTTAAATTTGGGGTGCGCATTATACGCCGATAAATACAGTAATTTGTTATAAAATGTAGCAAACAGGTAATTTTTCGCCTTAATTTTTGTGCGCTGATGAGTCTGTACTGATAGGAAGTGATAAGGCGGTACTGATGAGGCTGCACTGGTAGGTGGTACTGATTGGTAGCACTGCTTAGCGTGCAGGACCGATGTCCCGTTTACTCCAGATCAGCTTTTTTTTTTTAAAGCAGATTTTTAGATTTGTGTACATCACGTGATCAGCTATCATTGGCTGACAGCTGATCACGTGGTAAGGGGCCGGGATATGTGATCACCCAAGTTTTCATTGACTCGCTGATCACCGAGCTGCGTGCACCCTGCAGGGGGGGGGGGGGAGCTGCAGGCAACTCATGCCCGGGAGGACATACATGGATGCCCTCCCGGCAATTTGGGCCCATGCTGTAGCCGTCTTTCTGCTATATCGCAGACGGGAAGAGGTTATCAGTGATTAGCCCACAAAACATTTAATGGGTAAACCAAGAAAATTTGGATGGGTTTTCTTAAGAAGGCTATGAAAATTTTCTTGGTTTACCCATTAAAATATTTGTACCCAACGTTTTATCTCTTTACAAACACTGTAAATACAGAATACCTACAGCTTTGATCAACAAAAATGTCAAGCAACACTGTCAACCTGCTGGACTACAGATCTCTGTCTGCGCCAGACACATCTTTGTCCCTCTTTACATGCCTATTTCTTTCCCAACAAAACAATGCTGCTACTTTGACTACTAATGGTCCGTCCACAAAATGTGTGCAGGGAAATGGCTCCTGGGAGCTATAGGTCAAGGGGTATGCCTACATGAAGAGGAACTGAACTCTCAGCAGCTGCCCCTGCAAGAATTTTACAAGTCTAGTGATATGTCACAATTAGTAAAAATGGTTTCTCACAACAGTAACATTTTACAAGTCTAGTGATATGTCACAATTAATAAAAATGGTTTCTCACAACAGTAACATAAGAAAAGCTTTAAAAAAAAAACAGTACCATAAACTAGAGGAGGAAGAGGGAGTCTGGGGTAAAATGTGGGTGATGCCTGAATATACACGTTTACAAGGTTTTTTTTCAGTAGTTTTAATCTGTGAAATAAAACTAAAATAACCATTCGCAAGAGAACTGTACACATTGAGCTGATCTAGTTACAAGTTGTTGGACTAGCGGTTTCATGCAGCGGGTTTTTCATGCAGAAAATGGGAGTTGTTAAACTTCTTCTATGTAAGTAAACCTGCAATTCAAGCAGTGCATATAATGAAACAGAGAAACAGAGGTTATTTTCTGTAAAAAATGCACATCTTAGCGATCAGTAGATCCAGAGGGGCTTTTCCTGCAAAAAGCTGGGCCTGACACTGCCCACTCCAAGCATCCAAGCCTGCTAATTTGTCAATAAGCTAATTGTTTAACCTTTTTTGCAAACATTTGTGACATTTTGTGAAGACAAACATTTTAGGAGCTATCCCTCTTTATCACCAAACATATAGGTATGTCTGTTTTTTCTAAATACAAAAAAGTAATAAAAAGGTAATACAATACTTACAGTATTAACTTGACGCATTTCCTTCTGAAATTCATCCCACTCTTTAGCCATGTGATCTTTGGGAGCATCTACCTTTCTCACCTTTACAAGAAACACAATCAGTCAGTAGAAAGCTGCCTTGAATAGACCACAGCTGTAATAAATTATTATATAAAGGCAATAAAAATAAAATGTATAAAAATTCTGTATAAATAATGGCTTAAAAACTAGGCATTACCAATGTATTAGATCTATATGCATTCAAGAAGCCATAGTTCCATATTTGCTCTCAAATGTTTTTACAATTAGAATGAAAACTGGACTGTAGCTTTAAACCGCTTAAGACTTCTATATTATGTATAGTCTTTAAGGAGTGTCTTTTTTTTTTTTTTTTTAGGGGGGGGGGGGCGGAAACCCTCTTTTTAGAGAGTTTCAGCTCACACTTCCTCCCTGGGAACTGGAAGGAAGTTCACCTCTCCCCCCTCCATCACAGCAATGATCTGGGACATGTCGCAGGTCCCAGATGATTGCTCGGCCAATCATGGTGTGGAGCGCAGCTCACGAATTCGTGCCCGGCTGTGAAGTCACAGCCGGGCGCCCACAGTAGTTGCCGCGGAGAGGAGGGGGAGACGAGTGGGGCTTCGTTCCCCCACATCGCTTGACCCTGGGATAGGCAAGTGTCCGATTATTAAGTCAGCAGCTGCAGTTTTTTGTAGCTGCTGACTTTTTATATTTTAATTTTAGTAGGAACTCTGCTTTAATATGTTGACATTGGTACAAAGCATGGCAAAGTTATTTGCAATCTAAATAAAGTTTTTATGTTAAAATTTTACTGTGATGCTAAAAAACAAAAAATAAAAAAAAGGTATTGCAATTTAAAAACGGGTAATATTTTTACTGGTGGGGTTGCTTTAACCCCTAATTTATATCTCATGTGACTGTTGTGATTGGCTCTGAAAACGTTTACATGACTCAAAGTCTGTTTTCAATGGCTCCAGATTAGAAGCCATGGCTGATAGCTGTTGGAAACAGCAAACAACCTTAGGCCATCATGGATGTACACGTGTGACGGTTGTGTGATATAGTTTTTAGGGGGGTGGAATTCCCCTTTCAATCCATACTAGACTGAAGAGCATAGAATGGATTTTGGGGGGGGTCCTCTTGAAAATCCATAACTGGCCAAAAGGGCAGGTGCCTGCTCCTAACAACCAGTACGAATCACACACAAAAACACATAAAAAAAATGCATGTAGATGTGCTTCCATTAAAGCCTTTGGACCACAAAAATCACACTGCATCGCACTAAAGTAGCACAGGACTCTTCCCCAACAATGTGAACAGACACCATTGGAAGCAATGTTATTTCCATCATCATGCGATTCAGTGCGACCCAGGTCACATTTGAAATCGCATCGGTGTAAACCAGGCTTGAAAAAACTAAGTACAGTATAAAATATTAAAGGGGTTGTAAAAGGTACAATTTTTTTTCATAAATAGCTTCCTTTACCTTAGTGCAGTCCTCCTTCACTTACCTCACCCTTCGATTTTGCTTAAATTGGCCTTATTTCTTCTGCGAAATGCTCATTCCCTGTTCTTCTGTCTAACTCACACAGTAATGCGAGGCTTTCTCCCTGGTGTGGAGTGTCGTGCTCGCACCCTCCCTTGGACTACAGGAGAGTCAGGATGCTCTCTATGTTGCAGATAGAGAAAGGAGCTGTGTGTTAGTGGGCGTCCTGACTCTCCTGTAGTCCAAGGGAGGGGGCGAGCATAACACTTCACACCAGGGAGAAAGCCTTGCATTATTGTGTGGAGTTACAGACAGAAGAACAGGAAGTGAGGATTTCTCAGAAGAAATAAGGACATTTAAAAGAAAAATCGAAGGATGAGGTAAGTGGAGGAGGACTGCACTAAGGTAAAGGAAGCTATTTAGGAAAAAAAATATTGTATCTTTACAAACCCTTTAATGTTAAATGGTATCTCTCAAACAATGTTCCAAACTCCTCTTGCCTCTGCTGTGTAAACAGAGCAAGGCCCAGTTGTCATTTTGCTAGCTGGGATTGGCTGGCAAGAACAGCGATCAGTGTGACGCTCACAGGCCATAAAACATGTCCTACAGATTTGAACTAGCTGTTTAAATAACAGTTTCTCTGGACAGTGTTGCAAATTCCCTACAGAATTAACATAACAAAGGCAAATGGGTTCCTTTACATGTGGACATTCAGTTTCATTCTATAAGCTCTATCGATAGAGATACTGTGAATATGGTGGCTTGTAATGGAATGAGTACATGTTAATATTAATAATGAGTTATCTAGCAGCAAATAAAGTCAGTCTTATAAGCAAAATGGCAAAAGACTAAACATTGCATTTTAGTATTTCAATTCAACTTTATGAATTTTACTGATCAGACAAATCTTAGCAGTTTACAGCTATTTGGTTGCAAGTATGTAGTGATTATACCTTGTTCAAAGTACACAGTACTCCACACTTACTATTCTAAAAGACATTGGGCTTAAAATATACTTTACTGCAGCCCCTTTCATCAGAAAAGATATGGCTCGTGATAGGCTCCATATGTTGTGTATGTGAGGAACACCGTCAGGGGAGCCGCTAACGATTAAAATGAAATGGACCATTTTTGTTCTAAATGTGTTAATGATCCCATCATGGCACTTAAAGTAGCACTGCAAAGTAAAGAAGGAACACTTGCCTTTGCATCAACTTCTGGGTCATCAAAAAATCCCTCAGGTAAGGCTTCTGCTGTATTCTCTTTCCTGCATTGAAAAAAAAACACAACACATTGTGAAATAACACTACATGTGAAAGTAGGACTGTGGACCTGTTATGGCATATAATGCAGGTACAAAACACACAGCTTAGTTTTCACTGCCCAAACAATAACACGCACACATTCATACATCAAGGCTCAAGAGTAGAATTAGCCACCCTAATTTCCAGGGAAGTCAACAACTCCTAGGCAGAATCCGGGGTATTTTACCACATTCTACTGTCAGTAACAATTTTGAATGCAATGTGTCCTTGTCCATTGCTGTATCACTATATGCTGTTGATTCAACCTCGTCAGAGCTGGGCTCGTGCCAATTTACAAGCAGCTCTTTTCTTTCAGTGCTCTGAAGCTGCTCAGATTTTGGTTAATTACCAGCCACTTGTTGTCATAGCGACTTAACTGGTTACCATTATCCCACCTCATTAACCCAGCCTACAATCATCCCATTTTGGCTATTTAAGCAGCTTAGCTCATATCCTCTTTGCCATTGCAATGATCTCCAATGTGTTCCTGTGTGTGACGTGGCCTGGCTGACTTCTCTTACGATACCGGTTCCTGTATAGGCTCTGTACTACGCTGATTTCTGGCTTCCTAACCCTGGCTCGTCAGATTACCCGCTCCAAACCCTGGCTTTAGTTTTTAAATATGTTCCTAAACTGTTAGACATTTCATTTAAGGTGTGATTTTAACAACATTTTCTGTCTCCGTCTGGTTTATGGTTCCTGACAAATCTATGAGCAAAAAAAAAACCAATACAATTGTGTTTTTTTTGTAAACTATAAATAAGCATACATGTTGTGTGATATTTTAGATCTTTTATATAATAAAAACAAATCATCATTTTTTTAAATTGTGTACTCCTTATCTGGCCTATATAGTCCAATTATCCTGCCCTTTCTTCTTTTTGCTCATAGAAATGTAGTGTTCTGCTTATATGAGTGTATTGTATTGGTTTTTACTTCACTATTATTAGTCCTTTTTCTCTATGCATATTGGATTTCCATCTTGATGTATTCATCTGTGATCCAAATTTATATATGTGAGGATGGCAGTTCGGAGTGAATTTAAAATAACTTGAAGGTCTATTGTGACAGTGAGATGCTCTGGGTGTGGGTGTTTGACCTTCATTTTACCAGCACAATTCTTGCTCCTTTGCACAGCTCTGCTGGGTTCACACCTTTAGGAGCCAACAGTCTCTCGTCCGCTCAGCAACAGCCCCTTACAGGCTAGGAACTGTCCCTTGGAAAAGTAGCACATGTGGAGTGAATTGCATGCTGCAATTTCTTCTGCTTCCCAATAGACACTGATCCCAGCTCAACTTCTTCAGGAAATGCTAGCCCACCTGGCTGTTACTTCACTAGCTAACCTGGCTGCTTTTACTTCCCAGTCTACCAGACTGACACACACTGGAGATCTCCCAGGGCAAGGTTAAATGAAGACTTAAGTACACTGCTGTCTTCAAGAGAGAACTTCTACAGCTGGTAGTCTCTCCCCTTGTCTGTCCCTGCACCATTCTGATCTATTCACTGTCTTTGCTCCTGCTGCCTCTCCGGAAAGCTTTCCTGCGGTAGGATCCTTCCAGGCCAGCCACCTGAGCTCCAACCCGATATAAAACCTCTTTAAAGCAGGGGTCCCTCAAAGGCCACCGACAGACTCCCTCAGCATTGCTTTTCCATCTTCCACCCGACTCTTTTGCTGACATGGCTCAGGTCTATTTAAGGGCTCCTTGGTTCCCTCCTCCCAGGCCCACTTCTTGGGGATTGGCTAAGGGCACCTAAATATGCGAGACAACTCTTAGCTTCTGCCCACTCATTTCTAGAATATTCTACAACATTTTAGAAGAGAACCATGGAGTCATCCAGACCTGAACTCCAGTAACACTGACCCAAATTCCATGGCTCAGGCTTGTGCCAGACTAGAATTTGCCTGCATTGCCACTAGTAGCACACTAGAGTGTGCAACACAATAATAGCAGGAAGACTTTCATTTGCATCTTGGGTGTTTTGTAGACTTTACCTTCATTTATGATTGATTTTTTGTATATTTGGCAGGTTATTCACATGATTATATTTGCACATGTTTAGGCAAGCACTCCTTTGTTATTGGTTTAATATTGAATGTTTAGGTAGTTGTCTAATATTGTTATTATTTATTCTATTTATTATTTCACAACACTATTTCTGTATTTAATAGCGCTATATTGATATGTAACTGTAATACTCCCACAAATGTGGGCCATTGATTGCAACCAAGATTTGTCACACACACAAATAAGATTTTTTCCTAACAAATTCATTCAAGATTATGTTGTAAAAATTAATACACCCCAATAAAAGTCTTAGGAGCGAAGCAAAATTTTAGACAACAAAATCCTTATTAAACAAGAATTCAACTACAGGTGAGTCTAATTATTCAGGTGTCCAGCAGACAGTTGATTATAAAAACGGCATTACTGACAAAAACCCCTTCTCATTATATGCTGACAGCAATGGCACCATATGAAAGAAATGTCACAAGGCCTGAGAAATAACTTCTTACAAAGAAGGTGAAGGCTACAAGAAGATCAGTAAAGCTTTACTTATCAGTCAGGATACTGTAAAAAAAAAAGTGATTAAAAAATTTAACAAAAGATGGAACTGCAACCATCTCACAGAGACATCAGAACATCCACAGAAGTTAACACCTCCACAGGAGTGTCTTCTAATAAGAAGGGCTGTAAAAAGTTGCCATGCAAGTTCATTGCAGTTAACTTAAGTAGTAGAAAGCCAAACTGGGGTGATTGTTTCCCGTGACACATTACGGCGTAAACTGCAGAGCAATGGCATGCATGGGTGTCGTCCACGAAGGAAGCCTCTCCTAAAGCCCATGCACAAAAAAACCTACCTACAACTTGCCAGAGCCCATGCTAAAAAAGAAGACGACTACTGGGACTCTGTACTCTGAAGTGATCAGACCAAGATAAATGTTTTTGGAACTGATGGCTTCAAAACTGTATGGTGTTGAAAAAGGTGAGGAGTACAAAGAAAAAGCATGGTGTCTACAGTAAAATATGGTGGTAGCAGTGTCCTTCTGTGGGGCTCCATGAGCACTGCTGGTTTAGAGGAGCTGCATTTCATTGATGGCATTATGAATTCACAGATGTACTGCTCTATATTGAAAAAGAAGATGCTACCATCACTCTGTGCCCATGGTCGTAGTGCACTTTTCCAACATGACAATGATCCAAAACACACATCTAAGTCCACTGTTGCATTTCTGAAGAAGAACGGGGAGAAAGTAATTCAGTGGCCAAGTATGTCTCCCAATCTGAACCCAAACACCTATGGGGAATTCTGAAGAGACAAGTTGAACATCGGTCTTCATTCAGCATCCAGGGTCTGAAAGAGGTCATTCTCGAAGAAGGAAAAAAGATAGATGTTGCAATAGGTTGCCAACTTGCTTATTCCATGCCTAGAAGACTTAGTGCAGTCCTTACAATTCACGGAGGTCATACAAAATACTAAATGTAGTCGTTTTTGTTGTGGGGTGTATTCATTTTTGCATCAACTAATATGAGTAAAACTGAAGATTTTATCATCCAAGTCTAATATAACCTTACCTGCATGTAAAATTTGGGAAATTTATCTTGTGTTCATTTTACTTAAAAAAAAAAAAAGGGGGGGGGTGTACTAATTTATGCTGAGCACTGTACATAGGTGGGGGGGGGGGGAGGCAGTGGCCATTTGTTTGTACTGTTGGAATACTGGTGAGGGTATGCACTGGACAACTTTGCTGCCTTTAAGGAGGGGTGGGTTCTCTCCAGGATCACCTGTCCTCCATCTATCCATTATTATGCATTTTCTTCTACTATACAGTTACATAGTAAGTCTGGTTGAAAAAAAAAACACAACAGGAGTCTAGAGGTCGATATATGGCCATTTTTGATAAATCGGCATTCGGCCAATTATTATCAAAATTAGGCCGATATTTAACACTGACCGCCGCTACCCCTCCCTTCTCCACACTCAGCGGCTCTGGCAGCATCAAGCGCCGAGCTGAGTGTGTGAAATTGACATGTAACAGAGGAGAGAGAGACCAGACTGTGGTGACTGCAGGTCGTCCAAGTATGCCATTACTATTATACCCTGAGCCCTTAGTCTGGCCAAAAGCAGGGCTAGAACCTTTGTAAATACCTGGGGTGCACTAGCTATACCGAAGGGCAAGGCTGCAAACTTCTGGGGAGCAGGGAAAATAGGCACATGCAGGTATGCATCTTTGATGTCGATTGATGCTAAAAGTTCTCCGCCCCGTAGAGTGGCAACTAACAACCGGATTGACTCCATGCGAAAGGACTGAATATTTAGGAATTGATTTAGATCTTTGAGATCTAGAATGTGCCCGACATCTCCATTTGGTTTGCTACTGTGAAGAGATTTGAGTAAAACCCCAAGTCCTGTTCTTTCAAAGGAATCTCTATGATTACCCCTTGATACATCAATCGGTCTAGCGCCTGAAACAAAGACTTTCTTTTCCCTGGATCTTTTGGAACGCTTGATCTCAGAAAACGAGGCGGTGGAAACTCTTGAAACTCTAGCTTGTAACCTGGAGATACTGTGAAGATTATCCATCTGTCCTGGATCTCTTCCCGCCTGTCCCTGAAAACTGCAGAAGCCTCCCCCCCCCCACTCAATCGAGCGGAGGCGCCCCTTCATAAGGAGGCTTTGTGACTGTTTAGTAGGTTTCCACCGCCAGGACTTTTTTTGTCCCTAGGCTTGACCTTGATATTTACCTCTTGAACCTGACAGCGGAGGCCGTCATGACTGCCTAGAGCAGACCTGGGCAAACTACGGCCCGCGGGCCGTATACGGCCCGGCGGACCTTTTAATCCGGCCCACCCCCGCCGCCGAAATCGCCGCCACGTTAATCACCGCGGCCCTGCCTACTGTTATCAGCGTTCGTTTGAACAGCTGTTTTCCCCGCTGCGCATAGACACTCCCCCTTGGACAGATCTGTCCAATCGCGAGCAAGGGGGAGTGTCTATCTGACTCCCCCTTGCTCGCGATTGGACAGATCCGTCCAAGGGGGAGTGTCCATGGCATAGACACTCCCCCTTGGACGGATCTGTCCAATCGCGAGCAAGGGGGAGTCAGATAGACACTCCCCCTTGCTCGCGATTGGACAGATCCGTCCAAGGGGGAGTGTCTATGCGCAGCGGGGAAAACAGCTGTTCAAACGAACGCTGATAACAGTAGGCAGGGCCGGGAGGGGTCACTGTGCCCATCACACGCAGCCACTTGTGCTAACACATGCAGCCACTTGTGCCAACACACGCAGCCACTTCGCCACCATAAATTGTCGCCACTGTGCCAATCACACGTAGCCACTGTGCCAATCACACGTAGCCACTGTGCCAATCACATGCAGCCACTGTGCCAATCACACGCAGCCACTGTGCCAATCACACGCAGCCACTGTGCAATCAATTGTTGCCACTGTTCCCAAACACAGCCACTGTGCAAATCACATGCAGCCACTGTGCCAATCACACGCAGCCACTGTGCCAATCACACGCAGCCACTGTGCCAATCACACGCAGCCACTGTGCCAATCACACGCAGCCACTGTGCCAATCAATTGTTGCCACTGTTCCCAAACACAGCCACTGTGCCAATCACACGCAGCCACTGTGCCAATCACACGCAGCCACTGTGCCCATCACACGCAGCCACTGTGCCCATCACACGCAGCCACTGTGCCCATCACACGCAGCCACTGTGCCCATCACACGCAGCCACTGTGCCCATCACACGCAGCCACTGTGCCCATCAAACGCAGCCACTGTGCCCATCACACGCAGCCACTGTGCCAAACGCAGCCACTGTGCCAAACGCAGCCACTGTGCCAAACGCAGCCACTGTGCCAAACGCAGCCACTGTGCCAATCACACGCAGCCACTGTGCCCATCACACGCAGCCACTGTGCCCATCACACGCAGCCACTGTGCCCATCAAACGCAGCCACTGTGCCATCACATGCAGCCACTGTGCCAACACACGCAGTCACTGTGCCATCAATTGTTGCCACTGTGCCCATCACACGCAGCCACTGTGCCATCACACGCAGCCACTGTGCCATCACATGCAGCCACTGTGCCATCACATGCAGCCACTGTTTAATCAATTGTTATTGATTAAACAGTGGCTGCCTGTCCCCAGCCTCTGTCCCCCCCCTGTGTCATGTCCCCAGCGTCTGTCCCCCTCCTGTGTCATGTCCCCAGCCTCTGTCCCCCTCCTGTGCCATGTCCCCAGCCTCTGTCCCCCTCCTGTGCCATGTCCCCAGCCTCTGTCCCCCTCCTGTGCCATGTCCCCAGCCTCTGTCCCCCTCCTGTGCCATGTCCCCAGCCTCTGTCCCCCTCCTGTGCCATGTCCCCAGCCTCTGTCCCCCTCCTGTGCCATGTCCCCAGCCTCTGTCCCCCTCCTGTGCCATGTCCCCAGCCTCTGTCCCCCTCCTGTGCCATGTCCCCAGCGTCTGTCCCCCTCCTGTGTCATGTCCCCAGCCTCTGTCCCCCTCCTGTGTCATGTCCCCAGCCTCTGTCCCCCTCCTGTGCCATGTCCCCAGCCTCTGTCCCCCTCCTGTGCCATGTCCCCAGCCTCTGTCCCCCTCCTGTGCCATGTCCCCAGCCTCTGTCCCCCTCCTGTGCCATGTCCCCAGCCTCTGTCCCCCTCCTGTGCCATGTCCCCAGCCTCTGTCCCCCTCCTGTGCCATGTCCCCAGCCTCTGTCCCCCTCCTGTGCCATGTCCCCAGCCTCTGTCCCCCTCCTGTGCCATGTCCCCAGCCTCTGTCCCCCTCCTGTGTCATGTCCCCAGCCTCTGTCCCCCTCCTGTGTCATGTCCCCAGCCTCTGTCCCCCTCCTGTGTCATGTCCCCAGCCTCTGTCCCCCTCCTGTGCCATGTCCCCAGCCTCTGTCCCCCTTCTGTGCCATGTCCCCAGCCTCTGTCCCTCTCCTGTGCCATGTCCCCAGCCTCTTTCCCCCTCCTGTGCCATGTCCCCAGCCTCTGTCCCCCTCCTGTGTCATGTCCCCAGCCTCTGTCCCCCTCCTGTGTCATGTCCCCAGCCTCTGTCCCCCTCCTGTGTCATGTCCCCAGCCTCTGTCCCCCTCCTGTGCCATGTCCCCAGCCTCTGTCCCCCTCCTGTGCCATGTCCCCAGCCTCTGTCCCCCTCCTGTGCCATGTCCCCAGCCTCTGTCCCTCTCCTGTGCCATGTCCCCAGCCTCTGTCCCCCTCCTGTGCCATGTCCCCAGCCTCTGTCCCCCTCCTGTGTCATGTCCCCAGCCTCTGTCCCCCTCCTGTGTCATGTCCCCAGCCTCTGTCCCCCTCCTGTGTCATGTCCCCAGCCTCTGTCCCCCTCCTGTGCCATGTCCCCAGCCTCTGTCCCCCTCCTGTGCCATGTCCCCAGCCTCTGTCCCCCTCCTGTGCCATGTCTATAACAAGTACTCGTACCAGTTTTCCAACAATGATATTTACTGCTTTTTATAAAGAAATACAATTGATTTTATGCAGTATTGAGTTTAGCCTTTTGGCCCGGCCCTCCAAAATATTTTTAGTTTCTCATGTGGCCCCATCGAAAAAATAATTGCCCACCCCTGGCCTAGAGGCTGTTGCCCCTGGCCCTGGAGAGGAAGCCCATTTAGAGTGATGCTCGTTGTGTCTAGGGGAATCGGCTAGTTGTTTTAAAATCTAACCTGTACTTACCTTTTTAGAGAGCGATCTTCTCCGCCACTTCCGGGTATGGGCTGTGGGACTGGGCGTTCCTTCTTGATTGACAGTCTTCCGACAGGCTTCCGACGGTCGCATCCATCGCGGCACGATTTTCCGAAAGTAGCCGAACATCGGTGCGCAGGCGCAGTATAGAGCCGCACCAACGTTCGGCTTCTTTCGGCTACTCGTGACGCGATGGATGCGACCGTCGGAAGCCTGTCGGAAGACTGTCAATCAAGAAGGAACGCCCAGTCCCGAAGACCCATACCCGGAAGTGGCGGAGAAGATCGCCCTCTACAACGGTAAGTACTGCTCGGGTTTTAAAACAACTAGCCGATTCCCCTAGACACAACGAGCATCAATCTAAGGGAATCGAAGTTAAAAAAAACATTTATGGGAGAACTCCCGCTTTAAATGAAGGACTCCTTTTAACTGGTAAAAGAGTACTTTTCCCACTTGAATTTTTTTGGATGTATTTGTTCAAATCATCCCTGAACAGCCATTTCCCATGAAACGGAAAACCAGCCAAAAGCTTTTAGTATGGCACCTCGGCTGACCAGTTTTTCAACCACAGGATCCTACGCATATGCACTAGTAGGAGCGCAAGGCGCGATACCTGATAAATGGAATTTTTAATAGCGTCAATTTCAAAACATAATGCCCTTGGCAGCTCGGCTAAGTCCAGGCCTTGCTGAGCAGGAACAACCTTGAGAACTTGTTTCACCTGGTCTTTTAGGGATTGACAAATGCCTATTGCTGCTATTGCAGGTTGAGTTACTGCACTCGCCATAAAAAAATTTAGGAGGGAAAAAATGCTTATCTGGGTGATCCCAATCGGCATATATGAGCTTTTCCAGCAATGGATGCACAGGAAAGGCATGTAAAGCCTGCGGGGGTTTTAAGGTTAAGGGCAATTTAAACGCAGAATGGACCATTTCTGTAAGGTATTGACTCTTCAGAAGAGGAATCATCAGTCTGTCCCTCTTCCCGAACCCCTGAGGGTGACTTATCCCCCTCTGGCCACAGCTGCTCCCTTTTTTGAGGGCTCTGGCAGGGAGATCTACAGCGTTTCCTGCCACTCTGAAAAGAGGAAGCGATTAAAGCAGCCAATCTTTAATCTAGCCCTATAAGAGCTGAAGAGAAAATGGAAGCAGCCGCAGCACCTGACAGTCCCAAAGGCTCACCCTGGCTAGCCACATCCGGTCTTTCCGAGGGGAGGATGGCACTGTGGAGGCATGACTAGGTTCCTCAGAGCCTGACGGTAATGCCTTTGGAGCCTTTTTTTGCAGAGTTTGTAACCGTCTTTTTGGACGGCATAGTCCCAAGCACAAAAGCAGAGGTACTAATAAACATGCATCCACTGCTGAGCTATAGTCCAGCAAACAAATGCTGCCATCAACGTTCAGCCCGATGCTGAGCAAAAATGTGTCTCTGGGAATGCCTGCATGCACCAGCTTACATGCCCCAAACGCTGCTGTGTCCCTCCGTCAGGGAGATGCTGCCTGAAAGGCTTTTTAACCTGAGCCGCCCTTCGCCTGTTTGCCGTGCACACAACATGAAGTCGAGTCATGCACCGGCTGCCACGGCAAGACACGCCCCTCCTGGAAGCCCTTCACTTAAAACACATTCGCGCGCGCTCTAGCGCCACTCGGGAACTGGCATGGGGGGGAGAGAGTAGGTGGAGCAGGGGAGAGAGTGAGGGAGTCATCCATGATCCCCGAGGGGGGAGGACCAGAGCGGCACGCCGCGTCGCCCTTCTGAGGGGGGAAAACCACATGCCATGCTCTGTGATGCTGTGGGGGTACCCCAGCAACCCCCCCCCCCCACCTCAACATTATCCCAGTGGCTGCGATCATTCTGGAGGAAGCCAGCAACACAGCGCGATATACTGAAGAGGCATGGATCAGGTATGTTTTAACACCCTCTAGTGGCTTTTTATGCATGACAACATCTGCTCAAAGAAGGTCCATAAGGAGACTAAGTCCCTTAGGAGTCTTCACTTACCTCTCCCACTGCAGGATTCTGCTGGTAACCAGACAGACCCAATCTTCACCCATCAGGGCGGGTAGGGTCAAAAGACCAGGTCCCTTTTTAATGGGGACTCGGCTCTTTACGGCGCCTGCCGTGTAGAGCTGACTGCGCAGGCGCCGTAAAGTGCCGAGTCCCCCTCGGATATTTTCGAAAGGGGATGACGCACTTGACCCGCACGTCAATCACCGATGCGTCATCTTAGGAACGCCTACTCCCCGGGGGAGCGAGAACCCGGAAGCCGGGTGAATAGAACCAAAATAAATCGTAAGTACAGCTTAAAAAAAAAAAAAATACAGCATACTGTTGATGTCAGCAGTATGCTGGATGTAACTGTATATAGATTTTTTAGGGTGATTAGGGTGAACCCCCGCTTAGATCCGGTTGCATAGCTTGTTTGATCCAGGAAGGATCCTCCAGCAGAGCTCTTCATAGCAGTTCTTTACCCGTGACCAACACCTTAGACACTGGTGAAAAAACAGAGGTACCAGTATCGGAGAGGTTATATAGGGAAGGGGGACTTCCTGTCTTGGGCGTGCCAGTGTCCATCACCTGAAGGTGGCCTATAACTCACATAGTTACTACTCACATAGTTATTACTATGCAGCTCTTTGTCCTGTGATGTACGAAAAAGAAAGCACGCATGTGACACTACACCTAGTGGATGATGACAGAACATAGCCCCTGTCACAGTAAACCCAAAGGAAAAAGGAAATTTTACAGACGTCCAGTGGTCCCAATGATAGGGTAGCTAGCGCCTGGCCTGGTGCTCAGCTCAAACTGCCTTCTCACAAAGTAGGTCTTTAGAGAGGGCAAGTATTGAGGTAATGCCATGGCTCTGGACCTTCCTGCATCCTTCAGAATGGACGCAAAACAAATAAAGCTTGGCTTGCACCAATTTTTCAAGATATCATAAAAACTAATTTTTAAAAATAAATTAACTCTTCTAGATAACTTGCATAAGAGAGTAATAAGGTTTAATTTTCCATGCTCTGAAAAAAAAACAAGGAATGCCATAGTCACTAGTGCACAGTTCTATTCTTTTGTGTTTCTTTCCTTTGAATTTTATGAAAAAAAACTAAATGATATAAGCATCAGAAAATGCTGCCCTTGTTTTTCTCCCCTGTAACATTTTACAGTAAAACTCAACAGACATATGGAGACACTGTAGGAGTTCTTGGAAGTAGATCAGTAACATGCTGGGAGCTCATACCCTTTTTCTCATAGCCTTATTGCTTCTAAGATTATGTTATAAGCACTGTATACTTCAGCTGGGCATTATAGAACATTTAAGCAGCCACTGAAAAACATCACAATCTTCCTGGAAGACGATTCAAAATAATAAACCATCCTATTAAAAATACATATAATGCTTCTGACCTCCTGACATCCTCCCTTCATGGTTTCCTTTTTTTAGGGTGGAGCCACGCCTGCATCCGACACAAGAAAAAAAATAAAAAAAAATTTGTGCCAACATAGCAGCATACAAGTGGCCCAAAGAACCAGTGCAAAGCTATAAAGGCTTCATGCCCACACAGCAGCCCATTCCCTTCTTGTCCCCAGGAATTCACAACTACTGTTAAAAGAAAAACCCTTCACCTCCACCTCTGGTGGTTGTCCATGGCGGTTTAGCCTTTTCTTTTAGCGCCGTCGTTGACCTTGAATGCTAAAAATCGATCATGTAATAAAGCAGAGAACCCTTTCTGTAGATCTTTAGGGGTAAAAAATGTTCCCATATCAGAGCAACCAGGGCAATCTTTCCTGGAAGCGCTCTCCTCGTCTCCAGGCTTTCAAAGCCTGCCTCCCAATTTAGTGGATCCATGGAGCTATAGCACTGCAATTCCAGTACAATTATGTTTTCTTCTTGTTCCGAGTGTGTCTGCCGATGTCCTCAGAAGCTCAGTACTATGTTTTTTTCTCCAATGGGCCGCATTCAAGCCATGTTCCAGTGTGCATTTGAGCGGCAATTGTGAAAAAAAAAAAAGCAAAAGTGGTTATATTCCAGGGAATGATACATAATTTTGAGCATGTGAAATGGATAGAGCTCATACAGCAATCCTGGACATGGGCAAAGTGAGATTGGCCAGGAAACTGTAGTAGGCAGAAGAGTGGAGAAAATGTTTTTCAAAAGCTGGCGGCTTTACAGATATGGTGTTCATAGGCTAAGATTTGCATGACATGCCATCTGTAGCTGCAAACATTTACTGTTACCACGGGTAAATAAACACACAGTTGTTACACATGCATTCAAGCTGCATTATTATTTTTAGTATGCCCTGCAGTATGAATTAATTGCACAATAAAGATCCACACAGTTCCTACAAGCAAGGGTCATCAGACCAGGTAGGTATTTTGCTACTACAGAAGGGCATTCAGGCACTACAGGACTCTCTCAGCCAAGTACCCAACATGTCCTACTGACAGAAATTTAGAAAATCCAATATCAAAAGATATAGAAGATCCCCTTCCAGAAAGGTGAACCTGGCAGGCTGGAGCTTTGCCAATGCTAGGCTATTTTTCTAGGAAGTTAAGCTTATAATGCAAAGAGAAGAACCAGAGTAGCTATGGGCCTCTAAGCAGAAATCTGCTGCAGAATTTCCTCAAACAGAGGTTTTGAGTTTATGTTTATGGGAAAGAGTGCAGTAAAGCTAAAATGTGTGATTACTAGGGTATCATCCCAAAATAGTAGCAAAAACATTTCCTATAGTATACAGTTTGTATAAAAATCATTTTTGATTTCATACAATATAAAAACACATATTGCTGTCTGTGAAATACCAAACCTTCTCAGAAAATGTAATGCCCTTATCTGTAATGTATTTCACAGACAACAATATGTGTTTTTATTAAGGATCGGCCGATATCGTTTTTTCCGGTGCCGATATGATACCAATATTTTGGCCATCTCTCCTGCCGACAGCCGATATTTTGTACATTTAAAAAAAAAAAAAAAAATTACACTGTAATTTTATATATTTTTTTTATCACTATTATTGCTGTCACCAAGAATGTAAACATCCCTTGTGACAGTATTAGGCATGTGAGAAGTACTCTTTATGTAGAGATCGGGGTCTATAAGACCCCAGACACTCCTCTGCACTTCAAAGTATACAAAATGTCAAGATCGGCCTTTAATACTTTTTTTAAAAACTGGTGCCTTTAAGTTACCAGTAATCCAGAAGTGATGTCATGACATCGCTTCCAGATTACTAGATCCAAGTACCGAATGAAGCATCAGCTTTGTTCGGGTCTTCGGCCAACCAGCGAACAGATGCCGTGCAGCATCGGTTGTTATTACAATTAAGCCGACCGTCCGCGCTACTGTGCATGCCCCCCCCCCCCCCCCCCCGTTAAAATCCCTTGAAGCAATATCAGTAATATCGGTCAGTTTTATTTACCCATACTTCTAAAAAAAGTGAATTTCAGCAGCACCAATAAAATCGGTCGATCCCTAGTTTTTATATTGTATGAAATAAAACGTGAATTTTATACAAACTGTATGATATAGGAAAACTATTTTTCTTTTTGCGTGGTAAGTGTGCACACTGGGGTATATTCAAAGTCCCAAATGACTCTCTTTCCTTTTGTTCCTCAAACAGAGGAAGTAGACTGCATTGTTGTCCGGGGACAGTGTCTCTTCGGAACAACCCAGAAACCTGAAGGTTGGGGTTACAAAGTCTTCTCTCATGCCGCTTCTTTAGAGACATCCTTTTTTTATTACTCCACCCTTGATCTCTGCATATCCTCTCAAGATTCTGGATCCGTGTTTTTTTCGCCCCAGTTCTTGTGGCAAAACAGTTCACTGATCCAAAGTCCATACGGGCATTAGTCCATTCTGCATTTAGATGCTCTAAGAGACTGGATTCAGGTGCAAATTTCAGACTAAATATGCAGAGAATTATCAAATGTCCTATTCTTATCAGCACAATAGCAATTATGTGTTATTTCTTACACGGGTTAATAAATCCCTAGTCAGTCTGAAGAGGAGCCCTGGACACCCTTGATTGTAGGAGACTTTGTCCTTGTAGTAGTCCAATTCCCCAAATAACATTGAGAAGCTTCAGATGTTTTTACTCTCCCTATATTAGATCTTCTTAATGGAAGGCTATACAATCTGAATAACAACATACAAGACCATTAGAGTAGCATACATCAACTGTCAGAAAGATCCAGAAATTTGCAGTAGCAAAGAGATAGATTAGATCATATCATTGACAAAACTTCATGCCCCAATCTTGTTAGCAATGTGCATTCCAGGCATACACAGTGGCAGGCAGACTTCAGTATATGAAGCTAGGGGAGTGGTTGCTACTCCCGGAGCAATTTCATTAGGTACAGTATGTCAGAAGTAGATACAGTAAACTTAAATGGGTTGTTACCCCTCGTGTTTTTTCACCTTAATGCATAGGATGCATTAAGGTGAAAAAACACGAGGGTTAACAACCCATTTAAGTTTACTGTATCTAGAGCAAGGAGATCACACTTGCAAATTGACAGTTAAGTAATCAGAACAGCTATACCTAGTTCCTTAAAGCCAACAAATGTAGCAGGCATCAGAGCACAATCACTTTGCGGAGCCCCCCAAGTAATTGCCGCACATTCGACAAGGAAGCATCTCAAGATCGTGGACTTCTTTGCAGATTGGATTCTACATATCCGCTAAGGCAGTGGTCATCAACCCTGTCCTGCAGGGCCCACTAACAGGCCAGGTTTTATGTATTACCTTGGGGAGATGCAGTCTAGAATACTGCAATCACTGAGGAGCAAATTATATCAGCTGTGATGTATTTCAGTTATCTTGCAAACCTGGCCTGTTAGTGGGCCCTGCAGGACAAGGTTGATGACCACTGCGCTAAGGGACACCTAAAATGTATGAAAAGTAAAAGCCAATTCTTCCTTAACAGAATTAAACCACTTGTTACATTCTGAAGCAGATTCATCTTTCAAAGAACAACCAATACAGCTTATAACACAGAGACTTGGTCCAAGATGAACCTAATTTTACAGAACACACAGTACACTTCTTGCATGCAGTATTTTTGCTCTATTCAGCAGCTTTGTGCTGTAGCAAAAAGAAACAAATAAAGGGTCTAAGCGGACTTTCCTAGATACACATATCTCACCTTGCCTAGTCAGCAAGTGTCCACCACCCAAGGAGACCAGGTGACATGTCAGAAAGAGCATATACAGGAGTTAGGGCATAGCAAGACTCTCAAAGCCCTGACCTGTGTAGAGCCGATACCTACCTCCATTGGAGCTTATTGGGCTGAAGCCTCCATAGCCGTTTGAGACAAACCACATTATCGCAATCATTGCTGCACTTTTCCACCACTAAAAAAAAAGGCACCAGGTCAGGCCCTTTCCCTTTTCCCTGCACTGCCCAAGACCAGAACCCAAATGTCCATCACCCAGTGATGATGGGGTTCCCCTCAGAAGTGACACCCTACTTCTTTAGGATTCTTGGAAGCCTATCCACTGCAGGAATGCCCACTGAGTTCTAGAGGCCAGAGCAGGTGTCAAATGCCCCACAACACTCTCTCTTCCTTCATCAGCGTACCCAGAAAGCATGTTTTAAGAACTGTTGCACCAGTTGTCATTAATCCATAAATAAAACAGCATAAGGACCACATTCTGTTGCTTGCTTTAACTACCCACATTTTCATTTAAAAACGAATTTTGTCAGCCTGTTACACTTTTTCAAGTGGTTCTAAAGGCAAAAAAGTTGTGTTACCTTCATGCATCCTATGTACCACACAAACATTACCTACCCGTTTCCCTGCCATTGTAGAAAAGATTTAGCAAAATCCATCTTTCACTTGTTTACACAAAACTTCTACCCACAATGTCTTTTAATTTACAGGTTTGCCTACGTTTTAGATTGATAGTACATTGATGGATTTGGAAATAATATTTTGGGAGTTATTTACTTTCAGAACTTTCGGTTTAGCCATTTTGTGCAATCTAGATTTGGCCTTGATATTATGGCAGAAGTTTGTTTTGTTTTATTCAAGTGTTTGCATGATAGCATTATCAGTGCTAGTATATACAACTCTTACCTCTCTACCAGTTTTTCTTGAATGTCAGGTTTCAAAATAGACCCAGAATGGGAAACCACAGGTGTCTTACTATCAAAGAAATCTACAGGGAGAAAGGAGATAGTAAAAGTCCAACTCTAGGCAGATATAAACGACACATATTAATACAGCTATGCAATCATTAAAACATCATTAACTGTATTTTGAAATGCAAGCAGTGTAAGTAGCTGAATTTGGCCGAAATCAGTTACTTTAGTCCCTTAAAGATGAAATAAAAAGGAACACATCAATCCATGTGCTGCCAAGAAACATGCTGATAGAAAGACAAAGCAGAGTGACAGAAACAAGCTTATCATTGTGCTGCTTTTCCTGTTACTGGGGGGGGGGGGGGGGGGTTGTCAGGATACAGAACAGTTAAGCCTGACTTCAGAGGCAAAGAAACGGCTTCTGGCAGATGTTTTACATTTCAACTTATCATATTATTTTACTATTTGAGTTGTGTGTTTTAACATGACTGTCAAATTCGGGACAGGCATGGCCCTGGATTTCCCACTTACCTGTGTATTCCTACAGTCAATAAAATGAGGGGAGGGAAAAAAAAAAAAAAAAAAAACAACACAGACAGTGTCTTTTTCAGAACTCAACATGTATCATTCTCTAAGTTATTTATATTTGATTTGCCATATAATTAAATTTCTATGTTCAGGGGCCCCTAAATCTGGCAGTGTGTGTGTGTAAATATATATATATATATATATATATATATATATATATATATTATATATATATATATATATATATATATATATATATATATATATATATATATATATATATATATATTTTTACACACACACACACACACACACACACACACACATTACAGCAATGGGGGTGGCGGGAACATGTCATGTCCTTTATGTGGATATTCATATTTTTTTTTGGCTGCACTATAGCCGCTACCCGTCTCGTCATATGTACTGTATATACATGTCCGGGAGCAGTGATTTCTCAGTCATCACTGCAGCAAGATTAAAGTATCATTCTTTAGTGCTGGTGATTCTCTACAAAAGAAAGCGATCCAATTGGCTTTACAGCCCCTTGATCACTTTTACAGGCAACAGAAGGGAGTCGTCCCCCCCCCCCCTCTTATCGAGGAGCCTGAGACCAATCTGACCGGTGGCATCAACTGCACAGACTGAGAGGAACCACCAAGGATTTTGTAACTTCTAGATTTTTTGTTTGTTTACAAACTTTTACTGGCTTGTAAAGCATCTGATCAAATGTTAGACTGAGGACAATAACCTTAGCACCAAACCTGCTGTGCAACTCTAAACTGTAAAGGATTTTAAAGCATCACCATGGAGATTTTTAGGTATCGTAGTTTGTCACCGCTTAACCAAAATATTGGGTATTAGACCTCCTCTGTAACTCAAAACATGCAACCTGTAGAATTTTTTAAACGTCGCCTATTCCACGAGCGGACGCAAATTATCTAACATTATCTTTCACAATCTAAAAAAAAAATTGGGATAACTTTACTGTTGTCTTATTTTTTTAATTAAAAAAAGTGCATTTTTTCCCCCAAAAAAGTGCGCTTGTAAGACCGCTGCGCAAAAACGGTGTGACAGAAAGTATTGCATCGATCGCCATTTTATTCTCTAGGGTGTTAGAATAAAAAATATATATAATGTTTGGGGGTTCTAGAACTAGAACCCCCAAACATGAACTAGAGGGAAGGAGATGGCAGTGAAAACACAGTGAAGAAAACACATTAGAACTGCTGTTTTACTTGTAATGCCAATGGCCACCACCAGATGGCGCGAGGTCACAGAAGTAAGCTTGGGCCTTCACAAGTCTGCAAAGCCATGGCCTCAATTACCGGCCGTCGTGGGTCCGCCGCGAAAGCGCGGCGGTGGGGGCGCATGAGACACAGGATCCTGTGCTTCCGTGCGCCCCCACCTCCCCCGCCACGCGATCACATCGGGGCCGGTAATTGAGTCCGCGGCTTTGCAGCCTCAATTACCGGTGGGCGCCAGGTCACAATTTTTTTTACATTGCGACCGGGCGCCTGTATATTGTCGAGCCTTGTCGAGCCCTGTGTTATGGTACAATTTGCATGAGCCAACTATTTGTCAATGGGAGCCACCAAGGAGGGACAAAGTAAGGGTGTGGTTTTACATATATTTAAGCCTGACAGGGACATACAATAGATCCACTGCCGACCTTCAATCCTGCTCCAGTCCACCTAAAAGTATGCCACTTTAAAATGCAAACCTGCAAGATACTGGTCCTGCTGTCTGCAGACGGTGAACAGTCAAAAGTTGTTAAAAAAGGTTAAAAATAAAGACTGCCCAGCATATAGCTAATTTGTTGGAAACGTGTGAATATGGAGAAGGCTGAAGAATAACTGTGCCCAAGAGTGCAATGTTCCTTTTAATGTGTTTGTTAAATGTGACTTGTGTGGGTGAGAGAAGATAATGCTGAAAATAACTGCAGACTTACATTGTCAAAAAATCGTTGTTTACGACAAATAATCAAATATAAAAAAACACTACAAATATTAAAGGCAAGAATCGCATTTCAGTAATATAAATGGGAAACACCTGGTGGGAGGCCATCATTTGCTGTTGGTGGAGGCAATGGGATTTCTGTAGATTTCTGCAGGGGAGACGATAGCGCTGCCGAGTTTATTTCCATTTTCTCCTCATCTTCCTCTTCATCATCTTCATA
The DNA here is from genome assembly GCF_905171775.1 of Rana temporaria. NCBI lineage: Eukaryota > Metazoa > Chordata > Amphibia > Anura > Ranidae > Rana > Rana temporaria. The sequence goes on from NC_053493.1 coordinate 204,732,286, forward strand.
ATCGCCTGCCAACAACCGAAGACTTGCAACAGTAGCCTGTTTACTAGATGGTTGATCTGTCTTTTCGAAAAAGTCAGCTGGAAGCCTAGAATGAAAAGACAGAGCTCAAGTTTTTCCTACAAACAGGTGCTCTCAGCAGGCAGATCCTGAAAACCCTGGGTCAGAGCTGGTGTGCCTTTCGAGCAAGCTACGTGTCTTGCTGGATTTGACAGTTTACCCCAGTCAATGATCTGTGTGCTTTTGGGTTGGAAGGCCACATTTCTTCCAACTCCACTTGTGCCCAAGTCAGTCAGACGGCATCTCCTAAATCTGCATCTTTTTCCATTAAATATTGTGAGCAGACGTATGCAGTGCAGGTGCACTCTCTTAATGGGCCCCTTCAAGCTAAAAGCATTTCCAAACATTCTGCAGGTGGTAAAACAATGGGAAATGCTTGGACCTGAGAAACTAAGTTCCCGCTCATTGAACACTGTTCACACCAAGGCACTGTGCCTAGGGATTTGTAAAATGTCCATAACACATTGTAATTTTCAATAAACATTCTTAATACTAGAGATACACTCAAGACACCTATAAAATGTGTGTAAAACACTGGCAAAAGGGCACATTGATTCAACATATACAGTATCTCACAAAAGTGAGTACACCCCTCACATTTTTGTAAATATTTTATTATATCTTTTCATCTGACAACACTGAAGAAATTACACTTTGTGACAATGTAAAGTAGTGAGTGTAAAGCTTGTATAAAAGTGTAAATTTGCTGTCCCCTCAAAATAACTCACACAGCCATTAATGTCTAAACTGCTGGCAACAAAAGTTGAGTACACCCCTAGGTGAAAATTTCCAAATAGGGAAAAAGTGTAATTTCTTCAGCATGGTCACATAAAAAGATAAAATATTTACAAAAATGTGAGGGGTGTACTCACTTTTGTGAAATGCTGTAAATGCTAGTGTTGTGTGACTTTTTCATTTACTGTTGGTGTGAATGGTTCCTAAAAAAAACTGCAATAAACTGCGATATAAAAGATTTCTTATAATGATTGTGTCTAGAATACCATTAGAAAGGTTCCTAAACGATTGTATTGGTCACCCAAAGATGGCACTTAACCTTTTGATTATATGCACTATAACAATCTAACTGAATATGTTTATTGCATTTAATTTGTAAAAAAACTTTTAAACTCCAAACCTCACAATGTGTTAAACAGTATAACGTCACACATTTTTTTTTCTAGATTGCTCTAGACCAGAGGTCTCCAAAATACAAACCAAGGGCCAGATGTGGCCCTTTGCTAGCCTTTATCTGGCCCTTGGGGCACAATTCCCCCCCACTGATATGAGGCACTATTCAACCCACTGGCACCAACAATGTGGCACTATATCTTCCAACGATACAAATGATGGGATACTATTCCTCCTAGTGGGAATTCTCCTCTTCCTATTGACCACCAACCCTGAGGCCATATTTATGCTCACTGATGCTGGGCCTGTGACATTTTCTGCCTCTGTTGGCCACATTCCGGCCCTCCTAAAGTCTGAAGGGCAATTAAAGTGGCCCTTTGTTTGAAAAGTTTGGAGATCCCTGCTCTAGACCACTCTTGGATAAAGTAGATAACAGTTACAGCTTCTGTCAAGTTTTTACTGTAGTCCTCATAGGAGAAACATATGCCCTTTATTTGCCTTTGGAACTACTGTCTTTGGAGACGGAGAGGATAAGAAGAATGTATACGTATAAATGCCATATCTTGCAGTAAAGTACAGGACACATGAATCGATTCCTAGACCATGGGTTATATGCCGCGGCATTCAGGAAAATGGACACAGGCAAAAACGTTCCTGGGTCCACCCCCTAGTGTTCCTATATAACCCTGCCCACTTCATTAGGTTCCACTTTTGTTAGCAAGCAGTAAAAAGGCCATAGAGGAGGGTGTGGAGGGACCCATGTTCTGTACTGTACTCAGAATTACCAGATATCAAAATTCTTTATAGGAATCGAGTCATAAACTATGGGACTTGCCAACACAATAACTAAGGGGTGTGCAACAATACCGCTTAAAGAGCCAGAACAGGCCCACGAGAAAAAGCAAGAAGGCTAAAAACAGACCCAAAGAAACATTTAACAGTAGAACACCTCGCTGCTGGAGCAAGCTACAGCAGAGACTAAACAGTCTTCTGGTAACCAATGGTTTGGGTGAAACGTGAAAAAGAATTCAGGCAGTGGCTCTGCACACAGGAGGAGTATAGATGCTGTATAGGCCCCAGAAGTGGACCTCAACAAGAAAATGGCTGGGAAGGAAAAACTTATTCCCAAAGAACAGAAACTCTGTAAAAATAGCAGCAAACAGACTATCCAGGCAGGTGGAAGTAGGTATAGGAAACCCCCAGGGGAATCTTCAGATAAGGAATTAAGAGAAAAGAAGGTTCTAAGGGAGACATGGCACCTGGCCATAGAAGTTTTCCGAGACCCCTAAGGGGGCAAAAAATAAAAAAATGTTGTGCTGTCCATAAATACCTTGCGAGGCAAAGAATAGAAGTTCTTAAAAGGACAATAAGAATCATCATGGACGCAAGGAGGAAACCTGCTACCAGGCTACCCTGTGAATGCGTAAAGTTCTCAGAAAACAGAGAGAGTCAAGTTAACCAGGACAAAGTACCAATTGAAATGCCATAAGCAGGACCAGGTTGAAGGAGGTACAGAATGAAGGACTAATAGGGAACTCCGGATGAGGTTCCACATTAGACCACTAGATGGAACCCACTTACAGAGCAGGGGGAATAGACCACCCTGAATAAAGGGAAGCATCCAACTCAAAAAGGTTGGAATGCACTAACATAGAAAATATTCAGGACATAGGGATATCAGGAAGTTAAAAAAGAAAAAAAAAAAAAAAAAACAAGATGCGCTAAAACAATTATGTAACAATTAAGTGAATCCAAATGTCATGTCATCAATAATCATCCATGAATGGTGAAAAACCTAAAAATAGGAAAATCAAAGTCTTTGAAGGGACAGTGTAGATCTTATTCACCAGTGTAATGAAGAAAAAAAGGAAGGGAAAGAGCCAAAGTCCACAAATGTTGATCATAAACCTGTAGTGACAGTCCCATAGAAAGTGATCCTCCACCATATGAGTATTAAATCCGCTTACCAGATTTCCAGCGGTCCCTTAATTAAAAGAGGACCCCAGAGAGCATGTGGGTTAACACTGTAGAAATATTGAAGAGCAGATGGACCAAGCTTGATGCCAATCCCCGTCTCAATCCAATGTGAAGGAAACTTGATTACCGAGTACCATGGAAAACACGTAAAGGGCCGCAATAGTGTAAAACCATAAATAAAAATGTATTTAAAAAGACAAAAACACACTTACATGAAAGCAGTATTATAATGGCATGTCAGATTGGAGCTCCGGCCGGAAGCAATCCAAAATACCCGTACAATAGGTGTGGAAGTAGTGCATGGAAAGACCTTTCTCCCGGTAAAAGTAGAATTCCTCTGCTATGTTGAGCCTACATGTTCACATTACGAGTTTTGTGTGCAATCTAAGTGTCACATGATCTGTCATTACATATACACACCTTTTTGAAAGGCCCCAGAGGCTGCAAAACCTAAGCAAGAGGCACCACTAATCAAACACTGCCATGAAGACCAAGGAACTCCCCAAACAAGTAAGGGGAAATGTTGTTGAGAAGTAGAAGTCAGGGTTGGGTTATAAAAAAATATCCAAATCTTTGATGATACCTAGGAACACTATCAAATCTATCATAACCAAATATAAAAAACATGGCACAACAGCAAACCTGCCAAGACACGGCCGCACACCAAAACTCACGGACCGGGCAAGGAGGGCATTAATCAGAGAGGCGGCACAAAGACCTAAGGTAACCCTGGAGGAGCTGCAGAGTTCCACAGCAGAGACTGGAGTATCTGTACATAGGATGACAATAAGCCGTACACTCCATAGAGTTGGGCTTTATGGCAGAGTGGCCAAAAGAAAGCCATTACTTTCAGCAAAAAACAAAATGGCACGTTTTGAGTTTGCGAAAAGGCATGTGGGAGACTCCCAAAATGTATGGATGAAGGTGCTCTGGTCTAACGAGACTAAAATTTAACCTTTTGGCCAAAGAAAACGCTATGTCTGGCGCAAACCCAACACATCACATCACCCAAAGAACACTACCCCCACAGTGAAACATAGTGGTGGCAGCATCAAGCTGTGTGGATGTTTTTCAGCATTTGGGACTGGGAAACTGGTCAGAGTTGAGGGAAAGATGGATGGTGCTAAATACAGGGATATTCTTGAGCAAAACCTGTACCACTCTGTGTGTGATTTGAGACTAGGACGGAAGTTCACCTTCCAGCAGGACAATGACCACAAAAGCAACACTTGAGTGGTTTAAGGGGAAACATGTAAATGTGTTGGAATGGCCTAGTCAAAGCCCAGACATCAATCCAATAGAAAATCTGTGGACAGACTTAAAGATTGCTGTTCACAAGTGCAAACCATCCAACTTGAAGGAACTGGAGCATTTTTGCAAGGAGGAATGGGTAAAAATCACAGTGGTAAGATGTGGCAAGCTCATAGAGACTTATCCAAAGTGACTTGGAGCTGCGATAGCCGCAAAAGGTGGCTCTACAAACTATTGCCTTTAGAGAGGTGAATAGTTATGCACATTGACTTTTTCTGATATTTTGGTCCTATTTGTTGTTTGCTTCACAATAAAAAAATTCCAGGTTGCGAGGCAACAAAACACAAAAAATGCCAAGGGGGTGAATACTTTTGCAAGGCACTGTATATATTATATAGGTCATACCCTGAGATGAGCGTGCAATCTATATGGTGGCAGAGTGTAGTGGATCACGGGCAAAACATCACGGGTTATTACTATCAATCAAGCACAGGTTGGAATAACTAAGGCTTGTATTTGTCATTTAAAAAGTTGATGTGAAAATGGTGCTGTGTTATTCACAGTGGACTTATTTACTATCATATTCATTCCTTTTTATGAGTATTTGTTTTACAACACCAGTGTATTGGGACCACATACTGTATTTATATTACATTATGCACACCAAGTGAATTTGTTAACACTGGTGTGGTGAAATTAAAGGAACACTAAAAAGTAAAAAATTTTTTTTTTTAAATAACAAACATGTTATACTTGCCTACACGGTGCGGCTCGTTTTGCACACAGTGGCCCCGATCCATATCTTCTGGGGTCCCTCGGTGGCTGTCTCGGCTCCCCCCCCCCCCCCCCACAAGAGCTTTCCACCTTCATGCGAGCGCGCATGGTGGAAAGCTCTTGCGGGCGCGCTCCTGTGATACAGCGGCGGCCATGGCCACCTTTACAACCCCTTTAACCACTTCAGCTCCCGGACCATATTGCTGGTCAAAGACCAGGCCACTTTTTGCGATTCGGCACTGCGTCGCTTTTACTGACAATTGCACGGTCGTGCGACGTGGCTCCCAAACAAAATTGGCGTACTTTTTTTCCCCACAAATAGAGATTTCTTTTGGTGGTATTTGATCACCTCTATGGTTTTTAGTTTTTTTCGCTATAAACAAAAATAGAGCGACAATTTTGAAAAAAATTTATATTTTTTACCTTTTGCTATAATAAATATCCCCCATCCTCAGTTTAGGCCGATACGTATTCGTCTACATATTTTTTGTAAAAAAAAAAAAAAGCGCAATAACCGTTTGATTGGTTTGCGCAAAAGTTATAGCGTTTACAAAATAGGGGATAGTTTTATGGCATTTTTTTTTCTAGTAAAGGCGGCGATTTTAATTGGTACTGCGACATTATGGCGGACACTTCGGATACTGTTGACACATTTTTGGGACCATTGGCATTTTTATAGCGATCTGTGCTATAAAAATGCATTGATCACTATAAAAATGTCACTGGCAGTGAAGGGGTTAACACTAGGGGGCGAGGAAGGGGTTAATCATGTTCCCTGGGTGTGTTCTGACTGAAGGGGGGGTGGACTGACATGGGGAAATGACTAATCGCTGTTCATACATTGTATGAACAGACGATAGGTAATTCTCCCCCCCCCCCCCCCCCTGACAGGACCGGGAGCTGTGTGTTTACACACAAAGAAAGACAAAAAAAAGTCTGGCACCAAAGCACAATGATCTGTATACCAGTAAAAGAGACGCTTGGAGATACAGCCTGACCCCAATCAGCAGCTATAGGGAAAAACACATCAGGAGAGATGTGGTAGCAACATGTGTAAACAAAAAGAACCATATGGGAAGCGCTGTAAAAAAGAGATCAAGTCTGTAGTAAACAAGGATTACTCGGCAGTCAAGATGCTATGACTATCAGTTTATTAGTACCATAAAATCATTCATGATAACAAGAACAATCCTTCGTGGTGAAGGTGATGACATAAACCTCAAAAACACTCAGCTTGTATAGGAATAGGATGGTACCTAGGACGGAGTGAAACACACCAGATGACAAGAAGCAGTGAGCTGCAGTAGATAGAACATCGTGGGACCTCTAACCTATGTCCGCGATGGAAACAAGGGGATGACTCAGCCAGATGGAAGCGAGCCCAAATGTCAAGTCAGTCCGCCGTTGAAACAGCCAGTCGATGGTGAGCCTGTGCTTCCCGGGCGTGACGTCAAACGGCACCAGGAAGTATGACCCAGAACGAGGCTTGGAGCGGGTGGTGACGATAGGCTCAAACAAAGCCTGTGTCGAGGCTGGGCTGGGACTGGGCAGGCGGCTCAATGTGCAATCACGAGCGGAGGCTGACACAACGAAGGAGTATGAAGAAAGTTTAGGCTGTAGTCATGACAACACATGTCGGGGCGTGGGCCTTCATCAGGTCATCATTTACACACACAGCTCCCGGTTCTCGCTCTGTAACGAGCGGGTGCCCGGCGGGCGGGCACCCCTATTGGCTGCTCGGCGAGATGACGTATAGCTACGTGATCTCGCTCAGTAGAGCCGAGCTGCCGCCGTATAACTGCGGCTGGTCGGCAAGCAGTTAATTGTATTTAATTTGATTACTCACAAGAATCTATATTGTGCCTAAGGCCCCGTACACACCATAAAATCCATCCGCAGATAAATCCCAGCAAATGGGTTTCAGCGGATAGATCCTATGGTGTGTACACGCCAGCGGATCTGTTTCCGCGGATATATCTCCCCTGGGATGGATTCCAGCAGATCGGATATTTGCTGACATGCAGAACATATCCATCTGCTGGAATCCATCCCAACGGATGGATCCGCTGGTCTGTATAGACTCACCGGATCCATCCGTCCGAAGGGATCCCCCGCATGCGTCGTAATGATTCGACGCATGCGTGGAATTCCTTATATGACAGCGTCACGCACGTCGCCGCGTCATAATCGCGGCGACGGCGCGACACGTCATCGCCAGAGGATTTCGGCGCGGATTTCAATGCGATGGTGAGTACACTCCATCGCATTAACATCTGCTGAAATCCTCGAGAGGATTTATCCGCGGAAACGGTCCGCTGGACCGTATCCGCGGATAAATCCTCCCGTGTGTATGGGGCCTTAGGCTTACACGTCTTTACAACCTCTCCTGAACAATTTAGCTTGACAGATAGTAACCCACTTTTAAAACGTCCCTTTTTCCACGTTTACATGCTGCGTTTTGTGTTAAAAAAAAAAATGGGCAAAAACGCCTGTAAACGAAACACGACTAAGCGTGGGTTACCGCGTTTAGTGCTTGAAATGCCTCTAAACTCAGCATCTGAACTCTTTTAAACTCAACTGCCTAGATTACTATAAACGGCCCTGTGTACATGTACTGATAACATAACAGAGGAGAGTTTAGGAGCAGTTGAAATAAATGCCCAACTGCTCCTAAATGTCCATTTAGCAGCACCAGTGTACATGAGGCCTTATACTCATAGCGTTATTACTCCTCACTATAGTGATACTGCACTTTGCATTGATATAAATATTGTCATTTTATTCTTTACTTTTCACAAGATTTTTGTTGGTTTCAAAATATACTTTTGAGGTGGTTGTAGTAGTGACATTTGTGTAGATATAGAGCAGGGCAACACTTATTTGTTATTATTTGACTTGTTGTTGGATGTGGGAACACATTTGGTGTTTGTAGCAGCTTAGAATTACACTGTAGGTGATTTTGTTAATAGTAAAGTGGTAGTGCAGGAGTTATATTGCTCTCCGAGTTCATCCAATTGTTTTGTAAAGGCCCAACTTGCCTGATCCAGAGTGGGAAAGGGCTTCCTACAGGAGACCCTTTTTTTGAACATATGGGGATTGCACGGCCTTCGGTGCATCTATCAAAAGACTAGATCAATGAATTCACAGTTGCCAACATAAAGCAAGATGGTAAAGATGTAACCTTCATAAATTGGAGTGGAAATGTTTTTGAGGCACCCCTGCTATGATGGTTTCTGCCACAGCGAGTGCGTCGGGCAATTCTGTCTTTAGGTTAGAATTAAAGACAGGTGAAGAGAGGCATAAGAGCGCTTAAAGCCGATATCTCCCTCTGATTTCAGAAGCAGCGGTAGCCACTATAATTGGTCAGATATAGTAGCTATAAATTCTGCCTTAGTCAAACAAGTCACATGTGCGCCTGTAAGGGAACTTAAACGACAGGACTGTAGCGGTGTTGGTGTTAGACCTCGCTCCTGACCAATGGATCCACCAACAATTTCAGAGGAGCTTGGAATTTCTCAAGGCCTCCAGTGGACTCACTGCCGTCTATGCCATGCGTTTTGGCTTCCAAGCACTTATAATCCTCCAATGCCGAGTGAGGATCCTACTCACGGAATGCATGTGGATTAGGAGAGTTCAGCATGTCCAGTATGAGGGAATCATGGCTGTGTCATGGATAAATGTGGCGGAAAATTGTCCCAGGATGTAAATTTACCTTTAAATTTAGCGTTAAGCACTAAGTGCGAAATGCGTCAGCTGTGTGTCCTGATTTTTCTTGCTGTGGCATGTAGTGTTTTATCCAATTTTACCAATAAAGGCTATTTAAGGAATTTTTTCCTTGGAGTGCGGCTGTCCAAACATTCTCTTTGTTCTCTGCTATATGCATTGCCAGCACCCGTGGTCTCCAGGAGGAGACCGATTACCTAAGCACATTCATCTGGAGCGTTTACTTTCCTTTTTCCCCCCAATTATTGTTTGTCGTCCAGCAATGCATATCTACCACAATCATGAAACCCTGTGATGTCCATGTATGGTCAGTGACGTCGCCCGCAGACCCCGCTTATATTGTGGCAGCAAGAGGTCAAAATAGACTGCTGCTCTCCTACTGTGGGATATAACTTGCATTTGGTTAGAGTCATTTGTCTGGCGATTTTGTTTTTCACTTCCAAAGTCTCTATGGTAATTCTTTTTATCTGGTACATGTCTGTTAATTAAAAATAGCATAATTGATTTGTGTATTTTGTGGTATTGTTTTTTTCCCCACCATTACAAACCAATTAATTTTTTACAATGGCTCCAACAGTGTGGCTAACACTTACCCAGAAGAAGTAGTCGCTGAAGCTGAAGACTGTTCTTCTGAATCTAGAGAAAGGCCACAAAAACAAAATAATACGCAAGTATTTTTAGTTTGTTTTTCACATGCAGTGTAGGAACTTTACCATAAATAAAACAATACTTTAGAATTGAGTCAAACAGAAAGAGTTTTAAGCAGAATACAGTTTATAGGTAATAATATAACAAACCTCAAAAGGGTCTATAGCCTGATCTAACAATGTTTTATAAAACGGTTTGAAAATCACAGGCTAATTATGATATACTTCATTTATGAATTTACCTTACTTTCAGGTGTATAAAAAAACGTAAGGGCCTACTTGTAAGAGCAGCAGTACAGCCATACTGCTGTGAAAAAAAAAAAAAAAAAAAAACACAGCAAGGTGCTTTACAAATGTGCTTAGTGCTCTGCAGGCTTTGGGACTCCGAAGTTATTAGAGTGCTATTCTTCCTAATAACACTAACAGTACCTAAAAAAATCCAATAAGGGAAGTCCTACATTTGCCTAATGGAAGAAACTCTGTAAAACATTGAAGGCTCTTGGTTTTGGCCTGCACTTTATGAACGAGTCATAAAGTGCAGGGTATGCTGTAAAAATACAATGCGGTATATAGCACAGAGTGGATAGTGATTAGAGGTCGACCGATATGGGTTTTTCTCTGGCCGATGCCGATATTTGGAAATCGGAGCGGCCGATGGCCGATATGTGTTGCCGATTTTTGCGGCCGATATTTTAGGCCGATTTTTTTTTCTCATCAAAAAACCTAGGGTCGAGAGGTGGGGAGGAGATAATTGTTTAGGGTGGAGAGGTGGGGTGCAGCCTGTCAGTGCCATATCGGTGCCCACCAGTGCAGCCCATCAGTGCCACCTCATCAGTGCCCACCAGTGCAGCCCAACAGTGCAGCCAACCAGTGCGTCACCACATTAGTGCCAACCAGTGCGTCACCACATTAGTGCCAACCAGTGCGTCACCACATTAGTGCCAACCAGTGCGTCACCACATTAGTGCCAACCAGTGCGTCACCACATTAGTGCCAACCAGTGCGTCACCACATTAGTGCCAACCAGTGCGTCACCACATTAGTGCCAACCAGTGCGTCACCACATGCCTCTGCCTACAATCCCCAGAATGCAGAGCGGGCCGGTAACAGCCAATCAGCGGTAACTGCCGGGCCTCGCTGCATTCTGGGGTTTGTAGGCAGAGGCAGGGCGCGCAGCAGTCAAGGGACGTTTCTTTTGCAGAGTGGAGGATGTCGGCAGCGGCGGTTACAGGCCCGCTGCTGACTTCCTAAAACTAAAAAAAAAGTCAGCAGATGGTAGCGAGCGGGCCCCTCCTCCGCTGGGTGTAAACAGAGGGGAGGGCCGCTGCGCTGGGTGTACCAAGATGGCCGCGGCTCCGGAGCTAGGCCGAAGCCGCGGCCTTTCCTGATGCTGTGACCGCGGCGGCAATCCGCGACTACGCGGATTGCCGCCGCGGTCACAGCATCAGGAAAGGCCGCTGCCTCGGCCTAGCTCCGGAGCCGAGTCACCGCTAACGGCCATGTTAAATATCGGCCTAATTTGGATGAAAATCGGCCGATGCCGATTTCTCCAAAACGGCCAAATATCGGCCGATATATCGGCCTGCCGATATATCGGTCGACCTCTAATAGTGATATCTGTTATAAATGCTCCCCTTTAGTATAATAAAAGCAGAAAAAAAAAAAAAAACATTATGAAAACACGAACCGTTATAACACAAAACAAAAGATAAGTAATCCTTACCATATAATCTCACAAAATATGCTAAATCCAAACTATATTAAAACCTGCATATAACCTGCTACTTTACTGTACGTTATCAAATCTAACAAAGGTAGAAGGCTGTCCAAAGACTTTAGAAGGTACAATCAGGCTTCTCCGGGCTGATGAGAAGTTGTATGATAAAGTGTCTTTTCTGGGTTTTAAACCTTACCTCTTACTTTCTTTATATCGTGACTTTCTATACTTGGCCCTTTCCTTTTAGTCGCTTGTGAGGTTGGTGCAGACACAGAAGGACTACTGGTGTTTACATGTGTGCCTTTTATTTCTGCAACTTTCTGAAAATGAACATTGAGAAAATATATTTTCCATTAAATGTAAAATTCGAATATATTGAAAACGTGTTTAGTACATTAAAAGCTAAACTCTATGCAGATAAATACATCAATAATGCAGCTATGGATCCATCAAAACACCATTAAATGTATTTAATTTTTAATTGGAAGTAGTGTACCTAAACATGGCCTGACATCAGCCATTTTCAATCCCCTGCTCAGCACAACTCAGACCAGAAAAAAAAAAAAAAAGCAGCACAAAGAGCCAATTAGTTGTGTTGGAGTGCTCACATGCTATCATGGTGAAGTCAAAGAGAGTAATGCCCTGTAAACACGATCGGAATTTCCGAACAAAAAAGTCAGACAGAATTTTTTTCATTGGATATTCCGATATGTGCGTTGGCCTCATCTGACTTTTTTCCCATCGGAGTTTAGAAATAGAACATGTTTTATTTTTTTCAGATGGAAAAAACCCTCTGTGTGGAACTCAAGGAGAAAAAACACACGCATGCTCAGAATCAAGTCGACGCATGCTCGGAAGCATTGAACTTCATTTTTCTCGGCTCGTTGTAGTGTTTTACGTCTCTGCATTTTGGACGATCGGAATTCGGTCTGACAGTGTGTATGCAAGACAGCTTGAACGTAATTTCATCGGATTTTATCCCATCGGAAATTCCGATTGTGTGTACAGGGCATTAGGCCGGGTTCACACTGGTAAGACAAACGCTCCTACATTGGGAGCTCATGTCGAATGATGTGTGAATCAATGTTTCCCTATGAGAGCCGTCTTAACTGGTCCGACACAAGTCGGTCTGACGTTGGAAATGCTCCCTGTACTACTTTGGTCGGACTTTGATCCTACTTCAGCCCATTGAATATCATTGAAGTCGGATCAAAGTAGGATCCTTGTCCTTAACATCCGACTTTTGACATCCGACACAGTGATTACAGCAGCAGGAAAAGGAATATATCTCACACTGGGATTGTTTTGATTGGTCAAAGGACAAGTCAGACTATCACGAAGTTGGAACAAAGTGGAATCCTTTTCATTCAAGTCAGATGGATGTAGGACTGATGTCGTAGAGCAAAGTAGGATGAAAGTCGTATGACTGTCATGTGGTATCAGTGTGAACCCAGCCTTAAAGTGGAACTGAAGTTTGACTGTAACAAACAGCAAGCAGGCAGGATTTTTATTGCAGAAGAGACTTGCAATGACTCTTCTGCAAAATGCACCTACCTGCCTGCTCATCGTCTTCTCTTCTCTCTAAACTGCACCACGCATGCCTAGCTCCACTTACAGTGCCGGTCTGGTCTCTGTGTGTCTGGAATGACAACATCCAATGCCAGCAAATGAAGAAAACTGAAGACCAGCACACAAGAGAAAATGTCAGAGCCTATGGCCTCGTACACACGACAGAGTTTCTCGGCAGAATTCAGCGAGAAACTCGGTCAGAGCCGGATTCTGCCGAGAAACTCTGTCGTCTGTACAGTTTTGGCCCGATGGAGCCACCGAGGAACTCGTCAAGAAAATAGAGAACATGTTCTCTATTTTCTCGTTGTTCTATGGGAGAACTCGGCCCGCCAAGCTCCTCGGCGGCTTCAAGGCTGAACTCGCCAAGGAACTCGATGTGTTTGGCACGTCGAGTTCCTCGGCCGTGTGTACGAGGCCTGAGAGTGATAGGACTGTTGGAGGATAGGTAAGTTTCAGCTCCCTTTGGTTCTGCTTTAAGCTCATAAGTGGGCTGCTTCTTCTTTCACTGTCCAGTCACATATATGATAAAAAATAAACATAAAACTTCCTTTAACTTCACAGACTGAGCCAAACCCTACTTTATTTGTCTCTCATATGTTCCCCCTCCCAGACACTGCAGCTCCCAATTGAAGGGTTTTAGCAACAGAGGCAGTGCTGTCTATCCAATGGCAATGCTGATAAACACAACTACTGCAACATTTTTGTGTCTGACTGTAGTGCAAGCAGGCAAGCTTACATAAAAGTATATAAAACACTATTATAAGAAAAATGGAAGATGCACTTATAGCTGAGCGCTGCAGCATATACTTCTACTTTGAGGGGTCATATTCAAGTGAAAGGTTTGCTTTCTTTTAATCTTATAAAAAACCCAATACTGGTGTTTTACGCATCGGCATATAGTTTTATTAAAAAAAAAAAAAACACACACACACACACAACCGAGAACAAAACGATGCCAATATACACCAACTGGTGGATTTATATATATAAAAAAAATATATAGCTGTTTGGGCATTAAAAGGGTATGGAAATTCTATGTGTGAATGGATCAAAATAAAATGTTCTCCGGCTAAATTCTCTGCAATTCAAATGTGTGAAATACCACATTATGGTCACAAGAATTTGCTGGCTGACATAAAACATAAGCATGCTCCTCAGTGATATTTAGAACCATAAAGGCCCCTTTCACATGGAGGAGTTTTTCAGGCAGTACAGCGCTAAAAATAGCCCTGCTATACCGCCTGAAAAACTCCTGCACTGCATACTCAATGTGAAAGCCTGAGGGCTTTCACACTGAGGCGATGCGCTGGCGGGAGACAAAAAGATCTCCTGTCAGCAGCATCTTTGGAGCGGTGACAGGAGCGCTCCTTTCCATTTAAAACAATGGGAACCGCGGCAACACCGCCCGCAATGCAGGCGATATTAACCCTTTACCGGCCGCTAGCGGGGGTTAATACCGCAGCGTTAGCGGCCGAATCCCGTGGCAAATCCGAAGGTATATCGCCACTATTTTTAGTGGCGCTATACCGCCACCGTGGCTCCCGCCCCATTCTCAAAGGGGCCTAATGCTTTATTTTTCACATACACACATTCAGAGAATGTAGAGAATAAAGAGAGAATTTGCAGAAAAGCAACTTACATGTAGTTCTGATGGACAAACAGCTGTGAAACGTATAATAAAACAGACCCCCACGAGTTATAAAACTTCAAAATCTTTACATTAGCAACAACGATTGCTTTAAAGTGGATGTAAACCCTCCATACATCCAGTGAAGTAAACAGCCTCAGATGATACACAGGGATGAACCAAATCTCCCTACATAAGTTTTACATGTATATCTAATATATGTATATACTGTTTAAAAAGCTCAGATTGTGTTAGGAAATGTTCTCTTCCTGTTTAACACAGAGTGTGATGTCTGGGCATACAGCCAAGATAGCTAACATTGCTGATTGAAGGAAAGGCAAACACCCCCTCTCATCATAGGCAGAGACTCTCAGAAGGTGTTTTGTAACAGGGCCAGCTCCCTGCTAATCTATTTTAGCAACCTCCCCAGACAGAAAAGAAAGACTGCTTTTATCCAATGTGTCCGAGAATTTGTCAGGAGTTTTCAGGCTGATAACAATGGAACGGTTTAGGAGAGAGCTATGGGACTTGGCTCTTTGAAAAGAGATAACAAAATATTGAATATATATATATATGTGCCCAGCTCAAATTTCATGAATTGGGTTTACATCCACTTTAACTTCAACCCAGTCACTAGGCACTGGAATTGCTGTCTTCTTGTCTAGTCAATAGAGTCTACATTGTTACACTTTCAAACAATGTTTACAGCATTCAAAATGTTGTTAAGAAAACGTACTAGCCTCACCTCTTTATGTTGTTTTCCAAGAATGTGTGTTTGCCATAGTATTTCGCTTTTAATTGGTACATTACATACAACACAGGACAAATGACCAAGACTGTTATATGTAGAAAACACATTGTTAAGGAATTTATATACAAGGATGTCTTCAGATAAGGCTGCATTCATTTCATTGGGCTGCCCTACATGCAACAAATGCAGCAAAGAAGCTCATGTATCACTTCTTCATTTTATTGCCTGCAAAACCAGTTTTTGCTTGCCGCATTTGGAGTTTCATTAAAAGAATCATACAGAGAGGGGAAAAAAGTATTCTATCCCCTGCTGACTTTGTATGTTTGCCCGCTGACATAGAAATAATCAGTCTAGAATTTTAATGGTAGGTTTATTTAACAGTGAGAGAGACAGAATAACAACAAAAATATCCAGAAAAACGCATTTCGAAAAAGTTATAAATTGATTTGCATTTTAATGAGTGAAATAAGTATTTGATCCCCTATCAATCAGCAAGATTTCTGGCTCTACCTTGAAGGACTCTGATGTTGTGTCTCCCTTAACAGCACCCGCGGTGGTTCTCATGCCTAGTACACACGATCGGTTTTCCCGACAGTCAAAATACCGCCGGCAAAACCAAGAACCTGCTCGGTGCCTTTTTCCCTGTACACACGGCTGGTTTTCCCGACAGGAAAACTGCCAGGAGAACTTTGGTTGGGAAAACGGGCCGTGTGTATGCTCCCTCGCAGCGTTTCCCATACGAAAGACTGCGGGCAAAAAATTGGCGCGATTCGAGGCGAGAAAAAAGAAAAAAAATTCTAATTTTTTAAACCGCAGTTTTCCTGTCTGGAAAACTGCTAAGGAGCATACACACGTCCGGTTTTCCCGGCAAAAAGGAAAACACGGCAGTTTTCCCGACGGGAAAAACGATTGTGTGTACTAGACACTTTCCTGTTCCTCTGTGGAGACCAGGAACATGCTAAATGGCTCCTGTACGGTTTAGGAGATATTCCCCTCGCAATGCGCAGGGGGATCCTCGGCTGAAGGGCCGGCCGTCGCCCGTCCTTGCCGGAATGAAATCTCACGCGCGCATGCGCGGGAGTGACGTCATCGCCGCTCCAGCCAATCACAGCGCTGGAGCGGCGATACCCGGAAGACACGCTGAGTCAAGATGACATCTCGCTCGGAGTGGACCAGGTAAGTTCTCTTCTCGTTTCGAGGTAAGTATTTCATAATGAGCTAGTATGCGGTGCATACTAGCTCATTATGGCTTTTGCCTTGCAGGTGTAAAAAAAATTGTATATGCGGGTTTACAACCGCTTTAACTGTAGCCAAGGACGCGGCTTATCAAGCACGATATGTGCTTGATTATCCACAGTGATGGGCAGGGGAGACATGGGGGGGGGGTCTATTAGACCCTTGATGTCTCCAAAAACAGAACATGTCACCTGCCCAATGCAAACACATAGAGAGCTTGCAAGCTCCCTTGCGATAGCAATAAAGTTAAAGTTCCACCCATAAATATAACATTACATCAGTAGTTTAAAAAAAATTTCATTAGTCCTTTACGAAAATTTTTTTTTCTTTAGATGCCTTCAAAGTGTTGTTGCTAGGCAGAATAGTTAATCTTCCCACTTCCTGCACCTAGGTGCTTAATGCTTCCTAACCTACACCGCACAGACTCCTGGGAATGTAGTGGGTGTAACTTTCCAGGAGTCTGTGCACTCCCCAGTCTCAAAGAATCATGTGACTTGGACAGTACAGGTGCTGAAACCTGATCTGACACTGCTTGTGCAGCACTGAGCATGTTCGAGATCTGCAAGGCTGAAATCCAGGAAGTCATACAGTCTGGCTTCATGATGCCCACACTTAAGATGGCCCCAGTCAATTTCTATTTTATAAAGTGTCTAAATGCTGTAACAACCTAACAAAACGGACCTTAGTTTACAGACTAACTTTACTAGAATACATTAAGCTTGTGTATTACAGGGGTATTTATATTTAAAAAGTGAAATTTGCTTTAAAGAAAAAAAAATAAAGTATAAAAAAGTTATACAAAATAAAAAATATTTAATTTTAAAGCACCCCCATGCAAACCTCAATTCAAACACACAGCACAGGACAAGCACGTCTAAGTAAACTTTGCACTAAGTATGTGAGGTATCGCCATGAAATTTAGAGTGAGAGTAATAATACTAGGGCCATAATTCACAGTTAATGCTTAACCTTTAACCTGGAAAAGCTTTTAAAACATTGCCTATATGGCATTTTGGATACTGTCGTTTTTATCCATTTCACAAGCATGGCAGTTTAAACGCTTGACATCTTTGGTAGGGATGCACCGATACCTGTTTTTTTTAAGAGCGAGAATGAGTACCGATACTTGTGCTCAAGTACTCGCTGATTCCAATTACCAATACTGTGCAGTGCGATTTGAGTCCAGAGAAAATGAATAGGCTCAAATCGCACTGCAAAGAATCGCATGTGATTTTTACAGGCATGCGGTGCGATTCCTGTCCAAATCACAAGTGGTTTTCCACACCTCTCCTGTGTAAACCCAGGCTGAAGTCACTAGGTCAGGGATATGCAATTAGCGGACCTCCAGCTGTTCCAGAACTACAATTCCCATGAGGCATAGCAAGACTGACAGCCAAAAGGATGACACCCAGAGGCAGAGGCATGATGGCACTAGGACAAGCCTGGGTTCACACAGGAGCGGTGCAGGAAAGCGCATGTGATTTGGACAGGAATCGCACTGCATTCCTCTTCAAATCGATTTGAGCCCATATTTGTATATGACAGGAGTCAAAGCTGGCTTGTCACACAAGACATGGTGGTGCCGGAGATCCGACTACCGGCCCGGGTGGGAACAGAGATGGACCTTGGACAGGAAGAGTTTCCCTTTTATTAAAAGTCAGCAGCTACAGTATTTGCACATGACTATTAATGTTTTGGTGGGGGGGGGGGGTTCTGCTTTATACCCTGCTCCTCTTCTATTTTTGGCACTTATTTTGCGGGGGGGTACCTGGTTTCGACTGGTACCCGCTCCCACTTTTTCAGCTGGATCCAAAGGAAGGATCCACCAGAGGGTCTCCTCCCCACAACCTTCTAGGACACATTGCAGGTTCCAGATGGCTGCAGAACCACTCACGAAGCACAGCGCGGCTTGTGCATGGGCAGTGGGCTACCAGCTGTGAAGCTGCAAGGAATCAAAGCGGGCTTACCACAGTACACATGCCAGTGCTGGAGGCCTGAAGACCCGTGAAGAACCAGCTTGGGTGAGGACCGCGCTGGACCCCTAGACAGGCAAGTGTCTTTTGTTAAACGTCAGTAGTTATGGTATTTGTAGCTGCTGACTTTTAACACTTTCAGTCAAGGCGAATAACTGCTTTAAGGCCGGTGTTCTATCGATTTGTGCCCTCCGTTGAAAAGTGCATCGTAGGAGGGTTTTTTCGACGGGAGATACCATGTCACGGGCACAATTGAAAGCTATGCAAAGAGCGGAGGGGCACTGTAGATGACAGATTATGCCTCGCTGTAAACCCGTGGCGCAACAGCGAGGCACAATATGACAAATACGGTGTCCCTCCGTTGTTTGCACAGCATTAAATTGTGTCCGAGAAACAGTATCTCCCGTCAAAAGAAGTCTCCTATGATGTGCGGATGTGCTATGGTGACGCCACTCTAGCTGATTGGGAAATCAGCTGGGGTGGTGTTCCATTTTGCACACTTTGCGACAGAACACAGGGAGGCAGCACAGCTTCCCAAACATGTGAGCACCGCGGTTGGCTCTCACGTCAGTCACATGATCGGGATGGTGTGCCACTTGCCCCCATCATAAGCCATGAATGACAGCTGTCACAGATGGCTTGGTCAGTGTGCTGGGAGAATGTTCTCAACTTAATATGCCAGAAGCTGCACACGTTTCCTCCATTACATGGCTGGGAAGAGGTTCCACATGGATGTTAAGGGTTAGTTGTGAAAGCACAGTGCCATCAATGTATAAAGTCCATACTGGAAGTATAGTGTAGACAGGATGAGGACTGAGCAGCGCACAGTGCAGCTACCCAGGACACAAAGGATATTTAGCCAATGGTGACTCGATCCTTTTCTTGCTCGATGTCTCCCTCTGCTTTGCTTTCATTAGCCGCCGCAGTTCCTCCTGCTGGACCAATTTCTTCTTCTTCCCGGGCGCCGCCATCTTTCCCCAACACGTCGCTTGGTAAAAGCGTCACTTCCTGTCCGTCACATGTGCCTTCCGGAGTTTACCCGCACTGAAAGAACAGTTCCGGATGAAACCGAGGGACACTAATTATTCCTGTTCTTTATGTTAGTCACTGTTACACGAGGCTGGATGACTCGTCCTATAGATAGCAGTGTTAACTGAGAATTCTCAATTGTCAGGAGATGCTGCTCAGTTGTTAGCAGAATTTCCCTTTTAGCATTCATGAACCGTTTTGAGATTATTAAAAAGAGTAACTGTAACGTTCATGGTTATGGGAACTCGAAGTGGCAAGGGTGATATTTCACATGGTCACTAGGTGGCGCCGTGTCTCTAGTTTTGAATACGCTAAGACTATTACTAGGTTGGGTCTGAGATGGAGCTGTCCTACTTCATATTGTCCAGTAGATGGCGTGTCATTACAATGGCAGCAAAATCACAACATAGATATGGATCATTGTTTTCAGACATTCATAGCTTCCATCTGTCCCTCATTTAGAACCAAATACTCTTTCCACTTTCTTCCTTAGTTATCCCTCTTTTTGTTCTGATATTAAAAATATACTACCTACTTACCCATAGTTGCCATTATTTGAAAATAATTAGGAAGGCAATGAGGACAAATAGGACATACTGTATAAAGCACCAACTGCTAGTGGTCCTGGCAAAAAAAGTAGGTGTCCTCAATTAAGTGGGTGTCATTGCACAGTGTGTGGCACCTTTCCCACTGATATATTATTTAGAAAAAATAGGGCAAAACAGTACACTGAACAGAAAGTGGGAGAAAAAAAAGGCCCACGTGTCAGTGGCAGTAATAGTGACTCCTAACATTGGTGTCAGTTGGAGCAGTAATAAACCGCGGCATTGGTGGTCAGTGGCAATAATGGTTAACCCCCCCTCATTGCTAGTCAGTGGCAATAACAGTTAACTCCCCTCCCCCCTCATTGGTGGTTGGTGGCAGTAACAATTAACATTCCACCCTCATTGGTGGTCAGTGGCAATAACAACTCTCCCCCTCATTGGTGGTCGTGGCAGTAACAATTAAATCCCCCCCCCACATCATTGGTGGACAGTGGCAGTCACAAATAACTCTCCCTCTTATTGGTGGCCTGTGGCAGTAACATTTACCTCCCCCCTTTATTGGTGGTCAGTGGCAGTAACATTTAACTCTCCCCCTTCATTGGTGGCCAGTGGCAGTAACATTTAACGCTCCACCCCTTCATTGGTGGTCAGTGGCAGTAAAATTTAACTCTCCCCCTTCATTGGCGGTCAGTGGCAGTAACATTAAACTCTCCCCCCTTCATTGGTGGTCAGTGGCAGTAAAATTTAACTCTCCCCCTTCATTGGTGGCCAGTGTCAGTAACATTTAATGCTCCCCCTTCATTGGTGGTCAGTGGCAGTAACATTAAACTCTCCCCTTCATTGGTGGTCAGTGGCAGTAACATTTAACGCTCCCCCTTCATTGGTGGTCAGTGGCAGTAACATTTACCTCCCCCCTTCATTGGTGGTCAGTGGCAGTAACATTTAACGCTCCCCCTTCATTGGTGGTCAGTGGCAGTAACATTTAACGCTCCCCCTTCATTGGTGGTCAGTGGCAGTAACATTTAACGCTCCCCCTTCATTGGTGGTCAGTGGCAGTAACATTTAACTCTCCCCCCTTTATTGGTGGTCAGGTCATTGGTGGCAGTAACATTTAACTCTCTCCCTTCATTAGTGGTCAGTGGCAGTAACATTTAACTCTCCCCCTTCGTTGGTGGTCCGTGGCAGTAACAATAAACTTTGCCACTCGCCTAAGTTATCACTCCTCATTATTGGTGTTTAGAGGCCCTGGCCCCACACACAAATTTGTATTCAATAGTTTTCCTTACCTGATCAACTCTCCTTAGGACATAGTTCCAATGTCAGGTGGTCTCTCTGTCTGACAGTGCTACAGCTTTTTCAGTGCTGGGTCCTGGAAGATGGAGAGTATTTCAGGAGCCCAATGCCACTTGGCAACTATGCTACCAAAAGTGTTATACTTCACTAAACCTTTCATCTAATCTCTACATCTCTACATTGTTGTATTGGTTATAATTTAACCCCCATATAAAGAAAAATTAGTGGTGGTTAAATGTAGTGCACCACACATATTTTCCGTTATGCTGTCCCCAGGGGATAAATAACATGTTGTACTTTGTAATAAACAGGAAAAACTCTAGACATGTGCACAGAATTTTTTTTTGTTTTTTTTGTTCTCTTTCGTATCGTTCCGTAGGTTCGTTTCCGTTCGTTTTTCGTAAGACGCCCGTTTTCCTGTTCGTTCCCGTTCGTTTTTCGTACGACGAGATTTTTTCGTATTCTGATCGTTTCGTATTTTCGTTACCGTTTTATTTTCGTACATGCGGGATGGTTTGTTATTCTGTTTAATTCATGTTCGTTACTTGTTAGACAATAATTTTCGTGATTTGCATCCTGTGTTTTGGATTCCTTTTTCTGTTCGTGTTTTCAGTCGTGTGTTCGTGTGACATCTGTGACAATTTGTTGTGGATGTCATGTGGGCATGCGACTGAAGATACGAACAGAAAAGGGATTTTCGTCATTTTGTACTTTCGTAAATATATCGCGGGATTCGCGGCACTTTCAACACGCGGCTCATCCATATTAACTATTGTTAAGCCCCATACACTTGGTCAGACTTTTTTAACAACAAACATAAAAACCATAAAAACCACAAAAAGCGTTTGTTTTTAAACTCCATCAGAAAACCATTTTTGGGTTCAAAAGTCTGGCCAACTGATCTCCCTTCAGATGAAAATCCACAGAAAAGTTTATTTGGCTTTACTGTACTACTCAGCACAAAAGAGAAGCTGCTTTACTAACTACACTCACTGCCCATTCAAAAAAACGAAAATTACATCTGTGGCAAGGGATTTGCATTCTGTGTTTTGGGTCCTTTTTCTTTTGGTGTTTTCGGTCGTGTGTTCGTGTGACATCTGTGGCAAAAGATTTGCATTCTGTTGAATCCAAAATACGAACAGAAAAAAGGAATTCAAAATACAGGGTGCGGGTCTTTTGTTGTGGATGTCGTGTGAGCATACGACTGAGGGTGCGGACAGGGAAAGGATTCAAACAAGATACAGAGTGCAATTCTTTTGTTGTGGATGTCCTGTGAACATACGGCTGAGGATACGAGCAGAGAGGGGATTCAAACAGGATACAGAATGCAAATCTTTTGTTGTGGATGTCGTGTGAACATACGGCTGAGGATACCAACAGAGAGGGTATTCAAACAAAATACAGAATGCAAATCTTTTGTTGTAGGTGTCATGTGGACATGCGGCTGAGGATACGAGCAGAGAGGGGATTCAAACAGGATACAGAATGCAAATCTTTTGTTATAGATGTAATTTTCGTTCTTTTGCCGTTTTCGTTTTGTCGTATTTTTGTCAGATCGTTCGTTCGTATTTGCGGTTGTTCGTTATGCGGCTCATTCGTAATCCTGTCGTTTTCGTATTTTGGTGCTTTCATTTTTTTCGTATGTACACATTATTCTGCGGGTACAAAAATGAACGGGAATGCACATATCTAAAAAACACCCCAGGTGCCACACACCAACAAAACCCAACAGTCACTTTGGTAGGAGCAGCCTCAGCCCAGACTCCTTCCAGATCATGTAGCCAACGCATTTTACCCCACCCACAGGGCTTAGTCATGGAGTCATGTTGTACATTGTCTCGTTAGCGCTTGTGCAGATCTAGAGCCCTGTGTTCAAAGTGTTTGCCACTCCCCCATCGATGTTGAACCATGCTGTATACCTTTTCCTATGTACAGTAAATTAAAGGTATTTAGGTATTTAGGCCAGGTAAAGCTTACAGTTTGTGGGTCTGCAGGTTTAAATGAGTCTGTTGCAAGTCTCATCAGTGGATCCAGCATATAGTGGAAGAAAAATTGACTTAGGCCCCTTTCACACGGGGCAGATCAGTAATGATCCGCCCCGTGAACCTCCGCTTGCTCAGCAGGAATCGCTCTGTTGATCACGGCTGAGCCGGTGGATGACAGGGCGGTCCCCACACACTGTGCAGGGACCACCCTGTCTTTTCTCCGCTCTCCCCTATGGGAGGATCAGATGAACACGGACCATCTGTCCGTGTTCTCCCGATCCGATCTGCCAGACGGATGGAAAAATAGTGTTTTCCTCCGTCTGCAGATTCGGAGGAATGCGGAAGCGGGCGAGATCGGGTGTCAGCGGATGTTCATCCGCTGACACCCGCGATCTCATAGGGACCAATGTATGTCCCTTTTTCATCCGCACACGGATAGATGAAAAAGCGGACATACGGTCCGCCCATGTGAAAGGGGCCTTACAGTTTCCGCAACAGTGTTAAACATGTGATTTATTATTTAAACACGAATTCAATGTTTCCCAAAGTATGCACTTCATTATTAAACCAAGCATTTTCATTTCAGTACATTTTATTGATTTAAAAAAAGGTAGGAGAATATAGAATACATGTATACCTAGATTGGAACCCACAGGCTGCAATATATCAACAATGTAAAAGCGCAATACACATATTTTACATTTTGGGCTCTATCAAATGACACAAGGTTCATTGCATTTTAACAAGTAGTAACCATTCAATGTAGATACGTTAACTTCACTGGCACCATCATCATTGTGTGTTTTATGAATATCCAATATTGTATATAGGGTATACTGGAGGAACCCATGCTGAATTTTAGGAAAAGAGGCTGGAGAGGAATAAAAAAAGGTAGAGGTTGAAAAAGGAAAATCCAAAAAACACTCAAAACATAGGGCCAAATTCTCAAAAGAGATACGCAGGCGGAACTGCTGTTCAGCCTGCGTATCTCTGTGCCTAACTTTGGAAACGATCCTCAAAAGGATTTTTCCAAAGATAGGCAGAAGATCTGACATCTGTAAGACACTTACACTGTCAGATCTTAGGATGCAGTACCGCATCCGCCGCTGGGGGCATTTCTCATTGAAATGCCGCTTTGCGTATGCAAATGAGGACTTAAGCAGATCCACAAAGCTTTTAAGCATTGTGGTTTCTGCGTAAGTTCCGATTTGCTTGCGCAAAACTAGGGCTGGTTTTACAATGTGGAAAGTTAGTCCACCATGTAAAATCAGACCTTTTTTTCGATCGCCGCGATTTTTTTTTAAATTTGAATTTTTTTTCCCGGCGCGTATTTTTTTTTTTTCCAGACACAACTTTGTTGTCCCGTCGCGATCCACAAAGCCCGGCGTAAATTACGTTCGCGCGCTGCCCGTCGGTAAAAATGACGTCACACGCATGCGCAGTACGTCCGGCGCGGGAGCGCGCCTAATTTAAATGGGAATCGCCCATTTAAACTAGGAACGCCTTGCGACGGACGGAGTTAAGTTGCGCTGCCGCAATTTTCCGGGTAAGTGCTTTGAGAATCGGTACTTAATTTCGGAAAATTGCGGCAGTGTAACTTAACTCCCTAAAGTTAAGTTAAGCAAGATTTTTGAGAATTTGGCCCATAGTTCTGAACTTAGAGACTTTGTAGGCAATGATAGCAGTCTGGGGGTAAAATAGTGTTTCAGCCACAGTTCCCAAATTGTATTTAGGTTGTCAGTCATTTTCTCTTTTAGCATGGCCCATGATTTTCTTCATGCCTACGGTAATGTCCAGGCTTTCCATGTTAGTCTTAAAAAGAAAGTCATTTGAATTGATTTAATCCAATGGTTTCTTTTTTAGGAGAGCTTCATCGATGTCCTGTCTGAGGGGGTTGTGTAAGATTGTATGAACTATTTGGTATATTTTATTTCAATAGTTTTTTATTGATATTTTTCAATCAAACAAAATAATGCATTACAATAGCATATAGTACACAATGCATCGTAACAGTAGGAGACAAAGTAATACTCATTATCTAACATACAGATATGTGTTGGCTAAGCAATATAATACTACCAATCATCATAAGAAAAAATGTAGAGTATTTTCTGTAGAATGTTTTCTCAATAGTATCAAGTCAATAAGAGATCAAATCACAATATCAAAGGAAAAAGAAAGAAATACATTAGCAAACAAATAAAATAAAGGAACTAGCTTTCCCGAACACCCCATATGGGAATCATAGTGTTCGAGAGCTATCTCCTCTCATATTTCCCATCCGAATAGTAAACAACGTGTCGGAGGAAATAAGGTAAACAGAATTATGTCCTGTTTTTGAACCAGACGTTCCAGAGGTCCCATTGGATTGAGTATTTATGAAGAGAGCCCAAGGATGACGCTAAAATCCTTTCATAGGAATTATGTAAATCCAAGAGGTCAATAGCGTCAATTTGGTATATTTGAGTCTAGATCAGTGGTTCTCAACCTATTAGTGTCGTGACCCCTTGATAAAATTTTCCAAGTTGTGGGGACTCATAACAGTAAAATTATTTTCGTAGCGTGGGTTGTCGGCACCCACGGCAAGACAAGTAATTTGCGCCCCTAACCCACGGAAATGTAGCGCTCCCCGAGTCCCTTCCACTCGTACAGTATTAAACCCCTTATGGTACATTTTAGGATGTACCACTATTTCTCTTTGTTCTCCTCTTTTTCCCTTTTATCTCTCGCTATCCTAATTTCTTGTTTTTTCCCCCATCCCTCTCTCTAGCCGTCTTTCTTGTTTTTTCTCTTATTCTTTCTCTCCCTTTTTTTTTTCTTCCTCCCCCTCTTTTCCCACTTCCTTCCATGTATTCTCTATTTTTATTCCCTCTCTTAGGGCCAGATCCACAAAAGGGATACAGCGGCGTAACTGCTGTTACGCCGTCGTATCCCTGTTCCTAACTATGGAACTAATCCACAGAATCAGTTTCCCATAGTTAGGGAGAAGATCCGGCATGTGTAATTGAATTACACTGTCGGATCTTAGGATGCAGTACCGCATCCGCCGCTGGGGGCATTTCGTGTCGAAATGCCTCCTCGGGTATGCAAATTAGCACTTACGGAGATCCACAAAGCTTTTCAGCTTCGTTTTTTCTCCGTAAGTTTTAGTTTGCAAACGCAAAATTAGGGCTGCTTTTACAAAGTGTAAACTGTTTACACCTTGTAAAAACAGACCTTTCTGTCCAGCGACGCGATTTTTTTTTAATTTTTAATTTTTTTTTTCGCGCCGTATCTTTTTTTTCCCGACGCAACTTTATTGACCCATCGCAATCCACAAAGCTCGGCGTAACGTAATTTCGCGCTATGCACGTCGGGAAAATTACGTCACGAGCATGCGCAGTAAGGCCGGCGCGGGAGCGCGCCTAATTTAAATGGGAATCGCCCCCATGAAAATAGGAACGCCTTGCGCCGGCGGAATTTAAGTTACACAGCCCAAAAATTCTAGGTAAGTGCTTTGTGGATCGGGGCACTTAGGTAGAAATTTTAAGGCAGTGTAACTTAAATGGAAAAAATTAAGTTACGCCGGATCTTTGTGGATTACCCCCTTACTTCTTGGTGGAGGGGGAATGGGATGAGTGGCAGTGCTGGCGGGGAGTTCTGATCAGCCAACTTAGGTGCTCTTCATCAAGGTCATCTGCTGATCTGAGAACTGTAGCGGGGACTTTTAATGGAAACTATAATCACAGGTAGTGTTACTCACTGTGTCTCCGACTTTGTGGTGTCTCATAGCAGTGACACCCATGCCGAAATCAGGAGATAGGGTCTCCTCCAGCCCCTCCCTCCCACCTCACAATCCTCACCAGTCAGATGACCTCTAGTCTCTGCCCCCCAGCCATGCCGTGAACTGAATGGGCGGCTGCGAAGAGGCTGAGTGGGCGGCCATGTGCTCCAGGAACAGCCCAGCTGGGTGGCCACCGGCTCCAGAGACAGCCCTGCTGAGGAGCCGCGAGAAGGCTGGGAGAGTGGTGCGGGCTTTAGGAACAGCCCAGGATTTGGTGACCCCTGGAAAATCATCATTTGACCCCCAGGTTGAGAACAACTGGTCTAGAGCATGTGTGTGATTGGGCACATAATGTGTAGAAAAGTGTCTGGTTCACTGCAGCCTAAAGTTGAGTGGAATTTAGATATCCATGATAGCAGTAAATACTACTGTGAGATTTTGTAATTTGTTTTCCAGAACACAAATATTGCAAGACAATTTAGCAGATTGTCCATTCTGACTTCAGTCCTCTGCACTGATCAAGCTCTCCAGCATATTCTTCCACTTGTGGAGGAGCAAAACCATGTCTGGTAAATGGGGTCTGTTCCTTCATTTAGATTCAAAAGCAGTCATGGATCAGGCATCAGGTGAATATATTGTTTTTAGGTTATAGTGTTTAACTTGTAGGTACCAAATAATCCCAGTATTTAGCAGATGGAAATTTTCCTGAATATAGGGAAACGTTTCCCAGCCTGTATAAGCTGGCCTTTTCCTATACTTAGTCTAGTTGCCAAAATTGTGATGTCTAGGTCAATTAAGGAAATTGCTATGTGATTAGACCAATGTGAAGTATATCATTTTAGTTTAGGTATCCTGCAGATGGTGGCTCTTAAACTACCAATAGCATGACATCACACATACAATTTACAGTTTATTGCATGTTACCCTTACACGTAAATTTGAATGAGCCCTAGGGGGAAAGGGCTCACTTTAAGCAGTTAGACAGATTGAGGATTAGGAATTAGGACTTTTCTCCAGGACTTTTCCAGAGCCTCTCCAAGCCTATGGAACTCCTTACCGCAATCTGTCCGTCTATCTCCTTCTCTATTAGCTTTTAGAGGATCCCTGAAAACCCTCCTCTTCAGAGAAGCCTACCCTACCCACACCTAACAACTGTATTTTAATTTTGTCCATCTGATCACCCCCCACATCTACTACCCCTTGTTTCACTTGACCCTCCCTTCTAGACTATAAGCTCTAACAAGCAGGGCCCTTTGATCCCTCCTGTATTGAATTGTATTGTAACTGTACTGTCTTCCCTGATGTTGTAAAGCGCTGCGCAAACTGTTGGCGCTATATAAATCCTGTATAATAATAATAGTATCTGGGTTTAATGGTGGACATGGTGAGATTTAATGTAAGGGGCTAAAGGGTTTAGGCTAGAAGAATATTAAGTGTTAGGGGGTGATTTAGCTGCACTGACAATTTGCAAGATAGGAACAGTTGGGGGGAGCTACACTGTTTATTTAGCCAAGAGCTGCACTGCAAAAGTTCCCAGCTTCAAGAACTAATGAAGATAACCTTGTGTGTACTTTATCACCAGTACTTTCCAACTGCATATCAGAATTTTCTTTATGTCTTCAAATACATAGCTTTGTTTAATCCAATTATTTTTTTAGGTACACTCTGATATTTAAAGGGGATTCCAGGAAGAAGCAGGCTTACAATGAGATATCAGTGACATAATTAACATGTCCTGACAGAGGATTGTGTTAACCAGGGCTTTTTTTCAGGGGGAACTCAGTTCCACCACCCCTGGCTCAGACCCTTTGGTGCCTGCTCACCACAATCACTTGTAAAGACAGAAGTCTGGTTTCTGTGTTTACAAGTGACAGCTCTGCACTCTGTATGTAACCCCCTGAATTCTGCACTGTATGGAACGCAATCCTGGTATTTAATGCCCCTTTAAGACCCTTCTACTGTTTGTGAAATATGAACAGGGTCGTGGTTGAGTTCCTGCACCTATTTTCTGAGAAAAAAACCTCTGGTGTTAACCACTTAAAACCCGGACCTTTAGGCAGCTAAAGGACCTGGCCAGTATTTGCATTTCAGCACTGCGTCGCTTTAACTGACAATTGCGCGGTCGTGCGATGTGGCTCCCAAACAAAATTGGCGTCCTTTTTTCCCCACAAATAGAGCTTTCTTTTGATGGTATTTGATCACCTCTGCGGTTTTTATTTTTTGTGCTATAAACAAAAATAGAGCAACAATTTTGAAAAAAATGCAATATTTTTTACCTTTTGCTATAATAAATATCCCCCAAAAATATATAAAACATTTTTTTTCTCCTCAGTTTAGGCCGATACGTATTCTTCTACCTATTTTTGGAAAAAAAAATTGCAAGTGTTTATCGATTGGTTTGCGCAAAATGTATAGCGTTTACAACATAGGGGATAGTTTTATTGCATTTTTATTATTTTTTTTTTTTTTACTACTAATGGCGGCGATCAGCTGTGTTTACACACAGCTCTCCCCGTTCTTCCGCTCCGGGAAACCGATCGCGGGACTCCAGCGGCGATCGGGGTCCGCTGGTCCCACGGTCACGGAGCTTCGGACCGGGTCGCGGGCGAGCGCCCACGACCCACGGCTGGGCACTTAAAGAGGACTTACCTGTACGTGCTTGTGCCCAGCCGTGACATTCTGCCGACGTATATGTGCAGGAGGCGGTCCTTAAGCGGTTAAGCTATTAACACTAAAGCCTCATACACACGATCGGACTTCAAACAAACTTTTCCTTGGATTTTTGTCCGAAGGGAGTTGGCCGGGCACACCCATAGCATACACACGCTCTGACTTTTTATGCAAACTTTCCTAAAACTTTCCCAACATCACATGGTTTTTCTGCTCTTTACCGCCACCCTTTGGTCAACTTCTGTTATTGTTGGTTGATTTTAACATTGTCCGTTTGCAGAGCGAACTTTTGTCCGATGAAAACCGAAAAAGTTTGTCCGATGGAGCGTACACACGGTCGGATTTTTTTGAAAACCTGCTCATTTTGAGGTTTGTTGGCAAAAAGTCTGACCGTGTGTATAGGCCTTAATTCTCCAACATACTCTGTGGAAAGAACCCAAATACAACGAGTGTTTATCAAGAAATGATTGTAGTTGGATCGATTTAACGGTCGCTCCGACAGCACCCTAGCATGGTAACTACGTATGCACAAAACAGTAAAACGATCTATTAGACCAGGAAGTGCACTTTCAAAGTATAATAATGGATATTTGCTCATGGTTGTGATATGTATATAATTGGCATGCTCTTAAGTTAGGTTTATTGTATACCAAAAAAAATTGTTATCTTGTTGTCTCAGTACCTGGCTGACAGGGATTTTTTTTTGATGATATTTTATCATTTTAATTGTGAAGAATCCTCTGTGTACAAGAAGCCTATCTGCAGCCAAAATAAAACATACAATTAGGGAGGGACATATCCTACTGACTGTACGTTGTGTTGCTGATAGCTGTGTTTTACCGCGATTTTAACGCTCTGCTATAGGCGTATCCAGTGTGAAAGGGGTCTAATGAAGAAACATCAGTGGCTGTCCTAGCTTCATTCAGCAAGAGCCCACAGCGTAGCACTCGCCGCAT
This sequence comes from Rana temporaria, assembly GCF_905171775.1. Lineage (NCBI taxonomy): Eukaryota > Metazoa > Chordata > Amphibia > Anura > Ranidae > Rana > Rana temporaria. The sequence continues at coordinate 204,762,957 of NC_053493.1, forward strand.
GTCACTGGAGAGCACATTGAACACATTTTATAAGTGGTCAGAAACTTGTAAATAACTCATGAAAGAATACATTAAAAACAAGCACACCATTGTTCTTCTTGTGAAATTCCCAATAAGTTTGATGTGTCACATGACCCTCTTCCTATTGAGAAAATAAAAGTTGGATTAAAAATGGCCGACTTCAAAATGGCCACCATGGTCACCACCCATCTTGAAAAGTTTCCCCCCTCACATATACTAATGTGCCACAAACAGGAAGTTAATATCACCAACCATTTCCATTTTATTAAGGTGTATCCATATAAATGGCCCACCCTGTAGTTTCTCATCCTAATTACCGGTATTTCAAGAATTCCCTGTGATGTGGTGACGATGTAAGGACTGCTCAAACAAGATTCATGAGGGTGCCTAGCACTGCTGTTTCTACAGTCCTCAGAGCTTTTCATCTGCAGTGTGAAATTGAAAGAAATGCTGTACCTTCTAGTCTTACCTGATTTGGAGTGAAATTTGGTGATATCACTACTGTGATGCTTAACATTCTTGGTGGAGGCTCCTACATGAGGAATTAAAACCGTACCTCCACTAAGATGGCTGCCCCCATAGAGAGACACAGTGGGAGATTTTCTAAAAGCGAAGAGTGTAAAATGTGGTGCGGCTCTGCGTAGTAAATCAACCCCACAGTGTAGAGCAAACCATGGTATAATGGGGAACCAATTTGCTGCATGGAGATTACAGGATTAACTGGTAACTAGTTCTTTACCCCCTGCCTGCCTATTTTTGGTACAGCTTCCAAAATTCAATTCCTCAGGGAGGTGCCCCCTGAAAATGCTAGAAGTTGAGAACCGGTGCTCTACACTCGTCCACCTACCTAGCCTAACCCTAACGAAAAAAAAAAACTTTCAAAAGACCACACGCAATAATACAGCACATTTGCACTGATGGACACAGGTCATTTTTATTTTGGCTACCAGGCAGCTAACATACACACATTGCATTGAATAAATTACATATAAAAGAATTAGCTGCCAGCATAATTTTAATTAAACACATTTATGAAAATGTTCACAAACATATTTCAGTAAAACATTCTGTCAACATTAACAAAACTGTTGTGAAATTCCAAAGCATATACAATAAGTTTGAAGAAGAGAACTACACCATTTTTTGCAGACACTAGAGAAAAGAATCTGTATTACTTCAAGCAGGCAGATATTTTTATTCACTTTTAATTCTGCACAACTCAAAGTTAATTGTTTTCCATGGCCAATATAGACTCTTCACTTTTTACACATGCAGTTCCAGGGAATTGTTTCTTAGAAAAGGAGAGGATACTCCGCTTATATGTTTACAAAGCAAAAGATTAGGCAGGAGTAGACACAAAAGCTATAGCGTGCGCCCTAGAAACTATCAGCCAATTTTAAAATGATGCAGTTATGATTTCATGAAGCCCAACTCCGTCGTTAAACACTCACATTCCTCAACAACCACCTGCCATAAAGTACACTTTCTTCAACCGAAAATTTTCTTGTTCACATGGGATTGGAAGTACAGCTCCTGCTATACTTCCTGGCTGCAAGCTATGCGGTTCTCATAGACCCCAGCACTGTGGTAACATCTACGCTTCCCTTTTCTCTTGGCCATTCACAAAACAAAGCCTTGAGCTGTGTGTTCTGGGAATGGTAACAAGGGGGAGATGTGACTGTAGCGCTGGGGTCTATAACACCAGCAGCACTTACAACTGGAGCAGAGTAAAGCAGGAACTGAACTTCCTCCTGCAGGTAAACAAGAAAAAATGTATACATTATGGCAGGTGGCATAAGAGGAGACCGAGTTAAACTAATTTACCTTCTGTAAACTAACTGTGCTGAAATTTGGGCTTTAAGTGAAAAACAATCCTCTTCTAGGATTTGTCCAGCCCTAGATTAGAGCAACCGTGCATAGTGAAATTCTATTTATGCCTTTAATGCTTCATCTGCCTAAGTCTGCTATCAATGACTGTAGCCGATACAAGGGTGAAATGAGACATATCACTATGACTAAACATTCCCCCCCGCCCCCCCTTTAAATGATACTTTAAGGCACTCTGAGCCTCTTATTTTAATTGTGTTATTACAAAAATTATACAAGGCTAAGGTAGGGAAATATAGTGTACAATAACTTCCAACAATCCCTTTCTTGTGGCTAGGACAGCAGTATGGGAATTCTGTATGCATGTCTACAGAAGTCATCTACAAATGAAAGTTACTGCTCAAGATGACTGGTTTCTTCTCTTATTACAACACTGATCAAACTGATCAGGTGATCATAACAGGTAGATTGACCAACTCAAGAAAGAAGCGAGTATATACACCATTTAAGCTATAAGCTCTGTAGGAGGTAGGATTCTGCAATGAAGTTTGACAAAATATTTTCAATGCATATAACTCATAAAGAGATAATAGTTGTTTTGAAAACGTGGAGATACGCTTTAAACTTTTGCGATGCAGTAAAACAAGCAGGTTGACTGCATTACTTGCGAACTTACTTGAGAATGCAGAGACCCCACAATGCACAGTAGTGTGTTGTGATGTGCTGCAATCTGAATGGAGAAATGTCATCAGCACACCAAGGATTCCTCAGAAGGGTCCTAAGCTTTATTTACATGGTTACACGGTACACATCCAGCAACCTTCCGGAGCCACACAGGGCCCCTTTGTCAGGCAAGTGAGGAATCATTGGTGTGCTAATGACATTTCTCTATTCAGATTGTCTGTAATTTCCAGCCGGTGGTCATTACAGAACCCAGCATTATTACAGCTATTTCCATGAATGTGTGCGCAGGGAATATTGCGATTGTTGATGTGCTGCAAGGCACGTCCGTTGCCATGGTGCACTGGGGTGCCATTAAGAATGAACGGCACCTCAGCATCCCAATGCTCAACGCATGCATTATTACAGTGCAAGAGTGTGAACCCAGGGACAAAGAGAAGAGTTGGCTGCACTCCAACATAGTAGTGGATAAAACAATGTTTATCGAAGTCTTCCATATATATTGTAAAACATACAAACATCACAGTTCATAACACAGGAAAGGGCAGTTAACGCATTTCACATGTAATGTGCTTACTCATAAGCCCATTCTGTGTGAAACGCATTAACTGCCTTGTCCTGTGTCATGGAGCTGTGATGTCTGTATGTTTTATATTTGCAAGACTTCAATAAACATCGTTGTATCCACTACTATGTTGGAGTGCAACCAACTCTTCTTCTTTGTATTGCTGTGATGAAGAACCTGTCAATGTGTGGAGGAGTTGTTTGTCCATGCACTCACCTGGAGTGGTGATTTCCTTGTATTGTTCCCAAGAGTGTGAACCCAACCTAGGTAATGGAGTGGTCTGGGACACTGCAGTTATGCCTGGATGAAAAGTAGTTTCAAGAGGAAAAAGACAAAAGGAAGTAGCCTTGCACATTTGTGCACCTAGATGTTAAAACCATACATTCAACCAGGGCCATTCATAAAATACAGGAATTGGTGTGGAGCCTGCGGTGTCCCACAGAATGTTACTGGCATAATGTTGCAGAAAACACTCTTGGGATTGGTGCAAAGGCCAGTCATATGACTCCCATTTTTTTCTGTTTCTCATTCATTTATTTATTTAGTTATTTGAACAGGACTTTGCTTGCCTCGATGTCCCGAAGCAAGCAAAGCACTAAAACAGATTTAAAAGTATAGCACTGTAAATTATAAATGTGCATTTTTTTTTTCAAAGCTGCAATAAGCTGGCCGGTTCACACTAGAACGCACGCATTCCCTTACAGTCCTTGTGCGTTCCGGTTTGGACAGCCCAATTATTTCAATGGGCTGCCAAACATACCAGAATGTGTAAGCACTTATTTTCCAGACAGCACCGTACCAAAACACATGGTACTACTGTTCCATGTGGCTTGGTGTCCACAAATGCCACGTTTGCAAGATGTGTTTGGGGTGCCATTAGCAATAATGGAACCTGCACACATCTCGCAAGGGCAACGTATTCATGTGCAATGCAGGAAACGCCCATGGGATGTGCTTTTCCTGCAACACGTTCAGCCTCTAAATAACTGGGCCCCTTAGGGTTCGTTTCTGCTGATGTGATGATATACTGTTTGCTGCTCCATTATTGCTACTACCAGAAATGCTCTTAGCAAAGTTTCAGTCCCACTGTCACCTACATGTTATATTTTTGGTGTGCTTTCCCATAAAAAAAAATAATAATATGACAAAGTTCAGAGGTGAACAAAACCTAAGCATGTCTAAACTGCAGCATGCAGAAATGTTTACAAATGTACCTCAGCAGAACTCACAAGCATATATTTGAAAACAATGGTATAGATATTTGGTTCACGCTACGAGTTGGGCAGAGATCTTCTAAGTACAGACACGTAAAATGGGCCCAAGCAGAAAGTCCCATGAAATAATTAAGGCTGCACAATTATAACTTACCTATAACAAAGCCCAAAAGTCTTTATTACAAATAAAATAGGCATTTAAAAAAAAAAAACATAATATTAGTGCCAAGGTGGTGTTGTCTTATCAGTATGCAGTACATGACAGTTTTACCTATTTTCTTGTGTTTACACACACCAAATATAGCAGCAGAGCTCACACAGGCAAAACACAGCAATTAATATTAACAAAATATTTCTATATACAGTACATATATATCTTCCAAACAGAGAGCAAAAATCAATTTGTATATAAACTTGCTCATAGAGCAACCATTTTACCCTATCACCACATATGTATATGAACCTCTACTTTGCCAGAGCCAAATTCTTAGAGTGCAGCTTGTCAATTTCTTGACTGATGTTTCCTTCCATTGTGTCACACTGAGCAAGGAATCCCTTGGTAAAACAATGACAAGAAATAGACTTTAATTTATTTACAGGGATATATATGAATATTGTTCTAAATAATAAAAGATTTGATGGTACATGCATGATGTACCTACATTTTATACACATGCAATACCTTTTTGAATATTAAAATATGTACTTGCTACTCATCTTTATATTCAATTAAAGAAGTACTGTGGCAAAAATTTGAGTATTATATATGTATATAAACTTTAAATTTATTATTCAATAGGTTTGACTTCATATTTCGTGTATACAGTTTTCTTATGCAAACTATCTTTTGTGAATCTGCTGCAAAGTTGTACATTTCCTACCTGGAGATTACACAAGTAAAGTCGGCCATAGATGGTTCAAATAATTTTGGGTACATTCAGCCTGCCCATACATACATCTCAGCTTCCATATGCAAGTGTGAATGAGGCTTAAAACACCTAGCGATGCTTAGAACAGTCACTTTTATTTTTAATGTTTTATTATTTATTTTTTCTGCAGCTGCTGAAGCACACATGGAGATGTTGTAATCCTAACTAGGGTTGTCCCGATACCACTTTTTTAGGACTGAGTACAAGTACCGATACCTTTTTTCAAGTACTCGCCGATACCGAATACCGATACTTTTTTTTAAATGTGTCCCCAAATGCAGCCATGTCCCCCCACAGATGCAGCCATGTCCCCCCCCCCCCCAGATGCAGCCATGTCCCCCCAGATGCAGCCATGTCCCCCCAGATGCAGCCATGTCTCCCCCCCATATCCAGCCATGTCTCCCCCCCATATCCAGCCATGTCTCCCCCCCATATCCAGCCATGTCTCCCCCCCATATCCAGCCATGTCTCCCCCCCATATCCAGCCATGTCTCCCCCCCATATCCAGCCATGTCTCCCCCCCATATCCAGCCATGTCTCCCCCCCATATCCAGCCATGTCTCCCCCCCATATCCAGCCATGTCTCCCCCCCATATCCAGCCATGTCTCCCCCCATATCCAGCCATGTCCCCCCATATCCAGCCATGTCCCCCCATATCCAGCCATGTCCCCCCATATCCAGCCATGTCTCCCCCCCATCCAGCCATGTCTCCCCCCCATGCAGCCATGTCTCCCCCCCATGCAGCCATGTCTCCCCCCCATGCAGCCATGTCTCCCCCCCTGAAGCCATGTCTCCCCCCCTGAAGCCATGTCTCCCCCATATCCAGCTATTTCCCCCTTACCTGCATCCCCGCTGCCGCCGACTGGTTAATATGCGCGGGGGAACATTACAGCTTTAAATAGCTGCAATGATTCGCGTCGCGCTGCGTATAGACACTCCCCCTCGCTCGGGATTGGACAGTTCACCCGAGCAAGGGGGAGTGTCTATACGCGGCGCAAATCATTACAGCTATTCAAAGCTATAATGTTCCCCGCCCGTATTACCCAGTCGGCAGTAGCGGGATGCAGCGGCGGGGGGGGGAGGGGGGGTTAGTATTCTATTTCGGTATCAGGGGTATTTGCGGGAGTACAAGTACTCCCGCAAATACTCGGAATCGGTCCCGATACTAGTATCGGTATCGGGACAACCCTAATCCTAACCACATTACAGTCGATGCAGTGAGCCACGGTTTGATATTACACGTTTTAGAATACAATATTCATACATCTCAATCATAAGTAAAAGCAAGGCTTAGTGGGACATCACTGGTCACAGGCCATGTGAAAAATGTAGTCTGGGGACCTTCCGCAGCTCAGATGCCTCCATATGGGTCCTTCTATTTAGTTTAAATGGAAAACTCCTGTAAAGCACTTACAAATGGGTATACAAAACTAGCTGTGCGAGTACAGTGCCTTGCGAAAGTATTCGGCCCCCTTGAACTTTGCGACCTTTTGCCACATTTCAGGCTTCAAACATAAAGATATAAAACTGTAATTTTTTTGGAAGAATCAACAAGTGGGACACAATCATGAAGTGGAACGAAATGTATTGGATATTTCAAACTTTTAAAAAAAATAAAAAACTGAAAAATTGGGCGTGCAAAATTATTCAGCCCCCTTAAGTTAATACTTTGTAGCGCCACCTTTTGCTGCGATTACAGCTGTAAGTCACTTGGGGTATGTCTCTATCAGTTTTGCACATCGAGAGACTTACATTTTTGCCCATTCCTCCTTGCAAAACAGCTCAAGCTCAGTGAGGTTGGATGGGGAGCGTTTGTGAACAGCAGTTTTCAGTTCTTTCCACAGATTCTCGATTGGATTCAGGTCTGGACTTTGACTTGGCCATTCTAACACCTGGATATGTTTTATTTGTGAACCATTCCATTGTAGATTTTGCTTTATGTTTTGGATCATTGTCTTGTTGGAAGACAAATCTCCGTCCCAGTCGCAGGTCTTTTGCAGACTCCATCAGGTTTTCTTCTAGAATGGTCCTGTATTTGGCTCCATCCATCTTCCCATCAATTTTAACCATCTTCCCTGTCCCTGCTGAAGAAAAGCAGGCCCAAACCATGATGCTGCCACCACCATGTTTGACAGTGGGGATGGCGTGTTCAGGGTGATGAGCTGTGTTGCTTTTACGCCAAACATAACGTTTTGCATTGTTGCCAAAAAATTCGATTTTGGTTTCATCTGACCAGAGCACCTTCTTCCACATGTTTGTGTCTCCCAGGTGGCTTGTGGCAAACTTTAAACGACACTTTTTATGGATATCTTTAAGAAATTGCTTCTTCTTGCCACTCTTCCATAAAGGCCAGATTTGTGCAGTATACAACGTATTGTTGTCCTATGGACAGAGTCTCCCACCTCAGCTGTAGATCTCTGCAGTTCATCCAGAGTGACCATGGGCCTCTTGGCTGCATCTCTGATCAGTCTTCTCCTTGTATGAGCTGAAAGTTTAGAGGGACGGCCAGGTCTTCGTAGATTTGCAGTGGTCTGATACTCCTTCCATTTCAATAATATCACTGGCACAGTGCTCCTTGGGATGTTTAAAGCTTGGGAAATCTTTTTGTATCCAAATCCGGCTTTAAACCTCTCCACAACAGTATCTCGAACCTGCCTGGTGTGTTCCTTGTTCTTCATGATGCTCTCTGTGCTTTAAATGGACCTCAGAGACTATCACAGTGCAGGTGCATTTATACGGAGACTTGATTACACACAGGTGGATTCTATTTATCATCATTAGTCATTTAGGTCAACATTGGATCATTCAGAGAACTGAACTTCTGGAGAGAGTTTGCTGCACTGAAAGTAAAGGGGCTGAATAATTTTGCACGCCCAATTTTTCAGTTTATTTTTTTTAAAAGTTTGAAATATCCAATAAATTTCGTTCCACTTCATGGATTGTGTCCCACCTGTTGTTGATTCTTCAAAAAAAAAAAAAAATACAGTTTTATATCTTTATGTTTGAAGCCTGAAATGTGGCAAAAGGTCGCAAAGTTCAAGGGGGCCGAATACTTTCGCAAGGCACTGTATGTGGTTTGGTTTTGATATTAGTGAATCCTTTACAACCAATATACTGAAAACATATACCAATATACAGAAAACTGTCTATCAATGAGCTGCAGGTGGGAAACTGTGAATATGCCGTGCTACTGCTGTCTCTTACCTGCACTTTTTTTACTAATGCCTTCCTCTTCATTCTACAGTCATTAAAATTTTCTGGCATTACCTGGTATAAAAAGAAAACAGGTTAATATTTTTTTTACCATTTAATAAAAACGTATTTAATTTATGACTAATAACTTTGTGTCACAGTCCTTGTTTACAACGATACATGATTCCTACTTACAGCAGTGGTGAGCAAACATTAAGGGCCCATATAAAAGGGGCTACCAACGCACCATAAGGCACCTAAAAACAGGACTTGAACCATTTACACCATCAGTGCACAACACAAGGTAGCACATTGCCTTATGTTTATTGTGTGGAGGTGCATTGGTTTCGTGCATTGGAGTGCCATGAAAAGGTACGTGTGTTGTGGTAATGCGCGTTACTAAAATGCAGAGGTCTGAATGAGCCCTGACGCATTTGGAACCTCTATATGTGGCCCCCAAATTTTCAGAGCTGCATATCATATTATTTCTAAGTTTACTTAGCAATAGGTTGTGCCAACTATATTAACCTATAGCTAATCTGCAGAATTCTCTGAAGTTCATTTTTAGTATAAAATGACACCCTCCACCACCACCTAGTGTCTATGATCCACCAGACACCAGCTTTAAAGGATAAGTTACCTTTGGGAACATGTTACATGTTCCACCCAATTTTAGGATGGAACGTGTAACATTCTCAGTGCTCAGTGATGTACAGGTAAGCAAATACACTGACAGTGTGGAGGAGGCCTACATGGCATCAGCGATCTCCTGATTGCTGGTGCAATGCTTTTTTTTTTACCTGAAAAAAGATGTGCATTTATTATTTTTTTAAAGTCAGTGAACATGTGCATTTCATTCTACTGCCAATCCTAACAAAAGCCTAAAGGTAGAGGGACAAACTATAATGAGTGAGTTATAGAGCCCCTATTACAGTCTTCCACTTATTAGTGATGGATCTATTCACCATACATATTGAGGATACTCCCCAGAGAATTAATCTCTTCCAATATACAGATATTGCCATCACCAAACATATTTGTGATATCTTTAGTCTCCATACATAGAAGGAATGTTTATACTCCCCATAGAATCAATCTGTTCCACCAGTATATAGAGCCCTCATCATAGTATTCCACCATAAAAGTACATCTTAGTAATATCTTTACTCACCAAAGAATCAACCTGTTCCAGTACTTTCATAAATTGTTCAACAGTTGTCTTTATTCTTTTATCAAGTTTACCAAGTGCTTCCTCTTGAAGATTCTTACTAAGAAACCCCTGAATAATAAAAACACAAATAAGCAAAAAAAGTAAACATTGGCTAATGTGAAGTATAAAGTTTCCTTAATTTAATGCAACTCTGTAATAAGGGAAATATAGAGACTGCGACTGCTGATCACTCCTTCTGAAAATGCTTGCACCCTGTCTGCCATGCTGATCATTTAACTTGTGTTACGAGTCACTAACCCAGAAGAAGGGTTCAGATAAAGACTTCTGACTTAATCTACAAACTTGTACTAACTAGGTCAGTAATTTAAAAGTAATGAATCCAGAGAGTCATCACAACAGCCAGGCAACCAGAAATGTCAGGAGTCAACATTTTGCTCATAACAGGTTTACTGAAAAAAAAAATTGCAGTTTGGCAGATGTACGGTTTGTTTATGGGAATATAGCCAATAAATATGGATAGGTATCCTAAGAATCATTTAGGCTTCATTCACACAAATTTTTGTATCTGACAGCAGCTAAACACTAGTAATCTGTACTTGAAAAAGCGGAAATATTTACAGATAGTTGTGGTTTGTAAATGAGTTTAGCTGCATTTAGGTGGGTTGCCATCCTCTCTTTGTTGCATCACAAATATGGGAGTGCCAATATAATTGAATAAAATCTTGTGGCTGCATGGTGAGCTCTCTGTGTGTCTGAATGCTCTTCCTGCTTGCGTCTGTCAGATCTAATTACTGCACTAGTAATACACTGAAAGACCCAGGGATTGTGGGATATATAGTTTATTCACAGGACAATGCAGTTCTCAGAGCCGGTTCACACTGGGGCGACTCGTCAGGCGACTCAGTCGCCTGACAAGTCATGTCCCATTCTATTCAATAGAACTGTTCTAATAGGAGCGATGCAAGTCGCTCCGACTTAGAAAAAGGTTCTTGTACGACTTCGGGGGCGACTTGCATTGACTTCTATACGGAAGTAATTTTGCAAGTCGCCTCTGAAGTCGTCTTCAGGACGCCTTGGCGAGTCGCCCCCGAAGTCGTGCCACCCCAGAGTGAACCGGCTCTCAGGCTACAGATAGAGAACTAATAAACATATGTCATTGAAAACAGTGAATGACACCACATCCCAATATATCAGATAATTTTGTACGCCCAAGAGAGCACAGAGATCTGGCGACTTACATGGGAAAAACCATGCACCCTGGAACACTAAAAGTATGTGCCTGGTTAAAACCCATTATTCTAAAGGGTAGAGTGAACACAGGGGGCATTTACCTACTACTAAACCCCTAGCTGTGTTAGGACTATCATCATCCGTGGGTGGGTTTTTGTTGGTGGCTGCGAGGTCTGCCCAGCTGATGCCCTGGAAATATTTTGCAAGCATCTTATGTGCCCTACTCCTGGGGAAGCAATGAGCGAAACACGCCAAGAAAAGGCCTCTTTCACATCTTTATACACACAATATAAATCCAAGCTGTATGTATATATATATATATATATATATATATATATATATAAAAACGTCTGTATAATTTGAGGGAAAACATTGATAAAGTCCCACGCATTCTTTTTATTCCCCTCTCTAAAGCCTGGTACACACCAGCAGTTATTTTTTCTGAGCTGAATTAAAAATATCTGAATGGCTTCGGGAGAAGCCGCTGTACTAACTAGCCAATGTTAATACAGAGATCTCCCCGCTGAGCTATTGTATTCTGACAGGGGTATGGTCCTGCCAGATCCCCCCCGACCGTCAGAACAGCAGTCGATTGGCAATAAGTCACTAATAACAAGACCTTTTTTCTGTCAAGCCCATTCAACAGAAGCTGGACGTTCGCCTAGCTTCTGTCGGACCAGCTGCGTGCACACGGGCTGAACATCGGCTCTTGTGTACGGCGCTTTAGTCATACAAGTTTGTCAGACTACAGAAAGAGGTCATGTGTTAATCTAAGCAGTGCCATGCTACGTGCCTTATGTTTAAACAGAAACTTCTGACACATCAATGTGAAGATTTACTCCACTGTAGGCTGTGCATACAGGCCAACAAACGACACCGTGAAATTACATGATCACCTTATGCAGGTGAGAAAAACAGGGTACAGGTAGGAATATTTATAAAGCCCCTAGTCTCAGTTCTCAGTAAAAATTCAGTCACTAAGAAAGGGGAAATCACGATATTCATTGCCATTCCTTATATCTGAATCACTGTATGTCAGTTAGTGAAAACGAATGAATAGATTAACTTTTTATTTTTATAAACACTGAGCTGTGTCAAAACATCTCTTATGTGCCTGGGAAGTCCTCAAATCTGGATGCATTCAATATACAATACAAACTCTCCCTCAGCATCCTATAGTACAAAGCATAGTTTAAAAGGAGTCCAAATTTGCATACATACACTATATTACCTAAAGTATTGGAATGCCTGTCTTTACACGCAAACAAACTTTAATGGCATCCCAGTCTTAGTCTGTAGGGTTCAATATTGCTTTGGCCCGCCCTCTGCAGCTATAACAGCTTCAACTCTTCTGGGAAGGCTGTCCACAAGGTTTAGGAGCGTATTTATGGGAATGTTTGACCATTCTTCCAAAAGCGCATTTGTGAGGTCAGGCACTGATGAAGACGAGAAGGCCTGGCTTGCAGTCTCTGCTCTAATTCATCTCAAAGGTGTTCTGTCGGGTTGAGGTCAGGACTGTGTGCAGGTCAGTGAAGTTTCTCCACCCCAAACTTGCTAATCCATGTCTTTATGGACCTTGCTTTGTGCACTGGTAAACAGTCATGTGGGAACAGGAAGGGGGCATCCCCAAACTATTCCCGCAAAGTTGGGAGAATGAAATTGTCCAAAATGGCTTAGTATGCCGACGCCTTAAGAGTTGATTTCACTAGAACTAAGGGACCAAGCCCAACCCCTGAAAAACAACCCCACATCATAATCCCCCCTCCACCAAATGATCTGGACCAGTGCACAAAGCAAGGTCCATAAAGACATGGATGCGCAAGTTTTGGGTGAAGGAACTTGACTGGCCTCAAAATTAAGTCCTGATAGATCACTTTAGGTTGACCCCTTTTGCAAATATAGTTATTTAAAACTTTAAAAATAGATGCCTATACGGTTTAAAATTCAGAAAGTCACTGCCTCATTATCTCTGTACAGCCTCAGTTGTCCTGCATTCTTGGCAAAATGCCGATAATCAGTGCCAAACTGCTGACAGCCTCAAGATTTACTGCTGCTGTTAGGGGGAAAGCAGCAACAGAAATATCACAGACTGTGCTGAGGAAAAGAAGAAAAGCAGGAAAGGTGACAGGATAAACTCTGCTGCCAGGGAGAAAGTGTTTCATTTACTAAAACTGGAGAGTGAAAAATCTGACACAGCTGAGCATGGTAGCCAATCAGTTCCTAACTTTAGCTTGTTCAAATAAGCTTTGCCTAAATATCCTGGAAGCTACACTACATTTCGCACTCTCCAGTTTTAGTAAATCAACCCCAAAGAGCTAAACTTACAAGGATAGTGTCTTGTCTTATCTCCCTCATATTCTCTCCTTTGTCCCTGCCTTAGGCATTGTCAGCTGTAAACTTGGGCAGCCTTCCTCTTTAGCGGAGCCAAGACATGCAATCAAGGCTAGAAATACACACATTTTAATTACAGTGTGGCATAAAGTTGAGAAGGGGAAAGTTCTCAATAAGGAAGTGAGTGCTCTGGGCTTCAACAAAATGGCAGCCTCCAGCAAGAAGAAACAGGAGCAATCCAGGAGACAATTAACAGCACACACTAATTTTGGTAGCATAATTGTAGAATGTATGTTCTATGCTAAATGAAATTGTTATAAGTTCTGCTTTAACTCTATATAGGGCAGAGCATGAAGATTGCGATACAATATGAGCCTCATAAGGCTACAAAACTGAAATTAATATAAACTAACAAATGCACAGATTGTACCTTCTGTATTCCTGAGAGCTCTTTGTTAACATCTTCCAATTTACTTGCTATTTGTTCAACTGATTTTTCCAAATCTTTCAGCCTCTTTAATTCTGACTCCTCTTCTGGACAGTTCTGTTAAATTAAAAAGGTATAATATGTATGACAGTAACATCACGTAACATAACAAATGTTATACACAGTGAAAAAGATTAATTGCAGCAAATTGGAAATAAGGGAGACAAAAAAATAAAAAAAAGCAGTAGTAGATACATGAAGAGATGTACTGTATATAAAGAACATAGTGTTATATGGGGTAGCCCTGGATCATGACCAACTTTTTAAAAGAAAACAAAACAGCTTTCTTTAGTGTGTTCCTGCAAAACCAAAGTAGTCCACACTTTGGGCACACAAAATAAACACTCAGCTCACTGCCAGTATAAACAAGTCCCACTCCCGGGATTAAGGTTCCCGTCTGCTTTGGGGTCCAAACAGGGGCCACATGAGCTCACACGACTGTGTCCTGCTTTCTCAACACCTCACAGACTGCTGTCCACATGATGGGACTTGTAGTTCTGCAACAGCTGGAGGGCCCCAGGTTGCCTACCCCTGCTCTAGTGCTTACAATAGCACACCAATATTATTTCCATGCATTTTATCACCACATTTATGTGTACAGTGATGACTTTTTAAAATCTGAGAAAAAATATATTTATGTTAAAAGCGGTTGTAAAGGTACAATTTTTTTCCCTAAATAGCTTCCTTCACATTAGTGCAGTCCTCCTTCACTTACTTCATCCTTCCATTTTGCTTTTAAATGTTTTTATTTCTTCTGAGAAATCCTCACTTCCTGTTCTTCTGTCTGTAACTCCACACAGTAATGCAAGGCTTTCTCCCTGGTGTGGAGTGTCGTGCTCGCCCCCTTCCTTGCACTACAGGAGAGTCAGGACGCCCAGTAACAAAGCTCCTTTCTCGATCTGCAACGTAGAGAGCATCCTGACTCTCCTGTAGTCCAAGGGAGGGGGCGAGCACGACACTCCACACCAGGGAGAAAGCCTCACATTACTGTGTGTAGTTACAGACAGAAGAACAGGAAGTGAGGATTTCTCAGAAGAAATAAGGACATTTAAAAGCAAAATGGAAGGATGAGGTAAGTGAAGGCGGACTGCACTAAGGTAAAGGAAGCTATTTAGGAAAAAAAGTTGTACCTTTACAACCCCTTTAAATGTTGCAATTTAAAAAGGAATCAGTTCAATTATTACCTTCTTCCCAATCAGCATTATTTTACAACCATTCTGTACACCTAGGGCTTGTAAAGTCTGTTCCATCTCCTTAAGGGATTTTCCTAGAAAACACAACAAACATTAGAGAAGACAACGCACATAGCCATAACGGTGTGTTATCTGTTACTGTGTAGTGTACTTATAGTACTAAATTATGGTAACATTTTGTTCCTACTTTGTAAGCTAAATACTCTCAAAAAGAGAACACTCATTTTCTTGGATGTCATGAATAGATCATTAACTTTGAGGGTAAGGGGTAGTAGCAGTCAAAAGCATAAAATTAAATATAAACTAAAAAAAAAAAGGCCAAAGCTACACTAGAAATCCAATCTATATGCTACGGAGAGATGTACCTTCTCAATGGCAATCATCTCATTGGCAGCACATTCATTTCAGGGTGCTGTACAAGAGGCACCTGCCAAAAAGTAGTTCAGTTTCTCAGCAGCAGAGAGATTTAATTACCAATGTAGTCACAGCCTCGTCACCCAGCGCTCGTCACATTCGATGCCGTCATCTTGCTACACCCCACACTATGCCTTGTATGCTACCGCGCATGCGTCAAAGGCTTATCTAGCATGCGCGGGTTTACCTTCGGACAGGTAAGCATACGGACGACCGTTTTTCTCGGCAGGAAACACTCTGCCGGGAAGCCCGAAGATAAAATAGAGAGCCAGGTTCTCTATTTTCCCCGTTGGGATTCCCGGCTGTTTTCCCGACAGGAAAACTGCTAGGGAGCATACACACGGCCGGGATTCCCGGCCAAATGCCCTCCTGGCAGTTTCCCTGCCAGGCAAACCGGTCGTGTGTACGAGGATTGACAGGGAGGACTTCTCCACTTTTAAAATACACTGATCTGCACTGATCATATGAACATTTTTCAACAAGCCGCTTCCAGAGAAGTTTATCAGATCAACTTCTCTGGAACAGAACAGAACAGCCATAGATGGATCAAATTTATCCAATTCTTTAAATTTTGGTAAATCTAAATAAGATGGTACAGAGATACTACAACCAGATTGTAACATATATGGGCAGTTAAATAAAAACTTCAGAGTTGAAGTTCAGTTGTCATGTGAATTATTTAATTCGTATTCAGACATTTCATATATCATTCCTGTGCGTAGTATTGTTTCTAACAAACCTAATTTAAGTGGTGTACACTTGCATACAAAGCAATGTGGAGCCTCCAAAACCCATGGCTGGTGGATGTTTGGGTCTGCACACAGATTGCATTCAGCACAAGGTCTATTTTTGATTTTATTCCAAGCAACCCCTATAGGTCTGCCATTGTTTATTATTTACTAAGCTACACGTAAGCACCTGAAAAACAAATATGCAATGTTACCCTTGTAAATGAGTCTCTGTGAGGCGAGGGGTACACCAGTGACTTTCTCCACAATCAATGCCAAGTCTTGAAGAGTTGGATCGTCATCTTGTTCTTCTTGGGTCACAACCTGCAGTTTGTGCTTCTCACTTCCTGTAACACAAACATTTGCTATCACTATTACATTATTACTTTCAGACTCGGCTTTAACTGGATCTGAGATGAGAACGATATGAAATATTAATTATCACAATTGATTCATTCAGCATAGCTCATGCTTTCTGCTAACCGAAGAGCTTTAGCTGTGACTCAGCCGAGGGCACATTGGACCCCTGCAATGAGACCACACACAGAGCAAGGGTCCTTCTCTGCAGCATGCTGCCAGGGGATGTGGCTGCATAGTAAAGAAACAACTGGAAGCCTTTGACCACCTTTTCTTTGTATGCACCTGGAATATACACTGCTCAAAAAAATGTAAGGAACACTTTTGAATCAAAACTCCTCTGATATTGATCTGGTCAGTTAAGTAGCAGAGGGGGAGGGGTGTATACAGAGGGGGTTGTTAATCAGTTTCAGCTGCTTTGCTGTTAATTGAAATTAAAAACAGGTGTACTAGATGGGCAACAATGAGACAACCTCCAAAACAGGAATGGTTTTTCAGGTGGAGGCGTCTGACATTTTTTTCCCCTACTCATCTTTTCTGATTGTTCTTCACTAGATTTGCATGTGGCTAGGGTCAGTGTCACTACTGGTAGCACAAGGCGAAACTTGGACCCTATAAAGCAGAGATATGCAATTAGTGGACCTCCAGCTGTTGCAGAACTACAAGTCCCATGAGGCATAGCAGGACTCTGACAGCCACAAGCATAAAACCCAGAGGCAGAGGCATTATGGGAATTGTAGTTTTGCAACAGCTGGAGGTCCGCAAATTGCATATCCCTGCTATAAAGGTTGCACAGGCAGTCCAACTCCTCCAGGATGGCACATCAATACGTGTTATTGCCAGTAGGTTTGCACTGTCTCCTAGCACAGTCTCAAGAGCATGGAGGAGATTCCAGGAGACAGGAAGTTACTCTAGGAGAGCTGGACAGAGCCGTAGAAGGTCCTTAACCCATCAGTAGGACCGGTATCTGCTCCTTTGTTCAAGGAAGAACAGGATGAGCACTGCCAGAGCCCTACAAAATTACCTCCAGCAGGCCACTGGTGTGAATGTCTCTGACCAAACAATCAGAAACAGACTTCATGGGGGTGGCTTGAGGGCCCAGCGTCCTCTAGTGTTGCTCTGTGCTCACTGTTGGACACTGTGGACTTTGATTGGCATTTTCCATTGAACATCAGAATTGGCAGGTCCGCCACTGGTGCCCCATGCTTTTCACATACGAGAACAGGTTCACCCTGAGCATATGTGACAGACGTGAAAGGGTCTGGAGAACTTTATGCTGCCTGTAACATCACTTTGATTTTTGGGGTGTCTTTGAATTCAGCCCTCTGTAGGTGGATAATTTTCATTTCCATCAAATGATGTGCCATCCTTTCATTCCTAAAACATTACCCAGTCCATATCAGTATAGATATCCAGCATGAGATTTTTTGCCCGTCGACATCTGATATGTTTTCAAAGTGTTCCTTCAATTTTTTTGTATTTAGTATTTAGTTGCTTTAAACACAGTCCCAAACCTCGTTTCCAGCCCTCTGCCCGCCATTCACAATTATTTTAAAGAGCACAGAAAGCCACTTGTGTTGGACTCCATTGTGCTCCTCGTCTGAGCCTCTTCCCTCTTCTGCAAGTGGGGATTGGTGATGCAACGTAGTGGTCCGGGCCTGCTGCCTACCAGTCATGTCACCACCCCTCTTTCTGACATAATTGCACCATTGCAGTGATTAGCTAATGGGGGAAAGGTATTATTTGAGTGGGGGTGGGGGGGGTCACTGGTTGAAGAGCAGGCTCAACACAACTACCGCTACCCGTAGATACGTTATCTTTTCTAGAGTTGCACCGATATCGGTACAGATACTAAGCAGTTGCATGACCACTCATGCAAATGCTCCGATACCGGAAACTGATACCTTTGCTATGCGATTTAAGCCCATACAAAATGAATGGGCTCAAATCGCACTGCGGATTCCACCGCCGCTCCTATGTGAACCCAGGCTTGTCATAGTGACTTCAGCCTGGATTTATACAAGAGCGGTGCAGGAAACGCATGCAATTCGAATAGGCATCACACTGCATTCCTGTTTGAATTGCAGTGCCATTTTAGCCTATTCATTTTGTATGGGCTCAAACCGCTCTGCAAAGGTATCTGTACTCGATATAGCCGAGTACTTGACCAAAAGAATCGGTACATGTACTCGCCGGTAAAACACCCTAATTTTTTCACTTCCTTTAATAGGCCAAGTGGTCCAGCGTAATATTTCAGTTTTTGATTAATGTGTCATATACTCTGAAAACAGTGTTTTTTTATACTGAATAAAGTGTGGAAAAGATGGGTTGAGATTGGCAATCTTTTTTCTTTTAAATACTGCAGAAGGGGCATACTTGGAAAAAAAAAAAAAAAAAGCGCAACTGATCATCCAGTTTAATGGTATGGTTCACCTTTACTAAAAACTGCCTTTTCATATAAAGGGACGTCTGTAAATAAAAACATGCTGTGCAGCTTTAACCAAAGTAGAATAATGCCCTTGCTATAGGTGTAGGCGTAGCCCATTTACATACCCCATAAAGCCCAAATAGAATACTTCTAGGACATTGCTGAGCAAAGCCTAGCCGATACTGTTTACCTTCACTATGTCAGCAGTGAGCTCTTTCTACAATTCAAACCCCCCCCCCCCCCCCCCCCACATTCTCTCTCTCCCCTGATGCAGTAGCTCTGAGCTTAGCGTTTGAGGGATAGCTCCTGTGATAGAGAAGGTGAGCAGTAACAGCTAGGCATCTCTTACAAGTTTTCCAGTCAGGCTTCATGTGATACATAAATGGACTACACCTACAGCAAGGGCATTATTCAACTTGCGACTTCACAGAGGGCTGCTCTTTGTGAATGGTCCCGCAGTCTTCTTGGACCTGTGACGTGTCCCAGAAGACTACAGGAAGGGAGGGGAGGAGAACTTCTGCTCAGATCGTCTAGGCAACACAAGCGGAAGTGAGAGTGGATATCTGTCAAACCCTGTATAAAAAAAGTGCAATTTCCTAAAGAAAAATGGGGGGGGGGGGGGGGCCTTAACCGCTTGCCAACCGCTTTGCATTCATTCAACTGGAGCAGACGTGCATGGTAACAAATCAGCTTCCATCTTTAGCTTGTTCCGTTAAAGCGTCACTTTACCTATAACAACTTAATAATAATGTTCTTTAGCAAGAAACATAAATCCCACGTTAATAATTATGCTACCAAAACTAGTGTGTGTGCTGTAAATTGCCTCCAGCATTGCTCCTGTTTCTTCTTGCTGAATGCTGCCATTTTGCTAAAGCCCAGAGCCTCTGAACAGCAGTAAATCATAAAGTGGAACTAAACGTATTAATTTAACGGTTTAAAAAAAACAGTTAGACCCCTTTCGAGGGCTTTCACACTGGAGCAGTGCGCTAGCAGGACGGTAAAAAAAGTCATGCTAGCAGCATCTTTGGAGCGGTTCAGTGGTTTTAACCCTTTCCTCGGCTGGTAGCAGGGGGTAAAACGCCCCGCTAGTAGCCAAATAGCGCCGCAAAATTGACAGTAAAGCACTGCTAAAAATAGGATTTTTTGTACTTACCGTAAAATCCTTTTCTCTGAGTCCATGGACGGACACAGCTCCTTAAATCTTGACAAGTGGGTTATGTTCCCCGTTTACAGGAGAGGATTAGGCAGAAACATGTTAAACAATTAAATACATGTTACATTAACAGAGTTGAACAGCCCCGCCCAGGGGGCAGTCCCTCCAGACACAACCCTCCTCACTGCAGCATGCAGCCTCAGTTCGTAACAAGCAATACAAACCTAAAAAAAGAGGGGTGGGTGCTGTGTCCGTCCATGGACTCAGAGAAAAGGATTTTACGGTGAGTACAAAAAATCCTATTTTCTCTTATCGTCTATGGACAGACACAGCTCCTTAAATCTTGACAAGTGGGACGTCCCCAAGCAGTGTCAAAAACGAGGGGTGGGAAATACATCAGTAAAACCAATTTTAACTTCACCCCAAAACAAGCAGAACTCCTCAACGGAGGAGGTGCAACTTTAAACAGCCGCCTGCAAAAACTAGCGGCCGAAAGAAGCATCAGAAGATGCATTCACAGCAACCATGTAAATTCTGGAAAAAGCGTGAACAGACGAGCAAGTAGCCGCCTCGCACACCTGTGAGACCGACGCATGATGTCGGAAAAAAACCCAGGAAGCACCAATTGCCCTGGTCGAAAGTGCCGTGACCAGAAAGGGGGGCCGCCCCTTAAGAGCATAGGCCTGTATGACAGCCTGCCTGATCCACCGAGAAATGGTGGTCGACGAGACCGCCAGGCCCTTTTGTGGACCAGACGCAGTCACAAAAGAAAGTCAGAACTCCGAAACGGAGCCGTAGCAGGCTGGTACACCCGCAAAGCACGTACCATGCCTAAAGTATGAAAGGCAACCTCCGTAGGATGCGCCGGCCGAGGACAGAAGGATGGAAGAACAATGTCCTTATTCCGGCGAAAGGCCGAAACCACCTTCGGAAGAAGGGAAGGTCGCGGGCGCACCACCACCTAATCCTTATGGAGGATCAAGCATGGCGGCTTGCAAGACAAGACCTCCAACTCAGAAACCCCTCTAACAGAGGTAAAGGATACTAAAGGGGCCACCTTCTGAGATAGTGTCAAGAGAAAATCTCTCTGTTTCCAAAAGGAAGGTTCCTGAAGAACCGAGAGCACCAGAGTCAAAACTCATGGGGGAAGAGATGGGCCAAGAGGGGAAAGTATATGACAAACCCCCTGCACACAAAAAGGGACCCATCAGGGAACGGGCCGCAAAAAGGCCACTGAAAGAACACAGTCAAGGCTGTAATCTGCCCCCAAAACGGTGCTTAAAGCAATTTTTAGATCCACTCCAAGCTGTAAAAACAGCAGGACCTCCGCTACCAGGCGCCCAATATCGGCGTACGCCAAGGTCAATCTGGAGCGAATATAATCATCGGGATCTCCTCAGCCTCCACTGTGGAACAGCTGAGGAAGCAACTACAATGGAGGAACGGCAAAAAAGTCACCGATACAGACCCCACAGGGCCACCAGCACAACTGACGCATCTGTACCAGATCACTAGACCTGACCACTAACTTCGACACCCTTGCGGTGGAGACGAGCGGCCAGGAGATCCATGCCCCGTGAGGCTCACCTCCTGCAAGGGAGCCGAAACACCCCAAGCACAAAGACCAGGCATCCGTCATATACACTGACCACTGGAAGGAAGAAACAACTTCCCAGACCGAAGAGTCAGGGATCTCCGTCACCAACTCAGAGAGACTGACTAGGTGGCTCACCGGAATCTGATGATTTCAGAGACAAGAGATTTTTACCACCTGGTCAGTATATCCCCTGGAAAACCTGAGTGTGGAACTGGGCATACAGTACCGCCTAGAAGCAGGCTACCCACAGGCCCTGGACCAGCAGGTGCCCGGAGAGAAGACCGATTGTGTGATGCCAATACCTTCACCGCAGACTGAAGAGTCTGCAATTTCTCCAGGGGAAGAAGGACCTTCGTCACCGAGGAGTCCAGATCAACACTAGATACCTCAACGCTGAGTCGGAACCTAGCATGCCCAGGTTTTGAACCCTTGGTCGCACACATGGAAGGCAGGCTTGCTGCCACTGAGCTACACCTTCTGGCCTAAACGTTTAACACCCACCCGAATCTTCGGAGGGTCTGAATGGGAATAACACATCTACTAGGTCTGAGACAGAAGCTGCTCTCAGAGGAAAGTCGCTTAAGTAGCCAATGAGGCAAAGCTGTCCCAACAAAGTAAGGATAAGTGCGAGCTTCTAGCTGAAAACCCATGGTGCTGAAGCCAGATCAAAAGGAAGGGGCCACAGGCTGACAGAGACCCTCTCTCATCATGAAGCACAGAAAAAACACTGACATGTGCAAAACGGGACATGCATGTATGCGTCCCTGATGTCCGGGGGCGCCAGGACGTCCCCTGAATGGAGCGCAGCTACCACCGAACGAATGGATTCCATGCGGAACTACCCGACGTTCACAAAGGTATTCAGGGTCTGAGGCCCATAGAAAACCCCAAACCTCTCATCCTGCAGGAAAGGTAAAATCACCCTGCAGCTTAGCAAGTCCCACACTGCCCAAGGCAGACTAATGGGCCGGGAGAGGAAGACACGAGGAAAGAACTTTGTTCTGTGGATAGGAGGAAACCCTATCTAGTACTCCGAAGAGACCACCTCGCAGACCCACTGGTCGGAGAACAGGGAGGTTTCACCGAATTGTGAACCTGCAAGCCGCCCTCCCACCTAGAGACAGGGAGGGAAGGCTACATACATTGGCAGGATTTGGGTGCCGGCGTGATCGGCTTACCCACCCAGGGACGGATTAGTCCCCCAGCTGGGCCTTTGACGGCCTGGAAGGGTTGCCCCTAAATAATACACACACATAGTGTGCATGTATTTTATGTAGGTGTATGCACACATGCCTTTGGAGGAAACCCACGCAGACACAGGGAGCGACAATGCAAGCTCCAGGCAGATTGGCGTCAGTGGCCGGATTCCAACCAATGACTCTTGCTGCCAAGTAATGGAGTTAACCACTACACCACCGTGTGCATAAAACCATTCTGAAACAGAAGCCCTGGATAACAAGGGCGCAGCATTCAATGAAGCATCACAGACCTATATGAGGCCCTGGACCAGCTGGTCCGCTAGCCTAATAACTTTGGGAGAGAGTCGGTGCTCCTCCACTGTCTGGTGCAAAATGCTCACTCCGAGAGTGGCTGAGACCCCAAAGTAGTGGCCACAATAGACCGTAAGTTAGACCCCAGCATGGTAAACATGGAACGGGTCAGTACTTTGGATCTTCTATCAGTCAGATCCATACAAGCGGGGGTTCCCGCAATAGGGAGAGTGGTCACCTATACATGACACCCGGAGGGTCCACCACCGGAGAAGAAGCCCACCTTTTGAAAGGGCCCTCCTCATAGGGGCACTGAAACGCCCGGCGGTGAGGGACTACAAAAGCCCTCAGCGGCTGTTCTCATTCCGCCTCTTAGAAATTATCAAAGAAGGAAAAAACCTACACAGAGCGGTCTGATTTGTGTGATCCAAAAAAAGACAGAGCCCTCAGCGGAAACCCAGCTGCACTATCCAGCTTAAGAGAGTCCCTTACAGCAGTGAGAAGCGCACCCATAAATGCCTTATCCTGCTTCTTTTTTTTTTTACTACCCAGGTACCTGGTCCTTGGCTCCATAACAGAGCATTCCCCATGGGATAACGGGGGAAGGAGGCACTCTTTTACCACCCGTCCGCAGTCCACTCCCACCCTGGCACAAACGTGTCCAGGACTAACAATAAAACCTCTGTGGGAATCACAGGTGCCAACACCTGCTGCCACCACCAGCATGTTGGGGAAGGACCCAGATACTGACTCCAAATATTAAAAATATTTACATAGTGTGTATGTATAATATGCACACCTGTCCTTACAAATAAACAGAAGCTTCTAGAGCCCTATTCAGGCCCTCTCACCCATTTGCTGCGCTGACCAGGGGTACCCAGGGGACTCACCTCAGGAGGAGACTACACAGCGTGTGAGAGGAAAAGAACCGTGAGGTAACTGTGCGCCGTATACAGCTCTAGGGGGTCAATGGGAGTTTTCAATGTAATTAAAAAAACCTTCCAAAAAAATGGCACCAGCGTCGGCCAAATGGCAGCAAAATGCCACGTTTAAACAGGAAAAGCCTCCTAGGGCTTTTTAACAGTGAAAAACCCCTCACAGGAAAGCCCCATACAAAAAATAAAAATAAAAACAGGCCAGATAACACAGTCCCCTCAGGAAGCCCCCCCCCCCCCCCGACAGCAGCAGTGTTAGCAATGCAGCAAAGGGAAAAGGAGCAGGGAAGGGAGGAGAAGAGGACCCCCAAACCCCAGGAATGCCCAGCCGTACCAACCCACCGAAGCGGGAGGGACTGTACTTACCCGTCCAAGTGAGGACTCGCTGATGCATTCCTGACAGAACTACAACCGCAATGGAGGTAGCTGTCAGCCTGGTCCACTGTGAGTGAGACAACACCACAGCCCAGTCATATGTGGACCTCTGAGCAAAGCTCACCGGCCACCCCAGGAGTCATGGGGTATGGCGTGGCAGACCCAGCCTCTTTGCAAAGGTGTGCCCACGCTTGCTGGTCGGACTGAGTAGACTACAAGGATCTATATTATCCAGCCTGTCTCTCAGCCGACAGTTGAAAGAAGATTCTTCAAGAAAAAGTAAAATAAAATAAAATTTCTCCTCAGGGCGCTGGGCCCAAAAGGAGCCATACGTCCTCCTCCTTGCTAGGCAGAACGAAATTGAGGCTGCATGCTGCAGTGAGGAGGGTTATGTCTGGAGAGACCGCCCCCTGGGATGGGCTGTTTAACTCGGTTAATGTAACATGTAGGGCTGTTAATGTAACACATGTAGGGCTGCAATTAACGATTATTTTCATAATCGATTAGTTGGCCGATTATAGTTTCGATTAATCGGATAATAGCCTTTAAAAAAAAAATTAAAAAAAAAAAAATTGCGCCAATTTGTTGTTGGGCAGATTTAAAAAAAAACACAAATTGCCACAAAAACACATTACATGCTTTTCTGCAGCTTCTCCATTGAAGTATATCGAACCAAAAAAAAAAAATGGCACCGTTTTGCGTTAAAAAGTCCTTGCCCTTTCCAAATACGCAGCAGCTGAAAAAAAAAATCATGGATGTGAACGTGTCCCATAGGAAAACATGTAAATGAACTGTAGTGTGTTTCTGCAAAAAGCACAAAAAAACACAGGTGTGACCCCAGGCCTGAGATGTTTAGTAACATAATGGAGTTAAAAAAACAAAAATAAGTACAAAAAGAGCAAATAATCTCTACTGTAAGGGGTTCATTTTTTTACTGTGGGACAGTGAAAGTAATATTTACAGTAGCCATTTGCTTTTTTGTACTATAAAGGGCTAATTTTAGTATTTTTAACCCCATTATGTTACTGGCCGAATCGAATGTGAAAATTGTAATCGATTATTTTCATAATCGATTCGTTGACGATTAATCGATTAGTTGTTTCGGCCCTAAACACATGTATTTAATTAATTAACATGTTTCTGCCTAGTCCTCTCCTGTAAACAGGGAACATAACCCAAAAAACAAAAGAACAAAAGCTGGACAGCCGCACTCCAAAATTTTCTTTAAAAGAGATGTCTTTATTTTCAACTGTGCATACAGTCACTGCAAGCCCACAAAAATCAGTATGGCCATACTGATTTTTGTGGGCTTGCAGTGACTGTATGCAGAGTTGAAAATAAAGACATCTCTTTTAAAGAAAATTTTGGAGTGTGGCTGTCCAGCTTTTGTTCTTTTGTTTTTTGCCATTACCGCATTGCCAGCACCCTGGTGGTTCAACAACCCCTGATCATCACGAGGCTCACCTGGAGCGGTGAGAATTCTGTCTGAGGGAACATAACCCACTTGTCAAGATTTAAGTAGCTGTGTCCATCCATGGACGATAAGAGAAAATAGCGGCGCTTTACCACCGACGCACCCACCGCCCCAGTGTGAAAGGGGCCTTATATTCCTGGAATGCTGGTATTGCCAACTGTCACATTTGCCTGTGTCCTCAATCAAACTGGCAAACTAAATGGTTGGTGTCATAACTGATCACATGTGCGGCACTATGGCAGTTGCAGATCAAACAGAAGCAGATTCCTTGGCTGTAAAGGATAGGAGGATCGAATTGTGCTTTAGGCCTGGTTCACACTGGTGCGACATGGGATCCCACTTCTGAGCACATGTCAAATTAAACATTTACCTAGGAGAGCTGTCTTAACTGATCCAACACAAGCAATTCTGATTTTAGAAAAGGTTCCTGCACAACTGTGGTCCGACTATGATACGTCAATGAGTGTGAAAAGTTACATTAAAGCAGAGTTCCGCCTAAAAAAATAAAAGTCAGCAGCTACAAATACTGCAGCTGCTGACTTTTAAAATAAGGACACGTACCTGTCCTGGGCATGTGGTTATGACTAAGGCCTTATAGGCTGAGTTGCATCAACCATTCCTATTTGCGTTTGTCCACTGTGGCTTGTTAATAAACACTACAAATTTTTAAGAGCAACGACTGGAGTCCGGATCATCTTTTGCTCATTACCTGTCCAGGGCGCCCGCGGTGTCCTCACTCGACTCTCAGATGCAGGCGCCGGCATCTTCAGTAAGGGAATGCGGAACTGAAGCCTTGCAGGCTCACAGCCTGGTTCCCTACTGCGCATTTGCGAGTTGCGCTGCATGTTCTGAGTGGTCCTTGCTGTCTTCTGGGACCTGTGTGTCTCCCAGGAGAGCGGTGGGGGGGAGAGGGGGGGCTGGACATAACGAAGATCGCCGCAGATACTGCAGTGATCTTTTGCCGGTAGTGGGAGCAAATACCTGTATTAGACCCCTGAAAGGTGCCAAATGTGACACCGGAGAAGGGGGGGGGGGGGGAGGAATCCAGACAGCGGAGGTTTCATTTTTGGGTGGAACTCCGCTTTAAGACCCCTTTCACACTGAGGAGTTTTTCAGGCCGTTTAGCGCTAAAAACAGAGCCTAAAAACTACTGCCTTGCAGTCTCAGTGTGAAAGCCCGAGTGCTTTCACACTGAGGCGATGCGCTGGTGGGACCGCTCCAAAAGTCCTGCTAGCAGCATCTTTAGAGCGGTGAGATGAGCGGTGCGTTTACCGCTCCTTCCCATTGAAAACAATAGGACACCACGGCTATACCACCGGCAATGCGCCTCCGCAGAGGCGCATTGCGGGCGGTATTAACCATTTTTCGGCCGCTAGCGGGGGGCTAAAAGCAAACCGCTAGCGGCCGAATACCGCAGCAATTCCGAAGGTATATCGCTGCTAAAAATAGCGGCGCTATACCGCCACCGCACCTCCCGCCCCAGTGTGAAGGGGGGGGGGGGCTAAGTCAGACTGAAGTTGCAGGGCAAAGTCAGATCGGAAGTTGCATTACTTTCATGTCAGAGCAGTGTGAACCAGCAGATTGGCCGCTACAAACTCGGCAGTGCCTAAAAATGGAGAGCAACTGAGCATGTGCAGGAGCAGGGTGAGACAGGGTATTACTGGATTTTACACAGTATAGGCACTTATATTTAATGATTTACATAGCTATACCTGCTGAAGGGGCCAGCCTGAAGTGATCTAACAGTACTAAAGTTCCACTTTAAGCTTTAAAAATGAAAGTTAGGAGCTGCATAGTTGGTTGCCATGCACAATTGCTCCATTCTTAGTAAATACCCCCTGAAAGCTGCCAATGCTGAGTGAGACCTCTTGTGTTCAGTAAGCAGCAGAGCAGAACCTGATGGCAATCACTGGCGTAGCAATGACTACTACAGTAATTTCCAGCTTTCATTGGGATCCCACAAGTATGGCACACGCTGGATCAATGGCAAAATTGGCATACTTAGAATTCATCTTAAAATGTTAATCTCGCCCCCCCCCCCCCCCCTTTTTTTTTAAGCTGAGGTGGGGGGGTCCTAATAGGTCCCTTTTATGCAAAGGCTGCTTTAATATACAGATATATAACAAAAGCAAGACCTTTGAAAACATCTCTGTCACTTGTCTATAAAGAATTGTAATTGCAGCCTTGTACACCATCTTATTATTAATACATCTGATAAAGGTAAAACAAAAGACCTCTTTAATAAATAGTGGCAATAAAATACACACATAAGTAAATGTCCCTCTTTGTTAGCATCCTGCATCCTATACTTCCTGTCACAAGTAAGCTGTGAAATAAGACGAGTGGAGAGAGCTCCCAGGTGTTAATAAACACATTACCATGTGTGAGGGTGATTGTCAGTCCTCTGTTGGAGCCCATATCTTCAGAATGCAGGAAGAAGTCTTGCTGGGAGAGATGCTTACACTATCACCCTCACTTCCTGTGCCGGCTGATGTCACATCCTGTTGCTGCCTGATCTCTCATGACTCCGCTGCCTCCATGTTTGTTAAGGGCAACTCCTTCTATCGTTACAGCTCTCCCTATAATAGGAACCAAATATGTCTCTGCCTGTCTGGCTTTGACAGCTGTACACCGGCAGAGATGGCGGGGACTTTGTAAGGGTGGTACCCTAATACAGAAATAAGGAGATAAAAAGCTTCTTTCACTTGTATATCTATATTTATTATTTATTTCAGGTATACATATGGTGCCAGCAAAAGTAAGGCGCTGCTAAATGTTCAATAATAAACCATAAATTTGTCCATGCATAAAAAAATTATTAATATACCAAAAATATAAATATCGTTATAAAGTCCAATCAAATCACGCCAGAAAATTCTTCTGTCGGCGAGTAAAGCGGCGATGTGGCAGCCTTTTTTGGGGCCATTAGATCGGCCCGGGGGGGTTGACTGTGTCAGTTTAATTCTGGGACACTGTATTGTCCTGGAATAAAGGTACCCGGGACAGACCTGCAAAATGCGGGACTGTCCCGGCCAATCTGGGACACATGGTCACCCTAGTTCACATGTAAGCTACAATGCAGTTTGCAGCAGGGGTCCGGTGCATCCCTGTTCTTCATTTTTAGGGACGAATCAGGAACAACATTTTTACCAGAATTCTGCCCTAAAACTGAGCCAAAGATGCACAGCGTTCCTGTGCAAGCCACTCCATAGCCGCCCAGGAGATGTGTGAACCGGCTGGTCAAAATCTCCTGTCATGCTAATTCATACCTCCCAACATTTTAAAAGACCACTGCGGGACATTTTTGTTGAGTGGGGGGGATTGGCCGATCGAAGTTGTTGAGCGGGGGGGGGTCGGGCGATCAGAGTTTTTGAGCGGAGGGGGGGGGGGGGGTTGGCCGATCGAAGTTGTTGAGCGGGGGGGTCGGCGGACAATCAAAGGGGGGGGGACGTTCCGAGTTGTCTCCCGTCAGAACTGCGGGACTGCGGGAGGATGCAGTCTGTGCGTGAAGTTCCCGCAGAATCCGGCCAGGTTGGGAGGTATGCAAATTGGATACTGGAAACCCTCATCCAAATCACACTAGTGTGAACCCAGCCTCAAAGTGTTCCAATCACTGTGATGAAAGTGCAGACCATACCTCCCAACTTTGTGAGATGAGAATGAGGGACACATATCAGCAAAAGTATGCAGGCATAGGACACACCCCTTGTCACTAGGGTGACCACATTTCCAAACTACCATTCAGGAACACCCTCCCTTCCCAAAAATCAGCCTGTGCTGTAACAAATCACAGCACAGTGATTGGACACAAGAGGCGGGATTTATGATTTCTCCAATCACAAGCAGGGGGTGGGGATTGTGCTCTTCCAGGCATTCCCGGCCAGGACAAGTCTGTCAGTGAGTAAAGCAGTGATGTGGCAGCCTTTTTTGGGGGCATCAGATTGGCCCGGGGGGGGGGGGGGGGGCTGTGTCAGTTTCATTTTGGGACACTGTATTGTCCTGGAATGAAGGTGCCCGAGACAGACCTGCAAAATGTGGGACTGTCCCGGGCAATCCAGGACACATGGTCACCCTACTTGTCACGCCCCCTTAAAGGAGAATTGTACAAAAAACAAGATTGATTAAACCCACAAGTGATTTTTTTACCACTACTATTCCTTTATATTGGCTTTTAGACTTTACAAATGCAGCAATTTAGAAATCAGATGAAATGTTTAGCAGTGGAAAACTTTTTGATAGATAAAAAGTGAATTTTATATACAACTATATAGATCAGACCAAAATGAGGGACAAATGAGGAGGACAGAGGGACATTTCTCCAAATCAAAGGATAGTCCCTCGAAATCAGGGACAGTTGGGAGCTATGCTAATCCTCAACTTCTTCTTATAGTGCTCCACCAATCGTGTGTAGAAAATGCACATTCACCAACCATCTATATATAACCAGCCTTCAGATAATTATCACCTTCTGCTTCTCCAATAGTACCCCATACCTCCCAACTTTTTGAGATGAGAATAGGAACACCTATCAGCAAATGTATGCAGGCATAGGACACACCGCTTGCCACGCCACCATAAAGGAGAATTGCACAAAAAACAAGATTGGGTAAACCAACAAGTGCTTTTTTTAACCACTACCCTGGGACCAGGAGATCTTGTATTGATAGAAAGGGTTCACCAACCCTGATTCCCCTGCTAATTTTCTCTCATAGAAGTATCACAGAACACACCTGGAGAAAGTGACAAAAAGTACTGTAGTAAAGTGTAGTACTTTTAATATAAAATTGCCTGTATAAAAAAAAAACGATTTTGCCCATTTATATTTACCTGGGTGAATGCAGCATCATTCCCCGCCTCCTCTACACTGAGAACCAATCGATCGAACACCACCGATGGCTCGGTTCTCAGCTCTCCTCTCTGCTCCTCCACACTCATTGGAGCGGTGAGCTGTGGAGGGGTGGGGAGCGGCCATCTCAGCTGCTCGCTGAGAGACCGAGACTGCCATCATTCCAGGCAGCTGGCGGATCCAGACTTTATTGTCGCGATGACGCGGTACCTGGACTGATTTCTGTTAAGTCGGCAGAGAGCAGACTTCAGACCGCTTTCTCCTGAAAACGGTCACAGGAGTGCGAAACGAACGTTTTGCACTCCTGTGACCCAAAAGCCCAGCAAAAACTAGCTCAGGCTGGACTTCTCCTTTAATGGTGCTATAGTCAGCACCAACACAAACAGTCTTCAGTGCAATCCACACCACTCGCTCCGAGCTGGCGTGCATTCCAAAACCGGATGTTGGACTCGAGGACAGACCGGACGTGATGTCAACGATGGCCAACGCGCCGCCTCAATGCATTTTTGCAATTCTGCGTCATCAGGAAGCAGAATTGTCAAATTCAGTGTGGATTCCACTGAAAGCTGTTTGTGATGATGCTGACTGTAGCACCATTAATGTAATGGTAGAGACGTAGAGATGAAGGCCTTTCACGTGCGATGATAGATCTTCCCGAGAAGATGACTTCCTTTCCCTCAGCATGGTGGAAATTACTGAGTCCGACAGGCCTCGGCAGCGGCGTTACAAGGCAGGGGCGGAAGGGGAACGTGCCCTTGGCGGTACCATTTGCTATAGGAGGGGGGGCGCAGCCTGCAGGTGAAGTTATGCCACGGTCGCCGCCCGCCAGTGTGTATAACTTAAGTCACCTGTGTCAGCGCCCAAGGGCACTGGACAAATTGTGTGTGACGAGTGCGTGCGCTCCTGCATCCCCCCTTCCCTCAGCTTTACTGTCTCCTACTGTCATGTTTACTCCCCCCTACGGAGGAGTCTCGTAGTACCTGCCAGTGGCGTGACGTCACTCACGGCCAGAGGCAAGGTGGGAGGACTTAGAGGAGCGCAGGGAGCTGTGTCGTTCTCTGCGCTGTGACCTAGAGGAGCCAATAAGCTGCTGCGTGGCTCTAGCTGGATGGAAGCTAAGCTAGAAGATTTGTAAACTGGATTGCAGTGAGACAGACAGTGTGCTACAGTCCAGACTGAACTTGTGTAAAAGTAAGCAGAAACAGATTAATAAGTGGCTGGATTGGGGGAGGGGAGGAGGCTGAGACAAGGTTAATGACCACCACTGCTGTTTAATTTCCGCTGTGACAGATGGGGAAGTGTGTAGTGTGTACAGTGTGTGCACCCTCTCCTGCATGGATTTTGGCTGGAAGAGGAGAGCTCCTTTGTAGTGGAAGTGTGCTGTGCAGTGTATTGTGATGTCCAGGTTGGCATAGCTGTATGACAGGTGGGAGTATATGTAATGCAGCATAGACAGGGGTCGGCAAGGTGTCCCCACACGGACACTGGTCCGTGTGCGGTCCTTGCAATGTCCACTGCCTTTTTTTTTTTATAAGGCTTCTTTCACACTGGGGTGGAAGGTCCATTAATGGTAAAGCGCCGCCAGTTTTAGCAGTGCTTTACCACTATTTAAGCAGTACTTTTCGGCCGCTAGCAGGGCACTTTTAACCCCGAAGAAGGGGTTATTCACTTGATTTCTATTTTTTTATATTTTCGAATTGAACTTGTATTGCTTTAAATATATTCTTGTTTTAAAACGACATTGATTCTTTCTTAAAAACAAGATGGGGGGGGAGGGGTGGTGCAGTTTGCCATCTTTGCCCTGGGCACCAAATGACCTTGTCCCAGCACTGGGCCTCGGTCCCTCAGAACCTGGCTTTCAACAGCCATGTCGTTAAAGCCAGCGACTGTAAAGCAGGATGAAGTTTGGGACCTTGCGACAGAAGATCCTCTCGCTTCGGCAGTCGCCAAGGTGTATCCGCCACCAGGCACACTAGGTCCGCATACCAGGGACGCGGAGGCCAATCTGGGGCAATTAGAATCACAGGAATTCCACTCTGTGGAGCAGACGAAGAAGAAGTTTCAGAGGGGGAAAGGCATAAATAAGCCGATACTGACACCACAGGGCCACTAACGCGTCTGTCGTTTTTGCCCAGGGATCTTTTGACCTGGCCACAAACCTCAATACCTTCCGATTGAGTCGAGAAGCCAGGAGATCCACATCTGGCGTGCCCCATTATAGGCAAAGGAGACGAAACACATCCGGGTGTAACGACCATTCTCCTTTGTCCAGCATCTGGCGACTTAGGTAGTCTGTTTGCCAGTTTTCTACGCCCAGGATGTATATGGCCGATAGAGCCGGGACGTTTCACTCTGCACACCGCAGGATGTGAGCGGGATGTGACTTCCGATGCTGCAGCCAAGCTTCTTGTTCCTCCTTGATGGTTGACATACGCCACCGCCGTGGCGTTGTCCGACTGGATCCTGACTGGATGCCCTTGTAGCCTCTGTGACCATGTGGAGAGGCACTGCCTGATTGCCCGAAGTTCCAGTACATTGATCGGTAGGCAGGATTCTTCCTGTGTCCAGGGTCCTTGTGTCAACTGGACACCCCAAAACTCTCCCCCAACCGGTCAGGCTGGCTTCCGTCATGATCACCGTCCAGTGAAAGGGAAGGAACGACTTTCCGAACTGAAGGGCCGGAGATCTCAGCCACCAAACCAGGGAAGTCCTGACTAGTTGGCTCACCCGGATTTGACAATCCAGGGACCACAGAGACTTGTCCCACTTGGACAGGATTTCCTTCTGCAAGACTTGAATGTGGAATTGAGCATACGGTACTGCCTCCAAAGAGGCTACCATGAGACCCAGGACTTGCATGCAAAAGCGCAGCAACGACCACCTGCGGGATGCCAACAGCTTTACCGCCGTCTGAAGAGTCTGCAATTTTTCCAACGGGAGAAAAACTCTCACCTCTGAGGTGTCCAGAATCAAGCCCAGGTACTCTAGGCGCTAAGGGTGCATCAACACCGACTTCTGGAGGTTCAGTACCCAACCAAATTCTTGAAGAGTCTGACTGGCAATCGCCACATCCTCCTCTAATTCTGAGTCTAACGCAGCTCTCAGAAGGAGGTCGTCCAGATAGCCCGCGATAGCGATTCCTCGCTGTCTCAGCAAGGCCAGAATTGGGGCGAGCACCTTGGTGAAAACACTTGGTGCTGATGCCAGGCCACAAATTGACAGTGGTCTTCCCCGACCACAAAGTGCAGGAACCTCTGATGCCCAGACGAAAATGGGGACATGCAAGTATGCGTCCTTGATGTTCAAGGACACCAGAAAATCCTCCGGATGGAGTACATCGACCACAGAGCGAACGGATTCCATCCTGAACCTTCGTACTTTTACAAAGGAGTTGAGGGCCTTGAGGTCCAGAATTGGACGAACCCCGTCCTTCTTTGAGACTACAAACAGATTGTAATAGAATCCCTGAAACCTTTCCGGGAGTGGCACCGGAAACTATTACCCTGCGTCTCAGCAGATCCTGTACAACCCCCAATAGGGAACCCCGTCGAGCCGGAAAAAGATGAAGGTTTGAGGAAAAAAATCTGCTTGGTGGACAAGAAAGAAACTATCTTGTACCCTGATGAAACCACTTCGCAAACCCACTGGTCGGAAAGCAGGGAGGTCCACCAAGCTGCGAACTTGCGAAGGCGACCCCCCCACTCGAGAGTCGGGCGGGTACAAACCTTCATGCAGTAGCATATTTGTTCGCAAGTTTGTTAGGCTTGCAAACCCAGGGACACTTCTGTCCCTCAGTTGGCCCCTTATACCAGACCTGGTATACATGAAATGGATGACAACTCCAGGCTATATGTTGGACTATTTTCTGTGGAGCTCTACTAAGCAACGGCCCCCCATTATGGCACATAACCCTTTCTCACTCGGTGGCTATGTAGGATAAGCTCCATGTTAATAGCGATTTGCTGTCCCATTTTTATCTGTTAGCGCATATTTTTAACAATCTAGATTTCCATCCAGGTGTGGACATTAAGCCCTTTAAGTGGTGGCTAGATAAGGGGCTATACAGAATTAGGCACTTTATTACGCATAGGGGACCCTTTACACTACGTCACTGTAACAAGGTTCTCAAAATTGCTCAATAAGAGCATTTTGTTTTGTTTTTCAAATATCGCACTTCCTATAGTCTGGCCGGAACATTACTAGGTAACCCTGTATGAAAAATGGGGCATTCAGGACACAGATCAGCGAAGGGGCATCTCCCTTATTTATGTCCAATTACTAGGCTATGCTCTCAAGTCCCCTATATGGTGAATTGGGATGCGGATTTGGCAGAAGAAAGGAAATTGGAGGTATGGCACAAGTGGTATCCTGAATGTAGCTACGGTAGAAGTAAATTTGAAGATGCTCACTCACTGGTACCTGGTCCCAACACAGTTAGCCAAAATGTACCCATCTGTGTCCCCATTGTGCTTCAGAGGCTGCCAAATGCTGAGGACAATGTGCCACATCTGGTGGAAATGTCATAGAATATGTGGCTTTTGGAACAGCGTCTTTGCGCTGATTCATAAGGTGACAGGACAGTCTGGCCCCCAGACTCACTTCATAGAGCTTCTTAACGCCCAGTATCTGGTATATCTATGTGCAACGTCTGATATTTTTAATTTTACTGGGGGGGCTAAGATGACTCTTCCTAAATCCTGGAAGCAGCCCACTGTATCCTTGCACAGGCTAGGCAAAATGTCACCTGGATTATGTTACATGAAAATATTGTTAGCATTTTGAAGGACAGGGTCAAACAATTGGAACAGACTTGGGAGCCATGGGCTGCTTTAAAAATGCATCCAATTTGCATATACTGTATGTGAGCCCAGCCTTATGGTACAGACATAAAGGTTTAGGCTTTGATCAGTGTGTAAACACAAAAGAACTACCGTACTTTAGATAAAAAGATAGATCACAGCTTCTCCTTCAGCTCTATATCTACACCATGTTAAGATGTATAGAAATTGAAACAGAAAGCTATTATAGTTGTCCCTTTAGCAGTTTTACCTGCACAGCAGCAAAGTACACACATAAACAGTGTAGAGGTCTGCTGCCCTCTACCATCTGTATTTATAAATAGTTGGGGTTTTTATCACAGAATAATTATGTATAGCACTTCCTGTCTCTGGGTTGTTGGGTTGGAAACCCCAGAAAGAGGAAGTAAGGAGAGAGTTTGAGTCCTCATGACCTGTGCATGATTCCGATCCGTGGAATGCATCGCATCCTGGATACTTTCTATTACACGTGTGTTATTACCCTTTACCATATAAGTGGATTTTAAACCTTTTTAAATAAAAAAACACATGACTTAATTACATGGGGTTTGTCGTTTTCCATTTACTCAAAGCAGAGCTCCGCCGTTTTTTTTTGTTTTTTTTAAGTCAGCATCTACAAATACTGCAGCTGCTGACTTTTAAAATAAGGACACTTACCTGTCTAGGGCTCCCGTAATGTCGGCACCTGAAGTCAATCTATCGCTCGGCTCTCGGGTGCTGCCTTATCATCAGTAAGGGAATCAGGAAGTGATTCCTGGTTGAATGGTGTGTAATATTGCGCACCCTGTAGTGTATCTATACCTAGGCTGCCAACATAACAAAGTGAACTCTTCGTGAACAAAATAGAAAATAAAATGTAGCGCCAAAAACAAGTGAAATAACAACCTGGTAAGGTATTATTAAAAGTGATAAGGACTCTGTCTAGACTGCACAGAACAACAAACACAGAGGGGGTATGAACCAACCTGTCCGTTGTGTCTAGAATCTATAGAGTATCCCTAACAAAATAGCACCCCAAAATCAAGTGAAAAGTGGTGATCTGATGTGATCAAAATCACAACCAAAAAGCATATATAAATTGACGTATTGAGGTGAATAAACATAAATGAATAAAATAACAGCACCATGTAATAGCACACTGTAGTGAGCAAACATGCAAACAAAAAATGTCAATGATGCGTGATGCATGGATATTCAAATCCAGTGTCCCGTGAATAAAAACGTATAGTTTAATATTTGGGTGTAGCCACAATACTTGATAATTAGGGCAATAATGCCACCTAATAGATGGTCAGTAGACTGGTTATAAATAGTCCTGTATAGTGCACAGTGAAGACGATCTGCAAAGTCCTCAACTGTATAGGGTAGAGCTTCAAATCTTCAAACAGTAGACATGGGAACAATAGTAATGAATGGATACTCTTACCGGAACTGGTGGACCCTCTAACGCACCGTACGGTGGGAGGGTCGTCAGAGCTTGGTTAGACCGTCTGTCTCCCTGTTCCAGGTATCCACAGAACGACAGTCCTGGACCGTGGTAATCCAAACCTTTGTTCCGTTGTCTCCGGAAGAAGCACTGAGTAAAACTCCAGTTGTTGGAAATAGCTCAAACACCCCCAAGTGTAAGGAGAAAAAAGAAAAGAGGAGAGGTGCTCCACATAGTGTAAAAAATGATTTATTTGGTAAAGCAAGAAAACTTTCCAAATTTGACAAAATGAGGGTGATTAATCCTTGCATCTCCACTGCATTTTTTGGATATACTCCTATACACCCATCCATGGGTGGGAGTTGCTACTGTTTACATCTTGTTCAGTTGCTGTTGTCCATGTGTGTGACTTTGAATTTAAAATTTTCTACTTGGTTTTCATGACTTTTTTACGGACTTTGTCATTTTGTCAAATTTGGAAAGTTTTCTTGCTTTACCAAATAAATCATTTTTTACACTATGTGGAGCACCTCTCCTCTTTTCTTTTTTCTCCTTACACTTGGGGGTGTTTGAGCTATTTCCAACAACTGGAGTTTTACTCAGTGCTTCTTCCGGAGACAACGGAACAAAGGTTTGGATTACCACGGTCCAGGACTGTCGTTCTGTGGATACCTGGAACAGGGAGACAGACGGTCTAACCAAGCTCTGACAACCCTCCCACCGTACGGTGCGTTAGAGGGTCCACCAGTTCCGGTAAGAGTATCCATTCATTACTATTGTTCCCATGTCTACTGTTTGAAGATTTGAAGCTCTACCCTATACAGTTGAGGATTTTGCAGATCGTCTTCACTGTGCACTATACAGGACTATTTATAACCAGTCTACTGACCATCTATTAGGTGGCATTATTGCCCTAATTATCAAGTATTGTGGCTACACCCAAATATTAAACTATACGTTTTTATTCACGGGACACTGGATTTGAATATCCATGCATCACGCATCATTGACATTTTTTGTTTGCATGTTTGCTCACTACAGTGTGCTATTACATGGTGCTGTTATTTTATTCATTTATGTTTATTCACCTCAATACGTCAATTTATATATGCTTTTTGGTTGTGATTTTGATCACATCAGATCACCACTTTTCACTTGATTTTGGGGTGCTATTTTGTTAGGGATACTCTATAGATTCTAGACACAACGGACAGGTTGGTTCATACACCCTCTGTGTTTGTTGTTCTGTGCAGTCTAGACAGAGTCCTTATCACTTTTAATAATACCTTACCAGGTTGTTATTTCACTTGTTTTTGGCGCTACATTTTATTTTCTACAGTGATTCCTGGTTCCCTACTGCACTGCGCAATCCCACTGGTCCCTGCTGTCTTCTGGGTCCTGTGTGTCTCCCAGAAGACAGCAGGGGGGGTGGAGAAGGCACCGGAAGTGGCGTAGATACCCGCAGCTGGCTCGGGTATCTATGCCCAGAAGTGGGAGCAAAATACCTGTATTACACAG
Organism: Rana temporaria; assembly: GCF_905171775.1. NCBI lineage: Eukaryota > Metazoa > Chordata > Amphibia > Anura > Ranidae > Rana > Rana temporaria. The sequence goes on from NC_053493.1 coordinate 204,801,357, forward strand.
GTATCTGCTTCCCCCGACATCTGTACATTGCATGTTTTTTTCTGGAATGTATTAATACCAAAGCACAGATAGCATATAGTTTACTTCTGAACTATTTATCCATTACTAACTGATTGCATTAGTGATTGCGATAGGCACTTGGCACATACTTTTTTTTTTTCACATATGTTCACCTGGCATGTTTATTTTATTTCCTGCATTGCTAGCACTTATTTATGTATTAGTTATATGCACTCTAGCACTCACCTGGTGCATCTGTTTATTTATTGTATTTCTAGAACTGCGTTATTTACCATATGTTTCAAGGGTTTTCACATTCATAATTTTATTCACAAATTATTTATCATAATTTAATTCCATATCCGGTACAATAAGGAGGGTACGGTAATTGTGTCACAATACAATACACATTATCCCACTGTAAATAAGCAGCACCATATCCACTCCCAATTTTACTTTTGTTTCAAACTCTACTCTGGGTAGTAAACTGAGTGGGGACAGCAGTGAAGCACATCCATTTCATACTCTTTTTCCATAGCGCAAAATTATTTCTCTGAATTACTTTTATTATAGAACGCTTGTATTATTGCTATACTGGTGTGTATCTTCATACCTTTGGTTAATGTTATATTCTGGCTGCAGTAGTTCCAATTTACTCAATTACTTTGATTAGCTTACTAATTATTTTCCCAGGAAGGAAACTCCTTCTGTTCACGGAGGCCCTGTCTTGGGCAGACCATTGAAATCGACTATGTGAGGCGCATGCGCGGAGGCTCCTAAGATGGCCGCTTAAGCCAGGAGCTCCGCTCTGTCACAGCCACCACCCAGCCCTAGCACCGGATTCACGGCGGTGCGACAGCCCAGACAGGGTGAATTTGATAGGGGAACATCCCGCCACCTTCCCCATGTACAGTAGCGCGGTCTGGAAGGGCCTGGAACCGAGCTACACGGCGTTGGAGAATCGGGCCGAATCCAAGATGGCGGCCGCACCTCAGACACAAGCGTCTTATGCGGGGGGGATGTCCTGAGGTGAGACAGGTAATCTCTCGAGCTAGACTAAACCTTCCCCCTCAGACTGTCCAATGTACCTCAGGCCACATATCAGCACCACTTCCCATCTTAGAAGTCACGGTGGAATCCCCATTACCTCAATATACTGGCTTCCCACAGGAATCATCACCAGTACATGTTATCACCACTATCCCCTCAGGAAATGCTGACTTTGTGACTCCCCAGAATGCAGGGGAACTTTTTCTGAAATTTTCTGAACTGCTTGAGCGGGGACTTGCTCAAACAGCCATTATAATTACACATGAAATACGCTCTGACTTCGAGAACTTGGGCTCCAGGATGGAGATAATAGAGAATAAGTTGGACATTACTGTCTCCAGAGCCAATCAAAATACTGACCAAATACAGTCCTTACAAGAGCAACTGGATGTGGCCCTTGACAGAATAGATGACCTTGAGAACCGCTCCAGAAGGGACAATTTTAGGGTCAGGGGCCTTCCTGAGTCTATCACGGACATCCCCAAAGCTATCCAGGATTTTATCAAAAGCCTGCTCCCCTCTATTGCCACACACAAACTAGAGCTGGATAGAGCTCATAGATCTCTGGGTCCCCTGAGGAAGGATGGATCACCCAGGGACATAGTGGTGAAACCACATTAATATACTGTGAATGAAGAGATTATGAGAATCTCTTGTCAGCAACCCCGCATCTCATTCCAAGGACATGACATTCAAATTTTTGCCGACATCTCCCTCGCGACTATACAAAAACGCAGAACACTAAAACCACTGCTGGTGATCTTGATACAGAAAGAAATAAAATACTGGTGGGCTTTTCCCTTTGCTTTAAAATTTGCGTATAAAGGCAAAACCTATGCTTTTACCACTCTCTCTGAAGGTGAGAAAATCCTACTTGCGCTAAAGTTCATTTCACTGGACTCAGCAATGGACACTTCAAATTTACAAGCAGGGTCATCTAAGCGTCCCACCCCCACCAGTCCTATTTCTCCTACCTGGAAGAAGAATAAAAGCAGACGCACCAAGGATCCAACAAATACCTGAATTAAGAACTTCACCTGGACTTTATTCTCTTTCTGCTAGTTAGACACCCTTCGGGTCTCACTAAGTTGGGTCTCCTATCCGTCTCCTATCCTGACTCTTTGTTTCACCACCTATTGCAAAAAATTGTATTTATTTATTTCCTCTTCTAGAAAGACTTTCTGATCAGCACCTTTTTATTTTTTGTCATTCTCCTTATTTTATTTTTCTCATCTTGTGTTGGTACATGTAGGAGTATGTGTATATACGTGCGTGTGTATATGTGTGTGTATGGGTGATTGGATGTTTAAGTAGGTATGTGTGTGTGAGAGTTTGTATGTTCGTATGTCTATGTGTGGAAGTAGGTATAGGTATATGAGTGTGCATATTTATGGAAGTATACATATACATATGTGTATGTGTTTATATGAGAGAGGGAGAGGGGAAAAGAAAAGGGGGAAAAAAAAACAGGGGAAGAAAGAATGTTTCTTTAACGCGTGTATACAGTGGTATATAGGTTACATGCAGCTCTTTAAATAGACAAGAGGAAAGTATTGTTAAATGTCTGGCGCCTTTCAGATATGATAGATTTACACTGTTGTTAATTTGATCGCATTGACCGTGATCCGTATATTATTACATGAAATGTTATAGTTTTCGATTAGAGCGTATTCCGCCGTTGTTTAATTTGCCTGTTCGCTCTAAGGGTTGGTTGGGGTTGAGGCAGATGCATTATGCCTCCGTCCACTCCAGGACGGTGGGTTTTTCACTGTCGGGGGCTGGTCTAGTAGCCCGTGTTTTGGGCTACATTAGTTTCCTGAATAACGAAGGTGGGATGGACTTTTCTCCCTCCCACTTTCGTTGGTCTAGTTTAATTCACTTCACGAGATGTTACTTCTTACTCTCTTTTCTTCCTTCTCTCTTTCTCTATTCTAACTTATTTTTCTTGATTGCCAGATTGCTCATACTAAGTCGATTTTGTCATGCCTTGGGTCCAGGTCCAGTATATAGCTCTCGCTCGTCTCTCCCAAGCCTCTCTACATTTTGGGTAAGTGATATGATCATCTCATCTCTTTTCTCCCACAATGGCTACACCAAATAACTCCTCACCTCCTATCACTTTGAGAATAACCTCACATAATGTTCAGGGACTGAACTCACCTGTTAAGAGAAGGAAGGTATTCCAATCTTACCACTCCCAGAAAATATCGGTAGTCCTTTTGCAGGAGACCCATTTTCCAACAAGTTACTCTCCCTCCTTTATTCATACTCAATTTCCCCAATTTTTTTTAGCGAACGCTGAGGACAAGACTAGAGGGGTGGCAATCCTTTTTGCGAAGACCTGCAAATTCAATTCTCTTTTGATACATAGGGACCCAGATGGCAGATTTCTCTTGGTCAAGGGAGAATTGAATGATCAATTGTTCTCCTTCATCTCATACTATGCCCCTAATAGAGGTCAGACGAAATTTTTTCAAGCCATGTTTGCCACTCTGGAACCTCTCCTAGAGGGGACAATAGTGTGTGGAGGTGACTCTAATATAGCTTTTGACCAAAGTTTAGATAAATCTAAACCCTTAGCAACACGGCTGACAAGCCCAGTTAGAGCCAGCTCTCACATAGCAAAACTAATATATCAACAAAATCTGGTAGACATGGAGGGAACTTAATCCAACTAAAAGGGATTATACCCATTTTTCAAACCCACATAAATCGTATTCCAGGATTGATCATATACTCATTTCCACTCGACATATCCCCTCAGTTACTAAAGCTACCATAAAAGACACACCTCTCTCAGATCACTCCATGGTTGTTTGCTCTATACAAACACAAATTTTGGATCCCCACAAATCTCATTGGAAATTAAATTAATCCCTCCTTAACGATCTTACTGTAGTTTCGGAAATTAACAAGGCCTTAAAAGAATACTTTATATTAAATAATGTTGATGGAATCTCGGCTGAGCTGCTTTGGGCGGCTCACAAAGCTACCATCCGCGGTAAAATAATTCAGATAGCTTCTAAACGAAAAAAGGAAAAAAAGGCGGAGGTAGCTAAATTGGAAAAGGATTTTAGGACCTTATGCAGAAAGCATAAAAAAGACCAGACAAAGGTTCAGGTCGCACAGCTTGACGCTGCTAGATTAGCTTTGAATTTATCATTTACAGTTAGTGCTGAAAAGTCCTTAAACTGGAGCAATGCAAGATTCTATTTACACAAGGATAAAATGAACTCATTTTTAGCCAATCAGCTCTCTCCGAGATTCCGCACATTTGCACTCCCTAAAATTAGAACACGAGATGGGACCACGACCCTTAACCCTAAGCGCATTTTACAAGAATTCCAGACTTTCTATTCTACCCTCTACCAGAAGACTGGTACAGCCAAACAATTAGATATTAAGTCCTTTTTGGATCATCTACCTATTCCGAATTTACATTAAAACCATGTCGATTTGATGGAGGCCCCAATTTCTGTGGAAGAAACCATGGGGGTGATCAAAAACCTACAAGGTCGATCTGCTCCCGGACCGGATGGCCTCTCGGCCCCATATTATAAAACTTTTGCAGAAACCTTAGTTCCTCATCTCACTAAATTTTTCAATTCAATGCGAGGGGGTGAGGCCCTGCATTCTCACCTGAATGAGGCGTTTATTTCAGTTATACCCAAACCAGACAAAGATCTCGAACACGTAGAAAACTATAGGCCCATTTCTTTAATCAACAATGATTTGAAAATAATGACCAAAATTTTTGCTAATAGGTTAAATTCTTTTATTCACCTTTATATTCATAAAGATCAGGTCGGCTTCATCCCAGGGAGACAGGGTCCAGACCAGGTGAGGCGAGCAGTGGACATTATATCATTGCTCCAGTCGGGATGGGATGGGGGTCCTCCTCAGCAGGGGCTCCCCCTGTAATTGGACCTTCAGAAGGCCTTCGACTCCTTGTCTTGGCAGTATCTATTTGAGGTGCTGCGGAGTTGGGGTTTTGGAGAGAATTTTCGAGGGCTTCTGAGGTCCTTGTATTCTGAGCCCAAGGCAAGGGTTAAATTGCAGGGATATTTTTCAGATCCCATTATTATTGCCAGAGGTACGAGACAGGGCTGCCCCCTGTCCCCTTTGGTCTTTGCCATAGCAATTGAAACATTAGCTATCGCTATCCGATCTGAGCCGGATATAAAAGGGGTATCTTGTGGACCCCAAGTTCACAAATGCGCATTATTTGTGGATGATCTCCTCCTTTTTATCTCATCCCCGACTACGTCTCTACCCAACTTATGTAACTTACTCGAGTCTTTCGGGAATATTTCGGGGCTACGTGTCAACATGAATAAATCCCAGGCACTTAATATATCCACACGAACCTCCATAGTCGAACGTCTGAAACCTCATTTTGATTTCAAATGGGCCGAATCATCTATACGTTACTTAGGAATAAACCTAACTCCCAAAATTGAACAACTGTACCAGGCAAACTTTCCCCCTATGTTTCGCAAACTTGAATTAGACCTTCAGACATGGGCTCGACATAAAATTTCATGGTTAGGTAAAATTAACTCAATTAAGATGACTCTTTTACCCAGACTGCTCTACCTATTCAGATCCCTTCCGATACCTATTAAAAAAAATCAACTGAAATCATTCCAAGGCAAAATTCTTAAATTCATTTGGGCGGGCAAGGGATATAGACTGGCCCAAAATGTCCTTTATGGGCCCAAAACACAGGGGGGTCTCGGGCTTCAGAACTTATTCAGATATTATCAAGCGGCTAGGTTAGCCCAACTATCTTCTCTCTTTTCAAAAAGCGAAAAACCTGATTGGATTGATATCGAGAGTTTGGCCGCCCCTAATCTTCCACTGGAAAGTCTATTATGGTTATCACAAAAATCAAGGCCAGCTATAATGTCTCCTGCGTTATCCCAATCATTTAAGTTGTGGGATGATCTGAGACGTCTTCCCTCTCTTATATTGGAGGCTAGTCCCTTAACACATATTTTCCATAATCCCCAGTTTACGCCAGGAATGGACGCCAAAGCATTCCAATGGTGGTTAGACAAAGGAATCTATAGGATAGGGGATTTTCTTTTAACCACTGGCCCGCTCTCTATGGAGCATTGCATAAGAAATTGGGATCTACCAGAATCTGAGAAATTGCGGTACTCTCAAATTTTTCATTTTGTAAAGTTATTTTGGAGGGATAAACCCTCTCCCCCAGTCTTTACTAGATTTGAGCGTTGGTGCTACCAAATGGAGGAGTGCAAGGGAGGAATTTCCATAATATATGCATCACTATCAGAGGTTTCTTCCAAATTTTCATACATGGAGGCTTGGGAGAGAGATCTGCAGGAGACCTGGAGCCTGGACGAGTGGCATAAGGTAGGAACGAGAGCTTATAAAGGATTACTTAACTTATCTTTGATATAGTCCAATCTGAAGGTACTGATGAGATGGTATCTAGTTCCTAGTAGGCTGGCGTCTATGTTCCCAACAGCTTCTCCGCTATGTTTTCGTGATTGTCAAGCCCAGGGCACCATGCTGCATATTTGGTGGGATTGTCCTAAAATCAGAGGGTTTTGGAATAAGATCTTTAATCTCATCAGAAAAGTTACAGGTGTTCCAGTGGAAAAGAACCCACAAGTAGCACTACTTGGGACAAGGATCCCTCAAGCCTCTAAACACATGCAAAAATTGATAACCTTTATGCTATTAGGCGCAAAAACCACTCTGGCAGGGGCTTGGAAACAACCGAGAGTCTCCATTATGGCAGTCAAAAATAAGATTTCTTGGGTAATGACTCAGGAGAAAATGGTTAGTTCCATTCTAAACACATCTCAGCTATTTGAGGCTATATGGGAGCCTTGGGCCAAATATGTGGGGGTTTCCTTACTTCCGGGTACCACGACGACACCCACAAACTTATGATATTTCAGCTGGCAATCACCTTATTTCTATCCTTCTTCTTTCTTCCTTTTCCTATTCTGCTCTTTTCCTCTGATTCTCTTATCTTCAGTGCTTCTTTTTGTTTCTCGGTTCACCTCTCAGGTTTGCTATCAATCAATATTACTATGAAGAATTACATAGGATAAAGGGATTCTGCAACGATGTTCATTGTTTTGCTTGAGAATCCGTACTATGTATGCTGTATCAGTAGGGATTTCCCGGGTTTTACTGAGTCTATGGGGTCCACCGCTAATACCTTCACTCATGGACACCTGCACGGCTCTGGAACTTTCTGGTTTTTCCGGAGATGCGTGGCCAGTCCTGTTAAGCACGTGGCTCTAATAGCACTTGAGGCTTACGTTTTCCTTTTTTTATTATTTTTTTTTTTTTTTTTTTTTCGGCACAGTGTGTCCCCATCAGTGGTGTCGGAAACAAGACTTATAGGTTAAGTGATTAGCTCAATGCTATGATTTTATTTTTCCTACCATTACAGAATGGTTCACTCAGGGTTGGATAGGATAACTTATTTAATGATGGGTGAGAGTCAAGGTAATATTGCTATTTATTTTTTATTTTTTTATTATTTATGTTTATTTATTTTTGGTTAACCAATGCCTCTATTTATCCTATGTTATCTATTTCAAATGAATTGTATGTATTTCTTCTTGCTCCAGATTGTTCCGGAGAAACTAAATTGTACAATGATGATCTTTAATAAACTTTTTTTAAAATCAAAAAAAAAAAAAAAAAAAAAAAAGAAATCGACTATGTGTGTCACTGGATAAAATAGGCAAAAAAAATGCGCTCCCACTACTCTAGGTGTGAATGGGCCTGAAAGTGAAATTGGTACATTTACAGAACAATGAGGCTTCATTCACATCTGTGCAATTTCCAAATGCATTACTTTGATTAGCTTACTAATTATTTTCCCAGGAAGGAAACTCCTTCTGTTCACGGAGGCCCTGTCTTGGGCAGCCCATTAAAATCGAATGGCTGCCCTATGTGTGTCACTGGATAAAAGAGGCAAAAAAAATGCAATGAGGCTTCATTCACATCTGTGCAATTTCCAAATGCATGGCAAACTGCACAGAAAATGTGCACTTTGCCATGCATTTCATAAATGCTGCAAATGTGCATTGTGCTTGTGTTGTCATCACATGTTAAAGGCTCTCCAAGTGTGGCAAACACACTGAAAACTGCAGTAACACATCATGCTCTACTCCAAAAATAGTTCTGGAGCTTCTCTGAGGCGATTGTTGTACATAGGGCAGCCTATTCAAGTGAATGGTCTGCCCTATGTGCGACGAGCAAAAACAATCCAACACACAAAACAAATGCATGTAGGAATGTGAGTTTTCGTTAGGTGGCGATTTAAATGAGGCCTCATGACTGAGTGTCTCTGTTCACTTCCTCCTTTGTACTTGCATAAAGATGCCATACACTATGCCAGTGGTTCTCAACCTGGGGGTCGAATGGTGATATGCCAGGGGTCACCGAATCCTGGGCTGTTCCTAAAGCCCACACCACTCTCCTAGCCTTTTTGTGACCGAGCCAGAAACACGGTGAGTAACACTACCCATGATTATAGTTGCCATTAAAAGTCCCCACTACAGTTCTCAGATCAGCAGATGACCTTGATCAAGAGCACCCAAGTTGGCTGATCAGAACTCCCTGCCAGCACTGCCACTGATCCCAACTCCCCGCCAGCACTGCCACTGATCCCAACTCCCCACTAGCACTGCCACTGATCCCAACTCCCCACCAGCACTGCCACTGATCCCAACTCCCTGACCAGCACTGCCACTGATCCCAACTCCCCACCAGCACTGCCACTGATCCCAACTCCCCGCCAGCACTGCTACTGATCCCAACTCCCCGCCAGCACTGCCACTGATCCCAACTCCCCGCCAGCACTGCCATTGATCCCAACTCCCCGCCAGCACTGCCGCTCATCTCATTCCCTCCACCAAGGAGTAAGAGAAGGAATACAAATAGAGAATACATGAAAAGGAGAGAAAAAGAGGGGGAGAAAGAATAGGATGGGGAGAAAAAAAAAACAAGTAATTAGGATATAGAGAGATACAAGGGAAAGAAAGGAGAACAAAGAGAAAGAGTGGTACAGCCTAAACTGTACCATAAGGGGTTTTAATACTGTACGAGTGGAAGGGACCCAGGGAGCGCTAAATGTCCGTGGATTAGGGACGCAAATTACTTAGCCTGCCTTGGATACTGACAACCCACGCTACGAAAATAATTTTGCTGTTAGGGGTCCCCACAACTTTGGAAAATGTATCAAGGGGTCACGGCACTAGCACGGTTGAGAACCACTGCACTATGCAATCTGATTGTACAATCTCTGTACAAGTTCCTAGATTTCGATTTACCAGAACTATGGAATAGAGGACACACCTGAACAATCCATTCAATTTGTAGCAAATCAGACAGGCCCTTGTACTACAAATCTAATGGGAGATCTAAAGGCGACTGTACAATCACATTGTATAGGTAGTGGGTAGAAGGTAGTATTGTAATGAGGGAGGTGTGGTCCAGAGTGGTAAACACACTATATCACACCCTCTTCTGTGATGCTACAAGGAAGCGATGGATTCTGGGAGATGACCTTACAGGAAGTAAATGCTGATACAAGCAAGGAAGTGATGTAATCTGAAAATCCATTCAAAGATACAAGACTGACAAGATTCTAAATATAATGTGAATGAGAAGAGAGGGAGAGAGAGAGAGAACATTGGGAGGGCTGGGTTAGGAATGGGATTGGAAAACACTTCTATTTATTATGAAAAGTGAAATTCTGCCCAAAAAGGCAATCTTATCCTTCAAACTGGATGAGGAGCAGCCAAACTCTGCTACTAAGTTGAGGTGATAGAAGAAAGCTTCATGTCACAGGTCATACATCATGGCAAGACTGAGCACAGCAACAAGACACAAGGTAGCTATATTGCATTAAGGTCTCTCCCAGGCAAAGATTTCAATGCAGACTGAGGTTTCAAGATGTGCTGTTCAAGCTTTTTTGAAGAAGCACAAAGAAATGGGCAAAGTTGAGGAGCATAGACAGTGATTGGCCAAAGAAACTTAATGCAGGAGATGAAAGAAACATCATGCTTACTTCCCTTCGACATTGGAAGATGTCTAGCAGTGCCATCAGCGCAAAATTGGTTTAAAACCAGTGGGACCCAGGTACACCCATCTACTGTCCAGAGAAGTCTGGCCAGAAGTGGTCTTCAAGGAATAATTGTAGCAAAAAAGCCATTCTCCCGATATGGAAACAAAGCCAAGCGACTTAAATGTATAAAAATATAGGGCCAGATTCACGTAGCCCGGGCGCAGCGTAATGTAACCGATTTAGGTTACACCGCCGCAAATTTTCTGGCTAAGTGCCCGATCCACAAAGCACTTACCTGGAAATTTGCGGCGGTGTATCCTAAATCCGTCCGGTGCAAGGCGGGCCAATTCAAATGGGGCGGGTACCATTTAAATTAGGCGCGCTCCCGTGCCGGACGTACTGCGCATGCTCCTGACGCAAATTTCCCGACGTGCTTTGCGCGAAATTACGACGCGCCGACGTTTTGTGAATCGCGACGTGAAAAAAAGACTTGCGCCGGGAAAAAAACAAAATAAAAAAAAATTCAAAAGCGACGCGGGAAAGACGGGTATACTTTTACATGGTGTAGTAATTTTACACTTTGTAAAAGGTGCCCTATCTTTGCGACGGCAAACTAACACTTGCGACGTAACGATGGGAAAAAGTTTTGTGGATCGCCGTAACTGCTAATTTGCATACCCGACGCTGGTTTACGACGCAAACTCCCCCCAGCGGCGGCCGCGGTACTGCATCCTAAGATCCGACAGTGTAAAACGATTACACCTGTCGGATCTTAGGGATATCTATGCGTAACTGATTCTATGAATCAGTCGCATAGATAGAAACAGGGATACGACGGCGTATCAGCAGATACGCCGTCGTATCCCTTTTGTGAATCTGGCCCTTAGGAACTAGGGTGCAGAAAAATGTCAGCAGGTGTTCTGGACTGACAAATTTGAAATATTTGGCTGTGACAGGAAGCAGCTTGTTCGAAGGGCTGGAGGCAGACAGGCAACAGTGAAGCATGGTGAAGTTTCCTTGCAAGTTTGGAGATGCATTTCTGCAAATGGAGTTGGAGATTCGGTCAGGATCAATGGTGTTGCTAAGAAATACAGGAAGATACTTATCCATCATATCATACCATCAGGGAGGTGTGCAATTGGCCAAATATATATTCAATGCAATCCCAGACTGGAGGTGTCAGTGGATTGCATTGTACCTTGCTGCATACCTATATTGCTGAATGCGAGTTTTAAACTTCAGTTTTTAATAAAATATAAATGACAGTTTTACACTATGGAAGCTTTCTTTATCCATATACGACCTAATCTGAAACTAGAGAGGCGTAATCTGAGTGGAAACACACGGACAGAGTATCAGAGATCCCAGCATGGAGGAGTGACAAGTGTCTGATCTATACGAGAATATAGATCAAGCCCTGAGGTGGATATCTTCAGTATCAGATCTAGTGGGCGACACATTAATGGAAAGTGGGGAAAAAGAAAACAAGTCTGCATGCATTGAAGATTTGCTTTAGGGACTATATAGACGCCATTTAAAATTCACAGCACAATAATCCATTGGACAGTTTATTGTTTTATATACTTTCTTATACTTCATAATATGCTGTGTTCACATCAGTTTGCAGAATAGATACACAGAGCTTATTGGCACTAAAACACAGAGCACAGTTTTTGTTTAGATGTACTCAGCAAGCCCACCCAGGGGACATAGAAAAACAAAATGGCTCAGCATTTCCATAACCCACAGGCCAGCCGAAGCAGGTCACAATCGCTTCCAAGTACTCTTTACCAAATAACAAATATGGAAACATAGAAGTCAAAGTAAAAAAAAAAAAAAAAAAGGAGGGAAGAGAGAAACAAAAATACAAAAAAAAAAAAAAAAAAAAAGAAAGGAAAACTGCCCAAGAGGTCCATCAGAGAGCCCACTGTCCAGATTCTATACTCTTCAAGTGTCTGGAGAAAATGTAATCTATTGCCGAGAAAGGAGGGCTTACTTCCTGTAATAATTATTTATTTTTCCAAATTTTTATAGATTGCTCCAGGTCAAAATAGAATTTTTGTAAGAGGCTAGATAGACCTCAATTTTCTTTGAAAAATAATAGATCTGCTTGTCGGAGCTCCCCTGGTTTTGGGTCAGTATGAACAAAAAGGTTACAATTTCAGTTGCAATTTAACAACAATTTCACACACAGGAAGTTCTTCCTTTAAAGCAGGGGTTCACCCTATATAAAAAAAATATATATATTTTTTTTCCTCTAGCATTAAATTCGGCATAGTAGCGCGAGCTACAGTATGCCTGTCTGTATTTTTTTATCCCCGTACTCACTGTGCAATTGTATATTGAAGATTCCGGGGAATGGGCATTCCTATGGAGAGGGAAGGTGATTGACGGCCGGCCCTGGCACGTCACGCTTCTCCGGAAATAACCGAAATAGGCTTGGCTCTTCACGGCGCCTGCGCATAGCCTGTGCGCAGGCGCCGTGAAGAGCCGAGACCTACTCCGGCTGTCTTCGGGGAGCGTGACGTGCCAGAGCCGGCCGTCAATCACCCTCCCTCTTGCTAGGAACGCCCATTCCCCGCGGAAGACGGAATCGTCTATGTACAATTACACTGTGAGTACGGGGATAAAAAAATTAAGACAGGCATACTGTAGCTCGCGCTACTATGCCGAATTTTATGCTGAAATGTTGTTCTGCAGTGTGAACCACCGCTTTAACCAGTTTCCTGACTGCCTGCCTTACATATACTGCAGCAAGGCGGCTCCATTGCAGAAAATCATGTACCTGCGATTTTGTTCAACAGCCACTGGGGGGGCATGATCGCGCGCGGATTGGCCACAGGGGGAGCCAATCAGCGGGCCACCCTTGATGGCTCCCCATAGAGACAGAACGGCGGTCTGCCGATGTTCACAAGCTGACCACTGTGTTGTCAGACATGGACACTGATCTAGTGTTTCTGCTAATGAGGAACATGGATCAGAGTCCATACAATGAGCCCACCCCCCACAGTAAGAAAGCACAACTAGGAAATACACTTAACCCTTCACCCCGGATGTTAACCCCTTCCCTGTCAGTGTCATTTATATAGTGTCAGTGCAGATTTTTAGCACTGATCACTGTAATGTCATTGGTTCCCAAAAAAGCTTCAGCTAAAAATCGCTGATCATCAAGTAAAATAAGTAAATAAAAATGTCAAATATATCCCCTATTTTGTAGACGGTATAACTTTTACACAAACCAATCAATATACTTTTATTGAGATACTTTATTTTTACCAAAAATATATAGCAGAATACATATTGGACCTAAAAATTGAGGAAGACATTAGATTTTTTTAAAACATTTTTTTTTTTCATAAAAAAAAATAGCCTGGTCATTAAGGGGGTAAAACCTTCCGGGGCTGAAGTGGTTGTAAACGTCAGACATGAAATATGAACAAAGCATAGCCTTATATAATGGGTACTTGTCTAAGGGCACCAAGTGTAATTTCTGTCTACTGCCTCCTTCCTCTGCCATCAGCACAAACCACTTCTGAAAAGTTTTCCCGACATCAAAAGAAAAATGGCGACAGTGGAGGGATCTCCAGCTGATTGACAGCCTTAGCTCTGTTCCTGTGTGAAGTGGGGTGTGTCCCTTCCCTCCAATCAGCTGTCAGAGCTCTCCTCACTGAGCTCTGTGTAATTTCAGCTCTCCACCCATTTTTTTCTGTCCGCTCAGACAAGCATTATAAATTCGGGACTCTGAACTGAGAAGATGATTTGTTTAACCACTTAAGGACCGCCGCATGCAGATTTATGTCAACAGCCTGACAGAAATCCTGGCACTGACAGGCAAATGGGCATACAGGTATGTCCCCTTTAATTTGACGCCACCTGCGGCGCGCTCGCAAGCTCCGTGCCCGTGGACTCGCTGTCCGCCAGTGTCCCGCAATCGTGTCACCGAGCTGAAAAACGGGGAGATGTCAGTGTAAACACAACATCTCCCCGTTCTTCCTAGTGACATGTCACTGATCGATTGCTCCCTCTCATCGGGAGCAGAGATCAGTGACTTGTCACTCATAGCCACGCTATATTTTTGTTTATAGCGCTAAAAATAAAAACCGAAGAGGTGATCAAAAAACACCAGAAGAAAGCTCTATTTGTGGGACAAAAAGGACGTCAATTTTGTCTGGGAGCCGAATCGCAAAAAGTGGCCTGGTCTTTGGCCAGCCAAATGGTCCCGGTCTTAAGTGGTTAATATATCTGCATCACCTGAGGCCAGTCACTTCACTCGGCATATGTAAGGGTTTACAACCACCTTAAGCCAAAAGCATTTACAGGTACAAGAACTGCATTATTAAGAAATACAGAAAGAATTCAGAGTTCAAATGTGATTTTTTTTTTTATTAAGTTACATATTATAGTAAGACACAAGCATTTTTTTTTTATAACCCCTATGGTCAGAATTGTAACAATAAAATAAAAAAATTATTTTTTTAGATGGAAACATGTACACCATTTTGTTTTTAAAATTCTGCAATACACATATGAATGCAGCAAGTTGTAGCTTTGTCCTCTTGTTGTACCAGGCATGTAAGCCACACATGCACATGATTCATCTTCCTTGGGCTTAGTGGAGAAGTTTCCAATCAACCCCAGCATAAGCAGGGGCTATCAGAAGCCTTCTTATATGTGTAGTGGCTCCGATGTCATGAATGGTCCAGTGGCGCCACCTATGCAACATATGGATATCACACTAATGCTATGGCATCTTCTCTGTATTATCTGTACCAGAAGGTTCACACAACTGTAAATGTTAGGCGTTTGGGTTTCATCCTGTTTCTAACCCAAATAGAAGGCTGGCATATCTGCCGATTGATCAATCCATAGTGATGACAAAAACTGTAGTGCTATGCAGGACTCATGGGTTGCCGAGTTGACGTTTCTTTCCAGTAAATCACAGGGGTACATTAAATAATTTCTTTCCATGAAAGACAAGGTGCAGTAATTTGAGCCAGGTTAAGATATGAAATCCCAGTTTTCGATCTTTGTTCCGTTACACAAAATACCATTGTTAGATAAATGTAAAGGGAAATAAAGAAGAAGATGAAAAGATGCAGTATGTTGACTTCAGCAGTTTGTACCAAGGTTTATTTTTATGTTGCAGGGATCTGTGGTAGTCCGAATTCATCCACCAGCACACCATCCTGTAAACAGAAATTAACTAGCATGAGACAGGATGACAATTTCTACTGCCACTTTGCATAATCTGGGGACTAGTTACAGTAAATATAAACCCAACTCCAGATAAAACTTCTAATTTTGGATAGAGGGGAACGAGTTAGAACCATTTTGGTTTGTTTTCCCATTATAAAGATTTACTCATCATTTACTACTTCCTGACCGACCACCTTCCGTACATATACTGTGGCAAGGCTGCTCTATTACGCAAAATCACGCACACCTGTAGGTAATTTTGTTAATGGCCACTGGAGGGTCCCGCGTGTCCCGCGAACGCGTCATGATTGGCCACAGGGGGAGCTAATCGCTCCCCGCAGAGATAGAACAGCAGTCTGTCGATGTAAACAAGCAGACCGCCGTGCTGTCAGGAATGGACACTGATCTAGTGTTTCTGCTAATCAGGAACACGGATCAGAGTGTCCATGTAGTGAGCCCACCCCCCCACACAGTTATAAACACACTGAGGGAACACTGTTAACCCTCCTATTGCCCCTAATGTTAACCCCTTCCCTGCCAGTGTCATTTATACAGTGCCAATGCATATTTTTTTTTAGCACTGATCACTGTAATAACATCACTGGTAAACAAAAAGTGTCAAAAGTGTCATCTAGGTGTCCAATCTGTCCACTGCAGTGTCGCAGTCCCGCTAAAAATGCTGATTGCCATTACAAGTAAAAAAAATAAAAAAATATCCCCCATCTTGTAGATGCTATAACTTTTGTGCAAACCAATCAATATACGCTTATTGGGATTTTTACAAAAAATATGCAGTAGAATACATATTGACCCAATTGGATATTTTATTGGACAGGTTTCATAGCAGAAAGTAAAAAATTGTTTGTTTTTCAAAAAAATAATTTTTTCTTATAGTGCAAAAAATATAAACCGCAGAGGTGATCAAATACCACCAAAAGAAAGCTCCATTTGTGGGGGAAAGAAAAAGTACATACATTTTGTTTGGGTACAGCGTTGCACTACTGCGCAATTGTCAGTTAAATCGGCGCAGCACCGCATTGACAAAAATGGCCTGGTCATTAAGGGGGCAAAACATTCTGGGGCTGAAGTGGTTAAAGGTCAAGTTCACCCTTTGACAAAAATAAATGCCAATTTATTATTTTTTGTTTTGGGAGCCTGTAAAGCATTGCTCCAACGATCAGCAGATCATTGATGCCATGCAGGTCTCCTGCAGATCCTTTGTTGTGTATCAGCTTGCTCGTAACTTGTAAGAGCAAGCCAATACATTCTGACAGGAAGCCTCAACACACAGTGCCGTGGTAGTTCATCACAAACTACAAGCCAACAGCGGCAAAGGTTACTGGACCTTGTAGTTTTCCATTCATAGAGGACTGTGAATGAGTGACGCAGCTGGGTGGGCAGGGCCCCCGCATGGCTGTGTCTTTTTTAATTGTGGCAGCAGACATAGGGAGAAGATCCCCAGGTTGCTGTCACAAGGGTGAGGTGGTGCATTCATAACATGTTACACCCTGAATAAGGGTGTAACAGGTTATAAAAAGGTGAACTTATCCATTAAATGTCCCAGTGACACCAGGCCAATAAATTAGTAGAATGAATGCCAAATGATAAGACACATACAGTTATAAACTCGAGGTTTTACATTTTCCCCATGCCAAAAAAGGAGAAATCTTCCTAATGAGGACGAAGACTGCAACAAAAAACTGGGGAAAGGATTAGAACTTTTTCCTTTTAATCCGAAGCAAAAATAAAAAAGGTATGGCTAAAGTAATGAAGTCAGTTACCTTGTTTTTGGAATCACTGGGAACTCCTTCTGGTATAGCTGGGGCGGAGGCTGCTTCATCCAAGTATGACGAGTCTTCATCAGCCAGCAGTTCATCTCCCAGTGCATCAAGCTCTGTTTGTCAGATACGAAAGTGAAAATAAAAAAAAAATTATGGACATATGTTCAAAACACTTGTTTTCCTAAATATGTAAAGAGATTTTGACAAACTGAACAAGCCGCTTTAGCATTATATATTACATGCTACCTGTTCATTACGATTTTTCTATTTTTCTCTTTTAGTAAGTTCCACCATAAAATATTTAATGCTGTGTTGAAAAGCCAAAAATAAATCTTTCGGCCAGGACTTCTATGCTTCCAATTAAATTTTGTGATAATATTCTCACAAACACGACCAAATCACAATTTAAAATACCGTCAAAACCAAAACCCCAAGTTAAGAAAAAACAAGAGAGTTTCAAAGCCTCCACACCACAAAAATAATTGGATGAAAGTGATACGTTTTGGGGTCTCCGATTTGGCTTTTCGCTCATTCAATTTAAAAAATTGTCCAAAAAGAATCTAGGCCTTTTAGCTAAGAGGCACATTAAACTATTTAGAGGTATAGTTTTTAATAACAGGACATCTGTGGCAATATATTATATACAATATTTTATATTTAAATAGGTGTGTGCGTTTTATTTTTTTGCAATTCCTTTTTTTTTTTCAGTGTTACATTTTACAGCCAAGCAGAGAAAATTACAGTGCATAACATATAGCATTAAGAAAGAAAATCTCTCAATTAAAGTTGCAAGCCGTCCGACCTCGCAAAACACAGTATAGACGGTCAAGTAGAACAAATTAAGCATGAGGATGGTCTACAATTATTCATACATGAGCAACACAGAAAATAACGTTGTGAGCACAAGCAAGCAAGCAAGCACAAAAAAATCATAAGTGTAAAACCGTGCAACCATATTTAACCAAATGGTATATTTTACTGAGAAGCAAGCTTCCTGGTGGCCAGGTGGACCCATACTGGGAATAATGAAGCTAAATCAATATACAACAGGATACTCAGCTATCCGAAAAAAGCAGAAACCCAGGGCAAGCCTAGTAAAACAAGATGGGAAACAGACATGAAAAGAAAGGGGAGAAAGGTTAAGTAAGAGGCAGTTGAGAGGTCCCTTGTATGGAAAAGAAGAGCCAGGTTCAGCAAGAAGGGAGGAGACTCTCGCCCAGGGAGTGTAACCAATCTCAAGGGTTCAGCCCAATTGCGAACTTCCCTGAAAATAGGCATCGGAATATACAAAATGTTGCCATGGTCTCCAGGTGTCACAAAAGATCTCCCTGTTGTGGGAGGTCGCTGTAGGATTGTTGCCGTATGGCCAGAGTTCATCGACTTTGAAAAACCACAAGGACTTAGACGGTGGGTTCTCTGATCTCCAGCATAGAGGGATCCAAGCCTTAGCCGCATTCAATAGCTGAATTGTGAGGGAGACCTTATACTTCTTGATTGGACATTTCGAAAGATGCAACAGACAGGCCACAGTGTTACCCTCCAAGTCGAAGTTGGTCAGGTGCTTGACAGTGCCAATCACCTCCTGCCAAAAAGATATGAAGCATCGTTTCCTCAGCATTGTCACATCACCAACACATACTGGGAACCTCAGGCTAAAAGGGGTGCAGAGCGGCAGGTACTCTGTACCCATCAGGTCAGGATTTTGTAGCCAGTCTCTTGGATTTTAGTGGCCATGGAGGACTTCTGTGCATAATGGAGAATTGTCTCCTTCTGCATGTCTGTGAATTCGGTTTCAAGGTCTGCTTCCCATTTAGAAAGGAACCCAGGCACAAACCCCATTGTCGGTCGGGTCAGGGATGCGTAAATCCACGAGAGACAATGACGGATCATCTCCTTCCTATGGCAGATCCGTTAGCTGTCAAGATATACCCGAAGTGCGTGAACTCCGTCGGAGGAAGTTGCGCAGCTGAAGACTGCTCCCGAAGTCTAGAGCGGGGTCAGTAGCTGTTGCGCAGACAGTGGGGGAGAGCTGACCATCTGGCCCCAGGAAAAAAAAAAATTGGGGTTACTTACCGGTAACATCCCTTTTCCAGGAGTCTTTCAGGACAGGTACTGTAGAGAGACACAGGCTCCTCCCCTCTTAGGAAACACCGCCTTCCAATTAAGGATTTAAGCCTCATCCTCCCTCAGCTCCTCAGTTTTTCCAGAGTACCTCCGGCCAGCTGGGGAGACACAAGAACACGTCAAACAAATATCACTTTTCATCTTACCTGACGGCCTTGTATGATGAGTTTTTCAGAAATACCCCTAGAAAAAAAGGGTGGGTACCAGTGCTGTCCTGAAAGACTCCTGGAAAAGGGATGTTACCGGTAAGTAACCCCAATTTTCCCTGTTCGTCTTTCAGGACAGGTACTGTAGAGAGGATAAGCGAGCACCTTACCCTAGGGTGGGACCACTGCTTGTAGTACTTTGCGTCCAAAGGCTTGATCCTTGGTCGAAAGCAGGTCCAGTCTGTAGTGTTTCACGAAAGTCGAGAAACTAGACCATGTTGCAGCCTTACAGATCTGCTCCGGGGAAGCACCAGCACACTCTGCCTGTGAAGCTGCTACAGCCCTGGTGGAATGTGCCTTAATACCCTGTGGAGGCTCCACCACCTTAGATACATATGCCTGAATAATGGCCGATCTTAACCATCTAGCTATCGTGCGCCTAGAGGCTCTGGACCCCTTTTTGGACCCCGAAAATAAAACAAAAAGAGAATCAGTTTTCCTGACCTGCTCTGTGCTATTTAAGTATTGTAGGACACACCTCCTTACATCTAAACTGTGAAATTTGTGTTCCTGTTCCCTCACAGGATTCGAACAAAAAGAAGGCAATGTGATTTCTTGACTTCTATGAAAATTAGAAGATACCTTCGGTAAAAAGGCCGGATCCGTCTTAAAAATAATGCGGTCAGGAAAAATCTGAAAAAGGGGCGCCCTAATTGACAGGGCTTCGAGTTCACTCACTCTTCTAGCGGTGGTGATCGCTACCAAGAATACAGTCTTGAGTGTGATCACCTCTAAAGTACTACTCTCTAGCGGCTCAAACGGTTCCTCTGTAAGAGCCTGTAGAACTAATGAAAGATCCCATACTGGGAAGTTGGGGGCTCTAACTGGTCTTCTTCTACTCAAGGCCTTAAAAAACCTAGAAACCCATGGGTCAGATGCTAACTGTCTTTCTAGGAAAACACTCAAAGCTGAGACCTGACCCTTCAGTGTGCTAATGGCCAGCCCCTTGTCTGCTCCTGCCTGCAGAAATTCCAATACTGCTATCGAGCTATGAACCTTGAAAGAGCTTTCCAAGCACCAGTTGTTAAAACGCTTCCAAACTTTAAGATAGATTGCTTGCGTCTCCTTCTTCCTGCAGCTTAGAAGGGTTGCTATTAGTCGTTCTGAAAAGCCCTTGTTTCTTAGCAGCTCCTCCTCAGAAGCCAGGCTGCTAGGTTCCACCTCTCCACCTGCGGACAGCAGACTGGACCCTGAGTAAGAAGGTCTTCCCGGATTGGCAAAATCCAAGGAGGTTCTACTGATAGACTCTTCAGAATGGAAAACCATGGTCTCCTGGGCCAATGGGGTGCAATCAGAATCAGCGTTGTGTTTTCCCTTTGCAGCTTTCTCAAGACTGCTGGAATCAGAACCGGAGGGGGGAAAGCATAACACCTGACGAACTGCCAGGTCTGTGCTAAAGCATCCACCCCTAGTGCTCCGTCCCACCTGTTCAGGGAAAAAAATAGCCGTGTCTTGGTATTTCCCCTTGAGGCGAACAGATCCACCTCCGGTATTCCCCACCTTTGAGTGATCACTTCGTAAACCTCTTGGTTCAGGACCCAATCGCCCTCCCTCAGCTTTTTCCTGCTGAGGAAATCTGCGACTTGATTCTGCTCCCCCCTCAGATGAATCGCAGAAAGAGACAGAATGTTGGTCTCTGCCCATTTGAGGATGGACTCTGTCAGCTTCCACAAGGACTGGCTCCTGGTGCCCCCCTGCCTGTTGATATAGGCAACTGCGGAGGAATTGTCCGAACGGATTCGGACATGATGACCCTGAAGATCTCTTTGAAAGGCTCTGAGGGCCAGATCTATAGCCTTCAGCTCCCTCCAATTCGAGGATCTCTTTGAGTCCTCTATTTCCCAGGTACCCTGCATCAGAGAAGAATTCAGATGTGCTCCCCATCCTGTGCCACTGGCGTCCGTTGTTACTGTCCTGGATATTGGACAAATCCACTCCAGCCCTTGTAACAGGTTCGCCCCCTTCCTCCACCACCAGAGGGCTCTCTTGACCTGAATCGGTACTGAAATTAGAGCATCCAGGGACCCCGGGTTGCGATCCCAGACACTTAAGATGTAAAGTTGTAAGGGACGAAAATGCAACCCTGCCCACTGTACCGCCGGAAGTGTGGAAGTTAGAAGACCCAAGGCTGACATGGCTTTCCTTATTGTGAGCTGAGAGCTGCCCTGAAGAAGTAGCATTGCCCTGTCTACTTTTTGTATTTTTTCTGCTGGGAGAAAGACCATCTGTCTGGTTGAGTCCAGTTCGTACCCCAGGAAGGTGACCCTTTGAGATGGCACTAGACTGGATTTCTCCAGATTCAAAAGCCATCCCAGGCTTTCCAGGACCTCTCTTGTTACCCGGAGATCCTGGGACAGCTGTTCCGGTGACCCTGCAAACAGTAACAGGTCGTCCAGGTACGCTATCACTGAGATCCCTCTGAGACGAAGGAACGCCAAGACCTCCACCATAACTTTGGTGAAGATGCGGGGGGAAGAGGAGAGCCCGAAGGGAAGGGCTTTGAACTGAAGGTGAAATGTCCCTTCCTTGGACCTTACTGCCAATCTCAGAAACTTCTGATAACCCTCTGCTATAGGGATGTGCAAATAGGCATCCTTCAGATCTATTGATGCCATAAAGCAATTGGGGGGGAGAAGGGTCTTTACTGAGTAAATTGAATCCATCCGGAATCTTTTGTAAGTGACCGAGAGATTCAGGGGCTTCAGATTCAGTATAAGTCTGAACTTCCCTGATGGTTTGCGAACCACAAAAATGTGGGAATAGAAGCCCCTGCCTGTCTCTTCTGTCGGGACCCGAACCACTACCTCCTGATCCTCCAACTCCTGAAGGGAGGAAAGAAGAGCTAATGATTTCTCCTTGCATTTTGGTAGCTCGGTGATCAAAAGTCTTAACGGAGGAGGCTTTGAGAATTCTAATTTGTATCCTCGCCTTATGATCCCCAGCACAAATTGATTGCTGGTGATCATTTCCCATTGTGGGAGAAAGGCCCCCAATCTTCCCCCCACCTTGACTTCGTCATTGTGGTTTTTGGGGTTGTTCAGGAGGACGAAAAATCGCTGCTCCGCGCCCCTTACCTTTCGGCCCCCAAAACTTCCTTTTCCCTTCTGGTTTAGGGGTTTCTACTTTCTTCTGGGACCAGAACTTCTTCTTTGCCTGTCCCCCAAACTTTTTCTTTAGGGGAAAGGCTTTCTTTTTGTCGGCTGTTCGGTCAAGAACAGCCTCCAAACCTGGTCCAAACAGCAGGTCTCCTGTGAGGGGAATACCGCACAATTTAACCTTAGATGCGCTATCCCCTTGCCATGTCTTGAGCCATAAGGCTCTCCTTGCCGAATTAGACAAGGCCGCAGAGCGCGCAGACATGCGTATAGACTCTGCTGATGCGTCTGCTAGATACGCTACCCCATTCAGTAGTGTAGGAAAAGAGGCCAAAACAGTTTCTTTGGGTGTCCCTGCTTCAATGTGCGCTTTCAATTGCGTGAGCCAATGTTCCATGTTGCGAGCTACCACTGTAGCTGCCATGGCAGGCTTGAGATTCCCCTGTGAAGAATCCCACGATTTCTTCAGAAGTGAATCCATTCTTCTGTCCATGGGGTCTGAAAGCACCCCCATGTCTTCAAACGCCAAGTCAGTGTGTCTGGACACCTGTGAGAATGCCGCATCTAATTTGGGAATTTTGTTCCAAACTAAGGCTTCTTCCTCAGAAAAGGGAAATCTTCGCTTCAATGCATTTGAAAGGAAGGGTTTCCTTTCCGGATCCTGCCACTCTTTTTTGATGGTCTGGACCAAGACCTCATGGACCGGGAAAACTCTTTTCTTTTGTTCCCCTAAGCCCATGAACATTCTGTCATGGAGCGATAGTGCTTTTTTCTCTTCAGGGATCCCCAACGTAGCGTGGATTGCCCCTAAGAGGTCATCCACTTCTTCAAGGGAAAGCTTATATCGGGAATTCCTTGAGGGTTCCCCCTCCTTCCCTTCCCCTTCAGACTCCCCTTGGGAGTCAGAAGCGGCACTATCTCGCTCTTCCTCAGCGTCCTCTCTGAAGTCCTCTGGGTTCTCTCCACTTACGGAGGGAAGTACCACAGGACCAGGTGGATTAACCTGCTGCACTGGAGAAGGGCTACTCTGTGGCAACTGAAAACCAGCAAACAGATCCTTAAAAGATTGAAAAGTGCTGGTAAGCTCTTTCACTGTAGTTGCTAGCTCAGAACCCTGCTCTGCCTCTTTCTCCCTGATTAACCCCTCAATACAGCGTCTGCACAGTGCTTTGTTCCAGGTCTCTCCTAAAGAAGTTTTACAGGAAGGACACCTCTTCTTGGAGCTATGACCCGATTTTTCTGTGGATTTCTGTAAAACACAGTAAAAAGCAAGAGCAGGTATGAGAGGCTATCAGCGTTTCTTTTAAAAACAGCAAACCACCAGGAGTGTTTTTTCCCCCTAGCCAACCATCACCAAGGGACACACTACCTCACCCCCCGACCACCAGGAGAATACACCTGTGAAGCTGAAAAGAAGGTAAAGGAACACCACCCCAGGGTTCCTACCTTAGAGTGGCTGGTGCTGCTGTCCTCCGGAGGCGCGTGTGAAGCCTCTGCTTCCGACATCTCCGGTCTAGGCTGTGGTCGATGGACACGCTCCGAATGCCGTCCCCACGGCTGAAAAGCGTAGGCCGCACCAGCCTGGCGTGTGGTCCTTATCCTCTGCCGCGTCTGGGCCTAGAAGACGCGTATCCGGCGGAAGTGCCCGCCCCTTCCGGATCTGACGTCACCCGTCATCCGGCCGGTCTCAGCTCCTGACCTAACTGTGTGATTACACAGGGAGCCGACACGCCGCCTGCAGCGCCCCCCTGGACGAAAGGAAAAGGACCCCCTCGGTCGAATACTTCCCCAAGAACGCCGAGGCACGCAGCGCAACAGGTACCTTCGATTTTAGAGCTCACTAGCCCAATCAGGTAGTTGCAGGACTGAGAAAAAGAGAGTCCAGGACCCCCCTCCTCAGAAAACATAGCCCCAGCCTCCCCAGCTGTCTGGCTCTCGGCCCCAGCGGTGTCTCCTGCCGGAGGAAACACCATAAACTGAGGAGCTGAGGGAGGATGAGGCTTAAATCCTTAATTGGAAGGCGCTGTTTCCTAAGAGGGGAGGAGCCTGTGTCTCTCTACAGTACCTGTCCTGAAAGACGAACAGGGAAAAAGGTGTGTGCGTTTTATCCGGTTGGAGAAACTCAGGAATTACACATTTCCAGAAAAGCACAATCCACTCTATAAATAAACAATATTGATATGGCAATCCACTGGGAGGTGAATTCATTGTTACTGTAGATAAATTGAGGCCATTAAGGAGGAACATCTGTGTTACATGTACAAAACAAAATACATTGAGCTGTGCTATGTTGTCACAATAGGATCACAATATAGAGAGTGATACAACAGGCAGGGGGAAGGATGTAGGGATCAAAGTAGGGCAGGTTCTAGATATGCGATCATATCTGAGAATGAAAACCTGTAGTTGGCAGATACTTAACACATGATTATTTCCATCGTGAAAACTGCATGTTTTGGTAGTTCGAATTCCTTCCAATAAAAGAACGTTCTTTGAAAGGAGTCAGACTTTTTCAAACCAGAGAAGAGAGTGAAGGTGGGTCACTTTTGTTTTGCAAAACAAGGGGATATATGATCTGGCTGCGTTGAGTATATGTATAGACAGAAATTCTAAAGCTTTTTCTGAGGAATGTTCGTACTCTTGTGCAGCATCAGAAAAAAAAAAAAGTCCCATGGAATCTATATTCAGTAATGTTTTGTTATATCGGATTTGACATTTACCCAAAAAAATTATAGGCGCTAAAGTGCAATACAGACCCATTTTTCTTGTGGCATCTAAAGCATTAATTGTGGATTTCAGAAAAGGTGGTGTGTGGAGTAGCATTATGAGACAAGTTTATATCCTGACATGTGAATCTTCATGTAGATAGGGGGGATTTGTGTGCCAGGTACAACATATTTGTTTTTGGTTTCGCTCCCTGAACCTCATCAAAAGGTCTTACTTTTCACCGATATTTCTGAAACCACTGCGCAAGCACGTAAATCCTTCAATCCTGTCACTGCAATCTTCAGGGAACATAACAATCTACAGATAGGGAGTCCCAACAAAGCTCCTGGTCACTTACCACAACCAGCTTATTCCCTTCCTGACTCACAAGGATGGTTTCAAGCAGGGCTTTTTTCTCAAACAATAGGTGCTGGAACTTAACCACGACCCCACAAAACCCCTCCCTCTACACACACGCTCCAAATCACATCAAATAGTGGGTGTAGTCAGTTAAATTTTCACGAACAGTAGGAGGATCTTAACCACCGCCCCATGTCAAAAAGACGTCCTGTTTTTAAAGTTGAATATCTCGATAACGGCAGCAGCTGCTGCCACAACCGAGATATTCATCTTTTCAGGGGGGCGGTGGTGTACACGATAACGGCGGTCTCGCCGCGAGATCGCCGTTATCGGTGGCGGGAGAGGGCCCCCCCCTCCCGCCGCTCTCCCGCGCCCTCCGCCGCTTACCGGAGCCGTCGGTAGCGGCGGAGGGGATCGGATGTGTCCGGCAGCTGAGCGGGGACGGGACTGAAGGAGAAATCTCCTTCACCCGTCCTCATAGCTCTGCTGGGCGGAAGTGACGTCAAAACGTCAGTCCCGCCCAGCCTCTTAAAGAAACATTTTTTTTTTTTGCATTTAAGTCTAAATATGAGATCTGAGGTCTTTTTGACCCCAGATCTCATATTTAAGAGGACCTGTCATGCTTTTCTTTATTACAAGGGATGTTTACATTCCTTGTAATAGGAATAAAAGTGATCATTTTTTTTTTTTTTTATTTCAGTGTAAAAAATTATAAAACTAAATAAAACTAAATAAGAAAACAAAAAATTTTTTTTTTAAAGCGCCCCATCCCGACGAGCTCGCGCGCAGAAGCAAACGCATACGCGAGTAGCGCCCGCATATGAAAACGGTATTCAAACCACGCAAGTGAGGTATCGCCGCGATCGTTGGAGTGAGAGCAATAATTCTAGCCCTAGACCTACTCTGCAACTCAAAAAATGCAACCTGTAGAATTTTTTAAATGTCGCCTATCGAGAATTTTAAGTGTAAAAGTTTGATGCCATGCCACGAGCGGGCGCAATTTTTAAGCGTGACATGTTGGGTATCATTTTACTCGGCGTAACATTATCTTTCACAATATATAAAAAAATTGGGCAAAATGTATTGTTGTCTTATTTTTTAATTCAAAAAAGTGATTTTTATCCAAAAAAAGTGCGCTTGTAAGACCGCTGCGCAAATACGGTGTGACAAAAAGTATTGCAATGACTGCCATTTTATTCCCTAGGATGTCTGCTAAAAAAAAATATATAATGTTTGGGGGTTCTGATTAATTTTCTAGCAAAAAAATTGTGATTTTCACATGAAGGAGAGAAGTGCCAGAATAGGCCTGGTGGTCAAGTGGTTAAAGGGGCAATAAATACCAGGATTGCATTACACACAGAGTGCAGAGCTGTCACTTGTAAACACAAAAAACAGAATTCTGTGTTTACAAGTCACTGTGGTGAGCAGATACTAAAGGGGCTGAGCCAGAGGTGGTGGAACCGAGTTCCACCAAGTTCCCCCTGAAAAAAAAGCCCTGGTTTCAAGCAACTTTACAACTGGCGTCTCGTCTCCACAGCTCCGCTGAGCATCCCTCAGGCCAAACCTCTGCCGAGGGTCTCTGATCCCTGGATTCCAGCCAACACCTAAATAAGTCCCTGGAGGCTCTACAAGTCTATTGCCTTCTTATATCTCAGGCAGTTTTGACACTGATCCTAAAAAAAAAAAAAGAAAGAAAAGGAGGCCAAGGAAAACTCCAAGCTCTACTTACACATGGCACTATGGCTGCAAAGGTGTCAGTGTGTTGCCTGACCAATATATCAACAGTACAAAAAGTTAGCCATTGCCCCGCCTATAACTGGCCTTTGCAGCAATACAAGTACTGTTGATATATTCGTCAGGCAAAGCACTGACACCTTTGCAGCCATAGTGCTATGGGCTGGGTCTTCAGTGTGCCCCTGTACCTTTAAGGAGAAGTGGGCTCCCTCAAGCCCATATGCACTCTATCTATCAGAATGCATGTGCTTCCACTGTGGAGTCTCCTAAAAGTCAGGAGGTAGGGACTACAGGTAACAGGGTGCCTTTCCTGGGGCTTGTAGCTTATGCATGCATTTGCAAATATGTGCAGAATAAACCAGTTTTTAATGCATACTGTTAGACAGAGCTGGCTGGACGGTAACTAGAGCTTGGAATTTTTCTTTGCCTTTTTTTGACATTATGTTGCCCTCCAATGCTCCTTGCTGCAAAGACCTTGCACAAGCCGCTGAGAGCCTGAGCCGGCCAGTCCTGCCCCCTCCACAGCCCAGCGCTCCAGTGAGCGCAGGGGAGTGGGCAGAGCAGAGAGCTGACTGACAGTACTAGCACATTATGCAATCAACTTGCAGGAGGAAATGTTTTTATCCTGAAAGTTTACTACCACTTTAACTGTAAAAGAAAATGTAAAAATGTATATGAAACTTCCACAGGCAGTTTTAAAAGCCATTAAAACAAAATGGCACAAATAGCTGAACACTGAACAAAGCAGGCTAAGGTAACCACCACATTGCCAGTGATGTAATTGGCAACTTTATGTACGAATCAGGATGAATGCAATGTGCTAAACGAAAAGAGTGCTAAAATTGCACAAAGATCAGTCTCGGATAAGTGTAATGTTTAGCAGAATCAAAACTGGCAACAAATAGCATTGTTTTTTACATGAACCGTAATGTGATCGCTGCAAAAGCATTGCCCTTTCTTACCCGCTTCAAGGTCATCTTCATCAATTTCTGGTGTTCCATAACTACGGCTCAGAGCGTCTTGGATTTCACTTGCATCCTCCATCATATCTTCCAGCTGATCCTGCAAGTCCTGTAAAGAACATATACCCCTTTAAATTGTATTTTTTCCCTCTTAATGTTAAAAAAAGATCCAAACACGGATTTATTTAAGCATGAAAGAAAAAAAAAAGGGGGGGCGAGGGGTAGAACAGGCATCAGGCTTACCTCAATCTGATCTATTTTAACTTCCTTGTATGCTTTCTTCATTTCCTTGGCTCCTATTTTCATTGCTTCCACCTTAAGGTATCAAATAAAAAATTACTGTCTATACAATTTACATAATATTAGGAATACAAATCAGGAGAGATAAAAAATAAAATAAAGGATTTATGCAATAAGCAGGGACCTCCTGGTTTATGTGAGAAGGGCAATAATCATCAGCCAGGAAAAGCTATCCAGAACAACTGGTTCACCTCTAATATAGCCAGGGGATGCCAACAGTAATAATCCATTCTTTCCCCAATATAGGTCAGCCAGGGGGATACCTGGACCAATCATACAGACTTGGCTGCATACTAGTTTAAGGTCAATGACTCAAAGTAACAGGTCATTAGATCAGACTGACAGGCAGCTAGCACTTTCAGGAGGTCAGCAACAGAGGCTCCCATAGATCTCCTATGACAATTCAAAAAACAACTACATTAGGTACTATTAGTGTTCCCAACTGCCCCACAAAAAAAGTGCAACCCTTTTGCAAAAAGTAACTAGCATTTTATGGTTGCTCCATGATTTAAACTGCCATGTACATGAGCAAACATTTTTTTTGTCTTGCTTAAGGCCAACTAGCCCCCTCACCATAGCTGGGTTGAACCGATGATAAAAGTGATAACTAAATATACCTTTCTATTAAAACAGACTGAATTCTGTTATAAATGCATCATACATTGGTTGAATTAAAGTTACAAAGGGCAACACCTCCCAAAACAAATAATTTCCATTTCTAATGGAGAATGTCCACTAGCGCCTACCCCAAAAAATGTCCTTAAATTTTAACTGAACCCTCTTCTGTTCTCCGACCGTTCTGCTGACATGTCCCTGATGCAGCGAGATTTCTCCAAGAAGACTGCCCAACCGCTTGTCAAAAATCTCCCTGGCCAGGTCCCATGCATGCTCTCCCAGTCACATTCATTGCCATTGATTTCAATGCACGAGCAAATCCATATGAATAAAATTGTATTGCAGAACATGTGTGGGAAATGGTTGGGTGATCTAGTCTCCATTATCCTGCTGAATTGGGGAAAAAGTCTACAAGTCTGGGAGGAGGGTAAGGGTACTCTGATATAAGGGCAGCTGCTAGAACAATTTTTACATTTCTGCTATGGTTCTGTTTTCTCAGCAACACATTTGTCATTACCTTAAAGTGGTTGTAAAGACAGAAGGTTTTCTATGCAGTTAGGTAAAAAAAAACCTTATGCATGCAGCTCCCCCTGCAGACCCCCCCCCCCCCTTAAATACATACCTGGGCCCAAATCTCAATCCAGCGATGTGCTCGAGAGCCGAGGCTCCCTGCTCTCTCTCGCTCCACATTGGCTCAGATACAGCAGCATGAGCCACTGGAGTGCGAGAAGAAAGCATGCAAGGGTGACCCCATAGCCAGCAGCCTCTGGGGACCCCAGAAGAGGAGGATCAGGCTGCTCTGTGCAAAACCACTGTACAGAGCAGGTAAGTAGAACATGTTTATTATTTTAATAAAATAAAAAACAAGCCTTTATAATTAATTTAGTGTAAACAGAGTAATACATATATTATTTATATTGGTGATATTTTTTTGCAAAAATTGTATTATTGTTTACACAATCCATAAACAAAATAAAATCTAAAAATGCACTTTTCAACTTTTAACTGTGTGCGTTTAGAAAAATAAAAACAAATAGTGTTCGAGCCGGTTCACACAGGGGCGGCACGACTTTGGGGGCGAGGCAAGGCAATCTCAAGACGACTTCAGAAGAGACTTGCAAAATGACTTCTGTATTGAAGTCAATGCAAGTCACCCCCAAAGTCGTACAAGAACCTTTTTCTAAGTTGGAGCGACTTGAGTCGCTCCTATTAGAACGGTTCCATCGAATAGAGCGGAGTGCGACTTGTCAGGCGGCTGAGTCGCCTGACAGGTCACCCCTGTGTGAACAGGTTTTTAGTGTGGATGGCAAGTGCACATTTCATTCTAGAACGTATCCTGTTCAAAATTACACAAATTACAATCCTGGTACAAACCACACCAAAGTTATTTAGCAATGGAATAAAGGCTTTTTTGCCCCAATTTTACACTTTTAGTTAAGTCCATTGTCATGCGATTCTGTGCAAATTAGGTCACATCTGAAACCGCACTAGTGTAAACCAGGCCTTAATTTGTATCCGTTTCCTGTCTGAACAGTGTTTATAAACACGGCGTCTGTAATAGTTTCCACTTTCCACATTTACAAACTTTGTTAATTGCTGGAAAATTATGCAGGAAGATCGGCAGATGTTTTTTGGGGTGTGTGCGCAGCATGTCCCATGTCCACAACTTTATCACAAACCTATGCTTTGCTCATTCAGGGAAAATAAAAAGTCTTGCTGCCGACATCATTGGTGCATGAGCACTGAAGAAACAGCTCGCTGCTACCATTTCTTCAGGACTCATGCCGTGACCGGAGGCTCCAGCCAATCACAGCACCGGAGTCACGAACCCAGAAGAAACTCCGGTGGAAGATGTCGGCCTTGCAATTGCAGATTCAGGGCATCGTTCTGAGGCATTTCATAATGAGCTAGTATGCGAACCCCCCCCCCCCCCCCCCCCCCCCCCCGGGACTTACAAGTATGGAGGAGCATGTATATCACCCATGTGACAGTGCTGAGCCAATCACCACCGATGCAGGGTGTGTCCATAGCCCTGTATAAGCTTAAATTTTGATGACAACTCCTATCAGCTGAAGGAAGCAACGTAGAGCAAAGGGAAGACGAATACATTATAAGCTGTGGGGCGGAACTACATTAAAAATGAACTTGTTACCTTGACATGCAAAGCACAAGCTCATTTTAAAAGAGAAGTATGGTAAAAAAAAAAAAAAAATTTAATCATACCTAGGTGGATGCGGCATCGGTCTGCTGCTGCATCTGTCACCCGGGGGGCTCCAAGACTGAGAATCAAACAATCACAGATCGCTCAGTTCTCAGAGCTCCCTGAGCAGAGAGCTGGTGACTGTCAGCGCTGGGCTGTGGAGCAGGTGGGAGCGGCTGGCCCAGGCTCTAAACTGCTCGTTGATAGGCTGAGTTGGGTGCTGTTCCAGGCATGTGGGTGGATCCTAACCATACGTTCAAGATCTTTCCTGAACCTGGACCAGTTGTGACGACAGCCGGCTTCAGCACGATTTCTGCTGAAAACGGGTCACAGGAGTGCAGAACAAACTGCACTCCTGTGAACCACAGGAAAAGTAGAGCCAAACGAGCTAAAAGATTAGAGTTAGAGACAACATGCTCCCTTTTACTGTTTCGACATTTGCTGGACTCACAGGGATCACCCATGGAAGAAAAAAAAAAAAAAAAAACACGACCAGTAAAATGCTTTTTTCCTTTACAGGTTAAGGTTTTACCAACACATAAATCAAATCTAGCAGGAATGCCTAGACTGCCCAATGTTACTGGTGCCACATCCCAGGACAAGGTAAAGAAACCAAAACTATAAAGAGGGATTTGGAGGCACCAATAGGCAAATAATGTAAAAAAAAAAAAAATACATACAAAAGTTTGCTGCACATTCAGTTAGATATAAATATACAGTAAAACCTTGGTTTGAGAGCGTTTTGCAACACAAGCCATTTTTTTTTTTTATAAATTTTGACTAGATATACAAGCGACGTCTAGATATAAGAGTAGCGTCATGTCACAGCTGAGTATAAAAGAGAAGAGAGGCACCTCTAAGTGTCGCAATATGGTTACAATTAATGAAGGTACAACATTTAGAAACTCACATGGTTGATGATTAAATCAGACACATCTAAGTATGCAGGCAGGGGTAAGGCGGTCCACATATACCATCCCCCGCACCACCGTTGATGTCGTCCCTTCCACAAGCGGTTCAAGCCTCGCTTTCAGATCACTCTACTGTAGGGTAGTCTTCCCATCACGAGTGCAGACCGTCAGCGGTGAGAGCCAGTGGCGGGGAGGACGGTCTATGTGGATCGCTTTACCCCGGATGCCTGCATACTTAGATGTGCCTCTTTTTATCATCAACCATGTGAGTTGCTAAATGTTGTACCTTCATTAAATGTAACCATATTGCTACACTTAGAGGCGCCTATCTTCTCTTTTATACTCTGTAGCTCCTGCTGGATTTTGCTTCTAATCCCCTTTGGGAGGTTGCAAATTGTGGATGGACATTTTATGGTTACACAACCTATCACATTGCTATAATATTTTTATATGGACTATAAACTGAAGGACTTATGAATAAATGGTTGTGGAACAAATCATTTGAGTTTCCAATATTTCTTATGGGAAAATTCGCTTTGACATACAAGTGCTTTGGATTACAAGCATGCTTCCGGAATAAATTATGCTCACAATCCAAGGTTTTACTGTAATTAGATACCAATACTTAAATAAAAATTCATAGAAAACAACAGATACATGTTCTGTGTAATGGATACATGTGTGTGATGGTCCCTTTTGGGGTCTAATGCGGTTTTGATGAATGGAGATCCTTTTATTCTTGTCCATCACACAGAACAAGTATACGTTTGTATGAATTTTTATTCAAATATTGTTTTTTTAACTGAATGTGCAATAAACTTTTGTATGTTTTATTACATTATTTGCATGTATTTGTGCCTCCCCTAGTTTTGTTTCTTTATTTACCAAAACATAAAATAAGCATACCGTTGTTTTGGTATCTTTTAGTGTCTGAATGGTATAATTGGCTTGTTCCATGTTGAAGGATTGTTGGTTTAAATTGTCTCTTTGCTGTTCATACCTGAAATGCAGAGCAAAAGTTAAAAAACATTACACTTTTTGGAATTCTTAGAAGCGCTCTATAAAATGTAACAACTACTACTACAAAAAAAAAAAAAATTCCCCATAGCTTTACAGTATCCAATAAATTATTTTTTAATCAAAACACATCAAGCTTTTGAACTAGATTTGTGATAGAGAGGGGCATACTGATAGGGAAATTGCATATTTAATATTACTCACTATGGTTGGTCTCACAAATATCTAATAAAGCTTCTAATATCTTGGTTATTCTAGTAATTTTTAGCCGACTCATGTCTTTGGAAATGTTATTGTTAACTGACCAAGTCCTTGAAGGGTGATATTGCAAAGGGAGTTGGCCCTTCAAAAGTGGTCTTTTCAAGTTCTATATTACCACTGCCAAATCCTATAAGACCATGGTCTCAAATCAGAGCCATCTCCATGAGGCAAGCGTCCGAAACTGGTCAGCCATGTTGCGTAACAGCAAACTGGACCCATGGCGGAAACGGCAACTTTAGTTAAGTATTCTTGTGATATTTCCTTTATCTGTAGCTTTTAGTACTTTGAATAAATGTTATACTTGTAAGCTTTTGCGCGATCTCTTTACACATATCGAAAAAAACAAAACAAAAAGAACTTAAACCATCATGTGACCGTGATACAACACAAATACAAAATCAATTATTGATATTACAAAGCTTTTGTGGAAATGTTTCAAAAGAGAACATGGGATAAGACATGTCACCCAACACAAGTATATTCTTGGGAGTGTAATACTTTATTTGGCTATATCTTATTACAATACTTGGGAGGTAAAATTCCTTGTGGGCTATAATACACTCCTCTACAGGTCTACATTTACTGCCGACTAGGTGGGGTGGAGTTGAAATAATTTGTTGCGGGCTAGAGGAGTATATTACTGTTGGTCCTGCCAAACAACTAGAATGTGGGGAGAGGAGAAGAAAATACACAGAAGAGAAGAATGGGAGCCACACAGAGGGTACAGTGATGTGCAGCTATACAGAGGCTAGAGCTAAGGATGAGAAGAAAAAAATAAAATAAAATAAAAATAAAGAAAAAAAAAGAAAAAAAAAAAGGTACAGAGTGAAGAACAGAGGTAAAGTGGTTGTAAGAGCAAAAGGTTACATACACTCTGCTTTAAGGTAAAAAAAAATATATATATATATATATCAAATAGCAGTGCCCCCCAGCTTCCAAACCACCCTGAACACTTACCCAAGTCCTGGATCAATTCAGCCCTGTGCACAGCGTCAGTTCGTCTCTCCCCTCTCTGTGCTCTAACAAGCTTGGCTGAGAGCAGTATGAGCCATTGGCTCCTGCTGCTGTCAGTCAAATCATAAAAAAATAGGGAATAATGGACGGGGCAATCTGTGTGCCCCTATAACAAGCAGCTTGTTATGGGGGCACACCATGAAGCCAAAAGTACAGGTGTGGGACCCAAGAAAAGTAAGTCTGGGGCCGCTCTGTGCAAAATCTGAAGATTGAGACCAAGGATGAGCTCAGGCGTGTTTGCAACTCCATGTGCCCGTACCCGCCAGGAAGCTGACACTCCGCAGCGCTTAATCACAAGTAGTAAGGTATTTCCTGATCTGTACAACCATGGATTGGGAAATGTCTCACGGCCTGTGATTAGCGCTGCAGAGTGTCAGTTTCCTGACGGTTGCGGGCACGTGGAGTTGCGAACATGAGCCTGAGCTCATCCTTAATTGAGACAGTTCTAGAATGGCAGTCACTGTTTTATTCAAGACAGGATGGGGTTTTGTTGGAGACACACACACACACACACACACACACCTGTGCAATCCATACATGGAAAAGATCCTTCACAAACCATTTGAATATATTAGAATAACCAGTATATCTTATGCCAGTGGTTCTCAACCTCGGTCCTCAAGTACCCCTAACAGACCATGTTTGCAGGTTTTCCTTTATTTGCACAGGTGCTTTAAAGGAGAAGTCCAGCCTGAGCTTTTAAGGCTGGGCTTCTCCTAAGGGTCTCAGGAGTGCACTCCTCCTCGTTTTGCACTCCTGTGACCCATTTTCAGCAGAGAGCGGTCTGAAGTCTGCTCTCCACTGACATCACTGCCATCAGTCGGGGAAGCGCGTCATCACGACTTCCAAGTCGGGATCTGCCAGCTGCCCGGATTGATGGCCTTCTCAACGAGCCGCTGAGACAGCCTCTCCACGACTCAGCGATCCAATGAGCGTGGAGAAGCAGAGAGGAAAGAGGCTGACTGACAGCAGATTTTCTCTCTGGGATCTGTGAGAACTGAGCCATCGGTGGTGTTCTTTTCTCAGTGCAGAGACACTGGGGAACAGATGGAGCATCGGTCTGATTAGAAAAAAAATAAAATTAAACCCATACTTTTCTTTTAAATCAGAGTCAATGGCTTGGTATTTGAAAATTCCCAAAACATGGCCTGTTGGGGGTACTTGAGGATGGAGGTTGAGAACCATTGTCCTATGCAATGAACTGTGGTACCAAAAAATAAATCAACAATAATCAGGCAGCAGAGAGGCCCCTTTCACACACGCGGAACGTTCATTTTATCAGTTCAGTCACGTAAAAAAAAAAAAAAAAAAAGATGAAGTTTACATCAGTTTTTCATGTTCTTACATCCTCCAGCTATACCACCCGCTTAACCAGTCTCAGAGCCATTTTTTTCATCGACCGTTTACATCCGTTTTTCTAGACATCTAGTTTTACAGAGTAAAAAATAAAATAGAGTTTGACATTTCTAATCTACATGGACCCTACACGTTCTCCCTGTGCTTGTGTAGGATTCCTGTCTGTTTTTATCTGGGGGCAGGGAGTGGTTAGTGTAGCAGTGGGTGTGGCCACCTGTGCTCTAGTTCTGAGGCACCTCCCCTGTGTTCTGGAGAAGGAGGTAGGGCCTGGGACTGGAGTGGCAGGTAGCTCATGTGGGAGCCCTGACCAATCCCCACTTGGTATTGGCAGGGGGCGGGTTTCCTATATAAGCTGAGTTAACATGGAACTGGGGAGCATTGTCGGCCGGGAGAAGTGGAGAATGGAATACTAGATCATCTGGGGGGTGGGTGTGAGGCATGGCAGAGGAGCCCGGGAGAGCTGTGAGGGAACTTCACCTTTACATGGTCATTGGTGTAGTCCTCATCGTTACACGGTCATTGATGAGGAATTCCTGGATCAAAGGGGCTGGAGGCTGTCTGAATGTATGTCCAGATATTCTCCATCATGGACTGGGCAGGAAAAGGTCGAGAGTGTACCACAGTGAAGTGCTGGGTGCTGAAGCATGCCAGGAAGTCAACTTTGTCTATACACGGTCATTGATGAAGTCCTCATCTTTACACAGTCATTGATGAGGAGTCCCAGAAGAGAGGAGAGACTGTGGGGAAGAGTATGTCAAATCGATGCAGCCTGAGGGCGCAGGATTTGCAAGTCGGGCTACCTGGGATCAGAAATCCATCAACCAGTACAAACTTAACTTACTAGGCCTCCGGGAAGTGGTACTACAGGCCTCTGGCCTAGTAACTACACAGTAAACTATCACCAAGTACAACTAATTACAGCTAGCAATCTGGGATTATTCAGAGGGGTCCCTTTTGTCATAATTAGGATGATGGGATGAATCCAATAGTTTTACAGTAGAAGTTTTGAGCAGGAGGAGAGACGTCCTGGGAGAAATAACCTGCATGGTGTTGATGCAAAGGAAAAGGAGCAATAGTCTGCATGGTGATATGCAGGGGAAAAAGACTGTAAAATGTTAGAAGTACATCAGTTCTTCAAGGCTAATCCAAATAATCAATGTTCACTAAATATGATGGCAAAGCAACATGTTCTATGGGCATCCCATATCCTCCTTACCCCAACCAAGTTATACCGCCCAATAAACAAACAAAACAGCGCACATGACTGTTCATTGTCTCTGAGGTGATAGATGAAGGTCTGGCAGCAGGGCGATATGGTGGATGTTTGTTACTAGTAGCAACCAAGCGCTACAAAATAACATCCCAAGATTTGCACATCTCTCAGAGCACTGTTCATTTCATCATCTGAAAATGGAGAGTATGGCACAACTGCAAACCTACCAAGACATGGCCGTTCACCTAAACTGACAGGCCGGGCAAGGAGAGCATTAATCAGAGAAGCAGCCAAGAGGCCCATGGTAACTCTGAAGGAGCTGCAGAGATCCACAGCTCAGGTGGGAGAATCTGTCCACAGGACAACTATTAGTCCTGCACTCCACAAATCTGGCCTTTATAGAAGAGTGGCAAGAAAAAAGCCATTGTTGAAAGAAAGCCATTAGAAGTCCTGTTTGCAGTTCGTGAGAAACCATGTGGGGGACACAAACATGTGGAAGAAGGTGCTTCTGGTCAGATGAGACCAAAATTCGACTTTTTGGCGTAAAAGCAAAACTCTGTGTGGCAGAAAACCAACACTGCACATTACCCTGAACACACCATCTTCACCATAAAACATGGTGGTGGCAGCATCATGTTGTGGGGATGCTTTTCTTCAGCAGGGACAGGGAAGCTGGTCAGAGTTTATGGAAAGATAGAGCCAAATACAGGGCAATCTTAGAAGAAAACCTGTTAGTCTCTGCAAAAGACTTGAGCGGAGGTTTACCTTCCAGCAGGACAACGACCCTAAACAAACAGCCAGAGCTACAATGGAATGGTTTAGATAAAAGCATATTCATGTGTTAGAATGGCCCAGTTAAAGTCCAGACCTAAATCCAACTGAGAATCTGTGACAAGACATGCAAATTGTTGTTCACAGACACTCTCCATCCAATCTGACAGAGCTTGGGCTATTTTGCAAAGAATTTTGGGCAAAAATGTCACTCTAGGGGCCAGATTCACAAAGAGATACGACGGTGTATCTACAGATACACCATCGTATCTCTGACTTACACTGGTCCTATCTATGCGCCTGATTCATAGAATCAGTTACGCATAGATAGGGCTAGATCCGACAGTGTTACAATGTGTTACACTGTCGGATCTTTTTTTCAATTTAAAAATGTCGCCGGGGGCGAAAAATAATATGTAAATCAGCGAGATACGCAAATTCACGAACGTACGCGGACCCGACGCAGTCTTCTTACGACGTTTCCGTAGCGGCGTACCCGTCGTATACTTACCCCTGCTTTCATCAGGCGCAGCCAATGTTAAGTATAGCCGACGTTCCCGCGTCGAATTTAAATTTTTTAACGTCGTTTGCGTAAGTCTTTCTCGAATACGGACGGACGTCGTTTACGTAAGCGTCGCAACCACTGACGTCCTATCGACGTCAGTGGGAGCAATGCACGCCGGGAAATTTCGCGGACGGCGCCTGCGCATTTAAATCGGCGCGGGAACGCGCCTGATTTAAATAGTACACTCCCCTAGCCGCGGAATTTGAATTCCGCTGGGGGATTTAGGATCCGCCGTCGCAAGTTTGGAGGTAAGTTGTTTGTGAATTAGCCACTTGCCTCCTAAACTTGCGGGAGCGGATCTTAATTCACGTAGAACGAGCGGATCTATAGATCCGCTGCGCTACGTGAATCTGGCCCTAGATGTGCAAAGCTGATAGAGACATCCCCAAAAAGACTTGCAGCTGCAATTGCAGTGAAAGGAGGTTCTACAAAGTATTGACTCACTGAATACAAATGCTTGCCACACTTTTCACATTTATTTGTAAAAAAAAATTGAACCATTTATCATTTTCCTTTAAATTCACAATTATGTGCCACTTTGTGCTAGTTTATCACATAATTTTTTTTTTAAAAAAAACTAAGTTTTTGGTAATAATGACAAAATGTGCAACATTTCAGGGGGTATGAATACTTTTTCAAGGCACTGTAAAATGCACAGTTCCCCAACACACACATAAGCCGAGCCTTAAAGTACTTAGCAGCCATTCAAGTCAATATGTTATGTTTTTGAGGGTACTTACATTCTTTTCTGTTTAAGAACCCGCAAGGCTTTTTGCTTGACCATATTCTAAAAGAAAAAAAAAAAAAAACACAAAAGTTTCGGTGATTTTTCTTCATGCCTACACAGAATTCTAAGTAAACAACACAAAGTAGTTCTAAAACATGCTGAAAATTATCATTATGAGAGAGTTACAACACAGAATCTAAATTTAACAGTGTACACCAACCTTCGACACAAAATAAAAAAAAAATAAAAGAAGGATATGGCCATACATTTTTTGAACACATGCTTTAAAGGGATTTGTCAGGGGGATCAAAAGATTACAAATGCACCTGTGAAGAAAATTGCAGAGAGTAGCCCCTTACCTCCCCTTCTGGAGTCCCCTCCTCAAATTCTTTGAGACAAGAGTGGGATTTTTTGCAAAGTGTATACATTTTCTTTGGAGGAAATGAAACCTGAAGCATGGTGAACATCGTATAATGGCTGTCTAACTGCCTCAGGACCTGGACACCTAGCAGTCACTAAAGTATCAAGGTCTATCAGCAAATGTTATAGCAGCATCCCGCTCTGATTAAAATTCTAAACAGAGAGATATATTAAAAAGATAGACCCTGTTTAATCTCCTAATAGGCGGCACATGTTCTATGTTCCCAGACGACCAGGCAAATTACTGACATACAGGTTGCTAGAATTGCTATAGCAGCAGGCTCCATCCTAAAGTATGGTACAAACGCAGTGCTGGATCTGACCTCTGTCCCAGTGAAATACAAAGATTTTATATAAATATTTCATCCGTGTTCTTGACCACTTTAATCATTTGTTTAACCAGTTCCTCCCAAGTGGACATCCATGGACGTGCTTGACATTCAGTAGTTATACTGGGATAATTCCTGCAGCTACAGGCATCATCCAGTATTGTTTTGTTTAGCCAGGGATTCCCTTTTAATGTAAAGGCCATCCTAGCAGCTAAATGAGGATGGTTTTTACAGCCCCCTCCCACCAGCACCTAAGGGGTCCCAGGATCAGCTCCAGTGGTGCCACCGCGTTATCATATAACTGTCTGGTGACCAGATGGTCCCCGGCCATCTCTATGGTCCTGGGAGGCCAGAAGCAATGGCACTCCCAGTTCTGCCAGATGTGAACACTGCCATTTTTTGTTCAGGAAAGCAGGAGATCAAGGTTTTGTTTTATCTCATGCTTTCCAGGGTAGAGGAGAGATCTGGGGTCACGCACGCATATGTAAACCGTGTTTGCGCTACACATGTGAGGAATCGCCATGAACGTTATAGCGAAAACAACATTTCTAACGCTGGACCTCCTGTGTAACTCTATATTGGCAACCCTATGGAGATCAGTTTGTCACCATTCCAGGCGCATGCTTACTTTTAACGTGTCATTTAAAACATTTTTTTTATAGTTTGCAAGAAAATTGGGTTATACATTGTAATTTTTTTGCACTAAAATACATTCAAATGTATTTTTCCCTAAAGTAAAAAACTGCGCAAATACCATGTGACATAAAAACACCCACTATTTTATTCTTTAGGGCTTAATATATAATGTTTGGGGGGTTCTGAGTGATTTTCTAGCAGAAAAATTATTATGATTTTTACATGTAGGAGAAAAAAAATGTCAGAATTGGCCTGGGCTGGAAGTAGGCAATACAAGCTCTTTGCTATCCCCCCCCCCCCAATATTACAACTGAAAGATCAAATCAAATGATAGGTGAATCCTAGATACTACTGAGGTTATAGCTCACAGCAATAAAAAGTGGCTGACTTAATAAATAAATAACTAGGTGTTTTATGCAGAGATGCACAAAACAGAATTTTAGCCAACATTTCTAGTCTCCTCAGTAAAAGAATACAAAAGATCAAATATAAGGAGGTATACTTCTAAAGCAGTGAACGTGACATATTTGAAATAGCAACTGCTGATGTATCTCTCTGATGCATTTTAAAAATTGATTATACAGCGATCAATTCACCTGCAGTGAATGTTTGGTGTATAGTACAGTCACATATTTATAATTGGGTCCCCAAATATTTAAGGTGGCTGTTATTCACCACAAATCTCAGAAAATGCAAATTAAACGTTGTTCATTGAAAAATGATACAGTTCAAAACATGGCATCCGGAAAAATAGAAGACATGCAAGTGGAGCAAGTATTCTGTCGATGACAGCTCGGGCTTGCCGCATGACTCCAGTAATAGGCGTTTACTTTTAGATACAGTGTGTGGATCTTTAGAGCCACTTCAGAACCGGTAACGTGACAAACACACCTACTTACTCAGCAAAATGGCATGTATGAAGCACAGACCAGTCACACACATCAAGATATGCAGCACACATTTTTGTTGTAGTAAGAGACCAAAAGCAACATACCATGTAGGAAGGTAAATATGCCTGGAAAAGGCTACTCTTCTATAAACTTTGACATATTTGGGAGCATACAAGTTTCTTTTATCTCATAAATAATAATGGCACATTGTGGAACTGATGGACAAACTTTCTTGAATCACAGAATTTATAAACCCAGAATCCAGAAGTCCATTTAGTGAACTTGGTGTTGAGTTACTCACTTTATTGTCATCACAGAGGACAAGGGGCACTCTATGTCTGGAGGAAAAAAGATTTCATCTCCAAATACGGAAAGGTTTCTTCACAGTAAGGCTGGATTCACACCCATGCAGTTTTCGTGCTTTTTGCAGATTTGCACTACAGTCCATTTTACATGGTTTCCTATGGAACATGTTCTGTAGTGCAAATTTGGTTGAACTAGATCAGTAGTTCTCAACCTTTCTATTGCCGTGGCCCCTTGATAAATTTTCCCAAGTTGTGGGGACCCCCAACAGTAAAATTATTTTCCTAGTGTGTGTTGTCGGCACCCAAAGCAAGACAAATAATTTGCGCCCCTAACCCACGGACGTTTAGCGCTCCCCTTCCACTCGTACAGTATTAAAACCCCTTATGGTACATTTTAGGACGTTCCATTCTCTTTGTTCTCCTTCTCCAAACAAGAAATTAGGCTAGAGAGAGAAAAATCTCTAGTCTAATTTCTTGTTTGTTTTCCACATCACTCTCTAGCCGTCTTTCTTTGTTATTTCTCTTATTCTTTCTCTTTGTTCCTCTCCCTTTCATGTATTCTCTATCTTTAATCCTTCTCTTACTCCCTGGTGGGGGGGTTGGGATCAGTGCCAGTGCTGGAGGAGAGTTGGGATCAGTGCCAGTGCTGGTGGAGAGTTGGGATCAGCCAACTTAGGTGCTCTTGATCAAGGTCATCTGCTGATCTGAGAACTGTAGTGGGGACTTTAAAGGCAACTCTAATCACAGGCAGTGTTACTCACTGTGTCTCAGACTTTGTGGTTTCTCGCAGCAGTGACACCTATGCCAAAATCAGGAGACAGGGTCTCCTCCAGCCCCTCCCACTTCACATTCCTCACCAGTCAGCTGACCTCTAGTCCCTGCCCCCCAGCCATGCTGTAAACTGAATGGGAGGCTGAGAAGAGGCTGAGTGGGCAGCCGTGGGCTTCAGGAACAGCCCAGGTTTCGGTGACCCCTGGCAAATCCTCATTTGACCCCCAGGTTGAGAACCACTGAACCAGATGGACTTGTGTCTTTTTCCAACCAGACTAACTATATAAGAATCATGGACCCAAAGTTCAAGGCCACCTTTATAAAACTGTTGCTATGCCAGTTTTTTTCTGCTAACTAGGTAAATAGAATAAATAATGTGAGGTTTACATGCATACAAGCTCAAAGAAAAAAAAAAAAAAAGAAGTTTTACTGGCATCCCAGTCTTAGCCCATAGGATTCAATATTGAGTTGTCCCACCCTTTGCAGCTATAACAGTTTCAACTCTTCTGGGAAGGAAGCCCACAAGGTCTAGGAGGGTGTCTATGGGAATGTTTGACTATTCAAAACGCATTTGTGAGGTCAGGAACTGATTGGACGAAAAGGCCTGGTTCGCAGACTCCACTCTAATTCATTCCAAAAGGTGTTCTATTTGGGCAGGCTATTCAAGTTACTCAACCCCAACCTCCCTCATCCATGTCTTTATAAACCTTGTTTGTGCACTGGTGCACAGTCATATTGGAACAGGAAGGAGCCCCAAACTGTTCCCACAAAGTTGGGAGCATGAAATTTCCCAAAATGTCTTGGTATACTGATGCCTTAAGACAGCGTTTCTCAACTCCAGTCCATAAGGTGCCCCAACAGGTCATGTTTTCAGGATTTCCCTCAGATGAAACGGCTATGGTAATTACTAAGGCAGTGAAATTGATCAAATCACCTGTGTAAAATAATGAAAAGCCTGACAACATGACCTGTTGGGGCGCCTTGAGGACTGGAGTTGAGAAACACACTGCAAATCCCAGCAGCAAGAATCCATCAATAACTCCAGCTGGGATTGACAACTGTGTGCAGAGAGCTGCGGCTTCCGAGGCTGTACAGTGCAATGACAAGCTGTCGGCAGCCGCAGCTATTTGTGACTGCTCACGGAAAGTGCATCCTGGTAATCACTGGCTATCTGCACACAGCTGCCAATCCCTGTTGCAGGAATAAGTAGATTCTTGCTGCTGGGATTTGCAGTGTGGCTCAATGCCCCTGCAAATGTGGCCTTACACACCTGGCCAATTCAAACTGAGCATGTGATCAAAAATAAAGGCCAAATGTCAAAATGATCTGTAGGCAGCTGAAGTTTTGTGAGCATATGTTAAAAAAAAATAAAGGCCGATTCCTGCTGCGAAGATTAACAGTCATGTGCGCATAGCTGTGGCCACCAAGCCCATACAGTTCAATGACAGGCTGTCTATGGCTGCAGCTATTTGTGACTGATCACACAGCCAATGATTACCCGTGGTGATCGTGGCAGGACATACTTTGTACAAATAGCTTCAGCCGGTGACAGCCTATCATTGCACTGTACAGGCTCTGAGGCCGCAGCAATCTGTACACGGCTTTCAATTCCAGCCACGGCAATTCGATTCTTGCTGCAGAGATTTGAAGCATGGGTAAATGCCTGTGCAAATGTAGCCTTAAAGCGGATGCTCGCTCAAAAAAAAAAAAAAATATTAAAAGCCAGCAGCTACAAATACTGCAGCTGCTGACTTTTAATATTAGGACACTTATCTGTCCTGGAGTCCAGCGGCGTCCGCAGCAGAGGACGAGCGATCGCTCGTCACCCTGCTGCTCCCCCCTCCATCCACGCTGAGGGAACCAGGAAGTGAAGCGCTCCGGCTTCACTGCCCGGTTCCCTACGGCGTATGCGCGAGTCGCACTGCGCCCGCCGATTGGCTCCCGCTGTGTGCTGGGAGCCGAGTGTTCCCAGCACACAACGGGGGGGGGGGGGGTGGCGACGGGATGTAACACAATGCCTGTGAATGCCGGGCCGGAAGTGGGTGCAAATACCTGTCTTTAGACAGGTATCTGCACCCCCTG
The DNA here is from genome assembly GCF_905171775.1 of Rana temporaria. Classification (NCBI taxonomy): domain Eukaryota; kingdom Metazoa; phylum Chordata; class Amphibia; order Anura; family Ranidae; genus Rana; species Rana temporaria. The sequence goes on from NC_053493.1 coordinate 204,846,018, forward strand.
AAAGGTGTCAAACGTGACACCGGAGGGGGGGAGGGTGCCGATCAGTGCGACTTCACTTTAGGGTGGAGAACCCCTTTAAGATATCAAAATAGGAAAAAAAAAAACACCTGACAGGATCGTACATTCACATTTTACAATGATTTGTCAATGCAGAAATGGGTGCAAGGTATCTCCAACATTTAACACTTACATTTTTTTTCAAGCTTTAAAGAGTGTTACATAGTTACGTGTTGCTGAAGAAATACATTTCAAATGATGTCATTGCACCTACCTTGGATGGACCTTCCCTCATCTTCTTCATCTGGTCTTTGTACTTCACCAGTTCTGCGTCAAGTCGTGAGATTTTTTTGTCAATTGACTCTGCTCTGCTGTCAACCTTTGGGAAGAATGGGAAGCAGGAAGCATTTTATTCACTCATTCTCAAAGCAAAATCATTTTCTGGCAATTTATCATATCACTAGAAGTTCTGTATCTATAGTATTCTGGATAGTCTTCCCAGCACCATGATAAATACATTGGACCTCAATTTTCTAAATATCTGAATAAAGAACAATATTTGTTGACCTACAGCAACCAATCACATTTGCCAACTTTCACATTCTAACTAAATTTGAACAAAGCATATCCCCTCTATAGTGTGTACGTGTCTCAATCCAGATCACTGTCACTTTATTCCCCTGCTGTCAGCATAAATCACTTCTGATGAGTTTTCCTGACATCAAGAGAAAATAGGTGACAAGGGTGGGACCTCAAGCAGAGTGACAGCCTCAGCTCTGTTCCTGTGCAGGGGAGATGTGACCCTTCCCTCCAATCAGCTCCGAGAGCTCTTCTTACTGATGTAACTTCATCTCTCCACCCCCTGCTTTTCAGAGCCGAGAGATTCTGTGTAAATTCTGCACTTTCAATGGATGTAGGGGGAAAGTCGGCCGCAGATAAACAGGTACAATTGATGTAGAAGGATGTGTTTAATTTCTGTGCATCACCTGAGTCACTTCACTGGTTATATGCAAGACCTAGTTCACACCATGGTGCAGAGACATCAGTTTTTATGCACGCCTTCTGCAAGGGAACAAAAAAAAAAAAAAAAGTTCTCTATGAGGCCTGTTCACAACACTGGTATCATGTGCAGTTTTTTTGCACGGAAGAAAAACTGACGCAACATCAACACTGTGGTGTGAACAGGACACAAAACTGACATGCATTAAAACTAAAAAGTCAACGTACAAAAAAAAAAAAAAAACTCACTGAAACACGCATGAAAACTGAAGCGATAAGGCAGCCTCCAGCAAGAAGAATGTGGAATGTTTTTTTATCAAGTTATTATGGGTAAAGTTCCTCTTTAAAGGGGTTGTAAAGGTTCGTTTTTTATTTTTTAAATAGGTTACTTTAAGCTAGTGCATTGTTGGTTCACTTACCTTTTCCTTCAATTTCCCTTCTAAATGTTTTTTTTCCCTTTGTCTGAATTTCTCACTTCCTGTTTCTCCTCAGTAAGCTGTTCTAAATGACTTTCCACCGCTCGGATGATGGTGGAAAGCTTACTGAGGAGAAACAGGAAGTGAGAGATTCAAACAAAGAAAAAAAAAACATTTAGAAGGGAAATCGAAAGAAAAGGTAAGTGAACCAACAATGCACTAGCTTTAAAGCTCCATTCACACTAATGTGTTTTTTGATGCATTTTATAGCAATGCAGGGAATTTTTTTAACATGGTTTCCTATGGAACATATTCACATCAATGCTTTTTTGTGCCTCTGCGTTTTTGGAAAGGGTCGGGGACTTTTTATCCCGCAAAAAGCAGCGTTTTGCATGTAATAGAATTCAATGGACCCGCGTCCAAAACGCAAGTACCGCGATTTTGCCACGGTTTGCGTTTTTTTTAACCCGTTTATAGCTGGTTGTTAAAGGAAATGTAAAAAAAAAAAAAAAAAAAAACACACAAGTTGCGGGGGGAAAAAAAAAATCACATGTGGAAAAACGCAGCGAGCACTGCAAAAACTCTCAAAAGCAACATGCATAGGTGTGAATCGAGCCTTAGAAAGGGTCTGACTGGGCTGTATTTTATTAAATTTGTATTATCAGATAGTGTGGGAAAATCAGTAGATCTTCTGGCAGACTATTATTGCCATCTATGTGCTTGTAAACCGTTAAAAAAAAAAAAAGGGAAGAAGTGATCGCCACTTGCTTGTGGGTCCCACGAGGTCGGCCGCTCAGCACGTATGCCATTGAACGAGGTGGAGAGGTGACATGCCAAGAGGTGGGGCAGCCACATGGCGCAGGAGCTAGAAGCAAATGGAGATCAATGTGGTGTGTCCTTTAGTGATTTCCAGCTTCCAGAAGCATTGGCCAGGTATGGTAGTCAAATTGTTATATTGATCCATGCTAGACCAGTGTAACTATGGAAGAATTTACAATTCCTGGAATTCATCTTTAAAGCGGGGGTTCACCCTTAGAGGGCACTTTTCCCCCTTAGATTCCTGCTCGTTATTACTAGGGGAATCGGCTATTTATTTTAAAATATGTGCAGTACTTACCCGTTTACGAGACGCATCCTCTCCGTCGCTTCCGGGTATGGGCTTCGGGAATGGGCGTTCCTTCTTGATTGACAGGTTTCCGAGAGGCTTCCGACGGTCGCATCCATCGCGTCACGATTTTCCGAAAGAAGCCGAACGTCGGTGCGCAGGCGCAGTATAGAGCCGCACCGTCGTTCGGCTTCTTTCGGCTACGAGTGACGCGATGGATGCGACCGTCGGAAGCCTCTCGGAAGAATGTCAATCAAGAAGGAACGCCCGCTCCCGAAGACCCATACCCGGAAGCGACGGAAGAAGATGCAGCTCGAAAACGGGTAAGTACTGCTCATATTTTACTACAAATAGCCGATTCCCCTAGACCGAACGAGCAGGAAGCTAAGGGGAGATTTTTTTTTTTTTTTTAAATGGGTGAACTCCCGCTTTAAGTTATTAGATTTTCTGAATGCACTCCAGAAATAGCAGATTTTGGTACACAGATTCCACCTGCTTGTTTCAATGTTCAGACTGGTGAACTGCTGTAATAGTTATACTAATCAAGCCATCAAGGAAAAAAGCTGGCCATACATCATACAATCTGATTGTACAACCTTTTAGACCAGGGATCACGTTACTACACACCCCATGAGGCATTGTAAATCTCCGATATTCACAGACATGACTAGGCATGATGGGAATTGTAGTTCCTGAACTGGAGGGCCGTAGATTGAAGATCCCAGTTTTAGATCAACCAACAACTAAACAGTGCAATGGCTTGCTTGATTGAATACAGATTTGTATAGTTTAGGTCCTCCTATAACAATCTGGTTAAAAAAAAAAAAAATTAATGTACAGTCTGACTAACATGTATGCTGTCCCTAAGGTTAGGTTAACCTATTTGCGCTGTGGGAACGCGCGCAAAATCACATGCTTTCCAACAATGCACAAAAATGTGCAGCCCTTTTGCAGACGCACAGCGGTGCTATGGATTCTTAATGGCACCCCCACACATCTGGCAAAGCACATGCATTTACGCACAACAAAACACAAGGCAACAAAGTACCATGCATTTTAGTGTGTGCATTCTTTATTTAGAAAAGAGGTTTACAAAACATATAAAATGTCAGAACAATCAACAAAAGATAATAGTTGTCAGGTATATGCAAACAACACAAAGCTTACAAAGAGCGCCTTGCATACAACGCAGGTGATGTATTAGGAGTGATGGCGCACCCTCTAGGTCTGCGGTGCAATTTTTGAAAAGGGCCATGCACTTCTTTCGTGCGTTTTCTGTGTGTAGGGCAGTCCACTGAAATGAATGATCTGCAAAGGTGTAAACAGAGCCTAAAGGAGACTGTACAGAGATTGCAGTCACTCCAGAGCCATTCCAGCACTTTGTCCTATCTTGTACCTTTAGGACTCATTTGTGCTGCATCCTCCATGTTCACGGTGCAGTTCTTCATGCGTGTTAACTTGTGTAATGGATTTGTGCTAGGGTTTTTGTGTTTGTTTTTTATGAACCATTCACACCTGTGCATTTTGAGACCACGATTGCAATTGCGCACGCCACACTACATTCGCAAAGCACAGGTTCAGGTGCCATTATTCTCAATGGCACCTAAAGCACAGTGCAGTTTTACAGCGACTTATCACACAGCAATCACATTGCATGAAGCTTGTCGCCCAAATAGGAGCAGGCGCTTTTTTCTTGGCGACAAGCGTCACACAATGTGATTTTCCACAACAATCGCAGCGAAGCTGTACTGCCTTTAAGGTGCCATTAAAAAAAAATGCATTTTTGTGATTGTAGTGTGTTATGAGATTGCGGGCAGAATCACAGCGATTCTACCTCAATTCCAAAATGCCCAGGTGTGAATGGAGTCTTATGTGTATCTGGGGTGCATTTACATGCGACAAAGTTCCACTGGGGAGACATCACTTCCTGTACCGTAGCCAAAACAGGAAGTGAGAGGAAGTCCCTCCAAAGTGAGGAAACCCTGCTAGTCACCAGTAGGGATGAGTCATGTTTTGATCTTAGTCCAAGTGAAGTAATGTCATCAGCACGACAAGGATTCCTCAAAAGGGTCCGAAGCTTTAATTCTAAGGTCACATGGTACACATACGGCAAAGTTTCGGAGCCACGAAAGGCTCCTTCGTTAGACTTGTCACTTGCCAGATGAAGGGGCCCTGTGTAAAACAAAACATTGCTGTATGTGTACCATGTGACCATGAAATTAAAGCATTGGACCCCTTTGAGGAATCTGTGGTGTGCTGATGGCATTTTTTCACTCGGATTGTCTACGGTTTCCAGGATGTGGTCATTACAGCACCCAGCATTACTGAACAGCCCTTTTCAGACGCGTGCGTGGGAATATTGCGTTTGGACTTGATCTTAGTCTGCACACTATGGATCATAAAATGACATCTGAAATCTTTATCTAAAAACAATCGCATCACAGAGGATAGAACAAAATGTTTTGGAGCCACGCAGGACCCCTTCATCAGTCACGTAACCCATGGTGTGCTGGCGAATATGTGCATTTGATCTGTGATGTCCCCAGTTCCAGATGATTGTTGCGTTAGGCACCCACTACTCCCAAGCATTAGGCCCCTTTCACACATGCTGTCCGATCAGGACCGCCTGTCGGTATTTCAGGCAGACCTGATTGGATGCTCCATTCACCTCTATGGAGAGACACGTGACAGCTGTGAAATATCCGCTGACATCTGATCCGATAAATCCAGACAGATGGAGACCCTATTTCCCATCCGTCTGGTGGAATCGAATGAAAACTGAGAGATGGATCAGTTATCATCCGATCTCCCCATACAGGAGAGCGGAGCTCTGACAGGTCCGTCTCAGCACAGTGAGCAGAGACCTGTCTTCTGCCTGCTCAGCGGGGATCAATGGAGCGAACCACGTTGAGCAAGTGGAGTCCATCAAAAGGGACAAGCCCTGTGTGAAAGGGGCCTTATCCACAAAATAGTGTGATGGGAATATCGACATAACACTGAACTTGGTCTGAACTGCCTGACCTATCCCACCAGGAGGCTCTCACTGCATCCCACCAATCAAAAGTGCACAAGGTGTTTCCCACAGTTGAATGTATATTATGATTGGAGGGACACAGTGACAGCTTCCTGGTGGGATAGCTCAGGCAGATTCAGACTAGGAACTCATCCCTAATCACCAGAACTAGTGTCCCTATTGGAAGGTTTCACCTCTATTCCTGCTCTGGTGACAACCCAAAATGTGGGATATTCTCATGTTCAGTGATAACAGTATAACAAATAGAGAGGGCGACTCTCCCTAATAGGAGCAGATAGCAATAAATCCTGATCAGGGTTCTAATCCAGCATGCAATATTCTCCTGTGCTCACAAGGGTAACCCAGAGGTGTGAAGTAGGGTTGTCCCGATACCGATACCAAGCAGTACTCGGGGAAATGCTCCGATGCTTCACCCAAGTCAGGGATGATCGGTGCAGTGGAGGAGTTACAAGCACCGATCTCCCTGTATAGATTTCAATAAAGCCTGACAGCTTCTCCCCTTTTCAGCTGTTTTAGTGAAATCTATACAGCCATGATCGGTGCTTGTAACTCCCCCCAAAGCCGCACCGATCACCGCTGACTGTCCCTGTATCCTCCTCCAGTTCCCCCATACATGCTGCTCTCCCTCTCCGTGTCCCCCCTCCATGCTGCTGCTCTCCCCCTTCGCACTCCTACCTTTTCCGAATGAACAGTCAGTGATCACTGACTGTGTCCATTCATACAACTGAAACATCGTAACCTGTGTTTACGATGCTTCAGTTTATGAATGGAGAGGAGCCTCTGTCTCCTGTCCATTCATTTTCAGTGCTGCTGGGGCTGCTGAGAAAGGGACTGGGGAATCTGTGTCCTCAGTCCCTTTCTCTGTCTCAAAGGGGAGATGTCAGAGGTCTGTTAAGACCCAGATATGTCACCAAAGCCCCCCAACAGGGCTAAACAAATAAAATAAATTTGCAATAAATAATAAAAAAAAATAATACAAATTAAAATAGCACATTGACAACATCCACTCCCCCCCCCACCCCAAGAAAGTATTGTAAAAAAAAAAAAAACATGAAACAAAAAATACAAATTGTAAAAAAAATACAAATAAATACTGTATCAGTATTGGTGAGTACTTGAAAAAAAAAAAAAAAAAGTATCGGTACATGTACTCGGGTATCGGGACAACCCTAGTGTGAAGTGTATGTAGACTTCTTAAAGCGGGAGTTCACCCGAAATTTTTTTTTTAACATTAGATTAATGCTCATTTTGTCAAGGTGAATCGGGAAGTTTTTTTTAAATCTAAGCAGTACTTACCGTTTTAGAGAGAGATCTTCTCCGCCGCTTCCGGGTATGGTCTTCGGGACTGGGCGTTCCTATTTGATTCACAGGCTTCCGACAGTCGCATACATTGCGTCACGAGTAGCCGAAAGAAACCGAACGTCGGTGCGGCTCTATACGGCGCCTGCGCACCGACGTTCGGCTACTTTCGGAAAATCGTGACGCGATGTATGCGACCGTCGGAAGCCTGTCAATCAAATAGGAACGCCCAGTCCTGCAGCCCATACCAGGAAGCGGCGGAGAAGATTGCTCTCTAAAACGGTAAATACTGCTTCGATTTAAAAAAAACTACCTTGACAAAATGAGCCTCAATCTAATGTTAAAAATGTACTTTTCGGTTGAACCTCCACTTTAATGCTGGTGGTCTTGTTGTCTTCTGACGATATTAGGCATCCTCAAACTGGAAAATATTGAAATAGAGAAAGGCGCACCCACCGTTTTGGCTCTGATAAAGAGGGTTCGCCCTTGAAACGCGTCAGCCGTTTGGCCACCTCCTGGTCCTCTGACAGGACCAATGGACGACAATAGAACTTTATCCAGTGGAGAACACTTGTTATGTGGTTTTATGTATCAGGTTTGTGAGTAAATATTGCTCTTTTTATGCTTTACTACATTTTATGGAGGAAATGCGCTAGGTCAGTGCGCCTTTCTCTCTCTTTCTATTCCAAGGAGTTCTAATCCCTCTGTACAAACCTAAAAAATCTATCTTTAATGTGTTTCTGTGAGCAGAGTTGGTGTGAGTGTATGAGAGGTCACAGAGGTGGAGTAGGTGACTAATGTGTCACCTGAGAGGAGCAGTCATGGTCACAAGACCAGCAGGAAGCAATAGTGAGCTCTGAGCTCCTAGGCCTGTCACTAGGGAAGTGTACACACAGACCACACTAATGATTGGAGGGGATATGAAGTAGACGAGCGGTCTCTATGAGAGAGGTGTCAGGTGACAGCCCGAGCCCCCCTAGTGTCAGCTGACAGCCATTGTGTCCGAAGTCCCCATTGTGTCTGCACTGCTACTCACTCACATTTCCGATGCAGTCTGTCAGGTTGGGCGGGGGGCCTTTTGGCTTTGACTTCCCGAAGATTCTATTCATGGTATCCGGAGAATACACCCGAGTCCTACAGAGCCTTCCGATCACTCTCCAACCAATATTACCGAGCACGGAAGCAGCACCGAAACTCAGCCACTAGTGCCCGCCCCCTGACGTCAGCCCACTCCTACCAACAGACGGTACAGCCTACCGGAGACCAACGTCAAGAACACTAGGGGGATGTGTATACTTTATACTTGACTACAGTACAGGCGCCATATTTTTGGAGCCAAATGAGGGTAAACTACACACACACCCGTTGTACTAGCCAACAAAATGACCGCCTCCGCAGCGGCGATAATTTTTTTCCTCGGCGACCCGTCAGAATTGGTAACGGAAGTGACGTTACGTCGCCGCCATTTTGCTATACCCCGCACTCCTCCATAGAAAAGATACACAGAGAAGGGGGAAACCGGACATCTTGTTACACCCACCGGACTTTTGCAATTGACACTATATTTTAAACCCCCCAAAAAATTATATTTAAAGGAACACTAACAATGAGCGTGGAGCCACAACCCCTCCCCCTGCCTTCCCTTCTTTGCTCTCCCCCTTGCTTCTTATCTTTTCCCGATTCCACCCCCCCATTTTTCTTAAAGCGGAGGTTCACCCAAAAACACAACTTTGTACCATCCATACTAGCATCAGCTACAGTATGCCTTTTTTTTTTGCGCTGTACTTACGGTTTAATCCATAACTTTCGTTTCAGACACCCGCGGGGAGTAGGCGTTCCTATGAAGAGTGGAACATGATTGACGGCCGGCTATGGCGCATCACACTTCCCGAAAATAGCCGGAGTAGGACTCGGCTCTTCACGGCGCTATACGGCGCCTGCGCACAGACTCCTGCGCTGACTGCGCAGGCGCCGTGAAGAGCCAAGTCCTATTTCGGCTATTTTCGGGAAGCGTGACGCGCCATAGCTGGCCGTCAATCACGTTCCCTCTGCATAGGAACGCCCATTCCCCGCGGGGAGTCTGAACTACGGGATTAAACTGTGAGTACGGCGCCAAAAAATAAAATAAAGGCATACTGTAGCACGCGCTAGTATGCTGGATGGCATGCTAGAATTTTTTTTTTTTTTTTTTTAGGGTGAACCCCCGCTTTAAATTTTATTTAAAGTTTTTATTTTACTCCTCTATATTTTGTTAACATTATATCCTCGGCCAGACATTGTTCTGCGGTGGTCTGGATGGTGCCCCCCCCCCCCCCCGTGGTGGGGAGGGCTAGACCCCCCCGACAGAGGGATGGGAGGCCGGCGCTTCCCGGTGGGTGGGGGGTATTCTCTGGCCTAAGACATGGAGTATGCACAAGGCCATAAAAAAGGAAGTACAGTGTATGAGGTGTAGTGATGGGAAGTTCGGCTCTTTTAACTGAATCGGTTCATTTCTAATCACTCACTGAAATGAACCTATTCAATAAATTGATTCTTCGGTTCACTTGCTGAGTCTACTGACAAGCAAGTGAACCAAAGCTCTCACTCAACCTTCTTAAATGATTAGAATCAGAAGAATGATTCTTCACAGAAGGTTTGCAGGTCCTGGGGACATTTACTTGTATTTAGTTCCTTGCTCAGAGCACAATCCTATTGTATCAGACCACAATTTGTCAGATTAGCCAGCTGGTGACGCACAAAAATCTGTGTAAATGAAAAGTGGGTTTTTGTGCACGTGAATCTCATTCTAATGGGCCATCATATTTTTCAGTAGTCTTCACAGCGCATGCACAGGAAAAATGATCAAATTTTACTAGCGCGGGCGGGCAAAGTACCCACGGTAGTAAAATCCAATTGTTAGGCTCCTTTCACACTTGTGCGACTTGAAAGTCGTGCAATTTTTGCCACGATTTTTACTGTGACTTTAATGCGATTTTGATGCAACTTGAAGCAATACCTATGTAATCTTGAGGTTTCTGCCTCAAGTCGCATCAAAATCGGACCAAAGTAGTGCAGTGACTACTTTAAACTCCCTTCTGCAAAAAAGATTAATCCCTACTGTGGGGTCACCAGTATGGCATTTGTAAATTGAAATCATATTCCCTCTGAAGCATCAACATGGTCGATGACATCATCATGATGACATCATCATAGTCAATGACATCATCGTGATAACATCATCATAGTCAATGACATCATCATAGTCAATGACATCATCGTGATGACATCATCATAGTCAATGACATCATCGTGATGACATAATCATGGTCAATGACATCATCGTGATGACATCATCATGGACAATGACATCATCGTGATGACATCATCATAGTCAATGACATCATCGTGATGACATAATCATGGTCAATGACATCATCGTGACGACATCATCATGGACGATGACATCATCATGGACAATGACATCTTTGTGATGACATCATCATAGTCAATGACATCATCGTGAAGACATCATCATAGTCAATGACATCATCGTCAATGACATCATCGTGATGACATCATCATGGACAATGACATCATCGTGATGACATCATCATGGACAATGACATCATCGTGATGACATCATCATAGTCAATGACATCATCGTGATGACATCATCATGGACAATGACATCATCGTGATGACATCATCATGGACAATGACATCATCGTGATGACATCATCATAGTCAATGACATCATCGTGATGACATCATCATCGTCAATGACATCATCATGATGACATCATCATAGTCAATGACATCATCGTGATGACATAATCATGGTCAATGACATCATCGTGACGACATCATCATGGACAATGACATCATCGTGATGACATCATCATAGTCAATGACATCATCGTGATGACATCATCATAGTCAATGAGATCATTGTGATGACATCATCATCATCATAGTCAATGAGATCATCGTGATGACATCATCATCATAGTCAATGACATCATCATGGACAATGACATCTTTGTGATGACATCATCATAGTCAATGACATCATCGTGATGACATCATCATCGTCAATGACATCATCGTGATGACATCATCATCGTCAATGACATCATCATGGACAATGACATCATCATGGACAATGACATCATCGTGATGACATCATCATGGACAATGACATCATCGTGATGACATCATCATAGTCAATGACATCATCGTGATGACATCATCATGGACAATGACATCATCGTGATGACATCATCATAGTCAATGACATCATCGTGATGACATCATCATCGTCAATGACATCATCGTGATGACATCATCATGGACAATGACATCATCGTGATGACCTCATCATGGTGATGACATAGTTACATAGTAGGTGAAGTTGAAAAAAAGACACAAGTCAAACCTATATGTGTGATTATATGTCAGTATTACATTGTATATCCCTGTATGTTGTGGCACTAATTTGCAGAACTGATGGGCACCGATAGGTGGCACTGATGAGGCGTGGACTGTGTCAGTAGTTTATTTTCATGTTATTTATTTTTTTCAATTTTATTTTTTACAATTATCCTTTTATATAATTTTTTGCAATTTATATTTTTTGTAGGGCTGTGGAAATTAAAAAATGAATACCTTGATTAATCGTTCATTTTTTTCTATCCATCACAATTCTTTTGATCGGTACTAGTGGTGCAACAGGTTGTAAATGATCCGTGATCCGAACGGGTCACCATGTGCGGATCGGCACACCACGTGATCCGCGGAGCTCCGCTACTGCCTCAGCCATAGGAAAGGCAGCGGCTTCGGCCTAGCTCCCAGAGCGGCGGCCATCTTGGTCCACCCAGTGGCGGGCCTAGGTGAACCCAGAGCGGCGCGCTGAAGTCATCACCCGGCCTCTACTGCTTGCGTTTGGCCAGCTTCTCTGGTAAGACTAAGCAAGCAATCTTCATATACAGTGGGTGAGATGTCTGTGGATATTATAGTGGGGAGATGTCTGTGGATATTAGTGGGGGAGACGTCTGTGGATATTACAGTGGGGGGAGACGTCTGTGGATATTACAGTGGGGAAGACGTCTGTGGATATTACAGTGGGGAAGACGTCTGTGGATATTAAAGTGGGGAGATGTCTGTGGATATTACAGTGGGGGAGACGTCTGTGGATATTACAGTGGGGAAGACGTCTGTGGATATTACAGTGGGGAAGACGTCTGTGGATATTAAAGTGGGGAGATGTCTGTGGATATTACAGTGGGGGAGACGTCTGTGGATATTACAGTGGGGAGATGTCTGTGGATATTACAGTGGGGACTATATATGGTGGTGACCCGAAAAATGTATGTGATTAATAGAACACAAAAATTTTAATCAGTAACAGCCCTAATTTTTTTGCTATTTTTTTTTTTTTACAATGCTTTCTATTTGGGGGGGGGGGGGGGGGGTTGGTTATCAGGATAGTGGATGGAGTCAGTGGGTTTTTATTAATATTTTTACTTTTAAATATTTTTTACAATGTTTCCTTTTAAATCTCCAGCTGGGGGAGCTTTGGTGAGATGTCAGGACACAGATTTCCTAGTCCCTTTCGCTGCAGCCTCAGCTGCACTGAAAGCGAATGAACAGCGTCTCAGTGGGTACTATTGCGAGAGCTACGATTGGCCACAGCTATAACATGGTACAGCGGCGATGTGATTGGTCACAATGATCACACAGTGCAGACAGGGCAAAGCAGAGAGATCATCACAATAAATACACAACGTATGGCTATGAGTGAAAGCCATTCATTGTGTACAATGGTCATGTGATAACTTTAAGTGATCACATTTTACCAGGACTAGCTTAGTAGTTTGTTGTTTAAAAAAAAAAATTACTTAAAGACTGTGTGCAGGGAAGATCAGCATCTGAACCCAGAGAAGTTGGAGGCTGATAGACTGGAGGCAATATAACATTATAATTACATTACAAGTAAACTTATACCAGTATTGTGCATTATTTAAAAATGACCATATCCATGAAAAACAAACAAGAAAATCAGCTTTTAGTGCTGTCATAGTCTGTCACAGATAATATATCACAGTTTTGTCTGAAAATCTGCAGAACAGTCTTTAACTACTTAAGGACCGGACCAAAATGCTGCCTAAAGACCCAAGGTGTTTTTACAGTTCGGGACTCCGTCGCTTTAACAGACAATTGCCCAGTCGTGCGACGTGGCTCCCAAACAAAATTGGCGTCCTTTTTTCCCCACAAATAGAGATTTCTTTTGGTGGTATTTGATCACCTCGGCGGTTTTTATTTTTTGCGCTATAAACCAAAATAAAGCGACAATTTAAAAAAAAAATGCAATATTTTTTACTTTTTGCTATAATAAATATCCCCCAAAAACATATATAATTTTTTTTTTTTTCCTCAGTTTAGGCCGATACGTATTCTTGTACCTATTTTTGGTTAAAAAAATAGCAATAAGCGTTTATCGATTGGTTTGCGCAAAATTTATAGCGTTTACAAAATAGGGGATAGTTTTATTGCATTTTTATAAAAAAAAAAATTTTTACTACTAATGGCGGCGATCAGCAATTTTTTTCGTGACTGCGACATTATTGGGACTATTGTCATTTTCACAGCAAAAAATGCATTTAAATTGCATTCTTTATTGTGAAAATGACAGTTGCAGTTTGGGAGTTAACCACAGGTGGCACTGTAGGATTAAGTGTACACTTAGGCTGGGTTCACACTACTACACTACTTTCATCCTACTTTGCTCTGCTACATTGGTCCTACACTGATCCTACATTGGTCCTACATCCATCCTACTTTCATGAACAGGATACTACTTTGGTCCGACTTCAATGATATTCAATGGGCCTGAAGTAGGATCAATGTAGGACCAAAAGTAGTACAGGGAGCATTTTCAAAGTCGGACCGACTTGTGTAGGACGCTACAAGACGCTCTCATAGGGAAACATTGAACACAGAGCAAAGTAGGATGAAAGTAGTGTAGTAGTGTGAACCCAGCCTGAGGCTGGGTTCACACTACTACACTACTTTCATCCTACTTTGCTCTGCTACATTGGTCCTACATTTATCCTACATTGGTCCTACATCCATCCTACTTTCATGAACAGGATACTACTTTGGTCCGACTTCAATGATATTCAGTATTACATTGTATATCCCTGTATGTTGTGGTAGTTCAGGTGCTTATCTAATAGTTTCTTGAGATTATCAATGCTCCCCGCTGAGATCACTTCCTGTGGAAGGGAATTTCACATCCTTGCCGCTCTTACAGTAAAGAACCCTCTACGCAGTTTAAAATCGCTGCGACTTGAAGACGCACAGATATTATGGACGGTACTCATTGGAAATCATGGGGTACCACTTGTCATGCGACTTTGTAGACCCAAGTCGCACAAGTATGAAAGGGGCATCATTATGCACTGTAAAGACTACGGACAAATCTGATGGCTAGCCATCCTAACTGTGAAGTTGGCCCATCAGAATGCAGTTCACATGCACAATAAACCACTTTTCGTTTACACAGCAGTTTGTGCGTCACCGTAAGTGGCAATATTGGCTGATCCTATAGGTGCTTGATCTGACAGAACACCTGCTACCCAGGCTACTGAGCACAATCCTATACTCTTATGATCATATAACAGACCCCAGATGCAATAAAGAGAACCTGTCACTTCAACAAACTATCACATAGGGGGCGGGCCTGTTAAGTGAAAAAATAAACAAAATAAAAACTAAAACCATCCCCACCGACCCCGATATCTGCATGTGAATAAACGTGCATAGGGCATGCATGTGTACATAAACGATGATTGCTTCACAAATGTCAGAGAGACTGCAATAATTCTAGAAATATAATTCATGGTTAATGAATGTTCTGTACTACCTGTTATAACTACCTATATACAGTCTGTACAGTGTACTGCTGCTACCTGATCATTGATGTAATGTATTGTTCTACTGGTGGTGACTCCATGGTTCTTTCAGTGTATTGTATTCTAACAAAAAATAAAAAAGAAGAAAGAAACAGACTGCTGGACATCTATCACCTGTTATTACAGGGAATCACTGTCCTGTGTGGGAACCATCAGGGGTACATTTAACTAGAAATTGGGCCCTTCATCTAGGGGGGATGTCTGTGTTTTGTGGAGGGTGGGTGTGCTATTCATATACCTCGGTCCTCCTGCGGGGGAATCGAGTTTGTTTAGTTACCAGTACATGCCTTTATTGGGGTTCTTTTAATGGGGAATGATCTAGGTAGGTCCACCTATTTATAGGGGACCAGTTTTTATGTCTTATATATGTTTTTGATATAGCTTCAATACATTTGTAGTTAACTCTTTAGGGTGTGCAGCAGTCTGTTTCTTTCTTATTTTTTATTTTTTGTCATACTTTATATCAGATTGCACCCCCCGATAATATCGGTGAGTACTGCAGCATTTACAATTAGGTGGGAATCCCATATTCTTTCTTTTTTCACTATTGTATTCTAACAACTCATATGGTTCTTTAACTCAGTAACTCGTTTGGTTCTTTAACTCAGTAACTCATATGGTTCTTTTACTCAGCGTACTGTGTACTCTTGACTTGTATCCAGTTCCTGAGTGTCACTGTGCCTTGAGCATGCTGATTGGTTGCAGGGAGGGGATGAGCTCTCTCACTCTAGGACGGGCATGTCCAAAGTTCGTCCCGGGGGCCGATTGCGGCCCTTGTTCCGGTTTAATGTGGCCCCCCTGGTCGTTTGGATATATATATCTTTTGCGGCCCCCGGGCCACTAAAGATATATACTGTATTTATCGGCGCCACCTCAGAGGGGACAGAACAAGCGCCATCAGATTGCATACAGGAGAATCTCCTGTTTACTCAGTGGCATCTGTACTAGGAAGTCCTGTCTCCTGGGCTGCCATTGGACGGCTGTTCATTGGACTTTGTATTAAAAAGGCCGCCAAGTAAACAGGAGATTCTCATGTATGTAATCTGTTGGCACTCATCCCGCCACCCTGCCTGTCCCCTCCGAGGCTGCAGATGGGCATGGATCAGGCTGCATTCATGGCAATGGCGAGGCTGCAGATGCACACTGATTAGGCTGCATAGATGGGCACTGACCCTTATTTTGCTTCATAGTTCTTGATTTAAAATAGATTTTTTTTCCTGAAACTTCCCTGTTAAAGTGAAGGTGCGTGTTATATTCCGATAAATACAGTATATCCAAATAACACTCAGGGATTCAATGGGGCCACAAAAGATATATATATATATATATATATAATCTAACACGCCCAAGCTCATCTCTTCACCACACACAGCCACAAAGACAAGAGAATTATTTTTGGGCAGTGTATTAGTGCTCTGGCAAACACACTTAGACTGAATTTTAATAGTTCAAAGAATGTCAGGCAAAATGGTCGGCCCTCACGCATGTTAACCTCTTCCATACCGGGCAGTTATACACCCATCCATACCGGGCCTATTCTGGCACTTCTCTCCTACATGTACAAATCATAATTTTTTTTCTAGAAAATTACGCAGAACCCCCAAACATTATATATGTTTTTTTTAGCAGACACCCTAGGGAATAAAACGACGGTCATTGAAACCTTTTATCTTGCACGGTATTTGCGCAATAATTTTTCAAACGCCTTTTTTTGGGAAAAAAATTGTTTCATGAATTAAAAAAATTTAAAAACAGTAAAGTTAGCCCATTTTTTTTGTAAAATATGAAATATGATGTTACACCGAGTAAATAGATACCTAACATGTCACGCTTTAAAATTGCGCACACTCATGGAATGGCGCCAAACTTCGGTACTTAAAAATCTCCATAGGCAACGATTTGAAATTTTTTACAGGTTACCAGTTTAGATTTACAGAGGAGATCTAGTGCTAGAATTGTTGCTGGCACTCTAACGCACGCGGCGATACCTCACATATGTGGTTTAAACGGCGTTTACATATGTCGGCGGGACTTGCGTGTGCGTTCGCTTCTGCGCGCAAGCTACCGGGGACAGGGGCGTTAAAAAAATAAATTTTTATTTCTTTTTTTTTTATATATATTTATTTCTTTTTTTACACTTTTTTTTTTAATTTTTTTTTTTTTTTATCACTTTTATTCCTATTACAAGGAATGTAAACATCCCTTGTAATAGGAATGTGTGTGACAGGTACTCTTTATGGAGAGATGCGGGGTCAGTAAGACCCCACATCTCTCCTCCAGGCTGGAAAGCATGAAATCGGTGAAAAAAAATTCACCGATCTCATGCTTGTGGTTGCTTAGCAGCCGCAATCGCGGCTTTGTTTACTTACGGGACCCGGGCGTGACGTCATCACATCGCGCCCGGGTCCTCCGACGGTCATAGAGATGACTGGTGACCATCTGGTCACCAGTCATCTCTATGCTTCCTGCGAGCGCCGGACGATTCGTTCTCCGGGCCCCCGATGGCACGGGAGAGCCCGGAGAAGCACCGGATGGCGGCGGGAGGGGGGGGATGTCCCCTCCCGCCGCCTGTAAGAACGATCTAGCGGCGGAACCGCCGCTATGATCGTTCTTACGTTGTGCAGAATCGCCGGCAGTTTAGAAGGATATCTGAATGATGCCTCTAGCTGCAGGCATCATTCAGATATCCACCCGGAAAGCCCAGGACGTCACATGACGTCCACTCTGAACGGCAGAAGTTCTTTGTGGACGTCATTTTACTATGGGCCGGTAGGGAAGTGGCTAAAGCGGGGGTTCACCCTATCGACGGGAAAAAAACATTTTTTTTTTCTTTTACCTTAAAATCCGGCATTGTAGCGCGAGCTACAGTATGCCTGTCCCGTTTTTTTTAGCCCCATACTCACCTTGTAGTCGTCCATCGAAGATACCGGGGAATGGGCGTCCCTATGGAGACGGAGGATGATTGACGGCCGGCTCTGGCGCGTCACGCTTCTCCGGAAATAGCCGAAATAGGCTTGGTCTTCACGACGCGTGCGCATAGCCTGTGCGCAGGCGCCGTGAAGAGCCGAGACCTACTCCGGCTGTCTTCGGAGAGAGTGACGTGCCAGGGCCGGCCGTCAATCATCCTCCCTCTCCATAGGCACGCCCATTCCCTGCGGGAGCCGAAATCTACGATGGACGACTACAAGGTGAGTACGGGGTTAAAAAAATCGGGACAGGCATACTGTAGCTCGCGCTACAATGCCTGTCTCGATGGTAAAATGTGTCGGGGGGGGGGGTGAACTACCGCTTTAACTTCATCATATCTGGCCCACTTTGAAAAAAGTTTGGACACCCCTGCTCTAGGATCATATTACCAGTTCTGCTCTGCTATGCTATGTATTGAGTGCACAGAGAACCATTCCAGACGCTTTAGTCCACTAAATCGTTTCAGTCAGTTCACTGAAAAGAACCGATTCAAAAGAACGATTCGTTCATGAACCGGACATCACTAATGAGGTGTGTTATTTGGTGGAAAGTGGTGCATATGCTAATACAAATATACAAGAACAAGTCTCCTGCGCTCTGATATTTTTAGGAAGTACTATGAAGTGGTGCAGTTCAATTAAAAGTTATCATCTAGAGCAGTGATGGCGAACCTTGGCACCCCAGATGTTTTGGAACTACATTTCCCATGATGCTCATGCACTCTTCAGAGTAGCTGAGCATCATGGGAAATGTAGTTCCAAAACATCTGGGGTGCCAAGGTTCGCCATCACTGATCTAGAGTCTTGCAGCCCTCCTCAGAATCGTGGGAATTCATGAAGCTATAAAAGAGAAAAAAAAAGGCAAAAAAAAAAGAAAAAAAAGCGGAGGGCGCACCGACCTCGTGTGATACTGATAAAATGTATTTATTCCAATAGTAAAATCAATGGTTATACTCACAAAATTGGAGTTAAAATCAGGCTTTAAAAATAAGTACAGCAGATGTCCAGCATCATCAGTGGAACACGAATAATCGTTTGAACCAATCAGTCGATGTAATAGCTGACGCGTTTCGGGGGCGTACCCCTTTCCTCAGAGCTAACGTGGTCTGCAGTGCTCCCTCGCCGTGGTGATTGTGGGAATATATATACACACACACACACACACATGCACATACACACACGCCCACACATGTGGACAGACAGACCTATGCTGATAGGTCAGTGTCAAGGTGTACTCCTCCCAGGTAAGAGGGGAGCGTTTTTTCAGGGACCCCTCCTCTAAATCCTCAAAGCACCTATCCCTTACATGAGGGTGGTCTCAAACCAGCAATGCAGCCTAAATTGTTGAAATGACAGATTAAAAAGTAAACAATTTAGGCTGCATTGCTGGTTTGAGACCACCCTCATGTAAGGGATAGGTGCTTTGAGGATTTAGAGGAGGGGTCCCTGAAAAAACGCTCCCCTCTTACCTGGGAGGAGTACACCTTGACACTGACCTATCAGCATAGGTCTGTCTGTCCACATGTGTGGGCGTGTGTGTATGTGCATGTGTGTGTGTGTGTGTATATATATTCCCACAATCACCACGGCGAGGGAGCACTGCAGACCACGTTAGCTCTGAGGAAAGGGGTACGCCCCCGAAACGCGTCAGCTATTACATCGACTGATTGGTTCAAACGATTATTCGTGTTCCACTGACGATGCTGGACATCTGCTGTACTTATTTTTAAAGCCTGATTTTAACTCCAATTTTGTGAGTATAACCATTGATTTTACTATTGGAATAAATACATTTTATCAGTATCACACGAGGTCGGTGCGCCCTCCGCTTTTTTTTTTTTTTTCTCGCATATGCTAATACACCAGATTGCATAAGGGATGGTTCACTTCAGGAAAAGACAATAGGCTACGCCTGTCATATGAGGAGGATTCCTTGTATGTATTGTCTGTATTACTCACTAAAAACGCTGTATGTTGTTCAGTGTAATGCCGCGATCTGTTCTCTTAAAACTTGAATAAAAATCATTGAAACATAAAGGAACACTAAAAGTATTTTTTTTTTAAATAACAAACATGTTATACTTACCTCCACTGTGCAGCTCGTTTTAAGCAGAGTGGCTCCAAACCCGGTCTTCTGGGGTCCCTCGGCGGCTGTCTCAGCTCCTCCCCGCAAGAACTATCCACCTTCATGCGAGCGAGCTTGCATGGTGGTTAGTTCTTGCAGGCGCGCTCCCGTGATACAGCTGGTGGCTATAGCCGCTCACTATATCACTCGGCCCCGCCCCCGGAGCAGCCCTGTCATTGGATGTGATTGACAGCAGCACGAGCCAATGGTTGTGCTGCTTTCAATCAACCAATGAATGAGCAAGAACCCCAGTCGAGAAGCTAGCGCGATCACGGCACAGGATTTTCGGGCGCTAATCCTCGGATGTTTTTTCACCTTAATGCAAAGAATGCATTAGGGTGAAAAAACGTTTAACTTTACAACCCCTTTAACAGTAAAGTGAGTTTATATACTGAAATACAGTACTTAGAACTACGTCTGACTGTTATGATGTTGAATTTTAAAAGCAGCGACAAGCCTTCTTATTTCACAGGTTTGCTAATCTGACGCAAGTTCGCTGCTTTTAAAATTCAACATCTAACCAGTCACACAGAGTTTTAAGTACTGTATATCACTACATAAACTCACTTTCCTGTTAAAAAAAAAAAAAATGTAAATGTAAAATGCTAAACTCTGGTAAGTAATAAGATGTATGCTTCCCCCTTCTCAATGTATCCTTACTATGGACAAGTGCAGGGGAAAGAGAGGTAGCCGCTCTAGGTGGAAACCTTGGTGGTGATCCACCCCACAAAGATATCTGGTGCAGACAGCAAGGCAGGAATAGCAAGGATGTATTTCTGGACAGCCGCACTCTGAACGAATTTTAATAAAGGCTACTATTGTTCAGAGTGCGGCTGTCCAGAAATACATCCTTGTTATTCCTGCCTATGGACAAGTGCAGGATGTAGCAAGATGGCGGCACCATATGACGTCACAGTCCCATCATGCCCCAGGACTGTGACGTCATACAAGTGGGGTCACCAGGTGACATCACCCGGTGACCACGCCCCATGGTTGCGCACCACGCACACGGAATTACAGCGAGTGAGATCGTCGAGTCAAGAAGAGGGAAGAAGACAGCGGAGAAGACCGGTCCCCCCGCTTGTAAAAGAGCTGCAAGAAGATAGCGGAGGGGCCCGGCAGAAAGCACAGGAGAGCGTGGAGAAGAGAGTTGGAAGAGACCCCCGAAGTCGGAAGAAGACCCCCGGAGCTGCCTAATAAATTACTTTAAAAACCTGTGTAGTGTGTGTGTTTTTTTTCTTGACACTTTTTTCCCCAGGTGAATGGGTAGGGGTACGATGTACCCCATACTCAATCACATAGGGTGGGGGCCGGGATCTGGGGGCCCCCTTATTAAAGGGGGCTCCCAGAGTCCGATAAGCCCCCGCCCGCAGAACCCAACAACCAGGGTTGTCGGGAAGAGGCCCTGTCCTCGTCAACATGGGGACAGGGTGTTTTGGGGTGGGGAATAATGGGGATTATTTTTACACTCACTGATATTAAGGAGTTTAAGACCCCCCACTGACTAGCAAAGTAAGGGGCACTATACTACTATATACATCATATATTAATACTTAAAGTGTTTGTTGTTTTAACAGTTTGCTGTATAGTCTTTAAATGGAATCATATGACGTCCACTCAGGTTATTGAAACCACTTTGCCAACGTCTTTTTGCATAAGGCGGGCAGCAAGTGGTTAATAATGAACTTCTCCTATTTGTTATGTTTTGCTCTTTTAAATATATAATTGACAGCTTTTTGTTATATCTGTTTGATAAGTTCAAAAATACCCTTTGATCTTGCCAGAAAACTTGTGAGCTGATAATTTCCTTTGCCGACTATTATTGTTTTATTTGTTGTAGCACCCCCTAGCTAGTGTGCTAGGTGTAAATAGGCTTTGTTAGTGTAGGAAAATTGGTCTGGTGAGAGTAAGGCCTGGGTTGAATCTGGGTTAGGGCTAAGTGACTCTGGGAGGCTGGATGACTCAACAAGCAGTTTTTCTGGTGCCTCTCCCTGTTTCTGGAAAATTTAAGAAACTTCCAGAGGTAGTGGGTGGAGACTAGTAGGAGCTCCTTGGCATATTTATGAGGTCCTAGACAAATCCCCATAAAAAGGGTCTGGAAGGGGGTAAATCCCTCATAAATAGGCATGAGTCATGCCAACAGGGGTAGTCGGTTGGTAGAAGGAGATGGAGTGCTTAGGAGGCTGTCGAGGGGTCTTCAAGTCTGGGGAGAGGGGTTAACTTGGTGCTGAAAGGATCCCCCACACAGAGGAACCCCTTCCTGGAGGCACGGGAGCAAGGAGAGGACAACGGGAGCAGGCCAGTATGTCCAGGAGATCTCCTGAGAAGTCAGCTGGGTGGTCTGGTAAATGATCAGTCTTGGAGGACTGTGGAGAGAGTGTCAGTCTGGGAGGACTGTGGAAAGAGTGTCAGTCTTGGAGGACTGTGGAGAGAGTGTCAGTCTTGGAGGACTGTGGAGAGAGTGTCAGTCTTGGAGGACTTTGGAGAGAGTGTCAGTCTTGGAGGACTGTGGAGAGAGTGTCAGTCTAGGAGGACTGTGGAGAGAGTGTCAGTCTAGGAGGACTGTGGAGAGAGTGTCAGTCTAGGAGGACTGTGGAGAGAGTGTCAGTCTTGGAGGACTGTGGAGAGAGTGTCAGTCTAGGAGGACTGTGGAGAGAGTGTCAGTCTGGGAGGACTGTGGAGAGAGTGTCAGTCTGGGAGGACTGTGGAGAGAGTGTCAGTCTTGGAGGATTGTGGAGAGAGTGTCAGTCTGGGAGGACTGTGGAAAGAGTGTCAGTCTTGGAGGACTGTGGAGAGAGTGTCAGTCTTGGAGGACTTTGGAGAGAGTGTCAGTCTTGGAGGACTGTGGAGAGAGTGTCAGTCTAGGAGGACTGTGGAGAGAGTGTCAGTCTAGGAGGACTGTGGAGAGAGTGTCAGTCTAGGAGGACTGTGGAGAGAGTGTCAGTCTTGGAGGACTGTGGAGAGAGTGTCAGTCTAGGAGGACTGTGGAGAGAGTGTCAGTCTGGGAGGACTGTGGAGAGAGTGTCAGTCTGGAAGGACTGTGGAGAGAGTGTCAGTCTGGGAGGACTGTGGAGAGAGTGTCAGTCTGGAAGGACTGTGGAGAGAGTGTCAGTCTGGGAGGACTGTGGAGAGAGTGTCAGTCTGGGAGGACTGTGGAGAGAGTGTCAGTCTAGGAGGACTGTGGAGAGAGTGTCAGTCTGGGAGGACTGTGGAGAGAGTGTCAGTCTGGAAGGACTGTGGAGAGAGTGTCAGTCTGGAAGGACTGTGGAGAGAGTGTCAGTCTGGGAGGACTGTGGAGAGAGTGTCAGTCTGGAAGGACTGTGGAGAGAGTGTCAGTCTGGGAGGACTGTGGAGAGAGTGTCAGTCTGGGAGGACTGTGGAGAAGTTAGCCTGGAGAGCTAGTAAAAGTGTCAGCTGGCAGTGCCTGAAGAGGTTGTGTTGGGATAAGCAGCCACAGGAACAATTAAGCTGGACACTTAGTTTTTTCTACACACACTTAAAGGGGCCTCGGGTGCCTTCCTATAACAGGCTGTTGCTCTAAATCTGAGTGGTTTTTGTCAGATTCACAAACAGTGTGCTGGAGTTCTGCAAGCAAGTGTGCTGGAGGAAGTAAGGAGTGCATATAGACTGTATATAGGAGAAGTTGTCCATGTAGTTGTTTGAAGTCAGGTGGTCATCCCATAATTTCCTAATCCCTATCCAAATTATTTTCCCTCAATAAAACAAAAAAAACAAAGTGCTGAAGGTTTTCTGACTCTGAAGTGACTGTGAAAATTTGGTGTGCTTGGCTGTGCAGGGTGGGGTATCCCATTCTACTTGCAGCTCTTTGGGAGGTGCGCTACATTGTTATATTGTTCTCTCTGACGAATACAGAACTCTTCCCTCTATGTTAGAGACAGTAGGAGAAGGGAGAGTTCTGTGGTCCAGTCTTTCTGTAGTTCTGATGCAGAAGGGTAAGTGAGTGTTGTCATCTTAGGACTGAAAGCGTCTTAATGGCAGAGTCACCAAGTAAAAAGAAAAAAGCCTGAGAAAAACAAAATGAATGTAACCACCACAAATAAAAAGCTTGATATTCCATTTTTGTTTTTGGGTTTAGATATGCTCATACTCTAGTTATGGCCAATATAGATTGCAATGTTGTTTCTGCCTTTAGGGAGCAGTTAGCATGCTCTATATTGCAACAGAATAAATAAACAGCATTAACAGGGTTAACGTAAATTCTAGCTTCCTTCAAGCAACGCTTTTTTAAACAATCTCTTCCCTGCTTGGTTTCCCAATCCATCCTCTACTTCAGGATGGTACATTTCCTTCCTTTCTTTTTCCTTTAAGGGTCTTTTTTGCAGTGAAACTCAAGCCCATTGTAGTATTAGCTATAATTGTGTACTATGGAGTGGTTGTTGATCTGCACGCTTCAAGTTGCGCTCCTCTCTACAAGCTTCTGCATCCCGCCATGCAAGCACTACTTAAATCGTAAGTTCACAATTACAACTGCTTTAGTAATAATATTGTAATAATAATCAACCAGGTGTATTATGCTTATCGTAATAATTTCCATGCAAATAAATATTGTATATGCCTAAAGAAGTCATAGTATTATATATGGTCTATATAGTTTTGTTATTTCTTTGACCAACATCCAAATGATGGCAATTCAGTTATTTTCTCTGTATATACTTCTTGCAGTCTTAACAACTTTTCATTTTTCGCAGTACTATTAGGTGTTGTATTAATTACATATGGGTAGATATCTCTATTTGCATAATTCCACTACCCCTTCTCAGTCTAGGCCGATACGTATTCTACATTTTTTTTTTTACCAAAAAAATATCGCAATAAGCGACTGGTTTGCGCAAAAGTTATAGCGCCTACAAAATAGGGGACAGAATTATTATTTGTTATTTTTTTTTTTTACTAGTAATGGCGGCGATCTGCGATTTTTATTGGGACTGCGGCATAATGGCAGACACATCGGACACTTTTGACACATTTTTGGCACCATTCACATTTATACTGCGATCAGTGCTATAAATATGCACTAATTACTGTATAAATGTGACTGGCATTGAAGGGGTTAACACTAGGGGGTGAGGGAGGGGTTAAATGTGTACCCTGCCTAGTGTTACTAACTGTGGGGGAAGGGGGGTGACTGGGGGAGGTGAACGATCTGTGTCCCTATGTACAAGAGACACAGATCGGTCTCCTCTCTCCCTGACAGGACGTGGATCTGTGTGTTTACACACACAGATCCACGTCCTTGTCTCTGTAACCGCTGATCGCGGGTGCCTGGCGGACATCACGGCCATCAGGCACGCGCATCGGCATCTCAGTGATACAGTGGGCACGCGCGCCGCCGGCGTGCTCGCGCGCCCCCCAGTGGCCAGGAGGAGCCGAGGTCGTAAAAACACAGCGAGTCAGAGAATTACAACCACCCTGCGGCCGTATAAAGTTGTACGGCCGTCGGGAAGTGGTTAATACATTTTGCCTTTATATACAAGCGATGTCTTGATATAAGAGTAGCCTCCAAGTGTAGCAATATGGTTATGTTTAACCCCTTGCTGACCGCCCACCGTAGTGTTACGGCGCCATGTCGGCTCGGCTGCGCAAAATCACGTAATATAACGTGATTTGGCATTGCAGCCACTAGGGGCGCAATGGTGCCGATGCGAGTGCCCAGCGGGCGCGATCACCGATGGGCACCCGCGATCGCTCGTTACAGAGGGAGAACTGGGAGCTGTGTGTGTAAACACACAGCTCCAGGTCCAGTCAGGGGGAGAAATGACTGATCGCATGTTCATACAATGTATGAACAGCGATCTGTAATTTCCCCAAGTCAGTTCCACCCCCCCTTCAGTTAGAACACACCTAGAGAACATAATTAACCCCTTCCTCGCCCCCTAGTGTTAACCCCTTCACTGCCAGTGACATTTTTACAGTAATCAATGCATTTTTATAGCACTGATCGCTATAAAAATGCCAATGGTCCCTAAAATGTGTCAAAAGTGTCCGCCATAAGGTCTCAGTACTGATAAAAATCGCAGATCGCCGCCATTACTAGTAAAAAAAAAATATTAATAAAAATGCCATAAATCTATCCCCTATTTTATAGACGTCAAAACTTTTGCGCAAACCAATCAATAAACGCTTATTGCAATTTTTTTTACGGAAAATATGTAGAAGAATACGTATTGGCCTAAAATGAGGAAAAAATATTTTTTTATATATTTTTGGGGAATATTTATTATAGCAAAAAGTAAAAAATATTCATTTTTTTTCAAAATTGTCGCTCTATTTTTGTTTATAGCGCAAAAAATAAAAACCTCAGAGGTGATCAAATACCACTAAAAGAAAGCTCTATTTGTGGGAAAAAAAGGACGACAATTTTGTTTGGGAGCCACGTCGCACGACCGCGCAATTGTCAGTTAAAGCGACGCAGTGCCGAATCACAAAAAGTGGCCCAGTCATTGACCAGCAGAATGGTCCGGGGCTGAAGTGGTTAATAAAGGTACAACATTTAGAAACTCACATGGTTGATGATTAAAACAGACACATCTTATTGCTACACTTAGAGGTGCCTCTCTTCTCTTTTATATCCTGTAAAATGCTTTGATATACAAGTGCTTTGGATTACAAGCATGTTTCTGGAAGGAATTATGCTTGCAAGCCAAGGTTTTACCCCCGAAGGAGCTCCTGAATATTTCGGGCGGCATGTTACCTCTATTTTCTTGCCGTCCAGGGTAGTAGAAGAGAGTTGGAAAAGTTCAATGTCCACACTTTACACTTCCCTTTCTTAGATTTATTTGCAGAACTTGGTTAGAAAAGAAGACATTGGTG
This sequence comes from Rana temporaria, assembly GCF_905171775.1. NCBI lineage: Eukaryota > Metazoa > Chordata > Amphibia > Anura > Ranidae > Rana > Rana temporaria. The sequence goes on from NC_053493.1 coordinate 204,872,742, forward strand.
AAGGGGTGGAGGGGTAAATAGGTAGATAGGTTCAGGTGCATAAACTAAATTAGGAAACACTCCTGCTTCCAGCAAACAGTTCTCATCGCCAGTCTAGCCAGAGTGGGTATTGCTCACCCGAATAGATCCCTCTCACTGGCCTAGCAGCCGGAATAAAGTACAGCCTCTGTCACAGACCTTCCCACATGAGGAGACACTTTCGGTCCAGAATCCCCTAACACAGGATTCAGCACCCGGATTTCTCTACAGATTCACTTCTGTAGAACTCAGATCTGACAGGCGATCACCATCAAGCCTCTCAGTTTATCGTGCATCCTTCGATGAAGTTTCCAGGCCTTCTCCCAAGATACCAGCCTCTTGCATGGTCCTCTCCAGGATAGGTCCTCCCCTGGCTTCCTTCATCAAGTGGCTTCCTCCCACAGGACAGACAGCACAGGATCACCTTAAAAGCGCAGACCCAGTCTGACTACTGGGCCTACTTAGATAGATCACAACCCCGGACCAACGTGGTCCCGGTGCCAGGATTTCAGGAGCACGCACCCCTGGCCAGGTGGGCCACAAGGTGCGTGGGACGACAGACCGACAACCTCAGTCCAGTGGTGTCTGTCCCTTAAGTACCCCTCCCCAGCATGCACAGCGGGATGATCACCCCCGCTGATTGGCTGCCGAGGGGGACACCCAATACACCCTGACTCTGCTGTTGCCACCCTTGGCCTGGGGTGGTAACGACACCCTCAGGCGAACATTGGTGGTTACTCCCAGCACAGCCATGGCTGGAACAGAGGCTAAATTTGGTCATAATTACACATGTCTGAGTCAACTAACACTCAGACCCCCTCTAAATTTAAAGCAGTGCCCGCCCAACACAAACATGAGACTGTAAGCCCTCATTCTCCGTCGCTACGGAGTCTGCCAGCTCAGCGGGAGATCTCCCTGCTGAGCTGGCGGATGACAAGTCCCTCTCTGCTCACTGAGCGGGGAGGGGCTTGTGCAGCGCCACTGTCTCCTATGGAGAGATCTGATGAAAAATGGACAGCATGTCCGTTTTCATCAGATCTCACCCAATCTGATCCGCCATGGACGGATGGCGACGTATCGCCATACGTCTGATTTTGGTGGATCGGGTCAGATGTCAGCGGACATGTCTCCACTGACATCCGACACTCCATAGGCTTGCATGGAACGGCCATTCAGGTCCGCCGACAAAACTGACAGGCAGACCTGAACGGTCCGACCGTGTGAAAGCGGCCTAACAAATATAGGAAATGCTGGCAACTAATTTAGCACTTTTTAGAGATATTTAAAAAAAAAAAGGACGCACTGAAGTGGTAAGTGGTAAACTTGGGCAAAGTAAGTAGTTATATAGTTTATATCAGGGATGTGCAATTAGCGGACCTCCAGTTGTTGCAAAATTACAAGTCCCATGAGGCATAGCAAGACTCTGCCACAAGCATGACACCCAGAGGCAGAGGAACTTGTAGTTATGTTACAGCTGGAGGACCACTAATTGCATATCCCTGGTTTATATAATGATTGAGTAGGTGAGTATAGTCTCCCATGATGGCTTATTTGAGTACAAAGAGGACAAATCAGAGTTAAGTGATGTTTATTTATAATAAAATGTTACAGAACAATAAAACAAATTGAAATAAAGTCAAATCAAGGGAATATCTATAACTACTTGTTTTGCCTGTCTGTCAGCACAATGTTCACCTTGTGTCTTTAATGCATTCAAAAATTCAAGAAAAATTCATATGATATAATATTTCATAATAAATAAACTTTAGGTATCAAAAAGGCAAACAAGCAGAACAATATTACATAACTACACTCTAATGCCGCGTACAGACGGTCGTTTTTTGGGATAAAAAAAAACGACGTTTCTGAAAACGTCATTTAAAATGGCCGTGTGTGGGCAAAACGTTGTTTTACGCCTTCTGAAAAAACGACAAAAAAAAAATTCCAACATGCTCGAATTTTTTGTGTCGTTTTTTAAAACGTCGTTTTTTGTGTCAATTAAAATAATAGTGGGCCAGATTCACGTAGATCAGCGGATCTTTAGATCCGCTCGATCTACCTGATTTAAGATCCGCTCCCGCAAGTTTGCGAGGCAAGTGGGTAATTCACAAACCACTTACCTCCAAACTTGCGGCGGCGGATCGTAAATCCCCTAGCGGAATTCAAATTCCGCGGCTAGGGGGAGTGTACTATTTAAATCAGGCGCGTTCCCGCGCCGATTTAAATGAGCATGCACCGTCCGCGGAATTTCCCGGCGTGCATTGCTCCCACTGACGTCGCTAGGACGTCAGTGGTTTTGACGCTTACGTAAACGACATCCGTATTCGAGAACGACTTACGCAAACAACGTAAAAAAAATTTAATTTGACGTGGGAACGACGGCTATACTTAACATTGGCTGCGCCTCATAGAAGCAGGGGTAAGTATACGCCGGGAAAGCCGCTACGGAAACGTCGTAACAACACTGCGTCGGGTCCGCGTACGTTCGTGAATTCGCGTATCTCGCTGATTTACATATTATTCGACGTAAATAATTTCAAATTGAAAATTGAAAATAAGATCCGACGGTGTAACACAGTTACACCTGTCGGATCTAGCCCTATCTATGCGTAACCGATTCGATGAAACAGGCGCATAGATAGGACCAGTGTAAGTCAGAGATACGACGGTGTATCAGGAGATACACCGTCGTATCTCTTTGTGAATCTGGCCCCGTGTGTGGGCAAAACGACATTTAAAACAATGTTTTTAAACCCGCGCATGCTCAGAAGCAAGTTATGAAGCTAGTTTCAATGGAAAAGAGTGCTGAACGTAACCGCGCTTTGCTAGAGGATTTTGAAAAAACGATGGTGTGTAGGCAACATGAAGTTTCAAAAACGTTGTTTTATTTCATGATTTAAAACGTGGTTTTTTTTCATCACAAAAAACGACCGTCTGTACGCGGCATAAATGTTTGAATGGAAGCTATATACAGTACATAACTATATATTTTGTATCTGATTTTTTTTAAATAAACAGTTTAAGATGTAATATTAATAATACAATTATTTGTGTATCGCTACCCCCGGAGGAGCCGCTGGTTAGATTTGGGATTGGCGTATTTAAGTTACCTCCGTGATGTGTCTAGGGGTGATGATGGTAATGAGAACAGTAACGGAATGTCCAAGCTGTTGGTTGACGTTTTTCAATGCTTTATTTCTGGTCCAACATGACCAACAGTCAACTTGAGGTAGTCAACATAGGTTGGTGAAAGAAAGATAAACTCTGCAGACCCAGGTTATGGATAGGGAAGCAGTCCTGCCTCCAATAATTGTAATTGTCATTTTGCCACTCCAGCTGGAGTGGGTAAAGTGCCCCTGGACAGACCCCTCTCACAGGCCTGGCAGCCAGAGTGTCACTTAGAACTTCTGGGAAGGAACAAGTCTATGCCACAGACTTGGCTCTAATGAGCTTTGGCTCTTAGAATGAGACCTCTGCCACAGGCCTAGTACTTTAGAAGTTTGGATAGTAGAGCGAATCCACCCAGTGCGATATTTGAGGCTACCGACTGACAGTTTGCCGAATACAAGCTTTCAGTGTCCGGTACCCAGATCCCCGATGGTTCGTTCAAGCCCTATTGGATCACCTGCCTCCGGGTTTTCCTCAAGCCGATCCCCCACCGAACAGCACAACTCGCTTGGGATCTTCTCAATAGAGATGGGGGTACCCAGTCAGTCACTGGGGCCCCTTTGCAGCATCAGATGCTCCGGGCCATGAGGGCCCAGAGTGCACGTGCACCCCGGCCTGGTAGGTAATATCGCCGGGGCCCGTGATGTGCGCACAACCTAAAAGTGGGTGCCGCACCTGGAACCAGGAACCCGCAAAGAACCCCGAGCAAAGGCCTCCGCCCCAGAAATACCCCTCCCCAGCATGATCCGCGAGGGAAAACTCCTCTAATTGGCTGCTGGGGAGAAGCGGCTCCGCCCGAACCCCTCCGGCGCCACCTACCGTCCAGAGATGAAACAGCATCTCTGGAGAACAGAGTGACCCACAGGACAGTTCAGGGCTGGCGACAGCCAAATTTAGACAAATCAAACACAGATGAGAGCAAGTAAGTCTCTCATCCCACTAGATTTAACACAGCACCTGTACTGATAAGACTTGTATAAAATCTTTATTTACAAAAAAAAAAAACCTCCTTGCTAGGACAAAAAGGTTTAACCTTTTTCTGAGTCATCTAGATTTCTGGTGACCAGAATCTCTATGACCGTCAGAGGCCCCCGGAAGTAAACAAAGCCGCGATTGCGGCTAATAAGCATGAGATCAGTGATTTCTTTTCCCCGATCTCATGCTTTCTAGCCTGGAGGAGAGGTCTTATTGACCCTGCATCTCTCTATAAAGAGGACCTGTCACACACTATTCCTATTACAAGGGATGTTTACATTCCTTGCAATAGGAATAAAAGTGATCAAAAAAAATAAATAAAAAAAAAAGTGTAAAAATAAAAAAAATTAAGTCGTCACTCCCGAGCATTCGCGTGAGAGCTGCCGGCCATGTCACTCATTTGTTAAGACGGTAAGGGGGGCTGTTTCTTCCCAGCGCATGCGCCAATGACATCATCGGCCCAGTATACAGTAACTATCTCCTAAACGGCGCACGTTTAGGAGATATTTACAGTACCTATAGGTAAGCCTTATTCTGTTAAGTCCTGTAAGTTGCAAGGTGGGGCCCTCCATGAATTGAACTTGTTTTTATAAGCATATCCCACATATGCTAGATTGGATTGAGATCTGGAGAATTTGGAGGCCAAGTCAAATCCTCAAACTTGTTACTGTGTTCCTAAAACCATTCTTTAACTATTTATGTACTGTGGCAGGGTGCATTATCCTGCTGAAAGAGGCCACTGTACTTAGCAGTGTATTTGGTCAGCAACAATGTTTAGGTTGGTGGTCTGTGACAAAGTAACATCCACATGAATGGCAGGACCCACATTTTCACAGCAGATCATTGCCCGATGCATCACACTGCCTCTGCTGCTTTGCCTTCTTTCCATAGTGTACCCTGGTGCCATCTCTTTCCCAGGTAAGCGACGTACATTCACCAGGCTATCCACATGATGTAAAATAAAATGTGATTTATCAGACCAGGCCACCATCTTCCTTGCTCTGTGGCCCAGATGCTCTCATGCCCATTGTAAGCATAATTAGCTATAGACATAGGTCAGCATGGGCACCCAGACCGGTATGCAACTACACAGCCCCAAATACAACAAACCGCAATACGATTTATTCCGCTTTCAACACATCAATTTCAGGGTCATGTTTACTTGCTTTTCAATATATCCTTCCAACTTTCAGGTGCCATTGTAAAGAGATAATCAATGTTAAGCCCTGTACACACGTGAGAGATGATACCGCTCTAAAAATTGCTGATCCCTTGGCTTTGCTTCCGTCCCACTAAACCAAAAGGGTGCTGGCTATGCACAGGTGCATTGGATAGAAGAAGATCCTGGACTGCTGCACTCCTTAAAACGATGTCTTTACTGTACAAGTAAAATCCAAAATACAACCAAAGCGATGCAGTCAAAATGAAGTGAACAACAGGAAAAAGGTGGCTGACATGTTTCAAATCATGTGATGCTTACTCGTAGCTTTCTCGGCAGAAAAAAGTCAGCCGAGAAACTGAGGGGAAAGCCGAGAACCCGGCAGGAAAACTGCCATGGAGCTTTGGCCGGAAATCCCAGCCGTGTGTATGCTCCATCGGCACTGCCTCACAGTCTTTCTCAAAAAAATATGCCTGAAATCCCAATGGGAAAATATAGAGCAGGTTCTCTATTTTCCCGATGGGATTCCCGGCTGTTTTCCTGATGGGAAAACTGCGAGGAAACATGCACACGTCCGGTTTTCCCGGCCAAAAGCTCTCCTGGCAGTTTTCCTGATGGGAAAACCGGTTGTGTGTACGATGCTTGATTCACTTAAACTGTCAGTGGTAATAAAGTTATGGCTGATCTGTGTATATTTTGTTCTCTGGAAAAGAGAACAAAGTAGACTCTGAAGAACCTAATAAATGTTGTAGTCTTTGCCTACAATACAAAATGACTGATTGTTAGGCCGCGTACACACGGTCGGACAAAACCGATGAGAATGGACCGAAGTTCAGTTTCATCGGTCCAAACCGACCGTGTGTATGGGCCATCGGTCTTTTGTCCTTCGGACCAAAATTTTAAAACTTGCTTTAAAATCGAACCGATGGACCACTGACCGATCGGTCCAAACCGATGTTTAGTACACAAATTTATCGGTTCAAAACCCGTGCATGCTCAGAATCAAGTCAACGCATGCTTGGAAGCATTGAACTTCGTTTTTTTTAGCACGTCGTTGTGTTACGTCACTGCGTTCTGACCCGATCGGATTTTGAACTGATGGTGTGTACACACATCAGGCTACTTTAGCGGTGGACCGATGAAAACGGTCCGTCGGACCATTCTCATCGGATGAACTGGTTGTGTGTACAGGGCCTCAGTTGCTGTATGATAAATATGATAATTTTATAAGAGAAGCATACACTGAGAATGAAAGTTTGCCTATAGACCAATAGAACATGTGCTGTACAGTTTGTCAGTATCATCCAAATAGCTGCAAGAATGTCTCAAAATAAATGTTATACCTAATATTCTCTAATAATATTTTTGTTTTCCAGGCCGTAAGGAGGGTGTATTTCATTATGATCGCCACATGAGATACCAGCTAACATACTTCAACGCTCAACATGCGTGTGTACAGGATTTTGGTGGAAAACTGGCTACAAGAGACCAGTTATCACAAGCACTGAAGTCTGGCCTTGAGGAATGCCGAGCTGGCTGGATCACATTGGCAGAGGTGGCTTACCCAAGAATAAACAGTCACTGGAACTGCGGGTTTAATAAAACAGGACTAATATCTTATGGCATCAGACAAAATCTACATGAAAAGTGGGATGTGTTTTGTTATAAAGATGATGATGACTGTTCTCATTATAATCTGGTTTATTTTGGGGTGCCATTTGGAACTTTGAAAATGCAAACAAGTAACCCATCTCCTACCTCTGCACCAAAAACTACTGCATCAACTTTTACTTCGGATCCATTAGCAAGTTCTTTAAGCTCATTAACTTCTATAAAGAATGTGAGCCTCCTGCAGGAAATGCTGACGTCAGAGCCATTGGCAGGAGCATTAGAGCTTCCAGCCATGCTTTCTGAGCATCATTCTTTCACTGAAAATGAATTAGTAGAAAATCAAGAAAAGATGTCTGTATCTACAGACCTCGGTAACCCTACACAAAAATATAAAGATGTTCAAAACAGCAATTCCAAGAATGTGCAAGTACCCAAGCTGGTTTCATACATAAGTGAATCAGAAGTCAATTCTTCGAACATAGAACGCACAGTAAGTTCCCATAGAACCGAGGCCACTACTAACATAATGATAAGCACAATACCTTTAAAATCCTTTCCTAATCGGCATGATATAAGGAATCCAGGAATAAATGAACACCTATTAGACTCTCAGTTCTTTGGAATAAAAGAAATCGATAATTTGTCATCACAGTCGCTACCTACAACTCCCCACAGTCCTGATTTGTTTAGTAAAGTATTTGAGTCAACAAGAAACATTATTTCAGAACAAAAAGTTATGCCAGAAATAGGTAGCAAATCAAATGTAACACCAGTACCAAAGGCCTACTTCCCAAACAGTAACTTCCAAACTGAGACTATCCCGAATATGACAAATGTACCCATAATATTTGCAACTCAAGAAGACACAACAGCAGAGAATGTTTTACAAAATTCTTCAAATAGTACAAAGATTCCATCGGAAATGTTTTCTGGGACAGAGCAGGATTTCATCATAACAGCAAACTCAAAAAGTACACCTTTGACACCCTTGTTCACTGAAAAACAATTGGATGGTAAAGCTGTTGGTGAAAGCACAGACAGTTTTTACACCAACTTGTTTCAATTGCAACCAGAAAAGGATGTTACTGTTGATTTCAATGGTGTATCAAATACTAACGGGCCATACACATCTACTGATCCTCAAGCTAATCAGCCAGCAACAGATAACAAAAGCCAAGCAGACGGTGTTTACAAGCAAAATGAAGGGTTTACTGTACAACCCACTACATTTAATCTCTTAAATCTCCAAAAAACAGAGCAGTCCTTTTCACCCTCAGAAAGTAGTAGCCTTTCATACATGATTTTAACATCCATTTCTGGAAAACACAATACAGCTCAGCTAAGTAAAAATGAAAAAAATGACTCTTTAACCGGGCATTTAACACCAAAGGAAATTAGGACAGAAGATGCAATATTTTCAGCCACGGAACAACCAACCATAACATACACTCATAGGCCTGTGACTACATCTGATACTGTAGAGGAATTTGCTTCCACAATACAGACAGATTTAACAACTTATTCACTTTTCAGTCCTTCTCCGCAACTGGAAGGAACCATTAACCCAGAATCTAAGATGGCCGTAACAGACACACATGTGGGTAAGCAGAAACATTAACTAGTCCTAATGAAAATAATGAGAGAAAAAAAAAAAACTTATATATTCTATTTAACAGAGAAATTAATACCAAAGATTTTCTAGAGTTACTGAAAGCAACTTATTTTGTTTCAGGTATGTGTGGGGGCTTACTGAGAGGAGTATCTGGGCAGTTCAACAGTCCTGGATTTCCACAGTCCTATGAAAAAGATATGAATTGTTCTTGGGTCATTGAAGCTCCACTTGGCCACACTGTAATTCTGGAGTTTTTGTCCCTTGCTATAGAAGCTCATAGGAAATGTGAATATGACTATGTAATTGTGTATGATGGAAAGGAGCATAATAACAATGTGCTGGGCAGGTAATGTATCAATAAATGTATTTTTTTTCATGCTTTCTTCATGAATGAAAACTATTAAAAATGTAATGTAATTCAACTGCAGCTTTCCCACACACATAGAAGCATGAGAGGGAGTTTATAAAGCAGAACCATGTAACAAGAGCCTGTGCTACTCCTAGAGGCCAATTTAGAAGCTACCTGACACTGAATAAATTGTATTTTATAAACCTTAAGTAAAGCTGACTTTAACTCAAAGTGTAAAGATTTGCTATAGGGAACATATTAATTATGCATAAGCAGTATCGTGAAAAATCCACCCTTTGTCTTAAATTTTTCTTGAACAATAACAGTGCAGTTCCTGGTAAATGAGGGCACTTAGGTACTACTGTGCATACAGCCTCATAAATGTATATGTGAAGTCTGAGATACAGGGCACTGCTGGCTCTGACTGCTAGTCAGATATGGTGATATCGCTACTGTGCTGGAGGTATACAGTATTAAAGCGGTAGTAAACATTAAAAAAAGGAAAAAAAACCCCTGCAAGGCAAAGGCATAATGAGCTAGTATGCAGCGCATAATAGCTCCTTATGAAATACTTACCTCAGAATGAAGCCCCCGTATCGGAGCCCGGTCCAAGCGCTGGGAGCTGACAACTTGCCCTTCGAGTGTCTTCCGGGTTCGCGGCTCTGGGGCTGTGAGTGGCCAGAGCCACGATGATGTCACTCCCGCGCATGCATGCATTCCCGGGAAGGTCCGGAAGGTCCGGCAGCATCTGCTGGACCTTCAGCCCGGCATTCAGCGCATGCAATGCTGACATCATCGGCTGCATGAAAAGGGTATACCTTCTAAACCGTACAGGTTTATATTAATTTTACCTATAATAAGGCTTACCTGTAGGCAAAAGTGTCAAATGTTGGTATATAACTACTTTAAGTACACTCCCCAGAAAAAAAGAGACCGCATACCACCTGCATGCTCATAGCATGTCTCCTAAATATAATATAAATAGAGGGCGCTAGGCCCATATACATTAAGTATAGTGCCGTGACACAGTGTCTAATTCACAATAAAATTGCAACATAAAAAAACACAAAAAGTATATATAAATGAGTCCCAACAATTGCAGCCAAAAGCTGCGCTTGAAGCCACGCGAGTGAATTCAAATATGATCAAAAATATATAAATCGAATAAATCAGTGAACAAAGTCCAATGGTAATAATAATTCTGTGAAGGAAGAAATGCCACCACCGCTTCAGTATGATTATCAATTCCACCCAAGGTGCTTTAGATAAGGTTTGCTCTTACCAGAGCTCGTTGACCCCTTTAATGAAAAAGATGGTCAGCTGAGCTTATGCAGGATTGTGCCTGCAACACATGAAGATATGGACAGACCACTTTGCAAATCCAGGAACCTCACACGGGATTATATGTAAAAGAAGAGAGGCCAGATAGCCAAATAGCGTGATACCGTTTTTAATTAAAATATTAAAATGTACATAAAAGTCAGCCAAATGGCTCCTTACATTGAGGGGTGCCCACCCGGCACTGAGGCTGCGGACCTGTCACCGCTCAGGGCGGTAGTTAAGTGGGATTCGCTGGAATATGGAAGCCGCCGCTCACACATGTAGCCAAACGATCTCTCCAACAGTCCAAAGCACGGGGGGTACGTCACGTGACCAGGCTGCCTCCGACGTACGTTTCGTTAAGTTAACGTCATCAGGGGGGCGTGCCTGGTCACAAAGCATGATGGTATATGTAGTCAAGAAAACACAATGATTGGTGGGCTGAAACTAGTTGCAGATACAACCTCGGTGCCGTGTGTCATCAATATAATACAACACCGTAGGTAAATTACATAACATTGATCGGATTTAAACAAGAAATTAGAGAGATACATAGAAATATATATAATGGCCACATAACATGAGTTCAAGAGAATTCCACTATTGAAATACATATTGGATAAAATACAGATCTCGCATCCCTCCGGCGAGATCTGTATTTTATCCAATATGTATTTCAATAGTGGAATTCTCTTGAACTCATGTTATGTGGCCATTATATATATTTCTATGTATCTCTCTAATTTCTTGTTTAAATCCGATCAATGTTATGTAATTTACCTACGGTGTTGTATTATATTGATGACACACGGCACCGAGGTTGTATCTGCAACTAGTTTCAGCCCACCAATCATTGTGTTTTCTTGACTACATATACCATCATGCTTTGTGACCAGGCACGCCCCCCTGATGACGTTAACTTAACGAAACGTACGTCGGAGGCAGCCTGGTCACGTGACGTACCCCCCGTGCTTTGGACTGTTGGAGAGATCGTTTGGCTACATGTGTGAGCGGCGGCTTCCATATTCCAGCGAATCCCACTTAACTACCGCCCTGAGCGGTGACAGGTCCGCAGCCTCAGTGCCGGGTGGGCACCCCTCAATGTAAGGAGCCATTTGGCTGACTTTTATGTACATTTTAATATTTTAATTAAAAACGGTATCACGCTATTTGGCTATCTGGCCTCTCTTCTTTTACATATAATCCCGTGTGAGGTTCCTGGATTTGCAAAGTGGTCTGTCCATATCTTCATGTGTTGCAGGCACAATCCTGCATAAGCTCAGCTGACCATCTTTTTCATTAAAGGGGTCAACGAGCTCTGGTAAGAGCAAACCTTATCTAAAGCACCTTGGGTGGAATTGATAATCATACTGAAGCGGTGGTGGCATTTCTTCCTTCACAGAATTATTATTACCATTGGACTTTGTTCACTGATTTATTCGATTTATATATTTTTGATCATATTTGAATTCACTCGCGTGGCTTCAAGCGCAGCTTTTGGCTGCAATTGTTGGGACTCATTTATATATACTTTTTGTGTTTTTTTATGTTGCAATTTTATTGTGAATTAGACACTGTGTCACGGCACTATACTTAATGTATATGGGCCTAGCGCCCTCTATTTATATTATATCATGTCCACATAATACTTGTGTTATTGAGGAGCAGCTTATTATTTATTTATATACACTTTCAATATTTGTATACATTTACAAATATCTATATATAATTTTAATTTTTCTTTATATATATTTGTCAGGCGCGGAATTTCACTTTACACATGTCTCCTAAATGCCAAATCACAATTATTATTTTTTTGAGGAAGAAGGAAGTGTTAATTTTGAACAGCTACTCTTTAGTAGTGGGGAAGGGTGTATATCATATCCAAGTCCAAGGTATTTGCCTAAAAACAGGGTTTCATGTAGAAAAATAGAACCATACTTATCTAATTCTTACTTACTCCGTAGACCCAGGAGGTAAATCTTTTCATCATGTAAGAATGTATTATTTGTTTCCACTGGATGGCTGGGAACATTCAAAATAAATGAAAACGTTTCCCTGTGCATTAGAATATGTTGGACGTAAGGGGCTAGGTAAAAGTATAAACTTAGAAAGAACACGTTTGCTTTGCCATGAAAAAATGCTGCTCTTGAGCTTCCTAATGTGATTAAAATCCAATGGGGCCCCTGGGAGCTGTTTATGATGCCTGCTAAGCTAGCACCCCTAACCATTGGGCCTAAAAGAGTGCATTGAGCAGAACAAATTTCACAATGCTGTGTTTGTCAAGGTTCAAAACCCTTCAAGCTGGCCTAAACATTGCATGCAAAGGCTATGTTACACCAGTCTATCCACTTACACTGACTCCTCTGCAAGAACACAGGCCAAAACAAGCACTGTATGTTCTACTTGTGGTTTCTGTACTGATTTACATATTTTCAATTTTCTATAGTATCAGTTATTATGTTTTAACTCTTGTGAGCAGGTTTTGTGGCTCCCAACATCCCCCTCAAATGCGATCAGCTTCCAATGTGGTGACAGTGATAATGAGATCTGATTCTTCAGTAGAATTGGATGGGTTTTCCTTACGCTTCAGCACAATGCAGTCCACCTCAGGTAATGTTGACATCACTGTTCAAATAAACCCTAATGTTGAAAGAAAGAGATTATAACAGTGACTCTTACCTTTATTCTTTATGTAAATTTTATATATTCTTTATGATTGTGAGCCTTTAAAGTATATCAACAAAAAAAACGTGTTTAATACTTGTATAAGGGAAGAGTTCTAACCTTAAAATGACTGTAAAGGATTTTTTTTTGTTTAGTATTTTATAGATCAGGTAGGAGTTAGGACATTTGTCAAATTGTTATTGTTCAGAAGATTCATTCTCTCAATTTACACAGATTACCAAAGTGAAGGAAAGCCTTATTTTTTTTAGAGAACAAAAGGTGAGGGTAAATCTTCCACCTTTTCCAATGACAACTGTCTAGAAGAGAATTCTCTTCACTTTGCATTTATTTTTACTTTATGTTGCTTCTCTTGGAACACAGGCAGCAAAAAATGTACTTACAGTTTTTTTTTTTATAATTCAAACCTTTATTATCGTATAACATACAGTTGACAATTACCAAAAATAGAAGGTATACACAGATAGCATTAACACATGAACACACATGGTCAAAAAATGATTAACTTACAGGGGTTTTAACCATTTCTTTTTCTTTCCAAAACTCCAAAAGTTCAACATTTGTAAATTCTAGGTTTTATCCCAGTCTGTGCCCTTGCTGATTGAGGTTTCCTCCCACTTTATCCAGATACGTTTTATAACTTTGGCAAAAAGTGATGGGAAATCCAATAATACATGACTGTCAAAGGAACAGCAATAGAGGGAAAATTTACCCAAATGGAAACCTGTTGCAGTGGAAAATTCCTCTTAAAATGTTTGAAAGATTTGCACTCACTTTCTGTTGTATCAACAGGACAGGTTTTGATGGGATGCAAAATGCAAATCGACAAATTGCCCACAGCAAGTCATCAGATATCAGATAATGTTTATTGGTTTATATAAGTCAGAACAAAGGTGATGTGTTGTTTACTGCAAATTAAATGTATTATCTATAATACATAAAGGATGTAACCTAGTATGCTATAGAGGATTTTGCACTTCAATTGAGTTAACTGTACATCGATAACAGTTCCTGCATACACCTGTCAGTTTAAAGTACATATACTAAACCAAAATAAACACAAAGGGGTAGATTCAGATAGATACGACGGCGTATCTCCAGATACGCCATCGTATCTCCAGATACGCAGTCGTATCTCTGAGTTCAGCCAGTCGTATCTATGCGCCTGATTCATAGAATCAGTTCCGCATAGATCTCCCTATGATCCGACAGGTGTAAGTGTTTTACACCGTCGTATCTTAGGCTGCATATTTACGCTGGGCGCTAGGTGGCGCTTCCATAGACTTACGCAAGGAATATGCAAATGAGCTAGATACGCCGATTCAGAAACGTACGTCCGGCCGGCGCATTTTTTTACGTTGTTTACGTTAGGCTTTTTTCGGCGTATAGTTACCCCTGCTATATGAGGCGTAGCTAATGTTAAGTATGGCCGTCGTTCCCGCGCCGAGTTTTGAAATATTTACGTCGTTTGCGTAAGTCGTTCGCGAATACCGCTGTACGTCATTTACGTTCACGTCGAATCCAATACGTCCTTGCGGCGTAATTTGGAGCAATGCACACTGGGATATTTTATGGACGACGCATGCGCGGTTAAAAAAAATACGTAAAAAACGCGGGGTCAAGTAAAATTTTAATAAAACACGCCCCCAACATCCCCATTTGAATTAGGCGGGCTTACGCCGCCACACATACGTTGCGCCACCGTAACTAAGGGCGCAAGTTCTTTCTGAATACAGAACTTGCGCCCTAAATTACGGCGGCGTAACGTATCTGAGATACATTACGCCGGGCGGACAGATAGACCATTCTATCTGAATCTACCCCATAGCCTGTGTGCTGAATAAACTCCTCATTAAGTTTTATGCAGATCTGGCCTATTGCCAAAGTTAAAGTTAGTTCCATTTATTACAACTGCTGCAATATATGATGTCTGGGATGTTCACTAAAGTCTTTTTTTTTTTTTTAACTTATGTTTACTGAAGTCTTGACCGAAGGCATAGGGCTAGATTCAGCATTGATTTACTCCGGCGTATCTATAGATACGCCGCGTAAATTCAAAGCTGCGCCGGTGTATCTTTTTTCTGTATTCAGAAAGCAAGATACGCCGACATTAGCCTAAGATCCGACTGGCGTAAGTCTCTTACACCGTCGTATCTTAGGGTGCATATTTACGCTGGCCGCTAGGTGGCGCTTCCGTCGTTTTCTGCATAGAATATGCAAATGACCTAGATACGCCGATTCACAAATTTACGTACGCCCGGCGATATTTTTTTACGTCGTTTACGTTAGGCTTTTTCGGCGTAAGGTTGCTCCTGCTATTAAGAGGCGTACGCAATGTTAAGTATGGACGTCGTTCCCGCGTCGAATTTTGAATTTTTTATGTCGTTTGCGTAAGTCGTTCGCGAATAGGGCTGGACGTAATTTCCGTTCACGTCGAAACCAATGACGTCCTTGCGGCGTAGCTTGGAGCAATGCACACTGGGAAATTTCACGGACGGCGCATGCGCCGTTCGGGAAAAACGTCAATCACGTCAGGTCACCATCCATTTACATAAAACACGCCCCCTCATACTCATTTGAATTAGGCGCGCTTACGCCGGCCCCATTTACGCTACGCCGCTTACGGGGCAAGTGCTTTGTGAATACTGCACTAGCCCGTGTAAGTTGCGGCGGCGTAGCGTAAATAACATACGCCCGCACAAACTTACGGCGGGCTACTTGAATCTAGCCCATAGTCTCATGAGAAGGAGTAGTGCTGGGTACTGATTATAGCCATAACCAACACAAACCACTCAGAATCTTGTAATATAGATCTTTCTGACAGAAACCTCTGCCCCCTGTTTTGTTTCCTGGGAAGCAAGATGGCAGCACCTATATACAGATTTTATTTTATATTGTCTGATAAAATATTCAAGATAAACAGTGTGCATTTAAACAACTTTTTTTTAGGTAACTCTCTATTAATAAATTTATTTTAAATTGAGTAGACAAAGTACAGGTATTTAAAAAATGCATCATCACGACCATCAATGTGTTGGTATCCTTAGACATTTTAAACAGTTAATATTTTTTACAAGGTATTCGCCTGGTTGGGGGAAAAAATAGCTTTGAAGGAATAGTTGAAGTGGACTACCAGGGATTTCGAGGAACCGTTTGTCCTAAGCATTGGAGTAACAAAGATGCCAAAGTTGTGTGTCGCCAGCTTGGCTTTCAAGGCCCTGCAATAGCTACAAGGTATTTTTTTTTTATTAAACTCTATCACCTTTGTCTTGCTTGAATTACGGATTATGTTAATCAAACCCAACCTTACATAACACATGCTTGCTTGATCAAACTTTACGTTTCGTACTGGAATTAACTGAATTTGGCACCACTCAACATAACTGACAGTTCCAGAGAACCAGTGCAATAAACATTTAGCATAAAATCAAATTTTTGCTCTATTCAACCACAGGCATCTGTCCATTACAACAGATGTGCTACATATCACCACAGGTGTCAGCTATAAATTGAAGAGAGAATATGGTCTGTGTACTGTACAACAATAAAGGACTCCCTCAGAGGTTCACCTATCACAGCAACCCAGTGTCCAAAGATGCAATTTGGCAGGCATCTCCTGTATTGATCTGACAGACTACCTCAGATATCTCCCACAGACAACAGGCAATATATAGGTTTTTAAAAAAAACTCAGTGACACAAGTTATTAAATCTAATTATAAACCAATCCATTTTTGTTTCAGACCAGTATATTTCAAATTCAGTCCTTAATTAGCCCATTTGGATTTACTCAGTCTTGCACAGGCAAGTTACCCTGTGGGGTGTAAAAGATAGGGCATTTTCTGTGCCTTTAGGCTTCCAAAATGTAAATGTGATGCTGATCAGATCATTAAACTCTCCAGAGAAAAAAAAATAATTGCAGTTTTAATCGTAGTCCCACGAACTAGCCGGCAAAAGCCAATATGTTACACAACTCTATTATGCAAAGATGTTCTGGTTCTTATAGTTCCACAACATGTGCTGTATTCTTGGCTTGTTCATCACAGGACTGCTCTAGGTGCTGATTCAGCTAAGTGGCTAGTCCCTGCAGTCATCCTGCAGACAAACAAAATGGTTTACTTTCTGATTTCAGATCATTTCAGATGCTTGCAGAGTTTTCAGATGATTACAACATGAGAAAGAAGTGTGGCCAGGTGGTTATTTCCAGAACATTGGGCCAAATTCTCAAAAGAGATACGCAGACTTAACTGCTGTTCAGCCTGCGTATCTCTGTGCCTAACTTTGGAAACGATTCTCAAAAGGCTTTTTCCAAAGTTAGGCAGAAAATCTGACATGTGTAAGACACTTACACGGTCAGATTTTAGGATGCAGTACCGCATCCGCCACTGGGGGCATTTCTCATTGAAATCCAGCTTTGCGTATGCAAATGAGGACTTAAGTAGATTTTCAAAGCATTTCAGCACTTTGATTTCTGCCTAAGTTCCGAATTTGCCGGCGCAAAATTAGGGCTGGTTTTACAATGTGGAAAGTTAGCCAAACCTTGTAAAGGCCCATTCCAGCGACGGCATTTGGTATGCATTCCTGAGGGAGAACTCCACGGCAATTTTTAAATTCAAAACCGGCATGGGTTCCCCCCCAGGAGCATACCAGGCCCTTAGGTCTGGTATGGGTTGTAAGGAGACGCCCCCACGCCGAAAAATTGACGTAGGGGGTCCCCCTACAATCCATACCAGACCCGTATCCAAAGCACGCTACCCGGCCAGCCAGGAATGGGAGTGGGGACGAGCGAGCGCCCCCCCCTCCTGAGCCGTGCCAGGCCGCGTGCCCTCAACATGGGGGGGTTGGGTGCTCTGGGGCAGGGGGGCGCACTGCGGGCCCCCCCACCCCAGAGCACCCTGTCCCCATGTCGATGAGGACAGGACCTCTTCCCGACAACCCTTGCCATTGGTTGTCGGGGTCTGCGGGCGGAGGCTTATCGGAATCTGGGAGTCCCCTCAAATAAGGGGGCCCCCAGATACCGGCCCCCCACCCTAAGTGAATGGATATGGGGTACATCGTACCCCTATCCATTCACCTGTAGGCAAAAAGTAAAATGTAGTAAACACACAACACAAGGCTTTTTAAAATATTTTATTATTCTGCTCCGGAGGCCCCCCCTGTCTTCGTTATTAGCTCAATTACCAGGGGGGGCTTCTTCTTCCGCTCTCCGGGGGTCTTCTCCGCTCTCCGGGGGTCTTCTCCGCTCTCCGGGGGGTCTTCTCCGCTCTCCGGGGGGGCTTCTCCGGACTCATCATGCTCCGGTAGGTACCCACGTGGTGGGTGCCTACCCACGTGCACCCACCACGTGGGTACCTACCGGAGCATGATGGGACGGTGATGCCTATATAAATGTGATGCAAGGCGCGCATCCATCATTACAGCGACAACAGGCGACGAGGCAACATCGGAAGAACAGAAGACCAGAAGACCCTGGCGTCACAGAAGACCGCGCCGGCTGCCTGTTAGAAATCGAGCTAACACACAAACATAGCAGGCAGCCAGCGCTGAAGAAGAAGGCACCGGAGAGCTGCAGAAGAACCGGGGTTCGCCGAGTCAAGAGCGGAAGAGGGGAGAAGATGGAAGAAGCCCCCCGGAGTCCGGAGAAGCCCCCCCGGAGAGCGGAGAAGACCCCCGGAGAGCGGAGAAGACCCCCGGAGAGCGGAAGAAGAAGCCCCCCCTGGTAATTGAGCTAATAACAAAGACAGGGGGGGCCTCCGGAGCAGAATAATAAAATATTTTAAAAAGCCTTGTGTTGTGTGTTTACTACATTTTACTTTTTGCCTACAGGTGAATGGATAGGGGTACGATGTACCCCATATCCATTCACTTAGGGTGGGGGGCCGGTATCTGGGGGCCCCCTTATTTGAGGGGACTCCCAGATTCCGATAAGCCTCCGCCCGCAGACCCCGACAACCAATGGCAAGGGTTGTCGGGAAGAGGTCCTGTCCTCATCGACATGGGGACAGGGTGCTCTGGGGTGGGGGGGCCCGCAGTGCGCCCCCCTGCCCCAGAGCACCCAACCCCCCCATGTTGAGGGCACGCGGCCTGGCACGGCTCAGGAGGGGGGGGGGGGCGCTCGCTCGTCCCCACTCCCATTCCTGGCCGGCCGGGTAGCGTGCTTTGGATACGGGTCTGGTATGGATTGTAGGGGGACCCCCTACGTCAATTTTTCGGCGTGGGGGGGTCTCCTTACAACCCATACCAGACCTAAGGGCCTGGTATGCTCCTGGGGGGGGAACCCATGCCGGTTTTTTCTTTGAAAATTGGCATGGAGTTCACCCTCTCAGGAATGCATGCTGAGCGACGCTGTCATTTTTTTTTATAATTATTTGTTTTCCCGGCGCGTCTTTTTTTTTCACCCGTCGCAACTTTAGTGTCCCGTCGAAATTCTCAAAGCCGACCGGCGTTAATTACGTTCGCGCGCTGCACGTCGGGAAAATGACGTCACACGCATGCGCAGTACGGCCGGCGCGGGAGCGCGCCTCATTTAAATTTTAAACGCCCCCAGGAGAGGAGGACCGCCTTACGACGGCGGCACTTAAGTTACACAGCGTGTAATTTCTACCTAAGTGCTTTGACGATCAGGTACTTAGGTAGAAATTTTAAGTCAGTGTAACTTAACTGCTGAAATTTAAGTTACGCAGAGTTTTTGAGAATTTGGCCCATTATGCCCCGTACACACCATCACTTTATGTGATGAAAAAAAACGAAGTTTTTAAAAACATCACTTTAATTGACCGTGTGTGGGGGAAAACGTCGTTTTATGTCTTGTAAAAAACGACCAAAAAAAATTGAAGCATGCTTCAATTTTATGTGTTGTTTTTCAAAACCTTGTTTTTTACTTCACAGAAATTGACCGTGTGTAGCAAAAAACGTCGTTTAAAAAGACGTTTTTACACCCGCGCATGCCCAGAAGCGAGCTTCAATGGAAAAAGTGGTGAGAACGTAACCTCGCTTTGCTAGAACATTGTGAGAAAAACGATGGTGTGTAGGCAACTTCGTCTTTGAAAATTTAAGTTTCAAAAACGTAGTTTTTTACTTCACAGAAAATGTCGTTTTTTTTCATCACATAAAGTGATGGTGTGTATGCAGCATTATTCCTAATTTCTAAAGACAGCATACTGCCAGAAATGGTACCAGCTTATTGGCGAAGAGCCAACCCTAACAATGATCATATGTAAACTATTGAAAGGGATGACATCTAGATAGGGGAAGACTTGTGGATGTGGTGTATCTGTATTTTGCAAAAGCGTTTGATACAGTCCCGCATAGATGCTTAATCTACAAATTGAGGTCTGTAGGCATGGGCCATTTGGTTTGTTCTTGGATAGAAAACTGGTTACAGGGGCTTGTCCAAATGGTGGTAATAAATAACATGTACCCAGACTGGTCTGGAGTGGTAAGTGGGGTACCACAAGGCTCTGTCCTGGGACCAATTCTGTTAAATGTATTCATAAATTATATAGAGGATGGTATAAATAGCTCAATCTCAGTTTTTGCTGACGACACAAAAATAAGTTACTCACTAGAGGGAGAACCTCTGGGGGCATCCAGGATGGAGAAAGATCTGGGGGTCCTAGTTGAAGACAGACTGAGCATGCAATGTCAAGCTGCAGCAATCAAAGCCAGCAGAATATTAGCATACATTAAAAAGGGAATTTAATCCTGACACTTTATAAAACTCTGATTCGCCACATATGGAGTTTTCAATCCAGTTCTGGTTACCAATTCTCAGGAAGGATATGCTGGAACTGGAAAGAGTCCAGAGAAGGGCTACAAAGTTAATAGGGGACTGGAGGACCTCAATTATGAGGAACTTCAATTACGATGAACTACAAGCGCTACATTTATTCTCCCTGGAGAAGTGATGCTTGAGAGACGATATGATAGCAATATACAAATATTGCAATGGTGATCCCAGCGTAGGAAGAAAACTATTCAGTCTCAGGGAGAGTAGAAAGACACAGGGCCACTTAATGAGATTGGAGGAGAAGCAGTTTAACCTTAAGCTGCTCAGGGCCTGGTCTGCCTTTGGTGCCCTACTTTACTGTAAACCACACTTCTTGGTTAGGCCTATGTTCTCTTTGTAGGCTAGACTTATAGTGTAGCTAGAAGGTCCGCTAGAGATATTTATGATAGAACAAAAATTAACCACGTCAAAATGGATACCATAAAGAGGAAAAAGGGCTGTAATTTTCTTCAGGCTTTTGCAGGTACTATGAAAAAAAGTTCACAGCTAAATAAAGATGCATATACATAAACACGTCACATACCATGATAATACATATAAAATGGAAGTAGTAGATAAAAAGAAAAATCCAATCAAGTGTTAAAGGAACACTAAAGTTAAAAAAAAAGTGTCCCCGAACCCGGTCTTCTGGGGTCCCTCCGCGGCTGTCTCGGCTCCGCCTCGCAAGAGCTTTCCACCTTCATGCAAGCGAGCTTGCATGGTGGAAAGCTTTTGCGGGCACGCTCCCGTGATACAGCGGCGGGCATAGCCACCGACTGTATCACTCGGCCCCACCCCCGGCGCGCTACGTCATCGGATGTGATTGACAGCAGCGCCAGCCAATGGCTGCGCTGCTATCGATCCGTCCAGCCTAGCCAATCAACGACCAGGCTGGGAACCGAAGAGGATCACGGGGATGCGCGCGGGACTTTCGAGGGGTGAGGTAAGTAAAACGGTGGTTCGGGGCGGTACCATCGAATGTTTTTTCACCTTAATGCATAGGATGCATTAAGGTGAAAAAACATTTACCTTTACAACCCCTTTAATGTAAAGAAGTGGTCCAGAGAGCCATTAATATAAAGTGTAAAGTAATCAAAAGAAGTGTCTATGCTCTCAAATGTCTAAGCAGGTAGAGCCTTTATTTATTAACCACTTCAGCCTTTTCCTGAGCAGAGCACTTTTTACAATTTGGCCCTTCAACCGACAATTGCGCGGCCATGCAATGCTGTATCCAAACGCAATTTGCATCCTTTTTTTCCCACAAATAGAGCTTTCTATTTGATCACCTCTGTGGTTTTTATTTTTTGTGTATAAACAAAAAAAGGGCAACTATTTTGAAAAAAAATAACGATGGGCCAGATTCACGCATAGCGGCGTATCTTTTGGCCAGCGTAGCGCATCCCATTTGCACTATGCCGACGTAACATAGTGAGGCAACGCCAGTATTCACAAAGCACTTGCTCCCTAAGTTACGTTGGCGTAGCGGAAATGGGCCGTCGTAAGCCCGCCTAATTCAAATTAGGCAGGTAGTGGGCGTGCTACATGTAAAGAACCCGTGACCCCATGTAAATGAATGGCCGTTGGTACGGCGCATGCTCAGAATCATGTCGCAAATACTCCCTACGATACGACGGCTCAATGCGTACAACGTGAACCTTACGCCCAGCCCCTTTCACGTACGACTTACGTAAATGACGTAAAATCTGACGGCAGTTCCGACGTCTATACCTTGCATGGGCTGCGCCACCTAGAGAGGGGTTTTATCTTTACGCCGGCGTATGTCTTATGTAAACGGCATAGCTTACTGCGACGGGTGTACGTTCGTGAATCGGCGTATCTTGCTCATTTACATTCGACGCTTAAATCAATGTAAACGCCCCTAGCAGCCAGCGTAAATATGCAGCCAAGATACAACGGCGTCGTATCTTGGCAACAGTGAGGCGTATCTCATTTTAAGAATGTGCGCAAAGATACGACGGCGCTCATTCGGACTTACGACGCCGTATCTACTGATACACCGTCGTAAGTCTCTCTGAATCTGGCCCTATATTTTTTACTTTTTGCTATAATAAATATCCCCCAATATAAATGTGACAGTGCTATAAATATGCACTGATTACTGTATAAAAAAAATTTACAGCTCAAAAACGCCTATGCCATTTGCAGCTCAAAAACGCCTATGTGGGCATGAAGACATAGACTAACATGTACAGGCATTTTTAAGCTGTAAAAAACGCTAAAAAAAGAGGCTGTAAAAACGTCCATGGAAATGAGGCCTAAAAGAGCAGTATCACAAAGTACCATAACCATCTGATCAGTTGATGTCTGGTATCAGGGTGCGTGGTGATGTCACTTACGCTGGACCTACCCAACATGTTTTTCTGTAGCAGACGTCATCAAGGGGAATGATAAACAGCCTATAAATTGTTTATGTAGTTAGTTCAAAGTGCACTATGTTTTTAAAGCCACCCTGACATATTTTTTCTGATTTGTCAGGATTATTGGAGAAGATAGCGTTTTATCAGCAATTTCTTCAGTTAACTGCAACGGAAGTGAGGCTGTACTGGAAAACTGCAATATAAAAATGTCTGGTACATGTGATACCAAAGAAAGAGCAGGTGTTATTTGCCAAGGTAAAATAATTAGTGCTTGCTGAGGACAGATAATAGGTTATTATGTGTGCTCTGTTCACTCACACCTATATATTTTGTATTTTGTATACTTTGGTTAAATGTATCCTTATTTGTTTTATGTCATTTGCAGTGATGCAAAAAAAGCTATGACTATTGTTTGTTTTATATTCGTGACTAGCACATACAGTATAGGCGTGTTTATTTAGGAATATGTATTTTGCTGTACCTCCATAGGGGCTGCTGATGGTGGTAGTCCGTCTGTCATCCTGCCCAGCCAGGCACACAGTTGTCATTCATCTTCAGGCAGAAAACCAGTCCTTGAACTTTGTTTTGTATTTTTATTAAGGGGAATAAACTTGGGGATGGGATACTAATAAGATGCCCAATTGCTTGCAGAAAAATATACATGGGACTGACTATATACACCTCCAGTTGATACAACTCCAATCTTCAACTCCAGCACTTAATTTGCTTGCAGACTATCTCCCCTCAACACCTTCAGCGCATCTCTTGCTTGTACTTCCTGGACCAGCTAGCACTGATTTGTAGGCCGGACACTTACTCAGCCAGGCCTAAGGTGAATGTCCTTTGCAGGCAGGAACCGCTGGCCCATTTAGTGTAACATAAATATGGTAGTCCTTAGTGCTAGCTTTCCACGTGGCTACTGAATCCAGTACCACATCTTCAGGCCCTGCCAGCCCTCCTGGCTGCAGCTGCTTCTCTTCACTGCCGGTGACACCCCCAGTCCTCTGCATCTATCTCAGACTGCAATCTCCCAGTCCTCTCAGGCATGCCTCCCCAGTCCTCTTCTGACTGCGTGTCACTCAACAGCCTTCTTGGCTGGTACCCGTTGTTCCTCTCCTGGAGAATTTGCCTGGTAGTGCTCTCCCGCTGTCCTCTCTTGCTCCAGTGCCACCTGTCCAGGACACCTCCGTGTGTCGTGAGAAGGGTCCTGTTTGCACCCGAGTCCTGGGTCCAAGGTCACCACCCCCCCCCAGACTGGGGAGCTCCCTCCAAGGCCTGACAGCATAGCACTCGATCTCCAGCTTCCACCCGAACAACTCCTCCCCCAGCTGGGCAGACCCTGTTTATTTAAAGAGGCCTGCCCCCTGCCAATCCAGGTTGGGGATTAGTCAGGGCTCCCCAAAACACCCAAAACACTCCAGACAGCTCCACCTCCCCTCTCCTCCTCCCCTTCCAGAAAACACTAGATCATTTTGGATAGAAGTGGAAGGTCCTGGTGATGCTGCCTGTGAATCACCAAGCTCTACTCTGAGTCACTCCCAACCCAGATCAAAACACACCCAGGCTTGGCTGGTAGCCAAGCCTGGACACAGACACAGAGATGACAGGCAGGGAGGAAGAGGTCAGAGAGAGATAGGAGAGATGAGAGCAGGTTGCGGATGTTGGAGGTATGCAAACTGACTACGGTGGTCAGGGCTCAGCAACCCTGGTTATCGTGGTCTGTACAGAGAGAGGGATACAGGAAGCGGCAGGATCACAGAGGTTTTTTTTACAGTTTAGAGGGGGCAGATTTCCTCCTCACAGGCTCAGTAGCATTGGCTCCTGTTTCTGTCACTCAAATACTGTGAGGGGGATACAGCCCGGCTCAGGAGCAAGCCCAAAAGTGTGTTGCCATAGGAAGAGGAGAGGCCAGGAGTGCTGACAGGGCACCCCAGAAGAGGAGGTTTGGGGCTATACCATCAGATGAAGCATTAGATGAAGCAGGTAAGTATACCATATTTATTATTTTAATACACAAAAAAATACCCTTTACAACTCCAGTAAAATAGTCAGAGACTGTTTTGCAAACAGCAACTGTTGACACAATGAACACTTTGGTGAAAGTATGTAATGTCTATGTCTAGTATAGTATCTATAGTGCAGGAGTTTGTAAAGCAGATTGCAGTGTACAGGGAGCAGCATTCATTGCCAGGTTTAAGAGGATATAACACACAGAGAATAGGTATCATCAGTAAGTAATGCACAGAAAGCAGGGGATAGGAGTGTGTAATGCATAGTAGGGGTCAGAAGTATAAAACAAAAAGAGTGCAGGAGTTATGGGTGTGTAACACACAGTGTAGGGGTCAAGAGGGTGCAAAATGCCCTTCCCCACAAGTAATACTGTACCTCACTTCACCTCTTTAGCAAAACTTCCCACTTTCTTCTTTCAAGAAAAAAAAAAACAGTACTAATCTGCATGGTCACCTCAATCCCCCTCATAACAGAAATACTTTTACCTTCCTAGCACAAATCTGCCCTTCAAATTCCAGTTGTAGTGCAAATCCTCTTCACTCCCCCAGCACCAATCCTCCTCCCAATACAAATCCCCCCCCAAATCTCCTCCTCCAAGCACAAATTCTTTTTTCCCCCTTTTAGCACAATTTATCTCCCCAAATCCCCCCTCCCAGGATAAATCCTCTCCTTCCCCCGATTCCTCCTCACAATACAAATTCTCTCCCACTCCCCAGACCCATCCTCCCAGCACAAATCATCCCCCCCAAAATGCCTCTTCTAGTGCAAATCAACTTCCCCTTTAAATTCCAACTTCCAGCACAACTTCTCTTTTCCCTTCTACCACAAATCCCCCCTCCCCAATCCTGCCTTGTAGCACAAAACCTCTTCCCCCTTCTAGCGTGAGTCCCCCCAAAAGCACAAATCTTGGCTTCCCTCATAAATCCCCCTCCCAGCACAATTCCAAACCCCCTTTAGCACAAATCTTTCCCCCAAATCCTCTTCCCCTTGTATCACAAATTGCCGGAACTTCTCCCTCAAATCCTCCCCCCAGCACATATCCCATTTCCCTTCTAGCACAATTCCCCTCCTCCAATCCCACCTTTTCAAGCACAAATCTCCTCACAAATCCCCCCTCCCAGCACAAATCCTCTCTTCGTGTCTAGCTCAAATCCTTTCCCCTCCAATCCCCCCTCTTCTAGCACAAATCCTCCTCCACCTTGAACAACCACTCCTCCTTTTTGCACAAATCCTCTCCCAAATCAACTCCCAACACAAATCTTCTGAGAAACTCCTCCCAGCATAAGTCAACTCCCAGCACAATTTTTGTTAAGTGTCCCCTACCCCCTCATATGCCCCCCCCCCCCACCCCAGTGCCGATCCTGACCTCCCTGGGGCCCTAAGCAAAATGAGATGTCGCATTAAAGTTAAGAAGGGGGAGCACTGCCAACAGTGACATGTCACATTAAAGATTAAAGTTGAGAAGCGGGGGAGGGAGGGGGTGTTCTGCTGTTGGAAATGACATCTTACATTAAAGTGAGAACCTCTTCTTCCATGCAGCCAGCAAGTTGAGAAGCGGGGTGAGGGGTCGAAAATGACTTCTCACCAGGCCCTCCGCAGCTTGCGGGGGCCCTAAGTGGCTTGCATAGTGAGCCTATAGGGCGGATCGGCCCTGCCCCCCCATGCAATTATTCCTCCCTAGAATCCTAAAACAGACCACAGATCAGTGTGGCTCAATACAGGGGATATCTCTCACCCTGCTGCTCCACCTCCTCTTGTGCATGATACACATCAGAGCCAAAGAGGAGCCCAGCTTCCCTCGGATCTGACATGTATTGCTGTTACAGGCAGCCAGCAGAGGGCCTGTACCTGCATAGGGTAATATGGCACCAGGGACCCGGGGCACCCTGTCACCAATGTGGGAAAGGTGCCCGGTGCTAGCACTCCCCTGCCAGGTGACTCTGTGGAGCCAAGGGCCAGAACTTGTTTCAGGCACTTGACTCCGGGGCTCTGGACAGGACACTCTCAGGACAATGGAATTTTGTTGGAATCCCAGGATGGTCCCGCAGAATCTGGGATGGTTGGGAGGTATGGAAAAACAAACACATCTGCATGTGCAGACATGTGTTGACCATCTAGAAAAGTCTTTGGGTCTGGTTTCAGTCATAAACATGACTGATCAGATAGCACAAAAACACTCATTTCAAGGTATGCAATGGACACTAAAGACACTCATGGGACTAATCTTGATGGACACACTAGTATAGAGGACTAGCATTCAGGGCAGGTTTTTCTAGCCTGTCTGATTGCATTCTTCCCCAATATATTTGCATGGGACAGTCTGAAGCTTCCCACAGACATGACATAGTCACCCAATATGATGAGACACGCTGAAAAGTTTTTTCCTAATAATTTTCACCTGTTGCATCGATATTTCAGAATTACTGGTATGTTGTAAAATCATTAATGACTTCCTTATTTAACATATTTATTTATTTGCTCTGTAGTGTATGAGTCGTGTGCAGCTTTAAAGAATGTTGGTGTGCAAGAGTCTGGAATCTATATGATAGACCCAGATGGCGTGGACCAAGGGGTGAGCCACTTCTATGTAGAGTGTGATATGGAGTCTGACCACCTAACAGGTAAACTTCTAAATTATTATTAAATAATATCTAAAGCCAAAACTTTGTTTAGTTTTGGATAGAAAGGGAAGGCTTTTATTGCTGTCTGTGTTATCACTGGAGATATCTACCCTCTTTATTTCTCCTGGTGACAATGGTGATGAAAGTAATGGAAAAATCCAATATTTTGAGCTTTCCTTGGAAAAGGTATAAAACGGAAATCTTCCCATTAAAATTCTTGTTCAGATGAAATGAGGTAAATTTTCCTTACTTTAAGAAGCAGGCACATACAGTATCAAAAATATGAATTGTTGGGGTAACATATTCTTTAACACTGTCTGTTACTGTACTGTATATACCTCAGGGTAATATATAAGGTAATCAATTAGACATGTGCAGAACAGAAACATTTGTTTTGTTTTGTTTCGGATAGATTTTTTTTGTTACTCATTTTGTTTTGTTATGGAATTTGTTTAGTTTGGTTTCGGAATTTGCTTCATTTTGTTTTCGTAAAATTTGGCTGTGGTTGTCGGGATCTGCAGGTCGGGGGCTTATCAGGGTCTCGAAGCTCCCTTTAACAAGGGGGCCCACATATCCCGACCCCCCCCCATTATGTGAATGGGTATCGGGTACTACCCGTAACCAATTCACCCAAAAAGTGTCAAAAAGTAAGAAACACAGGAAAATGTTTTTGACAAATCCTTTATTAAAAGTAAAAAAAAATGGTGTCCCTCGATGTCCATCACAACTGACCTGAAAAATAGCAAAATTTCAAAAAGCACTGTGCCTCCTACGAGGCTACCCGTCATCTGCTCTATTTTTGGGCTTTGACAGCTCTTATATAGGCAAGGGGCAGGGCCACCCGGTTACATCACCCGATGGCACCCTTCTTTCTGAGATTCGGATACATCCGAATCTCCGAATAACACAAAATTTGTCCGAATTTGTATTCAGACCGATGCAAATTGCACATGTCTATGACATATAATCCATTATGTAATGTGGCTCAATACAAAAATAACTGTATACACTATATTACCAAAAGTATTGGGATGCCTGCTTTTACACGCACATAAACTTTAATGGCATCCCAGTCTTAGTCCGTAGGGTTCAATATTGAGTTGGCCCACCCTTTGTGGCTATAACAGCTGCAACTCTTCTGGGAAAGCTGTCAATATGGTTTAGGAGAATTTATTTGCGAATGTTTCACCATTCTTCCAGAAGCGCATTTGTGAGGTCAAGCACTGATGTAGGCGAGAGGGCCTGGCTCACAGTCTCCACTCTAATTCATCCCAAAGGTGTTCTATTGGGTTGAGGTCAGGACTCTGTGCAGGCCAATCAAGTTCCTCCACCCCAAACTCGCTCATCCATGTCCTTATGGACCTTACTTACTGGTCCAAATCATTTAGTGGAGGGGGGATTATGGTGTGGGGTTGTTTTTCATGGGTTGGTCTTGGCCCCTTAGTTCTAGTGAAGGGAACTCTTAAGGCCTCAGCATACCAAGACATTTTGGACAATTTCATGCTCCCAACTTTGTGGGAACAGTTTGTGGATGGTCCCTTCCTGTTCCAACATGACTGACCAGTGCACAAAATAAGATCCATAAAGACATGGACGAGCGACTTTGGGGTGGATAAACTTGACTGGCCTGCACAGAGTCCGGACCTCAACCCGATAGAACACCTTGATGAATTAGAGCGGAGACTGCGAGCCAGACCTTCTCATCCACATCAGTGCCTGACCTCACAAATGTGCTTCTAGAAAAATGGTTAAATATTCCCATAGACACACCCCTAAACCTTGTGGACAGCCTTCCCAGAAGAGTTGAAGCTGTTATAGCTGGCCAACTCAATATTAAATCCTACAGACTAATGCCGCATACACAACGTTTTTCAGGCTCTCGAAAAAACAACGTTTTTTTTCAACGATTTGCGCTTTTCTGTCTGTTAGAGCGTGATGAATGTGCTTACTCCATTACAAACACTAGTTTTACCAGAACGAGCGATCCCGTCTCATAACTTGCTTCTGAGCATGCACAGTTTTTTCATGTCGTTAAAGCCCACGCACGACCATTTTTTACGACGTTAAAAATGCCGTAAAAAATTAGAGCATGTTCTAAATTTTTAATGCCCATTTTTTACATCGTGAAAAATGCTCTGGAGCCTACACACGATCATTTTTAATGACATAAAAAAAAACATAATTTTTTACAACCCGAAAAACGGTTGTGTGTACGCGGCATAAGTGGGAAGAACTATGACAAATGGAGCCACAACAACAAAATGTCTGGATCTCCTTCCAGCATCCTCCTCCTGAATTCCAGTGGTAAGGTTTTTTTCTAAGGGAAAGGTTTGTATCTCAGAGGATTCTATTTTTTGGGAGTAGTATTGATCCTATACTATAGACAAGTCTTCACGATCGGTGGAATCGCTACCAGTTGGTCCCCATCCCTTGGACCACTCCTACATTAGAGGCAGTTCATCTGAATTGGAGCGTCTCTTAAGGGACTCAGTTAACCCAGGGCAGCTGGCAGTTAAATAAGGAAAGTTCAGTATCCAATATTCTGAAGTCAGGTTCCGCTGGCATAGCAATATCCTGCCAAAACATTCCCTCTGAAGGACAAGTCCATTCCCCATCAAGTCGACCTTAACCTGTGTCCAGATCTAAGGGAGGAACACACACACAAACAGGTCATCATCCTTTAAAACATTCCTGATGAGACTCGAGGCCGAAGGAATCTCACCAGCCTCAAGACATCTGATAGTCCAACTCCAAAAAAAAAATCATCTGTCGGATCACCTATGAAGAAAGTACTAACACCAATGGGCGGTTCTTAATTCAGCCTGCCCTCCAAGGGGTCTGTTCTCATAGGTCAACCCGCTGATAAAACCTCTTCTCCTTTTTGGTGCATCTCCGCTCAAATTATTAAGGCACATCGTTCCTTCACAAATTTCCCAGTCTCAAGATTGATACGAATGGACACCCTCCTATCCAGCTAGGCACCAGCACCTAAAAGAAGATTGAGTTACCTTCTCGACTACAGGGCCTTTTTTGGTCTAGAAGATCTTAATACATTCTGCTAATCAAGCCGTCATTACTGCTTCCAGTTGCGCACAATCGCATGTCCTGGGAAGATCTCTCCCATCCACATTCGGAGTCCCTGGAGTTAATCACATAAAAGATTGAGCAGGGAAAACTGGAAGAGTTGAGTTGCTCCCAAGAGATAAACGGTGCTTCAATCCAGAATGTCTTCCTCCATCGGCAACTATGACAGAATTGGGAAGAAGGCTTTTATTCATGGATACTAGATGTTTCAGGCCTGTAAATCCCGGCTATCTTAAGATAGGGTTCTTGGCGCTGGAAGGTTCAGGCTTGAGCATTTTTCAGTCCTGTCAGACATCAGATGGATCCTGAGTCCGCAATTAGAACGTTTCTCAAGAGCAATCCTTATTTTAAGGTCTCCAAACGGATTCACTACGTCCAAAGGGGGATTTGCTTTCGGTACTCCGTGTACTCACAGCTTTTCCATTCACATGCAAGCAAGAATCTTCTTTATAAGATGCTACCCTCAAAACAGTTTCTTTTTGTTTCTCTCCCTATTCCTAAGCACCGTCTCCTCTGTCCAAAGGTTCTCGGAAACCCAAGCCTCAGGGGCTGAGGACCCTGGTATTAAGTTCTATTTAAACAAACTGGTCATCTGGCCGTCTGGCCAGTTCAGGCCCAGAGCTCCCTCTGCGAACCACCTCAACCAGCAATAGGTAGTTCCAGCTCTTTCGGTGCATTCCAGCGACTCCGGACTGCCCGAACCAGGTAGGGAAAAACTTCCTCTGACCTTTTTATTGGTTTGACATAAGGCTTACCTTAAAGCAAAAAAAGGAAGACTGTAGGCATCAAGGACAACTTCAGCAAGTTGGATTGTTCATCTTATCCAGAGAACGTAGTGGGCTAGTGGTCCTCCGGTCCAAAGTCAAGAAATGCTTGTGCGGGGAATGGCATCTTCCTGGGCAACAGTAACGCAAAATCTCTCCAGAAGCTCTGTCATTCGGCAAACTGGTCATACTACACCACATTCATGACCCAGTGGAGCCTGCACTTACTCATAGTGGCATAGGGGTAAAGCCTTTTCAGCTGTCTACACGGCTGGGCACAAGCACGTACCTGTACGTCCTCTTTAAGTGCCCAGCCGTGGGTCGCGGGCGCATGCCCGCGGCCTGGTCCGAAGCTCCGTGACCGCAGCCGCAGGACCCGCGGACCCGATCGTCGCTGGAGTCCCGCGATCGGTCCCCGGAGCTGAAGAACAGGGAGAGCTGTGTGTAAACACAGCCTCCCCGCTCTTCATTGTGGCGCTGTCATCTATCGTGTGTTCCCTGATATAGGGAAACACGATCAATGACGTCACACGTCCAGCCCCGCCCCCCTACAGTTAGAAACACAGATGAGGTCACACTTAACCCCTTTAGCGCCCCCTAGTTGTCATTTTCACAGTAAACAATGCATTTTTAATGCATTTTTTGCTGTGAAAATGACAATGGCCTAAAAAATGTGTCAAAATTGTCCGATGTGTCCGCCATAATGTCACAGTCACGAAAAAAATTGCTGATCGCCGCCATTAGTAGTAAAAAACAAATAATTAATAAAAATGCAATAAAACTATCCCCTATTTTGTAAACACTATACATTTTGTGTAAACCAATCGATAAATGCTTATTGCGATTTGTTTTACCAAAAATAGTTAGAAGAATACGTATCTGCCTAAACTGAGGAAAACAAATTTTTTTTATATATTTTTGGGGGATATTTATTATAGCAAAAAGTAAAAAATATTGATTTTTTTTTCAAAATTGTCGCTCTATTTTTGTTTATAGAGCAAAAAATAAAAACCGCAGAGGTGATCAAATACCACCAAAAGAAAACTCTATTTGTGGGAAAAAAAGGACGCCAATTTTGTTTGGGAGCCACTTCGCACGACCGCGCAATTGTCAGTTAAAGCGACGCAGTGCCGAATCGCAAAAACTGGCCAGGTCCTTTACCTGCCTAAAGGTCCGGGTCTTAAGTGGTTAACATCACAAGGGCTTTGCTAATTAACTGACATTTAAAGCAACATCTCCGAATATAGATGTAGAAGTAGCATTTTCACACTGGCCGCACCTCCAAATATGGTTTTATTGCAGAGAGCACAAATTCCATCATGAAACTGACATTACCATGTCAATGCCAATCTCATGTACCCTGCAGCTCTCAGTGGCCCCCTCTGGCAACCACCACATCACTATAGAGAACAGAATAGGAAAATATGTCTTCTGCATTACATCACATGTTAGGGACCGATCCTAGTGACACTTTATCCACCATCTACATGACCCCAACCCCTTATACCTTACCCCACAAACCCCAATGATACCAGGGACCATGTTGTTGAGTAAAATTGGCCTTCCGGACTTTTTATTTAACCATTTACAAAATTAACATAAATAACCGTTTAAATACTTTATAACACATTTCCAATACTTGGTGGTCTAGAAGACCACCCCTCTCAACTTGGACACTGGGACAACCATTATTACCTAGGCCTCAGTCGCAAGACACCGACTCAGAGGCAGTATAACCGTCCACAGTGACCTAACATTTTAACCCCTTCCTGGTTAACCCTCGTTAACCGAAAGGTACCCAATAACCCCCCATACCACCTATGGGTACAACCTTTTTTATACCCCAACTTCCAGCCTTTCCGAGTCTTCCATAGACCCAACACCGCCCACAAAAAGCCTAAAACCAGGGAGGGTGGGCAGCTTCTCTCTTCAGCTACCAATGGAGGAGTGACGATACGTCACTTCCTCCGCTCTTCCCACCTCTGCCGCCCCCAGCCCCCTAACAGGCTACACCTCCTCTTCCACTAATCTGAGCCTATCTCCTATGGCCAGTCCCACCCTGTCATGCCATTCCTCCCCTTAACTCCGTTCGCTCCAGCACTCCCTGTCTCAAAATAAATGGTGTCCCATTGAAATTAATGAATCAAGCCTTGTACACACGCACGGTTTTCTCAGCAAGAACCAGCAAAAAAAAATCTGGCAGAGCTTTCTTGCCGAGTAAACCGTGCGTGTGTACGATGCTTTGAGGTTTCATGTCAAGAAAACTGTCCAGAATCTAGACGAGAAAAATAGAGAAACTGTTCTCTATTTTCTCGTCGTGAGATTCTCGGCAGTGTTTTCCTGCCGAGAAAACCCGAGCGTGTGTATACTTACCTCTCCATGGAAACCCGCACATGCTCGAAATGACTTTGACGCATGCGCGGTAGCTTCCAAGGCATAGGTAGGGTGAAGCAAGATGGCCGTGACGGCATCGAATGGCGACGGCATCACCGCGTTCGTGCCATTCAAAAGATCGGCGGTTCTTTTGAATGGCCGTGTGTACACTCGGCCGGCAAGAGAATCTTGCCAAGAATCTCGTCAGGAAAAACAATATTAATTTCCTGAGAGATTCTGGGCAGTGTGTACAGGGCTTAAGAAAAAAAAATGCTGGGAGAAGAACTCCAGTTACATTACCTGTCAAAGTGATGTGAGCAGCCTCTCCTCCAATCATAGAGGGTTCTCTGCAGCATTATGCAAAGAACACTCTTATGCAAAGAACTCTGCTGTCTCTACACTGCCCTTTTATGGATCATAATTATGAAATTTTACGAATAATTTTTGAAATGCAGAGTACAGTGTGAATTAAACGCTGCCATGTCAGTTAGATAGCAGATAACGACTTAGATCTGAAGTGCATACCTAGATTGGAATGAGGGACACCTATCAGAAAACGTATGCAGGCATAGGACACACCCCTTGCCACACCCCCTTATGGGAGAATTGTACAAAAAAAACAAGAGGGTTAAACCCACAAGTGCTTTTTCTACCAATACTATTCCTTTATATTTTTGAAATTTACAAATGCAGCAATTTAGAAATCAGATGAAAGGTTAAGCACTGGGAACACTTTTTGATAGATAAAAAGCGCATTGTATATACAACTATATAGATCAGACCAAAATGAGGGACAAATGAGGAGGCATGAGGGACAGAGGGACATTGCTCCAAATCAGGGACAGTCCCTCCAAATCATAGGAGCTATGGAAGTGTAACCTCTTAACATGTGCTGAACAGTGTAAACACATCTCATCTCCTGACCTGTAAAGAACAAACATTTACAGTACCACTCAGACTATGGACCACATATCAATAACCGATTATCCAACTCCCTTGTTGGGCTACTCCCATTCAGAGTTTTTTTGCATGCTATACAGCTATTTCAGTTATTGATTACAAAGCTTGAGCCCTATAGAGGGTTAAACCCAAACGCAAGCATTTATTATATTGCAGCTTACCAATTCTTAAATGTGGTTGCTGCATTCATTTCTTTTTTTTTTAGGTTTTATTTCTTTTATGTTCAGCTGGCCTGGTGATCTGGGGAGAACGTCAATTGCTTTTCAACAGAACAAGCTGTTCTGTAGATGTAGCAGCTACAGGGTTGAGACAAACCATTTACTACTGACAGGGATGCTTACAACTATCAACTTTTATTTATTCATGTAAAAATGTATCCCAAAAGGAAAAAAAAAATGTGTAACTGCTTATAAAGTGTTAAGTGGAGTTCAGCTTCAATTTGATAATGTATCTAAATCTGCTAGTTATTACATCGAACACTCCCTCCACCCAGATTAACAATGCTGATGTCCAAAGGTGCCCCCTGTGCCCATTCATCCAAAGTGGGGGAACTCTAATATTGCCAGATCACTTAGAAAAAAGCCTAAAAAAGAAAATGAATGTAGCCACCACATTTGATGATTGGTAGGCTGCAAAATATTACTGCTTTAAGGAGCAATACTTTGCAGCATTGTAAATGCCTGTTATTAAATATTTACTGTATGTACACTTGGCCTTACTAGTTATTTGAATGGTACCACTCTTCTTTACCGGTAATACTGAAATACATTTCAGTTGCTATTGTTATTTGATGTTTTTAATAGTGTAATACCCATATAGTATAATATCAGTTTGTGTTTGACTGTGATGTTATATACAGGAATAACAATTGTTGGACATGATGCAGAAAATAAGGAGAGAGTTATTCCCTGCAGAGAGCCTGGATGTTACTCTCGAACTATTACATATAAAACAGCTTCCTTGGCTCAACTAAGAAGCTTGACTAGTGCTTCTGAGAGCTGTGAGCAATTTGTGAAAGTAAGTATGACTGTCAGTTGCTAAGACAAAACTCATGGCAGTATATAAATATAATGGCACATAGTTTGCAAAGGAATAAAATACTTGTTTTCACCTTTTTTGACATCCTTTGTTGCATCTCAGTGCTATTGATCTCCCACAGCCTCTGTGCAGCCACTTCTTGTCTATGTGCATGCACTCCACAATGATAGCTTCATGGCATATCCCAAGGCAGGTTTGCTGGTGGTCAGGCCCAGACTGGGACAAAAATAGGCATTTTAGACTGAGCATCCCTTTTTATTTTTTTTTACTTAAACCAAATTATAAATAATGTCAACTACCGGTTTCACGATATCTTTTAGTTATATTCAGCCTGTTTCAGTCACTGTGGGCAGGGAAGATGATTCTCACAAACTTACTGTCAGAGGAGAACCAAAACCCTGTAGGCTTATTGGAGGGCGGCATACCAGCACAGCACCAGAGAAAAAGAATAAAGACAGTATCTGGCTACGCCCATAGTTTATCCTTTGCATGTTGTATATCTATGCAATGTGCATAGCCTGATACATCTTTTTTCCTCCTCCGATAGGTTGCCTAGTCTACCAGCCTACTTTCCCTCCATAAACACCAGCATACTCTACCGAGCGCTGGCATCTCTATTGAGCACCGGTATCTCTGCGAGCGCCGGTATCTCTGTTAAGCACTAGCATCTCTACAAGCGCCGACTTCACTTTTGAGTGCTGTGAGGATTACTCGAGCAGAGTAAGTTCCTGCCCGTGTCACGGTCCCGCCCCGGAGGCCCGCACCAGACTCGATATGGAAGTAGAAAACAGAATTTGGCTACGCACATCACATAACAGATTCTGTTTTCTGTCTTTCTCAGCTGGGTTTTTACAGGCAGCTACCACAGAGCACCGCCATTGTGTTTCGTGGTGAGGTCGAAAGGAGGGCCAGTCTGGGAGGACTCAGTCGGTGTAACTTTATAGAGGCCCACATGGATTGTGGGAGACAGAGACCTGCGGGTGAGAGCCAGGTGCTTGATATATGCAATATAATTGTATACTTTATGTCTCGGTTCTCACCCTCTGGAACTCTCTGTCACTATGTTTAATAATTGACCCTGGGCACACATTTTCTTGCCAAATTCCCTTAAGGGTCAGTGGCATGTGCCATAAATCAGCATCCTACAACTATAGCACTGGCAGTACACAGTAAACACTAACATACACTACTAAACTGACAATTTAACTTTGAACCAAAATGTATTTTTAGTTTTAGATAGAGCAGGATGGGTTCCAATGAGATTTGAAAATTACAGTAACATGGCTAAAACAAAAATCCCCATTCTTGTGTTAAAGATTTGCGAATTGAGCCTTCAGATATACCTGAATATGTGCCATTTGTTTTTATTCCAGTTTTTCGCAAGACCTATTTTTGTATTGTAAGTACACACTACTGTTTGTGTTAAACTGAATATACATATACCCCATTAGTGGATCCTGCAACATACTGTATGATGAAAATGTTTGTTTATGTAGACTCTTATTTATAAGCTGTTAAAAGGTTATCTCCTTTTTTTAATTCACAGCTGGACTGTCGGTACATCAGATTTTTGGATGGACCATGGGGCTGGTGGGTTTCCAGAGATGGGGAAGCCATCACATCCTGGGGGGGAGCCCCAACAAACAGTGGAAGATGTGCATGTGGAGAAAATGGTAATATACCTTGCGTTAGAAATGTTGATCAATAATTACGTATAAAGTAGATACTGTAGTTATGATACACAATAGGGAGTAAATCACATTCTGGTCTCTATACTTTTATAGGGACTGCTTTGGCAGGTCCTGTACTTGCTTCCTACAAGTGCAAGTTTCTAAGTACTAAATATAATGGAGTATGTACAAATACGTATATATGGAAGCCACCAAGCATGTCAAAGTGACTCTGCACAATGCAATGTCCACTTTAATCTTCAAAAGTACCAACACTGAGAAATAAGAAAGCAAAGAGCCCGGGGGCGTGCTCATATTTCCTCAAATATATGAGAGATCCAGATGTCCTGAGCTGAAGTCCTCCTTTGTGTACAGCAAACAGAAATTAGTAGAGCTCAGTCACACACATAGAAGATGTATGGGATAAGGGCAATACAATGTAAGTGTATATAATAAATAAATAATAAATAATAAATTTGAATGCAGCTGCTTTAATATCATTTGTATAATTGTATATGTATTATAGGTGACTGTGCTTTTGAAATGACATCTTGCAACTGTGATGCAAATGATGATGTGTGGAGGACAGATGAAGGATTCATAACGGATAAGTCATCATTGCCAATCAAGGAAATCCGATTTGGAGTGACAGATATAATAAGATCAATGGCATTTTACCAAATAGGCAAGCTTCGCTGCTTGGGAACAAGTAAGGTTGCCTCTTTGTTTCAAATATATATTTAGTAAGCTGTGACATATGAATTTTAAGGTAAAGGGCCTCTAATACAATTGGGCCTATGCATTTCACTTTTTTTATAAGTTTCAGAACCTCCAATCTTAGAGTCGTGTGCTGCTCTTAAAGAAGCTGGTATTAGTGAATCGGGGAAATATGTAATCGACCCAGATGGTGTTGACAAAGGACTTTCTGAATTTGAGGTCTTCTGTGACATGTCATCACAATCCGGTAACAACACCATTAAACTTTTCTTAGACAGCATGATTCAGATTGGCTGAATTTCTAAGCAATGTGGAAATGTTCATGTTTTGAGTACCAGTGCTGAATAGGGCAGGGGGGGAGGGGGACTGGGCTGTGGACAGAGAGGCATGTTCCCCCTAAGCAAGTACTAATAATATACGTTGGGCTCAAGATACTCTTCAATTTAGACATTGATCAGAATGGGACCCACATTCTGGCCATTTTACAACTAGCCACATGTTGGCCATTATCTAACTAAGTGTACCCCGATCACACCTACAATCACAGTATCTGGCGCCAATAAATTTTCCCCTGTTTTTGAAATTACATGTAAATTGCTAAGGGCTGCAAATTAAGTAAATGCTGAAAGATTTAAAAATGTGTGTTACAATAAACACCCATTTTTTACATTGGCCATCAATCTTATTATGGTATACTATCCATGTGTTTTCTTTCCAGACCGAAACTACCTAGCCTTCCCTGGTGCTGAATGACCCACATTCTATGTAGTAATAAATAGACATGTGCATTCCTTTTCGTCCGACTGCATTTTCGTCCAAATTTCTGGTATTTTCGCTATCGTTTTAACAGACGAAAACGAACGCACAGAATCCGAAATCCGAAACATCCAACATAAAAAAAAAGCTTTATTTTCAATTTCGTTGCTACAACAGTTCGATATAGATAGAAGATTCGACATGACGCTGACAATAGCAATCTGTGTCTATCGAACCTGTGGTCGAATGTGCCTAACCTTAACTCTATTAGTCCAAGATTAAAGAGACAGTGTTGGGGTAGACCATTCGATATGAACGACGAAGATTCGACGAAGCAGCAAAAAACATACAAACGTTGAGTCTGTCATTGAAGGCTTTTGGTGTCTGTCAAAAGTTCTAAGAAGATTCGACAAGCAGCTAAACTGTATGACGCCGCGATCATACATTTCCGGTCAAATGCTCGGCCCATAGGCTGTAGAAGAATTTGAATGTTGGTTGACTAGTAATAATAATTTATAGATATAATTATTACTAGTCATACAACATCTCTTGTAGGCGGAACATTCGACCGGAAATGTCGTACAGTTTAGCTGCTCCGTCGAATCTTCTTAGAACATTCGACAGACACCATAATCCTTCAATGACAGATTCAACCTTAATTAATTTGGATTTTCGGACTAATGCATTTTTTAACGAAACAAAATAAATAAAAACGAATTTCGGGAGTAACTAAATAAATGTTTTTTTCGGACGAAAACGAAATTCCAAAACAAAATATTTCAGTGTGCACATGTCTAGTAATAAATGTCCCTGAAATTCATTTATAAATGATTATTGATTTTTTAACTAGAAGTTTTTTTTATTCATTTCTAGAGCCTTTTCTAAATATCGAAAAAAGTCTTTACAAACCTGTATATGGAAAGCTGACAATTAAAGTATTTTCAAAGCTAAAACATCTGTTTTTGTAGTTTTCTAATGAGTATGAAATGGTTAGATTCTCTCACTTCCTGTCCTAGAGACACAATAGTAAATAAATGAAAATCTCTCCAAAGTGAGGGGGATCATATATTAGTTGTCACCAGAACATGGGTCCCCACTGGAAGAAGTCCCCAGTAACGATAGTGATCAGGGTAAATAGGGAGGGTGAATCTACATAGTGTAGACGCAGATAACAATAAACATCTGACTGGGTTTTAACCTTTTTATATTCCATCCAAAACAAAAAAAACTTTTAGCTTATATTTTAAAGTCTAATTAAACCTCTGTATTTACTGTAATTCAACCAGGCTGCATATGCAGTAGTAAATATGGGACGTTTTAATTTTGTTATACACTGCTAAGTGCTGTAATTCCGGTTAAAATATCTATTGCTGACAGAGAAAATTGAGTACTGTCCGTGATACTTTTTTTATTTGCACCAACGTACAATTTTTCAAGACAAGCTTTCGGGGTGTTACCCCTTCTTCAAGGTCCAAGCAGACTGCTTGGACCTTGAAGAAGGGGTAACACCCGGAAAGCTTGTCCTGAAAAATTGTATGTTAGTGCAAATACAAAAAGGTATCACAGACAGTACTTAATTTTCTCTGTCACAATTGCACTAATACGGCTACAATAACGTCAAGTATTGCTGACAGCAAATAGGACAGTTAGACCACAGCTCTATTACACAAAGCAATGGCTCTGCTTTCCATTTGGTCCAACATGTCCCCTTGGACACTGCTTTAATTAACAAAACTGCTCAGTTCATCAATCCAGGGAGTGTTAAAAGGATTGCATTCACATATCTCATAGGTTATGTCATTTAAAGAGGAAGTAAACCCTGGTGGATCTTCCTTTCCTCTTCCTGCTTCCTTATTCTATGCTTACCTATAGGTACAACCTCCCCATGGATGTTTACAACCTCTAACTATTTTGACAATAGCTCTGTCATAAACAGTCACATTACAATTTATAGTTTTTTTGGTTACAGGTATAACAGTTATAGGCCACGACGGTGAAAGGCGTATACCAGTAAGCCCATGTGAGGATCCCGGGTGCTACAAGAGAGAATTTGTATACTCAGCAGATCTCGCTCAGCTAAATGCTCTTACTAAAGTGTCACAAAGTTGTGAACAATTTGTTAGGGTAAGCAGTTTGCTTTTTACTCAGAAATTAAAAGGAATTATAAAAGTTATGCAAATATATTTTAAATTTAAAAAAAAATAAAAGTTAATTTGCTTTTTAGACACTTGTTTTTCTTAAGAGAGATTATTCTGTGAAT
Organism: Rana temporaria; assembly: GCF_905171775.1. Classification (NCBI taxonomy): domain Eukaryota; kingdom Metazoa; phylum Chordata; class Amphibia; order Anura; family Ranidae; genus Rana; species Rana temporaria. The sequence continues at coordinate 204,914,037 of NC_053493.1, forward strand.
GATACATTGGGGAATTGTCATGATATCTACATTTTTTTGTATGACTGTAAGCCTATGATCTCCAATGTATGTACACTGGAACATTTTATGTGGTTTAAAAGCTTTCTTAATATTGCAATGATGCAGATGTATGCCCCAGAAACAGTAAAGTATCTGTATACAGGGACATTTTCTCTTCCAGAGGCCCCTACAAAAACTATGAATTTCAGATGACTCTCTGATTAGGCCTGTCAATGGGTCTAATGCCAGGGCAAACAAAATGAGTTATAGAGGGCCCCCTTGCCTTGTTCCCCTTTTTAATGGAAAAGGGTCTGATAAGTTGCTGTTAATTCCCAATCCAGCCAATAGAGCCAAGTAAAATAGTTGTACCCATCTTATAAAATTATTCCCCAACCTGAACCATCCCAAAGCTACCCATAAATAAAGCCATTCTATGGGTACAATACATTTTTATACATTTTTGAAACATATTAATCTATTCATTTATCTCCTAATTCTGCTGTCATGGTTGTATGCAATTTTTTTTCCGCCCTTTTGCATACAATTTGTAATCAACAAGGGTGTGTGTTCATTTATTTGTAATTTAGATGAAGAGGACATTCCTGGTTTAAAGTCCGGGTTAGATCCTAGTGGTGTAAAAAGACCTGGCGAAGTAGATAAATCTGAGCATTTAATTATTTGGTGAAAAACATTTAGGCCCCGTACACACGAGAGGATCTATCCGCTGGAACTGATCTGCGGATCAGTTCCAGCGGATAGATCCGCTGGTGTGTACATCCCAGCGGATCTTTTTCCGCGGATTTTTTTCGGGCCGACCGATTTCCAGCAGATAAAAATTTCTTAGCATGCTAAGAAATCTATCCGCTGGAATCGGCTTCTGTACAGACTCACCGGATCGATCCGTCCGATTCCCTCCCTCGCATGCGTCGTAATGATTCGACGCATGCGTGGGTATCCTTATAAGACAGCGTCGCGCACGTCGCCGCGTCATCATCGCGGCGACGGCGCGACACGTCATTGCGATGGGATTTCGGCGCGGATTTCGATCCGATGGTGAGTACACTCCATCGGATCCAAATCCGCGGAAATCCTCGAGAGGATTTATCCGTGTATACGGTCCGGCGGACCGTATCCGCGGATCAATCCTCTCGTCTGTACCCGGCATTAGGGTTGCACCAATTAGACCAGGGCTCAAAATTTCAAGTCCTGAGCTACTAGCCAGGCCTCAAGGCCACTCGCCACCAGTTGCCCCGCCAAACCCCCTACCATGTCCCGCCCCCTAAACCCGCCCCTAGACACGCCCTCATAAATCTCATGAAATTACACTTAAATGTTTTATGCAGAATTAAGTTATAAAAACAAATATTAACAACAACTTTATCCATGCCCAAAAATGCAGCCTGCCCATGTCTACCAATACAGCAAAATGTCCCCATTTTCCAGCCAGAGTCCCCTCACCCACAATTGCAGCCAGAGTCCCCTCACCCACAATTGCAGCCAGAGTCCCCTCACCCCCCACATTGCAGCCAGAGTCCACACCCCCCCACATTGCAGCCATAGTCCACACACCCCCCACATTGCAGCCAGAGTCCACACACCCCCCACATTGCAGCCAGAGTCCACACACCCCCCACAGTGCAGCCAGAGTCCACACACCCCCCACAGTGCAGCCAGAGTCCACACCCCCCCCACAGTGCAGCCAGAGTCCACACACCCCCCACATTGCAGCCAGAGTCCACCCCCCCACATTGCAGCCAGAGTCCACCCCCCCCCACATTGCAGCCAGAGTCCACACACCCCCCACATTGCAGCCAGAGTCCACACACCCCCCACATTGCAGCCAGAGTCCACACACCCCCCACATTGCAGCCAGAGTCCACACACCCCCCACATTGCAGCCAGAGTCCACACACCCCCCACATTGCAGCCAGATTCCACCCCCCCCCCACATTGCAGCCAGATTCCCCCCCCCCCCCCCACATTGCAGCCAGATTCCACACCCCCCTCCCTCATTGCAGCCAGATTCCACACACCCCCCACATTGCAGCCAGAGTCCACACACCCCCCACATTGCAGCCAGAGTCCACACACCCCCCACATTGCAGCCAGAGTCCACACACACCCCACATTGCAGCCAGAGTCCTCCCCCCCCACATTGCAGAGTCCCCCCCACATTGCAGCCATAGTCCTCTCCGTCTCCCCACACACACACATTGCAGCCAGAGTTCTCCACCCCGCATCCTACCTGTGCTGGGTAGGAGAGGAGGAGGAGGAGCCGCCACCACCGCCGCCGCGTTCAAACCACGGGGAAGATTAAGCTTTCAATTCAATAGCTGTAAGTGTGTTGATGTTCCCCGCAGCGCGCGTGTTCTACAGCCCCTCCCCTCTTGTCCGGGAACCATTGATAGACAGATCATCCATCCAATCCTGGGATGGGTGACTATCAGTTTCCCGGACAAGAGGGGAGGGGCTGTAGAACGCGCGCTGCAGGGAACATCAACACACTTACAGCTATTGAATTGAAAGCTTAATCTGCTCTACTCTCCTCTCCTCGCTCGCCCCCTCCCCCCCGCTCCCAAGCAGCCAGCCAGCCAGACACTCGCCAGCCCTCAAAATTTACTCGCAAAATGCGAGTGTAAATTTTGAGGGCTGAATTAGACTATTAGTGCATGAATTATATGGTATCCAAGAATACCACCCAATCTTTATTAAAATTGGAAACCCAATTCCCCCAATTTGTTTTGGAGGTGTAAGTATTTGGAGATTAATACATCTCTGATTCGCGAAGAGAAATTTCTTAAGTAATGACTGCAAAAAGTAAAAATATTTTGAGGGTAAGAAATTTGGTAGGGTTTGAAAACGATATATTTTTGGTAATACTGCATTTTGATTCTAACTGCCCTACCAAACAAGGAGAAATACTTGAGGAACATTTTTCTAAGATCTCCTTTAAAATCCATATTATAGGAATAAAATGATTTTTATATAGAGCATTTAAAGTGGAGTTCCACCCATTTTTTTATGTTTGTCTGTGCTGCATGCTCTAATCTCATAGTGTTCAGAATGGACAATTTTTATTTAATTTGTTGCTTGTAAATACCTTTATTTTGTAGTCCTTCATTACTTCCTCCTCCTTATTTGCCTAGGCTATTTGCAAGGGTTTCTGGGATAGGCATCATGTTTCCCAGTAGTCCTTGCAAACCTGACTGAAACCTATTACATTGCTTGTGCACTGAGCATGTGCAAAGCTGAATCCAGGAAGTCATACAGTCTGGCTTCATGATGCCCACACTTAAGATGGCCACGGTCTATTTCTAGATTATAAACTATCTAAATGCTGTAACAACCTAACAAAACGGACCTTAGTTTACAGACTAACTTTACTAGAATACATCAAGCTTGTGTATTACAGGGGTATTTATATTTAAAAAGTGAAATTGTGGGTGGAACTCCCCTTTAAGGTGGGTATAATCCAGACTCCCAAGTATTTCAGTGCCCTGTCTACCCAAGTGAAGGAACAATTTTTCCGAACTAAGGACAATGTATGAGAGGTGAGAGACAAATTCAATGCCTCTGATTTTTTATAATTAATTTTGAGGTCGGAAACATAACTAATGTGCAAATGCTTGCCTCAAATTTTAGAATAGAGGTATGAGGTTGTGTGACGAAAAATAGCCAATCGTTTCCAAACGCTGCAGGTTTATATTGTCTATCTCCTAGTGGAAACCCATGAATTGACAGGTTAGCATTGACAATAATTTAAGTAATTTAGTAATGAGATTGGTCGATAATTAGAACAATCTAATACATCTTTGCTTGGTTTGGATAAAACTGTTACATAAGCCATTAGAAAATCTTCAGGGATTGCCTGCGGATTATGTAAGTGCTTCAAAGTTTTCAAAAGATGTGGAGTTAAAATATTAGTAAATGTTTTATAATAATGAGGGTTTAAGCATCTTGAGGGCTTCAATCAGTTCATCTTCTGTAATAGGTTTCTCTAGGTCAGGGGTGCCCAACCAGTGGCCCGGGGGCCACATGTAGCCCGCAGAGCCCTCTGATGTGGCCCGCGACCTCCTGCTCTGGAATGGTGGGTTGGCAAGCCCAGATCGCAGGTTGTGACCCGCCATACCACAGCATCAGTGTTGTGAATAAAGCTGGTGGTAGAAGAAAGCGGCTGCAGCGCAGAGCCTCATAAACCGATACTTCCTCTACAGCAGGGATATGAAATTAGCGGACCTCCAGCTGTTTCAAAACTACAAGACCCATCATTCCTCTGCCACTGGGTGTCATGCTTGTGGCTGTCAGTCTTGCTATGCCTTATGGGACTTGTAGTTCTGCAACAGCTGGAGGTCCGCTAATTGCATATCCCTGCTCTACAGCGTCGCTTTTGCCACAGGTGGAGTCTATGGCAAAGTTCAGCTAACCCGCAGGATAGACACAGGTGCACTACGCGGTGTGGGTAAACTGCAGCACATCAGTGTGAAAGCAGTCTTAGGCCCTTTTCACACGATCAGCACAAACAAATGGGACCCTAAATTCACCTCTTTAGAGCAACAGATGTCTGTTTACGCCTGCCTACCTCCAATCCGAAAAAATGAAGGGAAATCTTCCCCTTTCATCTAGGCGGATCAGAGGGTCTATAGAGTAACTGTGACCTGTCATCCGCCCGCTCCGCTCATTGTGGCCCTCGACTGGTTACCAAGTTGCTTAAGTGGTCCTCGCTCTTCAAAAGGTTGGGCACCCCTGCTCTAGGTGTTCTATGTCAGATATCGGGAGTTTGGGCATTTCACTATTAGTCCGGTAATCCTGTAGATTCTGTGGTCTCATTCCCTGTAAGTCAGCTGTTTATGAGATTTCGGTAAATTATAAAGATCTGAACAATATGTATGAAAGACAGCATTTTTTTAAATGGCGATCGTGGCATTTCTAAAAGAGGTCATGCCATGACTGGCAGCTCCCGCCAATCACAGCGCCGGAGCCGCAAAAAAACGGAAGTCACTCCGGGACAACATGTTGTCGGCTGGTGCTGTGTCGGGCACTGCAGCGGGGGCTTCGATCCCAGGTGAGTATTACATAATGAGCTAGTATGCATAGCATACTAGCTCATTATGCCTTTGCCTTGCAGGTGTTTTTTTTTTTTCAACTTTAAAGTGGTTGTAAACCCACAAAAAAATAACAACCTGCAAGACAAAGGCATAATGAGCTAGTATGCATAGCATACTAGCTCATTATGAAATACTTACCTTAGATCGAAGCCCTCGCAATGGTGCCCAATGGTGCCGTGGGCTCCTGCACTGTCACTGGCTGGAGCCGCAATGACGTCACTCCCATGCATGCGTACAGGAGCCACCGGTAATGGCACAGCAGCTGAAGAAACGGTATGAGCGAGTTGTTTCTTCAGTGCGCATGTGCCGATGACGTCGGCACATGCTGATACAGTGACTATCTCCTAAACAGTGCATGTTTTGGAGTTATTCATGGTACCTACAGGTAAGCCTTATTATAGGTTTACCTGTAGGTAAAAGTGGTGTGTAAGGGTTTACAAGCACTTTAACCACTTCCATACTGGGCCTATTTTGGCACTTCTCTCCTACATGCAAAAATCATATTTTTTTTGCTAGAAAATTACTCAGAACCCCCAAACACTATATATGTTTTTTAAGCAGACACCCTAGGGAATAAAAAGGCGGCCATTGCAACTTTTTATCTTCAACGGTATTTGCGCAATAATTTTAAATTTTTTGGGGAAAAAACTGTTTCATGAATTAAAAAATAACAAAACAGTAAAAAATTGTATGATGTGAAAGATGAAGTTACGCCGGGTAAATAGATACCTAACATGTCACGCTTTAAAATTGCGCACACTCATGGAATGGCGCCAAACTTCAGTACTTAAAAATCTCCATAGGCGTCGCTTTTTTTTTTTTTTTTTTACAGGTTACCAGTTTAGAGTTACAGAGGAGATCTAGGGCTAGAATTGTTGCTGGCGCTCTAAGGCACGCGGCGATACCTCACATGTGTGGTTATAACGGCGTTTACATATGTGGGCGGGACTTACGTGTGTGTTCGCTTCTGAGCGCGAGCTACCGGGGATAGGGGCATTTAAAAAAATATATATTTTATTTTTTATTTTACTTAATTTATTTTATTTTTACACTTTTTTTTTACTTTTTTTTTTTTTTATCACTTTTATTCCTATTACAAGGAATGTAACCATCCCTTGTAAGACGAATGGTTTGTGACAGGTACTCTTTATGGAGTGATGTGGGGTCAATAAGAGCCCACATCCCAACTCCAGGCTGGAAAGCATGAGATCATGAAAAAAAATTCATGGATCTCATGCTTACAGCCGCGATTGCGGCTTTGTTTACATTACGGTACCCGGGCGTGACGTCATAACATCGCGCTTGGGCCTCCGACGATCATAGAGATGACAGGTGACATCTGGTCACCAGTCATCTCTATGCCTCCCATCTGGCGCTGGCAGATCGTTTCTCCGGGTCTCCGATGGCACAGGAGAGCCCGGAGAAGCACCGGATGGCGGCGGGAGGGGGGGGGACGTCCCCTCCCGTCGCCTATAAGAACGACCAAGCGGTGGAACTGCCACTATGATCGTTCTTATGGTGCACAGGATCGCCGGCTGAAGAGATATCTGAATGATGCCTCTGGCTGCAGGCATCTTTCAGATATCCCCACTGAAAGTCCAGGACGTCATATGACGTTCTTGGGCGGGAAGTGGTTAAAAAGAGATTTTTTTTTTAGCTTTTAAATTTAATATAGATCGTAAACATTTTCGTGCCTCCAGCATCATTGGGCCATTAAGGAAGTCCTGATATGCCTTGTCATTGGGAAGGGAACATTTATCTGGTAGTTGCGCTACTCCTTTTAAGAGGTATACAAATCTATTGTAGCGGGGCGTCTGTGTTTGAATGGCAGGAAAAGCGATTGATGGGATATATGTTCCTCCACGGATTCTTAGATTTGCAATCAAAGGTAATACCAGCAAAGACTTCATGGTAAAGAAAGATAGTTCTTTATTCTGTGTTAGTAAAGTCCATTCTGGGGTTGTTTTTACTGGGAGTCTGGGTGGGACAGACTTCCAATTCCATGGGCCGCACGGGAAACAGGATGGGAAAAAATAGAGCAGGTTCAAATTTTTTTGCGGGCAGTTTTCTCGTCGGGAAAACTGCTATGGAGCATAAACATGACCGGTTTTCCCGACCAATCAAAAAAATTGCAGTTTTCTGGTCGGGAAAACCGGTCGTGTGTACGAGGCATAAGGCTTACCTGTAGGTGCAAGAAATATCTCCTTGAACTACACAGTTAAGGAGATATTTGCAGAAAAGATTGCACTGATGTCTATGGCGCATGCGCGCCGTAAACAACGGCGCAGGCGCAATGAGCATGTTGTTAATAAATGGGACCGTGCTGTCCATGACGGCTCCCATGCACATGCACAGGAATGACATTATCGCTGCTCAGGCCAGTCGCAGCGCCGGAGCAGCGATACCCGGAAGTCACTCCGGGTATCTTGGCGGCGGAGGAGAGGAACGAGAGTCGCTGCAGGGGTTCGATCTCAGGTAAGTAATTCATGGTTTACTTCCTCTTGAAGCTCCCTGTATTAAATGTATATTTCTCTTTCATCCCCTCAGTATTGGGTCTCCATAACATATTGCACCCCAAAAACTGTCTACTTGGCCTTTTTTGGCACCTATCTACCTCCAAATATGCAAAACCCTTATTACATATCCTTTATTTTAAGGCCAGTAAGACTATCCTACTGACATGACTGATACCTGGTTGAAATTGATTAATGCTAGTCTCCCACTAGATAAGCTTAACTTTGAACTTAGGAATAAATCACGACTGACAGTATCTTGGACTGGTGGGTTTCCAGATCACTTATTCTTGCCTCTCTAGATCCAGGATATTGAACAACTGTATACTATTTGCTTAGTTTGCTGTCCCGTTGTTTGATGTGATCCACAGAACCCATTGTAACACCTGCAATATTCCTATTGCTGTGCATTTAGATGTGTGAGAGACTACTCAATCTTGCATTGGTTTGTTTCTTTGTGTATTGCTTTATTGTAAATTCAATAAACATATCTTTAAAAAATGTGTATTTAGAAAATTTGTATTTAATTTAGGGTTTAACAAAAGAGACATAAAAGATTAATGTATAGACCTGCAAACATTACAAATATTCAAATATATTTGGCAACCAACATTTTAAGTTTCCCTTTAAAGAATGATTGTACGTTTATTTGTGTTTACTGTTCATTTTTAATAGCTATTAATGTATATTTTTTTCTATTCCAGCTTGACTGCCGCCATGTGCGCTTCATTCAGTCTGGATGGGGCTGGTGGGATTCCTGGAATGGAGAGAAGATGGATTACTGGGGTGGTGCTGATCCTTCAGTCAGGGGTTGTGCATGTGGAAAAACTGGTAAAATATGTAGTAACTGATATTTGATAAGAATATATTTACATGATATATAAGATTCAAGCAAATTAGTTTAGTTACAAGAGCTATTCAAATAAATGCAGAGATGTTTTTAAAGGTACTTGTTTCCATGGGCATCCAAAGCAAACGTTCTGGGGGACAGCCAGATAATATTAAAGGGTCACTAAAGGATTTTTTTTTTAGCTAAATAGCTTCCTTTACCTTACTGCAGTTCTGGTTTCATGTCCTCATTGTTCGTTTTTGCTTTGATGTTGCTGTAATTCCTCTCTGTTCTGGACACTTCCTGGTTGTCCGTTTCCTGTACTGGGAGATTTCTCACTGTGGTGACTAATCAAGGAGGTGCTATTACTGTGTGTCAGCATCAATCCAGTTTAGTTTTACAAAGCATCACTGCCCTCTATTGGTTCTTTGTCCAGGAAACAACAGCAAAAACGAAACTAAACTGTAGGTACATTATATGATTGTTTTTTATCTATTTTTAATCATTTTTAAAGGGAATCAGTTAACTATTATGTCTCTATACCCTGTAAACAGTCATTTCAGCTAAAAATTTGTTTTCCTTTAGTGACCCTTTAAGGAACATTATTGAAACCAAAAGTAATATGAAACAAACAATACATTTGGCTGACATAAAACATATGTTAGCAATTTATAATGACGTAGCTTAGGCAGGGATGCTCCTCACAAATTTACTTGCCAGGAGTAGATATCCTGGTTGATTGTTAGAGATCTATTGATTCCTCCGTAAGTTTGGCCTGGTTGCAGTTGTCTCTACTACCACTAGGTGGCCGGGTACTTGGTGGTGATTGATATGAGAAGGGAAATGCAAGGTAAAGTTATGCGTATGTGGTAGGGCTGTTACTGATTAAAATTTCCGTGTTTTTTTTTTTTTAATTGATTAATTTCAATTAATTATAACGCACATACATTTATCGGATCACCACCATATATAGTCCCCACTGTAATATCCACAGACATCTCCCCCACTGTAATATCCACAGACATCTCCCCCACTGTAATATCCACAGACATCCCCCCACTGTAATATCCACAGACATCTCCCCCACTGTAATATCCACAGACATCTCCCCCACTGTAATATCCACAGACATCTCCCCAATGTAATATGGTCCACATCTCGCCTACTGTATAGGAAGATTAGTGCTTGCTTAGTCTTACCAGAGAAGCCGACTGAACACAAGCAGTTGAGGCCGGGTGATGATGTCAGCGCGCCGCTCTAGGCTCACCTAGGCCGCCAATAGAAATGAATGGAGAACTTTGGTAAAAAAAAATATAAATATATTAAAGAAGCTGCTCCCCTAAAGTGGTGTGAAAACAACTTTGGCAATGTGGGGGGTGTATAATAATAAGGGGGCGCTAATAGTAAGTGATAAATTCCAAATTCTAGCTTGAAACAATATATTAACTATAAGGTCAACAATATAATAGTGATTTAAAGTGCAAGTGCTTATATAATGACAACATCAAAAAATAGGTGCAAACAGGTCCAAAAAATGCAGCAATGGTCACTAAATGATAAGCATTGGTAAGTCCATGCATCAAATGGTTGACTTGAGAGTAGGCACCATCACCACGGAACAGATATCAAACTGGTGACATCCGGTGAAAGATAGAGGTAAGTGCCTACTTACCAGACCACCATGACCCTTCGTATGAAAAAAGGATCAGGTGGAGCTTTAGTACAATTGGTGGCCTAAGGTCTGTACTGGTACCTGGATGGGACTGACCAAGAATGGACTCCAACAGAAGAAATTATCATGGATAAAATGAAGAAGAAAGGGCCATAGTGGAGTTCTGCGATTTATTGTAAATGTGACGTGGAGCACCAGCTGCACTGTGTCTCACTCTCGTGGGTAGGTGTAGCTTGCGTTCCACCGCCCCTCTGTGCCAAATCTGGAAGTGGCTGAACTTGACCAGGAATGCCTCGACGTACGCAAACACAAAATAAATGAAAAAAAAAAACGGCAGAGCCATCTTGTGGACAATTTGGATACTGCAGTCTTGTAAAACATTGAAATTAAAAGTAAATAAAAAGTAAATAAATCGTCAGAGCCATCTTGTGGACGAATTGGGTACTAAAATCTATGTAAAACAGAAATTAAAAGTAAATAAATCGGCAGAGCCATCTTGTGGACGAATTGGGTACTACAGTCCATAAGACACAGTGAGTCTTGCTATTCACAACACATCTGCTGGTACATAAATGATTTAAAATAGTTAATAAAACAATTATTACAAATTAATTCTAATATAGAAAGGTACTAATATGAAAAAGTGCCAATATAAAAGAGAAAATTGGTATATAGTTGTGCTCATAAGTTTACATACCCTGGCAGAATTTATGATTTCTTGGCCATTTTTCAGAGAAGATGAACAATAACACAAAAACATTTCTTTCACTGATGGTTAGTGTTTGAGTGAAGCCATTTATTATCAATCAACTGTGTTTACTCTTTTTAAATCATATTGGCAACAGAAACTACCCAAATTACCCTGATCAAAAGTTTACATACCCTGGTGGTTTGACCTGATTACAGGCACACAAGTTGACACAAAGGGGTTTGAATGGCTATTAAAAGGTAACCATCCTCACCTGTGATCTGTTTTCTTGTAATTAGTGTGTGTGTATAAAAGGTCAATGCATTTCTGGACTTCTGACAGACCCCTTGCATCTTTCATCCAGTGCTGCATTGACGTTTCTGGATTCTGAGTCATGAGGAAAGCAAAGGAATTGTCAAAGAATCTGCGGGAAAAGGTAGTTAAACTGTATAAAACAGGAAAAGGATATAACAAAAATATCCAAGGAATTGAGAATGCCAATCAGCAGTGTTCAAACTCTAATCAAGAAGTGAAAAATGAAGGGTTCTGTTGAAACCAAACCATGGTTAGGTAGACCAACCAAAATTCCAGCCTTAACTGCCAGGAAAATTGGTCAGGATGTAAAGAAAAACACAAATAACTTCAGGTAAAATACAGGACTCTATGAAAACATGTGGTGTGGCTGTTTCAAGATGCACAATAAGGAGACACTTGAAGAAAGATGAGCTGCATGGTCAAGTCGCCAGAAGAAAGCCATTACTACGCGAATGCCATAAAGTATCCCTCTTACAATATGACAAACAGCACAGAGACAAGCCTCAAACCTTCTGGCACAAAGTCATTTGGAGTGATGAGACCAAAATTGAGCTTTTTGGCCACAACCATTAATGCTACATTTGGAGAGTCAACAAGGCCTATGATGAAAGGTACGGAGGGGGATCGCTGATGTTTTGGGGATGTGTGAACTACAAAGGAACAGGAAATTTGGACAAGATTGTTGGAAAGATGAATTCAGTATATTATAAAAAAATACTGAAGGAACATTTGCATTCATTGGCCAGGAAGCTGAGCATTGGAACATATTTGGACATTCCAACATGACAATGATCCAAAACACAAGGCCAAGTCGACCTGTCATTGGCTACAGCAGAATAAAGTGAAGGTTCTGAAGTGGCCATCTCAGTCTCTTGACCCCAATATCACTGTCCCACTCTGTGGAGATCTCAATTGTGCAGTTCATGCAAGACAGGCCAAGAATTTACAGGAACTGGAGGCTTTTTGCCAAGAGGAATGGGCAGCTTTACCATCTGAGAAGATAAAGAGCTGCTTCTACAAATACCACAAAAGACTTCAAGCTGTCATTGATGTTAAAGGGTGCAATACACAGTAATACACTTTTGATCAGGGTCATTTGGGTAGTTTATGTTGGCATTATGATTGAAAAAGAGTAAACACAGTTTATAATAAATAGCTTCAGCCAAACACTAACCATGAGTGAAAGAAAAGTTTTTGTGTTATCATTCACATTCTCTGAAAAATGGCCAAGAAATCATAAATTCTGCCAGGGTATGTAAACTTATGAGCACAACTGAGGGGGGGGAGAGAGAGAGAGAGAGAGAGAGAGAGATCCACAGTTATTTTTGGTAGCTTTGGCAAAAACATTTAATATTAGACATGTATAGTAAAGCTAATTAAGGCAATTGAAAGAATTTGAGTGGGCCTGTGGCGAGAGTGGCTTAAAGTGAAGGCTTGTAATGTACTAAGGGGGAGTTTAATCAGGTTTTAAGTTTAGGCTCAAGTTTAGATGAGAGTAATGCTTCTGCGATTTGTAATCAAGGAATCCCAATTGGAGTGAAATTTTGACAACACAAAGTGAGCCTTAACAAACACTTCCATATGGAATACGTGTACATGTTTGCTAAGGATAGAAATGGCCTCATCGGTAGTGGGGGGCCAAGGACACTTCCATTTTCTAGAAAGAGCTAGGCGGGCTGCTATAATAGTGTGAGTAATAAAAGTATGAAATTTAGCCCAGGTTCAAATTGATGTGATTTGACTAATTGGTGGCTATTGCCGGCAGATGTCTCTGAAATTGCCCCCCAAAGTCGGACTGACATGCGGGTATAAAATTGTGCGAGTTCAGCTAAATTTCAATCCCGCAGCAGTGCGAACCTAGGCTTAGAAGGCCACTTATACATTTCCAGACCCAGTAGGATTGTTCGAGGTGTGGGAGAAAAGGGAACTACTGAATTACTGTGGAGATAAACCTGGCAATGTTAGACCAGAATTAAATGAGGTAGGGCCAATACCACCAGATGTGTTAAAGTGACCTAGATTGACCACAATTTCTCCAACAAAGCAGGGAGGAAGGGGGGTGTATGGCCGCACGTTTTGTTGGAGTAAAATACCATTTGTGGTATATTTTTTTATCGTATTCCCAATGAGTAATACAGTGGGAGACTTTCATGGGGATCCAGAGTTCCTGATACCAATGTGCAAATGGAAAAGATAAATGTAAGGTATGCTTCCAGACTCAGGGCTGGCCCAAGACATTGTGCTGCCTGAGTCCAAGAATGAAATGCTGCCCCCCATTTCCCCAAAAGAACGAAATCACCTCCACCGAAGGGCCCCCACATCCATTATTTTATATCATGAAAACTAAATTTACATTTATCAGGAAGTCAGATTTGCATGCAACAGGACTTTGTCTATTTGCAGAATTCCATGACATAACAATATCTTCAATTCCATGGGCTAGGGTTGTACATAGACAGGCTAGGGTTGTATATGGACAGGCTAGAGTTGTATATGGACAGGCTAGGGTTGTATATAGACAGGCTAGGGTTGTATATGGACAGGCTAGGGTTGTGAATGGGCACGCTAGGGCAGTATATCGACAGGTTAGGGTAGTATATGGACAGGCTAGGGTAGTATATAGACAGGCTAGGGTAGTATAGGGGCAGGGTGGCCCAAGGGGCAGTTGTCATGACAGTGACATACAAAACCGCTAGAAAAAAAAAAATCTTGGTTGTCAATTTGCTGGGTTAATAGAAGAGAAGGAGAGGCGGCCGTGGTTCAATTTGCTGCCCCTCTCGGTGCTGCCTGCTTCCAGAATAACATTGATGGCAATTTGAGGTGTGGTATTGGCTGTGACAACAACCTATAAATAAAGGAGATGCCCTTAGATTGAGAAATGGGATTGTCGTAAAATTTAACCAGGTTTAGGACTAAATGAATATCAGATCAGGTAATGTGGGAAAAAGCAAAACTTATACGCAGGTACAGGTTTTGTTAGGTATACCATGTGTGCGACAAAGATGTTGGAAGGGGTGCAAAGTATTGCTATCCAATAAGTCACTAAGTTTAGTGATATACAGCCTAATCCACAGGTGAAGATGGAGGTCTGGTGCTATAGAGCCAATTGCAGAATTGGGAAGATGATGCAGTATTGAGGTGGGTATACCTTTAGTAGTTTGCAGTTGTGCAGCCCAGGTTTTGGTAGTTGCAATAATAGAGTCCAAAAGAACGTGTGGGTTGAAGTCCAGTAAAGAGGGCTGCAAGATAGTCCTTGGGTTGGCTTGAGATTTCCAATCGTTCTATGTAGTCTTTTGAGAAGGAGACCAGAAAATGAAGAAAACAAAATATTCCTGTGAAAAAAGAGCAGCGACACGAACATGCGATAATAAAGAAAATAGTCGGGACCAATGATGGGTGAATATGCTTGGGTTCGAGTTTTGCTTAGGTTCGATGAGCCAAGGGTGAAACTTGTTTGCAAATCAGTGAACCCAAACTTTAGAGAAAAATACCACTGAGTTTTTTGAAGGGCCTACTGTAGCTTGTTAAATTCCATCCATTTTTAGGGCCACGAGTAAGCTTCAAGAGATGTGAAACATGTCAGCCACCTTTTTCCTTTTGTCCACTTCTTTTTGACTGCATTGTTTTTGGTTGTTTTTTAAACTTCTTTTGCTAAATAAAGACATAGGGGGTTATCCTCAAAAGAGATACTCCGACTTAACTGCTGTTCAGTCTGTGTGTAACTTTGGAAACGATCCTCAAAAGGCTTTTTCCAAAGTTACACAGAAGATCCGGCATGTGTAATTGAATTACACTGCCTAATTTTAGGATGCAGTACCGCATCCGCCGCTGGGGGCATTTCGAGTCGAAATGCCGTTGCTAGTATGCAAATTAGCACTTAAGGCGATCCACAAAGCTTTCTAGCTTCCTTTTTGCGCCGTAAGTGTTATTTTGCAAGTGTAAAATTAGGGCTCGTTCTACAAAGTGTAAACTAGTTACACCTTGTAAAAGCCCATTCCAGCGACGGCATTTGGTATGCTTTCCCGAGGGAGAACTCCACGGCAATTTGTAAAAAACAAAACCGGCATGGGTTCCCCCCCAGGAGCATACCAGGCCCTTAGGTCTGGCATGGGTTGTAAGGAGACCCCCCCACGCCGAAAAATTGACGTAGGGGGTCCCCCTACAATCCATACCAGACCCGTATCCAAAGCACGCTACCCGGCCGGCCAGGAAGGGAGTGGGGACGAGCGAGCGCCCCCCCCCTCCTGAGCCGTGCCAGGCCGCGTGCCCTCAACATGGGGGGGTTGGGTGCTCTGGGGCAGGGGGGCGCACTGCGGGCCCCCCCACCCCAGAGCACCCTGTCCCCATGTTGATGAGGACAGGACCTCTTCCCGACAACCCTTGCCATTGGTTGTCGGGGTCTGCGGGCGGAGGCTTATCGGAATCTGGGAGTCCCCTTTAATAAGGGGGCCCCCAGATACCGGCCCCCCACCCTAAGTGAATGGATATGGGGTACATCGTACCCCTATCCATTCACCTGGAGGCAAAAAGTAAAAGTTAATAAACACACAACACAAGGCTTTTTAAAATATTTTATTATTCTGCTCCGGACGCCCCCCCTGTCTTCGTTATTAGCTCAATTACCAGGGGGGGCTTCTTCTTCCGCTCTCCGGGGGTCTTCTCCGCTCTCCGGGGGGGGTTTCTTCTTCCGCTCTCCGGGGGGGGGCTTCTCCGGACTCCGGGGGTCTTCTTCCATCTTCTCCCCTCTTCCGCTCTTGACTCGGCGAACCCCGGTTCTTCTGCAGCTCTCCGGTGCCTTCTTCTTCAGCGCTGGCTGCCTGCTATGTTTGTGTGTTAGCTCGATTTCAAACAGGCAGCCAGCGCGGTCTTCTGTGGCGTCAGGGTCTTCTCTTCCTTTCTTCCGATGTTGCCTCGTCGCCTCTTGTCGCTGTAATGATGGAAGCGCGCCTTGCATCCCATTTATATAGGCATCACCGTCCCATCATGCTCCGGTAGGTACCCACGTGGTGGGTGCACGTGGGTAGGCACCCACCACGTGGGTACCTGCCGGAGCATGATGGGACGGTGATGCCTATATAAATGTGATGCAAGGCGCGCTTCCATCATTACAGCGACAACAGGCGACGAGGCAACATCGGAAGAAAGGAAGAGAAGACCCTGACGCCACAGAAGACCGCGCTGGCTGCCTGTTTGAAATCGAGCTAACACACAAACATAGCAGGCAGCCAGCGCTGAAGAAGAAGGCACCGGAGAGCTGCAGAAGAACCGGGGTTCGCCGAGTCAAGAGCGGAAGAGGGGAGAAGATGGAAGAAGACCCCCGGAGTCCGGAGAAGCCCCCCCGGAGAGCGGAAGAAGAAACCCCCCCCGGAGAGCGGAGAAGACCCCCGGAGAGCGGAAGAAGAAGCCCCCCCTGGTAATTGAGCTAATAACGAAGACAGGGGGGGCGTCCGGAGCAGAATAATAAAATATTTTAAAAAGCCTTGTGTTGTGTGTTTATTAACTTTTACTTTTTGCCTCCAGGTGAATGGATAGGGGTACGATGTACCCCATATCCATTCACTTAGGGTGGGGGGCCGGTATCTGGGGGCCCCCTTATTAAAGGGGACTCCCAGATTCCGATAAGCCTCCGCCCGCAGACCCCGACAACCAATGGCAAGGGTTGTCGGGAAGAGGTCCTGTCCTCATCAACATGGGGACAGGATGCTCTGGGGTGGGGGGGCCCGCAGTGCGCCCCCCTGCCCCAGAGCACCCAACCCCCCCATGTTGAGGGCACGCGGCCTGGCACGGCTCAGGAGGGGGGGGGGCGCTCGCTCGTCCCCACTCCCTTCCTGGCCGGCCGGGTAGCGTGCTTTGGATACGGGTCTGGTATGGATTGTAGGGGGACCCCCTACGTCAATTTTTCGGCGTGGGGGGGTCTCCTTACAACCCATGCCAGACCTAAGGGCCTGGTATGCTCCTGGGGGGGGAACCCATGCCGTTTTTTTCTTTGAAAATGGGCATGGAGTTCTCCCTCAGGAATGCATGCCGCTGTCATTTTTTTTATCCCCGACGCAACTTTAAGCCGTCGCGATCCTCAAAACTCGGCGTAACGTAACTTCGCGCATGCGCAGTACGGCCGGCGCGCATGCGCAGTACGGCCGGCGCGGGAGCGCGCCTCATTTAAATGGGACTCGCCCCATTTGAATAGGAACGCCTTGCGCCGGCGGAATTTTAGTTACACAGCCTGAAATTTCTAGATAAGTGCTTTGTGGATCAGGCACTTAGGTAGAAACTTTAAGGCAGTGTAACTTAAATTGGATTTTTTAAGTTACGTCAGGTTTTTGTGGATCTGGCCCCCAGTTTCAAGGAGTGCGGCGGTCCAGGACCTTTTCTATCCAATGCACCTGTGCACAGCCAGCACCCATTTGGTTCAGTGGAACGGAAGCAAAGCTAAGGGATCAGCAGTTTTCAGAGCGGTATATTCTCTCATTTTTAGGGCTATTAGGCAAAATAGTGTACAAAAAGCATGGAAAGCTGGGCGCTGCCATGGAGGACATATATCAATTTTATTTGATCTATGGGTATAGGGGGATATGGTGAATGTTAGTGATATAGTGGGTATTTTTTTTTTGTGGGAAAACCGTACTTGCAGCCATAGTTGGAATGATGCCAATTGGGGGTTATTTACGAAAGGTCTCTGCCTGGGGCAACAGCAGCCTGCGATACCTGAATGAAAGACTTTTATTAAAGGTACGTTTTTTTTTTACTACAATCACAGTGTATATATGGGCATATCTGTTCTGCAGTGATTACTGAGCTGCTTTCAAACTGATCCACAAGTGCAGAGCGATGCACCTGGGGTTTACTTGCACCGAGCCATAGACTTCTGTTTTTATCTGTGGGTTTGGTGCAGTTTCAGAAAGTGCACAACACCTGCAGGATATAATAGAATTCTATGTGTAGCTTACCCGCAGGATAGCCACAGGTACACTGCACCTGCAGTGTGGATAAACCGCAGCGCATCAGTGTGAAAGCAGCCTTAAGCCTCTTTCATTTGATCAGTCCGACTGGACCCTTCATTCACCTCTATGGAGCAGCAGATGTAACAGACTTACCGCCTACCTCCAATCCGATCCACTAAAAAACATCTGTGTGGATTGGATCAAAGGGCCCATAGGGTAGAGCGGGCTATGTCTGTGTCTGCTTTACATATGCAGAGTGGACACTAACCCGTCATCTGCCCGCTCTGCTCATTGTGGTCCACGACCTGTTACCAAGTTGCTTAAAGCGGTGGTTCACCCTCCATGACAACATTTTACCATAAAATGAGGCATAGTAGCGCGAGCTACAGTATGCCTGTCTTTATTTTTTTAGCCCTGTACTCACTGTGCAATCGTAGAGACAAGATTCCGACTCCCCGCGGGGAATGGGCGTTCCTATGGAGAGGGAAGGTGATTGACGGCCGGCTCTGGCACGTCACGCTCCCCGAAGACAGCCGGAACAGGTCTCGGCTCTTCACGGCGCTATACGGCGCCTGCGCACAGACTATGCGCAGGCGACGTGAAGCGCCAAGTCCTATTTCGGCTATTTCCGGAGAAGCGTGACGTGCCAGAGCCGGCCGTCAATCACCTTCCCTCTCCATAGGAACGCCCATTCCCCGAGGGGAGTCGGAATCTTGTCTCTACGATTGCACAGTGAGTGCGGGGCTAAAAAAATTAAGACAGGCATACTGTAGCTCGCGCTACTATGCCTCATTTTATGCTAGAGGAAATTTTTTTTTTTTTTTTTTATTAATAGGGTGAACCCCCGCTTTAAGTGGCCCTCACTCTTCAAAAGGTTGGACACCCCTGCTATAGACGAACCGCTGCTAAAAGTAACTGCTGACCTCAAATCAACCACAAAATAAAATGAAAGACAAAAAATACCCAATATTAACAACAAAAAAGGCAGCAATTGGTTTGATTGATTGATTAAAGAGCTAGCGGTCAAACTTTACGTACACTTTCCTAATCGACGTGAATTTCTTCCTGTGTAGTTTGTCAATTTTCCCTACAAGTTCCAATTTAATGATACTATGGGGGTTATTTACTAAAGGCAAATCCACTTTGCACTACAAGTGCAAACTACAAGTGCAAAGTCTACTTGAAATTGCACTTGGAAGTGCAGTCGCTGTAGATCCGAGGGGGACATGCAAGAAAAATAAAAAAAAGCATTTTAGCTTGCACATGATTGGATAATAAAATCAGCAGAGCTTCCCCTCATTTCAGATCTACCCCGACTGCAGTTTGCACTTGTAGTGCAAAGTGGATTTGCCTTTTGTAAATAACCCCCAATGGCTGCTCTTCCCCCACCTTTACATAGTGAAGTGGCTTACTTAACCAAAAGCCATCTTATTGGCTTGTATAAGTAATTTTTGTTTTAAAAAATATGCATTATTGTTTTAAAAAAAATTATCTTTAGCAAATCTGCACATAAATTTGCCAGAACTGCACTCCAAGAGATTCACCTCAAAACCATGGTGGTGGTGAGCCTCAACCCCATCCCTACTCTAGACCTTTGAGAACAGTTGGTCATTCACTCATGTTCTGATCAACCTCAGATACCTTGGTCCATTAATCATACATACTGAAAATGCTCATCTTGACTAAAAATCTGTGTTTTTTTGCTGTGTCTACCCCTACCTTTACACAGTGAAGTGGCTTTCTTAACAAAAAGCCCTCTTATTGGCTCTTATAAAGTCATTATTATTTTAAAAAAATATGCATTATTTCTGGTACAATATTTTTTATTAAAATATATTAAACAAATCGACAAATTCCCATGCAGGGTATACGAAAGCAAAAGTATACATAAAGCACATAGTAGGAAACATACTATTAAAGGAACTAATCACAAATTACCACCGTCACCACAGCCGTGGGCCGGGGGGCAGTGCGATATGCCTGAGCCAAAAGGCCCAGGGGCCAAGGCAGGTAAAAGGGGGAGGGAGCGGAGTTATCCGCAAAACGGGGGAAAATATGCATTATTTCATTATTGTTTTAAATAAAATTATCTGGAGCAAATATGCACATACATTTGCCAGAACTGCACCCAAAGAGATTCACCTCGAAACCATGGTAGTGGTGAGCCCCAACCTCATCCCTATTCTAGACCTCTGAGAACAGTTGGTCATTCACTCATGTTCTGATCAACCTCAGATACCTTGGTCCATTAATCATACATCCTGAAAATGCTCATCTTGATTAAAAATCTGTGTTTATTGCTCTAGGGAGAGTGGCTAGATGCCAGCTAACTTTATCTTTATATGTCCTTTATTTTAAATAATAGCAAACGTTTCTCGTTACAGACAAATGCAATTGGTGAGTCATGAACTTGGAGGACTGTAAAAAAAAAAAAAACTAAAAAAAAATCAAATCAAATCAAGGGTTGTTATATGATTGCTTTTGATGAAAAAAAAAAAAACACTACAGGGATCTTTATAACAAGGATAAACGGAATCAAAAGATATAAAGTAATTTGCTCAACTTTAGGTATATGAATAATTTATAATGCAGCAATCTTGCTATTTTAAATAGCCAAATCTACCGAAAGGCTGCTGACAGCAATTTTGGATTTAGATAAGGGTTAGATGTAGCTCTAAAAAACAATGGTTGAAGACAGCTACTTAACTCAGTACGCACTTGTATTTTTTTTCCAGGTACATGTGCATTTCCTGATAAACTCTGCAACTGTGACAGCAATGACAACATCTGGAGAACAGACGATGGCTTCCTACGTGATAAAAGAGCTCTGCCAATTAAGGCAGTGTATTTTGGAGACACCAATAACTTCCCCCTTGAAATGGCTTACCACAGTATTGGAAAATTAAGATGTAGAGGCAGGGGTATGTAAAACTCTGGATATAAATGTAACTTTATAGTATCAGGACTGTAAAGATCTATATTAGGTGAAAAACTCACTAGAAAGGGGGTTTTGGAAACTGGGTGAATAAGGGCTGAACATACTGTCTAGTTCGAAGGAAGCTTGTACTAAGATAAATACTGGACTACAATTGCTGACATCCCATGGTAAATGTTTATTCTGTTTCAGAGCCATAACAAGTATGCAGCCACTGAAGGCACAGTGAAGCCAGAAAATTAGGTCTGCATATTGTTTTTGGTAAAATGGCTTAAAGTATTTTATTTGGAGAACACATTAAGCAGCCAATAAAAACGTTTAGAAGGAATTGTCAGCAATGGTGGCACACATACAGTATTTCTCTCAGTAAAGTGGCTTGCTTAACCAAAAGCCCTCTTATTGGCTCCTATAAGTCATTATTGTTTATAAAAAAATACAGCAAGAAACTATTTTGCTCAAATTCAAAGGCAGAGACTGCCTATAAAGGCATGTATTACTTTGTGGCTGTCCAACCATTTAAAGTATAAGGCCACATGCACACTGGGCATCAAAAATGCCACTTTTAATGGGGTTACTGTTTTTTTTTTTTTTTTGTCTTTAAACGGTTCCCATGCACACATAGGCATTTACAGGTATTTAGAGGCAGGGGTGTTTAGAGACAGAAGAAAAACCCAGAGCCAGCGCATTTAGAAAAAACAAACGGACAATCCTAAACATGCTGTCAGAAACCATGAATCAGACCGAGACAGAAGAACAGTTAAATCACACTTGTTTAATAGTAATAAGTAAGCATAGTCAAAACATAGCCAGAGTTCAGGAACTTCATTGGATAGTCGGCCAAGCCAAATCTCAGAGAGCCAGAGATATACGTAGTAGAACAGCAAGTAGGATCTGGAGCCAGAAGGAACATCAGCCAAGCAAGTCTTCAACAGGAACGCAGGAGATGTGATGTGATGTTGACCAAAGCGAAGGCAGAGCTCAAGTGAGCTGGACGGCTTAAGTAGGCAGGACTGACAAGCAGAATATCATCAACAGATGAATCACTGTGGAGAGAGATTTTAATCCTAAACATGCATAAGCATGTCTAAACATGCAAAGCACTTGAGGATTCATTTATTTCAATGGCCAGAGTAAAGTAATATTTTATTTAATAAAACGGCCAAGTGCTTGGGGTGCCTAAACACATTTCTGACACTGCTTTTCTCCTGCCAGGAGCAAGGTGTTTAGAAGAGCTGGGCACAGTGAGCATGAGGCCTAAGTATGCAGTTTCAAACTTACGACTTGCATTTTGTTATATAAACATATTTTCTTTTCTTTTGTTTTAGCTAAGAAAAACGAAGACTTTCAACACTAAAAAGTTCTTCTAAATACAATGCTGAAGGCAATGCAATCTGCAATGCAATGAACATATGATGTGCTTCTTTCTTAGAGTTCTTATACTATCAGTTGTTCCTATCACTTTAATACTTTAGATTAAATTACATTTTAAATGATTTGTGCTTACCTACTTTGTCACTTGCATTCTACAAATATAAAACACATATACCTTTGTAATCATGTTAAATTTCAAATGGTAAGTATATGAATTAAAAAAAAGTTATGCTGCATAAGATTGTACAACATACTGGAAGTGTTTCATGTCAGCTTTATGTGATGGAGAAATATGAGTTTCCAAGGCCAGCTCTGTATCATACCTACACATTCCTAGCAGCTCTGAACACTCTGATGTCCTACTGTTGATTGGTAGCCTTTGGAAGAGGTCCAAATAGCATTATTCCTACTATTTGGTTTATGTACATCAGTTAGGTGAAAGATGATTTCTAGTTTCTTACACTGTCCAAATCAGCTCTTCTGAACTTTGGATGGAAAGCACTGTATCAAAAAAGGTTTAATAACAATGAAATTTGCCATTCTACGTCATTTGTTTCTTTTATTGAGTATAAATATCTTGTAAGATCATTTTCAGACAGGTTGTGAGGTGAACTTTTAAAGAAGGATCCCACTTCCTGTGCATGGAAGAGGGGAAAAGAATCAAAATGTCATGTGACTGTAGTTATAATTAAATAAAAGGGGGGCTGGCCTTACAATGTTCACTTTGGGCACTGGATCCTGCATTTGGTGCTCATCTTGATATGTGGTGCAATAATTAAGTTAGCCACAGGGTGCTATACAAGACCGTGACCCATTCCTATAGCACACGGACCCTGAAAACACTTTTGGGGGTATTCCGTGATAGGGAAACCTGTACCCTGGATGGCAAAAGCAAAGTGGATAAGGGAAGATAGGGTTTTCCTGTTTTAAACCAGTTCCTGGCTACACATAACTTGTTGGATTATTTCCTTTTATCCTACAAGACCGTATTAAGCACACAAGCGATTTTGAGGACACAAGTTATAGGGAGTAGTTATGGGGTAATCTACTTTTTAAGTGTTTTTACCCTGCCAGATAATGAGGTAGCTTACTCTGCGTTATAAGTAATGTTATTATAATGTTTACCTATTTAAAATTGGTGTTCTTTTCTTCTTACTCACTACCGCAAATTATTTTTTGGCTAGTTACGTAGTGCTTCTAAAACTCCTGACTGCGCACTTCCGGCCACCATTTCTACCAATGAAGCAAGTTGATTGTGATCTGTATCAGTTTTCTGATACTTCAGAGACATAGCCATTGGGTTATTGCGATTTCTTCAGACCAGATATGCTGAACCCCCTCAGTCCACATCGATTTTGTCACTATCCTGTAGGGGAAGATCCGCACTTAGCAATGGTGGATTAGGGGCAAATTATAGGCACCACTTCCGCAGTCTAAATGTTCTTCATCATAGACTAGCAAAATGCAGCCTGTTTGATTAAAGCAATCTCCTCTGCCACTCTGTATGACCTATTCCAAAAACGATAGCCTCTTCTTGGGTACCAACATCTGGTTGTAAACACCCTTCTGCCTTTCTACGCCCTAATTATACATCAGACAGGAGGCTCATATCTTATGCATTATCTTTCTTTAATAATGCCCATAGCAGAAATACAGTAAACATTTATTGTAACTTAAAAAATTCAAAGAACTACCCTTCCCAGCAGTCCCTGGGCCAGTGTAGCCCCTCCCAGACCGTAGCCTATATAAGGGACTGTCTGAGGTAACCTATTCCTCTTTCTTTCTGCTCATAGCCAGAACTCAGATAAGTACATTACTCTATGTTTATAATTTTTATGTAGGCTTGCTTGTTATTTGGTTATCAGCAGCCTTTTTAATTTGTGTAGATCCTAATGTCACATCGTCTTTCCACAGGGTGCTGGGGATCCCCCCCCCCCTCCCACCCCGGCTTTTATTACAGCTATGGAGGTTTTTCCCTCCTCCGCTATTCCCTTCAACTTCCACCTGTATCTGTATATACCCTCTGATCCCCTCAGACCTTCATCTGTGTGTTGTTCTATCAACCTTCTGTCTTATGAAGCACAACTGATATTTCTAAAAATGATAAACGTTTAGTTTTTGCTGTATGTTTTTCCCACTTTGCTATCTGTGCCACCCGTTTTGTAGAGAACGCGGTTTCCTCTGATGTGTACATCTTACAGTCATTGGGCTTCTTTATTTGTTTATTTTACAATATACCGCTGCTTTGCTTCTTTTGTTCCCCCCCGGTGCGCTCTGCACACTGCTCGTTTTCTGACTGGAGGTAGGACGGCGCCATTTTAACATCTCTGCGCCTTTTTTCCTACCTCCCTTCTTCTCCTTCTCCTCAGAGCGTCTCATCTCTGAGGGGGGCGTGGCGGTGAGGATCTCCCTACACCAATCACGCTATTGTCGCGAATCGACGGCGCCATTGCTGCGGACCTGTCCTGGGGACTCCATCCTCCGTGTGCTAGACCGTCTCTCCCCATCGCCGCCACGCCAGGGTGCGGGCGGCTGTATGGTTGGAACTCTGTGTAGATCTCACTGATCTATGCGAATCACGTTAGGCCCCGAGCCTCACGTCTAGCTCCCCTTGTGGTGGGGAATATCTCCCCTCATCTAACTTCTGTCACTCACACCTAGCTGGTGGGGAATTCCTCCCCTCCCCTGCTTCTGTCACTCCTTCACCTTCAGTTACATTAACATCAGTTCTTGTTCTGGGAATTTATTCCCCTGTAGTCTATTCTACATATAATGAATATATTAATACATGTAAATAAATAATAAATTTAAATAATTATACGAATGAATAAATTATTGACTTATTAAATAAATATAAATAAATCAATGAACATAGATGTCTATAAATAAATAATTTATACAATCTATTTGATTGAATAAATAAATAAATATATAAATATATATAATAAACAAATTTTAAAATATAAACTATTAAACTATACTTTATATATAATTGAATAAATAAATACATATATATATATATATATAAATAAACAAATTATAACAATAATTAAATGAATTATAGAAATTACTATACAAGTTATAGTACATAACTTCCGTATCTTCCTGTGCTGCACGGCCGTGCTGTCCGCAGACAGCTGACTCTTCTCCTGTGGCTAGCGACAGATCCTTTACTCTCTACTGGTGCCACTGAAGTGGTGGACGCAGCCCTGGAAGGCCCTACCTACCTCAGTGCTGCACTGGTTCCTGAGCTGGTCGGTAGGTCCGACCAGACTACCAGGGCATCGGTTGTTCCAACCCACATGCACCCCTATGTCCGGATCTCCCGGCAAGGATATAACGCCCCTGAGTAGGGCATGGCGTCCCGTATGCGCCGTCACATTAATGTGGCCTCCGTCTCCCCGGCAGGGGAAGTAATTAACATGCCTCAGGCAGTACCCTCCCAGGACTGCCGACCCTCTGACTCCCCGGCAGGGGAAGTAAATAACATGCCCCAGGCAGTACCTTCCCAGGACTGCCGACCCACGGACTCCCCGGCAGGGGAAGTAAATAACATGCCCCAGGCAGTACCCTCCCAGGACTGCCGACCCATTGACTCCCCGACAGGGGAAGTAAATAACATACCCCAGGCAGTACCCTCCCAGGACTGCCGACCCTCTGACTCCCCGGCAGGGGAAGTAAATAACATGCCCCAGGCAGTACCTTCCCAGGACTGCCGACCCACGGACTCCCCGGCAGGGGAAGTAAATAACATGCCCCAGGCAGTACCCTCCCGGGCCTGCCGACCCACTGCCTTCCCAGACTCCAATCGACCCCCGAGCCTCGGGGAGATGCACATGCAGAGGCAGCGATCCGCTAGACGGACTGAGCCAGACTCCTCGTGGACTCTTCCAGAGTCGTCCGCGGAGTACGAGGCGGCTAACACCTTTGAGTCTGAGGATGACAATGATGATGATAATGATGATGATTATGTGAGCAGTGGGCACATGGCGCTCCATGACGACGCCAACCCTAGGTCCCAGGGTAAAACCTTATTGGACTCTTGTGGAGTACCATTTTTCGATCAGGAGGTGATTGGCCACCCACACTCCGGTGACTGGGCACCTCTACCTGAGGTGATCCAATAGATCGAATGCTGGACCCGGAGATCGATCGGTACGCTAACCGGACAAGTTGAGGGTGGAATACTCACCCTTCCATTACCAAATACGGTGGTGCTCACTCCAGAGGTGGATCCCATAATCATTCAGTATTCCAGGAAGGGAATAGAGAGGGCCTTTGGGACCTCACAGTACTGGGTCTTAGATCTCTGGACCTATCACCTAACCCTACGCCTTAGTGAGCAGGCTACCGCCTCTGTAAGCCGGTTGACCTAGCACAATGGGATCACGCTAATTGATGATATCTTTAAGACGGTAGGACAAATGGAGTTATATTACCAGGCGTATACCTGGTTCACCATCCCATTCGGTTTTTCAAACCTAAACACCGTCCTAATGGACAACAGGTTGCTAGACCTTGGACCAAACAGCCGATAGTAGAGATGGACCCGCTCTCTTTGAACTTC
Organism: Rana temporaria; assembly: GCF_905171775.1. NCBI lineage: Eukaryota > Metazoa > Chordata > Amphibia > Anura > Ranidae > Rana > Rana temporaria. Next base: position 204,940,973 of record NC_053493.1, read on the forward strand.
CTCAACAACATCTTCCCGATCAGGAAGAAGAATGAATGAATGAATGAAAAATTTATATAGCGCGGCACATGCGAACTGAATCGCTTCTGGGCGCTAGTTGTTAGTGTCTCATGCCTTTCAGAAAAGCAGGGTTTTGATCTGCCTTCTGAAAGACAGGTGGTTTTGCTCCAACCGAATGCTGGTTGGCAAAGCATTCCACAGCCTGGGGCCCTGGAAAGCAAACCTTCTTTCTCCTTTGGACTTGTATTTGGTTTTAGGAACCTTGACCAGATTTTGGTCGGTGGATCGCAGAATGCGGTTGCAATTGTGCGTTTTGATCTTGTCGCAAAGATATCGAGGAGCCTTCCCATGGATGCACTTATGTGTCAGGCAGAGTGCTTTGAATGCAATTCTGTCTTTCACTGGCAACCAGTGAAGGGATCTCAGCGAAGGTGAGATTGATTCCCAAGATTTTTTCCCAGTCACAAGTCTAGCGGCCGTATTCTGTACGACTTGAAGACGAGCGATTTGGTACTTGGGGAGCCCGAGGTAAAGGGCATTTGCATAGTCCAGTCTGGAATTCACGATTGTTCCCACCACGACTGCTATGTCTTCTTTGGGAATAAATGGAATAAGTCTGCGTAGAAGGCGCATCAAATGGTGCGTCCCGCTGACTACTGACCCTATTTGTGCGTCCATTGTCATGAAGGTGTCAAACGTGACTCCTAGACTTTTGACTTTGGAGCTAGGGGAGATGGTCTGACCCAGGATGGGCGAAGGTGTCCAGTTAGTTGTCGGTTGTCTCTTCCGACTGGCATTGAACATAAAGAGTTCTGTTTTAGCGCTATTGAGTTTGAGATAACTCTTAGTCATCCAGTTTTCTATTGAAGAGAGACATTTCTCTAATCTGAGATGATGATCCTTTTTTTGGCAGATGCGAAAGTACAACTGCGTGTCGTCTGCATACGAGTGATAGAGTAGTTCTTGGCTACTGATAATATCAAAGAGAGGACGAAGATAGATATTAAACAGCACCGGTGATAGGGGGGATCCTTGGGGGACCCCACATGGCACCGCGCGTTTTTCTGACGTGAAAGATCCCAGTTTCACTGTTTGTGAACGGTTTCCGAGAAAAGAGGAGAACCATGGTAAGGCATCTTCTGAGACTCTGGCGACTTCTGTTAGTCGTCTCAGTAGCAATTTATGGTCTACTGTGTCAAAGGCTGCGCTTAGGTCCAGCAGAACCAGGAGACACGATTCTCCTTCGTCTGCGGCCTCGAGCGCATCATCCCATATTTTCAGTAAGGCCGTTTCTGTCCCGTGTCCGGGACGGAACCCGGATTGAAATGGATCGAGTAGGTTGTGGGTATCCAGATGCTGTTGCAGCTGATTTACCACCACTTTCTCCATTATCTTGGACAGAGCATTTAGACCTGTTATGGGACGGCGGTGAGTTGGGTCCATAGGATCCAAATTAGTTTTTTTCAAGATCGGCAGGATTGTGCCCTCTTTCAGCAGGGAAGGCACTATGCCTTCCTTAAATGACTGATTTATAAGCTGTGTGATCGGAGGCGCCAGGATGTCGGCACATTCCTTCAGTAGCTTGGTGGGAATGATGTCATTGGGTGCTGTGCTGTTGCGCAGCGCACCAATGAATTTTTTTGTGGTATCAATGGAGATGGGTTCCAAAGTGAACTTAGTTGATTGTAGAGGCGTTCCGTCGGTGTTTTGATTGAAGAGGGGGCTGAGTGGAGTATTGTTTTGCCGAATACTTACCCGAATTTTTTCAATTTTGTTGATGAAGAAATCCGATAGTTCATTGCAGAACTCTTGGGTGTCTGAAGTGGGGACTTCAAGACATCCCGGATTCATGGTCTGGGTGACCATCCTGAAGAGTTCACGTGGGCGATTCATTGCGCTGTTAATCACCGTGGAAAAGTGAAGTTTCTTGGCTTTGAAAATTTCCTTGTGATATCGTGTAGTTACTGCTTTGTAGAAGTTGAGGCGGTCTTCTGAAGGACTTCTTATCCAGGCGGCTTCCGCCCTTCTGCGCTCTTGCTTCAATAGCGACAGCTGGTTATTGAACCAGCTGGACTTTTTTGCCCGGCTGCGGACTTTGCGATTTGGTGCTGCTAAGTCGGCTGACTGTAGCAGAGCTGCATTTATGGCATCCAAAGTATCTGAGGCTGCTAGCTGAGGAGGAATAGCCCCAATTCGGTTTCCCAGGGTAGATCTGAAGAGTTCCGAGTGGAGCTTCCTCTGAGATCTAGCCCAGTGTATTGTCACCGGCTTGGGTACTTTCATGACTAGTGGAATTCTGGGAATTATGAAGCTAATTGCATGGTGGTCTGTCCATGGCAAAGGTTCAATACCCAGAATGTTTATTTTCAGATTTTGTCTGAAAATTAGGTCGAGAGTGTGACCTGAAGCATGCGTGGGTCCGCATATAAGTTGCTGAAGACCTAACCCTTCCAGGTGGTCGATGCAGGCATCCGCGATGGGATCCTGTGAGGAGTTGGCCCACAAATTGAAATCCCCGAGCAGCAAAAGATGATTGCTGTTAAGGGAGTAAGTGGATATGAACTCCGTTAATGCTGAAATCAAATGCGATTTGGGCCCAGGGGGCCTATAGCAGAGGAGAATGTGAACGGTCTCCTGAGAGTGAGCTTGAAGTTGAAGCGTAAGAGTTTCCATAAAAGGTAGAGGATTTTGAAGGACCGGTTTAGTGATTGCAATATGAGACTTATGAATCACCGCCAGGCCTCCTCCTCTTTGCCCTATTCTATTTTCCGTTAGGATACGATAATTTGCTGGTACCAGTTCTCCAAGAAAGGCGGTTTTTCGTCCGGTGGGAGCTTGAGAAATCTCACCAACTTACTGCCCTGTGGAACAAGGGTGAGGTTGAACATCTACTTGAACGACCTACTTCTAATGGCTGGTTCCCCTCGCCTATCGAGCGAACACGCCTCCTGGATGGTCGGATCGCTTCGCGATCTGGGACTCCTCATAGATCATGAACACCTATTATCTCCCTATTTCAGGAGATAGAGTTTTTGGGGTTCTTGGTGGACACCAACCTAGCGATCCTTCGGCTACCCATACCCAATTAGCCGCCATCCGCAAAGACATCAGTATCATGCTGGGCAGCAGCGGGTGTCCTTACGCGGACTGACTCGCTTAGTCGGCCTGTTCCCGGTGTCAATCCAGGCCACTCTCCAGCCCCTCTTCACTGTCGAACCCTCCAGAGACTCGAGACTCTACATCTTCGCTAGGGGCTTCGCTATACAAACTAAGTGAAGCCATGGTGGACCTACGGTAGTGGTTACGTCATGCCGTCAAACGGAACGGCGAGACATTTTCAACTCCTCACCGGATTTCGTCATAGGGTTGGATACCAGCCGCCTCGGCTGGGGTGCTCGGTGCAGTCCCTCGTCCTCCGGTAGGACGTGGTCCGCAGAGAACCCTCGGCTGCACATCAACACGTACACCCCTGACAGCCTTTTTTGCCATCGGAAGTCTGTTGCCACGCACGTCCATCTGCTGTGTGCTATTGCGTTCGGACAACGTACCCGCAGTCCGGTACGTCGATCGCTTGGTGGGCCCCTGATCCAGAATCCTAGCGGATCTAGTAAGACTTTGGGCACTTCTGCCTGGAATGCAACATCGTCCCGATTGCGGGATATGCCACAGACTATCCCTATAGGGTGGCAGATTGGATTCTCGTTACCTGACCGATTCCAACGATTGGCGACCGCACCGGTCAGGGTCCCTGATCCTCGCTCACTTCGCGGATCCTTCTCTATGGACCTGTTCGTTCCCCGTATCAGCCACCAGTTTCCGCGCTCTTACAACCGGAGGCCGGATCCGGAGGCGCACCATGTGTTCCCGGTGACCCTCAGGGTCCTCCTTCACTTAGCGAGCCGGAGGGCATCAGTCGTGCGGTTCACTCCGTGGTGGCCGACGCAACCATGGTTTCCCCTCCTTCTGAGGATGACGGTGGAACTCCCCAGGTTGTTTCCTCATTCCCCCCACCTCCTCGCTGGTCCGAACGGGGATCTGCACCCTCTACTCACGAAGCACATCCTACCTCTCCTCACATGGTTAGTATCGGGGTTCCGGTCGCAGACTACGACCTTTCGGGAACAGCTAGGGATTCCCTGCCTTGGACTGGGCCCCGGGACTAGATCAGCATCTCGATCTACCTGGGGACTCTGGGTTACTTGGTGTGATCAACGACGGGTCGACCCCGTTCAAGCGCCAGGGTCTGTAATAGCCAATTATCGGGCGGACTCTTTGGATCCGTTGGTGTGTCAATTTTGAAGGCGTTAAGTTTAAATCGCCCAATGTACCAGCACACTTGGGATTTTTCCAAGGTCATGATCATGTTCTCGGGCTGGGGGACGTTGACACTCTGTTTTGAGGTTACTGTCTTTCGAGCTTACTGTCTTCTTGTGTCTGATTTCCATCATCGTGGGTCAGACGTCAAGGCTTTGGACATATCCAGGCGTCATTCCTCGCCTCAGAGACTCAAGTCTTTTTCCGTCGTGCGTTGGACCAGACGGTACTTCGATCGGTTTTTCTACCCGTTCTTTCCCGCACATCCACAACTGTATGTGGTCCGCTGTCTACAGACTTATATGTCCTTGACAGCCTCGCTGCGATCTTCGCAAGTCTTTCAACTCCTCGTTTCCTACGTTAATCCTCTCTTCCCGGTTTCCTCTGTGACTTACTATAGCGGCGGACTGTTGTCAGCAACCGCTTTTCCGCCAATCCCGCTTTGAACAGGAGGTACACATATCTATGTCAGTGTTGTGGATTATTTTGATTGTTATTGGTCATATGCATTGTTATAGCTTTGAACTTGCATAAGATATGAGCCTCCTGTCTGATGTATAATTCGAGATTTTCCTAGCTTGTGACGGAAAATATTAATTATATGAAGACAGGAGGCGAGTATCTTCCCTCCCAACCCAACCCTGTCACGAGGTTGTCTCTCTCTCGTTCTAGACTGATGAACCACGCACCCTGCAAGTCGGAGGCTGGTACGCCCCGGGAGTTCGTTTTCACTATCCCCGTTGGGATTGCTGTCCGTTTCGATCCATGGGTTTAGTTCACCGCAGATGGAGGTTCCTACTGCGTTCCAGATCCGGAGTCGGGATGCCGTTGACTGAATCCGTTGGTCCATGTTCCTGAGGACAACTGACCGGTCGGCTCCGAATGGTTTGGGTTTCCTATAGTCCCCGTTGGGATGAAGCTGGTCCGGATGAAGTTGGTCCGTGTTGGCCTTGTCCTTTCGTTTCCTCCAGATTCGGATGTTGTGTTCCGGTCGGAAGGTTCCCGGCAGCCGCGGAGATGTCTAATTGGACTTTCGGTTCCTGTTTACACTAATTCGCATGAAGAAAGAGGAATAGGTTACCTCAGACAGTCCCTTATATAGGCTACGGTCTGGGAGGGGCTACACTGGCCCAGGGACTGCTGGGAAGGGTAGTTCTTTGAATTTTTTAAGTTACAATAAATGTTTACTGTATTTCTGCTATGGGCATTATTAAAGAAAGATAATGCATAAGATACTCGCCTCCTGTCTTCATATAATTAATATTTTCCGTCACAAGCTAGGAAAATCTCGAATTATCTTCAGGTGTAACAATTTGAACTGCCTAGTGGACTTCTATTTGCAAAAGGCAATAGGACACTAACATTGTAGTGGAGGCTGTGGATTATTTTTTACAGCTTCCACATGCTGGCTAATGTGGAATCATTGGTTGAAGCAGTGCGTTGTAGTCCCTGGAGAGACACACCTAGTGCTGCTCATCCCCCACATAGTCTTTTGGATATGAAAAATAAGTCTATTCCTAGTAAGCTTTTCCTTATTATTGATCAAGCCAATTGGGTCTTATATAATTGTTGACTCAACTCAGAGAGTTTTTTTTTACCTCCTCTTAATTTTGGTGTCTTGTGCCCTGTGGAAGGGGAGTTTAAGAAAAAATAAACAAGTACCACTGTGGAGTCGGTCATTATTAAACTAAATAATCTACTGCTATAATTGATGGAATTTTCCAGCTTTAAGGATTCAGCTTCTTTTCCAGGGCAGATCCTGCCTGCAGCCGGTTATTACCAACTTGTCAATTGCCCAGACCAGGGATCCTCAAACTACGGCCCTCCAGCTGTTGCGGAACTACACATCTCATGAGGCATTGTAAAACTCTGACATTCACAGACTTGACTAGGCATGATAGGAATTGTAGTTCCTGAACAACTGGAGGGCCATAGTTTGAAGACCCATGGCCCAGACTATGCCAAACTGGAATGGAGAAAACAGTATTAAGCGATCTCTGCATACAGATGATCCTGTTCTTGTTGCAAGATTACAACTCTTGCCCTCAGCACTGCACTTCTGTATAGACATCATGGAGAACATGATTCATCCGATTTCCAGAATGTCCTAACTTTTTGTGCACATGCACAGACTCTTATGGCTTAAAGGTTGGTCAGGAGAACGCCCTTGGGAAAGGTACCTTTTGCACATGCCATTTAAAGGTGAGCTCCTCTTTGGAAATTCCCTTGAGGAATACACTGAGATGGTGACTGAGGGACAGGGGTTTCTACCCCACTACCTACAATCACAATTCCATATTTAATGTCGTTCCTCACAATTGCCCTTTTAATGGTCCTACTCTACTGTACAGATACAATCTGTTCATCCTCTAAAGGCGTTCTCATTATCTACTGCATGTCCTTCACCTTGTGGCAGACCCCCCACTACTAATCCCACTGGAGCTGTTTGAAAACCTTCTCTGCATTAAAGCTTTGACTACAACCTTGGACAAAGAAGGGGGTGGAAGCACATTTATTGACAATTGCTCCACCCTAGATCAAAGATGTCACAGCCTTTTTTTTTTCACTCTGTCCTACAGAGAGTTACACAGAGTATCTATTGCTGTCCCCTCTCCACTGGTTTTCTCTGCTATATAGTCTTATTTGCAGTCTAACTAGACAGACCCATGGTACTTTAGAGACCATTTTTTCTTGAAAATCTCATGAGTCAAATCTTTAAATCACAGGTCCAGACACTGATGCTCTCACTTTCCCTGGCAGTTAACACTGCACCTTTCTCAGATTCTGTCCACTACTGCTCAAAATTTGGGATGAGCCGGACACCTCGCCCCAGGTTCGGTTTGCACCAACATGCGAACAGGTGAAAAATTTGTGCGAACATGCAAACACTGTTAAAGTCTATGGGACACAAGCGTGAAAAATTGAACGTGTTAATTTTAAAGGCTTATATGCAAGTTATTGTCATAAAAAGTGTACGAGGATGTGGATACTGCCCCCAGGGGGACATAAATCAATGCAAAAAAAAAGTTTTTAAAACAAGCGTTTTTCCAGGAGCAGTGATTTTAATAATGCTTAAAGTGAAACAATAAAATGAAATATTCATTTAAATATCATGCCTGGGGGGTTCCCTTAGTCTGCCTGTAAAGTGGCGCATCATGTGTTTTACTGTGCCGCAGCAAAATGACATTTCTAAAGGGAAAAATGTCATTAAATATTGCTTGCAGCTGTAATGTATTGCAGGATCCCAGCAGTATAGATAAAAAAAAAAAAAGAGGAAAAAAATGGCATGGGTCCATACCAGACCCTTCGGGTCGTTTTTCCTTATTTCTGTTATAGGGTTCCCCTAACCACTTCAATACACTGTATATACTGTACACATCCTGCCTGCACTGTATATATATATATATATATATATATATATATATATATATACTAGCTGAATACCCGGCGTTGCCCGGTCTTCCTATCTTAACCTTTTGGGGAGGAAAATCATAGTAATATAAATATACCCATCTTTTATATAAGGGTGTAGGTAAGGGTTAATTGAACTGTCATATATTTTTATTTGGCATATAAGTAATATGTGTACCAGGTATTATTGAAATATCTCCAGGCGTACAGAAGTTATGTGGGAACATACATTTCCCATTGATTTGCATGGGACTTTAAACAAAAACCCTGACCCTCACAAATGGGGGTAGTTAAGAGATAAATTAACTATCCTATAGTTTAAGTGGACATATAAGTAACATGTGACCAAGTGTTATCGAAATATCTACAGCCGTTTGGAAGTTATGAAGTAACATGTATTTCCCATAGAGTTGAATGGGACTTTAAAGAAAACCCCGACCATGGCAAATGGGGGTGGGTAAGGGTTAAACCACCTATCCTATGTTTGTTGCTGACATATAAGTAACATGTGTGCCAAGTTTCATGTTAATATCTTTAGCCGTTTGGACGTGATGCTGGAACATGAAGTAACATGTATTTCCCATAGAGTTGAATGGGACTTTAAAGAAAAACCCAGACCATGGCAAATTGGGGTGGGTAAGGGTTAAACCACCTATCCTATGTTTGTTGCTGACATATAAGTAACATGTGTGCCAAGTTTCATGTTAATATCTTTAGCTGTTTGGACGTGATGCTGGAACATACATACACACACGTTGAGTTTTATATATATATATATATATATATATATATATATATATATATATATATATATATATATATATATATATATATATATATATATATATATATATAAATACACTGCACTGTATATATAGTCTATACTACACTGTATATACTATATAACTAACCTGACTCTAGCTAACTTCTCAAATTCATTACACTATATACGGCCACCGTGTAAGCTACCTTAAATAGTGTGGGGCGTGGACTTAGCTCCCTGAGCCATAATTGGCTTAAGGTACCCTGCTTTTGGCCAATCATGGCTCAAAGCATAGTGTGCTGTGATTGGCCAAAGCATGCAGGTCAGGTGCATGCTTTGGCCAATCATCAGACATCAATGCATTGCAATCTCGCAGTGCATTATGGGGCATTCCGCGGCGCTCAAATTTGCTGTGAACGCCCCATAATGTTCGATATTCGCCGAACGGGAGAATACTGGACTCGAACATTGGACTCATCCCTACTCAGAATATGTGAGTGTAATTCTCGTATTATTATTAATTACATTCTCTTCCGCACAACACTTTATCCATCACTGACGCTATGTTCATCACCATTCTGCCACTGGCACCCTTTGTTTGCTTATGCATGAGAATTTTCCTCAGGTTCTGCTAGCAGACTCTTTCAGGACAACCAGTGAACAGCATCTCCACTCAAAGTCACTGGAACTCTACTCTTCACTACAAGCAGAAGTTAGCTCCATTGCATGGACCCCCTCTTCTACACAGGTCTCCAACCCTCAGACTCTGCCTTGAATTTTTATATGGCCTCTCTTTCTGTATCAGGGTCAAGGATTACTGGGCTGACTGCTTTATGAGCTGAGAAGTTCTTCTGCTCTCACCTCCTCAAAAGAACTGGTCTTGTAACTAGTCAGTTCCTTTCATCAATATTGTTCTGGAAAAGGTCACATTGGCACTGTTCTCAGTAACCCCCCTTATGTGCTTGTTTCTCCTCCACATACAGGCAGGGCCAGACTGGGAATAAAAACCAGCCCTGGAAAAAAAAAAATCATACCAGCCCCATAGCATTATTATACCAGCCCAACAGCATAACGTCATTATATTCTTGTTCATAAAAGGGAAAACAATATATTTTAAAGCATATTTGAAAAGTGTATTATATATAGATAAGAGTAAAAGTATATGAAATCACATAGGGCTTTATATATATGTATATAAAAAAAAGCAAATTCCAGTTATATGTGGTAAGAGTGGTCAATAATCAAGGGGGACCCCAGGAACTCAGAACATGAGGAGGGGGGCACCTTCTGCAGAAAGAATACACTAAGGTAAGGGGGGGGGGGTTACTGATATAACGGGGAACCCTTTATATCAGTGCCCCCTTACATTATTTTATTCACTCCCCCCTTGCATCAGTGACCTCCCCCCTCAGACTGGCCTGGGGGCGCTGTAACTGATCTCCTTTCAGATGCACCATGCAGGGATCAGTCAGTTGGCTCCAGTTTGGTGGCTCTGGTTTTCCTATAGTCTCCTCTCCACAGTCCACACACGTCTGACTTAGGGTCTGACCCCCATCCCGGCGGTGCTTCCACTCTCAACTCCTCTCCAGACTCCCTCAGAGACTGCAGACATGATATAAGAGATGGTTAGAGACCAAGGACATCATACTAAAGATGGTAAGAGAAAGCAGACATGCTACAAGAGACAGTCAGAGACTGCAGACATGATACAAGAGTTCAATGCAGCCTCACCAGTGCCCATCAAATGCAACCTCACTGTGCCCATAAAAGGCAGCCTCACTGCTGCTGGAGGGGGTGTAAAAATAGGGGCACCTTCCTCCACATATCGTGGACCTGCCCAAAGATAAGAGTTTGCAAAACAAAAGAAAGGATTCTTCTGGACAGCCGCACTCCGAACAAAAGATAGAAAAACAGCACTACATGTCACAGCATGCCGGCAGAGCTGACGCGTTTCACACTGTATTCAGTGTTTAATCATAGATAAGAGTATTCTGGGAAGAAGTAGTTCCATGGATCAGGAAAATGTCTGAAAATTTCATAGATTTAAAATTTTTACACCTCTCGTTTCATGGGACTAATGAATCTATAAAATCTTATAGAAAAAGTGTTATACCACACTTATTAAATGCAGCTAAAATGTTGATACATAGAGCACTGGAAACAGGTAACATGCCCCACCCTTGCGGAATTGAAAAGGGAAGTTGATGTAATAATGGAGGCGGAAAAGTGGGTGCATGAGACCAGAAACCAACAGGAGAAATTTAAGAAAATATGGGCAGGTTGGAAACATTATGCCCCAGAGATAGAGAGAGCTTAAAATACACTAGAAAGTAGATAGAGAACTTCCCCTTCCTCTGATTAAAGGAGGAAAAGAAAAACAGAAATTGACACTTGTTAAAGAGACACCTGAAGTTAAGTAGATAAATAAGGGCCGAAATACATTTTTAGGAGTACGTACTTGTTTTAAGCCCTGTACACATGATCGGTTTGTCTTGTATTTAGAAGAGGGAAGGTGTGGACAGCCGCACTCCAAAAATAACGCCTTTAATGTGCAAAATAACAAAAGTACAAACCACAGCAGGGTACAGGATAAAAACTGACGCGTTTCACACTCTCAACAGTGCTTAGTCATAGCTATCCAATTTTGTATAACTGTTACCAGGAAGCTGCTTGCATCAGATTGATATTGCTTGCTGACACCATCAGTGATGAAACATGTTGTGTGGAGCAAGGAGTCCATGCAGGTGTGAGGTTGTTACTCTATTAAACACTGTTGTTTGCACGGTGGCGCTTTCTTTGAGCAATATTGATCTGATGCAATCAGCGGTTTTATTATAATAATAAATGTTTGATTTTATGGAGTACCTTATGGTTTGTGTTTGTTTTCTCTGAGTGTGATGATACTAGCAGCTGAAGTGAGCTGTAATTTTGCTACCTTGGAGATTGCCTGGTCCAAGCACTTCTGTTGACCTTTGTACACAAAAGGTCTATGCAAGGTGAGAGTCTGTCCATGGGACACAGTAGAAATTGAATTGTGTGAGAATTGAAGTGGATATTTAATTTCAATAAATCTTTGAGGTTTTAACAAGTACAAAAAATAATGCAATAATAAGGTTGTAGTAAACAAACAGTTGGTCCGTCTTGGAGGGTTAGTACAAATTAAATCATAAGAGGATTAAAGAAACAGAGGCACATTTTTATAAGCACATGAACACATGCGTTGAGGCTCCAGAATGGCCCCAGAATGTATTCCAGATGGAGGGAGGGGGAGGGTAGAGGATGGAGTTTGGGTCTGGAGAGAGGGTATGGGGGGGGGGGGAGAGGAGTAAGGGGAAAGGAAGAAAGGGGGGATGGGAAGAAGCAAGAGAAGAGATTATCGGCTTTATAATTGCATATTCATTAAACAAGATTTACAATTGTACCATACATTTCGGGTGGGTGAACCAAATAGACCAATTGGAAACCTTTTTTCCATTTGCATTTTCTTCCTGCTATCAGCTTTTCCATCTCACACTGGAAGTTAAAGTTTGGATAGCCAAATGTTTTCTTTCTGCCAGTAAATACCTTATACAGCCCACTTCCTGTTTCTTGTCTGGTAAAAAGCCTAGGCTTATGACATCATGCACAGCTCTCTCTCTCATTCTTGTGAGAGTTTGCCAGGAAATGAAGGGGGTGGGTCATAAGAGGGCCAACGAGAGCTGCAGGGCTGCAGACCTGGAGGTGTGCCTCTGTGTATCTGTGTAAATCCAGGAAGTGAACAGGCAGCAGCTTCAGCTGCCCACAGTTAAAATGATTGCAGCCAGACTCAGTGGAGGGAGATTTCTATAGCATATTTGGCAAGTACAAAATCACAGTATATACTGTTGCCACAAAAAGTATGTGAATCCCTTTGGAATGATATGGATTTCTGCACAAATTGGTCATAAAATGTGATCTTAGGCCCTGTACACACGATCGGACAAAACCGATGAAAACGGACTGAAGTTCAGTTTCATCGGTCCAAACCGACTGTGTGTGGGCCCCATCGGTCTTTTATCCTTTGGTCGAAAAATTTAGAACTTGCTTTAAAATTGAACCGATGGACGCCTAACCGATCGGTCAAAACCGACGGTTAGTACGCAAAAAGCATTGGTTCAAAACCCGCACATGCTCAGAATCAAGTCGACGCATGCTTGGAAGCATTGAACTTAATTTTTCTCAGCACGTCGTTGTGTTTTACGTCACCGCGTTGGACTTGATCGGTTTTTTAACTGATGGTGTGTAGGCACATCAGACCATCAGTCAGCTTCATCGGTTAACCGTTCTCATTGGATGGACCGACCGTGTGTACGCGGCCTAAGTCACAACAATAGACTATCACAGTCTGCTTAAACTAATAACACAAAGAATTAAATGTTACCATGTTTTTATTGAACACACCATGTAAACATTCACAGTCCATGTGTAAAAAGTATGTGAACCCCTAGACTAATGACATCCCCAAGAGATAATTGGAGTAAGGTGTCAGCCAACTGGAGTCCAATCAATGAGATGAGATTGGAGGTGTTCGTTACAGCTGCCCTGCCCTATAAAAAACACACAATTCTGGCTTTGTTTTTCACAAGAAGCATTGCCTGATGTGAATGATGCCTCGCACAAAAGAACTCTCAGAAGACCTACGATTAGGAATGGTTGACTCGCATAAAGCTGGAAAGGGTTATAAAAGTATCTCCAAAAGCCTTGCTGTTCATCAGTCCATGGTAAGACAAATTGTCTATAAATGGAGAAAGTTCAGCACTGCTGCTACTCTCCCTAGGAGTGGCCATCCTGTAAAGATGACTGCAAGAGCACAGCGCAGACTGATCAATGAGGTGAAGAAGAATCCTAGAGTGTCAGCTAAAGACTTAAAAAAGTCTCTGGCATATGCCAACATCCCTGTTAGCGAATATACGATATGTAAAACACTAAACAAGAATGAATTTCATGGGAGGATACCACAGAGGAAGCCACTGCTGTCCAAAAAAAACATTGCTACACGTTTACAGTTTGCACAAGAGCACCTGGATGTTCCACAGCAGTACTGGCAAAATATTCTGTGGACAGATGAAATCAAAGTTGAGTTGTTTGGAAGAAACACACAACACTATGTGTGGAGAAAAAGAGGCACAACACACCAACATCAAAACCTCATCCCAACTGTGAAGTATGGTGGTGGGGCATCATGGTTTGGGGCTGCTTTGCTGCGTCAGGGCCTGGACGGATTGCCATCATCAAAGGAAAAATGAATTCCCAAGTTTATCAATACATTTTGCAGGAGAACTTAAGGCCATCTGTCCACCAGCTGAAGCTAAACAGTAGATGGATGTTGCAACAGGACAACAACCCAAAGCATAGAAGTAAATCAACATCAGAATTGCTTAAAGTTGTAAGGGAAAAACATTTTTTTGCTGAAATGACTGTTTACAGGGTATATAGACATAATAGTTAACTGATTCCTTTTAAAAACGATTAAACATAGATAAAAATCAATCATATAATGTACCTGCAGTTTCTAGTTTTGTTTTTGCATGTTGTTTCCTGCTTCTGTGATGTATAGAGCATACAGAGCCACAGAGCCAATACAGGGCAGTGATGGTTTGGAAAACGAAACTGATTGGTGCTGTGGGATTTTAGACACGCAGTAATTACACCTCCTTGATTAGTGACCACAGAGAGAAAGCTCCCAGTACTGTGGTTATCAGGAAACAGACAACCAGGAAGTGTGGAGATCAGAGAAGAATTACAGCAACTTGAGAGCAAAAACGAACAACGAGGACATGAAAACAGCACTGCATTAAGGTAAATGAAGCCATTAAGATAAAAAATTTCCTTTACAAACCCTTTAAACAGAAGAAAATGCGCCTTCTGGAGTGGCCCAGTCAGTGTCCTGACCTCAACCCGATTGAGATGCTGTGGCATGACCTCAAGAAAGCGATTCACACCAGACATCAAGAATATTGCTGAACTGTTCTGTTGAAACAGTTCTGTAAAGAGGCATGGTCAAGAATTACTCGTGCACGTCTGATCTGCAACTACAGGAAACATTTGGTTGAAGTTATTGCTGCCAAAGGAGGTTCAACCAGTTATTAAATCCAATGGTTCACATTCAGCACCATCTTGGCAGCAGCCCAGGCTCACTGAGGAGAAGAATGCCGTGAGCTTCTGCAGTGGTTTGAGGTCCCTTTGGCGCCTGATGGTGGCAGGATGTAGTGGATGGCTGCTAGAGCTGGCTGGGTATTCAGCAAAGCTCTAATGCTATGCTACCATCTGCATGGGCCCGGACTTAATCTTAAGAGTAAAGTTTGCAGGAGATATTATAAACAGCAATTTAACACATTTACAACTTTTTTTGAATATAGTTTAGCACATTAACCACTTCAGCCACGGAAGAATTTACCCCCTTCCTTACCAGAGCACTTTTTGCGATTCGGCACTGCGTTGCTTTAACTGACAATTGCGCAGTCGTGAGACGTGACTCCAAAACAAAATTGACATCCTTTTCCCCCCACAAATAGAGCTTTCTTTTGGTGGTATTTGATCGACAATTTTGAAAAAAATGCAATATATTTTTTTACTTTTTCTATAATAAATATCCCCAATAAGCGCATATTGATTGGTTTGCGCAAAAGTTATAGTGTCTGCAAAATAGGCGATAGATTTATTGCATTTTTATTTTTTACTAGTAATGGCGGTGATCTGCGGTTTTTATTGTGACCGTGACATTGCGACGGACATATCAGACACTTGACACATTTGGGACCATTCACATTTATACAGCGATTAGTGTTATAAAACTGCACCGATTACTGTGTAAATGTGACTGGCAGAGAAGGGGTTAACACTAGGGGGTGCTGAAGGGTTTAATATGTTCCCTAATGTGTGATTCTAACTGTAGGAGGAAGGGACTCACAAGGAGAGGAGACCGATATGTGTTCCTCTGTACTGGGAACACACATCGGTCTCCTCACCTGACAGGACATGTCAGGTGAGGAGACCGATTACACACACAGATCCATGGTCCTGCCGTGATTGCGGGCAATCGCGGGTGCCCGGGAGACATCGTGGCCGCCAAGCACACGCAACGGGTACCAAGCTATGACGCGCGCGCACCCCCTAGATGGCCAGGAAGCCCAGAACGTCATATGACGTCCACTCAGGATGGGAGATCCCATCTGTGGACGTCATATGACTTAGGGTGGGACCTGAAGTGGTTAACATACAGACAATTGCATTCATAGTATTTTTCCACAAATATGGTGACATACTGAATGTACATTAAAGTTCAAATATAGTTCATCCCACAGGTACTTATGACACTGCTCTAGACATTTCCTGCTGCAATTTCCCACTTCATTCCTATCTATGGGTGTGGCTTGGCTCCAGTGTTCCTCCAAAGGGGAAAGCATGCACTAATACCCAGTGGCCTACATTCTCCTCCACTTCCCCTAAATACCCTCCTGCCTACCAATTATTTGAGTGTCAGGTGTCATAATTCATAACTGACAGGGAACTCCACCCTATTTGCCCCTGGCTACAGTGTAACTATGAAAGTTGTCAATACTGTGTTTTTTCTTTTTTTTTTGCAAGAGGTCTACATGTGGAGAGCAGTTGTGCTAGCAGTTGTCCAAAAACTTTGGAGAAATTATTACCTGGGGAGAGGGGGGCATATCCCCCCTGGGCCAGTCTGCCTCTGATTATACTTTAGTTGCTCAATTCTGTCACCGGAAGATGCACTAGATCATTTTAAGCTATCATGTGACTCAGAGGATTTCTGCAATGAAATACAACACAACACATGCAGGCGCCGGACCATTTTTAAGTCAGGGTTAAAGGGCAAAAGGGGAAGCTGTCCTGAGTCCCATCATTGTTGTAGGGCCCAAATCAGCTGCCTCATACTTGCTAATTATCCCTGTTTAAATTCCCTTGTCCCTTGAAGTTTTAGTCCCGTGCTGTGTCCCAATATCTCAATGTTCTGTTGCTAATGCTGCTCAGCTCTGTCTTATTGCCATGTACAGTTGACTGACCTGCAGACCCTGTGTTTACATGTAAATAGAGGCGAAAATTGATATGTAAATAGCCGTGGACCGACGGCATAGATTTGTAAATAGAGGCGAGATTAATATGTATATTATGCCCCCCTGAGGTGATAACATCATCACTTCTGCTGAATGCTACCCACTGGGGAGGTAAAGAGGCATGCGGGAAACGATTTCCTTTAAGAGCCGCCAGAGGGCATGTGTGCCCACTGCATGGTGGGGGGATCAGATGCACGTGTAGCTGGCGAGCACGTTTGCCGTCGGCCACGTGCAGGGCAGGACTTAGGGTGGTGGGGGCCCCTGGGCTTGAGTGTTGAAGGGGCCCCCTGGAGCCGAGAATTGGGGGGGATGGAAGATGTTGAGCGAGGGGGGGATCATAGTTGTTGCGCGGGGGGGGGGGGCAAATTGAGTTGTTGAGCGGGGGGGGAGGCATTAAAAGTTGTTGAGCAGGGGGGGGGTGCCTCTCACCTGTGCACGGAATGTGTCGGCTCTCTTCCCTTCAGCAGACATCCACACACCACTCCGGTTCCTCCTGGGGGGGTTTTGCAGTTGTTGAGCGGGGGGGGTGCCTCTCACCTGTGCCGACAGCCGGGGCCACAGACTGTCATTAGCCTGGCTGTCGGCTTTCTTCCCTTTCGCGGGACTGCGGGAAGAAGCTGTCTGTGCAAGAAAGTCCCGCAGAATCCGTGCGTGTTGGGAGGTATGCGCAGGGCCTCCATCAGGAATTTTGCACAGCTTAAGGCATAGGCCCCCTGGAGCAGAGAACCGGGGGTAGTAGCCATCCGGGGCCCTGGGGACCTCAGGGCACTTTAATAAAAAGAAAAAAGAAACCTCTGGGCCCTTTAAAAAATAAAAAAAAATAAACATTTATAAAAAAAATACATAAAAAAGGGAGGTTGCCATCCAGGCCCTGGGGACCTCTGGGCCTTTTAATAAAAAAACAAAAAAAATTTAAACAAAAATAAAAAAATAAACATTTATAAAAAATAAATAAATAAAAGGGGGGTTGCCACATGGGGCCCTGGGGACCTCTGAGCCCTTTAATAAAAAAAATATATATATCTTAAAAAAAAAAAATTTAATTTTTTTTATAAAAAAAAAAAGAAAAAAAAAAGGGGGGGTTGCAATCCGAGGGCCCTGGAGACATCTGGGCCCTTTAATAATAATAATTTATATATAACAAATATATATAAAAATTTTTTTTTTTTATAAAAAATAAATAAAAAAAGGGGGGGGGGGGGTTGCTGTCCGGGGCCCTGGGGACCTTTTTTAAAGGGGGTTGCCATTCGGGCCCCCCATGGGCTTGAGCCCAGTCAAGCCCAATGGTAAGTCCGGCCCTGGCCACGTGCGATCATGTGCACAAGAGCCAGCATGGAGGAGACATATAGTTTATTCCTACTAAGTCAGTCCTATCCCCTCACAGTTAGAATACATCTAGGGAACACACATTTAACCCCTTGATCGCCCCTAGTATCAACCCCTTCCCTACCAGTGACATTTACACAGTAATCAGCGCATATTTATAGCGCATTGTTGCTCTTTTTTTTTTTTTTATAGTGCAAAAAATAAAAACCGCAGAGGTAATATTACTAAAAGAAAGCTCTATTTGTGTGGGGGGGGGGGGGAGGATGCAAATTTTGTTTGGGTACAGCATGACCACGCAATTGTCAGTTAAAGCGACGCAGTGCCAAATTGTAAAAAGTGCTCTGGTCAGGAAGGGGGTAAAATCTTCCAGGTCTGAAGTGGTTAAAGACAGCCCTGTGCCTTGTGTCTTCTTATAAAAGACCTACACTATTTTTACATACTTGACACTTGTTATTTGCCACAATGGTCATTATTTGTTTTGCGAGCTGACTGTTATATTCTGTTCTCCTTGGCTGTAGATTCTAAAAAATATGATGGATTGAAGTTAGGTGTTAGGCATAGGATTACACATTAGCCCCATCATTGTGAAAAAGGCGGTAAACTTGTTAATTACATTTAATTATTTCAAATGTTCTTAAATTTAAAAGTATGCCATGCTTTTTGACTATGCAGAAGACCTATTTTTAAATGATATATACTTATTATTAATCAGTACTTTTACTACAATTTGCGTAATTGCCTGCAAACCACTATATCGAACAAAAGATGGCAGTCTTTTCTTTAAAATACATTTTAGCCAGGCATATTATGTTTTGCAGCTTTGTTAGATGGGTTGTAGTTAGAAAGCTAAGAATTACATTTGGTGCATAATGTGAGAATCCATAAAGCACAAATAAGCTGCAATCAGCAGTAAGTAAAGCACATCAGGGTGGTCTTATTAATGTATTTTTTTTTGTGGTTTGCTTGCTAAAATGTTTCAGTTCTTGAGGAAGCCTAAAGTTGAACTCTGGGTACATACAACATAACACAAATGAATGCTCTTATGTATTCATTTAAATAAAAATGTTATTGTATCTAGTGTAAAGATCTAAATCTGGCTTGCTATCAGGCTTTTACAATGCCTTGTCTAGTATAACTCAGACTGGGAGAGGGAGGGGCAGCTCTATAGAACGTAGTAAGAGGAGAAGGAAGCAGGGACCATCATTTCTCTAACTGCAACAGAGAAAAAGTAAGGTCCCCAACTTAGATGTACTGTATGGACTCCTGACCCTTGCTCTGTATATGCTATGCTGTACATTATACTTCTAACCCCTTCTCTTTATAGTGTATGTTGTACATTATACTCCTGACCCTTGCTCTGTATATTATATGTTGCACAGTATACTTCTATTATATAATAGATAGTGCTGCGCTGCTGGAGTGTGTGTAAAATCACAGAAGATATTGTAACGGTCTGGATAAAGAATGTATAAAAAGTGCTGTGTAAAAATGTAAACAGGTAAATAATGTGCAATACCGCAATAAATATATTAAATACTATCAATTTCATGCAAATGTGCTAACAAATTTACTTTGCCAGGTAGTAATTATCCTGGATAATTTCTAGAAGATCCAGTGGTTGTTCTCCAATTCTGGAATTGCTGTACCTTTTCTCTTCTGTCACTAGGTGGCATTGTGGCTGGTGACATTAGAACAACAGGGGCATAGCAAGGTCAGATTAGGAATAAATGGGTTATTTCAGCCAATTGGCAGGTATTTATTTAATCCCTTGGCATGCTGGGAGAGCATATTTATTTGGGTGGAGTCAGGTAATTGGTGTTCTGTGCCACCTGGACGGTTGTCTAGGTGGACGTGTGTTCTGTCCCCCCGGGTTGCTCGGTCGGAAGCCAGAGGCCTATCCTGGGCACACCTGGCTGTTAGGCTGCCTGAGGCCTATCCAGGAGCAGGAGAAGCAGCGTGGGTTTGGGACTGCAGGAGTCCAACCGAGTTGCAAAGGTTCAGCTGGACAGCAAACCAGTTGTGGTCAGAGGTAAAGGGGAAGCAGTCGGCACTAAGGGACCATCCACCTTATTACCAGAGACTACTGTGAGTAAGCTCAAGCAAGTACCCGAACAGTCTTCTCACCAGCCGAGGATGGTGAAGAAGTGGAAAAGCTTCAGCGAATGCCAAGTCAGGGACCCAGCGGATTAGTGGGGGTGATGCTGGAGGAGTATACAGCGGGTTAGCTGTGGAAGAGCTCAGGAGATCTGGTGACGACTGGGATCTGGAAGTCTAGTGAGAGACTGGGAGCTCAGCGAGTGAAGACCTACAGTGGGATACTGTGAGATAAGAGAAGAACTATTCTGCGTTACCAGTTATGTTCTGAGTTATATATGACTACCTTTAGTGACTGAAAATGGGGAGGGTAGTGCTGCGCTAATCAGTGGTGAATGGATAAGTGAATAAACAGGTGGGGGAGGGGAATGAAAGTAGGTGTAATTGAAATGAGGAGCAATATAGCCCAAATGGCATCAGCATAAAAATAAATATAAATGATCAGTGAACAATAACAGTAATGGTGCAAATCATATAACTACACAGGTTCCTCTTAATGTGATGAAATACACTATAAGTAATGGTGCAAAAATTTTTTTCAGGTAACTGTGCTAAGTGACACTCCTATATTGGTGATAAACAGTCCATCAACAGAGTTTGAAAAATATTAGCAAAAAATATAAGTAAAATTTCAAAAGTCCAAGAAAGCAAAAGTGCAAGTGTAGGTCCGCAATATGGAGTGAGAGGAAAATGGGTATCCAGTGATCCTTTTAGGGTAAGTAAGGATGTCCCCTTACCTTACTGCTGTAAGGTAACAGCATATAGATCCAACCACATTAGATGGTTCACTCGATGGGCTCTGATCCAACAACGGCAGGTCCTCCTTGGGGTTCTCGTCCCAGATTGGTCAGTTTCTCGCCCCAAAGAAATAAAGCATCGATGGTGTGATACCGTTTTAAAAATTTTAATTCTCAAAGAAAATAGACAGGGGTACTCACATAATCCAAAATACAATTGAGCATGTAAAAAAGAGGGGCAATCTGTCGCCAACGTCACCTCCGATACCTCTCAGTGGACTCATGCGCATTCGTCACTATCATGTGACTTCCTCAGGACTCCTGAGGAAGTCACATGATAGTGACGAATGCGCATGAGTCCACTGAGAGGTATCGGAGGTGACGTTGGCGACAGATTGCCCCTCTTTTTTACATGCTCAATTGTATTTTGGATTATGTGAGTACCCCTGTCTATTTTCTTTGAGAATTAAAATTTTTAAAACGGTATCACACCATCGATGCTTTATTTCTTTGGGGCGAGAAACTGACCAATCTGGGACGAGAACCCCAAGGAGGACCTGCCGTTGTTGGATCAGAGCCCATCGAGTGAACCATCTAATGTGGTTGGATCTATATGCTGTTACCTTACAGCAGTAAGGTAAGGGGACATCCTTACTTACCCTAAAAGGATCACTGGATACCCATTTTCCTCTCACTCCATATTGCGGACCTACACTTGCACTTTTGCTTTCTTGGACTTTTGAAATTTTACTTATATTTTTTGCTAATATTTTTCAAACTCTGTTGATGGACTGTTTATCACCAATATAGGAGTGTCACTTAGCACAGTTACCTGAAAAAAATTTTTGCACCATTACTTATAGTGTATTTCATCACATTAAGAGGAACCTGTGTAGTTATATGATTTGCACCATTACTGTTATTGTTCACTGATCATTTATATTTATTTTTATGCTGATGCCATTTGGGCTATATTGCTCCTCATTTCAATTACACCTACTTTCATTCCCCTCCCCCACCTGTTTATTCACTTATCCATTCACCACTGATTAGCGCAGCACTACCCTCCCCATTTTCAATTGCTTATGGTTTGATACACCTTCCAGTGCCGCAGCTGTACCTCCACTTCTCATCACTTTCATTTCCCCTCCCCCTTTCTTCCCCTCTCTGTTTCCCCCCCTTTGATAAGCGCGGTAATATCCATTTTTCCCCTACCTTTAGTGACTGTTACAAGTTCAGTTGCCATAGGAGACAGCGATCCTACCTATACAGACGTGACATCCATCTGGAGGCCTTTCCCTGTATAGCTGTCTACCTATAGTGTCTCGGAGTCTGCCAATTACCATTGCATTTACCTAAGGGTGTCCTGACCCTAACCCGCTCTCCCACATTTCTTGTTTAGAGACAATGAATCTCTTGTTCACATTCAAAAAGTGACTGGCGTCCATCATTTCATCTTGCATTGCACCCACCATGCCTGTTAACCCACTCAACAAGGAAGGATGTCAGCTCTCCCTACCTTTTGAGGTCATCATCAGACCTCTAGATGTCGGGGAGGTCGCTACACAAGCCATTTTAGCATATATAACAAAATATTTGTACTTGTAAATATAAAATAAATAGACAATAGCTGTATTATGAATAAAGTGCAAAAGTGAATAGATAGTAATTGTAGGTGTCCAGTAGTCCAATATATTGTAATAAGATGTATCAATCCGTTATAGTGATCTCTGAAGTATAGTGTATCCCTTCACCATAATTGAAAGGTGGAAAGGGTTGTATGTCTTCTTTTTATTCCGCTGTGACACTTCGGTGCTCTCTAGCCTCTCACCTTAATGATGCTTTAGTGTAAGCATATGAATGTCATACCTGTTTGGTGGTCCTGCTATACCCGTCCAACCCTGACTTTCCTGGTCTTTGGTGAATGTTTTGAATGCTACCATACACGAGTGCAGTATTAGCGTAGAGTACATCACTGCACAGACTAGGACACACTTTCACAGGATCTCCCAAGATGCCATTGCATTTTGAGAGACCCGAACAGTTACAGTTACAAACAAAAGTGTAAAAAAAAAACAACATAAAAAAAGTTGTTTTATTGTTCTCTTTCTCTATTGTTCTGCTCTTTTTTACTGTATTCTATGCTTAACTGCAATGTGTTATTGTTACTATGTTTTATCATGTTTGCTTTTCAGGTATGTAGTTCTTTTATACTTTACTGTGTTTTATTGTGAACCTTCTTTTGTTTTCAGGTACGCCATTCAGCTGCAGCACGGATTTATTTATTTTGACAGCAACAGAGTTTGCTCCCACGATACGTAAATCAGCGACTCCAGCGATGTAGAAGGTGATTTTACCATCACTGCTAAAAAAAAAAAGAAGCATGGGGGCAGGGGTGATTTGCCCCTTACATTAGGGGCGGATTTCCCCCATGCGTCGGCATATATTTTTTAGGCACAGATTGCGTTAAAATGTTGTTGATTTTTTACTATGTTTTTATTGTATTTGCTTTGCAGGTATGGTATATGTCTTACTGTTATACTGTAATGTTACTTTGTTTTATTGTTAACCATCATTTGCTTAGCAGGTATGCCATTCTTCTGCAACACTGATTTATTTATCTTGACAGCAACAGCGTTTGCTCCCAAGATATGTAAATCAGCGACTCCAGCGCTGTAGAAGGTGATATCACCACCAAAGTTAAAAACAAAATGGTGCATGTATACCCATCATTAGAAGTGGGTGGATGAAGGGCAATATTCTAATGGTGAGCATACCCACCGATCAATCTCTTTTTTTGAAGCCAATATATGCCCAACAAGGACCAGCAATGTACTGGTATCGAGTAAAAGAAGCAGCCGGCAACTCCATAACATCAAGCGTATTTATTGTGAAGCCGTCACAGTGAGTACAGTCAGTAGCAGACTAGTTTCGGCGATAAGCCTTGTTTACAGAACACACATATGTTAAAAAGCATGATCATTTATACATAAAAGACAGTCATATGACTATTGCTCCTCTTCAATCAACAATGTGTTAAATTAAAATCAGGAGATTGGTTACAGATTGTCAACAGATGTGTAGATGACAAATGAGAAGCAAATAGTCTAGCTATAATACAACACTTGAGATACAAAACATACAGGGCCAGATTCTGATAGAATTACGTTGCTCCACGGCAGCGTAACGTATATGATTTACGTTACACCCCCGCAGGTTTACAGCATAAGTGCCCGATTCACAAAGCTCTTACCTGTAAACTTGCGGCGGTGTAACGTTAATCCGCTCGGCGCAAGCCCGCCTAATTCAAACAGGCACCATTTAAATTAGGCGCGTTCCCGCGCCGAACGTACTGCGCACGCTCCGTCGGGAAAATTACCCGACGTGCATTGCGCTAAATGACGTCGCAGGGACGCCATTTGTTTAGACGGTAACGTAAATGGCGTCCAGCGCCATTCACGGACGACTTACGCAAACGACGTGGTTTTTTAAATTTCGACGCAGGAACGACGGCCATACTTAACATGGCTTAGAACACCTAGGACTCAGCCCTAATTTTACGCAGCGTATCTCAACGGAAACAACGTAAAGTTAGATCGACGGGCAGCGCGGACGTTCGGGAATCGCCGTAACTAGTCATTTGCATATTCTACGCCGACCGCAATGGCCTCGCCACCTAGCGGCCGGCCTAGAATTGCATCCTTAAGATCCGACAGTGTAAGTCAATTACACCTGTTGGATCTTAGGGCTAGCTATGCGTAACTAATTCTATGAATCAGCCGCATAGTTAGGACGGGCGGATCACAGAGATACGACGGCGTATCAGGAGATACGCCGTCGTATCTCTTTTGTGAATCTGGCCCACAAAGACTATCTTGACATGTGAGAAAATACATATATTAAAAGCTCTATAAGAAAATATTTAATGAAAAAATGTATAGATTAAAAAAAAAATCGCTTGATGTGAAATATAAAGACTATACATAAAAGATAGTGCATATTCAAAGTGTATCACAAGTGATGGGCAATGTCCATTGCTCCAGGACTTTTTAAAACGTATTTCATAAAAAGGTCCACATCATAGCAGTGGTTAATTCCCACAGATGCCCTTGTGTGTAGGTGAAAAATCCACCAAATTTCATGTTAAAGAAGTGCATGGTGGATTGTCCCCTAAACCTGCGTGTGAAGTGGCACATCTCTACCATGTAACAAAATAGTATAGCAAAAGTGACATTTACAAAGTACTGTAAATTAAGCTGTTTAAAATATTGTCAATTCACATTTCCCTGCAAGCTTCCTTTATTTTGTTAACAATGTAATAGGGACCACCCCAAAATACATACCAGATCCTCAAGGAGATCGAGGGTCTAGTATATATTTTGCAGGTTCAATTGCATTATTTACAAAAATAAAAGGAAGCTTGCATAGAAAAGCGAATTAACTATTTTTTTTAACTATGTCATTTTTGCTATACATGTTAAAAAAAAAAAAAAATTTCCTGTTCAGCTACTATAGACTTCAATGGGGTTCGCCATTTGGGTTAGAACATTTTTCCCTGTTTGGGAGTTCGGCTGCGAACCAAACAAGGGGGTGTTTGGTCCATCTCTATTTCAAGATAAGAGAACAGTAATTTAATGACAGTCCATATAATTGGTAAACAGTCTCATATTGGGGTGATTCAAAGTGGGAGGAAGGGGCATTGCGGTACTGATGATTACTATTCAATTTCCTCAGCGTTTCCATAGTTTTAATTTCATGAACACAGACCTAAGCTCCAGGCTGGACTTTTCTCTTGAGGTGAGACCCAACAACCTTCTTCTACATCCTTTAAAACTAGGGGAAAACCTATTTTTCCGTTTACTGGGCAGATTTCATAGCAGAAGGGAAACCCCTTTCCTATATCTATATACAGGGCCGCTGATAAGCCAGTACAACTGGCCCTGTTGTACCGGGCCCCGGCCAGCAGGGGGGCCCGGCAATCTGAACAGAGTTCAGAATAAAGAAAAAAAGTCTGTGACTGCACAGGACTGACCAAGGGAGGAGGCTCACCCCAGGAGCATGGACATCACCACTGCTCAGATAATACAATTCTTGGATCTATGGAGAAGAGCAGACTTGTATTCCGGTCAGCACCCGAGTCTCCTTCCCCCCCTCCTCAGTAAGGACAGAGCAAGCTGGACAACACACCGGAGCTCTCCTCAAGGCAAGATAACAGATGATAGATTGCATTCTTCTCCTGTGATCACCATTGTTCGGTCATCGTACAAATGTGTCCTGTAAACTTGTCCTGTACCTTAACAGGACAGGTCTGGTGAAAGTAAAATGCCTGAATATGTAAGGAATATATATATAATGGGACTTTTCAGGTACTGTAGTACCTGAAAAGTCCCATTATATATTATAAAAAAAAAAACACAGATGCATTTCACAAAATATTTTTTTTTTTATATATGTGTGTATGTAGAATATTTATATTTATGTAGTACCTGAAAAGTCCCAGTGTATTTCTAACATATTCATGAAGTTGATCATTAACAGCAAAGAATGTGTGTGTGTGTGCGATATTATATATATATATATATATATATATATATATATATATATATTAGGGCTGTGGAAATTAACTATTAATTCATCGATTAATCTTTAATTTTTTTGATCAATCAAAATTCTTTTGATTGGTACTCACCTCTCTGCCGGCTTCCAGGCCTTCAGGGAGTTCCGTCGGAGATGCGGTGACCTCACGGACACCGGCGGGGCTTGCCGTGTCCATCTGAAGGGCTCCTTTGCTGTGCCTTCATACCTGCATGCCGGTGGGACCTTACTATCTGCCACACGCAAGGGCTGTTACACTTCCCCTCTATCACCCTAGAATTCTACAGCCATCCACTGGGAGTTGTGATAGTTCCCTTCACGGGATATCTACATGCCGATGGACTGATGTTAACCTCTCCTCATCTGGATTCAGCAGTGGTATCATCGTACACATTTTTATGCCAGTATCATACTTAGCTACATGTTTTTTGACTGCTTTTGCTACCGTTTGGTATTACTCGCACCATTTTGACAGTTTATGTAGCTACATCGATTTTCTCTCCAGTGCAATATTTATTTTGTTACCTACTTGAAGACTATGAAAGTTTTAATGCTATTCCCAATCAAGCTCTGCCTTTGTGTGTTTTTTGTATCCTGCTATCCATTTAGCAGGACTGGGAATCAGCCTGCAAGGAGATCAGCTAAAAACAGTTGGATCTGTATGTGCGTTATAATTAATCGAAATTAGTCGATTAATCGATTAAAAAAAACGATTAATCGAACACAACAATTTTAATCAGTAACAGCCCTAATTTATATATATAAATACAGCCCATCTCCAGGAAATTAAAGTCCAATCTTGCAGTGTGTGGGGAAAGGGGAGAATAGACTTTCACTTACCTGTTTCAATGCTACAACCAGCTGCAGTGTTCTCTTCCTCCACCAAAACCTCAGCCTCATCACATACCATACAGGAACACCCTGTATGGTATAAGGGGGCTGGAGTGTGAGAAACTGAGCGTAGTCAGTTAGACCACTTTCACACTGGAGGCATTTTTCAGGCGCTTTTGGGCTTAAAATAGCAGCTGTAAAGCGCCTGAAAAATGTCTTCCCTGCAGTCTCAGGGTGATAGCCCGAACGCTCTTACACTGAGGTGATGCGCTGGCACAACGTTAAAAAAACTCCTGCATGCAGCATCATTGGAGCGGTGAAGGAGCGCTGTATACACCGCTCCTGCCCATTGAAATCAATGAACACTGCTGCCAATGCAACTGCAAAGTGATTCGGCAGCAGCGCTACACGGGCGCATTAAACCCTTTATCGGCCGCTAGTGGAGTTAAAAGGGCCCCGCTAGCGACCAAATAGCAGCACTAAAATGACAGTAAAGCGGCGCTAAAACTAGCGGCATTTTACTGTCAACGCTCACCCACTCCAGTGTGAAAGCAGCGTAAAACATACACAGGCACTGTGTGGAACCAGTCTGAAAGAAGCCAGCTGAAGCAAGGAATTAGATAAAGTTGGGTACACACATATCAAAATTCAGTTTAGCAGGAATCGGTCAAATTTTGATATCTGTGTAGCCCTCCCTGTTAGAAGCCAATCATTAGACCACCTTAGTATATTCATGCCTTCCCACATACTGACTCCTACCACCTTGCCAACTTCAAACCACTGAAGTGGTCATAGTGGTTAGAGTGTTCCTTTTATATCTCTCAGAAGAAGTAAACCTGTGTATAAAATTGGTGGGGGGTGCTCTCTGTATACACTAGCCTGTCTACATACCCTAGCCTCTCGGTATACCCTACCCTTTTGGTATATGGGCAGGGCCAGGGGTGGGCCAGGGGTGGGGCTGAAAGAGCGGGAACAGGGGTGGGGCTAAAGAGGCCCCGTCAGGTAGGCTGTACGGGGCCCCATGATTTCTATCAGCAACCCTGTCTATATATGTCTGGGGGATTAGTAAAGGTGGGGTAAGTGGGTGCATTGATAATAATGGCAGAGAACTGGCTGTTCTATGTTTTTGAGGAAGTAGGTTTCAGGGATTTTCTGTTAGTCAGCTGGCTTGGAGAAATGTGCATGCGCATACTTCTACGTGACCAAAAAATAGGTGCACAAGGTTGTACATGTGGATTAGGGCCCATTTAAAGTAATATTAAACGTTCACATTTTTTTAAACAAAAGTAACAGACATATTTACCTGCTCTGTGCAATGGTTTTGCCCCTCGCCGGAGCTGCAGACCCCTCCTCTTCAAGGAGTGTGTGCCTACTCCCGAGCTGCCCAGTCTGCATGTATTGACACAGATTAGGCGACTCAGAACCCACTGGTCCCACTTCACAAAACTTGATTGACAGCAGCAGGAACCATTGGATGTTGCTGCTATCAATCTGCCCAATGTTTGTTTGCCTTTAAATCATTGTCTTTTCCTCACTCTGTAGCTAGGAAATGCTCTGTATAGATAGTTCCACTCTATTTCAGTGTGTCTTTAGTTTCTGTTCTTAGCAAGTACTTGCTGATGCTAGACATACTATGATTTTTTTTTTGACCCGTCTGATGTTCATCTGTGCACGTTTTCAATTAAAGTGATCTGCAAGATGTCATTTGGATCAAAACACTGCCTGCTAATTCTACCAAAACTGTAAGTTACAGCTATCTTGCCACAACTGGATCATCTATAGAGAACACACTCACAGTGCTTAGACTGGAGAAGCAGAACATTCAAGAAATTATTTAGCTCCAGACAACACAAAAATATGTAGGGAAATAACTTCACAGCAGGATATAGAAACTTTACAAGAGGACCTGAATAAATTAATAGAGTCGGCTACTACATGGCAAATGAAGTTTAACACTAAAAAATGTTTTTACCCCCCACTTGGGGTGTAAAAATATAAGCGCAAGTTGCTCATTATGGGGAGAACCTCTGGGGGATTCCAGGACAGAGAAGGATCTAGGTGTCCTAGTAGAAGACAGACTGAGCAATAGCATGCAGTGTTAAGCTGTGGCTACCAAAGGCAGCAGAATATTAGCATGCATTAAAAAGGGAATTTACTCCAGAGATAAAACAATAATTTTTTCACTTTTAAAACTCTGGATCAGCAGTATCTAGAGTATTCCGCCCAGCTCTGGTCACCAATCCTCAGAAAGGCTGTGCCAGAGCTGGAGAGCACCCAGAGAAGGGCAAATAAATTAATATGGGGACTGGAGGACCTCAATTATAAGAAGCGACCACTAAAGCTAAATCTATTCTCCTTGGAGAAAAGACACTTGAGAGGAGATATGATAGCGATGTACAAATATCTCAATGGTGATCCCAGCGCAAGTATGAAACATTTTAGTCCCAGGGAGTATAGGAAGAAATGGGACCACATGATTAGACTGGAACAGAAGCCGGTTAACCTTAAGCTGTGTAGGGGGTTCTTCACTCTCAGAGCAGTAAGGATGTGGAACTCTCTCCAACAATCTGTGGTGTCAGCAGGAGGTATGGATAGTTGTAAAAGACTCTTGGATGTGCATCTTAGTGAAAAAAATATATACGGGGATATGGGAAATTATTTTTCTAAACACACACAGGTTGGACTGGATGGAATGTTGTCTTTATTCAACCTTACCAACTTTGTAACATGTATATATATCAGGGGTAATACATTTAAATTCATGGAGGTGCGATCAGTAAAATTTTCTTCCAGCAGAGGTCAGAATCTCATATTTGCCCTGTGACTCTGTGATCCTTCACATTACAAACCCCCTTTTTACATTGGTGTCTTTGTTCCCCCATTACAATGCAATATAGCCCCTCTTTACAGTGCAGTCCCCCCTTTTACATCACAGCCCACATTTGCATCACAGTCAACCCGTTTACATTACAGTGCTCCCCTTTATATCACATCCCACCTTACATTACAGTCCCCTCTTTATTTCACCGTGCTCTTCTTTATATTACGGCCTCCCCTTTACAATACAACCCTCCTTTACTTTGCTGTACCCCCCCCCCCTTTATATTGCAGTCAGTCTTTTACATCGCACAGTTGCCTCTCATTTTGGTATTTTTTTGGGAGGCGAATTGGATGCCTGAAATAATGAAAAAACTATGAATGTGTAGTGCTTTTTTGGACACAAATTACCTCAATTGTCCAATTTTTCAGATTTTTGGGTCTCCGAGACCCCTCTGACCAAGGACAAAGGTCATGTAGTGAATTGCGATATGGGGCATGAATTTCCAGCCATACATTTGGAGTTTCACTGAACCGAAAAGCCATGGAATCATTCTAAAACTCAATGTGGCTCTAAACCTGGACCTTGTGCCTATAAATAAGTATATGTTTAAGATCATCTGATGAGATTGATGGCAAGGCTCAAAGTGGATCTCCATCATTTGGGTCGAGTTGGAAAGGGTTTGGCCCTTGGTAAAGCCTAGTACACACACTAGAAGAGCTTGCAAGGAGCCACTTTACTAACTATCCGATGTTAGTACAGCAATCTCCTTCGCTGAGCTATTGCATTCTGACAGGGGACCCACCATAACATGCTGCTCAGCGCTCTCAGCCATAGGCTGAGAGCATTGATCGGATGCCAATTGGCAGACTTTTCATGCATGCCCCTGCGATACACAGGCTGAATGTTGAATATTGAATGCTGCTCGATATTTGACCCATGTACAGCCCTTATGTGGTTCACTGCTATCTATATAATTATTGAGAGGTTTTTCCTGTTACTTCCACTTAGGTCACTGGTACAGAAAGTGAGGAAAAAAATCTCCCTAACAGGAACACAGACAGCACTTGTTATCTGACAGATATTCTTAACCATCTTTAATAATTGTGTGCCTTGGAAGTTTATTCTGCCTTATTTCTTCCTGCACTGAAGACACAACAGAAACAAAGGGGGGATCTTACTAAACTGTAATGGAGGAGCATATTCCCTGACACATGTTAATGGTATTAAGCCATTTACAAAACTGCATTGCAAATATAACAACTTTATTATTTATCATTTTACTACAGACTTTAAACATTTCAAAAGTGATTAAAATAGAGGTGGATTTTCTTTTAGTCTTAAGCCCACATGAATCATGGAGGAAATGCATTTACTACACTAATGGGGTAGTACTTTTCACTACAGCAAATGCTGCTAGTTGCCATAGTTACCAAGAAATAAATATTACAGTGGAAATAGTAGAAGAATAAGGGTGGAACACAGGGGGTCTCGCACTGTGCATATATGCTCAGTTTTATTCTATTTTATTCCCCTTATTATCAGTTTTACTAATTTGAATAAAATAGCTCCTTTATCACTTATGCTAAGGCTTTGAAAATGTTAACTTACAAAAATAAAATAGAAACATGAACATAATTAAATATATTAAAACAGGGAAATATAATACTAAATGCCCAGATGTGCAGTGAAATGATATGGCCATAAAGCCTTTGAAGATTCTATATAGTATTTTACTGAAAGTGTCGATTGACATACATTGATGGTCAGTCTTTTCAGAGCTGACATCAGTGAGTTGAGTGCAAACATTTAAGAGGGGGCTTATTCTGATTCTGATTGTTGTGAAGCGATTTATCCCTTGTGAGACCGCTATGCCTGGCCTGTATAAGCAGATATAATCACTGAGGACAGTCCTCATCAGATAGCTTGACTCACCGATACCATTTCCATCCACAGAGGTGTTTTATTCCGAACATCAGGTTACAGCAGATGACAGGATACAACAGATGAATAGATTGTGGTATACATGCGGTCAAAAGATATTGTTTGTAGCTTACTATGCAGAATACATGTGCCCTGCTACATGTGTTCTGTAGCTGCCTCCATTACACAGGAAGTACAATTACAGGAAGAAGAGGTGGAGCATTACATACAAAGGAAGTAGGTCATAACCTTAGAGAAGGGGAACATGGAAAACAAAGGTCACTAGATGGCAGCATGTGAACTAAAAATATAAAATGTCCATAGAACATGGTTGAGAGAAACAAAATATATATATATATATATATATATATATATATATATATATATATATATATATATATATATATATATATATAAATTCTATGCCCCATTGGGGCGGTATACTCCCCGTCTGGCATGGTAAATGTCACTATAAACAAACGGTAGTCATGCAACTGCAAACAAACAGTGCAATTTGCTTTGATGTCTTTAAGACCTGAAAGACATAAAAAGAACATGCATATAATGCAACAACAATAACTAAATTTAAGGCTTTACGTTATGTCAACTAAAAGTTCAAGACACTTTCTTCTTGAAGTCACAGCGTACGCAAACAAGTTCATTCTCCAAAGGTCAAGAGCAGAATCAATTCTGTGATAGGTCTGATGAGTTTTTACAGTCCCTTGTCTTGAAAGCTTCACCTTGCGTACCTTACTGTCATCACTAGGAACACCCTTTACAATAAGTCCCATGGGCCATTTGATTCTTTCCGCTTGCTGGTCCTTAAGCAAAACGAGATCTCCAACTCGTATGTTAAGGTTCAGGCGTTGCCATTTCCTGCGTCCTGGCAGAGTAGAAAGATACTCCATCTTCCGATTCCAGAAGCAGTTGGCGAGGTGTTGTACTCGCTTCCACTGGTCATAGCACAGATTTCCTGCTTTAAAGCTTCCAGGTAGAACAGGAATAGACCCAAGCTCTGGGTAAGAAGAGTATCTAGGATAAAGATAGTTGGGGACTCTGGATCTTTGTCAAGTTTTAGAAGACTGAAAACATTAGCTGTGGTTTCTTCTGAATGATCCAGCAGGAGTTCAGGACCTGTTAACCAAGAAGAATTTGCAAAGACACTTGCAGACACTGGCTTGGTGGCATGATCTGCAGGGTTAATTTCCGATGGAACATAATGCCATTATTCAGGTTTAGATGACTTCCTGATTCTCTCTACACGGCTGTGGACATAGACATAGAAACGTTTAGTCTGGTTGTATATGTAGCCCAGAACAACTTTGCTGTCTGTGTAAAATTTGATGTCGTTTATATGAATGTCTAGCTCATGCAGTATGAAATCGGCTATTTCTACAGCTAGCACAGTCCCACAAAGTTCAAACCTGGGAATCGTGTGTTCAGGCTTAGGTGCTAACTTAGCTTTCCCAAACAGAAATCCTATGTGGGCTTGATTAGAAGAGTCTCTTACCTTGAGGTAGTGGGCAGCTGCTATGGCCTCAGTAGATGCATCTGAGAAGATGTGAAGCTCTTTCCTCTGACTTGTAGCAAGGGAGGCAGAAGTGTAGCAGCGTGGTATACGGATTCCATCTAAGGCATGTAGAGATTGTTTCCAGGACTACCACTTTGAAAGCTGGTCTATTGGTAGTGGAGCATCACAATCTTTAATAGTCTCAGAGCTGTCTAAGTAAGGATTTACCTTGTATGGTGATAGGAGCTACAAATCCCAATTGATCATATAGACCAGTGATGGCGAACCTTGGCACCCCAGATGTTTTGGAACTACATTTCCCATGATGCTCAGCTACTCTGAAGAGTGCATGAGCATCATGGGAAATGTAGTTCCAAAACATCTGGGGTGCCAAGGTTCGCCATCACTGATATAGACTGTTCTGACTGCTTGCGTACTTTATGTACCCTGAGAATGTCTCTTCCTAGCAAGACCAATATTTCAGCATTCATGTCCATTGCAGGAATCTCATTAACAAGGTGCCTTAAGTGAGGATAGTGATATGCAGCCTCTGGAGTAGGAATTTTTCCCTTTCGTCTGGTATCTGACGTCTGGTATCTGGTCACACTCATCTAATGTTGGTAGGGTAAAAAAAGAGAAATAAGAGAGACTAGGCTCTCTCAAGGTTGATGGGACTTTACTGGGAGATAATGTATCTGTTATTAAGGTGAGCACAGAGAACAAAATTCTTTAAGAAAATCGAAATGTATTCAATAGTATCATTAAAAGCAACACAGTCATATTACATATTAGACCATGAATGGATGCTTGATGCATGAATTGAGATGCTTGATAATGCAGGAAGTCAACATGTTTTGCAATGTGCTTCTTCAGGGCACTGCATACATCTATGATTGCATCCAATTTATACAAGACATAAAACATGTCATTAGTATAATAACAAACAATTTATAAATCATAACAAAAGTAAAAGTGTTTTGTCATATTTAACACTTTATACTGGCAGCCTAAGCTGCCCATGCTCACCTGGTCTATAAAGCAGGATGGCTTACACACAACATAGCACAGGTCTCACCCACATCGGAAGCAACACCCTCGGCAAATAACCCGGTGGAAGACAGATCCACCCATGTGAGAAGCGACCTAGTACAGAGTATACCTAGCCAGTGGAAAAAAAGGTAAAGGTCCGTTGGTCACGGTGTCGAGTAGTTAATTTGGCAGCGACAGTGAGTTCACCGTGCTAGTGATCTCAAGATGCATCTGCCATCTTAAATATCTACGATGTGAAGGGTCATAAATTGATCCCCGACATCACTTCCGGTCCGGGCGTTCCTGGAGGCGCGCATGTTCCGACGACGCGGTCATCAGGCACAGTCAGTCACATACTAGTATAGTATGGACGGGAAGTGAGGAGGGGAAAAAACTCCCCCCTCGTCACCAGGGACGCATGAATATTCTCATCAAAGCCATAAACCATGGGGGGCTTTGGCGTCAGGTGGTTCCCAGGTGACGGTGCAACAAGAGTCCTGCAATAATGACAACATCATTTAAAATGATTAGGTTAATAACGATCTCTACTTGAGAAAGAATTTCTTTAGTGCAAGAAACAGTAGAGGGATACATGTTTACTTATATCAATTATAGTGGTAACAGCATTGGGGTATAAAACATCATCTGTAACAATCAGCGAGTGTATAATACATACTTGATGACAATGATGAGTCACAAAACAAAAGCACAAAGAATGTAGAGCACATACATGAATAAAATTAATAACAGTCACAAACCTAAAAAAGTTTACTAATGAGGTCCAATAGGCGCTCTTATACATTTAGGGGTACTCTATCTTATAGTAATATCCCTATTAGCATATATACCCCTTTTACTCCAGTGCAGTTGTAATTTAGCCTCAAGCCCTGTACACACGGCCTGAGAATTCCGTCAGGAAAAAAACGGTTGGTCTTCTTGACGGGATTCCTGGCAAGCTTGGCTTGCCAATCCGTGCATACAGACAGCCATTAAAAAGAACTGCCATTCTTTTGAATGGCAAGAACG
Organism: Rana temporaria; assembly: GCF_905171775.1. Taxonomy (NCBI): domain Eukaryota; kingdom Metazoa; phylum Chordata; class Amphibia; order Anura; family Ranidae; genus Rana; species Rana temporaria. The sequence goes on from NC_053493.1 coordinate 204,976,443, forward strand.
CAGTGATGTCATTGACTAGGAGGAGCTGGCGCTCGTCACATTGAATGCCGTCGCCGCCATCTTGCTACACCCCACACTATCGTTGTATGCTACTGCACATGCGTCAAAGTCGTATCGAGCATGCAAGGGTTTACCATGGACAGGTAAGCATACAGACAAACGGTTTTCTCAGCAGGAAACACTCTGCCGGGAATCCTGACGAGAAGAGAGTGAGCCAGGTTCTCTATTTTCCCATTGGGATTCCCAGCCGTTTTACCGACGGGAAAACTGCTAGGGAGCATACACAACCGGGATTCCCGGCCAAATGCTCTCCTGGCAGTCTTCCTGCCGGGAATACCGGTCCTGTGTATGAGGCTTCATTCCTTTGTTTATTTTCACTTTCCCCCTCATACTAATTCAACTGCTGCAGATCCCCCTGTCATCTGCTCTCTTATTTTTCCAGGTTCTGTCACATATTTTGCAGTAGTACATATAAGTGCCATCATAAGAATATCAATATTTTATCCTTTCTTTATCGTTATTTTGTGCAATTAGGGCTATTTAAACAACTGTGTAATTTAATAATTTCCTTCTAAATTAAAACCCATGCTGGGTATATAGTAGGACATAATGTTACTAGCCCTAACTACTCTTTATAATACACTATTAGCCAGTATCTAATTACACCTAATCAAATCCGATTATTGCATTATAATTTTCCCTTATTAAACCTATAGATTTCTCTGTATGCACCAATCCGGTTGCTACAATGATCCAATATCCTCATTTGCCATCCTGGTGGATATGGCTTCCACCGGGTTATTAGCTGCAGGTGTTGCTTCCGGTGTGGGTGAGGCCTGTGCAATGTTGTGTGTAAGCCGTCCTGCTTTATAGACCAGGTGAGCACGGGCAGCTTAGGCTTCCAGTATAAAGTGTTAAATATGACAAAAAACTTTTACTTTTGTTATGATGTATAAATTGTTTGTTATTATACCAATGACATGTTTTATGTCTTGTATAAATTTGATGCAATTATAGATGTATGCAGTGCCCTGAGGAAGCACATTGCGGAACATGTTGGTTTCCTGCATTATCAAGCGTCTCAATTCATGCATCAAGCATCCATTCATGGTCTAATATGTAATATGACTGTGTTGCTTTTAAAGATACTATTGAATAAATTTAGATTTTCTTAAATAATTTTGTTCTGTGTGCTTGCCTTAATAACAGATACATTATCTCCCAGTAAAGTCCCATCAACCTTGAGAGAGCCTAGTTTCTCTAATTTCCCTCTTTGTATTCATTACTAGGGACTGGGAGACACTTGTCTGCTTCTGGAAAGTGTCCAACCAACTTGCATATATATTCTAATGTTGGTAGGGGTATGAACCCATCGGCCCTTCTGCTGACGGTCTCTTCACGACCAGAAAAGGGTCTGAGAGTATACGGTGATGCATGTCCATCTATACCAAAGATCTCAAAAAAATTGGGGCTTAACCAGGGATCTGTTGCTCTGTTCATCTATTATGGCATACATCCTAATAGCTTCCTCAGGTTGGCCCTTTGGGTATATGTTTACTAGGCGTATTTTAGCACAGCATTTGTAATCTATGTCTTCTCCAGACATATGTGCATGAAGAGGAAACATTAGCTGTGGCTGGAGCATGACCTTGTTGCTCCCCGCCGTGATTTGAGACAGGGTTGGAGGAAGGAGGCTGCTGTAAATTGTCTGAGGGTGGGCATGGATACATAGCTGTAACATGTCTGTCGCTACTGTATTCTGTGCACTTGATGACAACATCACAGTCTTTAGCAAAATGTCCATAACAAGCACAACACCTGTAGCATATTCCAAGCTCAGTGGCACTGAGCTTGATTGCATATCAGGCACACACATAGACAGCAGGCTGTAGGAATTCTATACATCTTTTGACTATTCTAACTCAGAATGTTGTGAAGCGATTTATGCTATGTGAGACCTCTATGCCTGGCCTGTATAAGCAGATATAATCACTGAGGACAATCCCCATCAGATAGCTTGAGCTCACAGATACTATTTCCATCCACAGAGGTGTTTTATTCTGAACATCAGCTCACAGCAGATGACAGGATAGAACAGATGAATAGATTGTGGTATGCATGCGGCCAAAAGATATTGTCTGTAGCTTAATATGCAGAATACACGATGCAGTGGGCGTGATGCATCCGAGGAGGACGTGAGGCGTCCGATGGTGGGAGGTGTCGGCTTGCTCCATGGCTGCTAGCGGTGCACGCCGTGTCAAGGATCCGCCGATTCCACCAGCGGACCGGCAGGAGGCAGCGGCAGCGTGAGAGGCTAGAGCTCTGTCGACTATATTGCGGAAGGGGCAAGGAAAAAGAAAGTAAGTACCAGGAAATTAAAAACACTAATGGAAGAAATATATAAGTTGGAACAAGACCATAAAACACAGGGTCAAAAGAGAGAAACACTTCATGAATTGACTTTAAAAAGAGATGAATACAGAGCACTCTCAGAGCAAGAAACTAAGAAATCAATAAATAGTATGGTGAGAGAAAGATATGTATGGGGGGAACCCAGCAAGAAAAAAAGAAAAGAAAACTAGAAATTTTGTTGAAAAAATAAAAAAACAAACAAACAGGGGATTTTGTCCATACGACAAGCGAAATAGCCGAAGTCTTCAGAAGGTATTAGGAGGTCTATACGCCGTACAACATAAGTCCCCAGACCCTGAGGAGAAAGCAGCCAAAATAATGGAAGTACTAAAGAAAGCTAACTTGCCAAAGATAGGTGACCAAGAAACTGCAAAAATGGATAAAGCCATAACAGAGGAGGAAATTAGTTGTGCCCTAAAAAACTCCGCTAAGGGGAAAAGCCCAGGGCCGGATGGCTTTACGACCTTATACTTACAAAAGTTTAGTGCCATCCTGGTACCTAGACTCTGCCACTATTTTAATGGGTTAGGGGTAGATTACGAGATAAGCAGGGACGCATTAGCAGCAACTATTACAGTTATAAAAAAAGAGGGAAAGGACAACACGCTCTGCTCTGGTTTCAGGCCCATTGCATTACTGAATGCAAACACAAAATTGTATGCTAAGATCCTGGCCGAGCGCATGAAGGGGATAATGACAGCCATGGTCCACCCAGACCAGGTTGGCTTTATCCCTGGCAGGGAGGGTAAGGACAATGGGGTCAGGGCGCTCCTTCTCCTCCAGCTAATTAAGGAAAAGGGGACCCCCGGTCTATTCCTGTCAGTGGACGCGGAAAAAGCATTTGACAGGGTAGACTGGGGGTTCATGATGCAAACATTAGAAAATATAGGAATAGGCCCAAGGATGATCGAGTGGATTAGAACACTGTATTTCCACCCCTGTGCAAGGATTACAATTAATGGGACCTTATCCGCACCCTTCGAGATGAGGAACGGGACCAGGCAGGGATGCCCCCTGTCCCCTCTCCTATTTGTTCTATCGTTAAAGCCACTTCTTGCAATGGTGCGGAACAATCCTGACATTAGCGGAGTAAAAGTAGGAGAGGAGGAGCATAAATGGTCTGCTTTTGCCGACGACATCTTATTTTTTATAAGTAGCCCAAGAACTACACTCCCTAATTTAATGATAAATTTAAAACAATATGGCGAGGTCTCTAACTTTAAAATGAATGTATCCAAAACGGAGATCTTGAATGTTAATATTCATAAGGAGGAAGAACGACATCTTCAAAAGGAGTTTAACTTCTCTTGGCAGAAAGAGATAAATTACCTGGGTATAAAATTAGCAAACTCCCTAAAAAAAATGTACAGAATAAACTTTATCCCCCTGTTAGATGAAATTAAACGAGAAATTAAAAATATATATAACAGACCAATCTCGTGGTTTGGAAGGATAAATGTTAAAAAAAAAAGTCTTAGTCCCAAAAATCTTATACAAATTTCAAATGGTCCCAGTCGCCTTGCCTCAGTCTTACATTAAAATAATAAACTCTCTATTAATGAACTTTATTTGGAAAAATAAAAAACATAGGATCTCCGCTCAAGTACTAAAACTGAATAAGAAAAGGGGTGGTTTGGCGGTTCCGGACATCAGAAAATATTACTATGCTTCGGTTCTCTCACGGGTTATAGAGTGGGCAAAAGAGACACATGACAAAAGATGGATTAATATCGAATTCGCACTAGCAAGGGCACAATTAGGGAGATTAATTTGGAACCCACCACAATATAGAACCTTACACATGTCTACACACGCAATTACACTTAATGCACTATGGATTTGGGATAGAATACATAAACAATTAAAGTCAAAATTTAACTCCCCACTAATAGACTTAAAAGAGAATGAATACTTTGCACCAGGGACAAAAGGGGTGGGGGGAAATTGGATTAGAAATAGAACACAGGTAAGGGATATAATTCAAAAAGGTAACATTTTGGCACTTCACAAGATTAAATCTAAGATAGAATACATGATGCTGGACGAATGGCGATATCTACAGCTATCACTATTTATTAAGCGCCTAGCGCAACCTCTGCTTCCACGGGAGGAGTACACAACGGTGGAACAACTTTGTTTAACTGAAAGTTCTAGGGGTAACATCTCTAAAATTTACAGATTTTTTGCTGAAAGCAGATGAACCGGAAACGCTAAAATATATTCAAAAATGGGAAAGAGAACTAGGAGTCCCAAGGGGGAAAACTACAGTAGGAAGGATACTTAACCTGACCCATACTTCGGCTGTCAACGTAAGGACTGCAGAGATGAATTTAAATTTGTATTACGGGCTGGTATGCTACCCCAGACAAAACTAGTAAATTCAGAGAAGGGCAGTCAGCGGAATGCTGGAGAGGGTGTGCTGCAAGGGGAACGATGGCCCACCTATGGTGGGATTGTCCGAAAATAAAAAACTACTGGAAAAAAAATCCTGGCATTGATTAAGTTTGTGAAAGAAAAGAAAATCTCGCGCCAAATTACACTAATTATATACTTGATGAATCAAGTGACTGAGTGAAGCTGCTCCCAAAAAAATCAGGTGACTGACATACATATGTTGTGTGATTAAAGTGAGCGGCGCTAAAATAATGGATAATGTGTCACAATGAACTTTGGGTGATACACAGTCTGACCATATGCCCAAATCTATGTGAATTCAAGACAGATAATGGCCTTAACTCTTTAAATACAATTGTACCAAAAGATGTGAAATAATAAAAAGTCCAACAAATAGTTAAGTGCAAAAAAAATCCAATGCTGGATCAAGTCCATGTGCAAAATTGCAAATAAAACCATCCCAAATCGCAGGGATAAAGTGCAAAATAATAGTAAAATAGTAGAAAATTTAAAAGTCTAAAATCAAACCCAAACAATTGGATCCACATAGAATAAATGTATATAAGGGAAATACACATTCCCTGTAATTTTTTGGGTTTGATTTTAGACTTTTAAATTTTCGACTATTTTACTATTATTTTAACTTAATAATCCACCTATATGTCATACATATTGATTATTACTATAAATTAACAACATACATATGAATTGGGGGAACAAAAGATATAACTGTAACTAGATGCATTTGGATAATTGCTACAATCGCGAACATTACCATATATCCCCTCTAGATGGCGCAAAGAACACTATGGATCTATTGCAGAGCATATCTAAACGTTAGTGTTTTATAGTAACTCACCATGTTTAATTCTAAATGTGATTATGTATTTTAAACAGTGGAGCAGGTACATGTACACATTGATTTAGGATTGGAGATATGCTGCTTAGCCATCATGCATTTAGTATGGAAGCTTTGGTAACTGGGACAGAGGCTGTTATTACGATTTGATTGCCCCTCCCACAGGCTGATAGACAGACCTATATATTAGACGTCTGGTGCGTGCGCTTCCTGATGATGGTTTAACTGAAACGTGACGTTGAGGCGGTATCCGGGCATGCACGCATAGCCACGCACTTCCGGTCCCATTGGTTGATGGACAGCTAGCGGTGGAACGCACGCTAGCAGACCAGGACGCGGCCATCTCTAATCTTGTCTTACTATCCCTACAAACCCACAGCCTCAGTGCCGGGATATGGGCACCAGCAATAGTAAGAGGCCATTTGGCATTGTATTTTTATTTTACGTTTATTAAATGGTTTTACACTATGGTGGCATCTCTTCTTTTTTGGCACATCATTTGCTGCAACTGCTGACATTGGAACCTAACGAGATCCTGCCGATTCATATTACTAACAAGCCTTATTGACCATATTTTAAGTAATCTGGTCAACACCGTGTGGTAAGGAGCCATCCATTATTAATTCTGGTGACCTAGAGGTGAAGGCGGATCACTCCTATCTCGCACTTTGGTTGTTTGAAGATTCACAAGCACTTCGCATTTGCACTTTATCCCTGCGATTTGGGATTGTTTTATTTGCAATTTTGCACTTGGACTTGATCCAGCATTGGATTATTTTTTGCACTTAACTATTTGTTGGACTTTTCATTATTTCACATCTTTTGGTACAATTGTATTTAAAGAGTTAAGGCCATTATCTGTCTTGTATTCACATAGATCTGGGCATATGGTCAGACTGTGTATCACCCAAAGTTCATTGTGACACATTATCCATTATTTTAGCGCCCCTCACTTTAATCACACAACATTGATTAAGGTTATAACCAAAAAAGAGATAGAAGAGGACCCATGGGTTGTTCTTTTCCATGGGGGAGAAGAGACCCTAAAAGAATATAAAAGTTCCCTGACTCCCCATCTGCTCAATGCAGCCAAGCGATTGATACCGAAGAAATGGAGGGAGGTGGAAAGCCCACAAGTTTGGGAGTGGATGGATTCCGTTGAGGACACATGTAGGAGGGAGGAGTTGAAGTACGGGGCGGAGGACGACGAGGTGGGTTCCAGGGACAATTGGGTAATTTGGAAATATTTAAAAAAAAAAAACAGGAGCTTTGCGGAGAATCTGAGGGAACAATGAGAAAGATACAGCTTTAATAAGGTCTAATTCTGCAAATGTGGAGTCTCGAGATGGTGGGGATTGGTGGGGGGGGGGGGGGGGGTAAAGCAGGCTTAACTTTTATTATCTTCTGCTGCCTATGGTTACATACTTTCTTTGAGAAAAAAAAATAATAATAATAAAAAATAAAATAAAAAAGACAACATTTTTAAGTTTATGCTAAACTTCTATGGAGACGATGGGTGTCCATCTTCCATGAGAAAGTCACCAAGAGTGTTAAGTCTGAGTGAAAAAAAAAAGAAAAAAAAATATGCAGAATACACGTGCCCTGCTACATGTGTGCTGTAGCTGTCTCCACTACACAGGAAGTACAATCACAGAAAGAAGGGGTGGAGCATTACATAAAAAGGAAGGGATTTTTTAAGACAATTTAAAGAAAAAGCAATTGTTTAAAATATTTTTATAAATAAGTTTATTTAACAAGTATCAATAATTTTTTTTTTATATTCAACATATATACACAATATCACGATAGTTAAAAGCATTGCATGATATGAAATGATAGTCCTGAAGTGGTACTTCCCAACTACTTGCTGGACGACCATCAGTAAAGTGCAGATGGTGATCAGTAGAAGGGATATCCAACACGTTTCAAAATACATGAGCATAAACAAAATCTTCTTCAGGGATTTATACCACTTCTCAAATATAATTTTTTTTTATTTTTTAGAATCCTTGAATGTGAATTCCATATGAAACACATATATCCAATATATTGAAATTTCCTTGTCAAAAGATCTTTATTGTGTAGTTGACATTTGTACAAGCATGTTATCAAACAAAATCGACCTTAGGCGAAAAGAAAGTCCTGCTTTTACAAGTGAATTAACTAATAAAGAGTGGTGTCTTTACTTGGCTCATTACATTTCTCTAGCATCAATGGCTTAACTATTAGCTAAACAGGGATCAAGAGGGAACAAACAGTACAGTTTATAGTCCAAAAACGTTCTGGTTATTGTTAGCAATTGTTGCTAGTCTTTGTGGTTCGGTTCTATGCGTCTCATGGAACTTCCATCTTGACCAAAGCCTCAGGTCGATCAAAGAGGTATGGCTTATTATTTAGGTACTTGGTGCTATGAGAAAGACTACACAATAAGGTGAAACACATTCGAAAGTAATGTAAGTAACAGAAAACAAATAAGTAAATAAAATAAAAGGGAGAAGGAGAACTGAAAGGGGGAGGAAGGAGAGGGAAGGGTGGGGTCAGGGAGTCTGCAGGACTAGATCGGGGACATTTCAGTAGAGCAGAAGTTTCTGACAGGATACCTGTGTAATGGCTGGGCTACCATGGCATCAAAACATCACCATTAAACGTTTTTTTCGTGACATATTCCAACCAGGGCTTCCATGTATCCTCAAACCTGGCGATCGTGTCCATCTCTATCGCAGTTATCTTGGCGTATATCATAGCTGTGTTCATTCTGTTGATAGTTTCGTTTAGATTCACATTTGGGGACTTCCAAGCTTTCGCAATGGTTTGTTTTGCTGCTGTTAAAAGCTGCCTTGTCAAAGTGAATCGAGCATGTGAAATACCGTCTGGCTTAAAATTGAGCAGGGCAATTTTGGGGTCCATGGGGATTGTTTTATTCGTGAGGACTTTGATTAATTTGAAAATTTCCAGCCAAAACTCGTGCACTTTTGGACACGACCACCAGGTATGGAAGTTCCTTTGTCTGAGCATTCTCTAAAGCATAAATCAGAATATGTCTGCGAGAATTTTGCCACCCTGGTCGGGACTAAGTACCATCTGGAGAGTACTTTGTAGTTTGTTTCTGCTGCTATTATATTAGTGGATACCGTTTTGGTATTGTTCCATATTTGATCCCATTCCGTTTGTGCCAGTTCAATTCCTAAATCATCTTCCCATTTACTCATGTAAGACAACTTCCCTGACCTCGGGTGCGTGAGTAGCTGGGAGTATAAGATAGAAATTACTTTTCTGGCATGAGGATTACCGTTACAAATAGTTTCAAAGGCGGATAATTGGTTTGACACTATTGTCGTGTCGGCTGAGGGTCGAAAGAAGTTTTTTATCTGGAGGTATCGAAAAATTTCCTTCGGGGGTATGCCATGAGTTTTGTTTAAGGTTGGGAAAGGGGTCACTACTGTTGAGTCGAAGAATTGATATTTTCGTATGCAGCCTCGATCCGTCCATTCCTTAAAGGAGTTAGGATAGACCCAGGCTGGGTAAAAAGCAGGGTTTTTAATAAAAGACAGCAGGGGGGCTGAAGGAGACATCAAGCGGTGTTTATTTTTAATTTTGTCCCACAGGGAAAGTGAATGTTTCATGATGGGATTAGTTATGTGCTTTCTTTGTTTAGGGGTGATCCACAATAGGTTCGAAATTGAAATTGGGTCGCATTCCATCGCCTCGATAGACACCCATAATGGTGCCTCTTGCTTAGCATGGTATTTGACTATTGTGGCCATTTGTGCTGCTCGGTAATAATTTACGAAGCTAGGATAACCTAGCCCTCCTGCTGACTTTGGGCGATGTAATATTTTTGGTTTGATCCTTGGCCTGGAGGTACCCCATACGAAGGATGAAACTCTCCTTTGTATTATCCTGAAGTGGTGAGCCGGTATGGATATAGGGAGCACTCTATAAAGGTATAGGAGCTTGGGTAGTAAGGTCATTTTCACAGCCGCGATTCTTCCAAACCAGCAAAGAGGGAGTAGGGCCCAGGATTTTAATAAAGTCGTCAAATGTTTCAGGAGGACTGGATAGTTATGCGCATAGAGATCTGAAATGTCTGCAGTCAAATGTATTCCCAGGTATGAAATGCTTCTAGTTGGCCACTCAAAAGGGAGGCCCACTTTTGCTGCCAACAGTTCCGTACTAGAAAGAGAAATGTTCAATGCCGAGCATTTCCTGGGGTTTATTGCCAAGCCTGATATGGACGCAAATTGGTGTAAGATTGGGAGTAAGTTTGGACCCGTTACTTGTGGAGAGGAGAGGAACAACAGTATATCGTCAGCATAGAGGCAAAGTTTGTGAGTAACGCCGCCCAACTTGATACCGAGTACTTTAGGATCCACTCTAATCTTTTGGGCTAAGGGTTCTATCAGGAGGGCGAATAATAATGGGGAAAGTGGGCAGCCTTGTCTGGTTCCCCTCTGTATATTAAAGGTTTCAGATTTGTAGCCCGCATATTTCACGTACGCTCTAGGGTTCTGGTATAATTGCAGGACCCAATTTGTAAAGTTGGGGCCAAAGCCCCATTTCTTCAGCGTAAATTCCATATATGACCATGAGACTGAGTCGAAGGCCTGCCTGACGTCTAGGGAAAGAAAGCAGGCTGGAATTTTCCTCTTTTTAGCTATATTTGCCAGTAAGCATGCCCTTCTGATATTGTCCCCTGCCTGCCTATTGGGCATGAAGCCCACTTGGTCACGGTGTATCAGGGTTCCTATGATTTTGTTCAATCTATTGGCTAAGATCTTACCTAGTAATTTTACGTCTGTGTTTAACATGGATATAGGGCGGTAATTGTCGCAGGAGGTGGAATCGGAGTGCGGTTTGGGAATCATGCAGATAGTGGCCGTGAGAGACTCTTGTCTAAAGGACCTCCGATTTAGTAGATCATTAAAGGCTTCCACCATCATGGGAGAAAGTAGGTCTTTGTATGATCTATAATAACGGGCAGTGAACCCGTCCGGCCCCCGGTCTTTTATTTAATTTTAGTTCAGCGACAGCCTGTAGGACGTCTTCTTGCGTGATCGGTTCATCCATTAGAGCACTTTGAGACGTGTTTAGTTGTGGCAAATGTAAATCAGAAAAGAAGTCTTCCGTGTCCTGTTTGCTAAATGTGTTAGTTTCTGCGTACAGTTTTTTAAGGTGAGAGCTGAATTTTTGTACTATTTTGACTGGGTTACTAGAGATTATACCGTTTGCCGTTTTAAGTTGGATAGGCTTATATGCTTTGTTAATGGAGTTGAGCGACTTCGCAAGAAGAGTTCCTGATTTATTTGCGTTTTTGTAAAAAAAGTGCTTGGTCCGGAGTATCGCCCTGTCCGCCGAGTCCGAGAGGAATAGGTCATATTCCGTACGAGCTTTATCTAGTCGGGCTTTTGCTTTAGGTGAGTGATCGAATTGGAAGGCCTCAAAGGCCAAATCGTGTTCTTTTTCTAATTTATAGGAAAGTTGCTTTCGTTCTCTTTTAAAAGTCCCAGCGTGCTTCTGTATTTTCCCTCTTAGCACTGGCTTGTGGGCTTCCCAAAGAGTTAACGGGGAGACGTCAGGGGTCTTATTTAATGTTATATATTCACTTAACTCTTGCTCAACTATAGTCCTGTACATGGGGTGTTTGAGAATTTTGTCTGGTAGATACCATGTTGGGTCCTGTTTTTTGGGGATTATGGAGGCTAATGTAGTGAGAACCGCGTTATGATCCGACCATGGAATAGGCACGATGTCGGAATCCAACACCTCCGGCAGCATGCCTATCGTCAGGAGTATGTGGTCTATGCGGCTGGACGACTTATGGGGGCTCGAATAGTACGTGTACTTGCGTTTAGTGGGGTTCGTTTCCCTCCAGGAGTCCACTAAATTATATTTAGCCAGCAAGGTGGATAGGGTTCTTTTGACTTGTTTCGCGGGGGAGAAGGGTGTTTTATCCAAAAAAGGGAGAAGGACATGATTAGTGTCCCCACAAATAATAAGGGATCCGAATTTATGCGAGTTTATCACTTGCAGCAGATGCGACATGAATGGCAAGGGATTTAAATTTGGGGCATAATACGATACAATTGTTACCGCCTTATCCAAGATGTGGCCAGTCAGGATGTTGTAACGACCTTCAGGGTCTATGATTTCAGACTTAATTGTGAATGGCGTTGATCTATGAAAGGCTATGAGGGTGCCCCTTTTTTGGAACTAGCTGATGCGGTAAAGACCTGTGGATAGGAGGCATGAAAGAATTTAGGGGTCGTACTGGGAGTGAAGTGCGTCTCCTGTAAACATATGATATGTGCTTTCTTAGCTTGGAAGTGTCTAAACGCCTTAACCCGTTTCTGTGGTATGTTGAGGCCCTGTACATTTAAGGTTAATACATTCAAAGGAGCCATGATAGCCAAACCATCTCAATGTTCTTACCTTGGTGTCCTGTACATCGATCTCCCGATCTAATCCATGCAGACTGAGGATAAGGGGGGAGACCTAAAAACGAAAATTTCCAAAGAAAAAGACAGCACATTAAAATAAAATAAACATATGTGCATCAATACGTAGAACAAACTTATAAGTCTGGTCCGTGAACGGGGGGGAGGTGCCCGGTCAGGGAGAATTGGGCCCACGTCAGACCCTCGCAAATAACTGCGGGGGTCAGAGGGGAGCCGTGTGTGGCGCATGTGGGTTCCGATCGAGGGAGACCCGCGTCCTAAAAATTTCCGGTAAGCATCCCTAATGGAAACCGTGAGTGCAACGTTATAGGAGATTCAGTGGAAAAGTAGGGGCTACTAGTCTATGGAGGGTAATTTGCAAGTCAAGGTGATAAGGTGATAAAGGGGAGCATCAAGAAGTGTCTGTTTGAATAAAGGGTACTGGAGGAATCCTACATCCGAAACATTATGGTTGGGGCGATGGACTGATGCTATCGAACAGACGGCCTATTGTGAAGAATGAAGTGCCGGCATTCTCATTTACTGTTGGTATGCAAAGTGTTGTGGAAAAAGGATGATGGAGAATTGCTTTAGGTACATCTAGGGTACCAGGGTGGCTTGGCCACCCAGTAGGTGGGGTAGTGTGCCAGTCACGCGGCGAAGGGATTAGGAGTTGCTGAGTGAATATGAGGCAAGATATATAGCCCCCGAGCCTGGAAAGTCTGGGGAGATTGATAATAAAGAGAAAAGGGAAAGCACTAACTCAATTAAAAATGATAATAAGGAGCTTCTGCTCTAATAAATTTGCTAACTTAGAAACTCATGAACTTCTACTTAAACTTGTAAACTCATTGAGTCATACAACCAAGGTTTGGGTGAAAGACTAGAAGTCTAAAGGTGGGTAAGACTGACTTGCTTGCAGATCTCAGTCCATCGTGTCTTCTTGCTCCTGTGCTTGTTCCACAAATCTGCCTCTCTTATGTAATTGCTGGATGCCATTGTTGTGGTTCTGAAGCGGCGAGTTGTCCCGTGGCGAAGTGGAAGCTGATCTTCTGCGGGCTGCAGTTGCCGACGGAGGTCTGTCAATTATTTTGAAGTCCAGCAGGGCCTGTTGAAGCTGAGCTGGTGTTCTTCACACAATTTTTGTGCCTTGACAGGTGAATCGCAGGGAGAAAGGGAAGCCCCATTGATATTTGATTTGGCGTTGCTGCAATTCGTATAGGAGGGGTCTCATTTCTCTCCTTTTGTTGATTGTCATTTGCGAAATGTCCGCAAAGATTTGATATTCATTCCCCTGAAAAGTTAGCTTGCTCTTCTCTCTGGTGGTCTGCAGAATCAGCTCCTTTGTTCGATAGAAATGAAATTTAGCTATGATGTCCCTAGGGGGACCATCAGCCTTCCTGGACGTTAGTGCTCGGTGAACTCTGTCCATTTCCAGCCTGTCAGCTGGTATCCCAGGTAATATTTCCTGACACAGTGCCAACATTGTACCATTTAGGTCAATGATAGATTCCGGTAGTCCCCTGAACCTCAAATTTGATCTCCTGGCTCTGTTTTCGAATTCCTCCAATCTATTTTGCAATATCAAGTTTTCCTCTTTTAAGGTGTCAATTTCAGATACACAGTCCTGAGTGTAAGCTTCTAAATCATCCATTTTAGTCTCAAGTACTTCTGTGCGGCCCCCAAGCTCCCTAATTTCTTTAGTCAGGCTATTTGTTATCTGATCTGAAGTGGTCTGGAGCGCCTTGTGCAGCATCTTTTCAAATTGCCTCAGGAGACTTGTGGGTACCGCTGTGCTGTGACATATTGCTGTGGGGTTTGTCACATTGTCATCCTCCTCACTATCTGAGACAGTAGTATTGAGAGAAGCCATTTGTTTTGCGCTTTTAACGCTGGCCTTTTTCTGCTTCACTGAGGTGAATCCCTCAGAGGGGGCTGGTGCCTTTCTCTCTGAGGTGATTTTGAGATGCTGAGGAGACTGGGGATGCTGCGCGCCGCTGCTGTGAAGCAATTTCCCCTTTCCTCTCGTGCCTTTCAGCACTATAGCGTATAAAAATGTTCTCTCACCCTACCTGAAGCTTTGCCCAGTATTCTGGGTGGTTATGCCCACGGTGTTCCACCGTTATTTGCGGGTCAATCTCTGTCACGGAGCGGAGCTCTAGCTCAGCATTGCCTACCCGCTAGGCTCCGCCCACAGCCTCCCCAATATATTGAAATTTCATTACATAAACACTTACATTATATATATATTATTGGCAGAGGCATTCCTTAAGCCAAAGAGGGAAACACAAAATTATCTGTATAGCTTGCCCTTCACCTTGTACAGGGTCGCTGGACATATGTTAACAACTTATAAATGCGATAGACAAATTCATTATAAAAAAATATTAATATTAATTTCAATGAATATGTTCCATGCCATCATGCAAACAATATATTGGAAAAAAAAATGCAAAATCTGTAAAAAAGGGGAAATTATGAATTGATGAAATACCTCACCAAACTTGTCCTTCCTTGAAAAAGGCATAAGCGTGAGGTGTCTTACAGCGGTTTCTGCTGTACCAGCTTTTAGCCAGAGAATCCTGCGCCTATGAACAGAGATAAAAGTGAAATTTATTGTCGGGACACTTGCGTGCTTGATAATTACATATGAGCATTGGCTAATTCCACGCATTGCACCAAGTGCCAAGGTAAGTGACCCACGCAGGATCCAATGCCTGAAGCAACATTAAATGTTGTCCTCACGCCGTGAGGTCTGGGTACAGCTCCCATGGTTTCACCAAATTTGCAATGATCTGGATTGCTTCTGTAGGCTGTGAGGTTGATTGAAAAGATTTTTTAACAAAATAATAAATGAAAATAAAGGAGTGAAGGAAAGCTGAGTTCTCTAGGAAGACGAGGCCCATCACCTAAAGACACTAGTAAAAAACTGAGGACTCAAGAGTGGGGTAGAGTGCTTTTTTTTTTCTTTTTGGGAGGCACATTTGGGGAGGGTTTAAGGGGATGAAGAGACAAAGCTTCAATCCATAGTGTATGAATAAGTTATCCGAGTCCTGCACTGTACAAATAATATATTCAGTTTGTAAATGGATACAAGGTTCGACATTAGGGCAGTTGCTTTTTAACCACTTCAGCCCCTAAAGGATTTACCCCCTTCCTGACCAGAGCATTTTTTGCGTTTCTGTACTGCACTGCTTTAGCTGACAATTGCGAGGTTGTGCGACGGTATACCCAAACAAAATTGATGTCCTTTTTTCCCCCCACAAATGGAGCTTTCTTTTGGTGGTATTTAATCACCTCTGCAGTTTTTATTTTTTGCGCAATAAAAAAAATTAGCGACAATTAAAAAAAAAAAGCAATATTTTTTACTTTTTGCTATAATAAATATCCCCCAAACATAAAAAAAATATTTCTTCCACAGTTTAGGCTGAAAAGGTATAGTTCTACATAAAAAAAAAAAAAAAATCGCAATTAGCGTACTTAAATTAAATTACAGGTGATACTCTAAAATTTTTAATACTGTGCAAAAGTTCATTTATTTCACTAATGCAACTTAAAAGGTGAAACTAATATATGAGATAGACTCATTACATGCAAAGCAAGACAGTTCAAGCCTTGATTTGTCATAATTATGATGATTATGGCTTACAGCTCATGAAAACCCCAAATCCACTATCTCAGAAAATTACAGTATTGTGAAAAGGTTCAATATTCTAGGCTCAAAGTGTCCCACTCTAATCAGCTAATTAAACCATAACACCAGCAAAGGGTTTCTGAGCCATAAATGGTCTCTCAGTTTGGTTCAGTGGGAATCACAATCATGGGAAAGACTGCTGACCTGACAGTTGTGCAGAAAACCATCACTGACCCCCTCCATAAGGAGGAAAAGCCTCAAACGGTAATTGCAAAATAAGTTGGATGTTCCCAAAGCACTGCATCAAAGCACATTAATAGAAAGCTGTATAGAAGGGAAAAGTGTGGAAGAAAAAGGTGCACAAGCAGCAGGAATGACTGCAGCCTGGAGAGGAGTGTCAGGAAAAGGCCATTCAAAAGTGTTGGGGACTTTCACAAGGAGTGGACTAAGGCTGGAGCCACCACACACAGACAGATCCTGGACATGGGCTTCAAATGTTGTATTCCTCTTGTCAAGCCACTCCTGAACAATGTTGTGAGAAGCGTCATACCTGGGCTACAGAAAAACAGACCTGGCCTGTTGCTCAGTGGTCCAAAGTCCTCTTTTCTGATGAGCAAATTTTACATCTTGTTTGGAAACCAAGGTGCCAGAGTATGGAGGAAGTATAGAGAGGCACACACTGCAAGATGCTTGAAGTCCAGTGTGAAGTTTCCACAGTCTGTGTCCAGGGTCAACACAGCCATCTACCAGGAGATTCTGGAGCACTTCATGCTTCCTTCCACAGACGAGCACTATGGGGATGCTGACTTAATTTTCCAGCAGGACTTGGCACCTGCCCACACAGCCAAAAGCACCTGGTTCAATGACCGTGGGATTACTGTACTTGATTGGCCAGCAAACTCGCTTGACCTGAACCCCATAGAGAATCTATGGGGCATTGCCAAGAGAAAGATGAGAGACATGAGACCGAACAATGCAGAAGAGCTGAAGACCACTATTGAAGCATCCTGGTCTTCCATAATACCTCAGCAGTGCCACAGCCTGATAGTTTCCATGCCACGCCGCATTGAGGCAGTAATTGCTGCAAAAGGGGCCCAAACCAAGTACTGAGTACATATGCATGCTTATACTTTTCAGAGGTCCAATATTGTTCTATGTACAATCCTTGTTTGATTGATTGCATGTAATATTCAAATTTTCGGAGATTGTGGATTTTCATGAGCTGTAAGCCAAATCGCAAATCAAGGCTTGAACTATCTTGCTTTGCATGTAATGAGTCTATCTCATAACTTTTACACGATATTCACATTTTTTGAGTTTTACCAGTATATGTGATAAATCAGAACAAAATAGTCTAATTTGGTGAAGTAAAATTAGAAAAATATATACATAAAACTATTTTTTAGAAATAAAAAACTGATAATTGGCATGTACATATGTAGTCACCCCCTGTGTTTTGAAGCCCATAAAAAGCTCTGGTGCAACCAATTATCTTTAGAAGTCACATAATAGGTGAAAGGATGTTCACTTGTGTACAATTGTCACATGATCTGTCATTACGTCAGTGGCGGTGCATCCATAGAAGGCGCAGGCGCACCGCCCCCTCTCTCTCTCCTGCACTGCCACTGATTCAGATGGCTGGCACCCTGGTGAGCGACGGCCATCTAAATAACGGCAGCTGGTTGGCTTTGGAAGTGCCTATCAGAGCCAGCGGCACTAATCGGCTTCCAAATAGTTATCCAGGGGACGCACAGGGGGTGCATTCCCTGGATAACACTGACAGGCATCTCAGCCAATCAGGTTCACCGGTTCTGGGGAGGGGGCATTTTACAGGGCACAGTGGCGACAATTGATGGGCACAGTGGCGACAATTGATGGGCACAGTGAGGCTGCAATTGTTTGTTTTTTTCATTTGTTTGCGCCCCCCCAAAAATTTTGAACACCAGCCACCACTGCATTACCGTATACACACCTTTTTGAAAGGCCCCAGAGGCTTCAACACCTAAGCAAGAGGCACCACTAACCAAACACTGCCATAAAGACCAAGGAACTCTCCAAACAAGTAAGGCACGTTTTGAGAAGTCAGGATTAGGTTATAAAAATAAATATCCAAATCTTTGATGATCCCTAGGAGCACCATCAAATCTATCATAACCAAATTGAAAGAACATGGCACAACAGCAAACCTGCCAAGAGATGGCCGCACACCAAAACTCATGGACCGGGCAAGGAGGGCATTAATCAGAGAGGCAGCACAGAGACCTACGGTAACCCTGGAGGAGCTGCAGAGTTCCACAGCAGAGACTGGAGTATCTGTACATAGGACAACAATAAGCCGTACGCTTAAAGCGGAGTTCCAGCCACAAATTTAAAAATAAAAACATTTTAAATATGAAAACCCCTGTAATACACAAGCTTAATGTATTCTACTACAGTTAGTCTGTAAACTAAGGTCCATTTTGTTAGGTTGTTACAGCATTTAGACACTTTATAAAACAGAAATTGACTGGGGCCATCTTAAGTGTGGGCATCATGAAGCCAGACTGTATGACTTCCTGGATTTCAGCCTCGCACATGCTCAGTGCTGTACAAGCAGTGTAATGGTTTCAGATCAGGTTTCAATAGCAACGGGAGTGTCAGAGAAAGTTACCGCCTCTTATCTATGCAAACCCCTCCTCCTCCTTCCAGGAACCAGTAAATATACGAAATAATTTGTTCCTGTGCAGATATATCTACATAACAAGATGATATATATCTCTTGTTATATATGTGGTGTGTATACATATACCAGACATGTGCACTGTCAATAAATTCATTTTGTTAGTGCGGTGACGTCAGTGCGGTGACATCAGTGCGGTGACATCAGTGCGGTGACATCAGTGCGGTGACATCAGTGCGGTGACATTAGTGCGGTGACAACATTATGTGCAGAGTGGGGGGAGGTACAGATGATCAGGCATACAGAGCGGATCTCTGATTGGTCTGTATGTGAGTACACTGATCGTAGTACAGCCCGCCTCCCTGCACTAGAATTGTAACACACAGTGCAGAGCGCTGTTTCTATGTACAGGGAGGCGGGGCTGTACTATGCTCGGTGCTCTCAGATACAGATCTATCAGACAGAGTGAGATCCGCTCTGTCTGATGATCTGCATCTCCGTGCACCGGAGACAGACGGCAGGTGGGCGGGTGGTGGAGGGAGGACGACGGGGGCGGTGCTAGGACGGGTGGAGGAGCTAGGACGGGGGAGGAGTTGGAGAGGGAGAAGAGGAAGGAGACCACCTCTATGGGCGGCACTGCCCTCCCTCTCTCCCGCCCCCCGAGATGTTCATCCACGGCTGCGATGTTCAGCCCAGCCTCCTGGGATTGATGAAACACATATCCCAGGAGGCATAGCAGCGCTGGATGCGGTGGGGGGGGGGGGCATTCCGCCGCGGCGGGGGAATAAGAGACTCACAGATAAAAACGTGAGTTTTTAAAAGACAAAAAAAAAACATCCCAAATGTATTTAAGGGGGCAGTGTAAAAACGAATGCAAAGAAGTTGTAAAATAGGGTGGAACTCCGCTTTAATAGAGTTGGGCTTTATGGCAGAGTGGCCAGAAAAAAGCCATTACTTTCAGCAAAAAAACAAAATTGCACGTTTTGAGTTTGTGAAAAGGCATGTGGGAGACTCCCAAAATGTATGGAGGAAGGTGATGTGCTTTGGTCTGATGAGACTAAAATAGCATTTTTCTTTGATGGCCAAAAAGTTCTATGTCTGGCACAAACCCAACACATCACTCAAAGATCACCATCCCTACAGTGAAACATGGTGGTGGCAGCATCATGCTGCGGGGATGTTTTTCAGCAGTCCGTGGCACAGTGGTGTACTGGGTAGCACTCTCGCCTAGCAGTAAAAAGGGTTACTGGTTTGAATCCCAACCACACCACCACCTGCCTGGAGTTTGCATTTTCTCCCTGTGCCTGCGTGGGTTTCCTCTGGTTTCCTCCCACACTCCAAAGATGAGCTGGTAGGTTAATTGGCTTCTGTCAACCTGGAAAAGAGTTTGGAAATTACTCAGCAGGTGTTGGCAGGGGACAGTATAGAGGAGGGTGGAGACATGGAGGCACAGGAACCAGAGGTAGGTAGCTGGATGACAGCTAGGAGGGGTAGAGCGCTAGGGAGGCTAGTGCAGAGTTGGTACACCCCAACAAATATGCCAAGTTGCATGATGTTGCGGATTTCAGCTCAGTGGCAGGCTGGAGCAGGCACCTTCCTCTAGCTGCCAGGGGAATGTGTTCCAGTAAGGAGGGGGCCCAAGGATAAAGGTGAGGTTAGACAGGTACTGGTTGTAGGGGGCTCAATTATTTGAAGGACAGATGGGATAATCTGCCACAAAAAAACGTGATAGCAGAATGGTATGTTGTTTACAAGGCACTTGGGTTTGACACATCACAAATTGGATAGACGGATTATTGAGTGAGGCTGGGGAGGAGCCAGCTGTCATGGCCCATGTTGAGGACCTCCGATACCTCGATCCACACCAGAGAGGCAGCAAGAGATTAGGGAAATTAACAAGTGGCTAAGGGAACTGGTGTAGGAAGGAGGGTTTTGGGTTCCTGGAGAACTGGGCTGACTTTTCAGTCGGTTACCGGCTCTTTAGTAGGGATGGGCCGCACCACCTTAATGGGGAGGGCGCAGCTCTGTTGGGAAAAAAGATGGCCAAGAAGTTGGGAGGGGGGGGTCAGAGGAAGCGATAGCCGGCAGGGAGCATAAGAGAGGGAAATAGTGGAGGCACAAGTGATAATATATCCATAAAATCCTGGGGTTAATGAGTTACCAAATCAAAAACGAAGCCTGAGAAATCATATGGAGAAAATATGCACCAGTACAAAATTCACGGGAAATGTTCACAAATAACTAAATAAAAAATGAGTGATGAGGGTTTGAAGGACCTAAAGTGCTACAATCACTGTAAAAAAAGTGATGGATATCAGTCCATGTGCTATATATATATGTATATATATATATATATATATATATATATATATATATATATATATATATATATATATATATATATATATATATATATATATATATATATATATATATATATATATATATATATATCACATTTAAATTTATTTATTTAAACCAGTCCTTAAGACTTGAACTAGTGATATTGTGAACCACCATAAAATGTCCATATAATTCAAAATTGGCTCCAAAGTGCAAATAATCCACAGCATTCAGAAAATAGTGGTGACAGAAAAGTGCTTCCACCTGAATAACACACTGCCGCTTACCATATAGACATGATCTCTTAATGACAGGAGATCAGTTAGCGCATGTAGCAAAAATCCCAGCCTGGGATCTCCTCTGGGAAAATCTCTGCTAGTATAGATGACTCGTGCAGTATACCAATTCGGGACGTGCCAGATAAAAATAAAAGGCTCACATGGCATAAAACCTTTATAAAAATGTTATAAAAAAAATGCACACTTACATTTATGCAGTAGTTAAAAGCATGTAAACAATCGAGCCGGCTGAATCCTCTAACTAGCAGCCCATATCTTCCGGGTTTAGCGTATGATGCAGTGACGTCAGAACGTCGCTCTCCCAACGTTTCGTCACTAGAGGGACGTGGTCACGGGATGTCTGGTAAGATATGGTATGATATCTGGTAAGCGGCAGTGTGTTATTCCGGTTGGAAGCACTTTTCTGTCACCACTATTTTCCGGATGCTGTGGATTATTTGCACTTTGGAGACAATCCATCACTTTTTTACAGTGATTATAGCACTGTAGGTCCTTCAGACCCTTATCACGCATTTTTTATTTAGTTATTTACTTATATATTAATTTCACTTTATTAGCGCAGCTTTCCTTTTCCTTATCTTGTCCAGTGTTTGTACAACATTTAAAGCTGACGCTTTTATGTCCTTTGCAGTGGCGGCTGGTGCTCAAAATTTTTGGGGGGGCGCAAATGAAAAAATAAAAAAAACAATTGCAGCCTCACTGTGCCCCTCAAATGCAGCCACTGTGCCATGCCATCAAACGCAGCCACTGTGCTATCAATTGTCGCCACTGTGCAATGCCATCAATTGTCGCCACTGTGCCATGCCCATCGTCGCCATTGTGCCCATCGTCGCCACTGTGCCCCGCAATTGTCGCCACTGTGCCCAGTAAAATGCTGCCACTGTGACCTGTAAAATGCCCCCCCCCACCGGCACTTACCTTTCTGGGATCAGCCGTGCTTCTACTGTCCCTCGTCCCGCCCTCGATGACGCTTCAGCCAATCAGGTTACCGATTACCAGAATCAGATTACCCGATTGGCTGAGACGCCTGTCAGTCTTATCTAAGGAACGCACCGCCGGTACGTCCCGAGGATAAGCATTCAGGAAGCAGACTACAGCCGCTGGCTCTGATAGGCACTTCCACACAGCCAACCAGCTGCCGTTATTCAGCTGGCTGGCGCTCAACATCCGGCCAGCTGAATAGTGGGCGGCAGCGGTGAAAATATATAGATTCATACAATGCATGAATCTATATATTTTAGTGGCTGTGCAAGAGCCAGAGGGGGCGGCGCTCCGGCGCCCTCTATGGACGAACCACTCCTGGTCCTTTGTGAACATTTTCAATAAAAAATTACTGCGCTTGTTCAAATGCCAGGAGCCTAGTCAATAAATTGGAGGAACTGGAGCTGCTATTACACGAGGAGGATGTGGACTTGGGATGGGAATAACAGAAAACTGATTTGACAGCTCACATGACTGGCTGGCAAACATCCAGGGGTATTCCTTGTATCGGAGGGTAGAGGGGGGGGGGGGGTGTCTATACAGTGAGGAAAATAAGTATTTGAACACCCTGCTATTTTGCAAGTTCTCCCACTTGGAAATCATGGAGGGGTCTGAAATTGTCATCGTAGGTGCATGTCCACTGTGAGAGACATAATCAAAACAAAAAATTCCAGAAATCACAATTTATGATTTTTTAACTATTTGTATGATACAGCTGCAAATAAGTATTTGAACACCTGTATCAGCTAGAATTCTGACCCTCAAAGACCTGTTAGTCTGCCTTTAAAATGTCCACCTCCACTCCATTTATTATCCTAAATTAGATGCACCTGTTTGAGGTCATTAGCTGCATAAAGACACCTGTCCACCCCATACGATAATCAGTAAGAATCCAACTACTAACATGGCCAAGACCAAAGAGCTGTCCAAAGACACTAGAGACAAAATTGTACACCTCCACAAGGCTGGAAAGGGCTACGGGGAAATTGCCAAGCAGCTTGGTGAAAAAAGGTCCACTGTTGGAGCAATCATTAGAAAATGGAAGAAGCTAAACATGACTGTCAATCTCCCTCGGACTGGGGCTCCATGTAAAATCTCACCTCGTGGGGTCTCAATGATCCTAAGAAAGGTGATAAATCAGCCCAGGACTACACGGGAGAAGCTGGTCAATGACCTGAAAAGAGCTGGGACCACCGTTTCCAAGGTTACTGTTGGTAATACACTAAGACGTCATGGTTTGAAATCATGCATGGCACGGAAGGTTCCCCTGCTTAAACCAGCACATGTCAAGGCCCGTCTTAAGTTTGCCAATGACCATTTGGATGATCCAGAGGAGTCATGGGAGAAAGTCATGTGGTCAGATGAGACCAAAATAGAACTTTTTGGTCATAATTCCACTAACCGTGTTTGGAGGAAGAAGAATGATGAGTACCATCCCAAGAACACCATCCCTACTGTGAAGCATGGGGGTCGTAGCATCATGCTTTGGGGGTGTTTTTCTGCACATGGGACAGGGCGACTGCACTGTATTAAGGAGAGGATGACCGGGGCCATGTATTGCGAGATTTTGGGCAACAACCTCCTTCCCTCAGTTAGAGCTTTGAAGATGGGTCGAGGCTGGGTCTTCCAACATGACAATGACCCGAAGCACACAGCCAGGATAACCAAGGAGTGGCTCTGTAAGAAGCATATCAAGGTTCTGGCGTGGCCTAGCCAGTCTCCAGACCTAAACCCAATAGAGAATCTTTGGAGGGAGCTCAAACTCCGTGTTTCTCAGCGACAGCCCAGAAACCTGACTGATCTAGAGAAGATCTGTGTGGAGGAGTGGGCCAAAATCCCTCCTCCAGTGTGTGCAAACCTGGTGAAAAACTACAAGAAATGTTTGACCTCTGTAATTGCAAACAAAGGCTACTGTACCAAATATTAACATTGATTTTCTCAGGTGTTCAAATACTTATTTGCAGCTGTATCATACAAATAAATAGTTTAAAAAATCATACATCGTGATTTCTGGATTTTTTTTTTGGATTATGTCTCTCACAGTGGACATGCACCTACGATAACAATTTCAGACCCCTCCATGATTTCCAAGTGGGAGAACTTGCAAAATAGCAGGGTGTTCAAATACTTATTTTCCTCACTGTATATCAGGAATGCCTTACAGGTAGAAGAGAAGAACATCATCAGTGATGGGGCTAGGGGAGGTAAAGTCTGTATGGGTGAAACGCCAAAGGGTAGAATAAAGCAGAAAATTAATAATGGGGAGTATGTTACATGCAACCCCTAACCTAAAGGAAGAGGTTAAGTTGGATTTCCTTTCACAGTTAAACATGGCAGTGAGGTAGAATCCTGCAAGCTCTCCAACAGATTGACTCAAATTTATATTTTCCATCAGGCATATCTCATAAAAATACAGGCAGGGAGTGGGACCCAATAACAAAACCTGGGGAATGCCCAGGGAAAAACCAAGCCTCCTTACCGACCAGCCTGCAGAACAACCAATTAACCTGTCTAACAGTATGCGTTAAAAACAGGGGTTTTGTCCGCACGCATTTGCAAACGCATGCGTGAGCCACAGAGCCGCGCCAAGGCACCCTGTAATCTGTGGTCCCAACACTAAACAATCAGCGTCCTCACAGTGGAGGCACATGCATTCCTCCTGAGTCGTCCCCCGAACCGTTTGACCACAGTATTGGGTACATGCTGCAGGAGGATGCACAGCGTTTTGAAGGCTCCGATGATGGTACCCAGCTAGAGGAAGGCAGTAACGTGTGCCCAGAGAGAGAGTGAATGCCCAAGGACAGCAATCTGGCAGTCATGTTCCCCCAGCTGCAGCATACTGCCTGGTTTTCTACAGTGATGAGGAGGGAGGGGATAAGGTCACTGACTCCACGTGGGTGCCTGATAGGAGAGAGGAGAAGGAGGAGGAGGCACATCAACGAGGCAGGATGCCCTCCAGGGGCCAGCTTAAGGGCAACACACAGACTGCATCACACCGCAGAGCTCCGCATGTGCAGGGCGCTGCCGTCTCTCCGCGTTATTCCAAAAGTTCTTTGGTGTGGGCTTTTTTGAGACGAATGCATCAGATCGCACCGCTGCTATTTACAACATATGTCGCAAGCGTATCTCGCGTGGCCAAAACATCACCCGCTTGGGCACCACATGCTTGACCAGACATATGTCGACCTGCCAAGCAGTTCGTTGGCAAGCGTACCTAAAAGACCCACACCAAAGAACAAAGCGGACCTCTCCTTGCTCCTCATCAGCTGGGATTTCTAACCCCACTATACCATCAGTCCTCTCGGAAGCCTGCACTGATAGGAATGAAGGTGTAGAATTAGGTGTGTCACAGCCAAGTACTTGTGGGCAATCTGCTATCGGTACACCGATGTCAGCTTGTACCAGGCAAATTTCCCTGCCCCAGCTGTTGCAGTGCCGAAAGAAGTTTGCCCCCAGCCACCCACACGCCCAGCGGTTGAATGCTAGCTTGGCTAAATTGCCAGCACTTCAACTGCTGCCTTTTCAGATGGTAGACTCTGCCCCCTTCCGTGAGTTTGTGGAATGTGCGGTGCCTATGTGGCAGGTTCCCAAACGCCACTTTCTCACAGAAGGCGATGTCCATGCCTCACTGGACAGGGCGGTCAGCGGTAAGGAGCATATTACTGCTGACTTATGGTCCAGCAGGCATGGACAGGGACGTTACCCATCTTTCATGGTGCCTCATGGGTGACTGCTGGCAGCTGGGAAGGATGCAGTACAAGGTACAGTAGTGTTCGAGTTGTTCCGCCACCACGCCTCCAAAATGCTACTACTGGTGATTGTGACACACCTCTCTCCTCCACCCCTCTTCTTCCATGGCTTCTTCCTGTGCTGATGTGTTCTCGGAACCAGCGGTGCACCGGGGGGGTCAAGGGGCTACGCAGGCAAAAAGATGCCATGTGGTGCTTGGGGGACAGGAGCCACACTGGGGCAGAGATTCTGTCAGCTGTGCAGGGGCAGGCTCAGGGGTGGTTGACGCCATGCCAGCTTAGGCCAGGAATGGTGGTTTGCGACAATGGCACCAACCTCCTCTCCACCCTCCGACAGGGACAACTGACCCATGTACCCTGTTTTGCTCACATCCTTAACTTGGTGGTGCAGCGGTTCTTGGGCAGGTACCTGAAGCAAGGCCAGGAAACTGTGTGCATTTCCGACGGTCATATAATGCCAGTGCTCGGCTGGCTGACCTCCAAAAGGAATACAACCTGCCCAAGAACCACCTAATCTGTGACATACCCACCAGGTGGAACTCTACGTTGGCCATGCTGCAGCGGCTGCAGAGGGCCATCAATGAGTATCTGTGCCAATATGGCACCAGGACAGGGTGAGCTTTTTTTTTTCCCCACACCAGTGGGCCATGATCAGGGATGCATGCATTGTCCTGTCACCATTTGAGGAGGCCACGAGGATGGTGAGCAGTGACAGTGCATGCATCAGTGACACTGTCCCTCTTATCCACCTGTTGGAGCACACGCTGCATGGAATAATAGACGGGGCACTTGAGGCAGAACAGAGGGAGGAAGAGGACTTCCTGCGAAAGGGACAAAACACACATAGTAGAGAGAAATTGCTGCTCACCCCGATAAAGGCGACAGAAATTTTCCCCCAGTGGGGAAAAATTTCTCTGTCGAGGAGGACTTCCTTACCTCTCAAGGCCCCCTTTATCCAGACAGTGTTCCTGCTTGCCCGCCTATCACACAGGAAGACGACGAGGAGGAGGATTGTGTCAGCATGGAGGTGGAGCCTAGCACTCAGCAGCAGTATTCAAGGGATCAATTACAGTCCCAAGAAGCCCATAGACTTGTATGTGGCTGGGAGGAGGTGGCTGCGGATCATGTCGTCCTCAGTGACCCAGAGGACTCCGGACCGAATGCCTCAGCAAACCTACACTGCATGGCCTCCCTGACTCTGTAAAAGGATCCTCGTATTCGTGCTATCAAGGAGAGGGATCATTTTTTTAGTGCGCAGCCCCAAGGTATGACTGGTTCCAGCAACCATCGACAGCGTCTGTTTTACATGGTGCAGGAATACCTAGGGGCAAGATCAGACTTGGACAACTTTCCCACCGAAAATCCTCTGGGTTACTGGGTCTTGAGGATGGATCACTGGCCAGAGCTTGCACAGTATGCAATTGAGCTACTGGCATGTCCTGCACCCAGCGTTCTTTTGAAATGCACATTCAGTGCTGCTGGAGGCTTTGTAACCGATCACAGGGTGCGTGCCTGTCTGACTCGGTCGATCGACTGACCTTCATAAAAATGAATCAGTCTTGGATCACCACCAGCTACCAAGAACCCGATACTGATGTAACAGAATAATTTTTTTTTAAATGTCAGATCCCTTCAAGACTGCCTATGCTGATGCTGAGTGACTATCCACTTCCTCCTCAATGATCATGCTGATGGCTTATAAGAACATTTTTGGTTCTGGGCACCGCCACCAGTGGCTAAGGCCCAATTTTTCTGCACCTATTTAACAGGGGCGTGTAATTTTTTGATGCAATACTTTGCAGCAGGGCTCATTCCTGCGCTCCAACTAGAGCAAGGGTGTCAAACTCAATTTCATCGTGGGCCGCATCAGCATTATGATTGCCCTCAAAAGGGCCAGTTGTATCTGCAAGATTAGATGTCCAGCGCATCCCCCCCCCTTACATTAGATGTCAAGAGCCACCCCACCATCAGAAGTTGAGCCCCCCCACTCTCCCTTACATCACAGTGCATCGGTGCACCCCCTTATCTTATGCTGCTGCTGGGAAGACGTTGGATGCATTGCTTGAAAGCAGAAAGTAAGGGTCTGGAGGACTGGAGAGGTGCGAGGGCCGCATGAAATGGCCTGGAGGGCCGCATTCGGCCCGTGGGCCTTGTGTTTGCCACCTGTGAACTAGAGTATCTGAGGGGTTGCTGTGTTGTAGCACCAGTGCCTAAGGCCCAAATTTTCTGCCCCTGTTCAACAGGGGGATGCAATTACAATTCTTGATCTAGGGAAAAGGACAAAGAGAAAAAAAACTGAATTCTCTTTTATTGGTATTGCTCATAAAGTAAATAACGAATGAGCAACATATCCAAAAAAAAATAAATATATATATACACATTGGAAAGAGAAAAGTAATTAAAGAAAAAGAATTGCACTAATGATGCGAAACCAGAATAGAGACGCTAAGGGCTGGGCAAATCAGAACATGAGCGTATAAACGCACACTCTATGAGGTTGGAGTCTGAAGTGTATATAAAAAAAAAAAAAACAATTCTTGATCTAATATTTCACAGCAGGGCCCATTCCTGCACCCACCAAGAGTAACTGAGGACTTACAGTGTTGTTTTACCAGCACCGCCAGAGGCCCAATTTTTCTACCACTGTTCAACAATGGCATGCAATGGCATGCAATTACAATTTTTTATATAATAGTTCACAGCAGGGCGTTCCAGCACCCACCAAGACTAACTGAGGGCTTACAGTGTTGTGGCAAGACCAACACCTAAGGCCCAAATTTCTGCAGAGTATATACGGCAGGCCCCTACTTTCAAACATCCAACTTACAAACGACTCCTACTTGCAAACGGAAGGAGACAACAGTGAGAGGAAATCTACCCCTAGGAAGGGAAAAGTTCTCCTGTAAGAGGTGTCTGCTCTCCACTGATGCTTTATCACCAATCCTTGTTTCACTAAAAACCCAAAATTTTCAAAAAAACATTTATCATTGGGACAGAAAGTGAGGTGAAATCTTCTGAACAGATCTACAGACAGCAAAACAAATGTTACAGGGGTGATAATCCTTCCCTAGGTTTTCCAAAAAGCTTAAAAATTAGATTTTTTGGCTGGAGCTACACTTTAAAAATGTACCAGTATGAAATTACAAACACCAGATTCTACACAACAAACCTACAGTCCCCGTCTCGTTTGGGTAATGGGCTGGGGGAGGGGGGTAACCATGCCATTTTTCTCAATGATTTTCATCCATATTGCCAAGGCCAGACATTACATTAAAGCCGCAAGCAGTTTTAAATTACTTTTTTCCTATATAAATGTCATTTTGTGCAGGGACACTGCAAACACGTGCCACTTCACAGGCATACTATAGACAACCAGCAGGTACGATATTTAAAAGGACTATCACTTTTTTTCACTTTAACAGCTTGAGGACCGCTGCACGACAATATACGTCGACAAAATGGCACAAGGGCGTACATGTACGTCCTCTTTAAGAGCCATGGGGCAGGGCACGCTCGTGACCCGGTCCTCTGCTCCATGCGGAACAGCGGACCCAATCCCCGCCGGTGTCCCGTGATCAGGTCACAGAGAGGAAGAATGTGCTTCCTAGTGTGGCTGTCACTGATCGTCTGTTCCCAATGTTAGGGAATAACTTGTGGGAAAAAAAGGATGCCAATTTTGTTTGGAAACCATGTTTCACACCCACGCAATTGTCAGTTGAAGCGACGCAGTGCTGCATCGCAAAACGTGGCCAGGTCCTTTATCTGCATAATGGTCTGGGTCTTAAGTGGTTAAGCATCATTAAAATCACTGCTCCCGAAAAAAGACGTCAGTTTTTTTTAAAAAAAATTTGCATTGATACATGTTCCCTGGGGCAGGACCCGGATCCCCAAACCATTTTTAGGACTATAACTTATGAGCCTTTAAAATTAGCATTTCGGAGGCGCATGCGCGGCAGCTCCCAAGATGGCCACCGGCTTCTGAGGCTCCGCTCCACCATGGCCTAACACCGCACACCGGAGCTAACTGAGCGCCCCCCCAGCCGATTAAACGGACTCACCGTGTGGGGGAACATCCCTGGTCCCCGCGGATGTCATTCACGCCGGTCAGAAGGAACCTCACGGCGCAGATGGCGGCGAATCCCGGCCCCCTCAGCTATGCCAACATGGCGGCGCATCGAGGCCTACACGCAGAGGCGCAGGCTGGGGACTCGATTGCTGATCAGGACCAGCCCGCACCGCAGTCACCAGGTACTGACTTTCCCCCCTTGGCTGCTGCAACTTCTCCCTCCTCCACCGAATCCCTGCTGGAGCGGATGGGAGCTGGATTCCCCACTACCCCCATGACAGATCCTCTCACAGGCATGCTGCTATCTGTGAGCACAGTACAAGAGGAGGCCCCTGTCCCCACAGACTTTCCCTCAATGATGGCTGCTTTCTCACAAATGCTCTCTAAAAGCCTAGCTCTAAATGCAGCACAAATCACATCATCCATCCATGCAGACTTGCTGCAATTAGGGATGAGGATGGACAATATGGAACAAAAAGCAGATCAGGCAGTGGCGCGTATTAATCAAAATTCCGCCAGGTTGCAGGAGGTTCAAGACCAATTGGAGACAGCTTTTGCCAAGATCGACGACCTCGAGAACCGATCGAGACGCTATAATTTTAGGGTACGGGGGCTCCCGGAGTCGGATAAGGAGGTGCAAGCGGTGGTGAAATCGCTAATTAAAAACCTCATCCCTGATATCGCTGAGCACCGTCTCGAGCTTGACAGAGCACACAGAGCGTTACAATCCCCCTGGTCGGATGGCCTGCCCAGGGACATCATTGTCAAACCGCACTACTATGCTGTCAAAGAAGAGGTGATGAGGAGGGCGAGGAGACTGGACAATCTCACATTAAACGGCCATAATATCCAAATCTTTGCGGATCTGTCACCTTACACAGTGCAGAAGAGGCGCACACTTAAACCGCTGCTGCAGGTTCTTATGGGAAAAGAAATCACTTATAGATGGTCCTTCCCGCTACGGGTGAACTTTTCATACAGAAACAAAAATTTTGGCTTTTCATCATTCCCAGAGGGGGAACGCCTGCTAATTCAATTGGGGCTGATTGCTCTGGAACCGCCATCTTCACAGTCCGGCAGGGGTACACCTGGATCCACGAAGAGACCGCCGCCTGCAAGCCCGCTGCAGAAGGCCTGGCTGACACAGAATCACAAGCGATCCAAGGAGAATTCTTTTACATGAGGATCATCATCTGAAGTACCACCAGTCATGACTGGTCTGGACCACTGAAGATCTGTCCATCCCGTACCAGGAAGGGGGCCCCCTGTTTCCACCCCCGGTCCCAGCGATGGCTCTTGTGGGAACTGTTTTCCTATACCGCGAACTAACTGCCTTGTGGAGGCCTATCGGAACTCTGATGGGCTTTCTTGGAGTCATTTTTTCTCCTTCCCTTCCTAAATTTTTTTGTTCGTAGTATTTTATTGTTATAAGGGCTGGGGCCATGGTATGGGACTCGGGGGGGAGGGATACGTTTTCGGGAGCTCTGGGGCTCCTGGGGGGTCTATTTTCCTCGCGGGGATCTCTGGGGAGGGTTTACCTTCAATCAACTGAGCCTTACATAGGTGGCTAGGGGAAAGTTAAGATCACAGTAATGGTGATGGTTCTGTTAGGGATAACGTGCTATGGTTCCAGGGGTGGGTGTTACAGGGCCCATTGGCCACACAGGCGAGCACTTATTATAGGTTACCGACCCTGTTCTTTGTTTGTATACTTTTTTGGGGAGTCTCACTTACGGTTGGGAGGCCTGGGCCTGCACGGCAGGGGCGTTCAGTGTTAGGGGATCATGGGCTCCCGGATAGCCCTAAGAGATAGGTTAGAGGTGTCGAGGCTGTGGTGGACTCAGTGCACCTCCATTGGATCAGGATCACCTTTGGTGAAACCGGATCCGTTACCGGTCACCCGGTTTTAGGGTCATACCGGTGCCCTAAAGTTATTGGGGTGGGGGCAGTTCCGCCCACTTCACCCCGGGGTGGGGGGGGGTCTGGGGACCCCCGGAATACGGTTATGAAATGTTTACTGAGTGTGAGATCACATTTGCTCGGCAGCAGCTTTGTACTAATCTTAATTTCTCTTCTCCCTCCTTTCTCTACTTCACCTCTTTGTCTTCTGACCTTTTCACATTTCTCTAGGAGTGTTCCTCGGTTCCGCACTGGATTCCAGTCCCTCAACCCAGGCCCAGGGCACGCGACATTACGAGAGCCCGATATACGGGGAGAACACTCGCAACAGGATACAGGTAGGATACAATGGTATAGTGGGGCTCCCACACCTCTGATCCATGGCTGACACACGTCCCCCCCCACCGAAACTCAAAATCATCTCCCATAACACTCAGGGACTCAATTCTCCCGTAAAACGCAGGAAGCTCCTCCAGTCATACCACTCTATGCACGCAGACGTTCTTCTGCTGCAGGAGACGCATTTCCCGTCCACCTACAGACCCACTTTCCTCCACCACCGGTATCCCCAATTCTATCTGGCTTCGGCGGACAATAAAACGAAGGGGGTGGCCATATGTTTCGCCAGACACATCAACCTCTCCCTAACGGAATCGGTAGTAGATCCGCAGGGCCGCTACGTTCTGGTCTCGGGCCATGTCGACGGGGAACTGTACACCTTTGTCTCCTACTACACCCCGAATAAGGGCCAAAGATCCTTCTTTGAATCACTGATACGTAAACTTCAACCACACTTGAAGGGCACTGTCTTCATGGGGGGAGACTCGAATACGGCGTTTGACTTCTCTCTGGATAAGACAGCAAACGGCACATCTAAACCTAAACGCCCTTCCAAACAGAGCTCTAATATAGCTAAGCTCCTCCACTCGGTAGGGTTAATAGACGTTTGGCGAGAAGCGAACCCACGCACAAAAGATTACACCCACTTTTCTGCCCCCCACAACACCTATGCTAGGATTGACCACATCTTCACCCATGCCACGACACTTCCGTTACTGTGTAACTCCAGGATTGTGGACACCCCCCTGTCAGACCACTCTATGGTTACTCTGCTTACTAGGAGGCCAACGGGCTCTAGAAATCGGCCTCGCTGGCGCCTGAATGAGTCGCTTCTAAGCGACCCGGTACAATGTGCCTTGCTAGAAGAGGACATTAAGGAATACTTCCTTATCAACGCAACGTCCGATGTCTCCCCCTCCACGGTCTGGGCAGCACACAAAACGGTCATCAGGGGAAAACTGATACAGGTAGCGGCTAAACTTAAAAAGGAACATAGGGCCGACAATATCAGGCTTACAGAGAACTTCCACAAAATGAAAAAAGCACACAAACGCCAACCCTCGGCCGAATCGCTTGCCCGACTGGATGAAGCTAGGGCCCTTCTTAACCTATCCCTGACTACTGCGGCAGAGAAGCATCTCAGGTGGTCGGGGGCTATGTTTTATTCCCAAACTGACAGGATAGGCTCCCGTCTGGCCACCAAACTGACCCCCAAACAGCGGGCGCTTGCCTTCCCTAGAATCCGGGTTCCCACAGGGGAGCTGACAGAACCCAACCAAAATAATGGATTCATTTCTACAATTTTATTTAGGGTTATACAAGCCGGCCCAAACGCCCCCCTCCCCAGCAGGGAAGGAATTTCTGGATAATATCCCACTGCCGTCCCTGTCTGGGGAACATAGGGACATAATGGAATCCCCTTTCACCCAAGAGGAAGTACTGTCCACAATTAGGGCCCTCAAGCTGGGCTCATCGCCGGGCCCAGATGGTTTCTCGACCGGGTATTACAAGAAATTTGGAACCGGCCTAGCCCCCCACCTGACGCGAATGTTCAACTCTCTCAGGGGTGGTGCCCAACTGGGGACGGACCTAAACTCTGCCTATATCTCGGTCATTCCGAAACCAGATAAGGACCCTAGCGAGGTGTGTAATTACCGCCCCATTTCACTGATTAACAACGATATTAAAATCATGACAAAAATACTAGCGAACAGGCTGTCCAGCTTTATATCCGCTTATGTACACAAAGACCAGGTGGGCTTCATCCCTGGGAGACAGGGAACTGACCAGATCAGACGGGCCATAGACGTCATCTCCCTTCTCCAATCACAGTGGGACGGGGGACCGCGGCAGGAGGGTTTCTTGTTGTCAATAGACCTACATAAGGCTTTTGACTCTATAGACTGGGAGTACATGACGAGAGTCTTGGAAAGGTGGGGGTTTGGACCCAACTTCCTGAGCCTCATTGGATCACTTTATTCCAGCCCCTCTGCCCAGGTGCGACTTATGGGTAGATACTCGGAATCCTTCCCAATTGGCAGAGGGACCAGACAGGGGTGCCCGCTCTCCCCGCTCCTGTTCGCGGTGGCCATAGAAACGCTGGCTGTGGCACTGAGAACGAACCCAGACATCAAGGGGGTATTCTGTGGGCCTAGGGAACACAAATGTGCCCTGTATGCGGACGATCTACTGCTTTTCGTTACATCCCCCCTTGTTTCCACGACAAACATACTCCAGACTCTACGGGTTTTCAGTGAGGTATCTGGCTTGAGAGTGAATATGGGCAAGTCCCTGGCTATTAATATCTCAGTTCCCCCAGAACTACTCAAACAGCTTTCAGACACCTTCGACTTCCAATGGGCTCCCTCACAAATTACGTACCTAGGCATCAAGCCCACTCCCCATATTGAAGGCCTCTTTAAAGCAAATTACCCCCCAATGATCAGTAAGTGTAGAGGGGAAATCGGGAAGTGGGCCAAATGTGGGCTGTCCTGGCTGGGCCGGGTGAACGCGGTGAAAATGACCCTCCTACCACGTCTGCTATACTTATTCCGCGCTCTCCCGATCTCGGTACCAAAACATTTCCTTAATAAATTCCAAGCGGAGATTATCCGGTTTGTTTGGGGGAAAAAGGGGTATAGATGTCCCTCAGGCGTGCTCTATCGCTTAAAAACACAGGTATGGGGCTTCCTAATCTGTGGGGATACTACCAAGCGGCCCAACTGACACAACTCTCGACGGTCTTCTTTCAGGGATCGAAACCTGACTGGCTTGCCATGGAGAGACAGGCCATACCATCACATACCATTGATTATATCTTGGGGTGTGACTCCAAACGCAGACCAGCCATCCTATCGCCCACGCTATCGCACTCCGTAGCCCTCTGCGCTAAACTATTCTCACGTCCCGGTCTGATTTCCCCACTGAAACCCCTCTCGCACATTTTCCATAATCCAGACTTTCCCCCATATCAAGGCATTCCGGTGGTGGACGGATAAAGGCCTGTACAGGATAGGTCACTTTCTAGCCATGGAGGGCCCACTCTCATTGTCTCACTGCAAAAAACATCTGGACATGCCCACCGAGGAATGTTTTAGATTCTCCCAAATTTCCCACTTCCTCCACACTATTTGGAAGGATAAGACGGCTCCCCCCAGGATAACGCCATATGAAAATTGGTGCGCTAACTCTAGGGATCAGAGGGGTGGGATCTCGTTACTGTATACGACCCTGATGTCCAAGACTGATAAGCCTTCATACGCCTGGGCCTGGGAGGAGGAACTGAACGCATCTTGGAACGCTGCAGTGTGGCACCGAGCGACAGATCGAGCATATAAAGGTATCCTCAATACATGTCTCATAGAAGCGAGTCTTAAACTAATGTTTCGGTGGTACTATGTCCCCTCCAGACTAGCTAGAATGTTCCCAGGGTCTTCTCCATTATGCTTTAGGGGATGCGAACTGGTAGGCAACATGTTACACACTTGGTGGTCCTGCCCCCGCATTAGATCCTTTTGGAAGAGAGTTTTCCGCACCCTGGGCTCCCTGCTAGAGAGAAGGGTTCACCCGCAGCCTAACACGGCGCTGCTAAATCAGTGCATCCCCGGCCTACCTAAACACTCCAGGATTTTAGCATTTTTCATATTACTGGGGGCCAGGATGACCATAGCTAAAGCATGGAAGAAGCCCTCAGTCTCTTTCCAGATGTTTAGGAGGAAAGTCTCCTGGATAATGACACAGGAACAAATAGTGGCAAGGCGGGCGGACCAGACTGACAAATTCAGATCTATTTGGGAACCCTGGGCTTCCTTCTGTAACGTGTCCCTCCTACCTGGGGCCCCGCCTGGAGGCGGGAACACTCCATCCTGATCCTCACCAAGCATTTCTATCTCTGTCCTCTTTAACACGTTTTCTATCTCTTTCCCTCTCTTCCTCTGTAGGCACCTCCCTTGGTGCTAGGCCCTGCTGTCGGGTACGATATTTTTAGTCTCAAGATTTGCCCCACTTGAGGGGATAACTCGGGAGCAGACAAACCTCCTCCCCCCAGGGGGATGAGCGCGACTGGCATTTAACGGCCCTGGCCCTCAGGACGCAGCATGATCCCTTTAAGGGGCGTCGGGGGTGCCATGGGTTATGGGCCTTGAGCGGTTCTAAGGTATACGTGGGAACCCTGAAATGGCGCTCACACGACTGATCTTCACATTATAATCTGCCTGCTCTTGAGGTGTTAATGATTGCGGTTTGTTGGGATAGGGGAGTTACTTCTCCCGATGTGTGTAAGGTAGATGGAATTGACTCATATTGTACCAATGATCAATGTCATGTTCTTCTTTGAAAAACTTTCAATAAAAATCTTTAAACGAAAATTAGCATTTCGAACGTTCGGTCCATTTGAAGGTTCTGATGCGAACCGAACCGGGGAGCGTTTGGCTCATCCCTATTCCAGATACTATAGACAAATATATGAAGACGTTCCTGCACAAGACCTTGTTCTCGGTGCAGAGGGTTATTGCCCGGAATTGGATGCGACCCGTATTCCCCAAGTTGGTGGAGTGGAAGGTGGAGGTCAATAATAATTAACCATATAAAAAGGTTATGTATATTAACAGGGAATGCCCGACCAAATACGACAAAATATGGGATCGTTGGTTACAAAGACTCCGATACTTGTACGTAGGGCGCCTTGGGTCTGTGTTGCCAGATGGGTGGCTTACCCCTAGCTGGGTGTATTGTTACAGGTCTAGACGACCTACATGGTCGGCACCAGATATTGCGCTCTTTTTTCTGTTATTTATCCCCTATGTTTGTTATTCATGACACCGGTTTTGAACTGTCTGTATTCTGATTACTGTACACCCTTGTGTTATTATTGACACTTAAATCCAGTTAAAAAAAAAAAAAAAAAAAAATGTCAGTGAGTCAGGGAAATGTCATTTTGAGGGGGGACTTCAACTATCCCAACATTGACTGGGCGGAAGGGACAGCTCACTCATTAAAGGCCAGTCTTAAATGACTTACAGGACAACTTCAGGTCCCAATTGGTGGATTCCCCGACTAGAAATAATGCATTACTAGATCTATTAATTACAAATAATACAGATCTGATTTCAGATGTGAAAATACAGCACAACTTGGGAACTAGCAACCACAGGATTATTACATTCAGCATAAAACATAGGAAAGGGAGGCACGAGGGGAGTACAAGAACACTAAACTTCAAAAGAGCCAATTTTTCTCATCTGCGCTCAATGCTAAAGCATATTAAGTGGAACCAAATCCTTGAAACGTTGAAAAAAGGAGAATAAAAATGTGAGTGCTTTAGGAACATAAGATAAATACAAGTTTTACAGAGTGTATTCCAATAGGTAATAGATATTAGGGGTGCAACGGATCAAAAAACTCACGGATCGGATAATTTTTTGGATCAGCAAAAAAAATTGCAGCCTCACTGTGCCCCCATTGCAGCCTCACTCTCACCTCTACCCGACGCTCCTCTCTTCCTCCACCTTCTCGCCCCGATGCTCATCTCCTCCCCTGACACTCCTTAGCCCATGGGCATGTCTTTCCCCCCTGGTGGACGACAGTCAGATAACACTTGGCTCCTATAATCGGGTGGAGGGGGGGGATACACTGAGTGTGGGTGTTTATACCTCTATATCCCTTCCCCCATCTCTACATTCCCTCCATGTCTGTCACACTCCATGCAGCCCCAGACATTTGCACCTCACCCCCCAGGCTGGTGTCATGTACCCTCCGCTCCCCCTCTCCTTCCTGAGGGGTAAACAATCCCCCCGGGAGGTAAATTCTTCCATAACGATGTGACCCCGCACACATGGAGCCTCACCTGCCACCATCCTCCCCACGGCTTCTCTCACAGCTCACGGCGGGACAGCCGCTCACCTGCAGCCTCCATCACTCAGCAGTTATCCACACTGGGGGCGTGGCCGGACACGCCAGAAGGCAATTGGCTGCAGTGCACATTCTGTCTATAACAAGCGCGGGGTAAGGAGGAGGCGGAGCTGTGCGAGCAGACCGGAGACTATTTCAATGTCAGCTGACGATCCGTTGCACCACTAATAGACTTTTTAAAGGCCTTTTTTGTCCTTCATATGAATTTATTTTACGTTTCAGTTCAGCCACCCAGGTGTAACCTTTTTGTTCTATATTCATTAGTGGTGCAACGGATCATCATTGATCCGCACGGATCAATGACTTTGGATCGGCACACACATGATCCGCGGCGCTGGTAGAGGGTGGCAAGCAGAGCGGTAAAACACGCTGTAACAGCCGACATTGAAATAGTCTCCGGTCTGCTCGCACTCGCACAGCCCCACCTCCTCCTTACCCCGCGCTTGTTAGACAGAATGTGCACTGCAGCCAATTGCCTTCTGGCGTGTCCGGCCACGCCCCCAGTGTGGATAACTGCTGAGTGACGGATGCTGCAGGTGATCGGCTGTGCCGCTGTGAGAGAAGCCGGGGGGAGGTGGGGAGGATGGTGCATGGCGGCAGGTGAGGCTCCATGACAGCTAGGCTGGCGGACCGACATCCAGCAACGTGGAAATCGTGGCACCGGCGAATAGACCCCCCCCATGACCTCACGAGACCCCCCCCCCCTGTTCAACACGATCGCTTGGAGCCCGGGAGGGACGCGCCCTTCCCTTATCCTCTCCCCCCTTCTTTCCTCTCTTTCTTTCTCTTATTACTTTTCTTTTGCTCTTCTCCCCCCCCCTTTTTTTTCTTCTCTTCCTTCCCTTTGGAATAGCGGGACACGCAAATGTAAATCACGGACCTCACTAATGGTCTGTTTTGAGAGAGAAGCCTATAATTACTTCAGCGCTACCTCGGTCTGATACACAGTGCTTTCCCTTGTTGATTCCGGTCTGTGGTCTGTATGTTAATTTTATACTATGTAGACCTCTGTGTCTTTTCCAGAGCTGATGGTGAATACTTTTGTGTTGTTTTGTTCTTTTGTTTATGTTTTAAACCATTGTATGGTGCTTGTTGACACCCAATAAAAATTGTCAATTATATAAAAAAGAAAAAAGAAAAGGCAGCTATACTAAATGCTTTCTTCTCCTCAATCTTCACACAAAAGGATGGGTATAACCACCTAGACCAGCCTTCCTCAAACGTTTTACCCCCAGAGGAACCCTTGCTAAAATCAAAACATTTGTGGTTAGTGAAAAAAAAAAAAAAATTATCCTTACATTGATGTCAGTAGAAAAAATGCAACCCTTAAAGGGGTGGCCAGAATTCAACCCCCTACAGCCAGCTAAAGGATCCTTGGCATCATGCAACTGGGTCTACCAAGTGGTGTTGACCCTGGGACTATGCAGGCACCAACAAATGGTAAGTCAATCATCTACAGTTCAAGAAAACCCTAGCAAGCTCTGGAGCAACCTTGGGGTTCCACGGAACCCTGGTTGACAATGGTTGACCTAGACAAAATAAAAAAGGAGCGCGCAAAGCCGCCCTAGTGTAACACGGCTTTAATATAGTTAAGTTAAAAACCCTACAAGATCAAACTCATTGTGTGAAGATAGATACAGCTATCCACTGTGGCTGCACTCCTATAACCGCCTCAAGATCCCCACAGGGGAAACCTAGCTGTTCAAATCCTGACTATCCACCACCACGCTCGACATGCAGATCCTAATACTTACGTCCAGTCGGCTCTGCTCTTCGAGGACACAAACCCACACGAGCAGGATACAGGGCGCAAGAGTGGGGACATCATACAGTTGCCACGACAACATGTTTCAGAGGCATGGCCTCCTTCCTCAGGTAATCTGGCCCGCTGGACAGGATGCAAACGCAATAGGATCAATACATTGAGCGTGGTGGTAGACAGCCTTGGATGTGCTGCCAGGATCTGAGCAGCTAGGTTGTCGGGATCTTGAGGTGGTTAAAGGAGTGCAGCCACAGTGGAATCCTTATGCTGTATCCATTTTCACACAACGTGAGTTTGACCATTTTTTTTTTCTAGATGTGTTACTGCCACTCAGATGATCCATATATAGCAGTAGCACCTTTTGCCTCGTCTATGCTGGCATTCCGTCGGTCTTGGCTGCCATTACCATCCCAGCCAATGGCGTTCCTCTTGGAGGATATCGTGCGCCAGGGACTAGAGGGGGGGGGGGGGAACTGCCCTGTTCCAGCCCCTTCATGCTCCACCCCTACTACTGGCTCACTGGTCTACAAAACTCATGAGAGCTCCTGCATGTTGCTCTTTGACCAGCCATCAGACTGAAATAACACATCTCAGCACCTAGCAGTGATGGCGAACCTTGGCAACCCAGATGTTTTGGCACGACATTTCCCATGATCCTTATGAACTCTGCAGTGCAGTTGAGCATCATGGGAAATTATGTTCCAAAACATCTGGGGTGCCAAGGTTCACTGACCTAAAGTAACTACTTGATCATACTATAGATGCACATTTGCTGGCATGTGTAAATGTGCAGCATCTAGATATCTTGAGTCTGTTATATCTGGCAGTGATTATTTTTACATTATGTCCCTTCAATCTCCCTCTTCCTCTCTCTAGGCCAGTGTTTCTCAATTCCAGTCCTCAGGCCCCCCCAACAGGTCAGGTTTTCAAGATTTCCCTCAGATGAAAAGGCTGTGGTGATTACTAAGGCAGTGAAACTGATCAAATCACCTGTGCAAAATAATGGAAATCCTGAAAACCTGACCTGTTGGGGGGGCCTGAGGACTGGAATTGAGAAACACTGCTCTAGGCCAATAGCACTAAGTATATGCTATACGACACTTCATCCCTTAACCAATTGAAGTTCGCCTCACTTTAGGACCACCAGGGAGTACAGGTGTGTACACTTGCAGACCACTGACAGTGCTATGCAACTTGTATCTAATGAGATTTTGATGAATTCCTGTATTTCTTTGAATCTAGTAACACGAACATATACACTTTACCAGTGGATTGTTTGGGACTGGACTGAGTGCATTCTGTGGGTGCTTCCCCCCTGGACTCTCGCTCTGTCTGGCTCATGGCAGCAAATATTCCTTGTTTTTAAATGATGTTTTTTTTGTGATACCTTACATAACCACATGGTCAGTGTATACCATTTTTGTTGTTGAACAAATCTATTAATTTTAATATACTAGAGTCAATGGCTTACTACTTATCCGTTTCTTGCCAATTATAGATACTAATGCTTTGCCCATAACCACTTACCCCTGATGAAGAGAATAAATGCTAAAACTCAAAATGCATTGGTGTACTTGGTTATGTGTGTCGCACCAAACAGAGCAACTAGTTTTATGTATGGCATTGAATCATCTAGCATTGTTTACTTTCGGAGTCAACTGTATGTTCCACTACTACACACATTGCCTGTGCCTTTTTAACTTTTCAAATAAAATGTATTTACTTTTATAAACAATTGTTGTTTCTTTAAGACATGGGTGATCAACATTTGACCCCCCCAGCTGTTGTAAAATTACAAATCCCATGAGGCATTGCAAGGCTGACAATAAAAAGTATGATTCCCAAAGGCAGAGGCATGATGGGACTTGCAGTCCTACAACAGTACCACGTGTTGAGCAACCATGCTTTAAGATAAGGGAGATCTGGCCTTATAAAGTCCCAATTGAGGACATTTTCCATAGCTTGTTTGACCTAGGGATGTGGGCTTCATCTCCCATCCTCTGACAGCATATCCCAAAAAATTTGATTTGTACAATTAACATCAATAGCCAGCTTGAGGGCTATACCAAACTGTTGATCAGCGCACCTGCATGTCTTTTCTTTTTTTAGTAACATGTCACTGGATCTACCCTTGACACCAACAGAGGCCAGAGTCCGGGAAGGATTAGAGGAGCTCAACAAATAAATCACGGGGCAAGATGGCTTACACTCGAGAATCCTTAATGAACTCAAATACTTAATCTACAAACTAAGGTCGGTGGCTATAGATCATAGGGTTTGTTCTTAGATAGAAAACTGGCTACAGGGGCGTGCCCAAAGGATAGAGATAAACAACATGTACTCAGAATGGCCTAGAGTGGTTAGTGGGGTTCTGTCCTAGGACCAATTCTGTTTAATTTACTTATAAATGTGATGGGATAAATAGCTCAATCTTAGTGTTTGCTGACAACACAAAAATAAGTAGGGCAATGACATCACAGCAGGATATAGAAACTTTACAAGAGGACCTGAATAAAATTAATAGAGTGGGCTACTAGATGGCAAATTAAAAGTTTAACATTGGTAAAACGCAAGGTAATTCACTTGGGGGTAAAAATATAAATGCAAGTTATTCACTAGAGGGAGAACCCCTAGGGGATTCTAGGATGGAAAAGGATCTAGGGGCCCTAGTAGAAGACAGACTGAGCAAAAGCATGCAGTGTCAAGCTGCAGCAAGCAAAGCCAGCAGAATATTGACATGTATTTGTAGCACTACCTCGAAGGAGCTGCTGGTTTGATTTGGGTCTACGCTCTGGCCATCAACCCCTGAAACTGGCACAAAACCTCCCTTGGCACCACTGGTATTCGTAAGGATTGTGGACCTTAATGGTTGTTGGGAAGCACAATATTCTATCACACCACAATAAATATGCAAAGAAATTGTTACCTTGGGTTGCACTGGTCTCTCAGTAAGACAGATGGACTGCACACAGATTAAACTTAAACAATGGAACTTTACTGGATAAGCATAAAAGCAAAAAGGGACAAAGATGAGACAACAGTGGACTGCTCACAGGGTCCTGTAAGAGTCAGAAATATTATTAAAGCGGAGGTTCACCCATACCTTACACATTTTCCCCTTCGCTTTATGCTCGTTTTGTCTAGGGGAATTGGCTATTTGTATTAAAATATGATCCGTACTTACCCGTTTGAGATGCCTCTTCCGCCACTTCCGGGTATGGGCTGCGGGAATGGGCGTTCCTTCTTGATTGACAGTCTTCCGAGAGGCTTCCGACGGTCGCATTCATCGCGTCTTTTCCATCGCGTCTTCTCATCGCGTCTTCTCATCGCGTCTTTTCACGATTTTCCGAAAGAAGCCGAACGTCGGTGCGCAGGCGCAGTATAGAGCCGCACCGACGTTCGGCTTCTTTCGGCTACGAGTGACGCGATGGATGCGACCGTCGGAAGCCTCTCGGAAGACTGTCAATCAAGAAGGAACGCCCGCTCCCGAAGACCCATACCCGGAAGAAGATGCATCTCGAAAACGGGTAAGTACGGATCATATTTTAATACAAATAGCCGATTCCCCTAGACCGAACGAGCAGGAAGCTAAGGAAAAAAAAAAAAAAAAGGAATTGGTTGAACTCCCGCTTTAACAATTAAATGCAGGTTAAGTTTTAATTATGAGGATCTGTGTAACAAGTACACAGCAAAGCGATTCCTTCAGCATGATGA
Organism: Rana temporaria; assembly: GCF_905171775.1. NCBI lineage: Eukaryota > Metazoa > Chordata > Amphibia > Anura > Ranidae > Rana > Rana temporaria. Next base: position 205,019,897 of record NC_053493.1, read on the forward strand.
TCACACTAAAGCACCCCTCAGCCAGGCCTCACACAGCTCTCTGATAATACTGTACAGCTATTGTTAATAAAATCAATTGCTTAGTCAAAAAGTGAATAGTCTATTTTACCTATCCGGAAGTCTTTAAATAACATACTTCACTAAGGTAGTTTGGTTGATCAGACCAAACGTTTAGATGATCAATCTTAACTGTTCACACGTGTTTTAGTTGCATGTGTTGGTGCACTATGGTTAATTTGTAATCCAAACAAAAACAAACTACTGAAGAGATGAACCAGGTAATCAAACTGCACCGGCAAGTCCAACGATCCACCCTCCAGCAATACACAGTCAGTATAATAGGGCAGGTGCCCGTCTCACCCAACCAAATTAGGCCTTGTGCTTTCGGATGGCTCTCCCAGCAAACTTTGATCCACGATCCTTCCGGCACCTTCAGTCTCCGGTCCCCAACAGGTCACCATTGCACTGGAACACCGTCCGATCACTCCGTCAGGGATCCTCTCTCCGTCTGATGGCGATCCGCACAGGCGTGAATAGGCCTCAAGACTCTGGCCTAGATTTCCGGAGAGACACCTCACACTGGCGTCCTCCTGGGTTGAAGAGGCGGTCCAGAGAGAACACGCCAAACACATCCTCCTCCTTAAATTACCTCCCCCAGCAGGCTGTGTGGAGTGCCAAGCATTCTGAGATTGCACAGTTGCTCTCTGGGTAGTGTAGTCTATAGACTGACCAGGGCAATGGAGTCTTTCTACCTGTACTTTGTTTCCCAACATCCCTTGTGGTATCCGTGCAAAACTAAATAAAATGTGGCTATCCAACCATTGGCCACCGGGAACAGAGTTCCTTCTATATCTGCAAATGGTAGTCTTTGAAGCACATATAAAAGGGATGCCTTGCTACATATTAAAAAGGGAATTTACACCAGCGATAAAATGATAATCCTGCCACTTTATAAAACTCTGGTTTGCCTGTATGTGGAGTATTCCGTTCAGTTCTGGCCACAGTCCTCAGAAAGGATGTGCCGGAGCTGGAGAGAGTCCAGAGAAGGGCAACTAAATTAATATGGGGACTGGAGGACCTCAATTATGAGGAACGACTACAAGCACAAAATATGCTATATATGAGAGCAATAAACAAACATCTCAACAGCGATCCCAGCACAAGTATAAAACTTTTCAGTCCCAGGGAGTGTAAGAAAAGGGAATACTCGGAGACAAGATTTAACCTTAAGCTGCATAGGGGGTTTTTCACTGTCAGGGCGGTAAGGATGTGGAACTCTTCCACAATTGGTGGTGTCGGCCAGCAGTATGGATAGTTTTAAAAGACTCTTGGATGTGCAACTTGGCAAAAACAATATACAGAGATATGGGAAATTATTTTCTACACGTACGCACACACCAACACAGGTTGAAATGTTTTTATTCAACCCTACCAATTATGCAAATGATGTTGGTTCATTCAGGCCTGCAGATGCACCTTGTTTGTATTATATTTACAACATGAGGGCAGACAATACAAATACAATACAGGAGGAATCAGAGGGGACCTGCTTGAGTTTACAATCTAGGTTTAACAATACAATTTATGTATATAAAAAAAATAAGACGCACAACTTTTCACTTAGAATGCTGGTCTTTATTAGATTGTAAATCACCTGGAGCCATCAGTTGAAAAATATCTGTAAAATATTTAGAAAGCATTTTTTTTTTATAGGAGAGGGGTGAAGGTAGCCCTCGCATTTACTTAACACAGAATATCTATTTAAAAAACAATATAAGCAGCAGATTTCACAGTTACATGGATATGGTTTAGAAAACATTCATTTTGTTCAACCTGTACATAAAGCACTGCATGTCTGGCATACACATTGAGGCAGACCTGTTCACTATTCACTTAGGACATCTTGCAAAAAGCACTTTATCTGCACATTTTGTCCTGCTCAAAGAATTGGTATAGTACCTTGTTCATGAAAGTTGTCTTCATCAGCTGAACCATATTATATGATTTATTATGCTAGGTTTGCTTCAAAGCAGGCTTATCCTGAAACTATATGAATTCTGAATTTTAATTACATTAAAACTGTGCAAAGAAAGCAGGGACTAGGGTTTATTCTGCCATTTATTCAATAGATTTGAACAGATAATTAGTTCCGCTATTAACAAGAACTGTATAAAGAGATTTTTTTTCCCCCCTCTGAAATGACTGTTTTGCCTGCAGATCATAAAAGCTTTTCATAATACAGTTGTGAAGATCTGTTAGTAGCTATACCCAGCTTTAAAAATGGTTTATGCTGTCAATTACTGAATAATCTGTACCATCTTTTAACAGTTGAAGCATGAACAGTAATCTGTAAAGGTGACCCATCATATGTGGAAAATGCTCTTCAAACACCGTTTGTAGAGTTCATTCCATGGTTTAATGGATGAGGAGCCGAGGTAGGTCACTTAAAGCGGGGGTTCACCCTGTTAAAAAAAAAAAAATGTTTTTTTTTATTAGACCATTACTTTCGGCATCGTAGCGCGAGCTACGGTATGCCGGTCCTAAATTTTTAATCCCCGTACTCACTGTGCTATCGTTGATTGAAGAATCCGGGAATGGGCGTTCCTATGGTGAGAGAAGGTGATTGACGGCCGGCCCTGGCACGTCACGCTTCTCCGGAAATAGCCGAAATAGGCTTGGCTATTCACGGCGCCTGCGCATAGCCTGTGCGCAGGCGCTGTGAATAGCCGAGACCTACTCCGGCTGTCTTCGGGGAGCGTGACGTGCCAGAGCCGGCCGTCAATCATCCTCCCTCTCCATAGGCACGCCCATTCCCCGCGGGAGTCGGATTCTTCAATCAACAATAGCACAGTGAGTACGGGGATTAAAAATTTAAGACCGGCATACCGTAGCTCGCGCTACGATGCCGAAAGTAATGGAATAATGAGGTGAAGGAGGGTGAACTACCGCTTTAAGATATAGTGCCTTGAAAAAGAATTCATACCCTTTGAAATGTTCCACAATTTTGTCATGTTACAACCAAAAACTTAAACATTATTTTATTGGGATTTTATGTGATAGACCAACACAAAGTGGCACATATATTATGAAGTGGAAGGAAAATGATAAATGGCTTTCAATTTTTTTTTACAAAAAAAGAAAATATCTGAAATATGTGGCGTGCTTTTGTATTCAACCACCTTAACAAATTATATCTTTAATCCCTTAACGCCCGCCGCACGCCTATATACGTCCGCAAAATGGCACGGACAGGCAGAAGGGCGTATATATACGTCCCTGCTTTCTAGCGGGTGGGGGGTCCGATCGGGACCCCCCCCCCCGCTGCGTGCGGATTCCCTCGGGGAGCGTTCTGGGACGACGGCGCGGCTATTTGTTTATAGCCGCTCCGTCGCGATCGCTCCCCGGAGCTGAAGAACGGGGAGAGCCGTATGGAAACACGGCTTCCCCGTGCTTCACTGTGGCGGCGTATCGATCGAGTGATCCTTTTTATAAGGGAGACTCGATCGATGACGTCAGTCCTACAGCCACACCCCCCTACAGTTGTAAACACACACTAGGTGTACCTTAACTCCTACAGCGCCCCCTGTGGTTAACTCCCAAACTGCAACTGTCATTTTCACAATAAACAATGCAATTTAAATGCATTTCTTGCTGTGAAAATGACAATGGTCCCAAAAATGTGTCAAAATTGTCCGAAGTGTCCGCCATAATGTCGCAGTCACGAATAAAAATCGCTGATCGCCGCCAATAGTAGTAAAAAAAATAAAAAATAATTATGCAATAAAACTATCCCCCATTTTGTAAACGCTATAAATTTTGCGCAAACCAATCGATAAACGCTTATTGTGATTTTTTTTTTACCAAAAATAGGTAGAAGAATACGTATCGGCCTAAACTGAGGACATTTTTTTTTTTATATATGTTTTTGGGGGATATTTATTATAGCAAAAAGTAAAAAATATTGCAGTTTTTTAAAAATTGTCGCTCTATTTTTGTTTATAGCGCAAAAAATAAAAACCGCAGAGGTGATCAAATACCACCAAAAGAAAGCTCTATCTGTGGGGAAAAAAGGACGCCAATTTGGTTTGGGAGCTACGTTGCACGACCGCGCAATTGTCTGTTAAAGCGACGCAGTGCCGAATCGCAAAACCTGGCCTGGGCATTTAGGTGCAAAATGGTCCGGGGCTTAAGTGGTTAACTAAAATCTAGTGGACCCAATTGCCTTCAGAAGTAAACAAATTAAAGAGTCCACCTGTGTATAATTTAATCTCGGTATAAATACAGGTGTTTTGTGAAGCCCTCAGAGGATTGTTCGATAACCTTACTGAACAAACAGCACCATAAAGGCCAGGTAGGTCAGGGATAAAGTTGTGGGGAAGTTTAAAGCCGGGTTAGGTTATTACAAAAAAAAAATTAAAAATTAAAAATGTAACATATATCAATCACAAGCTTTGAACATCTCACCTGGCACTGTGTAATCCATCATCTGAAAATGGAAAGAGTATGGCACAACTCCAAACCTACCAAGACATGGGCGTTCACCTAAACTGAGAGGCCAGGCAAGGAGAAGAAAAGCAGCCAATAGGCCCATAGAAACTCTGGAGGAGCTGCAGAGATCAACAGCTCATGTGGGAGAATCTGTCCAAAAGACAACTATTAGTCGTGCACTCCACAAATCTGACATTAATGGAAGAGTGGCAAGAAGAAAGCCATTATTAAAAGAAAGCCATAAGTCCAGTTTGCAAGAAGCCATGTGAGGGACACAGCAATCATATAGAAGGAAGGTGCTCTGGTCAGATGAAACCTAAATTTTACTTTTAGGCCTAAAAATCAAAATGCTATGTGTATGTCAGAAAACTAACACTGCACATCACTCTGAACACACCATCCCTGTGAAACATGGTGGTGGCAGCATCATGTTGTGGGGATGCTTTTCTCAGCAGGGACAGGGAAGCCAGTCAGAGTTTATGGGAAGATGGATGGAGCCAAATACAGGGCAATCTTAGAAGAAAACCTGTTGGAGTCTGCAAAAGACTTGACTAGGGTGAGGTTCACCTTCCAGCAGGACAACAACCCTAAACATAAAGCCAGAACTACAATGGAATGGTTTAGATCAAAGCATATTCATGTGTTAGAATGGCCCAGTTAAAGTCCAGACGTGAATCAAATTGAGAATCTGTGGCAAAACTTGAAAATTGCTATGCACAGATGCTCTTCCATCTAATCTGATAGAGCTTGAGCTATTTTGCAATGAAGAATGGGCTAAAATGTCATGCTAAATGTGCAAAGCTGCTAAAGACATCCCCAAAAAGACTTGCAGCTGTAATTGCAGCGAAAGGTGGTCCTACTAACGTATTGATTCAGGAGAGCTGAATACAACTGCACTCCACAATTTTCAAATATTGGTAAAGAAATTTGAAAAACAATTATAATTTGCCTTCCATTTCACAATTATGTGCCACTTTGTGGCAGTCAATCACATAAAATCCCAATAAACATTAACGTTTTTGGTTGCAATATGACAAAATTTCAAGGGTTTATGAATACCTTTTCAAGGCACTGTAGGCATGAATCCAATGAAAGTGGTCAAAATGTCAGATGACTGGGTTGGACATTTTCAAATGAATCCATATATTGCGCTATTACTGTTTGCAAAGCGTTGTTTATTGGCAGATGACAGTCTGGTGCTATAGCCATAAAGTTCCCCATTGTTGCCGTTTAGTGGTAGATGGCAGCCCAATGCTATCCTCACAGCTTGCCTATACGATATGTGCAAAATACCATCAGGTTAGGGCTGGTAGCGCTGATCAATGTATTGTGATGGCAGGGGAGTCTGCCCGCTATCAAAATACAATACCCAATATCTACATTGAGTGTGCGGATGGGGGAAAGAACGTCATTTTTTTCTATTCAACCTGCTGGTTGAACGAAAAAAATAAATAAATGACTCGTCTATGTGTAGCTTTAAAGGTTGCGGACTAGGCTTCTTGCACCGAATGCAAACAGGAAGGGACTCGCTTCAAAATCCTTTAAAAAAGATACAATAATGTAATGTATAATTTTTTTTTAGTATTAGGACTGAAAAAGTGGAAAAGCTTAACACAGCACAGGTGAATCAATTTAATATCTCCATAGCAGTTTTTATGAATATTAAAGAATGGGTGAGTCAGCAACGTGGATGTGTGAAAAACTATGATTTATTGATCTGCCTAAATATGCATTTGACAATGGAAAGGATTTATGATTTGTGGTAGATTGGATTCACTGACCCATGGAAGATGATCAGCAAATCCTTATTATTCTAAGTTAGCCTAACCTTCTGAAGCAGAGTTAGGCTAACCTTTTAAAAAAAAAACACTCATGAAAAAAATATTAAAAGTCAGCAGCTACAAGTATTGTACTGTAGCTGCTGACTTTTAATATTAGGACCTTTACATGTCCAGTGAGCCCGCAATGTCGGTACCCCAGCAGAATTTTGGAGCAGCTCTCATTCGTGTTGAGGGAAACCGGCAGTGAAGCATTTAAGGCTTCACAGCCAGTTCCCTACTGTACATGTGCAAAGGGTGCTGTGCTTTCTTACTGGCCGGGTGGCAGAAGGAGGAGGGGGGCTGAACTTTGGAGGGATGGCGCTGCAGCACAGTCTCCTGGAATTGGGCTAGAGGTAGGGTACCTGTCAAACCACAGGTACCCCCCCCCTAAAAGGTGCCAAAACGTGGCACTGGAGGGGGGAGGAAGCATATAAGCGGAGGTTCCACTTTAGGATGGAACTCCGCTTTAACCACTTGACAATATAAGTCGACAGAATGGCACAGCTGGGAATAAGGGCGTACAGGTACGCCCCCTTCAAGCCGGTGGCGCACTCACAACCCGTTCGGGAGCTCCATGACCACACCCGAGGGAGCCGTGGACCCGATCGCCGCCAGTGTCCCGTGATCGGGTCACAGAGCTCAAGAACGGGGAGAGTTAGGTGTAAACAAACATCTCCCCGTTCTTCCTAGTGACAGTGATCGTCTGTTCACTGTCATTGGGAACAGCGATCAGTGACATCTCACGCCAAGTCACGCCCCTTAACAGTTATAATCACTCCCTAGGTCACACTTAACCCCTTCACTGCCAGTGCCATTTTTACAGTAATCAGAGCATTTTTATAGCACTGATCGCTGTAAAAATTACAATGGTCCCAAAATGGTGTCAAAAGTGTCTGATGTGTCCGCCATAATGTCGCAGTCACGATAGAAAAAAAAACGCTGAACGCCATTACTAGTTAAAAAAATAATAAAAAAAAAAATGGCATAAAACTATCCCCCATTTTGTAGAAGCTATAACTTTTGCGCAAACCAAATCAATAAACCCTAATTGCGATTTTTTACCATAAATATGTAGAATACGTATCGACCTAAACTGAGGGAAAAAAAATCAAAAATTGTCGCGCTATTTTTGTTTATTGCGCAAAAAAAACGCAGAGGTGATCAAATACCACCAAAAGAAAGCTCTATTTGTGGGAAAAAAAGGACGTCAATTTTGTTAAGGAGCCACGTTGCATGACCGCGCAATTGTCAGTTAAAGCAACGCAGTGCCGAATCGCAAAAAGTGACCTGGTCTTTGACCAGCGAAATGATCCGGGGCTGAAGTGGTTAAGGAAGGTCAAAAGCACTTTAAAAAGGAAGCATCTCAAACTGATGTCAAAATAAATTTTAATGCACCGGAAAGCTGCACTTGCCCATCTTCATAAGCCTTAGGTAGGATAAACCATTTAATCTTTAAACATTGGCAAATCTATTAACCATGAAAAGGATTTTCCAGCTTGAATAATGGCATTCTTGGAGACCAATGTCACTGCGTTACCATGCCAAGTCCTGATCCAAACTACTGTAGATATAATATGTATAACATTAGTCAGGGCAGAAAAGGGGAGGCTTTGGTTAGAGGTTTTTGTTATAACCAATGGTCACCAGTGGGATGAAAGTTTTTGGTTTATCATTCACAAATTTAGGCGAATACATCTGCAACATAGTGGCAAAACTATCAAACTGCAAAAAAATTGTCAATGACCATCTTTGGGTATCACCAAAACACCACATTTATTTTTATCAGTAAACATCTGTTGACTATATTCATAACATGATTTATCCATTAGACTCTTAAATGAATTTTTTTTTTTTGCTGAAATGACTGTTTACAAATAGTTAACTGATTCCTTTTAAAAACGATTAAAAATAGATAAAAATCAATCATATAATGTACCTGCAGTTTCTAGTTTCGTTTTTGCATGTTGTTTCCTGCCTCTGCTGTACAGAGCCACAGAGCCAATACAGGGCAGTGATGGTTTGGAAAACGAAACAGATTGGTGCTGTGGGGTTTTAGACACACAGTAATCACACCTCCTTGATTAGTGACCACAGAGAGAAAGCTCCCAGCACTGTGGTTATCAGGAAACAGACAACCAGGAAGTGTGGAGATCAGAGAAGAATTACAGCAACTTGAGAGCAAAAATAAACAATGACATAAAAACAGCACTGCATTAAGGTAAAGGAAGCTATTAAGATAAAAACATAATAATTCCTTTACAAATCCTTTAAGTACATAATACTGGGTATTGTGTTGTATTACTACACTAGAACTGTTCATAAATATAGATACTGTAGGAATTAGTAAAGTTTGTTGAAACATTTTGTACTCTATTTGGAGTCTTGAAACACAAGGTGATATTGGGCAGCTGGAACCACAAAGGTAAATGCAAGTTCATAGTGAAACATCACAATAGGACTGTGGATCACAACCACCAATATCAGAACACACAATGTGCCACACTCTTGGCTGACATGGGGGTTACCAATTTTGATGCTGGGAAACCAGCATATTCATTTAAAGTGAGCTAAACAATTGGAACATTTGTGCAGTTATTGGCTGGTGGGATGATTCTGGTTTCAAACTGCACCACCACAAAAGTAAAATCCAGGACATCCATAAAGCTCTTGTAATAAACATGACTTGTTTTGTGATGTGTCTATCATATGAGGGTCGGGAAGCTACAGCACCTTTCCGGAGATACTGCCAGGACAACATGGTGCAACTTTTAACATAGCCAAAGGTAGTTTGAAATTACCCTAAACAAGGGTTCCTACGTTTATGGTCAATGACGGTGTAAACCTATGCAACCCATTTAGACGCCAGAGGACTTCCATTCAATCTTTAACTGTAACAAACAAAAAGGATACATAAAATCCTTTAGCCAAGTGCAACAATGAAATCGGAAAATTAAAACCACACCGTTTAAAAAGAAAGATCCTTATGCCAGTGTTGAGGCTTTGTGAATTGAGCCTATTTTGTAAAATGTCTCACTTCGAGTATTTTGCACAGATGCAATGAGGCTGAATAAGCTCCGTTTGCTGTACAAGGTTTTCCTGCTTTAAGTCATTTTAGCACGAAATCCTGTGTTACTGGGGACATTACGTGCTTCCTGGCCACTACTGGCTGTTGTCCTAACAACCAAATGAAAAAGCCAGCTTATAGCAAATCTAGGATTTCTCGCTCTTGTGTCCCCCCCTCCCCGCATCAGAGCTCAATGTCGGGGTCATTAAATGAGTCAGCTGAAAGTCTCATTTCAAAAACAACCAATTTTGCTTGATAAAATCCTAGAACTTCAAACAATGAAGACAAAAGTATGGGCTTAACTATATCATTGCAGTAAATCATAACCAATATGTCATCTCTTTAGTTTTGCAATTGAAACTAGTCATATAGCCTGAAATATGGTCTGCGCCTACTTCTGCACCTCCCTCTGGCAACACTGCTATGGAAGATATATGAGGCACCCTGTCCCCTCATATGCATTTTCTTTCCAATTTATCAATAGAATTCATGTGGGAAGTTAGAGGGGGAAGGGGGTTAGAACCCTAATTTATGAAGGCTTGAAACCTAGTGGGGTATATATTTATAAAGTAGTGAGGCATATAAAGCAGTAGGCATTTCCAAGCTGAGCCGCAATGTAATCTGGGAGTTTGCCCAGATGATCGATGTCCTTAATAAGATGTTCCTCCCGGCGGATAAGGCCCCCCCTGTATTGCATAGTTGCGTCACTAGTGTCACAGAGTTTCCGAAAGAACCCCAACATGCAGAGCTGCGCGTCAGCTCTATACAGCGCCTGCGCAGTCAGCTCTACACGGCTCCTAGTCAGTGCGCAGGCGCCGTGTAGAGCCGACTCGCAGCTCTGCATGTTCGGGTTCTTTCTGAAACTCTGTGGCACTTGTGACGCAACTACGCAATACGGGGAGGGGCCTTATCCGCCGGGGGGAACATTTTATGAAGGACAACAATCTGGGCGAACTCCCAGATTACATTGCGGCTCAGCTTGGAAACGCCTACTCCCGCGGGAGTGAGTACCTGGAAGCCGGATTGCAAATATAGATAAGGTATGTGCAGCCTAAAGAAAAAAAAATGTACAAGTATAAAGAATTTAGTCTGATATAGATGTTTTTTTTTTTTTTTTTACATTAGCCACTTGTAGCCCAGGGAAAGTTTTCATTTTAAAAAAAAAACACAGTAAAAAAAAAATCTAAATTTTGATAGAAAAATTTTAGAATCTCCCCAAACCTTATATACATTTTCTGAAAGCAGAGGCCCAGGAGAATAAAATGTTAGCTGCTGACTTTTTTTTTTAATGTCATACGATAGTTGCACAGCTGTTTAACTAAATTTTTTGGTAAAATATGAAAGGTAAAGTTGTATCAAACAGATGCCAAACTTGCCAAGACTTAAAATTAACCACTTCAGCCCCGAAAGAATTTACCCCCTTCCTGACGTACTTTTTGCGATTCGGCACTGCGTCGATTTAGCCGACAATTGCGCAGTCGTGCAACATTGCACTCAAACAAATCCCCCCTCCCCCACAAAAAAAGCTTTATTTTGGTGGTATTTGATCGCCTCTGCGGTTTTTATTTTTTGCGCTATAAACAAAAAAGCCTCAATTTTGAAAAAAAAAATATTTTTTACTTTTTGCTATAAGCGTATATTGATTGGTTTGCACAAAAGTTATAGCGTCTACAAAATAGGGGATAGATTTATGTCATTTTTATTCTTTTTTTTTTATTAGTAATGGCGGCGATCGATTTTTATCGTGACTGCGACATTAAGGCGGACATATTGGGCACTTTTGACACTATTTTAGGACCATTGTCATTTATACAGAGATCAATGCTATAAAAATGCACTGATTACTGTGAAAATGACACTGGCAGGGAAGGTGTTAAATACTAGGGCGACCAAGGGGTTAGGTGTGTCCTAGGGAGTTATTCTAACTGTGGGGGGGGAGGGCTACCTAGAACACAACAGATCACTGCCATGTTGCTAGGCAGAACAGGGAAATGCCTTGTTTACGTAGACCCGCGGGCACGCTCACAGAGCACGTGGGGCAGGCCTGCACGGTGGCAAATTCAGAGCGACGTACAGGTATGTTGCTTTGTGCAGCCGTGCCAATCTGCAGACGTATATCGGTGTTAACCGGTCGGCAAGTGGTTGCCTGTAAAGGCTATAGACAAAGTCTGTCGCCTTTTTACAGATACCAGTTTAGAGTCAATTGCAAGTTATGGCCCAGGAATTATTGCTCTCACTCCAAAGTTCGCAGTAATACCTCACATGCGGAGTGTAATTATTGTTTAGATACGAGTGCTGGACCCAGGCACACATTTGGGTATATGCCTGGAAAACCAGGTAAATTTACATTTCATTAAAACATTAATCATTTTTTTTTACTTTATTTTTTTTTTTTTAACTCAAACTTTAAACTTTTTTTAAATCATTTAACTATATTGCCATCACAAGAGGGCTTGTGATTGCTTTGACAGATTTTATTTTATTATGGAGACATCAGGGGTCTATTAGATGTCTCCTTTGTAACAGCCAGGGAATGGCAGCTCTGAAGCGGTGACAAAATCATCACTTCTGGCTTCATTAGTCACAGAGGAGATGGGGGAACGGATGTTCCCCCATCTCCTCTGTGTGAAACTGTCCCAGCTGCTTACCGCAGTCCCAGGCTCCCCGGACAAAAGAAAGAGACTGTTAACCACCACGGGTTAACTGTAAAAGTGATTGGGCAGCTGTAAAGCCACCTGTATCACTTTTACAAAACAGCCAATCATTGGGTGAAATTAAAAGATCATGGCTTCAACTATGATCCTGTAATAACTATTTGCAGACAGGCTGTTGATATCCGTACTTCTGTCAGCAAGTGGTTCAATACATATTGTGCATCTATAAATAGCCTCATTCTTATGGTCCAAGAAATTGCACTACTCATCAAAACAGCACTCCAAGCAGGTATAAAAGACACAAATTAATTCAGCTTTGTATTAAAAGTGTAATTTTTTTTATTTATTTTTTGCTGCAAACCATGTACCTGACTTGAACTGGGTATAAGCCTCTTATGCTGCATACACACGGTCACACAAATGTCGGAAATTCCGACCGTCAAGAACGCAGAGACGTACAACACTACGACGAGCCAAAAAAAAAATTAAGTTCAATGATTCCGATCATGCATAGAATTTTTGCGTGTCGGAATAGCATACACAGACGATCGGAATTTCCGACAAGAACTTTTCCCGTCGTAAAATTTGAGAACCAGCTCTCAAATTTTTGCTGTCGGAAATTCCGACAGAAAAAGTCCGATGGGGCCTACACACGGTCGGAATTTTTGACCAAAAGCTCACATCAAACTTTTGTCGGAAATTCCAATCGTGTGTACGCTGCATTACAGTTCCTGCACAGCAAAGCTTAGAAACAAGAAGGGAAAAGCTACACAAAGATTAAATCTGGTGTGCTGTAGTGCAAGGCATAAGTTCATAGAAGAGATAGAAAAAGGGATAGAGACGTATGAGAATCAGTGTGCGGGTTCTCATTTCACTGTCCAGTCGGAGTGGGGATTGGAAAAGGACCTGCAAGTTAAAATGAAAACCGCAGAACAGAAGGATCAGGACCCCTTTCCCTACCAGGCAGGGCTGAGGAACCCTCATTACTGGATGGACAGAAATAAAAGACTATCAGCTGTAAGAGCAAGGTTTTCAGCTATAGTCCAAAGCAACAAATGAAATCCTTACTATCCGTTTAGTAAAAGCGACTGTATGCCAAGTTGGAGATTCCAAATCTACCATCGCTTGACATCATCAATTTAAAGCACACCTTTCACATGCACATCTGCATTGGCAAATCCGTTGAAATGGTCAGAGCTTTCCAAATGCCACACAAAGGGGCACACGAACATTCGTTGTTTTCCTGTCAAGTGTACACCAAAGCACAGGTCAGCAAAATTCCTTTGACTATATTTGAGCAGTAGACATAGCAGTTCAGAGGCTGCGTTTCACCAGCTTTGTGTTTATTTGGACACATCATATCCTATTAAGGCAACTGACAAAAAGCAATAACAATTTACATAATATCACAAACTGGCATTTCAGACAAAACTGAAAACCACTGCAAAGAAAATGCCTTTTGGCTGGAGCCATTTTTCTCATTCAACATCCATCACAATAAAGGGACAAGCACTGGCCATTACACTCTTTGCTTCTTTCATTAAGGCACCACTTTATCCCTTAGCGGGAAAGAGCAGGCCCGCTAGGAGATTTTGACAGTGCGATTTTCATGCGATTCTGTGCATCGCATAGGGCAGTTTATTCAGTTGAATAGGCTGCCTATGAGTGTTTGCTGCCTGAAAAGAAGTTGCTGCTCCTTTGCAGGGGACAAGTTTCACGCAATTTATAAAAGGCATGGCTTGCCACAATTGTCACGCAAGAATCACATTGTATTTGGGGTGCAACTGCAGGATAATGGCACCCAAACACGTGCCGTGCTATGATTGCCACACAACTTAAAACCGTGGGCAGAATCGCGTTAATTCTGGTCAAAATTCCAAATTGTAAAGTGTGAATGGACCTTCATGTTCATTACCCGTCCTGTTGCTGCATACATGCTGCTGTACAATCTGCAAACAAGCATTAAAGAGTCACTAAAGGAATTTTTTTTTTTAGCTAAATAGCTTCCTTTACCTTACTGCAGTCCTGGTTTCATGTCCTCATTGTTCGTTTTTGCTTTCATGTTGCTGTAAATCCTCTCTGTTCTGGACACTTCCTGGTTGCCTGTTTCCTGATAACCACAGTACTGGGAGATTTCTCACGGTGGTCACTAATCAAGGAGGTGTGATTACTGTGTGTAAAACGAAACTGGATTGGTGCTGAGGAGTTTTAGACAAAGTATCACTGCTCTCTATTGGCTGACTGCCCTCTAGTGGCTCTCTGTACATCAGAGAACCAGCAAACAACAGCAAAAACGAAACTACACTGCAGGCACATTATATGATTGTTTTTTATCTATTTTTAATCATTTTTAAAAGGAATCAGTTAACTATTATGTCTCTATGCCCTGTAAACAGTCATTTCAGCTAAAAAAAGTTTTTCCTTTAGTGACCCTTTAAGCAAGGTATACAGCATCTCACTAAAGTTTGTACACCCCTCACATTTCTGTAAATATTTTATTATATCTTTTCATGTGACAACACTTATGAAATTACACTTTGCTACAATGTAAAGTAGCGAGTGTACAGCTTGTACACGTGTAAATTTGGTGTCCCCTCAAAATAACTCATCACAGCAAACCAATGGCAACAAAAGTGAGTACACCACCAAGTGAAAATGTCCAGATTAGGCCCAATTAGCCATTTTCCCTCCCCGGTGTCATGCGACTAGTTAGTGTTACAAGGTCTCAGGTATGTTAAATTTGGTGTTATCCCTTACTCTCATACTGGTCACTGAAATTCCAATATGGCACCTCATGGCAAAGAACTCTGTTGATCTGAAAAAAATTGTTGCTCTACTTAAACATGGCCTAGGCTAGAAGAAGATTGTCAAAACAAAACTGAAATGCAGCACGGTGGCTAAGACCATACAGCGGTTTAACAAGACAGATTCCACTCAGAACAGACCTTGCCATGGTGGACCAAAGAAGTTGAGTGCATGTGCTCAGTGTTCAATTCAGAGGTTGTCTTTGGGAAATGGATGTACGAGTGCTTCCAGCATTGCTGCAGAGATTAAAGGGGTGGGGGTCAGCCTGTCAGTGCTCAGACCATACGCCGCACACTGCATCAAACTGGTCTGCATGGCTGTTGTCCCAGAAGGAAGCCTCTTCTAAAGATGATGCACAAGAAAGCCTGCAAACAGTTTGCCGAAGGCAAGTAGACCAAGGACATGGATTACTGGAACCATGTCCTGTGGGTCTGACAAGACCAAAATGAATTTATTTGGTTCAGATGGTATCAAGCGTGTGGAAGCAGATGAGGAGTACAAAGACAAGCGTGTCTTGCCTACAATCAAGCATGGCGGTGGAAGTGTCATGGTCTGGGGCTGCATGAGTGCTGCCAGCACTGGGGAGCTACAGTTCATTGAGGGAACCATGAATGCCAACATGTACTGTGAACATACTGAAGCAGAGCATGATCCCCCTCCCTTCGGAGACTGGGCCGCAGAGTAGTATTCCAACATAACAACCCCATACATACCTCCAAGTCAACCACTGCCTTGTTAAAGAAGCCGAGGGTAAAAGGTGATAGACTGGCCAAGCATGTCTCCAGCCCTAAACCCCATTGAGCATCTCTGAGGAATCTTCAAAACGGAAGTTGGAGGAACGCAAGGCCTCCAACATCCACCAGCTCTGTGATGTTGACATGGAGGAGTGGAAGAGGACTCCAGTGGCAACTTGTTAAGCTTTGGTGAACTCCATGTTCAAGAGGGTAAAAGGCAGTGCTGGAAAATAATGGTGGCCACACAAAACATTGACACTCTGGGCCCAATCTGGAAATTTTCACTTAGTGGTGTATTCAATTTTGTTGCGAGTGGTTTAGACATTAAAGGCGGAGGTCCACACAAAGTGAACCTCTGCTTTTCGGAACCCTCCGCCCCTCCGGTGTCACATTTGGGACCTTTCAGTGGGAGGGGGGTGCAGATACCTGTATAATATAGGTATTTGCACTCACTTCCAGGCATAGACTCCCGCAGGAGTCACACCCCTCCCCCCGCTGTCTTCTGGGAAACACACTGGTCCCAGGAGACCGCAGGGACTAGAAAAGACGTGCAGCGCGACTCTCGCATGCGCAGTAGGGAATCGGGAAGTGAAGCCTCAACACTTCATTTCCCGATTACCTCACCAAGGATGGGGACAGCAGAGAGCCGAGCGATTGCTCGGCTTCGGCTGCTGACATCATGGGCACCCTGGACAGGTAGGTGTCCATTTATTAAAAGTCAGCAGCTGCAGTATTTGTAGCTGGCGGCTTTTAATTTTTTTAGGCGGACCTCCGCTTTAATGGTTGCGTGTTGAGTTATTTTGAGGGAACAGCAAATTTACACTGTTATACAAATTGCACACTCTGTACTTTACATTGTAGCAAAGTGTAATTTCTTCAGTGTTGTCACATGAAAAGACATAATAAAATATTTTCAAAAATGTGAGAGGTGTACTCACTTTTGTGAGATAACGTATGCAAGTTAGAAAATGTCATTAAATGTTTAGGATTACTTAACACGTTTTGGGTGTTATTTTCCATACTACATTGCTATATGCGAGATGTATATGCATTTAATGATCTGACAATTTTAAAGACTCAGAAACCAGCCTTAGAAACCGCATTATACTAACTAATCAGAAATAGTAAAAAGGTGAACTCCACCAAAAACTGCACCTTTAGGTTTTGAGTGAAGGCCACTGTATTGAAAACATACTGGGTTCTTTTATCCTCAGGCTTTAGTAAAAAGATTTCCTACCAGTGGTTTGCATCTTTGCTCCCTTCCATATAGCTATAAAACAGCATTTGGATTACCCATTTATTTATTCTCTAAAGAGTGCAATGTCATTATTTGACTTTGTAACAGCCACAGTAGTACTATGCAATCTGCTGAGAATAATTTGCCACTGGCGTCTCCGAGCTATACTGTACAAAGCCAGCATGCGATTCAACTATGTAAAAGCTTCAGATTGCCTTTAGGTTTCTTTGCGGTCAATTTGACGTCTGCGTTTTTTATTTTGTGCGCAAAAAAAAAAGTGTAAATTTTGAAAAAACAAAAAAGGTTTTGCTATAAATAAATATCCCCCAAAAATATATATATAAAAAAAAATTTCTTCTACAGTTTAGGCCGATATGTATTCTACATATTTTTGGTAAAAACACAATAAGCATTTATTGACTGGTTTGCGCAAAAGTTATAGCGTCTACAAAATAGGGAATAATTTATGGCATTTTTTAAATTTATTTTTTACTAGTAATGTCGTGATCTGCGATTTATACCGGGACTGCGACAATATGGCAGACACATCGGACACTTTTGACACCATTATACAGCGAGCAGTGCTATAAATAGCCACTGATTACTGTATAAATGACACTGGCAAGAAAGGGGTTAAACACTAGGGGGCGATCAGGGGGTTAAGTGTGTAATAACGAGTGATGCTAACTGTAGGAGGGGATGGGCTATCACTGACATGACAGCGATCACTGCTCCCCATTTTGCCTCTTGGTCTCACGATTGCAGGCCACCGGCGAACATAGAGTTTGCGGGACCCACGGCATGCACGCCTGCAAGGCGGCAGATCCAAAGGGACGCACCCGTACGGCCATTTGCCTGCCTGTGCCATTCTGTCGATGTATATGTGTGTGCAGCGGTCGGCAAGTGGTTAAGTGGCATTCCAAAGTAACTGGTGAAAATAATAGCCTTAGAAAATGAAGAATGAGTGTTATTCACTACTTTGCACAGAAGACGTGATCTATTCTATACACAAGTAATGAATAACACTCATGCTCCAATTCAGTTCTACACATTCCAAGGTATTTAGCAAGTCCCATGATCCAATACATCGCAGGGGAGGCTATTCCATTGGACATCAGGATTAAAGACAGATCTGATTACATGCATTTTACCCCTACAGGTTTGTAGCCATCTGGTGAGTGTAGAACAAAAAAGGGGAGCATGAGTGTTATTCACCACTTTGCACAGAAGATGTGATCGATTTTATACACAGGTCACTTTGAAATTCTGCACAAGTCACTTTGAAAATCATGTAGAAAGACATTTGCACCAGTCACTTTGGAATGCCACTTAACCACTTAAGCCCCGGACCTTTAGGCAGCTAAATGCCCAGGCCAGGTTTTGCGATTCGGCACTGCGTCGCTTTAACAGACAATTGCGCGGTCGTGCGACGTGGCTCCCAAACAAAATTGGCGTCCTTTTTTCCCCACAAATAGAGCTTTCTTATGGTGGTATTTGATCACCTTTGCGGTTTTTATTTTTTGCGCTATAAACAAAAATAGAGCGACAATTTTGAAAAGAATTCAATATTTTTTACTTTTTGCTATAATAAATATCCCCCAAAAACATATAACATTTTTTTTCCCTCAGTTTAGGCCGATACGTATTCTTCTACCTATTTTTGGTAAAAAAAATATCGCAATAGGCGTTTATCGATTGGTTTGCGCAAAATGTATAGCGTTTACAAAATAGGGGATAGTTTTATTGCATTTTTATAAAAAAAAATTTTTTACATTAATGGCGGCGATCAGCGATTTTTTTCGTGACTGCGACATTATGGCGGACACTTCGGACAATTTTGACACATTTTTGGGACCATTGTCATTTTCACAGCAAAAAAATTGCATTGTTTATTGTGAAAATGACAGTTGCAGTTTGGGAGTTAACCAGTGTTTACAACTGTAGGGGGGTGTGGCTGTAGGACTGACGTCATCGATCCAGTCTCCCTATATAAAAGGGATCACTCGATCGATGCAGCGCCATAGTGAAGCACGGGGAAGCCGTGTTTACATACGGCTCTCCCCGTTCTTCAGCTCCGGGGAGCGATCGCGACTATAAACAAATAGCCGCGCCATCGTCCCGGATCGCTACCCGCGGGAATCCGACCGCCGCATGTAGCGGGGGGGGGGGGGCACCCGATCGGACCCCCCACCCGCTAGAAGGCAAGGACGTACATGTACGCCCATTTGCCTGTACGTGCCATTCTGTGGACGTACATTTACATGCGGCGGTCGGGAAGTGGTTAAAGGACAAATATATTACTTGATTTTTATGCTGCCATACTTACTTTTTTTATAGTTAATGCACCATCAATTATTGTGGTATATATCATTTAGACTTTTTTGTTAGGATTTTGCACTTATATGAGGTTCAACACACCTTAGTATCAATATTAGGATATCGACCTACATCAAGTTAATACGGGTTTTGTTATATATTAGCACCTACACTTCTTTGTCAGTTTGTTGCACATTTATGAAGGATTAAGCACATTGCCATTTTCACTGTTAACTGTTTGACGGCCCCCTTTATCTCTTTACAACCTTACATAGCAAATGACTTCACCTTGTGGAGTTTTATAGGGGAGGCCGCAGCCACGCTCACACCCAAGTGCGGAAGTCTTTATATTTTTTAGCATCATATACTTGTGTTTCTTTCACTACCCACCGCTCTGTTCAGCACCAGGTGTGAGAAGAAAATAACCAGTACTTTGGGATATTGGAGCTCATGACTCATTACATGTGGCAGTGCTGGGCTAATGACATGGGAGAGTTCATAACCCTGTACAGGCTACAACTTCAGCAACTCCTAGCTTATCCAGGCTTTCCTGGTGGCCAAAAGGAGCTGCTGGGGGTGAAAAGAGGGTAAATATGTTCTGCTAGGGAAGACTTCATTTCAGTGAGCCTGTTGCTTTGCCCTGCATGGGAAAACCACAGGTTCACTTAAACACAAGAAATCTTTATTAAATAATGACACAGGAAATTAATGATACCTATGCAGCACAAAATCTCTGCTGCCAAGAATTAAAGCAGTTACCTAAACAATTAGCAACATCTTTTACTGTGAGCGACACTAAAACACAACACCGGGTTTTCTCACTCTTATTCCTAGTACCATTATCATGTGGTTTACACTTCCAGACAGATGCATAGGTGTGTTAACATGGACCATTATCAATGATGAAAGTTTGAAAATGCTGTCCTACAAGGTACTTTAGCTCTCCTGGGGGGCTTAGATACAGTAATGTTTCAGTTCTACATACAGAAGCACATACATTGTTTCATGAGGTAAAATGGTGGATTTTGCAGCATTAAAAAAGGGACTTTAGGTAACTGAAATTGCTTCAACACATCAAGCGTGACATGAAAGAAATTATTTCTTCATATTGTTTTGAACAAATGCAATCTAGTCTCCGTTTAGAACCCACCATCAGCCTAAACATTGGTCTAAAATTTCAGGCACAAAGATTGTACATATTGCATTGTTGAAATTGCTAATTAAAATCATGGAAAGGATAACCTGGAAAGGTACAAGACTGCAAGATATGCTGCTTTGTGTCAATTTCTTAGCAGTGTCTTACGTATGTATAAGACGACGGTGGCTACCAAAAGCTCAACTCAAAGACCTCACAGCTTTACAGCCACAGTTCACAAACCCCTTTCCATATTATGATACACAGCAGGGGAATGACTAATCTTGCACATCAAAGTAGTCTATTATGGGATCTTCTCTTGGTGCTTTCTGTGTGCCACCGCTTCCTCCATTTCTGAAATAAAACAGACACACAATTCAGGCAAAACCTTAAATTTACATTTTCATTCGTTTTGTAAAATATGTACAGGCTATATTATCACAAGGTAGCAAAATACATAATACAAAATGCATGCAGCATGGCAACAGGAAGACAAGTCAGCCATACCTGGATAAATGGGGGGGGGGGGGGGTTTGCAAACCGGAGATGACGTGTAATCAAAGGTACATGGAAATATGTGCACCTATTAATTACAAGTAACCAACTACACCCCACTTTCAACTACATCTTTCCTTTTTTGGGTACTGTAAGAATTGAATGTGCAGTGTACAATGAGGATGTTGGATCTTTGGCCGCGATAATGATTTCTCCCTCTTGTGCTAGCATATATTCATAAAAAGTACTGTCATTTAGGAGCTCCAGGAGTGTTTGGTAAAACGTGGAGTTTGGTTGATTGTTTCCACAGTCTGGTTATACATCATCAAGCTGCCAAGAAGGTATGCATCACAAAGGATTTTTCTCATTTTAGAAACTGCTCATAATAAAACTCCAGTAAAGCCAGACAACAGGTTCAGAAAAATCTGTCCAACACAGAGGTGATAAAAGTAAAGGCTTGTCTCCAAAATTTGATAGCCACAGGCATGATCACCACACATGTAGTATACATCTGCATCCACATCCTCGCCGACATCCCCCTGAGCTGTTTCACAACAATGGCTAAAATTGTTCCAGAGCAGAACGCCATCCAAGGAGAATCTTTTCTGCCTATTCCCAATGAGCAGTGTGGTGTTTTATGAGGCCATTTGCAAGCAGCCCCCCCCCCCCCCCGCCACATTGGTCCTCTCAATATGACAGAGGGACATCCTCTTCCCGCTTCAACATTGTTGAAAAACAGATGAAAAAGTTTAGGGCTTGTGGTATAATCCTAATGTCAAAGAGGAGAATGCCTGAGAGGCAGAACACCTGTAGGTATTTGAATCTTTATTAGATTAACAAAAACCTTGATGTGAAAGGTTATATTTAAGGAGCTGAGAATATTTTGATAAAAGTGCCGATCTGTCCGATTCCCACTACTTTCCATCTAGATGTGTTAGTCAGGGATAAGGGGGAGACAATGTTGAGATCAGTCGATTATAAACTGTTTTCTGAGAAAGAAGTCCTCTGCTCCCATGTAATGATGGCCATGTTGTAACAGACATTTATTTTATTGGTTACTAGAAAATGTAGATTCTAGTCCCCTTCTCATCTAGATCTATTCATCAGAGAATTACAATAGTCTACTCTGAGGGACATCTCTAGCGTTTTTGTACATTTGCTTCTTTCTTTTGGTCAGGATAAAAAAAAAAAAAAAAAAAAAAAAAAAGTTGGAAATTTTTCTTCTTACATCTTCCTCGAGTCACTACTTTGCTTCTTTTTCAGCACAAAAAAATGTGTTGAAAAACTTGGCTTATACTCGAGTATATACACGGTAATCTCCAAGCAGAAAATTGTCTGCTGTCCTCTTTAGATGAGCCATAGTACTCTGGAAACGTTCTACCCAAAAAAGGAATGCCTCCTCCCCCTCCACTGCCACAATTAGAACCTTTGGGGGGGGGGGGGGGGACACGATTTTGACAGGTTCCACTTCCGGCTGAGTTTGCCAGAAGTTTGCCTGTTGACCTGATGCAGCAAGTCAATTCACAGAGTGCAGCGAGCTTTGTGCATGTGCAGTAGGGAACCAGCTGGGAAGCCGCAAGTCTTCACGGCTGGTTTCCCTTAGTGGAGATGGCAGCAGCAGCACTCGATTGAAAAATTAGCTCAGGTGAGGACACCGCTGGGATTCCTGGACAGGCAAGATGCCCCAATATTGAAAGTCAGCAGCTACAGTAATTTTTTTTGAAGGAGCCTGGAGCTCCGCTTTAAGTATAAATGTTTATTTGTGAAAGAAGGCTCTTTCCTCCTGGGATAGAGGAACACACCATCCTCTGGCTTAAATGAAACCTGTACTGTGGAATAATGGAGGTTGCCACTGTAGACCAGACTCAATGCTGACTTCATTCTGACTTTCCTGATCTAAATGCTTGCTACAAGTCAGTGATTCAGAAAGTATTCATACCACTGGCTAGCAGCAATTTCAGTAGACACTCACCTTCCATGTTTATCTTGGTTTCTATTACTTATTGGTACATTTCTGATATTTCTTCTTGCCATTTCCTACCTCTGTATCCAAAATTCACTTCATATTAGTTAGGATCCTTTTGCGATATCTGTACAGGCATACCCCACTTTACGTACACTCACGAGTATGGACATACCTGTGGGTGTAAAAAAAGTGCCTTGCAAGTACAGACATTCCCACGCAGCCGCAGTATGGCCTGGAAGAGGCAGAGTTGCCGCCTGTGAAGAGGAAAAGTTGCAGCCAGCCCAGAGTTGCTGTCTGTCCACCCAAAACCCTGACTAAAGTGGATTACTGGATACACAGTACTATAAACTTCACTCCCTGAAACCCGCCCACTACAGGCCCTGAAAAAACAGGTGTAGAATGTTCTCGAAGGTGAACTCATTCTTTAAGTATTAAAGCTTCATAGAAAGCTGCAAACTGGGAAAAAAATGTGATGATAGCTATTTAGCTATGGCGTATAGCAATGTGGTGTAGTAAAGGTAGGTAACCCATAATGGAGGAACTGAATTTAAGATCCTTTAGCAGGCTACATTTAATATGTTTTACCGGCTTACAAAAAATAAAAAAACGGACCCAAAACCAGTACAGTTTGCCTTTGTAGATTACTTACCTGTCAGGCAGATGTCTGTAGTGTGCGATAGGTGGAGGAGGTTTGGTTTGGATCTCTCTTTCCAGTATGGTCATAAGGGAGATACCTGGGCATGCCGACTTCCCTCTTTAAAAAAAATAAATAAAAGGGAAGGATTGTTGGAAATACGCAGTCAATAAAAAAACAAGACAACTAATTTTTTCACATGCCTGTAGCAGTTCTCATTACTCCCACCACACACACTTCTCACATATTCTGGTCAATGTAAATTCATGGGATGCAAAAGGGCCAGGCAAGCTTAAAAGAGGCTGAAAGAACCAAAGCTGTGACCAATTAAAAATGATTCAGATTGCAGGGGGAAGAGAAAGATGCTGTAGTGTAGCACTCAAATATTCCACTTATCTGCTCGCATTTTGCGAGTGGAATTTAGTGCAGGGCGAGTGAGGAGCAGGGGCGAACAAGGCCGAGTGTTCCTAAATGTGTTACTGCCATTCAGTGTGAGTGTCCCTGCCAACTCAGACGTGAACTGTGGAATTAAGACACTCATCTAACCCCTATTTACTTGGGCAGTTCTGTTCCCTTGGTTCATGCCTTTAGTTCTTGTAAATTTAACCACCGGTATAAAAGTGCCTTGCTTGCATTTGTACTTTAAATCTGCTGTACTACAGGCTACTGCTGGCTATGTGTGCTCAGTGCTTTCTTAAAGAGAAAAGCACTTCCGCCTTTTTTCCTCCTGCAAAGTAAAAGCATAATGGGCTAGTATGACTCGCATACTAGCTCATTATGTGCCACTTGCATGCAATCGAAGCCCCTCGCTGTCCCTGCTGGTGGCCATATCTATGTTCGCCCCTCTTCCTTCCAGGTGCCGTGGACTCTGGCTCTGTGACTGGCCGGAGACGCGTGATGTCACTCCCACGCGGGAGCCATCAGTCATGGCACTTGCAGGTAAAGAAACGGCACGGAAGGCCGCTTCTTAACAGGGCATGCACGATGACATCAGCACATAAGGTAATTATCTCCTAAACTGCGCACGTTTAGGAGATATTCACAGTAACTATAGGTAAAATTTTCAGCATTGGGTGTATACAGCCACTATAATTTCTCCACAGACATTTGGCTAACGCGAGTATACATGCTTCTACCACTGTGTAGTATTAGATTTATATCGCATCTGTGGGCAAACATGGTCACGGTAATGGTAACAGAGCCAACCATAGCAACTTCCAGCTAGTGATCACTGCCATTTGACAACAAATCACTTGACAAAGTGTTGTAAAAACATTGGTTGCTCATATAAATCAACCTCTCTGCTTATTATCACCATAGCACAAGATATCAAAAGAAAAAAGTTAAAGAACTCTGTCTCAAAGCACTCCAGTCAAACAGGATTACATTTAATAATATGCAAACTTACTTTACAGCAGTGATGACAACATTGCGCTTGGGCTCACTGTCGTAGCTCACACTTTCAACTCCATAAACCTCTGCTAGGTCATGGATAATCTTACGATGGTCTCTGTTCATTGGAGGGAAACAATGACTTTTTTTGCTTTGTTTTCCCTGAAAAACAATAGAAATCATAGCTAAAGGGCATACATGAGCTCAGTTTGAAAAACAACCCATTTCAGAACAATACACAGAACACTATGCAAGGACAATCAAACAAACCTTGTTAACAGCATCCACAAGTGCTTTTATTTCCCTCTCAATGTCAGAAACAAACTTCAGATCTTTTCTGTAGATTAGAAGATCATCAAAAAGTTAAAATGGGCAACAAGCTAAAAAGCTGCATATTTGTGTATATATAAAGCAAATATGACTCATGTACAGACCAGGATGAAATGGGCCTTCTCGCATCAAAAAGCAAATAAAATGTTTAACCTCAATGGGTTCTTCCCACGTCAGTACACACAGGCAACCATATCATGCAATTTTATCATTTACCAAGACCCGACAGGCATCGTAACATTAAAACTAGGCCTACACAGATATTACCCTTATGATTTACCATCTACAGTGCCTTGAAAAAGTATTCATACCCCGTGACATTTTTGTTGCAACCGAAAACATAAAAAATGATTTTAATTAGGATTTTAGGTGATAGACCAACACAAAGCAGCACATAATTGTGAAGTGGAAGGAAAATTATAATCAAATTTTCTTACAAATATCTGAAAAGTGTGGCGTGAAAATGTAGTCAGCCCCCTACTCTGGTTGTAACATGACAAAATGTGGAAAATGTCAAGATGCTGTATTAGCATTTAGCACTCACCTCATTTTCAGCACATTAAAACTGGCTTCTTACAAACCAGCTGAAACTGAAGTCATAGGTGCCCCTATTGGTACCCTTCCATCCAACATCCTTCAATTCTGAAAATTGAAGGAGCTGGGGGAAAATAAAATAAAAATGTTGGTCAAAACTGCTTCTGCATCCAGTCAGAAGCAACTACTGGTTAAGTATTCTGATTGCTGCACGTACCAGCTGTCAGAATACAATAGCCATCAGGTAGGGTTGTCCCGATACCACTTTTTTAGGACCGAGTACAAGTACCGATACTTTTTTTCAAGTAGTCGCCGATACCGAATACCGATACTTTTTTTAAATGTGTCCCCAAATGCAGCCATGTCCCCCCACATATGCAGCCATGTCCCTCACATATGCAGCCATGTCCCTCTAGCCATGTCCCTCACATATGCAGCCATGTCCCTCACATATGCAGCCATGTCCCTCTAGCCATGTCCCTCACATATGCAGCCATGTCCCTCTAGCCATGTCCCTCACATATGCAGCCATGTCCCTCACATATGCAGCAATGTCCCTCTAGCCATGTCCCTCACATATGCAGCAATGTCCCTCTAGCCATGTCCCTCACATATGCAGCCATGTCCCTCTAGCCATGTCCCTCACATATGCAGCCATGTCCCTCACATATGCAGCAATGTCCCTCTAGCCATGTCCCTCACATATGCAGCAATGTCCCTCTAGCCATGTCCCTCACATATGCAGCCATGTCCCTCTAGCCATGTCCCTCACATATGCAGCCATGTCCCTCACATATGCAGCAATGTCCCTCTAGCCATGTCCCTCACATATGCAGCAATGTCCCTCTAGCCATGTCCCTCGATGCGGCGGCAGCGGCGGGGGGGGGAAAGGGGGGGGGAAGTATTCTATTTAGGTATCGGGGGTATTTGCGCGAGTACGAGTACTCCCGCAAATACTCGGTATCGGTCCCGATACCGATACTGGTATCGGTATCTGGACAACCCTACCATCAGGGAAGATTGCTTCGGTTCAGCCTATGGAGATTAGAGAAATCTTAAGTGTATGGCCAGCAGGGCCGCCATCAGGAATTATGGGGCCCCTTACATTATGGGGCCCCTTCAAGGATAATTTTACAACCCAGAATTGGGCCTTAACTACATCACCTCCTATGATTCAGAGCAATTTTTACATCGCTGCTAAGGACCCATTTATTCAGCAATAACTGCTGTCATTACATAAAAGTTGTACAGGCAGAAGGTTTATCTTAATGCAATCAATACATTAAAATAAAAAACGTGTGCAGCAGCCCCCCAAGCACCCCTTAATTACTTACCTAATCCCCTTTTCTTTCCAGCTATGTCCACTATCCCCTCAGTCACCCAGAACACTCCTGATTGGCCGAAAAAGAGCAGCGATGCCATTGGCTCCAGTGGCTGTCAAAGTCAGTCAGCCAATCAGGGAAGAAGAGGGTGGGGCCAGGTCGGGGCTCCATGTCTGAATGGATACACGGAGCTTGAGTGCCCCCTGTATCAAGCTGCTGGCTGAGGGGCACTCAAAGGAGGGGGGGCTAGGAGAAGCAAAGAGGGACCCAATAAGAGGAGGATCCAGGTGGCTCTGTGCAAAAGTAACTGCACAGAGGAGGCAAGTACATTTTTTTTTTTTTTTTAACACCACACACAAGCCTTTATAATCTCACACTCACACACTATTTATTGGTGTATAACACTCACTGTTTTACCCTGAAAATTAGGGTAAAAACTGTGCCCGAGTATTATACACAAGGGGCTGTGGAATTTTTTTTCCCTGAAACTTCCCTCTTTAAGTTAGGGTGCGTGGTATATGCCAATAAATATGGCATGTATGTCTATATATACACACACACACATATACATACACACATATATATATATATATATATACACACATACACACACACACACACACACACACACACACACACACACACACACACACACATATATATATATATATATATATATATATATATATATATACATACATACATACATACATACATATACACATATACATATATATACACACGCGCGCACACACACACACACGCACACACATACATACCACAACTCAGGTGGATTACTTTCCTCTCTTCCAGTCAATAAAGTGGAGGGCTGTCAGGGTGGACTCCCAATCTTCCACCAAACGTAATATAAAACGACAAAGGTACAAGCGTTCCAGATGAAATGATTTTTACTCACTTCTTGATCATGTCATACAAAAACAGCAAACGGTAAAACAGCAGCTACTGTACAGTTGCGAGCATCCCTGCTCTTCGTCAGGCTGATAGGCTTTGTATGAAGTTCAAGCAAACAAGAAACCTCTTTATCCAAAACACCTTAGGGTGTAAACCCAAAGGCGAGTCCCATCTGTCCAGATCTGGAACAATCCGACTGGTTGGATAGGGCTAAAAATTAACCCTGTACAGGTTTAAGGAATATTCCTATCCCCTGTGAAAAATGAAATAACATCGCACAAAGTGTATCAAGAAAATGCTATAAAAAGCGAGTACAACCATAATTGCATGAAAATTGAAAAATAACAAAATCATAACAGAAAAAGGATTCTTCTTACTAAACATGATTCTTATCTTTACTACTAGAGAGTATCAGATATATCATAAACATTTCATAGATGACCGGTACTATATGTGTTAATTCACCATCTACAAAGAAAAATACAGAAAGAAATGCCTATGGGGCGACCAGGTGGAAGTGGACTGTCCTTCTGAATTTTCGGTAACGTATATAAAACTGGTATCTGGGTGTGGGCAGGTAACAAAAATTGAAATAGACATGGGTAATTATCCCTTCTCGTAAAGCTGGTTTTAAAATATCTTCAGGATGTTTACTTATCTGCCAAGTGGGATCACTAGATACTTTCTTATATACAGATGGGTCATTCAATTAGCGGAGGATCTCTTCCTCATACAGCTGTGGATCCATGATATCTACTTTGCCCCCTTTATCCGCTGGTTTTACTATCGCATTATCCCATTTCGGTGAGATTTTTTAAAGCATTTTTCATTATGAGAGCGATTAGGGACATGGTATTCAGGATCATTTGCAAGCAACACTTTCAACAAACACCAATAAAAGCTTTTAGAAGGAATAAAACATTATATGATTCATTGGTATGATCTGAATATAGACCCAAAGAACACGGAACGCAAATTAGTTTTTTGGGGCGTAAAAGGAAAGGGCGCTTTTCCTGCCTGAATTGCATTCAGTGCAACCTCATGATAAAGGGTGACCACTATATCAATCCCATCAATGGGGACAAGATCACATTAAAAGGTCTCTTTGCATGTCAATCCTTCTATGTTGTGTATATCCTTCTATGCCCATGCAATTTAATATATGTTGGAGAAACTACTCAAAAAAAAAAAAAAAAAAAAAAAAAAAAAAAAAACAGGATCGCTCAGCACCGCATCACCATAAGACACAAGCAGCCAGGTTTACCTGTTTCCAGGCATTTTCTGGAAAAGGGACACCGGGACTCAGACTTATGATTTATGGTTCTGGAAGAAATTCCTTGATAGAAGAGGGGGTCATAGGATTCTAAAGCTGAAACAGAGAGAGGTCTGGTGGATCCATAGGTTACATTCCCTCCATCCCAAGGGAATGAATAGGGATTATGATTTATATTTATTTTTATAAGTGATGATTTAGGCATTTCTTTCTGTATTTTTCTTTGTAGACGGTGAATTAACTCAGTGGATGGGAGTCACGACATATAGTACCGCACATCTATGAAATGTCTGTTTAATAAGAAGAATCCTTTTTCTGTTATGATTTTGTTATTTTTCAATTTTCATGCAATTATGTTTGTACTCTCTTTTTATAGCATTTTCTTGATACACTTTGTGCGATGTTATTGCATTTTTCACAGGGGATGGAAATATTCCCTGAAACTGTACAGGTTTAATTTCTAGCCTGAACTGACCTGTAGGATTGTTCCAGATCTGGACAGATACACCCTTAGGTGTTTTGGATAAAGAGAGGTTTCTTGTTTGCTTGAACTTCATACAAAGCCTATCAGACTGACGAAGAGCAGGGATGCTCGCAACTGTACAGTAGCTGCTGCTTTTGCTGTTTTTGTATGACATGATCAAGAAGTGAGTAAAAATAGTTTTCAACTGGAGCGCTTGTACCTTTGTCGTTTATATATTTTTTTTAAAGGACAAAGGTCTCATTTTGCAAATGTGATATTTGTTTTTCCTTTTTTTTTTTTTAATCCTTACCCAAATAAGTAACATAATAAAACGTACTTTGAGTAGTGTTAGTGAAAAACAAAATGGTTTAAATGGTATAAATTTGTGATTCGGGTGCAAATGTATATAAAAAAGTAAAGTTGTTTATGTTTTGAGTTTATAATCCAACCTAGAGCTAAAGGGTGCTTAACAAGCTTAAACAAAGCTACATGAAGCTCGCTAAAAGCTTTGTAAATGCTACAAGCCGCTCTTATGCAAGCTAAAGCCTATGTGCACAAGGCCTAACCAGAATGACAGTGGCTACAAACATATAGAAAACCCCAACCATGAAGTGGTTACAGCATTAATTCTTAAAGAAGAATATTTATACCTTTTCACCGTTTACAGATGTGGTAGAATTTTAATATGACCCATCTGTGGCCACTGGCATAGCTGTCAATTGTGGAGCTGGATACAGACATGGCACACCAGGTCAAATCCAAATGAGCAGGGTGGGCAAAACATTGCATTATTCTAGGTGTGTAATGAAACAAATTTGATAACAGATCATACCTAAAGGAGCTAAAACACATCTACTATAAGATAGTACAAGAACCTTAAATTTTTTTGGGCAGACATTTACAAACCTGGCATCATCTTTCAAACTGTCACTGTACTTTGTCCCAGAACGAGTATTAAAGGGATCTGAATTTTCTGATATATTCAGGGCTTCTGCCAGACGTCTGAAAAGTTACAAAATAAATACAAAATATCTTTCAGTGAACACCTTTGAATTATGTTATGCTGTTCACAGATCAATAGATTAGTTTTGGCAGAAAATTTAAAGAGGAACTGCAGTCTGCTCGCATAATTTGTAAATAAACATCTTTGGCATTCTGAAGCTTGCCTCCAACCACTTTGGGCAGCTGAAGCTGCTGCCTGTTCACTTCCTGAATTTACACAGAGCCACACTTAGCTCTGCTGCCCTGATTGGGCCTCTTATGACTCATCACCCCTCCCTTAGTGGCAAACTCTCTCTGCATGTCGTCATAAGCCTAGGCTTTTTTTCCCCCCCAGACAAGAAACAGGAAGTGGACTGTATAAGGTATTTGCTGGCAGAAAAAAAAACACGTTATACTACCAAAAGTTAAAACAAGGGCAGAAGATTTAATAGATTTAAAGTGGAACTTAAATAATAATTTTCATCTTTCCAAGTACATTTTTGATAATCTTTCCATTTGCGGTGTCTCCATGTTTCTGTCATCTGAGGGGCTTCATAGCTCGTTAATCTGATGTTAGATGGGACAAATTTTGTAGGTGCTAATCTCCTCAAATAAAACTAGTGACCTGTGTTTAAAAAACGTGCGTCTTTCCAGTTATGCAAATTCTTTGATTGCTATCCCCAAAATGCACGCCACGGCTTGGGAAGAGG
Source organism: Rana temporaria (assembly GCF_905171775.1). Taxonomy (NCBI): domain Eukaryota; kingdom Metazoa; phylum Chordata; class Amphibia; order Anura; family Ranidae; genus Rana; species Rana temporaria. The sequence continues at coordinate 205,051,162 of NC_053493.1, forward strand.
AAAGGTGTGTTTGTTGAACCATGTTATGAGGGGAATACATGTTGACTGATTTAATATTGTTTGATTACATGTTTGTGATTTATAAAAGTTGAATTAATTATATATTTTTTTGGGTGTGGGGGGGTGCTATCAAAAAATTCACCTAATTGGAAAGATGCACATTCCTGAAACACAGGTCACTATTCCTGCGAGCGACCCTGTGTTTTGAATGCGTGCCCAAGCTGAAGGAATTGAAAATATCCTTGATTTGGAATATTATATTTTTTACTCAATTCACTAAAAGTTTTCATCACGTCTTCCTCAAATAGCGGTCATATACCTTAGTCCCTTCTGCCTCCAAATCTCAAACACCTCCAATTTCCCCAGTTCCACATAACTACCATTATTCCAAATTTGAGTGTATGAAGTAAATCCCTTTACTTCAGTAATTTCCTCATTTACTGCCATACCATGTCGAATAATTTACCCGTATGGAATCCTTTATCGCACAATTGATTACTCGATTCTAATAAAGAGATTAGTGGATATACTTCGTAAACTAATAGCAGATTCTGTATAGGATCAAAATGTGATACTGTTATCCATCCACTGAAATGTTGTAATTGAGGCTAAAAAATATTTTTTAGGATGGGGGATTGCAAGACCTCCCTCTTCCTTGGTTAACATTAATGTTGTTAACTTTATACGTGGTCGTTTTTTCCTCCAAATCAAAGCTCTGAAGAGAGATTCTATTTTTCTAAACCAAAAAGCTGTGATCCATATGGGTGAATCATTAAACAAAGTAATTGCAGAGCTCAAATCATTTTGATAAGATTTGCTCTTCCTATCACTGTCAGGCCCCATACACACGATAGAATTCATCCGCGAATACGGTCCAGCGGACCGTTTCCGCGGATAAATCCTCTCGAGGATTTCAGCAGATTTTAATGCGATGGAGTGTACTCACCATCGCATTGAAATCCGCGCCGAAATCCTCTGGCGATGACGTGTCGCGCCGTCGCCGCGATTATGACGCAGCGACGCTGTCATATAAGGAATTCCACGCATGCGTCGAATCATTACGACGCATGCGGGGGATCCCTTCGGACGGATGGATCCGGTGAGTCTGTACAGAGCAGCGGATCCATCTGTTGGGATGGACTCCAGCAGATGGATATGTTCTGCATGTCAGCAAATATCCGATCTGCTGGAATCCATCCCAGGGGAGATATATCCGCGGAAAAAGATCCGCTGGCGTGTACACACCATAAGATCTATCCGCTGAAACCCATTTGCTGGGATTTATCTGCGGATGGATTCTATGGTGTGTACGGGGCCTCAGAGGTAACGCACACCAACTTCGGCATTTGTCTTTAAATATTGCCAATAATGGTTTTAAATGCAATTTATAGTCTTTTACATCCCAAGAAATCTCTATCCCCAAAATATTTCACTGTGTCCTTAATTTGGATTTTAGAGGCTTGATTTAATAATGGGGTGTTTAACTCATCTAATGGTAGTAGTATGGATTTATCCCAATTAATATGGAAGCCTGAGAATAGCCCAAATATGGAAATAAGGCTCATAAGTTCGATAATGAGTTTGAGGTGTCCCCCAGAAAAATAAGAGCATTGGCCCAGATTCAAGTAGAATTGCGCGATATTTGCGGGGGAGCAGGGCAACGATTTTGCCCTGCGCCCCCGCAAATATTTTGCGTTGCCCTAGATTCACGGAGCAGTAGCTCCGTGAATTGCGAGGGCGCGCCGGCAAATTTGCCCGGCGTAAGCGCGCGCAAGTTAAATAATCCTGCCGGGGGCGGGAATCATTTAAATTAGGCGCGCTCCCGCGCCGAGCGTACAGCGCATGCTCCGTCGGGAAACTTTCCCGACGTGCATTGCGGCAAATGACGTTGCAAGGACGTCATTTGCTTCTAAGTGAACGTAAATGGCGTCCATTCACGTTTCACTTACGCAAACGGCGTGAAATTCAAATTTCACGGCGCGGGAAGGCCGGCTATACTTTAGCATTGGCTGCCCCTACTATTAGAAGGGGCAGCCTTGCGCTAAAAGTAGCCGTACGGAAACTCCGTACCTGGCTTGCGCGGGGCCCGCGCAAGCTTGTGAATCAGTGGTAGTATGCAATTTGCATACTACACGCTGATACACACAATGGGAGCGCCCCCTAGCGGCCCCCGCAAGAATGCAGCCTAAAATCTGCGATGCATAAGAGCCTTATGCCGCGAAGATTTTAGCCTGCAGTCGGTGTAACGAGGTTCCTGAATCACGAGCACTTGTTACACCGGAGCAAGTAAGGACTTGCGCTGTGTAACCTATGGTTGCGCGGGCGCAAGTGCTTCTTGAATCTGGGCCATTATCTGCATAAGGGACCACTTTATCCTCTCTTCCTGACCGACAAAACTCAACTATTTTTGTTGATTGTCCAAGGGCAAGGGGCTCTACTGCTATAGCGAACAGTAGTGGCGATAAGGGGGCAACCCTGCCTTGTCCCTCTAGATAAGGTAAATGGGCTGTACAGTGTATTATTCTTACTCTTGCTTTAGGATTCCTGTATAATATTTTCACCCATTTTAAAAATCCCGATCCTATTCCAAAAGCCTCCAATACAGTCCATAAATATTCCCACTCCACTATATTGAATGCGTTTGGGCATCTAAGCATAATATTGCTCTAGATCCCATATTTTCCATAAGCAATTGCAAATTCAAAAATAACCTGCGGATGTTTGTTGCAGTTGCTCTCTTTGGAATAAAACCCATTTGATCCTCGTGTATCAAACTACTAATGTAAATTTGTTAACCTATTTGCAAGAACCCTGGCCAAAATCTTAACATCGGAGGTGAGGAGGGATATAGGACGATATGATTCAGGCAACATTGGGTCCTTACCCTGTTTTTGAATCACCATTACTATTGTTACCCGAATTGATTCTGGAAGGGTTTGTTTTTCATACGCCTCATTTAGTAACTCTAGAAGTTCTGGTAATAAAATGTTATCAAATTTTTTATATATCTGTCGGTAGTCCGTCCATCCCTCGTGCTTTTTTTTATTATGAGTTTGTGAAACGGCTAGACTTAATTCTTCCAGAGATCTGGGACCATTGAGTGCTTATCCAAAAATTGTTTAGCTTGGTTAGTCGGCTTCAACACCTTAGACTCAGAGTGAGGTGTAGAAGTCAACAAATACCTTCTGACTACTACTTGTATCATACTTCACCTCACCTTCAAGATTTTTAACTGCTGTGATCGGGCCTTCTTGTGCCTGAGCTATAACTGCCAGCATACGTCCCACCTGTTCCCCCATCTGACAATGTTTTTGAAAAAATCTACTATTTTATGCTTTAGTTAAAGCTACACTTTTATAAATTTCCTGAGCATAAAGTGTGTTTCACACCTAAAGGGGCAGCTGTCGTGTTTCACATACAAGTATGGTTTAGGTTGGCGCCATTTATACATATTTTCGCACGATTTATTATATTATTTTGCCAGTTGTTAGCACTCTGTAGAAGATGGGTGTTGACTGTCATTCTGCATTTTGTTTGCATTCTCCACTTTCTGTTATGCATAAGTTTGCCTGTTAATAAGCAGTTTTTTTTTTATCTTTATTTTCACATATTCAAATAAGAAACTGTTCAAAATGATGCCAGTTTCATAAGCAACATTAAATAAATAAATAAATAGTGCAGCGCAAATAAATCTAAAATATATGAATAATCAAAAAACATAATCATAAAGTCCATAAAGTGCAAAGTGATAAAGGTGCTCCAAAAATACAATGGTGATAAAAAGTGCAGAAATCTTCATCAGATCTGTGACCCATAGGACAGGATAATCCTCCACCAAGGCTAATGGATGGCCTCTCACCTCAGCAATTCGACCTGTGGCTAGGTCAAAAAGCAATAATCATATCCTCCCAAGTGGCAAGCAGCTTTCAGGGCTCAACTCCAAAAACGTCCACCAGATGGAACCAGCAAGCAATGTACAAATACTCCCATAGATCAATCAATGGACCGAGAAAGTAAAAGGACACACTCTAAGTGTTCACTGCTTAAAAGGTTTAATATTCGAAACACAAACAAAAGAAAAACACTCACATTGTAGTGCACTCTAAACCGAGTGCAAGGATACCGGCTTGTACCGCAGCTCGGAGGCCCGGTTCAGTACAGACAGCGTGTACTGAACCGGGCCTCCGAGCTGCGGTACAAGCCGGTATCCTTGCACTCGGTTTAGAGTGCACTACAATGTGAGTGTTTTTCTTTTGTTTGTGTTTCGAATATTAAACCTTTTAAGCAGTGAACACTTAGAGTGTGTCCTTTTACTTTCTCGGTCCATTGATTGATCTATGGGAGTATTTGTACATTGCTTGCTGGTTCCATCTGGTGGACGTTTTTGGAGTTGAGCCCTGAAAGCTGCTTGCCACTTGGGAGGATATGATTATTGCTTTTTGACCTAGCCACAGGTCGAATTGCTGAGGTGAGAGGCCATCCATTAGCCTTGGTGGAGGATTATCCTGTCCTATGGGTCACAGATCTGATGAAGATTTCTGCACTTTTTATCACCATTGTATTTTTGGAGCACCTTTATCACTTTGCACTTTATGGACTTTATGATTATGTTTTTTGATTATTCATATATTTTAGATTTATTTGCGCTGCACTATTTATTTATTTATTCACATTGAGATATTTTTGGATTATATCTGCAGTGCTGGCTTGCAATTTAGTTTTAATTTAATTTTTTATATATTTCCAGCGCTGAATCACTATTATTATATTTCATAAGCAACATTCACATGCCCAATCATGCTGAGGTGTGGAGCAGCCAATCCTTGGAGAGCTGGAGAATAAGGGGGGATGTGACTTACACAGAATGCCCTTCTAAGCTTGTGCATGAGATAAGGAAATCACCTGTCACTCACAGCAAGGGGGAAGAAATGGACACCCTTTTCTGTGTGTCCCCCTTTTTATCTTACTGAAAAAAAGATAAGGTATTGCTCAGAGCTGAATTAACTGTTCATGGCAAGACTTGGCACAGATGACATGACATCCTCTGCTGTAACAGATATGACTCTTAACCACTTGAGGACCGCCTAACGCCGATATACGTCGGCAGAATGGCACGGCTGGGCACAGGCACGTACAGGTAAGTTGCCCTTTATAGCAAAAAGTAAAAAATATTTAATTTTTTTCAAAATTGTCGCTCTATTTGTTTATAGCGCAAAAATTAAAAACCACAGAGGTGATCAAATACCACCAAAAGAAAGCTCTATTTGTGGGGAAAAAAGGACGCCAATTTTATTTGGGAGCCACGTCGCGCAATTGTCAGTTAAAGCGACGCAGTTCTAAATCGCAAAAAGGGGCCAGGTCCTTTACCTGCATAATGGTCCGGGTCTTAAGCGGTTAAATTACAAAAAAAACGTTTGGGTTTACATTCACTTTAAAGCGGAGGTTCACCCAAAAAAACAAGTATCTAACATTACATTTAGTATACCTCAAACATGTACAGTATGCCGGTGTTTTGTTTTTTTTTGGGGGGGGGGGGGTGTACATACGGTATTATCTGTATTTTCCTCCTGGCTTCCGGGTACTCGCTCCCGTGGGACTGGGCGTTCCTGGGCGGATAAGGCGCGTCACGACTTTCCGAAAGTAGCCGAACCGCGAGTCGGCTCTATACGGCGCCTGCGCACTGACTAGGAGCTGTGTAGAGCTGACTGCGCACAGGCCGTATAGAGCCGACTCGCGGTTCGGCTACTTTCGGAAAGTCGTGACGTGCCCAATCCGCCGGTGGGAGTTTTTCTCAGGCACGTCAATCATATGGGCGACGTCCCAGATGACATTGCGGCACTGCACAGGAACGCCCAGTCCCGAGGGAGCGAGTACCCGGAAGCCAGGAGGAAAATACAGATAATACCGTACATACACCCCCCCCCCCCCCCAAAAAAAAAAAAAAACACCGGCATACTGTACATGTTTGAGGTATACTGAATGTAATGTTAGATACTTGTTTTCTGTGTGAACCTCCGCTTTAAGGTCTCATGCACACTGGACTTTTTACCAGCTGCTTCTAGGGGAGTCTTTTTTTTTCCTGCCTCTAAACTCTCCTGCATGTTAGCACATGTGTCTATGCACACACAGACTTTAAGCAGCATTTAGTGGCAGGAGCTTTTAGGGGCATACCATTTTGACCAATATCTCCCATTTGATTAGTCGGTGACAAGTCAGTGCATCGAGAATGCTGTAATGTAGTTTTTGGTTACACAAAATTGATTCTTTACAGAATATTTCAAATATATACAGCAAGCACACCACATACCAAAAAAGAATGAAGTTTTAATCTTTCTCTAAGCACTACTACGCTATAGGTACAAATATCCAAGGATGTCATATCACATAATACAGCAATGGTATTTGCTACATGTCCTAAATCTCCATCCAAAAAGATTTCATGAATATACATGAAAGTGTGCAGCTGCTGATCATAAATACAGTAATCAGAATAGAATGACCTTAAAGGGAGGGGGAGAGGGAGAGAAAATAACCTAATGTTTCGGGGTGTAGAAACCCCCCTTTCTCAAGAACCTTTTACCTGTTCATTGAAAAATTTCTTGACCAGCTTGTCTTTACCTAGTTGAAATGTTTCACCGACTAACGAAGTAGATTACAAAAACAGAAATAATGTAATGAAGGCTTTATAAAGAGGTCTTGACTTTTTTCTAGCATACCAACGCACAGGTTATCCAACACCTTTTAACTCTATTTTTATAATGTGCTACTGTGCCACAAGGTCATGTCAGAAATATTACCAATGTCTGGGAAAGAGTCAGGCCCTGAATTAGGCCTCATTTACACATGCATTTTTAAGCTTGTGTGAGAGCAGAATTTGCCTGCATTAAATGCACAGATATTCCATGCATCCACATACAAGGATTCAGATTAATATCAATTGGGATGCAGCAGCTGCATGGACACAGCTGCTGTTTCCAATTGGACATTCATATGGGTGCATGTCCCTGAACTTACAATTTCTGTTTTGGGGAAACAAATGCCTAGTTTCCACTGAGTGGTTCGGTACGGTATTTTGTGTGTTTCCATTATGAAAGCGGCCCATACAACAAAACCATACTGCAGCATCCTGGGTCCTGCTTCAGATGTGGGGCCATAGACAATGGTACGGTTCGGTTAGGGTGGAGCTATTGGCTTCACACAATACATTACACTGATTGGTGGTCACGCTAGGAATTTTTTCGAAACCCTGCATGGCCCACAAAGGTTGGACTTGCAGTGAAAACGCTCACCAGAATAGACCAGACCATTCTAACCGTTCCAAACTGTACCGAACCACTCAGTGGAAACTAGGCAAAACTTGCACCCGCTTGGATGTCACGTGGGAACTGCGGTTGTGTTTATACATCTCGTGTAAAAAAAACATGGCCCTCACATGGGTGTACATTTCAGTACGCCTGTGTGATTGAGGCAATACATTCCAGAAGTATGTTGGCACCAAAAGAACTACTGTCAACCATAATGTAATTTGTGCCCATCTTCTGCACTGTACGATAATGGCAGATGAAAGGGTCTGAGGAGTGACAAAGTCAGACCTGAAGCAACAGCATCATTTATCTGCACATATGAACACAACTGCCTTTCGAAGCAGCAATGAAAATGTCACATTTTCAAGTGCCCCCCACAGTTGTACTGAAAGAAGGCACACTAACCTACACTTAATTTATAGGTTTCTCTATGATCTGTGCCCCATGCCATTTAATTCACTGTTACACATGCTCTACTACAATGGAAGTCTGGTAAAAAAAAAAAAATGCTGAAACAGTCTAAACCCTCATGGCGACATCACTGGCTTTCAAGCCTGCCCCGTTGCAATATATTGTACATGTCACATCATATCTTAGTGCGAATCCTCAAAAAGCAAAAAGATTGTGAAACACATTGATCCAAGACACCATATATTGACAGGTATGTTTTAATTTAGTTTTTTTGCTAATTTTCTGTGTCCATCAACTGATGGACACTTTATCTGTACGGAATGTATCAACTTTTAGAATACATTTTTATGGATTTTATGAAGTTTACCCATGAGGTACAAGTATAATCTTTACCCTCACCCCATCTGGATGCCTGGTCATGATTAAAATAAGGGATGGTACCCATAGAGCATTTTTAAAGTTTAACACAAACCCACTCTCTGGTTGTTCTTGATGTGTAGATTTAATATTTTAGATTTCCGAAATCTTTAAGAGGCGTCTCTGTAAAGCATCCGTTTAGCACGATGAACTGACAAGAAGCGTCCGCCAGCAAAGGTTAAAACCCGTAAGTAGCATGTACCGTAGAAGTCTGACAATGGCAGCTTCTAATTAGGTCGCAATAACTGAGCCAAAATAAACTAACGAGCCATGCGATGTGACGTATACCATGGTTCTCTTGAATAAAGCATTTACAGGTCATAAGTCAGCAATCAAATGACTGGATTTTATCAGTCAAATGTTGTATATCAGAATTAGGGACCACCTAATGTATACAAGGGGACTGTCCTGAACTGGACTGAGAGGAGGTCCCGATCAGAAGTGAAATTCCATCCCATTGCCTTTTCATCAAAGATGATCAGTTTGTGTTTGCATTTACTATGGCAGTAGCATTAACTAGTAAAACAGTCAAGTTCTATAAATACACTCTTTAGAAAGGCTGTAATCCGACAGGCTGTCAGTTAAACGTGTCAGAACAGCTTTTCTTACAAAATCTACATAAAATACACAAATCACTTCAAAGAAATGCAAATGCGTACATGCTTACCTGTTTCGTTCCAAAGCCAAGCACTCTTCATCACATTGCAACCTATAATCAGTGCAAAACAAAAGCCAGTCAGTGGGAAGCAGACTGCAGAAGTGCAGAAGGGTACCCATTTACAAGGCCAAATAGCCAACATTTTTTCCACTGCTCATAGTACTTAAACCGCCTACTTGTTCTGACCTTTCACAATTAGCCTAAAAAAACTGTGGCTGTTTGTTTTTTTGCAGATTGCTGTGATAATCAAAAAAAAATTGTACTTTTAGCTTTGAAAAAAATAAATAAATAAATAAAATAAATTAAAAGAGGCAGCCACCCACTCACATTGTTTTTGCAAATACCACAGGCAAATATGACATGGGAATTTGCGTAATGAGAACATCAGTAGCACTTAGAAAGATAATCATTGTTAAACTTCAGGACATGCAAGTGTTGCAAAAAACATGGTGATTAAAAATCAGAAGACATAAGGGTTTTTTCAGGACATACAGATCTGTTATATACAATAGTTGGAGGCATTACATTGAATCGTACTAATACATGTCATTTTATGCAAGTTAAAGAGAAAGTCAATTCCCCTTCTAAAAAAATAAAATTTCACTTAAAAGTTCAGCCAAATTATATATATATATATATATTTTTTTTTTAAAGTCAGCAGCTATAAATACGGCAGCTGCTGACTTTTAGGCTTCATGCACACTGGACGTTAAAATAACGTTATAAAAAATGCCAGTAGCTTTGCAGTGAGTTTTTTAGCGTTTTTTGTTGAAGAAAAACATTTTTTTTTTTTCCAATTAAAAACACTGGTGAGTGACGTTTATCACCGTTAGAGCGTTTTTACAGCTGAAAAACGTCTCTCAGAACCAACTAGTTTTTTTTTTTATGTACTGCTGAAAAACGCCACTGCCCAAAACTGCTGATAACAGACTATGTGTGCATGGACACATAGGATAAGATGGAGAGTTTGACTGTAGAAAAAACGTCTACTGCCAAAAACAGCTTGTAAAAACGTCCAGTGTGCTTGAGGCCTTAAAATAAGGACACTTACCTGGCCAGGGTTCCCAGATTAGAATTTTAAAATATGACGTATATACCGAGTTGTGTGTATTATAACAGAGGGGCTGCCAGAAATTGAGAAAAACAACAAAAACTTTACTGACACACGGAATAGCGGCAGAGGTGGGGGAAGACTGGGGGCTGACGGAGGTACGTAACCTGACCATGGTACCAAGATGATTACTGCGGTACATACAACCAGTTTTTTTTTTTACTAAAAAGTTTAAAAACACAAGTTTATAATATAAAAATAAATAAGAAAAAAAATAATTTAAAGCGAGCTTGTCCCCGCGAGCTCACGCAGCAAAGAAAACGCTTATGGAAGTTGTGCCGCCATATGTAAACAGTGTTCAAATCTCACACGTGAAGTATCGCCGCGATCGTCAGAGCGAGAGAAATAATTCTAGCCGTAAACCTCCTCTGCTACTCTAATCTGGACACCGTAAAACATTTTAAAGCATAGAGTATGGCGATTTTTAAGTACCGGAATTTTTCGCCATTCCACGAGTGCGTACAATTATAAAGCATGACATGTTTAGTATCTATTCACTCGTAACATCTTTCACATTATCCACTTCCCGCCCGGCCTATGGCCGATTTACGTCCGGCAAGTGGTTCTGAAATCCTGACAGGACGTCCTGCAGGATTTCATGCCGCGCGCGCGCCTGTGGGGGCGCGCAGCACGGCGATTGGTGATGCGGGGTGTCAGTCTGACACCCTGCATCTCTGATCTCGGTAAAGAGCCTCCGGCGGACACTCTTTATCACGTGATCAGCTGTGTCCAATCACGATGTAAACAGGAAGAGCCGTTGATGGCTCTTCCTCACTCGCGTCTGATAGACGCGAGTATAGGAGAGCCGATCGGCGGCTCTCCTGACAGGGGGGGTTCGCGCTGATTGTTTATCAGCGCAGCCCCCCCTTGGATCGCCACACAGGACCACCAGGGAAGCCCACCCTGGACCACCAGGGTGGGCCAAAAAAAAGCTTTTAAAAAAAAAAAAAAAAAAAAAAAAGATGCCAATCAGTGCCCACACATGGGCACTGACTGGCAACATGGGTAGATCAGTGCTGCCACCCCAAGTGTCCATCAGTGCCACCCCAAGTGTCCATCAGTGCCACCCCAAGTGTCCATCAGTGCCACCCCACAGTGCCCATCCATGCCCAGTGCCCACCTATCAGTGCCCATCTGTGCCACCCATAAGTATCCAGTGCCACCCATAAGTATCCATCAGTGCCACCCATCAGTGCCGCCCATGTGTGCCCATCAGTGCCGCATACCAGCACCGCCAATCAGTGCCACCTCATCTGTGCCCGTCAGTACTACATCATCGATGTCCATCAGTGCCATCTCATCGGTGCCCATCAGTGCCGCCATATCAGTGCCCGTAATTGAAAGACAAAACTTACTTACAAAAAAATTAACAGAAAAAAATAAAAACGTAATTTTTTTTCAAAACTTTCAGTCTTTTAGTTGTTGCGCAAAAAAAAACAAAAAACGCAGAGGTGATCAAATACCACCAAAAGAAAGCTCTATTTGTGGGGGAAAAAAGGACGCCAATTTTGTTTGGGAGCCACGTCGCACGCACGCGCAATTGCCATTCAAAGTGCGACAGTGCTGAAAGCTGAAAATTGGCTTGGGCGGAAAGGTACGTAAGTGCCTGGTATGGAAGTGGTTATACCAAAAAATTGGGCCAACTTTACTTTTACATTTTTTTTTAATTCATGAAAGTTAATTTTTCCAAAAAAAGTTGCGTTTAAAAAACACCTCTGCAAAAATACCTTGTGACATAAAATATTGCAACAATCTCCATTTTATTCTCTAGATTCTCTGCTAAAAAATATAACGTTTGGGGGTTCAAAGTAATTTTCTAGCAAAAAATAGATTTTAAACTTGTAAACACCAAATGTCAGCAATAGGCTTAGCCATGAAAGGGTTAAAAGGAACAGGGTTTTTTTTTTTTTTTTAGGATTACAGGGACTACAAGTCTAGTAAAGCAATATGACTCGCCAACATATTTGTAATTAAACTACTGCCATAATCAAAAATGACATACAAGATACAGCCCTCTGCTAGCATCAACAAAGCCATTTAAGGTTGGAGTTCAATTTATAGAACATGGTTTTATTGCCTGCTCCTCCTATCAATATATCTGTTATTTTTCCACTTCTTTTAACATTTGACCCTCACAGCAGGGATAAATGCCCTGCCTTCTTGTCTGAACTTCTGAAGTGCAAGGTTTAATGACTTGATGAGCCACGCTTCTCCACTTGGTGGTCTTGCTCTAAAATTAGGCCATCATTAAACTGCATATTTCAAATAGGTAGTCTGGTGACTGGCAGGTCCTAGTCGGAAACTCCAGAGGTAACACTCTGTCCATGACTCAATAGACTAAAAAAAAAAAAAAAAAAGAAGAAGAAGAAGATTGGAAGTCTCTCACTATACCACCCCCCCCCCCCCCCCCCACATTAGGCAATGGGTAACAAAGTTCAATTTCACCATGAGGCTGGAAGAGGCTCTTGGCTACTGCCAGGATGCACCACATAAAAAAAAGGAAGGGACTAGCATAGCGTAAAACCCTTAAAATGTAATAAGTAACATAAAAATGCACACTTACATCGAAGTGTTGAGATAAGGCATATAAAATATAATCGAGCAACAGATACATTCGATTCAGCAGCCCGTATCTTCCGGGTCTGGCGCACATTCCTCAACGTTTCGTCACTAGGAGGGATCCTGTGAGCACGTCCCTCTAGCGACGAAACGTTGGGAGGGACGACGTTCTGATGTCACCGCGTTGTGCGCCAGACCCGGAAAATACGGGCTGCTGAATCGAAAAACAGGCCGGCTCGATTGTATTTAATATGCCTCATCTCACTTCTTCGATGTAAGTGTGCATTTTTATGTTACCTATTACATTTTTAAGGGTTTTACGCTATGCTAGTCCCCTTTTTTTTTATGTGGTGCATCCTGGATTGCCAAGTTGTTTGAGACATCTATGCAATATTGAACCACACTGAGGGATTTTTGCTACCAATAGAGACCCAAGGCTGGGATATCAACTATAAAATGCGCATATTGATCTCCTACAATTCGAGATCACGTCCATCTGGTAAGCAGCAGAGTTATTGTTTGGTGGAGGCACTATCCTGTCAGCACTTTTTCCTGGACTATTGAATTCGTTGAACACTGGGGATATTGAAGTTTATATGGACACTCTGCATTCATTTTTATTATATTAATTTTTTTTTTTTACCTTTGACGCTTTGTTAATGGTATTCCTAAGAGGTGTTATTTTTTGGTTCACACGGACCGCTATTTATTCACTTGATAATTCTCAGGTTTCTACCCAATTTAGGAAATAACCCCTTCTTGTTATCCTATTGAGGTGTCTTGGACCTATTTACAGATAATTTTTTTTCACTCAGTGTTTCATAATTTTAATTGATATTTACCATATCTAGCATTTCATTATCACTAATGTCACATTTTAGCTTACAACAGCGCAGCTCTTCCTTGGACTATATAATAGCGGCCTCCAATTGTGAGATATTATCCTCAATAAGACCTACCTGTTCACTTGTGGTGAACTGGAATTAAACCCACTTTCGGCTATCACCACACCTAATGTTCCCTTTTAATTGTAATAATGGTTATTACTGACATAACATGTACCACGACTTCATAGTCAATAATACTCATTGCTACTTTACAGTCATCTTATCAGTTTGGATTTGTATATATTTCTTGTTGTGCCATGCCTTAAACATAATTTTTTTTTTTTAATTAAAACACTTTGGCCTTTAGGCTACCTTGCTTTGAAAACATTGCGCCTGGGACCCATCCCCTCTTTCACCATTGAGAAAAGTTTTTCATCGATTGTAATATGCAGGGCTTTTTTTCTGGGGGAACTTGGGGGAACTCAGTTCCACCACCTCTGGCTCAGACCCTTTGGTGCCTGCTCACCACAATCACTGGTAAACACAGAGGTCTGGTTTCTGTATTTACAAGTGACAGCTCTGCACTCTGTGTGTAACCCCCCTGAACTCTGTACCCTGTATGTAATGCAACCCTGGTATTCAATGCCCCTTAAGACCCTTCTACTGTTTGTGAAATCTTAACGGGGTCATGGTTGAGTTCCTGCACCTATTTTCTGAGAAAAAAAGCTCTGGTAATATGAGTTATGAATGAGGGAGAGAATTCTGTGACTTTTTAGACTCTCCATTTACAAATGGTGTCACATGCAGTGAAAGCAAAAAAACAAAACAAAAAAATTTTGACGAAGGAGGGAGGAGAGGGTGGATCCTTGGAGCAACATTTTCACAGCAGCTCAGATTGGAGCCCAAAGCTATTGCCCCCTGTGTGCTCGATTACAGAGACAGGAAGAGGGTGGGACATCACTGCAGTAGGTGTACCAAGCCCTCCTGCGCTAAGCTGGCTATCACTATTATCAGTGTTACCACCTCCTGGATTCTACGCAAAAGTAATAGTTAAATCAGGGGGAAGGCGTAGATTAAGGAGAACTGGTCCCCAATGTGTTAGCAGCGCATCTCCCCCTATTGCCAATGAGAATTATCCTGCACACAACCTGTCCAACTTGTTGTAGAACCTGGAATCCAGTAAAGCCACCATCAGAGTTCCCTGGCAGATTGCTGAGAATGTCTTGAGATGCAGGGACCACTGTTCTGGTATTGGTAGCCGACAACTGAGAAAAAAACCCCACCAGTTTTGCTTTACCTGGAATATGTACTGGTGTTAGACAGGACATGTTCTTCTGCCCCAGACAGAATGTGGTTCACCTTTTCCTGAGGTGCATGACTCCTGGTGCAACCCTGGTGGTCGATATAGACCACTGCAGTGGTATTGGACTGAACACAGACCACAAACCTATGCAACTGGATCGTCCAATAATCCAGAGCAAAGTTCCTGATGAGCCTGGAAAACTGGCACTTAAAAGATGTGTCATTGAGGATTATGGACACCCGAAATCTACCTCTTGCAGAAAGACCATCGCTGATTGAACTGATCCCATCTGAAATAGGAGGATGGTTAGAAATTTGTATAGTGCCTTGAGATCCAAGATGGACCTCATGTCTCCATTTGGTTTTGGGGCTGCTAGTGTGATGTTTTTTTACAATACAAGCCCATAACTTCTGCTCCAAGAGCAAATGCAAGGCAAAAGGCCGATAACTGCGGCGAACCCCCAAAGGTCCCAAAGAAGTGTACTTATCCTACCAGGTTTCTGCCAGAATCAAACTAAAGAGATGAACCGTTTCAGAGACTGCCCTAGCATCCACTGGCCTGAGATACCCTCAAAACACAGCAGTCTCATATGCCTCACTCTGGAGGGGAAAGGTTACAGCACCTGGTATTCCCAGACAGTCTCCCATGCAAGTACTAACCAGGCCAAATCCTGCCTAGGCTCTGAGATTAGGTGCATTCCAGGTGATGCGGCTGAATCCCATTGCAGCGGTCAATGCCGCTGCTAAATTTTCCTGGCATTCTAACATGTCAGGATTTGTTGCAATCCCAAACACAGTGGTTTAGAGGTATAACAAGCTAATAATGTAGCGACTATACAGTCTTGCAGGGATACAGGTCCATGTTGGTCTACAGCTATGCACGCACAGATACAGTTTATGCAAGTATACAGTTCATGCAGTGTGCAACTATGCTCTTATGCCCCTACATAGCCATGCAGATATGCAATTGTACAAGGGTGCAGTTCTACAATTATGCAGGTATGCATGCAATAATGTAATACTATACTGCACCTGGCCCACTTTCTAGAAGCGTATGGTTTCCATCAAAGAACTATGACCAAATACCCTTCTAGCCCCATACTAGTTTTGTAGAACTAGCCAAGCACAAATGCAACAAAAGCACCCTGAATGCAGCCTCTATGCCGCTTCAGTGCAGCCTAAATGTAGGTTCCTGCAAATCAATGCAAGCTACTCTGGAGACAACTCCTTTGTGTTGTACAAACCCCCCTGCATTATGCAGACAAATCCAGTGTATAATCGTGTCCTGTCAGCTTCCCACAGGTAGTACTAACAAATCCTCATCCAGCCATAGCATCTCCATGTCCCTGCTGTTTCCCAGGAGCCTCACTAACCATTCAGTCCACATGTGCCTGAAAGCATAAGGAAAATGGCTGCCCTTCTACATGCCTCCACTGCACATGAGTAGGCTATACAGAGGGGCCCTGGGCCCTGTAGAACACTGCAGATCAATACACCTTATGCAAAACACAAAGCCTGACCAGCCAGATCAAAACAGCACATTGCCCCCAGCGCTCACCTGGAGAATGACCAGAAGTCAGATTTGTTTTATTTATTTTTTAAAGAAACACTGCAAATGTAAACTTACTATTCCCACCGCAGGAATTTGAATCATAACAGGAGTCCAACCTTGGCCCATCACGATGGGCTCTGTCATAAAAGACCTTCAAGGACTTGGTCCCCCTTAATCTGGGGACCACTCCCCTGGACGCATATATGACCCTGCTGAAAGCACATTGGTCAGAACAAACACTGCACAGGATTCCAGCTAGGTCCAGTGCTGTAAGGCTGCATTACAGGCAAACCTGGAGGATTCTTCTCTCCTATCCAATAAGGCTTGGGTACCATCCGTTTTAGCCAACCACCCTTTGAATGGTTCAGATTTCAGTCCTTGATACACTGAAGAACGTTTTTCAGACCTCCAGCATATGCAGCACACCACGAACCATCACCTTACAGAAACTGGTGAAAAAAACTAGGCATTTCCTGTACAGGAGGACTTGCTGTTTAATTGATCTGTCAGTGTCCATTCACCTATAGGTGGCGCATAACCCACATGATTATAACCTGCTCTGTGTCCCATGACGTACAATAAAGAAATGCTGAATCCATTTTGAAATCTCATACCAACAGTGGAATATTCCCCAGGACAACAACCAGAAAATAACTAAAACTGACAAATGTGCACATAACCTGACCCAAGTGTGTCATGATGGGTCCATATTCCTCGCTCGTCTATTGTTTAGTCAGGTTCTGCTCAGCACTTTGTGTCAATCCAAGTAATCTTCCAGCAGTCTGTGTCCAGTACATTTTAGTGGTTTAAAAATTTTAATTGGACGCCTATCTACAAAGTGAGTTCTCTTGTTACTCGCCTTAGTGTAAGGAACAGCAATCTGTGTTGAGAATACAAAAGCTGCCTATAGCCTTTTTGTCATATGGAGATCAGCCTGCTATGAATGTCCACTGACTCATGGCAGTGCCCATAGATGCTGTGGTTGTTGTGTGATCCAAAAATCAACCAGTACCTTTGATTCAGCTGCTTTTGAAAGGCTAGTGCCCTGGCTGTCATGCTAAGCGTCTTGCTTTAATGCTATAAGTCACTAACTCAAAACAAGCATACAGATAGGGAAAGCGAAAGAAAAGTCCTCATCTGAAAATATGATCTGAAAAGATGTTCTGGGTCTTCTTGCATTGAAAAGACCAACACATTGCCTTACCTCGTTTGCTTAATTTCCTTTTTGGTGACAAGTTTTCCAATATCCACTGAATCCCCCAGTTGCATTTCAGATAGCTTTGCTGCCATAGATATAGCCGCTATTCTACAAAACAAAAGTGCATGGGTAAGAATTGAAATCCCTCAATACTCACTTCCCTTTTATTTTAGCTTTTTAGACAACAGGTATGTAAAGTCAGTCATAACTTATGTATGATAATTATAGCTTGGTATAATCAAAATTTCCACTCACCTGCTCACATTTGGCAAGTGGAAATTAGCTGAGGGTGCTTCCGGCAGGCGGAGTTGAATGGGAACCGATTCTCCTCCCAGCAATCGGCCAGGAAACTGTGGGGAAGGGAGGAGATGAAAAGGAGAGCCAGGCCGGATCACACAGAAAGGGAATGCCTCTTGTGACACAGCTTGGCTCTGAAACGCTGGCCATTGTCAAAGTCCCGCCTCCTGGTCCAGCTTCTATGATAGACAGCACACTAGCCCACTTCCGGAAATTTGAAGTAGTGTGATGTCCATCATAGGAGCCTGTCCAGGAGGTGGGATGTTGCTTGACAGCAGCTGGAATTTCAGAGCCAAGCTGTGTAACAGAAGGAGTTCCCCTCTCAGTGTGATCCAGTTTCCTAGCAAATTGCTGGGAGGAGAATAGGCTTCCATGAGGCTGCGCTGATGGGCACCGATAGTTGTTGATAATATTTCGTTTTGTAAATTAATTCTGCATAAAACATTTAACAGTGTAATTTCACAAGATCATTTACAAAGGCATGTTTATGGGCAGAATTATGGGCGGGGCAGGGGTTGGGTGGGACAACCAGTGGCGAGGAACTCTTAAAGTGTGTTTGTTAGGATGCATTAAGGTGAAAAAAAAGAAACAAAGCTTTACAACCCCTTGATCGCCCCCTAGTGTTAACACCTTTCCTGCCAGTGACATGTAAAAAAACAAAAAAAGTGTCAAGTGTTCGATCTGTCCGCCATAATGTCGCAGTCCCGATAAAAAAGCAGATCGCCGCCATTAGTAAAAAAATAAAAATAAACATATAATAAAAAAAGACCATAAATTCTATCCCCTATTTTGTAGGCGCTTTAACTTTTGCGTAAACCAATCAATAGACGCTTATTGCGATTTATCATGTAAAAAAAATGTTTTTTATGATAGCAAAAAGTAAAAGATAGTGTTTTTTTCAAAATTGTCGCTGTTCTTTTGTTTATAGCGCAAAATAAAAACTGCAGAGGTGATCAAATACCACCAAAAGAAAGCTCCATGTGTAGGGGAGAAAAAAAGGACGCAAATGTTGTTTGGGTACAGCATCGCACAACAGCGAAATTGTCAGTTAAATTGACGCAGTGCCAAATTGTAAAAAGTGCACTGGTCAGGAAGGGGGTAAAATCTTCCAGGGGGCGAAGCAGTTAAAATAAACTTGTCATGAGAGGCGTGGATGCTGCCATTGCTAGTCTACCGAAAATGCTAGATGCCTGGCTGTGTCTGACTACTTTTGAGTCACAGGCCCCCAACAAATATCCTGGAATTAAAAGTGTCAAAGTGATAAGGGAATACGCATCCTCAAGGAGGTTGTCAGCAATAGCAGGCTCTTTAAATCATATTTTATGACAGTTTGTCTTTACCACATACGATTTATGCTAGAAAGAAAGAGTAAAAACTGAGATATGAACCTTTGATAGGCTGAGGAAGCCACTGGGCAAACCACTTTCTCTTTCCTCCTTCCACATTCACACTGGAGCTCTACCTGAGGGACAGATAAGGGACATTAAAACAAATGTGAGATTTCAACTCATTATGACATTGTTATATAAACTAAATCATAAACCAAACTTTATATTAGAAAAAATATCCTATGATTACCAACAAATAATTAAAACCGGCAACTGCTCTATATCACCGGTTTAAAAAAATAAAAAATAAATGTTGTTACAGAACATTACTTTTACTATAATATAGAGCTGCATGTTTCTAGCCAAAATGAGAATCACAATTTTTTTTGCTTAGAATAAAGATCACGATTCTCGCAGTGTAAAATCTTCCACATTATACAAAAAAATTTGGGCCAAATTTACTGGTTAGTTTTTTTTTTTTTTTTTTTTATTATTCATTAAAGTAATTTTTTCCCCAAAAATTGCATTTGAAAGACCGCTGCACAAATACAGTGTGACCTAAAATATTACAACAAAATTAAAATCACGATGACGATTGACTATTAATCGTGCAGCTCTACTAAAACATTCATAAAAATTCTGACTTTATAATTCACTTTACAAGAAAATATTACTCACAAAAAAAACGAAATCTTGCCATCAATAACTCCATTTTTAATAAGACACTCTTCAGAATTCTTACATGACAAATATCTGAATGCGACAGTCTCACATACCAGTTGTAAACAGGTACATGAACTTGGGGCAAGTCCCACGTGTGGTGGAGCATTTAGATCTTAGTGCCCGTACAGACACCATGTCATCAAAACAAACATACACAGTAGCACCTCATTTCTATTTTACTAGTCCTATGATGGGGGGGGGGGGGGGGGACCACCATATTTACAGCTCTAAAAGTTGCAATTGGGGAAAAAAAAAAAAAAAAAACGACCTGGCTACCTGATAAAAGTGGAGTATAGGGCCTGGTAGCAAAAGGGTTAAAGGGAAAAATTATTTTATTGTCATTCATAAATTGGCCATCCAAACGCAGACCAACAGAGGGATGGTCAACACAGCAGGAAAGGGGTAATAGACCCCAAAAAGAAGAAAGAAAAAAAAAACTGAAAACCGAGGATGACCTGCAGTTTAAAGTGCCATTTGAAGGACCCAATGTCCCAAAAGCAAGCATTAGTTGAGGCCTGGTTATTCACATACCACCAGGTCCATAAATATTGGGACATTGACACAATTCTAGTCTTTTTAGCTCTATACACCACAGTGGATTTGAAATTAAACAAGATGTGCATTAACCGCAGACTTTCAGCTTTAATTTGAGGGCATTTACATCTAAATCGGGTGAACGGTGTAGGAATTACAACAGTTTGTATATGTGCCTCCTAATTTTTAAAGGAACCAAAAGTAATGGGACAATTGGCTGCTCAGCTGTTTCATGGCCAGGTGTGTGTTATTCCCTCATTATCCCATTTACAAGGAGCAGATAAAAGGTCCAGGAGTTAATTCCAAGTGTGCTATTTGCATTTGGAATCGGTTGCTGTCAACTCTCAATATGAGATCCAAAGAGCTTTCACCATCGGTGAAGCAAGCCATCTTTAGGCTGAAAAAACAAAACCATCAGAGAGATGGCAAAAACATTAGATGTGGCCAAATCCACTGTTTGGAACAGCCTTAAAAAGAAAGAATGCACCGGTGAGCTCAGCAACACCAAAAGACCCAGAAGACCATGGAAAACAACTGTGGTGGATGACCAAAGAATTCCTTCCCTGGTGAAGAAAACACCCTGCAGAACAGTTTAGGGCTGCAACTAATGATTATTTTCATAATCGATTAGTTGGCCGATTATTGTTTCGATTAATCGACAAATCGGATCATCTTAAAGCGGGGGTACACCCTAAAATTACAATATAAAGTTACATCCAGCATACTGCTGACATCTACAGTATGCTGGATTTTTTTTTTGTACCGCTGTACTTACGGTTTTATGCTATTTTCATGGTGCTTCCGGCTTCTCGCTCCCCCGGGGAGTAGGCGTCCCTTAGATGTTTGACATTCGGGTAAAGCGCGTCATCGCCTTCTGAAAATATCCGAGGGGGACTCGGGAATTTACGGCGCCTGCGCAGTCAGCTCTACACGACAGGCGCAGTATAGTGCCGATTCCCTGTCGGATATTTTCGGAAGGCGATGATGCGCTTTACCCGCACGTCAATCGTCTCCTGGGAGCAGAGTGCGGCTGAAGACAGGTAAGTACACATTGAAAAAAAAATGACAACGCTACAAGCCTTTATTAATGCTGCAGATAGGTTAGCAAAAAAGTTAATTTTGAGGGCGAACCTCCGCTTTAAAAAAAAAGTGTGGTGTACAATTTAGTTAATATGTAAATAAAAAAAAAAAAGGCCATTTATTCTTAAATATCCATATGCAATGGTAAATATAAATAACCAACTACAGTAATTGCAATGCCTTCTATTACCTCCACTTTCTCTGGGTTCAGATGCTGATCTTCCCTGCACAGAGTCTTTAAAGTGATTTTTTTTTTTTTTTAAACAAACTTGTTATACTTACCTTCTCTGTGTAATGGTTTTGCACAGAGCAGCCCAGATCCTTCACTTCTGGGGTCCCTCACAGATGCTTCTGGCTCCTCCTGCCTTCAGAGTACCTCAATAGCAAGCTGCAAAGTATAATATAGAGCGTCCGCTATAGAAAGGTAAAAAAAAACTTCTGCCATTAGAACCACTCACTTCCTGCCTAGGACATGTCCCATGAGGCATTGCTCCTCACACTTTCACATTCACAAATTCTCAGGCACTTAGTGACATGCATGGATGGTGTACTGAGCTGTATATTTGCTGCACTGTATTTCCTGGTATGTAAACCAATAATGCATTCTATATGCAGGCCAACTGATCAACTGGCCGATTAATCGATTATGAAAATAGTTGACAACTATTTTCATAATCGATTAGTCGTCGATATATTAGTTGTTTCGGCCCTAGAACAGTTAGCCAGATCAAGAACACTCTCCAGGAGGTAGGTGTATGTGTGTCAAAGTCAACAAGAGAAGACTTCACCAGAGTGAATACAGAGGGTTCACCACAAGATGTAAACCATTGGTGAGCCTCAAAAACAGAAAGGCCAAACTGTTCCCACAAAGTTGGGAGCATGACATTTTCCGCACTCCTGAACCCTGCGTCTCCAATAACGTTTGTGCGCTGCTAGGGATAGCAGCACACACAATTTTTATTGGAGACTGCTCAGACTATGGCTGAGTGCAGATACAACCGGCCTTTTGAGGGCAACCAAACTGCTAATGCAGCCCCCAATGAACTTGAGTTTGACACCACTGTCCTAGGGGGTTTATCGATGTGAGGAGGAGCCACAAGTGTCGTTGGGAGACCCCAGAAGAGGAGGATCGGACCCACACTGTGCAAAAACTAACTGCACAGTAGAGGCAATTATGATTTTTTTTTTTTTTAAATGACAAACAAAACAATTGTTTACAATCACTTTAAGAGTTCACCTTCACTGGAACTAAGGGACCAAGCCCAACCCCTGAAAAACAACCCCACACCATAATCCCTCCTCCACCAAACGATTTGGACCAGTGCACAAAGCAAAAACCATAAAGACATGGAATGAGCGAGTTTGGGTTTGAAGAACTTGACTGGCCTGCACAGAGTCCTAAGCTCAACCCGATAGAACACCTTTGGGATGAATTGGAGCAGAGACTGAGCCAGGATATGTCCACATCAGAGCCTGATCTCACAAATGCGCTTCTGGATGAATTGTCAAACATTTCCATAGACAATTCTAAACCTTGTGGCCAGCCTTCCCAGAAGAGTTAAGTTATAGCTGCAAAGGGTGGGCCAACCCATCATGTGCGTGCAATACTTTGATAATATAGTGTATAAGCAGCTGTTGATCAAAGAAGAAGAAGAAAAAAAAAATAATAACATCAAGGAGCAGAGCTGAAGAAAACAATCACTTCTGAGGACAGAAAGAAACGAGCAGAATGGTTGCAATTGGTGGGGGCCATCCTGTGCTGGCTAGCTTTCTTTTTTGCCATTGTGTATTTCTCCTGTAGGTAGCAGTATAACACCGACAGTCTAAGAAGTCCTGTGTCCCTCAAAGGAGAATTTTTTGGCAGAAAAATATTCACACGCATAGTATTTTCCCCTCACATGAAACGCATATCAAACCATGCACTTTATGAAAGGTCAAGCAATATATCTTACATACTCACAGAATGATTTTGGAAGATTTTAATGCAATTAAAAAAGCACTAGCACAAAACATATGTATTGTGAAGTAATCAGTAAATATACTAGTCTAATAAACTAGTGAAACCTTTTTTTCAAATTCATTGACAAAGCAATGCTACTGCATGCCAAGATAACATTTTTTTGGTGTCTGTTTATATCTGCATTTCTCTTTCATGCGTCTTGGAAAAAATACTGTTTTGTGCTTTTTTTTTTTTTAGTGAGACAATTCAGGTTTTTGGTCTTCTAGTCTTCAATATGAGCACATGAAAAATAATTTAAAAGAAAAAAAATATGCAAAAAAATTAAATAAAAAAAATGCAGACCCACAATTATGAACCCAATCTTAAAAAGTATAACACAAAAAGGTAAACTTTCTTTTGTTAGCTTTAAATAGAATGAAGAGGGATTTGAACACCTGTGAGATTTACATTACTGTCCGTGTCCCTTTTAGAGAGATTCACCCACTTGGTTTTGCCCGTTTACACTGAATTTTGGGCTGTCTCTAGAACAAAAATAGGAGAAATTTGGTCACCCCCAAAGATTCCCTCACTTTGGAGGGATTTCCTTTCACTTCCCGTTTTAACTGGGACAGGAAGTTAAGTGAAATCTCCCCAATAGGGCACAGATGGCAAAAATAAAACCAACAGGGTTTATAACCTCTCCCTTACTCTGTATAAAAAAAAAAAAAAAAAAAAAAAAGTATTCCCTTTAATTCTACTTTACATGGATATTCCACATATAAAGTTTTTTTTGCTTGCTGTTAAATACACTGAGCTCATCTAAAGCTGCAATTGTGTGAATGAAACTTTAGAGGCTATGCAGCCTACTGTTTGAGGAACCACAGGTTTTGCCACACAAAACCCAACTCATGCCAATGTTTCTGAATGATACCCCAACTTACGTGGTCAGTTCACCACATGACATGCATTTTCTCACCCTGAAAGCTTAGATGTGGAACATCTATGCACTGTGGTTTGTTCTGTTGGAAAATAATGTTATCTTGCAGTGCACTGGCAGAGCGCAAAGGTTAAGTGCCTTACAGCTCCTGGCCAATTCCCTTCTCAGTGTTTCTTTCCTAAACTACTGGTCTTTACAAAAAATAAATTAGAGAAAGTAGGGGGGGGGGGGGCAGTAAAGTACCTTGCACCCAAGACTACAGGGCTGAATGGTTTTATTTATGCATACAACGTAGTGAGACAACTCTAGTCCCTGCATGAAAGATGGCTCAAAAGAGGTTTAAAAAAAAAAAAAAAAAAAGCCACTGAGATAGGAGGCCTGGAACATTGGCCACGGCACCAGCGTACATTGGAACATAGGCAAGCAATAAAAATATAGCTGCATACTCCGTACTCAAAACTGGCCATACACTAGTACAATTTGGTTTGACATTTTTCATTTTGATCAATAGTAGGGTCAAATTAACATTGGTTTGACTGCAGTGACGAGAACATTTAAAGGAGCAGAATGAAAAAAAAAAAAAAAATGAAGATTCTCTGACAAATTTTCAACAGTTCTTGTGGTTTTCATTTGGTAGTCCTTTCACTCCAAAAATCAAACGTTAAGAGCTAACAAAATCAAAATTTTGTTAGAAAATCCACAAGTGTATAACCAGCTTATGATTAAAAAGGGTTTTAAAAAAAAAAAAAAAAAAAACCCCTGCAGGATTAAAGGAACTTTGAAGTGTCTCTAAAGGCAGAAGGTTCTTTCCCTTATTGCATCATATGCATTAAAGTAAAAAACCTCCTGCATACACCCCCCATATTTACCTGATCCCAATCTTGATCCAGCACTGTGCACAAGAGCTGAGGCTCTGTTCTCTTCACTGGCTCATGCTGCTGTCAAATCACATGCCCTGTGTGCCAGCGGACACATGAAGCCGACTCTAAAGCGAGCCCGCACAAGTGCCCCCATACCAATCGGTTTGCTATAGCGGGACTAAGCAAAAAAGAGACCAGATGCACTGGCAGGGGACTGCAGAAGAGAAGGAAAGGGGCTTGCTCTTGGCAAAACCATTGCACAGAACAGGCAAGTATAACATGTATTCTTATTTTTAACCACTTCAGATCCGCGCTATAGCCGAAAGACTGCTACAGCGCGAACCTGAATTGCTGGGAGGGTGTCCCTGGACGTCCTCCTGTTCTCGTGTGGCCTGCACGACCCCTGCAGGGTGCGCTCTGATCAGCGAGTCAATGAGACTCGGCTGATCACAGATCGGAGTAAAGGGTCGATCCCGACCCCTTACCACGTGATCAGCTGTCCGTCAATGACAGCTGATCATGTGATGTAAACAGAGCCGGTAATCAGCTATTTTTTCTCCTCACTCTAATAGCTTGTGGAGAAAAAAAATAGCCGATCACCGGCTGCTGTCAGAGGGACATCAGTCCCGATGGAGAGGTGCCACCTGCATAACAGCGCCACCCACCAGTGCCGCCTTATCTGTGCAGCCTATCAGTGCCGCCTCATCAGCGCATATCAATGTAAGAGAAAAATTACCGTTCCCCCCCCCCAAATTTTTCATGTTTTTTTTGTTTGTTTAGCAAAAAAATAATAACCCCAGCGGTGATTAACCACTTCCATACCAGGTACTTACGCAGCTTCCCGCCCAAGCCAATTTTCAGCTTTCAGCACTGTCACACTTTGAATGGCAATTGCGCGGTCATGCTACACTGTACCCAAACAAAATTGGCGTCCTTTTTTCCCCACAAATAGAGCTTTCTTTTGGTGGTATTCGATCACCTCTGCGATTTTTTTTTTGCGCAACAACTAAAAAAAGGCTGAAAATTTGGGAAAAAAATACGTTTTTATTTTTTTCTGTAAATTTTTTTGTAAATAAGTTTTCTCTTTCAATTACGGGCACTGATATGGCGGCACTAATGGGCACCGATGAGATGGCACTAATGGGCACCGATGAGATGGCACTAATGGACATCGATGAGGTGGCACTGATTGGCGGCGCTGGTATGCGGCACACATAGGCGGCACTGATGGGCACACATAGGCGGCACAGATGGGCACACATAGGCAGCACAGATGGGCACACATAGGCGGCACAGATGGGCACACATAGGCGGCACAGATGGGCACACATAGGCGGCACAGATGGGCACACATAGGCGGCACAGATGGGCACTCATGGGCGGCACAGATGGATACTTATGGGTGGCACAGATGGGCACTGATAGGTGGGCACTGGGCACTGATGGACACTGGGGTGGCGCTGATGGACACTGGGGTGGCGCTGATGGACACTGGGGTGGCGCTGATGGACACTGGGGTGGCGCTGATGGACACTGGGGTGGCGCTGATGGACACTGGGGTGGCGCTGATGGACACTGGGGTGGCGCTGATGGACACTGGGGTGGCGCTGATGGACACTGGGGTGGCAGCACTGATTTTTGCCAGGTTGCCAGTCAGTGCCCATTTGTGGGCACTGACTGGCATCTTTTTTCTTTATGCTTTTTTTTTTTTTTTAGACTTATTTTTTTTTTTCTGGCATTTTTTTTTTTTTGCCCACCCTGGTGCTCCAGGGTGGGCATCCCTGGTGGTCCAGTGTGGCGATCCGAGGGGAAACAATCAGCGCTAACCCCCCCCTGTCAGGAGAGCCGCCGATCGGCTATCCTCTACTCGCGTCTGTCAGACGCGAGTGAGAAAGAGCCATCAACGGATCTTCCTGTTTACATCGTGATCAGCCGTGGTTGGACACGGCTGATCAGGTGGTAAAGAGTCTCCGCCGGAGGCTCTTTACCGAGATCGGAGATGCAGGGTGTCAGACTGACACCCCGCATC
Source organism: Rana temporaria (assembly GCF_905171775.1). Taxonomy (NCBI): domain Eukaryota; kingdom Metazoa; phylum Chordata; class Amphibia; order Anura; family Ranidae; genus Rana; species Rana temporaria. Next base: position 205,078,228 of record NC_053493.1, read on the forward strand.
ACCGATCGCCGCGATGCGCGCCCCCACGGGCGCGCGCGGCATGAAATCCTGCAGGATGTTCTAGAACGTCCTGTCAGGATTTCATAACCACTTCCCGGACGTAAATCGGCCATAGGCCGGGCGGGAAGTGGTTAAATACCACCAAAAAAAAATGGGAAAAAATTATTTGGGTACAGTGTTGTATGACCGCGCAATTGTCATTCAAAGTGCGTCAGTGCTGAAAGCTGGTCTAGGCAGGAGGGGGGTTAAAGGTCCAGTAAGGAATTGGTTAAAAATAAAATGTAATCCTTTACAAATGACTTTAATGCTTTTTATGTGACCATGAACATTGAGCATCTTCACAAAACCGTTATATCAATTACCTGTGCATTGCAGTTGGATGTTGGACAGGGCTGTGACGGGTGGCAGTTGGCCAAACACTGATGCCCACAGTCTGGTCTTAGAAGAGTGCAGGGTTGCTTACAGTCTTCATCTATGAGGCACTCTCCTTTGTGGCAAATCCTTTTGCATTTGTGCAGTGCACATTGTAAGAGCTGATTGCAACGTAGGCCACAGGAAATGTCCGTGAGATGACAGGGGATGTTGTTCCTAAGCTGGGGCAAGAAAAAAACAAATTAGTAAACATAAGCTTGACTAATTTACATTGTTATGGAAATAAACCCACTATCAAATATCTGAAAAAACAAAATGCAGGAGATTTCAAAAGCAGGATGAGAAAATGATATTGAAGAAAATAGTAATCAATTACTAAATGAATAAAGGGATGTGCAAATTTATGAAGGCAAACGATTGTATGCGATTAGCATCTGCGTGTCTCTCTACATATCTCTATCTCATAAGTCTCCCTCTTTACGTCATTAAAAAGGAAAAAAAAAAAAAAAAAAAAAAAAAAAAAAAAAGAAAAAAAGAAGAAGGAGTTGGGACTTTATATGAGGCCAAGACCGACTTCAGGTACCTTCATCCCCAATTGCCATTGGCATAAGGAGACAGTTTGAGACTTTATATGAAGTATGCGACAGACTTGGCAATGTGAACATGGAGTAGCTGGCGAGTATGAAATATAACCCTTTCATGACTAAGCCTATTTCTGACATTTGATGTTTACAAGTTAAAATCCGTATTTTTTTGCTAGAAAATTACTTAGCATATATATAACAAAGGTGTGACAGGGGGCCTAATGTACACCTCCCAGCGCCTATTAGAGAGAATTGCAATTGAGATATATACCAGTCTGCACACTAAAGTGCAATATATAGCAGTTAGTAAAACAGAACATTTTTTGCAAAGGACTCGCAAAAAAATAAGAAATAAATGCACATGAGCTGCCGTTTAAAATAGACGAAAGTAATGCAATAAATGACATTAAAAACAACAAACCATAAATAGTGTCCAAGTCCTATATCACAAACAGCGCTAGTGTTGGTAATTTAGTGTGGCACATAAATGCTTGTAGATATGACCAACTCCACAAAATAGTAAGAAAAGTTGATGAAGTGCAGAGCAATAGAGGAAATGTCCATAAGTGATCTTATTGGATAGGACAGCGTGCACCTTCCACCATGAAATCCAACTCCACCACGTGGAACAGACAATCCCCCTTCGGGGTACACACTCACCAGAAAGCTAATGCAAACAGGCAATGTAAATAATCCAGAGGGATGATACACTGGTCACAATTTAGGGATGAGCCAACAGCTGCAGGCTCCAATTCCAGCAAAAAAAAGAGAGATATGCCACATAGCGTAATTCTGTTTTAATGGGTAAAATATGTAAAGCCCCCCACAGTCCGCAAACCCCTCATAAAATGCACGTACTTGAATGATGAAGAAAAAAGCGCATTCAAACAGGGGGCCAGATTCAGAAAAGAGATACAACGGCGTATATCTTGATAGGCCGTCATATCTCTGAGCGCGGGAGGTCGTATCTATGCGTCTGATTCAAAGAATCAGTTACGCATAGATATCCCTAAGACCCGACAGGTGTAAGTGTCTTACACCGTCGTATATACCGTCGTATAGGCTGCATTTTCTGGCTGGCCGCTAGGTGGCGCTTCCGTATGTTTACGCAAGGAATATGCAAATTAGTATTTACGCCGATTCAGAAACGAACAATCGCCCGGCGCTTTTTTTTTACGTCGTTTGCGTTCGGCTTTTTCCGGCGTAAAGTTACCCCTGCTATATGAGGGGTATGTATGAGGGGTATGTGCGGCGTATCCTATGTTAAGTATAGCCGTCGTTACTTTGTTTGCGTAAGTCGTTCGCGAATAGGGCTGGACGTCATTTACGTTCACGTCGATTCCAATACGTCCTTGTGGCGTACTTTGGCGCAATGCACACTGGGATATTTTACGGACGGCGCATGCGCAGTTAAAAAAAAAAATACGCGGGGTCAAGTCAAATTTAAATACAACACGCCCCGAACATGCCCATTTGAATTACGCGGCCTTATGCTGCAACACATACGTTACGCCACCGTAAATAAGGGCGCAAGTTCTTTCTGAATACAGAACTTGCGGCCAAAGTTACAGCGGCGTAACGTATTGGACATACGTTACGCCGGAGGAAAGATACGCTCAGGTATCTGAATCTGGCCCACTGGCTCCGCAAAGGGGAGAAGACACCGCACGGACCTAGATGGATAGCCGAACGCTATCACTTCCTGGTTCTGGGTATGGCTGCGGTGGAGCGCACACGTCACTTCCTTGCGCCGTGTAGGTCACGCCCTGACGCGTTCCGTCATATCCTGACTTCGAAAGAGGGCATGACCACACTACGGAGACGCAGGTTTAAGACGCCGCTCCCACATAACTCGCACCAATCAGCACAACGAAGAGGCGGACCTGGATGCTTAGCCCGCCTCTCAGCAAATGCCGACCATGATACCGTGCGGGGAAATATGCGCGCACGTAAACCAAATACTACACACATATGCACCAAATTGAAAACTGAACAATGGGTACATACAATAAATATACATCTTAAATCACACAGACTTCACTTCTAATTTTAAATAGAAATAAAAGCATGGATATGAAAAATAGATGTAAAAATTATAAATGCAAAATATACATGTACACAATACATATAAAAAAAACACACTTCAAATTAAAAAAATTACATAAAAAGATACAGCAGTAAAACTACTGTCTGCATCATTATTAATCAACACCCTTGTGTATTAGAAAAAAAATAAAAAAATAAATATATATATATATATATATAAAAATAAAAAATAATAATAAAAGAACCTATTTATGACAAGAGGTGAGTGAAAAAATGCAGCAGGCATACTAGAATAAAAAGTACAGCATAATTAGAAACTGGTAGGTTTAAAACTATAATTCGTATTAGAGGAGAGATTATTGATCACTAATAAAGCAATTGATGTCCAGGTCTATGTTTAACCCCTTCGGTGAAAGGGTATCGGCCATAAAAATCCACTGGGTCTCTCTCATCGACAAATCTCTAACCAGGTTAGACCCTCTCCACTTGGGCTTTAGATGATCAATTCCCCAAAACTTCAGACCTGTTGGGTCTGGTTTGTGATGTGCTTTGAAATTCAGAGACACATTGTGATCTTTAAATCCTATTAGGATATTTGAAATATGTTCTGCAATACGAACTTTTGACGTTTCGTCCGACCAATATACATGAGGCCACAAGGACATGGGTAGTATTACATGTGATGAATTTACTGATAGTAAATTTTTGATTCGAGGTGGAAGTGAATTTCTCAACTGCCCTCAAAAGGTCTATCTACTTCACGACATGCCCTACACTTCCTACATGCATAAAATCCGTCACAATCCCAGAAGGATGAGGGTCGAGAGGGGGGATCCAAGATTTTCCGTACAATTTTATCTGAAAAACTTTGAGCTTTTCTATATATGAAGCCAGGTTTTTGAGGTAATACGGCTGATAAAACTTTATCCATCCGTAAAATATGCCAGTGATTTCCAAAAGTTTCCTCCATCTCCTTATATTGTGCGCGATAGCCAGAAATAAAATTCCATTCTCGATTATTAGTAATGGCAGAAACATCTTTATCTCTGAGAAACGCTTCCCTGGGATGTATGGTTAATTCCTGTATAATTAAGTTTAGAGCTTCTTCGATAGCCTTTCTCTATGAATTTGCCTTTTACGACTTCTGCTTGTATCAGGAAATCAGCATTTTTGGAACAATTCCTCTTAACACGTGTAAGCTGTCCCTTAGGTATATTTTTCAACCACATAGGGTGATGTCCACTGCCTAGAGGTAGATAGCTATTAGAGTCTGCTGGTTTAAAAAAACACTTTACTGGACAACCCATTTGCTGATCTAAAAATCTGTAAATCTAAAAAGTTGATACTATCCACACTAAAATCACTGGTGAGCACAATATTATTGGTGTTGAAGTTCAATTCCTCTAAGAATGCTTGTAAGGATAGAAGTTAGCCGTCCCAAATTAAAAACAAATTGTCAATGTACCTTTTCTATAAAAGTAATTGTGGTCGTGGGATAGAGAACATTTATTTCCTCCCACTCCTCCATAAACAAATTTGCTATGCTAGGGGCAAAACGAGCATACATAGCAACGCCTTTGCATTGGGAATAGAACTCTCCTTTATACCAGAAAAAATGGTGACTCAAACAAAAATCCAAGGCGTTCCTTAAAAACACCTTTTTGTTGTGTGAGATATCGTCACAGCGACTCAAACCCAAATTCAGTGCTAGGAGAGCATCATCGTGCTGGATAACAGTATACAAGGATGCCATGTCCGCGGTCACCATGTATATGTTTTGCAACAAACTCTTCGTGTCTTTTAAATAGGCACGAGTATCAGCAACACTTCTTTGCAGGTATAAATCCAGGTACTGGCCTAACCGGGATGTTATTGATCCTATCCTGTTTATGATTGGTCTTCCTGGGGGGCATTGAGTATTTCTGTGGATCTTGGGCAACGTGTAGATTGTCGGAATTCTACTTGCACTAGGCACTAAATATTTTCTCTCTGTTATTCAAGACTCCAGATTTATAGCCCATATCAATCAAATGGTTCAAATCCGTTTCATATTGCGTTGAGGGGTCTTTGTCTTCCAACAAGACAATGATCCAAAAACTAAAGCAAAATCTACAATGGAATGGTTCACAAATAAAACATATCCAGGTGTTAGAATGGCCAAGTCAAAGTCCAGACCTGAATCATATATACATATATACACACACACACACACACACACACACACACACACACACACACACAGTGCCTTGCAAAAGTATTCTGCCCCCTTGAACTTTGCGACCTTTTGCCACATTTCAGGCTTCAAACCTAAAGATATAAAACAAATTATTTTTTGAAGAATCAACAAATGGGACACAATCATGAAGTGGAACGAAATTTATTGGATATTTCAAACTTTAACAAATAAAAAACTGAAAAATTATTCAGCCCCCTTAAGTTAATACTTTGTAGCGCCACCTTTTGCTGCGATTACAGCTGTAAGTCGCTTGGGGTATGTCTCTATCAGTTTTGCACATCGAGAGACTGAAATTTTTGCCCATTCCTCCTTGCAAAACAGCTCGAGCTCAGTGAGGTTGGATGGAGAGCTTTTGTGAACAGCAGTTTTCAGTTCTTTCCACAGGTTCTCGATTGGATTCAGGTCTGGACTTTGACTCGGCCATTCTAACACCTGGATATGTTTATTTGTGAACCATTCCATTGTAGATTTTGCTTTAGGTTTTGGATCATTGTCTTGTTGGAAGACAAATTCCATCCCAGTCTCTGGTCTTGCCGTTCACGGCTTCGATTTAGTCTCTAGGAGCCAGAGGTGGCACATCATGGATCGAGTCTCTCGGTGGGACGGGAGGCCGGGTAAGAGTGGCACAGGCGGTGAAGGGGGGGGTCCCCTCCTACTCCGGGATAAAAACCAAGCGGCTTTTAGCCGCATCGGTTGTTATCTCTGGAAAGCCAATCGCCTGCAGCTGCGGGCATCATCCCGGTATAAACCCCGAAAGCCAGGGACGCATATGTGTATGCTTGGCGGGAAAGGGTTAATATACCTGGTAACATTGGTGTCATTTCATATATACAATGGCATAACAGACACATTATATAAAATTAGAATTTAATTTATTCACATAGCAACATAATAGTATATTATATACACATTACTAATGACACAATAATGGTAATAAGACCACCAAAACTCCAAAATCCATGTACACAAAAATGTAACAAAACCATGACATATTGGTATAAGCCAGGACAGGATATTGTAGGAAAACATTGAGTGCCACTCTTGATTTGATGATCATAAAAGCATCTATATAGCTCGACGCATTTCATGGATACCTCCAATCTTCAGGAGCAGATGCAGTAATGCCATTTATAATAAAATTGGTAAGATCTTAGGGGCTACCCAGATGACAGGCAAGAATTTTTTTTTTATAAATGAATAAATCTTAAACTTGGGATGATAACCTTGATTCATCCATTGTTTCTTACAGATAACCTGTGTATGGGGGTGAAGGAGGCCAGGGGCTGAATTTTTTTATGGAAGCACATGGGAATCCCAGGTAACACAGTCACACTGTCTTTGTTTCTGCCCTTACACTTTATAAAATATTTGCCCTGGCTGTTATATATTTCAGTTCAATTATCTCCATCCCTATACTTGTCGTCATTTACATATTTTAGATTCCACCTCTAACAGCTGCACTACCAACACACCACCTAAAATTAGATCTTTTTGATATATTAGTATACCTTTGTCTATAATGACTACTATGACTTAACGCACAAATTCATGTTTTTACTTCAGTATTTTATTGTTTTATTTATACAGTGATGTGGTTACATCACTTTACAAGCTATATGGTGGAGCATTCCTCAGGGCAGGGCTTGACAAAATTTGCTTGGAATCTAGGAGCCAGCTAAAAAAGTTAGGAGCCAGGAACGCGCCCCGTCCCGCCGAGCTCGTGTAGCGCCCACATATGAAAGCGGTGTTAAAACCACACATGTAGACCTCCTCTAACTCAAAACATGCAACCTGTAGAATTTTTTTAAACGTCGTCTATGGAGATTTTAAAGGGCAAAAGTTTATTGCAATTCCACGAGCGGACGCAATTTTGAAGCATGACACGATGGGTATCAGTTTACTCGGCGTAACATTATCTTTGACAATATAAAAAAAAAATTGGGCCAACTTTACTAGTGTCTTATTTTTTTTATTAAAAAGTGTATTTTTCCCCAAATAAGTGCGCTTGCGAGACCGCTGCGCAAATACGGTGTGACAGAAAGTATTGCAAGGACCGCCATTTTATTCTCTAGGGTGTTAAAAATGTTTGGGGGTTCTAATTAGAGGGAAGGAGATGGCAGTGAAAACAGACAGACAGGGGAAGCTCCATTAGCATTGCTGGTTGTCTTGTCATACCATACCAACGGCCACAACAAGATGGCGCCAGATCACAGAAGGAAGCATAGGCCTGCAGAAGGCCGCAAAGCCGCAGCCTCAATTACCGGCTGGCGGGGCCCGACGCGATCGCGCCGAGGAGGGGGCGCACGGAGACGCAGGATACCCCAGCTGTGTCGCCCCAGGTCACTACTTCTAGTCGCAATTGCGACCTGGCGCCCGGGGGTTTGTCGATCCCTGCCTCAGGGATATTCATTTCCTACTGGCGTTCCATCTATCTACCCATGGGGTCACAACCTCAGCTCCCAGGACCAATACGTTTTTCTCCCCTGGCCAATTTCAGCCCTTGGCGTCCTTCACCCACTTACACAGGTTATCTGTAAGTAACAATGGATGATTCAAGGTTATCATCCAGAGTTTAAGATTTATTCATATATTTTTTTTTCCCTTGCCTGTCATCTGGGTAGCCGCTACGATAGCTTTACTGCATCTGCTCCTGAAGATTGTAGGTATCCATGAAACGCATCGAGCTATATTGATGATCATCAAATCAAGAGTGGCACTCAATATTTTCATACAATATGCTGTACTGGCTTATACCAATATGTCATGGTTTTGTTAACATTTTGGAGTTTTGGTGGCCTTATTACCATTATTGTGTCATTATCAATGTATTGTTATGTGAATAAATTAAATTCCAATACGAAATGACACAATGTTACCAGGTATATTATATTTCATACTCACCAGCTACTCCATGTTCACATTGGGACTTTATATGAAGTATGCGACAGACTTGGCAAACTGTCTCTCTATGTCTCTCCATTTTAGAAAAGGTTAACACATCCATGTGGCAGAGCACATAGCCTTTATACCATTAGTAGGAAACTGGTCCAAGACAGACAAATAGAGATATGTTGAAGGATAGACATAGTGGGGGTCATTTACGAAAGGCAAATCCACTTTGCACTACATGTGCACTGAAAGTGCACTTGGAAATGCAGTTACTGTATATCTGAAGGGAAGATCTGAAATAAGGGAACATTTTGAAAGATGAAAGATGAAAGATGATTTTATCATCCAGCCATGTGCAAGCTAAAGTTATGTTTTTTATTTTCCTTGCATGTTCCTCTCGGATCTACAGCAACTGCACTTCCAAGTGCACTTGTAGTGCAAAGTGAATTTGCATTTCGTAAATAATCCCCAGTAGGGCTGAAACAACTAATCGATTAATTGACAACTAATCGATAATGAAATTAAATCGATTAAAATTTTCATAATCGATCGGCCAGTAACATAATGGGGTTAAAAAAACAAAAATTAGCCCTTTATAGTACAAAAAAAGCAAATGTCTACTGTAAATATTACTTTCACGGTCCCACAGTAAAAAAATGAACATCTTACAGTAGCGATTATTTGCTCTTTTTGTATTATTATTATTATTTTTTTTAACCCCCATTATGGTACTAAACATCTCAGGCCGGGGTCACACCTCTTTTTTGGTGCTTTTTGCAGAAACACACTACAGTTCATTTCCATGTTTTCCTATGGGACACGTTCACATCCATGATTTTTTTTCAGCTGCTGCGTATTTGGAAAGGACTTAACGCAAAACGGTGCCATTTTGTTTTTTGGGTTCAATATACTTCAATGGAGAAGCTGCAGAAAAGCATATAATGTGTTTTTGCTGCAGTTTGTGTTTTTAAATGTGCCCAACAACAAATTGGCCCAAAAATAAGCTTTTTTTTTTTTTAAGGCCATTATCCGATTAATCGAAACAATCGGCCAACTAATCGATTATGAAAATAATCGTTAGTTGCAGCCCTAATCCCCAGTATGTTTTAATGTGCAACCTAAGCATATAGCTATATACTTGCTGGGCTATTCAAAACTATCCATATATTTTTCTGCACTTTAGCACTGTCAAAAGCTCCCTAGTGTGTACTTTCACACTGCATGCTATCTTTATATAGCAATGCCAATAGATCCTTTCATACATCGCATAACTGATTTGCACATTAAAATGTCAAAACACAGCTACTATTTCTCCTTTATTTTCTTTAATGAGAAAGCCGAGCCTTTACAAAATAAATGCCAAAACTGAAGAGTGAAACCATAAATTTAATAAAAATTGCATGTTTGTTAAACTTATTCAAATAGAAGCTGACAATACTCAATATAGGGTAGGTACACACAATAGTTCCTCCCTAAACTTGGTATTTGGCACCTTAAAATCCAGAGAAAAGATCCACAGAATAATTTTTACAAATATTTTCTTTAGTAGGATCAGAACAAAAAAAAACACACACACACACACACACACACACACACACACACACACACACACACACACACACAAAAAAATATGCATTTCTTGCTCGTTGGGAAAATAAAAAAAAACACTGCTTGATTACTTCATATCTGCCAACCTGCAGCCAGAAAATGGTGCACAAGAGGCTGACAACTAGATTTCATACAGCATCGTCTGTGGAGTTGCATCTCTTGCCATTTAACACTATACACACATGAATGACCCAAAGTTGAGGCACAACTCCTTCCCTCTGCAACTCATAGGGAACTACGGTATATGGATTTTTTTTCTGTTAGCAACTGAACTAGGCCTTTAATTAAAGTTTTTCTTTGGCAACATGTATTCTGTTCTGGTGGAAGAAACCTGCGTCTCCTTCATAAGCGGTCCTGAAAAAAATCTTTACATTTCATTGCTACACGGTCACCAAACCTCTAGGTAAAAACGTGGCCAATTTTATGGCACCCTTACAGCCCATTGAAACAATGCTTAACCACTTCCGGACCGCCGCATGTACATTTACGTTGGCAGAATGGCACATCAATGTACCTGTACGTGCCTGCCTAGACGTGGGTCGGGGGTCCGATCGGGACCCCCCCCCCCCCGGTACTTGCGGCGGTTCCCGTGGCTGCAGGAGCGATCTGGGATGAGGGGGCGGCGGTACGTTTTTGTCCGCCCCCTCCGGATCGCTCTCAGCCAATGCGCGTCCTCCTCTGTAAACACAGGCAGAGGAGGAAGTGATGTCACCGCCCCTCCCGCCGGTATTTTCGTCCGGCAGAGGAGACATCACAACAGTGAGTACACAAGCACTACACTGACACCAGTACAGATAGGCACACAAATCCCCCCGCGGTCACCCCCCCCGTCACACTGTCACTAAATAGCAGTGATCATTTGCTGATCACTGCATTTAGTGTCCGTGTGACAGGCAGTTAGTGTTAGGTCCAGGGTAGCCCCCCCCCCCACAATAAAGGTTTTAACCCCTTGATCACCCCCTAGTTCACCCTTTCACCCCTTTTTTGCCAGCGTCACTAAGCGATCATTTTTCTGATCACTGTATTAGTGTCGCTCGTGCCGCTAGGTAGCTAGTTATTTTTTGAGGTTCGCCGCCATGTTTTTATAGCGTTAGAAAATTTATGGGGGTACCCAACGCTATAAAAAACATGGCGACGAACCTCAAAAAATAACTGGCTACCTAGCGGCACTAGCGACACTAATACAGCGATCAGAAAAACGATCGCTTAGTGACAGTGGCAATAGGGGGTGAAAGGGTTAATTCTAGGAGCAATCAGGGGTTAAAACCTTTAATAGGTACCCCCATACATTTTCTAATAAAGGTTTTAACCCCCGATTGCCCCTAGAGTTAACCCTTTCACCCCCTATTGCCAGCGTCACTAAGCAATCGTTTTTCTGATCGCTGTATTAGTGTCGCTGGTGCCGCTAGGTAGCTAGTTAGTGCCAGTAATGCTTACACGCACGCGCAAAGCATACTCCCCCCATATGTGAAATTACACCCCAAAATACATTCTGCTGCTTCTTCTGAGTATGGGGATACCACGTGAGACTTTTTGGGAGCCTAGCCGCGTACGGGACCCCAAAAACCAATCACCGCCTTCAGGCGTTTAAGGGTGTACATTTTTGATTTCACTCCTCACTACCTATTACCGTTTCGAAGGCCATAAAATGCCAAAATAGCACAAAAAAAACCCAAATGACCCCATTTTGGAAAGTAGACACCCCTAGCTATTTGCTGAGAGGGATGTCGAGTTCATGGAATATTTTATATTTTGGGATCATTCCTTAAATATTTGCATTTTAGGAGAGCAGGTTGTTGGAGGCTGGATTTACGTCTTGTTTAAGTTGCCATAACTTGAGGCTAAAAACACTACATAAGCGAGATTCTCGTTCCAGATATTCCCTTTTCTCTATTGTGTCTGGAAATAGCTGATTTTAGTAAAGACAACATTGTCTTATGGCAGGGTACATATGGGTTGTGGTTTATTTCCTATAGTGTTTTGTATGTGACCAATTTCGTACAATAAACCATTTTATAATTGTATTAATTCAATAGATTTTTGAAGTGACTGGGTACAAGCTGCATATGACCCGTTATTGTCAGTTTTTTTTTTTTTTTATGCCTTGAATTTAAAATTTTTACATTAGCAATTCTGTTTAACCACTTAGTAGTTGGAAAGTGTTTAACATACTGTTGGGGAGTCAATGGTTAATCCTGACATGTAATTTGTCAAGTATAACACGTTTAAGGTATTTAAAAAAAACGAATATTTTAATAAATTTAAGGTCCATGAGAGAGTGTAGTCAATCTCCCAGGATGTAGCTGCAAAAAGAAAAAGCAACCCCAGTTTGGACACCAGTTTTGCAAATGGACAAAGTCAAGGAAAACCTCCAAAGAGATACAAGCTGAACTCCAAGGTCAGGGTACATCAGTGTTGAGCAAACCATCCATCACTGAGTGACAGCAGGCTCAAAGAAAGAAAACCCAGCAGGACTCTACTGCTGAAAGAAAAACCTAAAAATGCCACCTGGAATTTGCTAAAATGTATATTGGCAAGCCACACAGCGTCTGGAATAATGGCTTTTGAATAGAAGAGACACTAGTTTTAGTGACAAGTTACAGCCGCTCTATGTCCACAAATAAAAATGTGAAGTATTCAAAGAAAAGAGCACAGTACCTACTGTCAAACATTGGGAAAAGACCAGTTGTGATTTGAAGCCATTTTGCCGTGTCTGCAGGCCACAATGAAACCTTAAGGGCCCTTTCACACCAGCAGACCGTATGGCTTTTTTTCCATCCACCCGTTAACGGATGAAAAAGGGACATGCATGTATCCCTATGGGATAGCGTGTGTCAGCGGATGAACATCCGCTGACACCCGATCTCATCGGTCGCCGATATGCTCTGTTTCTGCCGAGCGGATCGGAAGAACATGGACAGACGGTCCGTGTTCACCCGATCCCCCCATAGAGAGCGGAGATCTGACAGGGTGGTCCCTGCACAGTGTGCAAGGACCGCTCTGTCATCTGCCGGCTCAGCAGGGATCAACAGAATGATACCTGCTGAGCAAGCGGATAAAAGGAACGGGTCATCATGGGATCCGCCCGTGTGAAAGGGCCCTAAGACTATCAAAAATTTCTGCCATGAAACTTACTGCTTAGTGTCAGAAAGCCCTGTCTAAATCATAGGTCCGCCAAGATAAAATTTGCTAAAAGCGTCCAAGAATTACCAAGAACAAAAACACTGGACTAGTCTAAAATGCCCTTTTTATGAACCCGGATCTGAATCCTATTTAATGAAGGAGCCGAAACATGTTGTTTAGAGAAAACCCCATTCAAACCTGAGACCGCTATAGAGTTTGCTTATGAATAGTTGACAAACTACCTTTTGTCAGGTGAACTACAACCCCAAAAAAAGCTGGGATGCCGTGTAAAATCTACATAAAAAGCAGAATGTATTGCTTTGCAAACCTCAAACCCATGTTTTATTCACAATAGAAAACATTCAAATGTGTCAACTGAGAAAATTTACTATTTAAAGAAAAAAATAAGGCAATTTTGAAATTGTTGGCAGCAACATGTCTCAAAAAAGCTTGGACAAGGTAAAAAAGCTGACAAAGTAAGTGGTACCAACAAGGAAGAGATGGAAGAACATTTTGCAGCCAAGTTATTTGGCAACCTACTGGGGACTGTACATGGCTCCATTATATCAAAATCTGCCCTCATACTCCAGACAGTGTTCACTGAAAATTTCTCATTAGCTAGGAGGTCTTTTTTTGTTTTAGATGCTTAGCTTGCACATTGTGCAGCGTCAATGCTTGCATTATGGATGCTATGCCCTTATTGAATCTGAATGTGGTTTGGAGATGCACTGTTGTGCATGTTTCTCTGTGCTTTTATTATCAATAAACCTATTTTAATATATAAAAAAAAAGTTAATTGGCAACAGGTCAGTAACATGATTGGGTATAAAAATAGTATCTTAGAGTCTCAGAAGCAAAGATGGGTAGATGTTCACCAATCTGTGCAAAGATGCGTCTAAAAATTGTCAAACAATTTCAGAATAAGGTTTCTCAATGTAAAATTGCATACACTTTAAATATATCATCATCTACAGTACATAATATCAAAAGGTTCTGAAAATCTGGAGAACTCTGTGTGCAAGTGATAAGGCCAAAACACAATATTGGATGCCCCTGATCTTCAGGCCCTCAGATGGGACTGCATTACAAACAGGCATGATTGTGCGAGACGTCACTGCATGAGCTCAGGGATAATAAAAAATAAAAGGGTAAAGCTCTAGGGCCGAAACAACTAATCGATTAAACGACAACTAATAGATTATGAAATTAATCGATTACAATTGTCATAATCGAATAATCGGCCAGTAACATAATGGGTTAAAAAAAAAATAATTAGCCATTTATAGTACAAAAAAGCAAATCACTACTGTAAATATTACTTTCACTGCCCCACAGTAAAAAAATGAACAGTAGCGATTATTTGCTCTTTTGTACTTATTTTAGTTTTTTTAAACCCATTATGTTACTAAACATCTCAGGCCTGGGTTTTTTGGTGCTTTTTGCAGAAACACTACAGTTCATTTACATATTTTCCTATGGGACACGTTCACATCCATGTTTTTTTTCAGCTGCTGCGTATTTGGAAAGGGCAAGGACTTTAACGCAAAATGGTGCCATTTAGTTTTTATTGGTTCAATATACTTCAATGGAGAAGCTGCAGAAAAAACATGTTATGCGTTTTTACGGCAATTTGTGTTTTGTAATCTGCCCAACAACAAATTGGCCCAAAAAAAAAAATAATGCTTTTCTTTTTTAAGGGCATTATCCGATTAATCGATACAATAATTGGCCAACTAATCGATTATGAAAATAATCGTTAGTTGCAGCCCTATAAAGCTCTATCATGCAAAAAATAAGCCATATCTGTAGATGATCCAGAAATATTTACATCTTCTCTGGGCCAAAGCTCATTAAAAATGGTCTGTTGCAAAATGAAAAACTGTTGCAATCGGACCATTTTAAATTCGGCATGCTTTTTGGCAACCGTCCTATGGGCTAAAGAGAGGAGGGAACTTCCAGCTTGTTATCAGCGCTCAGTTCAAAAACCTGCATCTCTGATGGTATGGGATTGCATGAGGGCATATAGAATGGCCAGCTTACACATCTGGAAAGGCACCATCAATGCTGAAAGATATATCCAGGGTTTACAACAGTATATGCTCCCATTTACAGTCAGGTCCATAAATATTGGACATCGACACAAATCAAATTTTTGGTTCTATACACCACCACAATGGATTTGAAACGAAACGAGCATGATGTGCTTTAACTGGAGACTTTCAGCTTTAATTTGAGGGCATCCAAATCAAATGAACTGTGTAGGAATTACAACAGTTTGTATATGTGCCTCCCACTTTTTAAAGGGACCAAAAGTAATGGCACAATTGGCTTCTCAGCTGTTCCATGGCCAGGTGTGTGTTATTCCCTCTTATCTGCTCCTTGTAAATGGGATAATAAGGTCCAGAGTTCATTTCAAGTGTGCCATTTGCATTTGGAATCTGCTGCTGTCAAATCTCAATATGAGATCCAAAGAGCTGTCACTATCAGTGAAGCAAGCCATCATTAGGCTGAAAAAGAAAAAAAAATACATCAGAGAGATAGCAAAAACATTAGGTGCAGCCAAATCAACCGTTTAGAACATCCTTAAGAAAACGCGCTGGTGAGCTCAGCAACACCAAAATAACCGGAAGACCACGGAAAACTGTGGTGGATGACCGAAGAATTCTTTCCCTGGCAAAGAAAACACCCTTCAGAAAAGTTAGCCAGATCAAGAACACTCTCCAGGAGGTAGGGTTATGTGTGTCAAAGTCAACAAGCAAGAGAAGACTTCAGAGTGAATACAGAGGGTTCACCACAAGATGTAAACCATTGGTGAGCCTCAAAAACAGGAAGGCCAGATTAGAGTTTGCCAAACATCTAAAAAAAAAGCCTTCACAGTTCTGGAACATCCTATGGACAGATGAGACAAAGATCAACTTGTACCAGAGTGATGAGAAGAAGAGAAGTGTATGGAGAAGAAAAGGAACTGCTCATGATCCAAAGCATACCACCTCATCAGTGAGGCATGGTGATGGTAGCGTCATGGCGTGGGCATGTATGGCTGCCAATGGAACTGGTTCTCTTGTATTTATTAATGATGTGACTGCTGACAAAAGCAGCAGGATGATTTCCAAAGTGTTTCGGGCAATAATATCTGCTCATATTCAGCCTATTCAGTCATAAATGCTTCAGAACTCATTGGACGGTTCACAGTGCAGATGGACAATGACCCAAAGCATACTGCAAAAGCAACCAAAGAGATTAAGGGAAAGAAGTGGAATGTTATGCAATCACCTGATCTGAATGCGATTGAGCATGCATTTCACTTGCTAAAGATCATAAAACTGAAGGAAAAATGCCCTAAGAAAAAGCAGGAACTGAAGACAGTTGCAGTAGAGGCCTGGCAGAGCATCACCAGGGATGAAACCCAGCGTCTGGTGATGTCTATGCGTTCCGGACTTCAGGCTGTAATTGACTGCAAAGGATTTGCAACCAAGTATTAGAATGTGAAAGTTTTTATTTATGATTGTTCATCTGTCCCATTACTTTTGGTCCCTTAAAAAGTGGAAGGCACATATACAAACTGTTGCAATTCCTACACCGTGCACCCGATTTGTATTTGGATGTAAATACCCTCAAATTAAAGCTGAAAGTCTGCAGTTAAAGCACATCTTTCATTTCAAATCCATTGTGGTGGTGTATAGAGCCAAAAAGATTAGAATTGTGTCGATGTCCCAATATTTATGGACCCGACTGTAGATGACAGCTTTTTCAGGGAAGGACTTGCATATTTCAGCAGGACAATGCTAAACTGCAAACATGCATCTGTAACAGAATGACTTTTTAGTATAAGAGTCTGGGTGCTTAAAGTGTTACTAAACCCACACTAAGACCCCTTTAACTGAAGCATTTTTACAGCGTTTTAGCGTTAAAAATAGCGCTCATAAAACGCTCCCCATGCATCTCAATGGACCCTTTCACACAGAGTCCTGCCAGCAGCATCTTTGGAGCAGCTTTTGGGCACTGAAAAAAACGCTCCAAAAACTCCTGTGAATAAAATATGGGTTTACGAGACTTGCAATTCATTGCATTCTGTTTTGATGTAGATTTTACACAGCGTCCCAACATTTTAGAATCAGGGTTGTAATTGTTACCAGTGTCAGTTTTAAGTAATTTCAGATTTTTTTTATGGAAGTATACAAACAAAAAGGTGTCCGTTGTTGTACTTGCTCCAATGCAGATAGTGCATAGTGTCTCAAACAAGTCAATCAGAAAAAATAAAAAAAATAGCAAAATACTATAATGTAAAGGGTTCAAGAGCACAATTTGTAAGCTCTGCACCAGTAAATAAGCTCATGATCCTATCATGAATAGTAAAGCATGAATGGCAGCAATAAAATCCTGGACAGAGCTCACAGAATGTCACCACTGTTCCTATGCTTACACACACTTACATTTCTGGGCTGATGAACGCAGCTAGAACATCAGCATACCATGAAGTAGATAACAATGGAAATATTCTTTGGACAGTGTGTAGCTTTAACTGAAGTGCCTTAAGTGAAGAAAAGCTGGCAGTCACTTTGGCACAAAAAAAAAAAAAAAATACAAAAAATTATGCTCGATAGAGTTGACCACGCCGTCACTCCTAACCTCCCATTTCATGTATCCAAAATAACCTACAATTTAAGGCTGGGTTTCCTCGCATCCAATTTGCACGACAGGAGACTAACTGAATGTCAATGGAGCTAGTTCACACAGCTCCGGGTGGCTGCAGTCCGCACTGGAAAAGTCATATGCGGCTTTGGCTCAGTTTCAGGTCCAAAACCAGGCAAAAAATTCAGACCTGATTCGCACCTGAAACAGAACAGGGATGCACGGACCCCCTGCTGCGAGCTGTGGCCGCAGCTAGTGAGAACCAGGCCTTTAACATAGGTATGGGAGCAAGACAAGGGGGTTAATGACTGTGGGTCAACAGAAGAGGCATGTTAATGTTTGATGTGAAGGACCAGTTCGCACAGAAGATTCTGGAAACAATGGTGTCCCATATACCTTGTGTTTAATTACATTTATTCTGTACATTTCTCATATACATCTCCACCAGAACATTACCAACATACCTAAACACATTCTCTTACCTCATGCTTTCCCATGCACCATTTCTGTGTAAGGTATGTACAGGGAGGACATTTCTCTTCATTGTGACACGCGTGAAAAACTGAGGGAAAAAATAAACAAAATGTTTGTAATGGTGTGGTCACATAGCACTTTTATCCAAGCAAGGTTCCTTATTGATTCAGCAGGATACAGGTAGGCATTAAACAAAATAAATTCTATACCCAACTCAAATCCAAGTTACTGCATCAGAACAATGGGTTTATCCATAAAGGAAAACGATAATTTGAAACCAATCTTTATTGATTCAAGCACCTTTAAGCAATGCTCACCACATTCCCTTATATTTTCAATCTGGGCCTTCCAGCAATAAAAATTACAAGAGGAAGTAAACTTATCACCAAATTGTACCTATAAGCCTTATTATAGGCTTACCTATAGGTAGTGTAAATATCTCCTAAACATGCACATTTGGGAGATGTTTACTGTATACATGCACTCTAAACGACCCTGTGCTGTGACCAGTGGCTCCCAGGCGCATGCCAGCCACAGAGCTGGAGTCCGTGAACCCGGAAACAAGACGCATGAAGATGGAAGCGGCCTCTAGCAATGACATTGCATCGCTAGAAGGCTTTGTTTTCAGGCAAGTTTCACATAATGTGCTAGTATGCCAGGCATACTAGCACGTCATGCCTTTACATTGCAGGAGAAAAAAAAAAAAAAAAAGACGGGGGAGGGGGGTGGGAGAGAGAAATGTAAAAATATTAAGTATCAAATAAAGAAAGGGGGAGGGGGGGGGAAACACATTCCACGATTTACAACGGCTTTAACAATGCCTTAAATATACATTTTGACATGCAATCTATTCCCAATTCCAAGTGTTTACTTGGAACTATCTAGCATGGGGTTGCCTTATTCCTACGAAACATGGTTCAAAGAGTAAAGTTGGGACCATTTTATTCCTGATAGTTCCCAGTCTTGCGGGGTCCCACAAGGATCGGCTTCATCTCCGATCCTTTTTAACATCTATACGAGGCCGCTGCTGTACATCATTCGCCGTCACAACCTCCCAATGACACCCAGATCTACTTCAAACTACCCAAGAAAGGGGGAGGATCAGGTCATGCTGGCCTCCTGCTTGAAGGAAATCCAATCCTGGATGGGTGCCAATTATCTCAAACTAAATGGCACTAAAACTGAATGAATAATCTTCAGTAACCAGGCGTATTCCAACTGGTTTCCATCCTGGCCTGAATCTTTTAAACCTTTTACGTTTCCGGCCACTCAGGTCAGGGACTTGGGTGTCATCTTTGACTCTAGGTTGAACTTGCGCCCTCAGTTAAATCAGGTGGTGAGTTCATGCCACTTCCACCTGAGACTGAGAACAACCTTTCGATATAGCGCAGACACTGATAAGATCACCGTGGTCAATGCCATTATCGGCAGTCGATTGGACTACTGCAACGCTCTGTACCTGGGTTTGCCTGCTTATACCATCTACAAGCTCCATTTGATTCAGAATACCGCAGCGAGGTTACGGATGGGTGTTGGTTGTCGTGACCACATCACTCCATCTCTTATGCCGCGTACACACCATCACTTTATGTGATGAAAAAAAATGACGTTTTTAAAAACGTCACTTTAATTGACTGTGTGTGGGGGAAAACGTCGTTTTATGTCTTGTAAAAAACGACCAAAAAAAATTGAAGCATGCTTCAATTGTATGTGTCGTTTTTCAAAAGTGCACCTTTTACTTCACAGAAATTGACCGTGTGTAGCAAAAAACGTCGTTTTCTAAGACGTTTTTTCATCCACGCATGCCCAGAAGCTACTTATGAAGCAAGCTTCAATGGTAAAACGTGGTGGAACGTAACCTCACTTTGCTAGAACATTGTGAGAAAACGATGGTGTGTAGACAACTTCGTCTTTGAAAATTGAAGTTTCAAAAACGTCATTTTTTACTTCACAGAAAGTGTCGTTTTTTTTCATCACATAAAGTGATGGTGTGTACGCGGCATTAGAGCCATGCACTGGTTGCCCGTAAAAGAACAGGTTCTGTTCAAAAACTGGAAGTCTTGTGCATAAGGTATTGCATGGATGTGGCCCACAGTATCTGAAGGAAAAATTCATCAGGTAGGCGCCGACCCGGTTCCTGAGATCGACGAATCAGGCCAAATTGAAGATTCCAAAATTCAAAGAGAAAAAATGCGGAGGGAGAATGTGTGAAGTACAAGGAGCTGAATTTTGGAACTCTTTGCCTCTGAAACTGAGACTTGAGAATGGCCCACCGAAATCCCGAAAGGAACTAAAAACCACACTTTTTGCACAAGCATTTGGAGTCACCCAATTTTAATGGGGTGGGACGGACAGACCCCCAGGGTTTTGACTCTTATGTTATTCTGGCATGTTGGTTTTCCTAGGGTCTTTTAATGTCCTTGTCTTTTATTTTGCGCATTGAGGCCTTCGGGTAAGACTGTGTAGGTTAAGCATTTTAATTAATAAATATAACTGTGGAATAGTAATGTGAAAGTTACAGCTGTGCACCATGCATACGTTTGTAATGTGTCACATTCACAAACCATGGTAATGCACTAGAATTCGCAGGGGTAAGCTAAATCAGAAAAAAAAAATATGCATATCCAATTTCCGGTCTGTTGGCAGAACCATTAACACAAAAAGACCAAAAAGATAAGAACAGGTTCTAAACCTGACCCTAAAGCTGGCCGTATATTACTAAATTTTATGAACGAAAAAACTGAGCGGATTTCCGACATCCACACATTCAAAGTGACCAGGTAAATCTTTAGCATATTCCGAGTGTGAATCCCCTGCCAGCAGAATACAATGATCAGCTATGCCGCCAATTGGGGGCATGCGCTGATCCAGCAGAAATCAATCATCCAACTAACCCATTCATGAAAAGTCAAATCGATAGATTACATTTCTCTTTTACAGGATTGGGAATTTCCCATCCCATACAGGGAATCTCCCCAATCTCTTCAAACGGTGGTTTCTGAAGTACCGCGAGGACCAGGTTCAGTTCCCACAGAGGTAGTCTAGGGCGGACCGGAGGGGCCAAATGCCGAACTCCCTGCACAAACGAACTCACCAGAGAGTGAGCCGTCAGGGGTCACTGAAAAAAGGACAGCCAGGGAAGATATCTGGCCCTTAAAATCGTACTTAAAGCAAGCTTTTGGTCCACCCCCGCTGTAAGAACAGCAAGACTCTGAAAACCAAATCAGTCCACGGATTCCACCTCATTTCCTCACAGAAACCTATGTAGGCCTTCCAAGTGCGGTGGTAAGTCTTCCTAGAGGATGGCTTCCGAGCCTCTCATGGTGGGAATCACAGAATCCGACAGGCCCCGGTCTCTTAGTACCTGACTTTCAATAGCCATGCTGTTAAAGCCAGCAACTGTAAAGCAGGATGAAGTATGGGACCTTGCGACAGTAGGTCCTCTATCCGCGGTAAACGCCAAGGGACGCCTGCTACTAGACGCACTAGATCGGTGTACCAAGGATTCTGAGGCCAATCCGGAGCAATTAGGATCATTGGAATCCCCTCTTCCTCCACGCTGCAAAGCAGATGAGGAAGGAGCTTCAGGGGAGGGAAGGCATAGATTAGCCGGTACTGACGCCACGGTGCCACCAACGCATCTGGCGCGTCTGCCCATGGGTCTCTTGACCTGGCCACAAACCTCAATACCTTCCGATTGAGTCGAGACGCCAGGAGATCTACATCTGGCATGCCCCATTTTAGGCAAAGGAGCTGAAACGCATCTGGATGCAGAGACCATTCTCCTTGGTCCAGCATCCCGGAATGTATATGGCGGAACAGGGGCGGTACGCTCCTTTCTGCCCACCTTAGGATGTGAGCGACCTCTGACGCTGCAGCCGAGCTTCTTGTTCCTTCTTGATGGTTGACATGCCACTGCCGTGGCGTTGTCCAACTGGATCCTGACTGGACGCCCCTGAGACCATGTGGAGAGGCACAGCCTGATCGCCCGAAGTTCCAGGACATTGATCGACAAGTGGGATTCCTCTGGAGACCATCGACCTTGGGTTGACTGAACCCCCCAGACTAACCACCAACCAGTAAGGCTGGCGTCCGTCGTGATCACCATCCAGTGAAAAGGAAGGAACGACTTCCCGGACAGAAGTACCGGTGATGTTAGCCACCAAACTACGGAGGTCCTGACTAGGTGGCTCACCTGGATTTGACAATCCATGGATGATGGGCACTTGTTTCATCTGGACAGAATTTCCTTCTGTAATGCTTGCGTGTGAAATTGCACATATGGTACCGCCTCAAAGGAGGCCACCACGAGGCCCAGGACTCGCATGCAAAAGCGGAGTGACGACCATCTTTGGGATGTCAACGGCCGTACCGCAGCCCAAAGGGTCTGCAACTTTTCCACAGGGAGAAAAAAACGTTGCCTCTGAGGAGTCCAGAATCAACCCCAGATATACTAGGAGTTGAGTCAGTAACATTACTGACTTCTGAGTGTTCAGTACCCAACCAGTTCAGTACACAAAAGTTCAGTACCAAAAGTGTCGGAGGGTTTGACAGGTTATAGACACGCTCACCTCCAATTCTGAGCTTGAAGTGGCCCTCAGAAGAAGATCGTCCACGTAGCCCATGATGGCGATGCTACGCTGTCTTAGTAGGGCCAAAATTTGGGAAAGCACCTTGGTGAACACCCTTGATGCCGATGCCAGGCCAAAGGCGAGAGCCACAAATTGATAGTGGTCTTCCACGACAGCAAAACGCAGACATCGGATGCCTGGCACATATGGGGACCTGTAAATAGGCGTCCCTGATGTCCAATGATGCCCGAAAGTCCCCCGGCTGGAGGGCAGTGACGACAGAACGAACCGATTCCACCCGGAATCTTTGTACCTTCACAAAGCAATTGAAGGCCCTGAGGTCCAGGATTGGACGAACACCCTTCCTTGGTACTATGAACACATTCAAGTAAAACCCGTGAACCGTTCCTATGCTGGGACATGAATAACCATCCCCCACGTTTAAGCAGGTCTTGAACTGCTCCAAGTAGGGCTTTCCGATGAGTCGGCTGTAGCTGGAGGGGAAAAAAAAAAATTTCAGTTTGGTGGGCAAGATAGGAATTCTATCTTGTACCCTGAAGAAACTACTTCGCAAACCAACCAGTTGGGCTGATCCTTCAGCAGCGTGTGTCTGTCAGTCTGCGCCGTTTAAGTGCTGTCTGATAGATGGCAAAAATGGCCCAGAGCGGCCACTAGATGCCAATAACGATCGCGAGCCACAAGAACATGGCCGCCGAGCGTAGATAGAGTGTGATGGCACCAATAAAATGGCCGCTGGGCGGCAGCTAGAAGCCCACGCAGTGAGGGCTCAAAAACATGGCCGCTGACCACAGCCAGTGCATGGATCTCAGGGAAAAAACAGCCGATCGAGACCAACCAATGCCACGGTACACGAGCGCATGACCACTGGGTGTAGATAAAGCAAGGAGCCCAGAACAAAGGCCGCTAGAGGCAGAACATAGCGCGGCCACAAAAACATGGCCGCTGAGCATGAATAGTCAAACACCGCCTGGATCACAGCAAAGATGGCCGCTGATCAGCCGCTAGAGGCCAAACACCGCGCGGACCACAAGAACATGCCCGCCAGCGCAGTAGAAAAAGAGATTTTTAATACAGCTTACCTGTAAAATCTTTTTCTTGGAGTACATCACGGGACACAGAGCGGCATTCATTACTATATGGGTTATATGGAGTACCTTCAGGTGATGGACACTGGCAATCTCAAACAGGAAATGCCCCTCCCTATATAACCCCCTCCCATAGGAGGAGTACCTCAGTTTTGTAGCAAGCAGTATGCCTCCCAAAATGGTCCTCAAAAGAGGGGTGGGAGCTCTGTGTCCCGTGCTGTACTCCAAGAAAAAGATTTTACAGGTAAGCTGTATTAAAAATCTCTTTTTCTTTATCGTTACATCACGGGACACAGAGCGGCATTCATTACTATATGGGATGTCCCAAAGCAATGCTTACAATGAGGGGAGGGAGAACATCTCCAAGACAAAAGGATTTAATTTAGAGAAATACTCAAATCATAATAAATCCAACTTAGTTGAGAAAAATAATCTTAAATTTAAAATTTAACTCAAAAAAAGAGGAGCCCCCGGAATCCGAGGGTCTCAAACTGCAGCCTGCAGCACTGCCTGCCCAAAGGCTGTATCAGAATTCCTTCTTACGTCCAACTGGTAGAATTTTGTAAACGTGTGGACAGAAGACCAGGTTGCCGCCTTGCAAACTTGAGCCATAGAGATCTGGTGGTGTGCTGCCCAGGAGGCGCCCATGGCCCTAGTAGAATGAGCCTTTAATGATACTGGAGGAGGCAACCCTTTCAAGCCGTAGGCCTGAGTGATTAATTGCTTAATCCACCTAGAAATGGTGGACTTTGCAGCTGCCTGCCCCTTCTTGGGCCCATCCGGTAATATGAACAGCACCTCTGTTTTCCGGATCTTCTTTGTAGCTTTAAGATAGGCCTTCATGGCCCTGACGATATCCAAGGTATGCAGCAACCCTTCCTTTCTGGAAGTAGGTTTAGGGAAGAAGGATGGTAATACCAAATCCTGGTTCAAATGAAAACTGGATATAACCTTCGGTAGGAAGGAAGGATGAGGGCGGAGAACGACCCTGTCCTTATGAAAAATAAGATATGGTTCCTTACAGGATAAGGCCGCCAGTTCCGATACTCTTCTTGCGGAAACTATGGCGACCAAAAATACTAACTTCCTTGTCAGTAAAACCAAAGGAATTTCAGCCAACGGCTCAAACGGTTGTTTCTGTAAACTTGACAGAACAAGGTTTAAATCCCACGGGCAAAGCGGGGATTTAACTGGAGGTTTAATACGCAAGACCCCTTGAAGGAAGGTCTTAACCAGCGGCCGCTGAAACCACACTGACAGAGCAGAAATCTGTCCTTTGATTGTGCTTAATGACAATCCCTTATCCACTCCTAGCTGGAGAAAACTTAAAACTCTATCAATGGTGAATTTGCGAGGAAGCCATAGCTTGGACTCACACCAGCCTACATAGGCCTTCCAGACCCTGTGATAAATCACCCTAGAGACCTGTTTCCTGGCTCTGATTAGGGTAGAGATTACTTTCTGAGACAGACCTCTACCCCTGAGAATCAGGGATTCAGCTTCCAGGCCGTCAAATTTAGATGCCGTAAGGCAGGGTGGAGGATCGGACCTTGCGATAGCAGGTCTGGCCGTAGAGGAAGAGTCCAAGGGTCTCCCACTACCATCCTTAAGATTAGTGAGTACCATGCCCTTCTGGGCCATGCTGGAGCTACCAGGATGACTGGTATGTGCTCCACCCTGATCCTGCGCAGCAGGCGGGGTAGTAACTGGAGCGGGGGAAACGCATAAAGAAGTTTGAACTGATGCCAAGGGCAAACCAGCGCATCGGTTCCGCAGGCCATCGGATCCCTTGAGCGGGACATGAACCTGTCTAGCTTCTTGTTGAGTCTCGATGCCATGACATCCACATCCGGCACTCCCCATCTTTGGCAGAGTGCTTGAAAGATTTGTGGATGCAGAGACCATTCCCCCGGCCATAGAGTCTGGCGGCTTAAGAAGTCCGCCTGAAAGTTGTCCACTCCGGGAATGAATATTGCCAATATGCAGGGCACATGAGCCTCTGCCCATAGGAGAATCAAGCTCACCTCTCTCTGAGCGGCTTGACTCCTGGTTCCCCCTTGGTGATTTATGTATGCCACGGCCGTGGCATTGTCTGATTGAATTCTCACCGGGAACCCCTGCAATTTTGACGTCCAAGCCCGGAGGGCTAGTCGAGCAGCTCTGAGCTCCAAGATGTTGATGGGCAACTGCTCCTCTAGTTTTGCCCAAGTACCTTGGCGAGTGCAACCATCCAAAATTGCTCCCCAGCCTGTCAGGCTGGCGTCTGTGGTCACTATCTTCCAAGCCACTGGGCTGAAAGATCTCCCCTTCAGTAGGTTCTGAGGGTCTAACCACCAACACAGACTTTGTCGGACTCTTGATGAGAGCGGCAACGGGATATCCAAGGCCTGTGGCCTTCTGCTCCATGCTGACAGGATGGCTGCCTGCAGGATGCGAGTGTGACTCTGGGCGTATGGTACCGCCTCGAATGTGGCCACCATCCTGCCTAGTAACCTCATACATAGGCGAATAGTCTGTTCCTTTTTGCTTAGAACCAGTAGGATTAATTCCTTGATGGCTTTGACCTTCCTCAGAGGTAGAAACACTCTTTGTTGTTCTGTGTCTAATCTCATGCCGAGATATTCCAACTGCCTTGTGGGCAGGAAAGCTGACTTTTCTCGATTTAGGACCCAGCCGAACTTCGAGGTATTGGACCGTGAGGGCCACTGCTCGCTCCAAGCCGGGAGACGAGTGATCTATGACTAGGAGGTCGTCCAGGTATGCTAGGATCGTGACCCCTTGGATCCTTAGTTTGGCTAGGATTGGAGCTAGGACCTTCGTGAACACCCGGGGGGCCGTAGCCAACCCGAAGGGAAGCGCCACGAATTGGAAGTGACGCGAAGCCACCATGAAGCGTAGATATTTTTGATGTGGCTGGTAAATTGGAACATGAAGGTAGGCATCCTTTATGTCTATGGACGCCATGAAGTCGTCCTTTTGGAGTGTGGCAGCTGCTGACCGCACGGATTCCATCCGAAATGAGCGGATCTTTAGGTATGCATTTACCATCTTTAGGTCCAAAATTGGCCTGACATCTCCATTGGACTTCGGGATGATGAATAGGTTGGAGTAGAAACCTAGCCCCTGTTCCAGGACTGGTACCTCTACTATTACTTCCTGGGAAAGTAGATGATTTAATGCCGACATTAATGCGGCTCCTTTCTCCGGATCGTTTGGAATCCTCGACTCCTGGAAATGAGGAGGAGGAAACTTTAGGAAATCTAATTTGTAGCCCGTGGCCACGGAAGACCGTACCCACTCGTCGGGAATGCTGGCTTCCCAAACCTCTGAAAAGAGTCGCAGCCTTCCCCCCACCTTCGTGGGTGGGGGCGCCCCTTCATAAGGGCTTGGGGGCTGGTTTTGCTGGTTTGCGAAACCACTGCTTTCTGCCTCTAGCAGCCTGTCCTTGAGACTTGCTGTTGAAGCCGAAGTTTGCTTTCGCAGGAGGCCGTCGATACTGTTTGGCATTAGAGGGCCCCTGCCCAGGGGAGTACTGTCGTTTAAACGCAGGCCCCTGAAACTTCTTCTTAGTTGGCAAGAGAGTACTTTTGCTGTTTGAAATGGTCTGAATGTATTTATCTAGGTCTTCTCCGAAGAGTCGTCCTCCATAGAAGGGAAACCCTACCAGGAGCTTCTTGCATGGGGGCTCGGCCTCCCAGCTCTTTAACCATAAGAGTCTTCTCATATGGATAAGGGATAACGATAAACGTGACGCTTGCTGGATAGAATCCTTAATTGCGTCTACCGTAAAACATATGGCCCTAGGGACATCCGAAAATTCTTCTGCCTGCTGGGCAGGAATAAGTTTAAGCATCTGCTTAATTTGATCCGATAATGCTTGAGCAACCCCAATCGCAGCCACAGCTGGCTGTACTACTGCCCCTGCAGTAGTGAAGGAGTTCTTAAGTAGTGCTTCCAAGCGTTTATCAACTGGATCCTTGAATACCTGTATGTTTTCTACAGGGCATGTTAACGACTTGTTAACACATGAGATGGCTGCGTCCACTGCAGGAGTAGCCCATTTCTTGGAAAATTTATCTTCCATAGGATATAGGGCAGAGAATCTTTTAGGTGGTAAGAAGATTTTATCTGGCTTGTTCCAATCTTGGAACAAAACTCCCTCTAATAGAGGGTGGATCGGAAACACTGCATTGCTTTGAGGCGCCCTCAGTGAGCCCAAAGCTGAAACCGTCGAAACCTGGAGATCTGGTACTGGCAAGTTGAATGCATTATGGACCAAGTCCGTTAAGGCTTGAATCCACCAGCCCTCCCCTTGGGAGACTGCTCCATACTCCTCTGTATCCGGATCTTCAATCCCTGAACCTACTTGGTCCTTGTCCAAGAGATCGTCCAATTCCCCTGAGGAAAGGACCTCCTCTTCTGAGGGTCCACGCTCTGGCGACGGAGATCTAATCCGTTTACTGCCCCGCATAGCTGTGGCTATCATTTTTCCCATTCTTTTCTCCATCTCTCTTAAAGAGGTGAGTAATACCTCGTCCGTGACCATCTTAGGGTTGGACTGACCCGCGCCAGCTCCAGCCCCAGATCCCGATGGCCCCAAGGCTCCCTGTGGGGAAAGCAGCGGCATAGCTTTGTCCGAGACCTCAGACTCTCTGGGGGAATCCCCACCTCTTGTACCCTCTGACCCGGATGCCATGGTACAATACCGAGGTACACCTGCTACTTATTGGTACTTGGAACTATAAAAGTTAATTGCCCAAACACCTGTTTGGGGGATAAAAAATGCTTCCTCTCCCCTAGATGACTTTTTTATTTTTTTTCAATCTTTTTTCAATCTTTCTTTTTTTTTTTTTTTTTTTTTCAAATCCAGGAAAGAAAAAACATTCTGTCCCCCTGAGTAGTATTGCAAGAAAAACTATGAGATGGAAAGAAACAGCCTATTTCTAGGCTTGAAAACAGTCTTCTGAAGACTGCAATATTCTTTTTGGCCACTGTGTGTCCTCGGCGCCCCGTGCTGCCGCTCTGGTCTTTCCTCCCCAGTTCCAATGTATCGAATGAGCTGTTTGGAACGAAAAGGAAGGGCCGCCCCTTCCTTAAACCACTGACCCGCCCTTCCCCCCTCAGCTAAACGGCGCGAATTGCGCCTATAACACGTGAACGCGCGCGCCCGCCGATAGGGGGGGGGGGTTGGGGGGAAGGGAGCCTCTCTGCTCCAGCTGGAATCACGAGGAGGTCAGCGTTTTGCCTGCTTTGCAGGCTCTGAGGAGGAAGACTGATGGAGCATCGCCTGGAGGCTTGCAGGTAAGCATAGCTCTCTGACACACACATACACTTTATATTACACAGGCCCTACTCAAATGCTTTTCCAACACTACAAGGGAGGTCACTTCTTATGGGGAAAAAATACACATAGAGCCATCCTATCATTAAGATATGTGACTAGTTTGCCAGATGCAGCGCATAACTTTAGGCATGTCCCCTGTGACCCCCCAGAAAAAACCTGCTAAGAACCAAGTTCCGCAAGTTTTCCCCTCACTTACCTGCTCCATGCCGCAGGACTTTGCCAAGCAAGAGGCCCAATCTTCCCCCATCTCCGTGGGGATGTCTAGACCTTCAGGCCCTGGGTTCCTATGAAGGATCCACTGTCCTTGGCCCATATAGCACTCTGGCAACAGAAAACATTAGGCACCCAAAGGTTTCTAAGTTCTGGGCCCAGGGTCCAGCTCTCTAAAAAGAAAAGCATTATGGGCTATACCCCAAGGGTTTGGGGTCCGGTTACTGACCACTTTAGCGCTGAGGCCTTTGGACAGAACCGGTTAGCTCACCTAATCCCAAGGATGCGGAGGCAAGCTAAACCATGACCAACACCTAAGACACTGGCGTAAAAACTGAGGTACTCCTCCTATGGGAGGGGGTTATATAGGGAGGGGCATTTCCTGTTTGAGATTGCCAGTGTCCATCACCTGAAGGTACTCCATATAACCCATATAGTAATGAATGCCGCTCTGTGTCCCGTGATGTAACGATAAAGAAAGTAAAACACAACAGGATCACAAAAGACATGGCCGCCATCCGGAACATAGAGGCCAGGCTACGGCCTTGTAGACCGGTCCTATGAAAGCCCTGAAGCGTATAGCTCACCGGCCACCCGTAGAGCGACGGGCATGTCGTGGACAACCCAGTGCGTAACTATGGCCAGCACACGCTCGATGGCCGAAACTGGTGGGATTACAAGGATCTGGGATCCAGCCCGTCTCCCAGTCGGCAGTTGATTGAAGATCACAGGAACAAAAAAATAAAAATAATAAAATTTCAATCTGGAATAAAAAACCTCCAGGCCAAAGGGCACGAAGGGAGCCATGTCTTTACCTTAGCTAGGCAGAACAAAACTGAGCTGCTTAGTGCAGGCTGAGGGGATATAGCCAGTAGGACCACCCCCTGGGTGGTGCTGCTCAGCTTTAAAGTTGTTAACACTTTCTACCTAGTCACTCCTAAAGGAAGTCCAATACCCAACTTTGTCAAGATTACAAGATTAAGGCTGTGTCCGTCCATAAACAAAAAAGAGAAATAGTGTGGTTCCTGCTAAATAGGCTGAATTAAGCCTATGGGGGGAGGGGCCCTTGGCTCTCTATTGTCTAGAGATGATGCCCATCACAGTAATTGCTAAACAGTGGGACTTAAGCTAGGCATACGCCAGTAGATTTTCATACAAAAATTTGCACAAACCTTTCCATCAGTACATTCGATGATACAATGAATGCCAATCAAAAATGCTTAAAAACACAAACATTTACTTTTAACGTTCGATTTTGGACTTTCCCAAAACCAAGTTCACAATCAGAAATTCATTTACAAAAATAAAAATAAAAAATAAATACATTTCTTGCCTGGTCCTCAGAATTTTCGCATCACCGCCGTCAGAAACAAATATAGATCTGACCCCACCAACAATGAGAAAATTAAAAAGGAACTTTACTAAAACAAAACAATTTGAGACAGTCTACTGGTTTGTGGTCAGCTTTAAGAGGAAGGAGGGGGTGGGATGGACCATTCCTGTCCATAGTTGCATACCAGTGTGCCTGAAATTTTGGGTATGCCCAGGCACCTAGAGGTGCATGCTATGAGGCAACACCAAACACTGAAGATACTTCATTTCACTTCAGGTACCCTTGACCCTGACCCAAGATTTTTTTTATTTTAAGTTTTTTATTGTAAAACACTTAACATACTATTGACTCTTAACCCTACTTTGAACCAGAACACTTTATGTATCAGTAACATAAGCAACTAAACCAACCTAAAATTCTAAACCAGATGTGAACCCTCCGAGCCTTTTACCTGAAGTCTTACACTAAATGAATTCCTAAATGTTCAAGCATACTCTACTGAAAAACAGAACCAATGGTCAGCCCCACGATTTTCAGGTAGAAATAGACCGATGCAAGCCAACTAGTATAAGGAATCTGCATCCTCACTAAAGCCTTAGGGCAGCCTCAATCCCTTTATACTTGAAAATGTGCAAAATAACCTGTATATTTGCATAGAAAAAAAGATAATTGATCCCCGATATAGGGAACTGTAATTAACTGCTTGTAATGGGTTACTCAGCTATGCCCAATACCGTTAATCTTTGTAATTGCTTAATATAAAAATTTGCATTCATGGATTCATCATCCAACACAACAGCATGTAATCTTGTGGCCACAAAACTCAGAGATGACTCATGCAGCAGGGCTAGTTCAGACGTTTGTGAATTTCAGGCATCAAATTAACAAATGTCTGAAATTCATTTCAGGCTTTCACAGCCAAGTTGGGGAAAAAATAAATAAAAAATACAGATACAGATTTTGAGACAAACAGGCATGGAGTAATATCAAAGGGTAATGTATCTACAACCAAATTGCATTATTTATCGCACTATGGATAGTTTACATTTTTTTTATATTGTGTATATAAAAAAACTGTTAAAAGGTCTCTGTTTTAATTAAAGATAGTAGTTATAACTAACAAATTTGAATCCATAAAATAATTCAAAACCAGAATTAGCTGTTAATTACTACTGCCAAGAGCCCTTCAGCCAGCAATTACAAAGCTGGAAATGTTCTAGAGTTACCAATAATTTTATAAATCAAGCCTACACAACTAAAAGATAAATTGCAAAAAAACATCACACATCTAGTTTTACATTACTGTGTGGCATCCAAAACAAGCCACCAATATAAAAGCACAAGAAATGTGTCGGCATTTGTAATGTCTGGGAAAATACACAATGCTAAGGGGCTAAAAGAATACAAAACTACCAAATGTAAGCTGGAAAAGACCCATAATGCCCCTCTGGATGCACATAAGTTCTACCAATCACAGCCCCTAAAGTGTTACACATTGTGAAATCCTTGAAACTAACCATCAGATATTGTTGACAAATGAGACTAAAAGCATGTCTACTCAAGTTCGCTCACTGCCCTCATTTTTGGACACAGGCACATGAGCAACGCGAGAAAAACCAGGAAAAAAATAAATAAAAAAAAATCCAACTCCAGCACAAAACAAGTAACATTAAGCCCTGGTTCACACTGGGTACGATTTGGAACGATTTGAGATGCGATTTGACATATCAAATCGCATCTCAAATCGGCGGCAATTGTCGGCAATGGCACTGTCCTAATCAGTGCGACACCGCATCTGCGATTTCAAAAAGTAGTTCCTGTACTACTTTTTGCGATTTCGGGCCGCGATTTACATTAAATTGCGGCCGAAATCGCGGCAAAATCGCGCATTTTACCGCGATTTTGAATTTGCAGCAGTGTGAACCTAGGCTAAAGGTTTCTATTGCCATTTGTGCCCAAGCTGAGTAGACTTCTCTTACTTCCTGTTCTGGTAAAGGCCACTAGGACTCAAAAGTGAGGGAAAAAAGCTAAATGGTAGATATGGGTCCAGGTTATTTAAAAAAAAAAAAAAAAAGGAGGAAGAGGTAGAGGAAGGACGGCCACAGCGCGGACCTGAAAATCCAGAAGGACATCAATAGACGACCTCCCCTTTATGCGTGCTGTGATCACGGTCCCTTACCATGTGATCAGCTGTCAGCCAATGACGGCTGATCACATGATGTAAACAAAGGATCGGTAATCGTTTTTTTTCTCCCGCTGACAAAACAAAAGCCAATCACCGGCTTGTGCACAAGGGACATCGATCCTGAAGAGGCAATGCTGCCTCATCTATGCCCACCTGCCAGTTTCCGTGGTGCCAATCAGCGCCACCCACCAGTGCCCATCATTGAAGGAGAAAAATTACCTGTTTGCAGAATTTTATAACAAAATATAAAAAAAATATATAAAAACACCCAAGATCAACAATCTTCAAAACAGGTCACAATGAAAGCTGCTCTCAACAGTTATCAAGGAACTGCTTCATGGCAATCACACTTTTTAAATCTTTATGATTTAAACAGTCAAACAGTTTGGGTGGTCTGAGGTCTTGGTCATGAGAAAACACACACACACACACACACACACACACACACACACACACACACACACACATATTTTTACTTCAACTTGCAGCTTAAAGGCTCTTAGAAGCACCCTGCATTTTTTCAGGATTTGGGCAGTAGCAGCATGCTTAGACAATATCAAATGTGAGCAATACAGATGGCCAGTTTGATAAGCAGGAAGTACCAATTATATTAAACCTATAGTACAAAAGCAACACAAAATAGTGCAAAGAACTACCTGGATGATCACACTCATGCTGCCTGGTGCAGGGTTTCTTACACTCAGGTGGTCTCGTGCCACATGCAACTGGAGGAAAGATCACAGACTCCCCACAGTAACAAGTGAGTTCATCAAAACCTGAAAAAAAAAAAAAAAAAAAAAAGTGAAATACTATTAGTGGTAAATGCCAACCTAAAATAAGACTTTTATGCTCCTTTCAATGACAAACACATGACCAAATGAGCTTGAGTACTTTTTTTTTTTTTTTTTAAAGGGGGTCTACGGATATATATATATATTATATATACACACATATATATATATATACACACATATACATATATACGTGCGAGAGACACTTCCTGCTGAATCCACCAACTGTGGGAGTTACACATTATTACCGCTCTAACAGAGAACCCCTTGCGCAGTTTAACGTTAAACTGATGAAAAAGAGGTGATGGCGCTACCTAAAAGTAGTCCCAAGAATTTGTGAAAACAATTAATTGGGCAAACACAAGGGGTACACAACCCCCACCCTATGTCAGGGCTTCACAAATTTGCTTGGAATGTAGGAGCCAACTAAAATAGTTAGGATATCAATTTACTCAGCGTAACATTATCTTTCACAATATAAAATAAATTGGGGAAACTTTACTGTTTTAATAAAAAAAATAAGTATTTTTTGTCAAAAAAGTGCGATTGTAAGACCGCTGCCCAAATACAGTGTGACAAAGTATTGCAACAACCGCCATTTTACTCTCTAGGGTGTTATAATTTTTTATATATATATATATATATATATATATATATATATATATATATATATATATATATATATATATATATATATATATATATATATATATATATATATATATATATATATATATAATGTTTGGGGGTTCTAACTTCTAAGTAAAGGGAAGGAGATGGAAACAACCAGCAATGCTAATGGTGCTTCTCTGCCTGTCTTGTTATACCAACGGCCACCACAAGAGAAAAGCCAGATTTCAGAAAGAACCATAGGACTGCAGAAGGCCGCGGCGTCAATTACCAGCCAGCGTGGGCCGATGCGATTGTGAGGGGGGATGCACACAGAGACAGGGTACCTCAGCTGTTCTAGTCGCAATTGTGACCTAGCGCCCGGGGTTTGTCGAGCCCTGCCCTATGTGGCATAAAACGTGAAAGGAAAAACAGTTGAACACGCAGTGTATACCCAAGAACAATGTGTAAACCAGGGTCGCTATTTCTAGTCACCATGGCGACCGGGATTTGTCGAGCCCTGGTGTAAACACTAAAAAAAAGTGTTTGTGAACTAGATGACATAAATCAACTCTAGTATATAAGCCACCTCACAAACAATTATGATAAAAATCATGTGTGACAGCTGCATGCATAATCTAGGATATCCACCACATACATAAAATTCAAATTACAGTCCATTCATAGGAGGGTAGGTATACAACTATAGTTGTAGGGAGGTGCCATTAGCCACCTCCTGATAGTTCATATAGCATAAATGAAGTAATACAACATGATTTATAAATAAAGTTATTAAATTATATATTAAAGTCCAGCAGAACCGTAACACAATTCCTCTTATAGGTAGGATTGGTAAGGTTGTACAAGAAATATTCAGAAAACCAGCGCTGGCTGCTCTGTAGAGATAGGGGTTAATTCAGGTGACTAGGGTGCTCCCCCACATGTGTCCCCACTCGCCAGATCACGGAGCCCCTGCAGGGGCAGACAGCATAACAGGTGGACTCCACACCAAAGCTCCTGGTATTCCTGAAGGCTCCTCGCCTGACCTATATAGATCCTCCTCTCCAACTCACTCCAGACAGGACCAAGCACTGACAAAATCCTCAAAAATAGAAATCAGAAGGCTTCCCCTGGTGTAGTATATAGTGGCCTTTATTTAAATAAAAAACAGCAGCAAAGGCTGCTTAAACAAGCTAAAATTGGCAATTTTGGCTTATTTAAGTGGCTTTTGCTGCTGTTTAAATAATTTTAGCTCGTTTTTTTATTTAACCACTTGCCTACTGGGCACATATACCCCCTTCCTGCCCATTTGAAATTTCAGCATTGTCGCGCTTTGAATGACAATTGCGCGGTCGTGCGACGTGGCTTCCAAACAAAATTGGCGTCCTTTTTCCCCCACAAACAGAGCTTTCTTTTGGTGGTATTTGCGACAATTTTGAAAAACATTTTTTTTACTTTTTGATATAATAAATATCCAATAAAAAAAATAAAAAAAAATTCTCAGTTTAGTCCGATACGTATTCTACATATTTTTGGTAAAA
Source organism: Rana temporaria (assembly GCF_905171775.1). NCBI lineage: Eukaryota > Metazoa > Chordata > Amphibia > Anura > Ranidae > Rana > Rana temporaria. Next base: position 205,113,882 of record NC_053493.1, read on the forward strand.
GAAAAAAAAAAAAAAAATCGCAATAAGCGCATAGCGATTGGTTTTTACGCAAACGTTATAGCGTCTACAAAACAGGGGATAGAATTATGACTTTTTTATTAATATTTTTTACTAGTAATGGCGGCGATCTGTGATTTTTGCCAGGACTACGATATTGCGGCGTACACATCGGACACTTGACACATTTTTGGGACCATTCACATTTATACAGCGAACAATGATATAAATAGGCACTGATTACTGTATAAATGTGACTGGCAGGGAAGGGGTTAACACTAGGGGGTGAGGAAGGGGTTAATGTATTCCCTAATTAGTGATTCTTACTGTGGGGGGGAGGGGGGGGGAGGGGGTGACCGATGGTTGTCCCTATGTACAAGGGACACACCATCAGTCTCCTGTCCGACAGGACGTGGAGCTCTGTGTTTACACACAGAGCTCCACGTCCCTGTCTCCATGACCGCCGATCGCGGGTGCCTGGCCGACATAGCGGCCGCCAGGCACGCGCATCAGCACCTGACTGATGCGGCAGGCGTGCACCGCACGCGCGCCCCCCAGTGGCCTGGAAGCCGTATATAGACAGCCTCCCAGCAATTCAAAGCCACAATGTGGCCGTAAAAACCTGCCGTGCGGGCGGGAAAAGGTTAAATAAAGGCCCCTTTATTCTTATACTACACCATGGGAGCCTCCCGATTTTAATTTGAGGATTTTGTCAGTGCTTAGTCCTGTCTGGAGTAAGTTGTAGAGGAGGATCTATACAGGTTGGACGAGGAGCCTTCAGGAGTACCAGGAGCTTTGGTGTGGAGTCCACCTGTTATGCCGTCTGCCCCTGCAGGGGCTCCGTGATCTAGTGAGTGGGGACAAATGTTGGGGAGCACCCTAATCCCCTGAATGAACGCCTGTCACTACGGAGCACTCAACGCTGGTTTTCTGAATATTTCCTTTACAGCCTTACCAATCCTACCTATAGGAGGAATTGTGTTACGGTTCTGCTGGATTTTCTCTAGACTTTATATAATTTAATTACTTTATTTAAAAATCATGTTATATTATTTCATTTAATTTACTTATCATATGTGCTATATGAACTATCAGGAGGCAGCCAATAGCAACTCCCTACAACTATAGCTGTATACCTACCCTCCTATAAATGGACTGTGATTTGAATAACATTTTTGTGGTGGATATCCTAGGTTATGCATGCAGCTGTCACACTCATGATTTTTATCATAATTGTTTATGTGAGGTGGCTTATTATCACATACTAGAGTTGATTTATGTCATCTAGTTCACATATACACTTTCCTAGCGTTTACACATTGTTCTTGGGTATACACTGCATGCTCAACGGTTTTCCTTTCACATTTTTTTACCACACAGGGTGAGGGTTGTGTACCCCTTGTGTTTGCCCAATTTAAATGTGGTCACTAATTCTTGAGACTACTTCTAGGTAGCGCCATCACCCCTTTTTCTATTTTTCACATTTTTATCCTCCGTTGGGAGAGTATTTTAGGGGGGATGCAACAGTTTGTTTTTCACCCAAGCATGGACTTTATATATAAAAAGGTTAAACTGATGCTCGTCCAATTTCATTGAGTGGCCACATCATGAGTGACGCGAGACTGAATACCTTCCTCCCAGTGGAATCCCCATTAAAATATTTGTATATCACCATCAAATCCCCTCTTGAGACTCTTCTCCAGGGAGAATACATTTAATGTTAGCAATAATTCCTCATATCGGAGGGCTCTTTATTGGTTTTGTTGCCCCTCTCTGGGCTCAATCCAGTTCCAACACATCCCTCCTATAGACCAGTAACCAGAACTGGATGGCATACGCAAGATGTGGCCAAACCAGAGTTTTGTAAAGTGATATAATTAAAGTCTTATCTGAGTAAACATTCTTTTTAATGCATGCAAATATTCTGCTGGCCTTGCTTGCTGCAGCTTGGCATTGCATGCTATGGCCAAGCGTCAACAAGGACTCCCAGATATTTTTCCATCCTCAATTCCCCTAGAGGTTTTTCCACTTGCATGTAGCTTCCATTCATATTTTTAGCCACCAAGTGCATTACTTAACTTTTTTTTGCCATCTGTGTCCCATTGGGGAGATTTCCCTTCAATAGCCAAAATAGTAAAAGAGTAGAAATCCCTTCAAAATAAGATCTCATATAATCAGAACTAGTGTCCTCGTTGGAAGATGTCCCCTCTATTCCTGCTCTGGTGACAACTCCAAAAAATTTGGATTTTTTTTACTTTCAGTCTCAGTGATAACAGCAAACAAGACAAATACAGATGATGTATTTCCCTAAAGGAGGCACAGATAGGATTAACAACCCAATAGGTATATTCTAATTCTTCTCCACTAACCAGAAGGGAAAAAAAAACACACACACACACGTTTTGCTTTTAGTGATATCTTAAAATTAAGGCATTTGAGGTTTCAAGCATTTAAAGGTGATCAACATAAAAATTCACTAACCTCACTTGCTCAGCCATGCAGCGTTTATTGAAGGTCTATTGGACAGACCGATTGCAGAGTCTGCTGTAGTCTGCAGACACCCTCACAATTACAGTAAGTTCAGTGTACATACTCCAAGAACTACATATAGTGCAAGTCTTTAAAATACAGTATTTATATCTTACTTGTCTGCCAACAATTCTGACAGTTCCCACGATGGCAAGGTAGATCACATCTGTGAAGGCCGCAGTTGAGTTTATGACCACAAATTAAGGAGCACTTGTGTTCTTTGTCCTGTTCACAAAGTAAGTTGCATCAAAATTAGATTTAAAGTGGAACTTCAGGCAAAAAATAAAAAAATTAAATATACATTCCCAAAGCCACAAAGTTGTGTGTGCACCAAAAGCTTTCACATACAGAGATATTATGTTGTAAAGGTGAGGATATTATCAGTGTGTGGCAACATATGCTTATCTCAGAGTTTGAGTTTACCTTACTGTTCATTCGTATTATATATATATATATATATATATATATATATATATATATATATATATATATATATATATATATATATATACACACACACACACACACACACACACACACACACACACACACACACACACATATATATATATATATATATATATATATATATATATATATATATATATATATATACACACACAAAAAAATCGGCAGGGGGTTCAAAGAGGTGGGGCCTAAAGATGAAGGGGTGGGTCTTAAACAAGAAGGGGTGCGACAAATTCAGATGGGGGGGGGCGCCCGATTTTAGTTTTGCCTAGGGCAGCGCAAAACCAAAATACACCACTGACGTGAAAAGAGGCAGGAGAGTGGAGGAAAGACATCCCAAGCCCTCACAAGATCCCGGCCGACACTTGCTGAGAAGACAGAGCAGCCCCAGCGATGGCACAGGTTGGGGCGCATTTCATTGACACTGGTAAATATTTGAGTACACCATTTGGTTCAGAATATTTTTTTTCTTTGTTTTCCTCCTCTAAAACCTAGGTGCGTCTTATAGGAGTGAAAAATAGGAGATGTAATCATTTACCATCAGTGCCAAGCTCCATGAAAGCTAGGGGGAAGAAAAACAGAAGCACGCCGCGCATCCCAGTGAAAAAGGTTGTGCAGGTCATGCATATTAGAACACCAACACCAGTACCACATAGGGACATATTTCACCCCCTGATCACCCCCCCAGTTAACCCCTGAACGCCCTGTCACAGTGTCACCAATTGCAGCTTTCATTTTCACATTGTATTGGTGTCATTTGTTACTGTAATAAGTGTTAGGGCAGTTAGTAGTAGGCCCCGTTAGGTCTAGGGTACCCCCCAATAAAGGTTTAACCCCTTGATCACCCCCCAGTTAACCCCTTTCGCCCTCTGTCGCCAGTGTCACTAAATTATATTTTTTCTGATCGACGTAATGGTGTTACGGGTGATGCTGGTTAATCAGTTAGTTGATTAGTTTCACAGTCAGGTTTTTATAGCGTCAGGTACCCCCATATATTACCCAATAAAAAGTTTTAACCCTCTGATTGCCCCCAGTTAACTCTTTGACCAGTGAACACCGTATTAGTATTATGGGTGACGCTGGTTAGTTGGGTTTTAGGGTCAGTTAGGGTCTTTGCTGCCCCAAGCAGCGTCAGATTAGTGCCAGTAGCGCCAACATCCTTGCACACACCATACAACTGCCTTAGTAGTATAGTGTCTGAACGGATTAATATCTGATCAGATCTATACTAGCATCCCCAGCAGTTTAGGGTTCCCAAAAACACAGCCTTAGCAGGATCAGCCCAGGTACCTGCCAGCACCTGCATTTTGCCACTCTGCCCAGCCCACCCAAGTGCCGTATCGATCGTTCACTGTCACTTGCAAAACACTAAACACATAACTGCAGCATTCGCAGAGTTAGGCCTGATCCCTGCGACCGCTAACAGTTTTTTGGTAGCGTTTGATTCAGTCGTTGACAGTCAGGAGCTTTTTTTCCCTTGAGTCTCACTAGTGTACCAGTAAATTTAGAGACCAAAATGTCAAATCGTAGGTACACTAGTGAAGAGGCCTACACGATTCTGAGGATGACAGATAGTGAAGAGAAAGTCACTCATCTGTCAGATTCAAGCTCCGAATACAATCCTATAGACAGCAGTGGCCCCCTGACAGATGGCAGGGACCACTACTACTGTTGTCAGAGCCAAGGTCAGGCATACCCGACCCCGTTCTTCTGCTGACGTGCAATAACCACAGGGCTCTCGTATGGAGCAGAGCCAGTACTAGTGCTGCTCATCCTTCTGACCAGCACCAGCAGCCTAGTAGATCCTTGTCATAGTCAAACCAGCACTGCAGTATTACATGGCGACGTGGCGCGTCCCATAAGTGCAGTTGAAGCTGGTAAGGTGGCTAGCACGAGTAGAGTCCTGCAGCCACTAAGAAGACAAAGACAGGCCCATCGAGCCCATAGTTCCATCCCTGCTGCATTTAACAATCCCTATTAGGAGCCCATTACTTGTGTAGCACCTGTACTTCTCCCATTCAAAAGTCAATCGAGAATTCAGGTGGAAACAGTTGATTTTACGTCATTTGATTTTTATTCGCCGTTTTTTTTTAAAGAAAATCTCTATATATCCATTGTGGACCGAAGCAATTTGTAAACTGGTCAATTCATTGCCGCTAATCCCCAGCTGACCCTTGCCAGAGAATGGAAACCAATTACCGTTTCCAAATTTAAGACCTTTCTGGGCCTATCCCTCCTCATGGGCATAACTAAAAAGTGAGATGCAGTCATATTGGTCCACTGACCCAATTCACCATATGCCCCTGTTCCCTACCTCCATGGCCAGGGCACGATACGAGCAGATCTTGCGGTTCATGCACTTCAATGATAATGAAGGCAGTCGTCCTCGGGGTGACCCCAAATACGATCAGCTCTACAAAATTCGGCTCTTCGTAAACCACTTCAAATGTTTTGCAGCCTTTTTTACTCCCGATCAAGTTGTCTGCATTAATGAGTCCCCGATTAAGTTTTCTAGCTGCTTGTCTTTCAAACAGTAACTTCCCAGCAAGCATGCCAGATATGGGGTCAAGATGTAGAAGCTCTGACAGGGGAACAGGCTATACATGGAGTTTTATGGTTTACGAGAAAAGAGATAGTCACATAGAGCCGGAGAACTGCCCAGACTACATAGGTAGCGCTGGCAAGACTGTGTGGCACTTTGTGTCACCCTTATTTGGAAAGGGGTACCACTTTTATGTGGGCAATTATTACACGAACGAATGTGCCACTTTCACTTGTTTGATCATGGAACTGGCGCATGTGGCACCGTGCAATCTAATCGCTGGGGCTTACCCTAGTGGCTTGTAAATTCTTGTCTTAGGCTGGGGGAAGAGAGCCTGCTTGAAGTGTAATTTGCTCATTGTGAAGTGGAGGGATAATAAGAATGTTTTAGTTCTGTCCTCCCTTCACGCAGACACGATAGTCCAAATTCCTACAGTGACTGGTGTTGTGGAGAAACCCCTCTATCCACGAATATAACCTTTACATGGGAAGGGTGGACCTCAATTACCAGCTGTTGGCACCGTACCTAGTTGCCGTAAGGCCAGACGCTGGTACAATAGAAATAAAGTGTCTGGATGCTTATTACAATTGGCTCTGCTGAACGCTTATGTGCTATACAAAGCTTCAGGACGAACTGGATGCTTCCTTAAAATCCAGGAAGAGATCGTCACAGCCCTTCTGTTTCCAGACGGTGTCCCACATTCCCAATGCAAATGCAGTAAGCCGGCTGCATAAGAGGCAAAAAAAAAAAAAAAAAGGGGGATTTGCCCCTTACAGAAGAAAGGGAAGATTTAAGAAAAAATAAATATTTAACCCCCTCTTGGAGAATACCGCAGAAGACGGCCTTAAGATAGAAAGAGTCCACAGGATAAGATATTCTCAAAGTATAAAATTCGGCAGAGCTTCCCATAGATGTTATATTGAGGTTCCAACTATATGATGAAAAAGCACAAATATGGGGGGGGGGGGGTGCAAATAAAGGTGCTGAGTGATCAAATCTTAAGAAAAAATTGTGTCAAAGTCCAAATGTGAAAGTGACAGATAGGCTGCTGTGAATGGGTGTCCACTAATCCCAGAGGAAATGGAAACTCCACCAGAGACACCAGTCTGGTCTCCCAGAACTCTCACCTCAATGAGGGAAAAATAAAGCGGTCAATACATCAAACTCCACCTCACAGCAGTCTCCTCAATGTCTCCTGATACCAACGGGTGTGAACCTGATGGCTGAATGTAGTACCTGGAAGGTCTCAAGTCAGGGAAACAAGAGGGACAAAATAGAGCCTCCAATGATGTAGTATAAAGTAAAATAGGACATTTATTGAAAACAAGTTGCGCTTCATAAAAAACATAAAAACTAGCATGTAAACAAACAGTGGTGTCCTCTGCGCCGTCTCACATCACTCCTGGTGTACGTCTTGTGCTACGGCCAATCCCAACCCCCACTTAAATACGAGTGGACCTGTCAGTAATTAGATTTAGCTACAGAAACACTGGCTAGGCGTAGACTGCTAAAGCCCTTACTTGAACAAATGCAAACAAAGAATATTAAGTACAGTTGGGGCTTTCCAGCATGTTTAATAGGCCAGAAGGATGGAAGACCAACAAGATTATGGTTTCCAGAGGAACTACAAGAATACTGCAATAAATTGGACATACAAGTCCCGGTTATCCCAGGATGGACAGAAGATAACCAAATACAGAGGGAAGATGAACTGTGGCAAAAAACGCATAGAGCCGCTGGAAAGAATTAGCGAACTGAGGCAAAATTTTTATAAAGTAGTCAGGAAGACTCAGGGATCTGCGGCAGAAATCGCATAGAGACACTTGGAAAAGGGGGGGGGAGAAAGTTGTTTTCTTAGAAATCGTAAAGGTGTAGAATTATAGGGTCATAGAAAATAGGTTTAGATCAGTGGTTCTCAACCTGGGGGGTCGGACCCCCTCGGGGGTCAAATGATGATTTGCAAGGGGTCACCAAATCCTGGGCTGTTCTTGAAGCCCGCACCGTTCTCCCAGACTTTTTGCGGACGCCCAGCAGGGCTGTCCCTGGAGCCCACAGCCGCCCATTAAGTTCACAACATGGCTGGGGGGCAGAGACTACCGGTCAGCTGACTGGTGAGGAATGTGAAGTGGGAGGGGCTGGAGGAGACCCCATCTCCAGATTTCGGCATTGGTGTTTTTTGTGGTTGAACTGGATGGACTTGTGTCTTTTTTCAACCTGACTAACTATGTGTCACTGCTACGAGACACCACAAAGTCGGAGACACAGCGAGTAACACTACGTGTGATTATAGTTGCTATTAAAAGTCCACACTACAGTTTTCAGATCAGCAGATGACCTTGATCAAGAGCACCCAAGTTGGCCGATCAGAACACCCCCAATGTCCGTGGTTTAGGGGCGCAAATTACTTGCCTTGGGTGCTGACACGCTATGAAAATAATTTTACTGTTAGGGGTCCCCACAACTTGGGAAATTTTATCAAGGGGTCACGGCACTAGAAGGGTTGAGAACCACTGGTTTAGAAAGAGTTCAACAAGAACAGAGGAGTGGGGCGAATAAGTTTCAAGCGGGGGGGAACTGATGACAGCGGGACAGAGGGTTGGGATATAAGGATCTCCAGCATGCTCCTGGCCCACACCCCCCATATTAAGCCTATGGGGTGGGTGCAGGGAAGGTATGGTCAGAGTCACATCTCATGACGAGAGAATCATCGGTGGAGACGGAATATGTGTCCACCTATGGCTCAGGGGGGGGGGGGGGGGTGTTGGATTTGTCCCTGGAAAAATCAGAGTTTTTAGAGATTTTCCACGTATAGAAGCCAGATTGGTAAAAAATAAGGTCGTACTGATTAGATGGCATCAATAAAATTCCTAGCATACCACAATTGTGGGCTTAATACACCAGTAAAGAGACATAAAATATTAAGGGAGATGAAACATCATAAAGCGGGGGTAGTGTTCCTCCAGGAGACGCATATTTCCAATGACACTAATGCAACGTTTTCAAAAGACTATCCCACATGGTTTTATGGGGAAACTAGAAGATAAAAGGGGGTGGCCATTGGGATGGCAAGAGGAGTGAGGTTTCTATTAGAAGAAAGGATGAAAGATCCAGAGGGCCGGTACCTCTTTTAAAAGGGAAACTCTGCGAAATGGAATGCACCCTGTCAAATGTCTATTGTCTTAACAGGAATTCAACAAACTGAGACAGGTCTTGGGGGAAGTTAATGTATTTTAAAAAGGGAAGTGTGATTCTGACAGGTGACTTAAATTTTTGCTTGGATCCAAGTATTGATAGTATGTCGCATTGCAGGGGACTAGGAATGGTCAACTGAAAATAATTAAAAATAAATTATATCAGTGTCAATTATTGGACATCTGGAGAGCGCAACACCCTAAATTGCATGATTACACATTCTAGTCACCAGTACATGCGACATACTCAAGGATCGACTACATTATAGTCGAGCATAGGCTAATAGAACTAGTGACCAAAACTAATATATAAAAATATTGGTCAGACCATACTCCTGTTAGAATGGAAATAAGATACTAGGGGCCCAAAGAAACAAATGCATGGAGATTAAATGAAGAATACGGGATACGTTAGAGAAAAAAAAATAAAAAATAAGAAGAAATAGAATAATATTTTATTTTAAAATTTTAAAATAAATGATTAAAAAGATATAACGGAGGCCACCTTATGGGAGGCACACAAAGCATACATCAGGGGAATCCTGATTGAAATAGGATCTAGGAAAAAAAAAGGGGATGTACAGGTACGTTGATATGCATGTTAGTGCAATTCTGTCGACGTATATGTGCAGGAGGCGGTCCTTAAGCGGTTAAAGAGAAAATTGTAATTAATATATATAAAAAAAAACAATATTTTTTGTATGTGGATAAAATATTTGTTTTTTATATCTTTTCATGTAAACAAAAAGTGTCAGAAAGGGCTGTGTCTTCAAGTGGTTAGAAGAGGGGGTGATGTGCAACATAAGCTTCTAAATGTTGTGCCTAAAATGCCAGGACAGTTCAAAACCCCCCCTAATGACCCTCATTTTGGAAAGTAGAGACCCCAAGCTATTTGCTGATAGACATGTTGAGTCCATGGAATATTTTGCCACAAGTTTCAGGAAAAGGTATTTTTGTTTTCTTCTTGTTCCCAAACTTTGGGACAAAAAGCAAGAGCTGCAAAATTCTCAACATGCCTCCCAGCAAATAGCTTAGGGTGTCTACTTTCCAAAATGGGGTCATTTGGGGGGTTTTGTGCCATCTGGGCATTTCCTAAGCAATCACCTAATGGCAGCGATTGGTTTTCAGGGGCCTGGATGCGGTTAGACTTCCAAAAAGTCCCACACATATGGTATCCTCATTCTCAGAAGAAAAAAAAAAATGTAAATTTTATCAAAACAAAATATTCCATGGACTTAAAAAGCCTCTCAGCAAATAGCTGGAAGTGGCTTCTTTCAAAAAAGGGGTCATTGGGGGGGGGGGTGCCATCTTGACATTTCATGGCCTCCAAAACTGATCGATAGTAAGGAATGAAACCACCATTTTACACCCTTAGAAAGCCTGAAGGCGGCGATTGGTTTTCAGGGTCCTGTACGTGGCTAGGCTCCAAATAAGTCTCACATGTGGTATCCCCATACACAGAAGCAGCAGAATGTATTTTGGGGTGTAATTTCACATATGCCCATGGCATATTTGAGCAACATATATTATTTATAGAGATGAGCTTTATGTTCAAGTCGAACACGTTTTCGACAAGAAGAACATTGGCTGATTGCGGCAAATTCGAATACCCGCGGAACACCCTTTTAAAAAGTCTATGGGAGAAATCAAAGTGTTCATTTTAAAGGTTAATATGCAAGTTATTGTTATAAAAAGTGTTTGGGGACCTGGGTCCTGCCCCAGGGGACATGTATCAATCCCAAAAAAAAGTAAAAAAAGGAAGTTTCTTCGGGTGCAGCGATTTTAATAATGCTTAAAGTGAAAATAAAAGTGAAATATTCCTTTACATTTCGTACCTGGGGGCGTCTATAGTATGCCTGTAAAGTAGTGCACGTTGCTTTGGGTCTGGTATGGATATGAAGGGGAACCCTGCGCCATAAAAAAAAACAAAAGTGTGGGGTTCCCCCCAAAAAATTCATACCCTTATCTGAGCACACAGCCTGGCAGGCCTGCAAAAAAAGAGGGGGGGCGAGAGCGTGCATCCCCCCAAAACATAGCAGGCCAAATGCCCTCAACATGGGGAGGATGTCCCATGCTGATGTGGACAAGGGCCTCATCCCCACAACCCTTGCCCGGTGGTTGTGGGGGTCTGCGGGCGGGGGGGCTTATCTGAATCTGGAAGCCCCCTTTAACAAAGGGGACCCCCAATTCCCCTTGAAATGCCCCACCTATATGATTGGTAAGGAGTACATTGTACAACGGATAATGTTAAAAAGAAAATTCACAGGAGAAGGTTTGGGACAAGTCCTTTATTAAAAATAAAAAAATAAATTCCAGCGATGTAATCCCATCTCTCGATGCCAAACAATGATCCATTCTCCACTCAGTCTCCAGCGAGGAACGAAACCCCCGTCACGCGCAAGAGGGGGCGGGGTCACCTTTTCACGTCATTGGGTAACCCCTGGCTTTCTCAAGCTGGGGGTTACCCAATGACATGGACGGGTGACGTTTTTTTCAAAATTGCGCAGGGTTCCTCATAATATCCATACCAGACCTGAAGGGCCCGATATGGAATTTGGGGGGGGGGGGGGGGGGGGGCACGCTTTTTTTTATTTTTTTTGGTTCAGGATTTTCCTTAATACTCATACCAGACCCAAAGAGCCTGGTAATGGACTAAGGGGGAACACGTTTTTTTTTTTTTTTTTTTTTTTTATTACTTTTATCTGCATTGCCGGGACCCTGCAATTCATTATAGCCGCAAGGAACTTTAAATGACTTTTTCCCTTTGAAATGTCATTTTGTGCAGGGACTTTTCTAAGCACAGGAAACATGTGCTACTTTACATGCATACTATAGACACCCCCCCAGGTACGAAATTTAAAGGAATATTTCACTTTTGTTTTACTATAAGCATTATTAAAAATGACTGCACCCGAAAAAACTGAAGTTTTTAAAACATTTCAGATGATGCATGTCCCCTGGGGCAGGACCCGGGTCAAACACTTTCTGACAATAACTTGCATATGAACCTTTAACCACTTAAAGACCTTAGGTGTTTTTCAGATTTGGTGTTTGCAAGACTAAAACAGTTTTTTCTGCTAGAAAATTACTTAAAACCCCCAAACATTATATATATTTTTTTCTTAAAATAGTGGTCATTGCAATACTTTTTGTCACACCGTATTTGCGCAGCGGTCTTACAAGCGCACTTTTTTTGGAAAAAAAAAATCACTTTTTTGAATTTAAAAATAAAACAATAAATTTGGCCCAATTTTTTTATATATTGTGAAAGATAATGTTACGCCGAGTAAAATGATACCCAACATGTCACTCTTAAAAATTGCGCCCGCTCGTGGCATGGCGTCAAACTTTTACCCTTAAAAATCGATAGGCGACGTTTAAAAAATTCTATAGGTTGCATTTTTTGAGCTACAGAGTAGGCCTAGGGCTAGAATTATTGCTCTCGCTCTAACGATCGCGCTGATACCTCACTTGTGCGATTTGAACACAGTTTTCATATGTGGGCGCTACTCGCGTATGCGTTCGCTTCTGCGCGCGAGCTCATCGGGACGGGGCGCTTTAAAAAAAATTATTTTTGTTTTCTTATTTATATTCCTTTTTACACAAAAAAATGTATCACTTTTATTCCTATTATAAGGAATGTAAACATCGCTTGTAATAGAAAAAAGCATGACAGGTCCTCTTAAATATGAGATCTGGGGTCAAAAATACCTCAGATCTCAAATTTAGACTATAATGCAAAATAAAATAAAAAAAAGAATTTTTTGTTTTGAAAATGTCATTTTTTCAAAATGACCAAAAAAAAAAAATGTTTCTTTAAGAGGCTGGGCGGGACTGACGTTTTGACGTCACTTCCGCCCAGCAGAGCTATGGGGACGGGTTAGGGGATTTTTCCTTCAGTCCCGTCCCCAGTCAGCTGCCGAACGGTCCCGATAGCCTCCGCCGCTACCGACGGCTACGGTAAGCGGCGGGGGGTGCGGGAGGCGATCTCGCGTACCTGTACGTGTCTGCCTTTCTGCGGGTGGGGGGTCCGATTGGCGGCGGTCCGTTTGTCTGTGGGAGCTACCTGAGATGAGGGGGCGGCCATTAGTTTCTGGCCACCCCCTAGCAGTCGCTCCTGGGCAGTCCGATGCTTACTCTGCCTGTGTAATGTAAACACAGGCAGGAGGAAGTGATGTCACACTCCGAGGCGGTCTTTTTGACCGGAGCTCTAGGAGAGTAGACATCCACAGTAAGTTGCACCAACAGTACACTGACACAGTACACATAGGCACACAATCCACCCCCCAGTCACAGGGTCACTGACTGCAGTGATCATTTATTTACTGATCACTGCATTTAGTGACATTTGTGACTTTACAAAGTGTCAAGGCAGTTAGCCTTAGGCCCCTTTAGGTCCAGGGTAGTCCCCCCGCCCCCTAATAAAGGTTTAACCCCTCGATGCCCCCCCCAGTTAACCCTTTCACCCCCTATTGACAGTAAACAAGACAACTTTTTGTAAAATTTTTTTTTTTAATCACTTGGGACAAAAAAAATATTCAATGGGCTCAACATGCCTCTCAGCCATTTCCTTGGGAGTGTCTACTTTCCAAAATGGGGTCACGGGGGGGGGGGGGGGGGGGGGTGTACTGCCCTGTCATTTTAGCACCTCAAGAAATGATGGGCAGTCATAAATTAAAAGCTGTGTAAATTCCAGAAAATGAATGTACCCTAGTTTGTAGACGCTATAACTTTTGCGAAAACCAATATACGCTTATTGACATTTTTTTTACTAAAGACATGTGGCTGAATACATTTTGGCCTAAAATTGAGTTTATTAGAATTTTCTTAACAAAAAGTAGAAAATATAATTATTTTAAAAATTTTCGGTCTTTTTCCGTTTATATCACCAAAAATAAAAATCGCAGAGGCAATCAAATACCATCAAAAGAAAGCCAATTTTTGGGTACAATATAGCATGACCGCGCAATTACCATTTAATGCAGCGCAGTGCCAAATTGTAAAAACACCTTGGGTCTAGAGCTGCACGATTCTGGGAAAAATGAGAATTACGATTCTTTTGCTTAGAATGAAGATCACGATTCTCTAAAACTTTTTTTATTTGACTGTGGTAATATTCATAATATATATTATAAGGGACAGTGTTTGCCGGTATTTTAAGTCCACTCCTCACATGCCCCCCTGATACTCCAGTTTCCTCCAACTCCAAGAGCATGCTGGCAGGTTAGCTCCTGTCTACATTGGACTTGTGTATGTGAGTTTGGGACTAGAGTGTAAGCTCCATGAGATCAGGGACTGATGAGAAATGTACTGTATGCAAATTGTTGGTGCTGTATAAATACTAATAACATTACTATTATTTATTATTATTAATATCTAGCAATTGGGGCACATGGAAATGCCAATTGAAGGTTTTAAGGGGGGGGGGTTGTATTCGACATAGTACATACATGTGTCTTGTAAAGATTTTGGATATTCTAGGATCAGGGAACATGGACAAGCTAATAAGTGTCAGAAAGGTTCTGCTTTAGCATGATTAGAATGGTTGCATTACACATAATGGGGTAAATGTGTATTTCTAGGGTCACAAAGTTCCTCAGGCATTGGAGTGAATAAAGCATGTAAAGGTGTTGTCTTAGGACAGGGGTCACCTGGCTGGGGGTCACAAGACATCCCGGGGTGACATTGCAGGAGATGCAGATACCCAAAGGCAGTACACGGCTCTTACCATCCAGAGCGGCGCCTTCAGCACCTCCGACAGCAGCGGTGGCTTTTTCCCACTGGTCGAGAAGTGTGGTGGTACCGCCCACGCCCAGGCATCACGCCGTATCTCCGATAACGGACGTCAGTTCCGATTGCCGACGTCAGTTCCTTTATCCGCCATTTGCGTTCCACTCTGGTTACGTGGAACCAGCGGCGACACAAGAATCACGCGATTCTCTCCGCGATTAATCGTGCAGCTTTACTTGGGTCCTTAACCTGCATATTGGTCCGGGTCTTAAGTGGTTTAAGGGTGTTCCGCGGCTTTTCGAATTTGTCACGAACAGCCAATGTTATAGTTGAACTCAGTCTTTTTCTGTTTATAACCGCAAAAAAATAAAAAACGCAGAAGCAAATACCATCAAAAGAAAAAAAGGAGACAAATTTCATGACCACACAATTACCAGTTAAAGCAGCGCCAAATTGTAAAAAGTGCTCCGGTCATTGAGCAGCCAAATCATCTGGGGCTGAAGTGGTTAAATGCAAGCCTCCAAAGTAGATTTCGTTGATGAGAAAAAAGTAAAATAAAAAAATAAGCCATGCATACTAGACAGACAACTCTTGGATCAAAAGAAGAAAAAACATTTACTGCAATATAACCCCCAGGTATAAAAAGGGAATTCCTAAATTTCTGTTCTCAACAGATAAATACAGTTTACATTAAGATCCAACACAGGAAAAAAGATTTTTTTTTTTTTTTTTTTTAGATAATAAACTTACCACACAGCAAATTTCACTGCATTTATGTCTCCCACACTGGCGTTTCTTGTTGCAACGCTTGTCACAAATGAAGGTAAAGTCTCCTACAATGAAAATTTTCAATAAATTAAAAGGCCTGGGTGTCCAATGTTTTTTCTTCAAAATGATAAAATATCAGAATCCTGTTCTATTGTTAACATCCCAACTAATATACATTTAGAAACACATCAGTCCGGCAGACACACATTCTTGCCAAAAACTTTGACAAACTAAAAAAAATGGATTTCCTGCAGGCCATCTGTAATTATTACATCACAGCAATGGCTCAAAAAACAAATCAGCTTGTGGGATGCTTCTCAATGGATAGTTAGTCATCACAGCAGGTAAATCCTGCTCAGCAACTGGCATGCACCATACAGTGTACAGCCAAATTCAGAAAGCTCCAAAAGGGTGCAGAGCCAAAATTCATAACAAGATACATATTTGAGGAGGATTAAAAAAAATAAAAAAAAAAAAAGATAACCAGAAATAGATTCTAAAGCTAAAACAAGTTTGAGAAAAAAAATGTTTTTGGGCTATTCAAACATCTCGGTGGATGGAGCATCGGACTGATGCTACATCTGTCCCCCGGCGACTCTGCACCCGAGTACAGAGTCACCAAACATCGCTGATGGCTCGGTTCTCACTCCTCCCCGAGCAGAGCGATGCAGACTGTCATTTAGCATCACTTCTGCTCTACTTCTTCCGCGCTCATTGGACCTCCGAGCTGTGGAAGGGCTGGGAATGGCTGTCTCAGCGTCTTAATTTAACTGGTAAATTAGTTCACACTGCTGATCCTCTATGCTTTGTATGTGGACTGTCTCTGGGTGTCCTCACATCCAGAGCAAGGCTATGGAGCCTGCTCTGGTCTTGATGACCTCAGGACCCTAGATCACTAGAGTGCAGAAGTTGTAGGGACTAGTCTAGCTGCGGAGGATCAGGTGAAATGCATTTATTTTTATTGTTTCTCTAGATCAGGGGTCCCCAAATGTTCTAAACAAAGGGCCTTATGGTCTTTTCAGGGGCCGGACTAGAACAATACCCCATTATTGATGCCAGTGGGAGGCATAGCGCACCTTTTATGGTGTCAGTGGAAGGAATTGTTGGCAACAGGAATTATGTTGCCAGTAGATGGAAAAGTGCTCCAAGGAACAGATAAATGCAAGCAAATGGCCGCATCCAGCCCCCAAGCCGCAGTTTGAAGACCGCTGCTCTAAACTATCAATTAACCCTTGCAGTGCAGGAGAATTTTTTATTTGCCCGGAGAAATTAAAGTCTGTTTTTGTTGGTTAATAATTATATATAATAAATGGAAGCCAATGTGCTTTATTTATGACATGAATACTTCCAATGGGGTAAACACTTTAAAAGCAGCTCCTATGAACTGTATATACGCTTCAATTCACCTATTAAAATCTTTTAATTCTACTTTCAAAAGTGTGACTGTGGAATAAAGAGGAACAAATAGCTTCCACAAATAGTGTGAAAAACATTAATGTATAACTTTGTTAAGTGCAATTTGAAAGAGCAGGCATTCTGAACTTTAGTTCTATAAAAAAAGGCAGGAGAAATGCAAGAACAGCATGCTAGAACTTCTAAAGCTACAGTGTTAAGGGACATACTGTAGCAGAGCCTGCTAAAATAAAAGTTTACAGAAATTGTTGCCAAATACAACCAGTTAACAAAAAAATCAGTACATTATTAGTGAACAAAAAAAATTCTGCTCAGGCCTGTCTACCAGGATTCAGGCATTCCCTCACTGGATGCAATCACCTTGCCTTATGCATAGCATGCAGCACAGCAAAGACATATCTGCTTTTATTTCTGCACATCTAGGCAATAACCCGTCTCACACAACAAATGTCAGTTTCTCACAGGTTTTGGAATGCAAAATAATGGTGCAATTGTCATAACTGTAAATAAAACCCCCTACACCCTAACAGGTATGAGCTTGGTAGAGTCTGAACTTGGTCCAAACCCACTTTGGTAGAACTTGTGGGAAGCCGTCACATGATTACATCCCCACCATCTCAGCCAGTCATTGCCAAGACATTGACCAAACAATGGTCACAAGACCAAATCAGTTTAGGACGTTGATCAAAAATGGGCATGTGGTCACATTAGGTCAATGCCGTCATGAGCATCCTCGCCACTTTGCATACAAAGAATACCCTGGCCATAGTAGATTGGGCTCATGGGTATGCAATAGTGGATGTAACCAAGTATATCCACCCTGGTCTTGCATGTTAACATCCATTTTGATTTCTTACCTTCATTCTGTATCAGCACACAGGGGACTTCCTGTGAAAAAGCGACATGATTCTAAATGTTATAGAAACCTTGAACAAGTAAACTACTGTACTTAAGAAAAAAAAAAAGAAAAGAAAAAAAAAAAAGGTCAATACTATTTACTTAAAAAGGTCTATAATAACCTGCCAGTAAGCAACAGGTATTTTCATAAATTGAACATTTTAAAGCTTCCGTTTTTCTACAGATGCAAGCAGTAACTTCATATTGGGGAGACCTTAACTTGCATAAAATACATTTAACATTGTAATATGCCTTTGCCCAACATGTTCAATGGCACTTAACTCCGTAAATATTTTAAAATAAAACAGATCCCAATGAGACCACATTTTACTATTTTCATTATGCATTAAACGTTCACACATTTGAACAAAACATAACACCATACAAAAATGTTCCTTCATGACAGTCCATGCAAACAAGAACATATGAAATATACTTTCTGTATGTGAAAAATGTGGAATGACCTGCATTGTAGAGTTGTGCCAGGTGTCTATAGCCTATCCAATATAAAATGAACTGTAGTTTTTAATACCATCTCTAAGCAGATATGACCACCCTGTCTGAGAAATCACCCGACAATTCTACACCCCACAAACATTTCGTAAGCTAGCATTGGCAAATCTATTGGTGTACATCAGGGTAGGCAATCTTTCAAAAGCTGAGATTTCTTTCAAAAGCACAATTTCCAACATCCACACTTCAAGGTCTTGTGGAGAGCCTTCCCAAACAAGTGAAATCTGTTATAGCTGCAAAAAAGGAGGGGATAGGCAATTCCATGCTGATTTTCATAGTTCTGGAATGGAATTTCAGAGCCAGGAGTACCAACAGGGTACGCCAAAAGGAGAATCAGGGAAGTCCAACCTAGGGATTGAGGGCTGCATGTGGCCCAAGATGGCTATGAATGCGACAAAACACAAAATTGTAAACTTATCAAAAAAGCTTGAATTTTTAGGGAATTTTTATTTATTTATTTTTACAAAAAAAATTGTTTACACTTGAACACATGCGACTGAAGAAATTTTTTAGCATCCGTTTACTGGGCATTTAAAGTGGTTGTAAATCCTTCCAACACACTTTATGCTACAGGTAAGCCTATAATAAGGCTTACCTGTAGCTACCATGGATATCTCTGACTGCATGTGCCAAAGTCATCGGCACATGCGCACTGAAGCAATAGCATGTCGTACCGTTGCTTTGGTTAGACGTGCCATTACCAGCAGCACCCGCATGCATGTGCCAGAGCAACTACATTGCGGCTCCGGCCAATCACAGCACCGGAGCCTGGGATACCAGGAAGTAACTCTGGGAGAGATGTCACCGCTAGAGGGGGGAGAACGATAACCGCTGCTTCGATCTCAGGCAAGCAATTCATAATGAGCTAGTATGCTATGCATACTAGCTCATAATGCCTTTGTCTTGCAGGGCGTTCCCCCCCCCCCCCCCCACAGCATTTACAACCACTAAGTTTTAGCTTCCCATAGAAAAATTTCCCACTCTCCACAATCCCTTCTTATTCAGGTAATCAATTTTCAGCATCACCTATATTTGTGAGCAACTATTTAAGGATGAAGCACACAAAGGGCAAAATTAGAACCAAAATATCCAATGAGCACCTTGAGAATTGCTACTACATCCGTCAAACCAGATATTGATGCTTTAGTCAAATATCCCACTAGCTTTAGGTTGCCCTTTTACTTTTATAATAAAAAATATTACCAAAAAAATGCAGTTATCTAGATCAGCGATCCATTAACTTGTAATCTGCCAGACTCCCTGCTCATCGGTAGGGATGAGCTTCGAGTTGAACTCATGTTCGATTCGAACATTGCCTGTTTGGCGAACAATTTGGGGTGTATACGGCAAATTCGAAAAGCCGCGGAACACCCTGTAAAAGTTTATGGGAGAAATCTAAAGTGCTAATTTTAAAGGCCAATATGCAAGTCATTGTCCTAAAAAGTGTTTGGGGACCTGGGTCCTGCCCCAGGGGACATGTATCAAAGCGAAAAAAAATTTTTTAAAAGCGGACGT
This sequence comes from Rana temporaria, assembly GCF_905171775.1. NCBI lineage: Eukaryota > Metazoa > Chordata > Amphibia > Anura > Ranidae > Rana > Rana temporaria. Next base: position 205,133,445 of record NC_053493.1, read on the forward strand.
TTTTTTCCAGGAGCAGCGATTTTAATAATGCTTAAAGTGAAGTGAAACAATAAAAAGTGAAATATTAATTTAAATTTCGTACGGGGGGAGATGTATAGTATATGCCTGTGAAATAGCACTTGTTTCCCGTGCTTAGAACTGTCCCTGCACAAAGTGTTATTTCTGAAGAAAAAAAAAATAAGAAAATGATTTAAAATCACTTGCGGCTATAATGAATTGTCATCTCCCGGCAATGGAGTTCCCCCAAAAATGCAGACCCCTTATCCGAGCACGCAACCTGGCTGGCCGAGAGAGCTCCCCCTCCTGAACCGTACCAGGCCACATGCAAGAACAGAGGTGGTAATCCACTCTTGACCTCTGCTCCAACGCTGTTGGTATCCTGCGACGGGTGATCTCCTCTCCGCCGGGGTCCAGCGATAAGATTTCCTCTTCATCCAGGTCCGGGATCCAGCAATGAGATGTCCATCCAGCGCAGAGCATCACCTGCCTCCACCGGAGACAGCCTGGGAATGACGCGGCTTCAGCCAGTGACAGCTCTTATGTAGGCGAGGGCAGGGCCACCCGTCACGCGACCCCGTCCCCCTCTGACGCAAGGGAGGGCCCAGGCTTCCCCAGTGACGTGCGGGTGACCCCGTCCCCCTCGGATGTAACGCAGAGCAGATCACCCGTCGCAGGATACCGACAGCGTTGGAGCGGAGACCAAGAGTGGATTACCACCGCTGTATTTTTTATTTATTTATTTTTAATAAAAGGACTTTCTCCACGGCGTGTGCGTGTTTTTTTTTAACAATTCTTTACACTTTTTGTGAAATGGTAATGTACAATGAACCCCATTACCAATTCACATGGGGGGGACATGGTGCTTTGAGGGGTCACAGACCCCCAAAGCATCCTTCCAATGTTAAGGGCATGTGGCTTGGTATGGTTCAGGAGGGGAGGTGCTCTCTCATCCCCCCTCTTTTCCTGCGGCTGCGAGCCAACAATTCATTATAGCCGCGAGTGATTTTAAATTATGTTTTTTTCCCCTTTAGAAATGACACTTTGTGCAGGGACAGTTCCAAGCAAGGGAAACAAGCGCTACTTCACTGGCATACTAAACCCCCACCCTGCTACGAAATATAAAGGAATATTTGATTTTTTTTGTTTCACTTTAAGCATTATTAAATTCACTGCTCCCGAAAAAAAACTGCCATTTTTTTAAAAAAAAAATTTGCATTGATACATGTCCACTGGGGCAGGACCCAGGTCCCCGAACACTTTTTAGGACAATAACGTGCATATTAGCCTTTAAAATTATCACTTTAGATTTCAAAGGTTTGAGTCCCATAGACTTTAACAGGGTTCTAAAGTTCACACAAACTTTTGGTCTGTTCGCAGGTTCTGGTGCGAACCGAATGGGGGGGGGGGGGGGGTGTTCGGCTCATTTCTACTCATCAGTTATCCTTATTGTTGGAGTATTTTAGGTGTGGCCCAAGACAATGCCTCATCTTCCAATGTGGCCCCCACAAAGGTCAAAGTGTTAAGACACCTCCGATTAAAACTTATTTGCATTATGTAATACCTATAAAAAACAAAAACAGGGCTCTCTCCATGCTTCTCTCCCAGTAAGCATTCTTTGCTGGGTTGGCAAGCTGTGAGGTTGTTCCGGTCAATAATTAAGTGTACTGTTTGACAGCGGACCTTATTAGGTTTGTTTTGTGGATCTCATAATCAGGGACCTCCATCCCAGTATATCCCTTCTGGCTGATCCACCGGCATCTTGATCTTTGGAATAATTTCTCAACGGGATGAACATCCCAAACTTGCATTAATTGTACACCCCGATGCCCTTCTTTGACTGGCAACCTCATTGCTTGAACCCAGCGTGTGGTGTATATTTTCAATTCTTTTAAAACGTATCCAATGAAATATTCATCATCCTTTATAATACATGAACTAATTGTCCTTCTCTACACACCCCTGAAGAAGTTATTCTGAAACGTGTCGGGTGTAAAGAAGGTTCTTCTTGTAATTACCTATATGGTGATAACCATTGGAATTGTGTATTTTAATTTAAGGTTTCATTTTTTTGATAAACATGTACAATTGTGAATAAAACCCCTTTTTTTTACTCTCAATATCCTGTATATTTTGGAATACTATTAGTCCACCCAGGGGAACCCGCTTTTTCTTTTCTCCCAGTAAAACAATCAACATTTTTCCCTTACTGAAACATGGCTGTCACCTTCTGATCCACCTTCTTAGCCATTTCCAAAAGAGGTACTAAGGTTACATACACCCTAAGGGCCCTTTCACATGTACGGACCATATGTCCGCATTTTCATCCGTCCCTTTGCGGATGAAAACGGGACATACATGGGTCGCTATGTGATTACGGGTGTCAGCGGATGAACATCCGCATTTGCAGACGGAAGAAATCCTATTTTTGTTCCGTCTGCAGGATCGGATGAACACGGACATACGGTCCGTGTTCATCCGATCCCCCATAGGGGAGAGCGGAGGAAACACAGGGCGGTCCCTGCACAGTGTGCGGCGACCGCCCTGTCAGCTGCCAGCTCTGCGGGGATTTTACGGAGGATCCCCGTTGAGCTTTGCGGACACACGGAGCGGATCATTACTGATCCGCTCCGTGTGAAAGGGCTCTAAAACCTTGCAACAGGGCTAGTGATGCAATGGGTGTCCTGGGTCACCATAGTGCTACTCAAAACTTCATTCCTTCTTCAAAATGCATGTCTACTACTTCTGCTCCTTTTAATGGGTACTGCCCTTTACCAATAACCTAGCCCAGATTTACAGTCTCAAGACAACTTTACCCCTAGCTTCCACTTCTGACCTTACCACAATAGTTCATAGTGAAATGTAGCACCATCATCTCATCTTTAGAGGAGCAATCTTTCTACATCATTTAACACAATCTGCAAGCAGACTACACCCAGATGAACCCGTCTACACCTGTTCAGTTTCTGTGTTATAAAATTTCCAGCTGTTTCAGCAATCTTTTCTTAATGAGAGGTAGTTAAAACCTAACCTAGAGAAAAAAAAAAAAAAAAAGTTTCCCTTTCTACTCTCTCCAAACTACTACCCGATTATTACCTGTTCATCCCACCTACGTCACACATTTGCTGCACTACCATCTCCAACTCCGAACCTCCACTTGCAAATTATCAAATACACCAACTGAAAAATCACCCTACTACTTTTCACCAACATTAATCTGCCACACCCCTGCCAATCAATTCACTGGTTATTAATCAATCTGGGAATAAAAATAATGTTACAATGCTTGGCTTGCTACAACTCATCCTTCACATGTCCAAACAATCTCACCCTATAAATGTTTGTTACTCCGTAATAAACTTGTACCTGCCACAATTAATGACATCTCCTTTGCCTAAAGCACTTGGTGTGCTGACTTCTCATGTTGGAAACTTGTTTAAATCTTTTCTCCTTTATGTATCCATTTTGCTTGCCTATTGCAATCTGCACCCCTAGATTATCTGTTGCACAGCATTGTGCAAATCTTACACACCGGGCAGGCTCTGTTGGAGTCTGCCTGGTTAGTGGGGAATCTGTCCTCTGAGCAGGCAGATGGTTGGTCCGTCTGCTCCACTTATACAAAGTAGACACAGCTCGCTCTCCTCTATAGGCAGTTGGATGTAAACGGACCGCTTGTCCATTTACAGCCGACCGCCATCCACTCTGATCTGCCAGGTGGATGGGGAAAGATTTCCATCCATCGGTTTTTAGCAGACTGGATCGGATGTCAGAAGGTGCAAAAACAGACATCTGTTTACATCCACCGCACCATTGGGGAGACTAGAAGGTCCCATTAGGTACACCTGAAAAACAGGTGGGACCGGTCCCCTAGTGTGAAAGGGGCCTTTATAAAGAATTATAAACAAGAGGAATTTTAATAGTAAAAAAAACAAAAAAAAACACACACACTTTCTGAAAGCTATAATGCAGCATTTCTGAAAACACGCAACCTCCTACTTCACTCATCAATATATAGTTGCATTTTCCCGTTTGAATTCTCCTCCCACCACATGGCAGATTCACTATTAGTACAATGCTTCTTACCTGCAACAATCAAAGACTACACAAATTTATATATTACTATGGACTGTCTGCATTTTGATTTTGCACAAAATTACAAAGTAAAGTAGATCGACAAACTGCATACCTTTGTTCTGAAGCCACACCGGCAAGATATATTAGATGTGCGAGTGCAGGGGCCACATTCTCCTTCATGACAGAGGTTCTCACATGTGTGAATGAAATCTAGATGATGAAAAATAAAAATTCTCTGCATTAACAGCTTGGGAAAACACCATTTTTAAATCAAAAACACAAAAAAGCCTCATCAGTTTTGACCTGTGTGGGTGAGGAGAGACACCGATATACATTTCTTAAAATTATTAATTTGCACGTATAGTCAAGGGCTTTGTAAAATTCCTGCTTGATGTACTATATACATTTGAGATCTAGCTCATTCTACAACTGCTCTGAGATAGTGTTTGCATTTAGCCTTTTAGTACAACAAAAATGTTAGTACTAAGAATAGCACCTTTGGGTGTATAGAACGTGAAACCTGGTCCTACTTACCATGAGAACCACAAGGAAGGGGCTTGCCACAGGTCTTCCCACAAGATGGTATGGGATCTGTGCACGTTTTTCGGTCCACACAACCTAGATCCAGCAATTTACTTAAAGGAGTTTGTCCACATGGACAGAAACGTACAATTTGAGGAAGTCGAGGACAAGGCTGGCAAGGCTGTGGGTGGCAATCTTCATTACATCCATGTTTACCACAGTTTAGTTTTCTGGGTTCAGCAAATAGAGATTGAAAGAAGAAAAAAAAAAAAAAAACATTAAAACTTTATACATTTAGTAAGCACAGGGAAAACAGAAAAGGGGCTCATGTACATGGGTGCAGAGACCTCTACAGATTGCAGAGCCATTTATGCATCCAAAGCAGCATGGTGCTGCCTGCAGGCAGCCTAGGTCATTAAAAGCAGCAAGGTCTGTACAGACCATATGCGTCCGAGGCTGTGCACCCATTCCTGCACACTTGGCGAATCCAGATGTGTGGGCAAGTTCCTACATACACACGCTGCTCTGAATGCATAAACAAAACTACTATTCATGCTATATAGGCCACTACACCGGTTTTTCAAGCTACAATAGCACATAAAAGTTACAATTTGCTATACCATCTAAACAGTTTCTACCCAATAAACTGGCATAAGCACTTTATCACTTCCGCTCTCATATCACAGCTCTCAAGCCGTTCCTAGATAGCAGAGACTATAAACCGTAAACCTGTATAGAAATTGACTATCTTTAGAGTTACAGAGTCCCTGTGCATTCACAGTGGTGCGATTTTAGATGCAACTTAAGCAGCACAGAATTGCAAAAGAAAAAAAAAAAAAACGCGCATTATTTTTAATGGTGTCCATTCACATCAATGTTACTCAACACAGTGATTTTGAAAAAAAAAAAATGTTCCTGTACTAATTTGCCATTCTAGTCCTATTTTGGCACCATACAAATTGTACAAGCCTTATTCAAGCTGCATCCAAGCAGTACTATGCAAATCGCACTAAAACTTGGATCAGAATCATATCACAGCAGTGTAAATCTAGTCTAATGCCTAGTACACACGATCAGTTTTCCTGACAGGATAAGCGCGATGTGAGGTTTTTGAAGTCATGAAAAGCAACCATGTGTGCTCCATCACACTTTTTCTGTCAGTTATCCTGCCAAGAAAAGATTGAGAGCAGGATCTCAATTTGTCTGTATGCAATTATGACGCGCAAAAAAGCAAAATTCTCTGCCTATTGAACTTCACTGATCTCGGCTCGTCGTACGTCACAGAGTTTTTGATGTTCGGAATTTCAGCCAAGATTTGAGTGACCGTGTGTATGCAAGACGATTGAGACATTTTCCTGCTGAAAAAAAAAAAAATAGGATTTTTTGTACTCACCGTAAAATCCTTTTCTCTGAAGTCCATGGACGGACACAGCTCCTTAAATCTTGACAAGTGGGTTATGTTCCCTGTTTACAGGAGAGGACTAGGCAGAAACATGTTAAATAGTTAAATACATGTTACATTAACAGAGTTGAACAGCCCCGCCCAGGGGGCGGTCCCTCCAGACATAACCCTCCTCACTGCAGCTTGCAGCCTCAGTTCGTAACAAGCAGTACAAACCTAAAAAGGAGGGGTGGGAGCTGTGTCCGTCCATGGACTTCAGAGAAAAGGATTTTACGGTGAGTACAAAAAATCCTATTTTCTCTTATCGTCCATGGACGGACACAGCTCCTTAAATCTTGACAAGTGGGACGTCCCCAAGCAGTGTCAAAAAACGAGGGGTGGGAAATATATCAGTAAAAACAATTTTAACTTCACCCCAAAACAAGCAGAGCTCCTCAACGGAGGAGGTGCAACTTTAAACAGCCGCCGGCAAAAACTAGCGGCTGAAAAAAACATCATAAGATGCACTCACAGCAACCATGTAAATTCTGGAAAAAGCGTGAACGGACGAGCAAATCGCCGCCTCGCACACCTGTGAGACCGACGCATGATGTCGGGAAAAAAAAAAAAAAAAAAAAAAAAAACCCAGGAAGCACCAATTGCCCTGGTCGAAAGTGCCGTGACCGGAAAGGGGGGCCCGCCCTTAGGAGCATAGGCCTGTATGACGGCCTGCCCGATCCACCGAGAAATGGTGGTCGACGAGACCGCCAGGCCCTTTTGTGGACCAGACACCTGACACAAAAGAGAGTCAGAAGCTCCGAAATGGAGCCGTAGTAGGCTGGTATACCCGCAAAGCGCGTACCACGCCTAAAGTATGAAAGGCCGAAACCTCCTTCGGAAGAAGGGAAGGTCGCGGGCGCACCATCACCTAATCCTTATGGGGGATCAAGCATGGCGGCTTGCAAGACAAGACCGCCAACTCAGAAACCCCTCTAACAGAGGTAAAGGCCACTAAAGGGGCCACCTTCTGAGATAGTGTCAAGAGAAAATCTCTGATGTTTCCAAAAGGAAGGTTCCTGAAGAACCGAGAGCACCAGAGTCAAAACTCATGGGGGAAGAGATGGGCCAAGAGGGGAAAGTATATGACAAACCCCTTGCGCACAAAAAAAGGGGACCCACCAGGGAACGGGCCGCAAAAAGGCCACTAAAAGAACACAGCCAAGGCTGAAATCTGCCCCCAAACGGTGCTTTAAGCAATTTTTAGATCCAATCCAAGCTTTAAAAACAGCAGGACCCTGGACATTGAAAGTACGCCCGTGGACGTCACTCCATCCCTTCGCACCAAGAGAGGTGCGACGGTAGATCCTCCGGAAGAAGACTACGGTGCCCTGTTGAGATGACCGAGTCAGACAGACCCTGGTCACCTAAAGTCTGGCTTCCAATAACCATGTTAAGCAAGTCAGTGACTGTACAACAGGAGGAAGTATGGGACCTTGAGACAGGAACCTCCTGCCCTGGCAATCGCCAGGGTGCCTCCGCTACCAGGCGCCCGATATCAGCGTACCAAGGACGCCGAGATTAATCTGGAGCGATTAGAATCATCGGGATCTCCTCAGCATCCACTCTGTGGAGCGGCCGAGGAAGCAATTACCATGGAGGAATGGCAAAAAATCACCGATACAGACAACACAGGGCCACCAGCGCGACTGACGCGTCTGTACAAGATCACTAGACCTGGCCACTAACTGACACCCTTGCGGCGGAGACAAGCTGCCAGGAGATCCATGCCATGTGAGGCTCACCTCCTGCAAGGGAGCCGAAACACCCCAAGCACAAAGACCAGTCGCCCTGGTCCAGCATCTGGCGACTCCAGTAGTCTGCCTGCCGGCATACCTGATGGTAGACTGAAGCCACGGCCGTGGCGTTGTCCGGCTGAAACCAGATTGGTCGACCACAAGGAGAAGCATAGCCTGATCGCCTAAAATAGTAGGACAATGAACAGTAGACAGCACCTGGTATTCCCAGGCGGTCTTCCACCAGGCACTAGCCAGGCCCGACCCTGGGTAGCTACCGAGACCAGACACATTCAAGGAGGTGTGGTCATAGGTCCACGCAAGTCCAGCGACTCAGGGCCGACTGGACCCCCCAGTTTTGTGAACCTCCAGGTTCACAACCCGTGAGCTGGCATTCGTCGTAAACACCGACCACCGGAAGGAAGGAACAACTTCCCGGACCGAAGAGTCGGGAATCTCTGTCACCAACTCAGAGAGACTCTGACTAGGTGGCGCACAGGAATCTAATGATTTCAGAGACAAGAGATTTTTACCACCTGGACAGTAGTTCCACTGGAAAACCAGGGTGTGGAACTGGGCATACAGTACCACCTTGAAGGAGGCTACCCACAGACCCTGAACCAGCAGGCGCCCGGAGAGAAGACCGATTGCGTGATGCCAATACCTTCTCCGCAGACTGAAGAGTCTGCAATTTCTCCAGGGGAAGAAGGACCTTTGCCACTGAGGAGTCTGGATCAACACTAGATACTCCAACGCTGAGTCGGAACCTAGCATGCCCATAATTTGAACCCTGGGTCGCACACATGTAGGGCAGGCTTGCTGCCACTGAGCTACACTTTCTGGCCTAAACGTTTAACATCCACCCGAATCTTCGGAGGGTCTGAATGGGAATAACCCATCCACTAGGTCGGAGACAGAAGCTGCTCTCAGAAGAAAGTCGTCAAAGTAGCCAATGAGGCAAAGCCTCGCTGTCCCAACAAAATTCAAATAAGTGCGAGCTCCTAGCTGAAAACCCATGGTGCTGACGCCAGATCAAAAGGGAGGGCCACAGGCTGACAGAGACCCTTCTCTCATCACGAAGCACAGAAAAAAACACTGTGACATGTGCAAAACGGGACATGCATGTATGCGTCCCTGATGTCCGAGGACGTCAGGACATCCCCCGGATGAAGCGCAGCTACCACCGAACAAATGGATTCCATGCGGAACTACCCGACGTTCACAAAGGTATTTAGGGCCTGAGGCCCATAGAAAACCCCAAAACTCTCGTCCTGCAGGAAAGGTAAAATTACCTTGCAGCTTAGCAAATCCCACACTGCCCAAGGCAGACCGACGTGCCGGGAGGGGAAGACACAAGGACAGAACTTTGTTCTGTGGATAGGAGGAAACCCTATCTAGTACTCCGAAGAGACCACCTCGCAGACCCACTAGTCGGAGAGCAGGGAGGTTTCACTGAATTGTGAACCTGCAAGCCGCCCCTCCCACCTAGAGACAGGGAGGGAAGGCTATATACATTGGCAGGATTTGGGTGCCGGCGTGATCGGCTTATGCACCCAGGGACAGATTAGTCCCCCAGCTGGGCCTTTGACGGCCTGGGAGGGTTGCCCCTAAATAATACACACACATAGTGTGTATGTATATTATGTAGGTGTATGCACACATGTCTTTGGAGGAAACCGGAGTACCCGGAGGAAACCCACACAGACACAGGGAGCGACAATGCAAGCTCCAGGCAGATTGGCGTCAGTGTGCAGATTGGCGTCAGTGTGCAGATTCGAACCAATGACTCTTTTGCTGCCAAGTAATGGAGTTAAGCACTACACCACCGTGTGCATAAAACCATTCTGAAACAGACGCCCTGGATAACAAGGGCGCAGCATTCAATGAAGCATCACAGACCTATATGAGGCCCTGGACCAGCTGGTCCGCTAGGCTAATAACCTCAGGAGAGAGTCGGTGCTCCTCCACTGTCTGGTGCAAAATGCTCACTCTGTGAGTTGTATACAGCACTAGGGGTCAGGACTACTCCAAGATGGCCGCCGAGCGTTCAGAACGCGGCCACAGGAAAAAGGCCAGCACAATGTAAGCTGCGCCATAGCGTGGCTACGACAAAATGGGCGCCAATGGGAGTCTTCAATGTAATTGAAAAATCTCCCAAAAAATAGCGCCAGCGACCACTGAGACCCCAGTGTAGTGGCCACAATAGGCCGCAGCATGGTAAACATGGAACGGGTCAGTACTTCGGATCTTCTATCAGTCAGATCCATACAAGTAGGGGTTCCCGCCCGGCGGTGAGGGACTACAAAAGCCCTCAGTGGCTTTTCTCATTCCGCATCTCAGAAATTATCAAAGAAGGGCACAGAAGGAAAAAACCTACACAGCGGTCTGATTTGTGTGATCCAAAAAAGACCGAGCCCTCAGCGGAAACCCAGCTGCACTATGCAGCTTAGGAGAGTCCCTTGCAGCAGTAAAAAGCGCACCCATAAATGCCTTATTCTGCCTTTTTTTTTTTAACTAGGTACCTAGTCCATGGCTCCATAACAGAGCATTCCCCAGGGGATAACGGGGGAAGGGGGCACTCTTTTACCGCCCGCCCGCAGTCCACCCCCACCCTGGCACAACTGTGTCCAGGACTAACAATAAAAACTCTGTGGGAATCACAGGTGCTAACACCTGCTGCCACCACCAGCATGTGGGGAAGGACCCAGATACTGACTCCAATATTTACATATAGTGTGTATTATAATATGCACACCTGTCCATACAAATAGACAAAAGCTCCTAGAGCCCTATTCAGGGCCTCTCACCCACTTGCTGCGCTGACCAGGGGTAACCAGGGGACTCCCTCAGGAGGAGACTGCACAGCGCTGCCTGTGAGGAAAAGAACCGTGAGGTAACTTTTGCAGGGACCTGTGTTTAAACAGGAAAAGCCTCATAGGGCTGTTTTATTTAAGGATAAGACACAGATACAGCATAAAAAGCAAAACCATTACAGGTGTCACCAATCAGTCAGCGTCTGCTGAAGTATAATCATAAACATCTGTGCTCATCACAGGGCTTTTTACCTCACAGGAAAGCCCAATACAAAAAAGAAAAAACACAGGCCAGATAACACAGTCCCCTCAGGAAGGCCCCCTCCCCCCTGACAGCGGCAATGTTAGCAATGCAGCAAGGGAAAGGAGCAGGGAAGTAAGGGGAAGGGACCCCCGAACCCCAGGAATGCCCAGCTGTACCAACCCACCGAAGCAGGAGGGACTGTACTTACCCGTCCGAGCGAGGACTCGCTGACGCATTCCTGACAGACCTACAACCGCAATGGAGGTAGCTGTCGGCCCGGTCCACTGTGATTGAGGCAACACCACAGCTCAGTCATATGTGGACCTCGGAGCAAAGCTCACCGGCCACCTCAGGAGTCATGAGGTATGGCGTGGCAGACCAAGCCTCTTTGCAAAGGTGTGCCCACGCTTGCTGGTCGGACTGAGTAGACTACAAGGATCTATAATATCCAGCCTGTCTCTCAGCCAACAGTTGAAAGAAGATTCTTCAAGAAAAAGTAAAGTAAAATAAAATAAAATAAAATTTCTCCTCAGGGCGCTGGGCCCAAAGGGAGCCATACGTCCTTCTCCTTTGCTAGGCAGAACGAAACTGAGGCTGCAAGCTGCAGTGAGGAGGGTTATGTCTGGAGGGACCGCCCCCTGGGCGGGGCTGTTCAACTCTGTTAATGTAACATGTATTTAACTATTTAACATGTTTCTGCCTAGTCCTCTCCTGTAAACAGGGAACATAACCCACTTGTCAAGATTTAAGGAGCTGTGTCCGTCCATGGACGATAAGAGAAATATGGTTTTCCTGTCGGAAAAACTGATCGTGTGTACGAAGCATTAGTCTGACATCAACCTGCCTTTCAGGACTTGCTTGAATTTTTTTTCTAGTCGCTGATGGTTCACGTCAAAGAATAGCAAAGATAGCAGTCAGGCAAATAAATAATTACAGCCCATCTGTAAAAACGAAAGACGTTATTTTATCTAGACTAGACTATTTAATGGGGGATGCAAAAAGCAAGTGCAACTAAAGTGGCCTCCCTTGTAATTTTAGCTTTTAAAAAAAAAAAAAATTAAAATGTAAAAGTCTACATAAAACCAAGCAAAATTTGAAAGTGAATTGATAACGCTTTCTAAAGAAACAACTCATCTGCTTATTTTGCGACAGTTATAAAATATAACCGACCTAAAAGTAAAATCCCTTCACTACTTTGGATTGTATGCACATGTGACATAGTAAAAAAAACACCTTTTTTTTTTTTTAAAGGAACCTACTCCCACTTCCTCAATTCTTACCTAAGCGAGCATGACATTCTCTTGTTATTTGCGCTGCAGACTTGTTTTTTTAAAGGTCTTTAAATGCCCTTTTTGCATTGAAAAACACCCAATGCTGCCATTAATCCTTTCTTAAATGTGGCAGGGAGATTTGCAGTACAAAATGCATAATATTCTGCCAATAACTTGCTTGATCCTAACACATAACTTCTCTTACATGGCTTCAGATAAACAATCAGGACGTGGCACCTAGCAGTTTAGCTTACTTGCCACAGTTCTTCTGACAGGAGAAGTTTCCAAAGCCATCATAGTTATCCTTGTCTGTTCCACATGGCACATCTCTTGAGTTTCCACCACAGTAGCAAGCTAGAAGATGTATATTAAAAAAAAAAAATAGATAACAACATTTTCTGGAAAAACTCAAGTACAAATCAAATCCAACAACTGGAAAAGGTGATTTTTTTTCCCACACTGCCACACAGCAAGATAGCTGGGAAATAGACTAGAATAATGTGCCATTCGCTGCAGGTGAATTTTCCTGGTGCATGCATTTGAAATGATCAATTCACCTGTAGTGAAGGTTTCATGAATAATCTAACCTAGAGTTAATAATTGTTCCTAACACTACTGCTGTGTCTTGTTTTGGGATGAAGGGAACAACTCTTCATAGGAAACGTAGAAGATGGTGGGATCCACTAACTACTGATGGTATTTGTGCATCCATTGTCATGTCAGAGTCAAAAATTACTCTGAGACTTTTGACTTTGGTGCTTGGGGTGATTGTCCCAGAATGGGTGGTGGTGTCCAGGTAGTCCTGGCCAGTTTCTTTCGGTTTGCATGGAGTTGGAGTTCTGTTTTTGCTCCATTGAGTTTGAGGTAACTCTCCGTCATCCAGTTGTCTGAGTGAGGCATTTTTCTATAACAAGCAGGGCAATACATTGCATAGACAATGGGGTGTGACAGAAGATGCTAGCGGGAACTATCAAGTCCTTTATGTGCTACCACAGTGGCCAAGTAGTAAGCACTTCCACCTGGTAGCACT